>NC_047107.1:37085041-38482541 GCF_902500255.1 Thalassophryne amazonica
AGAATATCTGTGATTCAAGGCTGACCATGACCATTCTAGTAAAATCCAAATCAACAAAATTTAGCTAGCATTTTGTCCAATGGTGTGGCTAAATGTGTTTCATTTAGAGTTTCAAGTATTATTATGCATGAAAAACTGAATCATTTTCCAAATGAAATGTTTCATTTACTGTTCTGATCAGTTCCAAAGTGAATCATTTACTGCTCATTTCAAAACAATCAACCATTGACTGAAGCAATTGGTTAATTTAGTGAATGGACCATTTTCACGTACTGAAACATTTCCTGAAGCAATTTCTGTAGCTGCTTCTTTTAGCATTTAAAAACTTTTGTGAAGCAAGTGAATTGTTTAAAAATTCCCATTTTTAGAATCAGTGAATCCATTTCTTGACTCAACTGGTTTATTTATTGCTTCAAAGTTTCAAATCAATTAATAGTTTTCTAAAATAATTTATCTGCTTTACATTGTGTGTTTCAGTTTATGACACAATTGTGTCACTGAGTGTTTCAAGCACTGTGAATCAATAATGTTTGTAAAAGTGAATCATTTTCTGACTTAATTGTTTTATTTACTGTTACTATTGTTTCAAAAGTGAATCCTGTCACAAAGCAAACATTTCAAAACACTAAATTGCCTCTTGTCACAGTTGGGTCATTTATTGTTTCTGCCTCTTTGAAACGGTGAATGATTTTCTGAAGCAATTGTTCACTTAGTGTGGGCTGAGCTGGTTAAGTCCGATTTATACTTCCCCGTCTCCACAGCTCCGCAGAGCCCTCTGCGTCACTGCGTACCCTCTCAGAGCCCCTCTCCATAGCCTGATGTGCACCTCCCAAAAAATTTAAACTACTTGACAAAATCAGAGACACCAAAATAGCTGTGATTGGTCATTTTTCTGGTTTCACTCTTTCCTCTCCCATCATATTTAAAAGTTTTTGCAGTGGTAGTGAAGTAATTCATCATTGTTTCAAGTATTTTGCAACAATCATTTTCTGGAGCTTGATCAGCCCAGTCTCATGCTTTTTTATATCACCCCCCCCCCCCCCTCAACACAAAAAGCACCCCATTTTTGTAACATGTTTTTTTTTTATTTTGCTATTTACAATTCTACCCCTTCTCCTAACTCTAACCATAATGTAAGTGTCTACCCTCTCCTAACCCTAACCAAAACCTCCCCAGACCACCCCCCCCCATCACCACACATTTCGTGCCCTCATCACAAAATACATTTATGCCCCCGTCACGAAAAGCGCCCCATTTTTGTGCCCCCGTCACAAACCAATGGATTAATGTACTTTTCGTAATGGCATCATGAACTGCCATGAGACTGGGTTGGCTTGATTCACTGTTTCAAGTTAATAAGTATTAGTAAACAATGAAGTGTTGTCTGAAGCCATTGGTTCACTTCGTACATCAACATTTGGAAATGGAGACTGATGAGCCATAGATGTTTCATTTGAAACACTAAGTCGTTTTCTTAAGTAATTGTTTTATTTAGCTACTGTTTGAGTATTCCAAAAATGAATCACATCATGAAGTACACATTTCAAATTAATCAGCGGTTTAAATAATTGATATGGTGATTCAGCCATTTAGAAATTCAATTATTTTCTGATACAACTGCTTCATTTATGCTTTACTTTCATTTGAAAAAAAAAATGAATCAGTTTGAAAAAGCCTTGTTTACACCATCATTGTGTGGAGTATTTCTGAAGTGGGGGGTTCAGCCTGAAGTCTCTTCCCCCCTGGATCCGCCTCTGGGAACCTCCCTCCATGAGAAGCTCAACGTGTGGTCCGGGGTCTTGCTGTGGCTCCCGTCGGGCTCTCCGCTGGTCAGCCAGGCCGCAATATCCCTGGGCCCCGCTACAGGCCGCGGGCCACACAATTAACACCCGCACTGAAGATTAGGCGTGTTTTGACGGCGTGGACGCGCGGATATGTGTTCTCGGTTCGGACCTGCTGCAGAGATGCTGAGGATGAAGCAGACAGGATGCTGCTCCGTGCGCAGCGAAGCGCACAAACCAAGCCACCGCCAACCAGTCAATACAATACATTCATAAAAAAACACACATTTTCACAGCAGTCTGTCGGACATCAGAACGGCGCGTCCGGCTGGTGACGGATCGGAAAGGATCTGCGTGCACGTCGGACCTCGTCATCGCGCACGAACACGGATTGTCCCGTTGAAATCAAACCTAAACAGCAGCTGAGTGTCCAAAATGTGACTCACCAGCGGCTGCATCTCCGCGTCCTGCGCGGCGCTCGGCACCTGAAATCTGTCGATTTCTTCCATCATTTTGGCTCCTCTCCTCCTCTCCTCCTTCTCCTCCGGACTCCTGCTCAGCACCGCTCAGTTTTGTCACTAACGGCTCTTTTCGGTGATCCTGGCAGGTTTTGGCGTCTCAGATTTGTGAGGATCTCTGCGGTTCTCCGTCGAGCTTCATCCCAGCAGACACGGCGTCGACGCCAGCGGTGGGATGACGGTAACTCCACCACCCACTTCCGGATAGGGGAGCATCAACGTGTGGTCCGTGGACCCAGTAGGGGCCCCTCAAACAGAGACGTTCGCTGCATTTAGTGTCGTTCAAGTGCACCCCAAACAAATTAGAAAAGCTTGGACAAAAGGGGAAACAAGATTTTTTTTTTTATGTCAGTGATCTTAATTAAAATTTGATATATTCTGAACTCATGAGTAACTCCCTTCAGCTGCTCCCTTGTTTGCACTTGGGGTCGCCACAGCAAATCCAAGGTGGATCTGCATGTTTAATTGGCACAGGTTTTACGCCGGATGCCCTTCCTGATGCAACTCCATATGGTGAAATGTGGCAGGGGTGGGATTTGAACCCAGAACCTTCTGAACTGAAACCAAGCGCATTAACCATTTGGCCACCCCTGCACATATTCTGGACTCATTACATGTTAAAATAAAATGTTTTAAGAATTTGAATTTATTTTATTTGAATAATATAGGCATCTTCGTTACACCAGAGTCAATCAGTCTTTATTCATTCTAAATCATGGTAGTCATGCAAAAAGAAAAAAAAAAAGAGGAACAGTCGAACTGTGGACTTAAAGGGGCAATAATATACCAACTTCAACATTTTAAAAAAGATAAACAACAATTATCTGGTGGTGTCTGAAACAAATGTGTTTTTGATATTTAACATGTTTATTCTCTTAGTTGTGTTACTTTTATAGTTTTAATATCTTATATGCTTTAGTATTTAATTAATTTAATTAATTAAATAAATACATCATTTTGAAGACCACAATGTAAAGAACTCTTGTATTCCTTGTGTTAAACTCTTTTTTGTCATGTGTCGCTATTTTATTATTTTTAATCAACAATGTTGTACACTTTTATGGCTGAAATGCCAAATAAATCAAATAAAATAAAAAATTACAGCCTGCAGCAAAAAACAAACAAACAAACAAACAAAAAAAAAAACATCTGAGTCTACAATAAAATGCTGATGCTCTGAAATACTGAAATGTTTCCATAATATTCTTTTCAGATGGCAACAAATTTATTTATTGCACCTCTTTTGAGACAACTTGCATATCAAACAATAGTTTGCAAAATCTAAATCACAAGGGGGCAGCACGGTGATTTAGTGGTTAGCACTGTTGCATCACAGCAAGAAGGTCATGGGTTTGATTCCCACCTGTGGCCTTTCTGTGTGGAGTTTGCATGTTCTCCCCGTGTAATTGCATGGGTTCTTTCCGGGTGCTCTGGCTTCCTCCCACATCCAAAGTCATGCAGGTTAGGTGGATTGGAAACCTTGTCCACAGGTGTGCATGTGGTTGTGAATGTGTTTGTTTGGCAGTGTGTACCCTGCCTCACACTCTATGCCTGCTTGGGTAGGCTCCAGCGCCCCGCAACCCTTAAATGGAGTTGAAGATGAGTGACTGAGTAAATCATGTACTATTTTATTTTCTTTTTACATAGCGGGATGCATTTTTCAACATTTTCTTCCTCAAATGACAAATGCTGATTAAACCTATCAGTTTTCAATTATCAATTTATTTTCATTTATATAGCACCAAATCACAACAGAGTTGCCTCAAGGTGCTTCACATACGTAAGGTCTAACCTTGCTCACCCCCAGAGCAACAGTGGTAAGGAAAAACTCCCTCTGAGGAAGAAACCTCAAGCAGACCAGACTGAAAGGGGTGACCCTCTGCTTGAGCCATGCTACAGACATAAATTATAGAACAATTCACAAAATGAATATACAGCAAATGCTGTTGGTGCACAGGACAGGAGGGGCGCCAGCACAAATACAACTCCCATCTCTGGATGGAGCTGCACCTTAAATAGAGAGAAAAAACAGAATCAGGCATCAGAAAGACAAGAAATACTGTATAATTTCCCAGCATTAAACAACAAGAAAAACAGAAGAAATACGAAGGTGATCGCCGGCCACTAGCCCTAAGCGTCACTAAAAGACCCAGAATTTAGGTAAAGCTGAGGCCGCGGCACGCTCCGTTTACTAATAAAATGAATTAAAAGAGTAAAAAGCATAAAACAAAAGTATACCAGTCATACGAAAGGGAAAATAATTGCGTGTTAAGTCTGGACTTGAAATTCACCACAGAATCTGATTGTTTTATTGATGCAGGGAGATCATTCCACAGAACAGGGGCATGATAATAGAAAGCTCTATGACCTGCAGACTTCTTATTCACCCAAGGGACACAGAGTAGTCCTGCACCCTGAGAACGCAAAGCCCGGGCTGGTACGTAAGGTTTAATTAGGTCAGCTAGGTAGGGAGGTGCCAGTCCGTGAACAATTTTATAGACTAGTAGCAGAACCTTAAAATCTCATCTCACTGGGACAGGAAGCCAGTGAACAGATGCCAAAATGGGTGTAATGCGGTTGAGCTTTCTGCTTCGTGTCAAAAGTCTGGCTGCAGCATTTTGGACCAATTGGAGAGCCCAAATGCTAGACTGCGGTAAACCAGAAAATAGAACATTGCAGTAGTCCAATCTAGAAGAGATAAATGCATGGATCAGGGTCTCAGCATCAGCCAAAGACAGGATGGGACGAATCTTCACTATATTTTCGCAGGTGGAAGAAAGCAGTCCTAGTAATATGTCTAATGTGGAGGCCAAAGGACAACGAAGGATCAAAAGTTACCCCAAGGTTACTCACTTTGTCAGTGTGATGTATGACACACAAACCTAGGCTGAGCGTTAACTGGTCAAATTGGTGCCGATATCTCACTGGACCAAGAACCATCATTTCAGTCTCATCAGAGTTTAAAAGTAGGAAGTTTCTAAACATCCAACTTCTCACTGATGCAAGGCAATTTTTTAAATGAAGGAGATTACCAGCAGTTATTGGCATGTATAACTGAGTATCATCAGCATAGCAGTGAAAGGTAATCCCAAAATGCCGTAATATGTGCCCAAGGGGGCCTAAGACGGACCCCTGTGGAACCCCAAATTTCACATGACTAAGGTTAGAGGTACTGTAACTATACAAAATACAGTGAGAACAACCAGTCAAGTATGACGTCAGCCATGCAAGAGCACTCCCAGTAATTCCAAAATGATTTTCCAGCCTATCAAGTAGAGTATGATGATCCACGGCATCAAATGCAGCACTGAGATCTAACAGCACCAGAACCGTAGTGGTGTCCGAATCCATTGTAAGCAGAAGACCATTCACCACTTTAGTGAGAGCCATCTCTGTAGAATGATATTTTCTAAAAGCAGACTGCAATGGCTCAAAGAGATTATTCTCAGTAAGATAGTCCACGAGCTGCCGTGACATCACTTTTTCCAGAATTTTAGAGCAAAATGATAGATTTGATATTGGCCGATAGTTTTTCAATACACTAGGGTCAAGATTAGGTTTCTTAAGTAATGGTTTAATCACTGCAGATTTGAAACATTTAGAAACAGATCAAGAAGTTAAAGTATTTGGTAATGGAACCCACCTCAATAGCAGGGTGTAGTGGCTGAGTTAAGGCATGCTGGGATATATTTAACCTAATGTCTTCTAATTTCTTCTCAAAGTAATCCAGGAAATCTTGTGCTGTAAAAGGAGAGCGAGCTACAGGTGGCTGTCCATGAATAAGTGTTGCCACTGTGTTGAACAAGAACTTTGAGTTCTGCTTCTTTTTGTTGATCAAATCAGAGTAATAGGTCCGCTTTGTAGCCAATAATGCATGCTTATAGTCTAATAGCATCATGCCACGCAAGGTGGAATACTTCTAATTTTGAACAACGCCATTTCCGTTCTAGACCTCTCGCCTTATGTTTGAGGTCACGCAGGTAATCATTGAACCAAGGTGACTGTGTTTTGGGGGACCGCAGAGGGGATCAGAAGGCTTATTTATATGAACGTTAAAGTCACCAATGATCAGAATGTTATCTGCACTAGTTGACTGCACCAAATTCATCTAAGAATTCAGAATATGGGCCAGGAGGCCTATACACAGTGACAATATAATACAGCTGATTTTTATTCTTCTGACCTTGGCAATGCGTAATATCCTGAGCAAAGTGGAGAATCAGACGCTCAAACGAGTTATATTTTTGACCCCCAACACCTAATAAGCTAAACCTCGATTTATAAACCAGAGCAACACCTCTTCCTTGCTTCGCATCACGAGGGACGTGACTAAATCTGGGCTGTGAAATGAAAATTGTGAAATCCGAGGAAAATTTGAAGGGGGTCTGGGGGAGTACAGCTCCCCAGGAGCCGAGGGCTAGGGCCCTGTGGGGCACCAGAATTAAATTTTTATCTAATGATACTTTTTCAGCATCTCCTGGAAGAACAAATCTCAAAATTAGTGGATATTTAAATGATCCTATATTCAACCTTTTATTTGAACTGTCAATGATGATGTTGAAATAACAGAATATGACGTGGAAGTAGGACATGGAATGATTTTCCTTTTAATTGTAAACCAAATTATGCATTAACTCAGAACAATTAAACTACATGAAATTTATGAAGACTGAAAAGACTGCTACAGCATTTCAAAAACTACAGCTAAAGCTTGGAGAATATTTGGAAAATCATGGTAAAATATCAATAACATACCTTATAGTAAAAAGTCACTTATATTCTTGTGTAAATTCATGCAGCCTAAATCCATTCAAAGCCACAATGTTTTTTTTACAATGAAAGAAAGTCTAGATTAGTGAAAAAAAGTCACATAATCTTGTCTAAATGTTTTCCTGAGAGGGCACAGTTCACTTTTCCCGTTTCTTTTATCTTTCAGGTGTGTTGATGAAGCCAGCGACAATGCCACAGATTCTTGTCCTTATAAGACTTTTTCAAACAGTCTTTCTCATCATCTTCTCTCTGTGCGACGTCGGTCCGTGACACAGACATGCTGCAGAAATCTTCTTTTAAAAACTTGAAAGCTCTAAAAGATCGGGATGTCCACATGCTAAGTTTAGCTTAAGCGTCACACAGGAGCCACACAGCATTGCTGCAGCAACCAACCAATCCTGCTTTACGACAACTGTTGTAACAGCTACTCTTTGAGTGGCATTTTTCCTCCATGAAACTCTGCGGATCCGAGGAAACTGATTTGTATCTGTAACATACAGATCAGTGTCCGCGGACTTATAAAACTTACACAATGTCGTAAAAAAAGAGAATGCTTTGCGATAAGCATTTTAAAACTCAGTGATGTTCACGATTATAGAGCACAACACTAACACCCCCCCTCCCCATGATGAAATCCGCAGAATCCCGTGGAACCGCGGAGTTTTCACAGCCCTGTTAAATGTATATGCTGGTGGGCAGACCTCATTTAAGGGGAGGACAGCTGTAGGTTTAAGCCAGGTTTAACATAACCCAATCATATCTAAGTGATGATCAATAATTATATCATTAATCAACAATGATTTTGAGGACAGTGATCTTATGTTAATGAGACCCAGATTAAGGGGCGAAGACGACGAAGAAGAGGAGGAGAACGTTTCCACACACAGCGGGAGAAGAAGAAAACTAGAAAAGTGGAAATGAGAGTGGGGACTTTGAATGTTGGTAGTATGACTGGTAAAGGGAGAGAGCTGGCTGATATGATAGAGAGAAAGGTAGACATATTGTGTGTGCAAGAGACTAAGTGGAAGGGAAGTAAGAGCAGGAGCATCAGCGGTGGGTACAAGTTGTACCATGGTGAGGACAGGAAGAGAAATGGTGTTGGGGTAATTTTAAAGGAAGGGTATGTTAAAAGTGTGTTTTAGGTCAAGCAAGTGTCTGACAGGGTGATGAGTGTGAAGTTGGAAATTGAAGGGGTGATGATGAATATCATTAGTGCATATGCCCCACAGGTAGGTTGTGAGATGAAGGAGAAAGAAGATTTCTGGAGTGTGTTAGATGAGGTGGTGGAGAGTGTGCCCAAGCATGAAAGAGTGGTGATAGGAGCGGACTTCAATGGGCATGTTGGTGAAGGGAACAGAGGTGATGAGGAAGTAGTGGGTAGATATGGTATCAAGGATAGGAATGGGGAAGGACAGATGGTAGCTGATTTTGCAAAAAGGATGGAAATGGCTGTCGTGAATACCTACTTTAAGAAAAGGGATGAGCACAGGGTAACATATAAGAGTGGAGGAAGGTGCACACAGGTGGACTACATTCTTTATAGGAGATGCAAGCTAAAAGAAATCAGAGACTGTAAGGTGGTGGCAGGAGAGAGTGTCGTTAGACAGCATAGGATGGTTGTTTGTAGGATGACTTTAGAAGTAAAGAAGAAGAGAGTGAGAGCTCAACAAAGGATCAGATGGTGGAAGCTGAAGGAGGAAGACTGTTGTGTGAAATTTAGCGAGCAGGTGAGAGAAGCACTGGTTGGAGGGGAAGCAATTTTGGGCAACTGGAAAAGTACTGCAGATGTGGTGGGGGAGACAGCTAGGACAGTACTGGGTATGACATCTGGACAGTGGAAGGAAGACAAGGAGACTTGGTGGTGGAATGAAGAGGTCCAGGAAAGCATAAGGAGAAAGAGTTTGGCGAAAAAGTTTTGGGATAGTCAGAGAGATGAAGAAAGTAGACAGGAGTACAAGGAGATGCGGTGTAAGGTGAAAAGAGAAGTGGCAAAAGTGAAGGAAAAGGCATATTGCGAGCTGTACAAGAAGTTGAATAGTAAGGAAGGAGAAAAGGACTTGTACCGACTGGCCAGACAAAGGGACAGTGCTGGAAAGGATGTTCAGCAGGTTAGGGTGGTAAAAGATGCACATGGTAATGTGCTGACAAGTGAGGAGTGTGTGCTGAGAAGGTGGAGAGAATATTTTGAAGAGCTGATGAATAAAGAAAATGAGCGAGAGAAAAGGCTGGATGATGTGGTGAGAGTAAATCAGGAAGTACAAGAGATTAGTAAGGAAGAAGTGAGGGTTGCTATGAAGAGGATGAAGAGGGGAAAGGCAGTTGGTCCAGATGACATTCCAGTGGAGGCATGGAAATGTCTAGGAGAGATGGCAGTAGAGTTTCTAACCAGATTGTTTAATTAAATCTTGGAAAGTGAGAGGATGCCTGAGGAGTGGAGACGAAGTGTGCTGGTTCCTATTTTCAAGAACAAGGGTGATGTGCAGAGCTGCAGTAACTACAGAGGCATAAAGCTGAACAGCCACAGCATGAAGTTACTTTTTGGCTTATGTGCTCCCCTGATCTACCGGAAAATTGGAAAGACAGCAGCATCAAGAACCACGGGCCCTCGCTTGTCCGTCATGATTAACGAGGTCGGCAAGGCAGTGCATTCTCAGACTGCGTTGACTCTTGAACTCAGACGCAAATTGGATGACACCTTGGAGCTGATGCGTGCCTTGCAGTTGAAGCTGAAGGTTTCGGAGGCCGGTCAATATTCTTAATTCAAAATTAGGAATATTCTTAATTCATATTTGGGATTTGGCTGAGTGAGTGGAACTGTAAAAAGTGTTTTTCACTGCTCGGCTGCAACACTACAGGCATCAAGGTCAATTGCCCACTGTTTTCCTCCAGAGGAATTTATCCAGGCTCTGGTGAGATTATTTGGCTCCATTCTTATCTCAACCCACAAGGACAATAAACTGACAGACTTACACATGGACCGAAGCATGCTCCAGCCTCTCCTCTTATCACTCTTCCTGCACCTCCCTCCCTGCAGCAGGCCTCGTCCTCTCAAGCTGGTCTGGTGGCGCGACTTGACAGTTGCAGCGGCTACAAACACACTCACATTGCCTCAATTGGGAAATGGACTGTTTCAAGTTTAGTGCACATAAACAATGTCTTATGTATATGTGTTGTCCTAATTCTGATGTGTGCCATTATTACGGTAAACAAGTAATAATTGTAGATCAATTGCTGTTGTATGTGGAATGTGTGTGCGGATATCTCGTTGTTATAATGACAATGATAATAAAAGCTATCTATCTATCTATCTAATAGTGTGACAGCAGTGAGATGTGCAGTCGGAATGACAGACTCATCCAAGGTGGAGGTGGGATTACACCAAGGATCAGCTCTCAAAGTTAGGTGACTTTTTGAGCATGGGAAAGGGCTGAAATTGGGGCTTGAAAAGTATAAAGAAGAATAAAAATAATAAACAGCGCAATTTCAACAGTGGTGGGCACAGTTCCGCTAATCCACGAACCGCTAATTATTGAAGATAATGTTTTAATTACCAGATTAGCTTTTCAGGTAACTCTGAAAACCATCATCGGACCAATTATTTTCCGGTAAGTTTTGGTCCAATAATTTTTAGACCAGCTTTTTGTAGTAGATGCACAATTCTATTTGCTACAAACAGAAGAGCTGGTTCCAAAAGAAACCACTCTATCCTCTGCAGAGAAAGGAGAACTGGTCATAAAAAAAAAACTCACTTCTTTTGACCCCATACTAATATGCTGACAATAGCACCCAAGTCATCTAGAGGCATACAGTTTTAACTTATGGTTAAACAAACTAATTTCGGACAAGTTATTTAAATTAATGTCACGTCTGAAGTTTTATAAAGTGAAAATATCAGATATATGTTTTAGTTTTAAAGTAATGCACTAATTTTGAAGGTTTTAGTGTGGACATGCAGCTGTGCCCAGTGCATTATGGGTATTCACGACAGAAGAAATGCATTTGAGATGCTCTGATCATGCTCTACATGGATAACAGCATTAAACTCTTTGTACATTGTGCCTAAAACTCTCGTGAATATATTCTCTGGGTTTATAGTAGACATTATTGTGTTTGTTTTATGTAAAAATGCCAGAAGAAGCCCAGGTTGCTTCTCAAAGCCGAAAAGTCTGTTAAATTGTAATTCAGGCCGTGTGATATAACCGGCGTCAAAATGAATAGAACACTGTCATCTAGTGGTGACCGGTTATATCACAGTGTTGTCGACCGTAGGATTTTAAAATTATCTGTAGGTTTCCAAAACCTGAGAGACCCCACACGTGGAGATAAAAAAAAAAATCATAGCTCTGACAGGTTTAGTTGTACAGTATGTGGTGTCAGCCACACGGTAAAAACAACACACAAACAGATTTCGCACACGAACATTCCCAGATCAGACACCTCGCTTTCTGATTGGCTGCATGTCATATTTAGCTCCTCACATCCTTCTGAGCAGATCAGAGTGCTCTTACAAACCACACACGGCAGGAATATCTGATAAGATTATATTAAGCGTCATCACGATTGTCGGGGCGTCCTTAAGATTGTCGGAAGGGAAAGATCGGGTCCGATATCAGCCTAATTATCTTGCTATGTGAACCAGGCTTGATGTTATGATGCCTCACGGAGCGACTGATTGATCTGTTATAACACCGCACCGAGCCGCTAACCGATCGGATGTTATGATGCCTCACGGAGTGACTGATTGATGCTTTTTGACACCGCACTGAACATGTTTTCACTATTATATTTGATTTATTTATTTTTTGTGCATCTGACATCATTATTCAAGCATTCAAATGGCGATTCCTATCGCCACACAACTCCAACCACACACAAGAAAGTTTTTTGACAGTTCTTGTTATTGAAAGAAACCTTGTCTCCCTAACCAGATAGAGTTATGATGTCATCACGCGTGCGCTTACGCACTGCTTAGTGGGATCTTGAAAATTTCTTTCTTTTTTTATACAAATAAAAAAAAGACATATTTTACAAAAGCACATTTATTTGTAAACACCAACACGTTACATTGATTCAGTTGTGTTGGTTTTTACATAGAATGAATGAATCAACCAGTCAGTATGAGCGGAGGCTTATTTACCCATAATTCCCTTTGGGCTTCTGTGTGTTAATGTTCAAATTTTCAGAATTAGTGCATTATTTTAAAATTAACAGATATGTGTTATATATCACTTTGTCCATTTTAAGAGTTTACATTAATGTAGTTATTCTATCTGGAACTAGAAGCACTCAGAGAGTGCAAACCTCCGCCAAGGCCATGGGTTCACTGACGCCATAACATCCACACCCCGTGGAATCATTGAACCTAAAAAAGTCTAACAATGACGTTTGCTCAGTAGTAAAAAAAGTTTCATCTGCTGTGACTGGATAGCATGTATCCTTAGCGCTTGGCATCACAGTTTATTGCAACTTGCACCTTTCCCAGAAGCTACTGTCATCTGAGCACTGATATTGATATTGCATGTGCTTATAGACAAAAACAAATAAGAGGCAAAATTCAATTTATTATTCAACTAAACTGCAAATATATGAATTTTTTAACATTTATGAAACACTTCTCTAAACAAGGCCATAGGGTCATGGACCCTAAATAGATTCCCTCCTTGGCACAGTGATCTATTCAACAATTGAGTGTTAACAACCAAAACTATGATACATACTTTTCTTTCCTTTATATTTGACATCCTTGACCATGAAAACATACCACTAGAACTTGGAATCACTTTTATGTCTTTATTAGTTCAAAAGTTATTGTATAAAAACAATTTATTTGGTAATGGTGGTTTTCTTCTGGATCTACCTCCATAACATTTGAAGCTACATCAAATCTGATGACACCTTATTGAATCAGTACAGATTCAGCTCCAATTTGGTGTTAGTTGTGCATCTCTAGCTTCATTTGTCACCTCACACTGACACATTTTCCATTTTCCTTATATTTTTGCATATTCTGGATCACCAGATCCGGAATCCAGATCCGATCATCACCAAACTTTGTTGTTTGATAGAACATTTGACTATGTTACACCCTAATTTTTTTCAAGCCTTTCTGCCTTGTTTTTGTGGAGTTAGAAACTAGAATGTCAAAATTCCCCCTATCCCGCAATGGTGAAGAATCCTTTAAAAAATTCCTGGATCCGGATCGTGATCCGGATCACCACTAAGATTTAATCACTTGTTCCTCTTGTCATTTCCAACCACTCCACAAAATTTCATCAAAATCTGTTCAAAACGTTTTGAGTTATCCTGCTGACAAACAGACAGACAAACAAACAAACGCGACTGAAAACATAACCTTCTTGGCGGAGGTAATAAATGATGAAGAGGCACATTCTCAGGAATGATTCAGTCACACTTTTACTTTGTGTGTGAGGAAAGCTTCTCATGATCTTCTAATTACATACAAGGTGTCATATGAAGAATATTTAAAAGGGACCTCTTGTTAAGTTTTTTATATAATGGTGTCATTCAAAATGTTAAATAAAACTAAATTTTACAGTTCTCTTCAAAATTCGCATTTTCTATTAATAATTATCATGCTAAACAAATTCACACACACAAAAAAAAATAAATTTAAGAAATATTACAGATTGAAAACAAATGCACCCGAACGTGATGACAGCTGCAACTGCTTAATGCTAACTTTTAACATTGAAAATGCCATAGACATGCTAACGCATTAGCATCGGGATCCGGATCGTGATCCGGATCACCACTAAAATTTAATCACTTGTTCCTCTTGTCATTTCCAACCACTCCACAAAATTTCATCAAAATCCGTTCAAAACTTTTTGAGTTATCCTGCTGACAGACCGACAAACAAACAAACAAACGCGACTGAAAACATAACCTCCTTGGCAGAGGTAATAATTTTATTTTTAAAGCAAAACCACAATTCAAACCTGCTTTCCATTTTAAGACCTCTGCCTCATCGCTAGACCATCCTGTCAGAGTAAATGATGCTTCCCTACAGCAGGGGGCAGAGTGCACAAAGACAAGCGCTGGCTCATTTGCTGTTCGGGTTTGTGATTGCCATTGGTTCTGTTAGCTTTTGTGGTGTTTAAACTCAAAATCAGCTTTTTGGTACCCGAGAGCGTATGAGAGGTAAAATTTAAAGTTATCTGTAGCTTCCGATAAGTTTTTAGGCAGTTTATCAGTTTAGTGTTAAAAAAGATAACTTTTCAGTTAGCTGATTACCAGTTATCGAAACTAACATTTTGGTTAGCTGTGCCCACCACTGGATTTCAAGAGGGTCCTTGTCGGATGACTTTTAGTAGTCGTCACTCGGGCCTTGAACACAGAAAAGCATGAACACAGAAAAGAAATTATACCAAGTGTGAGCTACATATGACTGGACATGACATGGAGACAGACTTTTTTCAGTAAATGCTTCTGAGGAGCATTAGCATGACTAAAAACCGACAGCTTTTGACCCCCCTAATTACAGCCCTCTTAACCTCCTGCCGCTTTAAGCATTTTTTAATGTAGTTGTAAATTAATATTCAAACTTTTCAGGTAATTGACAGTAGGGCTGTACAATATAGCCAAATTGTTGTATCTCAATATTATCATATCAATATATGATATGGCTTTGATTTCACACAAAGTGCAGCACTAGTGAAAATTAAACATTCTTAAAAAAAAAAAAAAAACAGTAATAATACCACACTCATTTTGCACTCAACATAAGGTTAGGATACAGCACCCTCCAAAAGTATTGGAACACTTGGTATTTCACACATTTTAATTTCTTTATGTCATTTCAAATACAAGAAACAAAAAATATAAAGAATATAAATTTCTAAAATTAGATTCCTCAAGCTCAAACTGAAAGCAAATCTCTAAAACTTGATAATAGCATAATACCTGTAAATAATAATCAGTTTTATTGTCAGTTTTCTTCAGACCAGTCAGGGGATGGAAACATGAACATTTCCAAGTCACTGAATATGTCTTGGACTTTGTTTACATCAGTTACGAAGAAATACAAAAGTTTCTTTCACCAAAACATTAAATTTAGGCTTTCATCTCAAATGTTATTTCTGGCAAGTTGTAGCTGAACTATCAGGTCTTCTTTTTAAGAAAATCCTCTACACCACTTAACCAGGAAGGTGGATTTTACATTTTTAATTAATTTATATCAAGATTTGATTTCAATTTAAGGAAGATGACTTTGGATTTATTTATCAAACGTTGTGCCACTGGTGTGTCACTCAGACAGCAAAATTAAGAGGTTATTTAAAATAAATTGCCTGTATTTCTTTCATCCTGAGCGTCTTCACGTGCTCGAATCACTGGAGAAACACGCATACATAAGGCAACTCGAATTAAAGGAGAAATGACGCTTTTAACAACCTGGACCTCATTTCTGGCAAAAAATACAGTTGTTTACTCACCAATATAACTTTGGTGTCATTAGCAGTCCGTGAGTCAAACAGTTTTCTTCTTCTACTAAGGTGAATTAGAATTTTTTTGTGGTACACAGCGCTCACTACTGTACAAGAGGGGCCTAGCAGTCAATATGTGTCATTCATTTCAAAATGCAGCTCTTTTCAGTGAGACGTGCGGTGCCGTGACATGTCAATCATCTGTGTCCAATCAGATTTCAGGGGAGTCCAGTACAACCCTGGCCTCTCGGTATGAGAAACTCATCACTGACAACAATTTGATACACACTTTGATACACTACCAGCGATACTATACATATAGCCATACATGACTATGCTGACGATACAATTCTCCCCTGTTCCCGATTCGATGAGATCTGATATGTATTTGATGGCGATTCAGTTCCTCACAATGCGATATGATTACCAACGTTGGGTAGGATTACTTTGAAATGTAATCCAAAAGTAATCAGATTACAAGTAATCCAAATGTATGTACATACATACATGTAATCCACATGTATTCTTTCAAAGTAATCCTACCCAACCTTGACTATTAGGGATGGGTATTGATAAGATTTTATCGATATTGATGCCATTATCGATTCTTCTTATTCTGTATAATCTGCTTCAGATTATTCTGAGCCATCAGGTTGACTTTCATTGTTACATTGATGACCTGCGGCTGGACCTGTCTTTTTTTGTGTCTCATGTCTCTCACATAGAAAACTGATACATGTGTTTGTGTTCTGCACAACTGATTATTGTAATGTAGTGTTTTCTGGTTTACCACATAACAGCACAAGAAGGCTTTAGATCAGCTGTTCTCAGCGTGATCTGTGGACCACTGGAGGTCTGTGAGCGACCCTTAGTGGTCTTTGAGTATACTGGTTAAGTACAATATAATATGTTTGTCTGGTTCAATCAACTCTGAGTTGAAGAAACGAGCACCGTGCGTGTTCACATCCAAACTATAGACATCATCAAGTGAGCGTGAAAACGAGTTATAACGTGAACGCTGTCAGTCAGTCATTTCACAATCAGTGTCGTCCTTCATGAGCTCACAGCCAACATGATTATTAACACAGCAGGAAGAAGATGCAGAGGCCACATCGGGGGGGTCATCATGTAGCACTGACAACGCAGCAGCCATCCTGAACATATCTGACTATGGAGCAGGTTATGTTCAGTACCCATGTCACCGTGGTTGCATGATTTTAACTGCTCACTCCGGTATCCAGAAAAGTGCTTAAATCTGCTTTGTGGAGCACCCCCCAGGAGTCACCACCTCTGGTCTTTGAGGTCACCTACCCTGCATGTTTTCCAACCCTCCCTGCTAATGAACTCTGTCAGCTGTGCTCAGCCAATCAAGGGTGAGGAAACACCAGCCTCGACAAATCAGCAAGGAGACGTTCAGACAACGTCAGGTGACTTCAAGGACCAGAGGTTGTGACCCCTGCACTTGATGAACAGAAACACGACAAAAGAAAATGAAGGGGGGGGGGGGGTGATGATCTTGACCAGCAATTCCCAAAGTGTGGGTCACGGCCCTTGATAAACCATGAGAGGTCATGGTTTTATTATATTTTATATATAAAGATGCAAGTTGTTTTTGGTGACTTACATCTGTTTTATATTGAGTGTTGAAAAAAAAAGTGTGCAGTATAACACTAACATTTCAGCTTTTAGAACTGAAGTGTTACCCTTAAAAAAAAAACAGGTGTTATTTCGTATTTTGACATGCAGGCTCAGTGTTAGCAGCATTCATACAGACAGCAATCAAAGCACTGCTAGCTTAGCTCGTAGCCAAGTATAAAAAGCTTTATTTTTCCTCATCATCTGTACAAAAACCACATCTGTGTTAAAATCACTTCATGTCCTCATGAACAAGGTGAAGGTTTGGTGTTAATGACTGCATTGTGGCATTTAAAGGCTCCCAAAACTGTCATGTTCAGATTCCAGAGGACACCACGGACTCTGTGGAGACCCCCTTCCTGAAGGCCTTGCAAGATCCTGGTGAGGACCTTCAGGACTTCACCAAGATTAAATATTTGACTGTATTCATATTTTGTATGTTTTTGTCAGAACCACCAGGTCACCACAGGGTGGTGGTAGTGAGCACGCAGCAGGGCAGTGAGCAGCAGTCTTTTATCAAAGACAGCACAAACAAAAATTAACAGTTCCAACAGCACACAAGGTTGAATTCAAGAAAGCAACAATAATAATACTGCCGTGAGACCAGGTTGGGGTTGACTATGACTTTTCTCACCATCCTTCCCTTCAGCCTTTTGTATCCCTCCCCTAAACCATGATGTTGAACAATCTGTTTTCAGGTCATTTGATGGTTGTTAGAGGGTCCCATGTTGCCATTCATTGGAATACATGCAAAGAGGGGAAACATTTGTAAATGGCCACCTTAAATACCCTTTCTCATGATTGGATTCACCTGTGTAAGGAGGTCAAAGAGCTTACCAAACCAATTTTGTGTTCTAATAATTAGTGATAAATGTATTCAAATCAATAAAATGACAAGGGTGCCCAAATTTATGCACCTGACTAAGTTTGTTTAATTATTGGAAGTGGCTATTCACATGGCCGCCGTGTCCATAACTCTCATTTAATGCACTATGTTTGTTTATACAAATAGTTCCAAGTTTTACCACCAGAGTCTTGCCGTGCGAATGCTGAAATGAGAGTTATGGACATGGCCGAATAAAACAAACAAACAAAAATAATCAAAATCAAAAAATATTAAAGGAGTTAAGACATCTTGAATGCAGTATATTTGTTGATACAAGCAGTTCCAAGTTTTGCCACCAGAGTCTTGCCGTGCGAATAGTGAAATGTGGACACGGCCGAATAAAAAAAAAATCATAAAAATCGAAAATTATTAAAGGAGTTATGACATCTTGAATGCAGTATGTTTGTTTATACAAGTAGTTCCAAGTTTTGCCAACAGAGTCTCGCCGTGCGAATATACGTACGAGTCTTGCCGTGTGAATAGCCAAATGAGAGTTATGGACATGGCCGCCGTGAGAATAGCCATGGCCTTAATTATTACACACTTTCTGTAAATACTACAAACTTCATTTCACTTCTCAAATATCAGTGTGTTCGTCTGCTATATGATATATTTAACTGAAATTTCTGATCCAGACAACCAACGATTTATAAAGGAAAATCATAAAAATTATCAGGGGTGTCCAAACTTTTGCATTCAATTGTGTGATACATTAGCAATTTAGGTTACAATTTTTACAAAATGAAAATACAAAATCTTTAAAATAAATAAAGCTAGCAAGTGGTCACTAAAACCCAGGATTCTGTTTTACCCTGTAACACTGACTGACCCCTTTAATCCAAATTTGCAGGAATGCAGCCACAGACGGTCACATTCTCAAAAATCTACAGCTACATGAAATGGAATAGCTGTGTACTCAAAATAGGAAAAAGAAAACAAATAGAGGAAAGAATATAACTGCAGTGGCTCTCTCTCCTTTAAACAGAGCAGACAACCGACAGTTAGCATTCTGAAAATTTTCCTCCTTCTGTAGAAAACTTTACATGTGCAACTTTCATCCCATGCAGGATAAACATCCTACAAATAACGAGGGCTCTCAACCACGGCCTATTCGACGGGCTCTAGTGCGTGTCTCGCCACCAGCACAGTCCTCAAGTGATTCCCAGAACCATCCACCAGCTACAGTTATCTTTGAGCACAGAACAGCAACATATACACATAATAAACCCTCTCAAATACATCTGACTCTATATTTCCTGTAAACAACACGACGATGATTTATTTGCCTCAAAAACCCCGAGACATTGCTCTCAGACAGCTGCTGCATGTTATAATCAGGAAAACGAGTGGACGTCCCAAATCGCGTGGTCCCTTATCTCACGTGATCCAAGGGAGTATCCCAAATAAAAATACCCTCTGCTGGTGGTGTTAAAGGTAAACTGCAAGTTTTCCACCTGTATATATATATATATATATATATATATATATATATATATATATATATATATATATATATATAAAGCAATTCTGAATTTGACAGGTTTTAATCTCCAATGTCATGACAACGGTCAACATTCATCAGTTGGAACAAGACTTCAGAAGGAATCAGACACAACATTAACTGCTCCTCACAAAAAACACTTTTATTTACCAAAGATGCTTAATTTTGGATTATTTTCTTCCACAATTTTTGAGAGGGCAATTTGTAGAGAAAACGAACATTAGACGTAAAATAACACCTTTAACACTGAGTGAACCATTAATTGTTTGGAAATATAATATTCAGAAACTGTTACTATGAACACTGCAAATTAATATTTTTGATAATTTGATTGTGGCGTGTGTGCGTGCACGCATAAATCATTCATTATTGATTTATTTGTTAATTTTTATTACTTTTCTAAATCAAATTTTCTCTGGTTACTATGGCAGTATTTCATGACATTTTAAGTGTAACAGCACAAGAAGGCTTTAGATCAGCCGTTCTCAGCGTGATCTGTGGACCACTGGAGGTCTGTGAGCGACCCCTAGTGGTCTTTGAGTATATTGGTTAATTATAACATTTTAAATAATATATTCTTAGTATAATATATTCATCCGGTTGTCTCTCTGGGTGGTTGCCATCCAGGACCCAAAATGGTTCAGTGGTGTGTGGATGTGGCCACACCCAGCCAGACAACCGGTCCATCCCCACCTCCCCAAATTAACCATGTACCTGCTGCAGCCAGTTGAAATGTGGGCATGCCCTTGACCTTCTCCAGCACGCAGGTGCCTCAGAGACACAACAGATGTACAAAACTCTGTAACTGACTCTCCCTCACAATGTAAACCATCCCCCTCATCTGAGTCTCCCTAAGTAACCTCTTGTGCAGTACCCCAGGTTCCTCCAAAAACACCCGGTACCCAAGACATCCAGTCATCACTTTAGGTCATGAACATAAACAAAAATGTATGACAGACCTGTGGAAAGGGCAGCTACAGGTCGGGGTCGATTAAGGATAGCACAGAGGTCAGAGTGTCCCAGTCTCTAATCAGTTATTCTTGTTGAAAAAAACTTTTGTCTTTGATTTTTTTTTTTTTTATTAATTTGTCACTTTCTAACTAAAAATTGTTCAATAAATAAAATGACGATTGTTTTTGTTGTGTTCAGGTTCCAGAGGTCATCATGGATGCTTCAAAGCCTTCATTCGACGTGGAGTTTGAGGACCTCAGTAAGCTGTTCTGTGAGGTGAGTGGCAGTTTGAAGGAGTCTTTCTTTGATATTTTAATGGAGGAGATGGTGTAGAGAGATCAGAGGGTGTTCCATAAGGCATGATCAACCTAGTCCAGCATCCTGATCACTGGCTTGTGTGAACCTGACTTAACTTATCCTGACCTGTCGATTTCACAGTACCAGTTATCAATTTGTTCAATCAACTCTTAGTTGAAGAAACGAGCGCCGTGCGTGTTCACATCCAAAGTATAAAGGCATCATCAAGTGAGCGTGAAAAACACGAGTTATAAAGTGAACGCTGTCAGTCATTTCACAATCTGACTCCAGAGCAGGTTATGTTCAGAACCCATGTTCCCGTGGTTACGTGATTTTAACCGCTCACTCCAAGTTGACGTATCCAGAAAAGTGATTAAATCTGCTTTGTGGAGCACCCCGCAGGAGTCACCACCTCTGGTCTTTGAGGTCACCTGTCCTGCATGTTTTCCAACTCTCCCTGCTAATGAACTCTGTCAGCTGTGCTCAGCCAATCAAGGGCGAGGAAACACCAGCCTCGACAAATCAGCAGGGAGACATTCAGATAACGTCAGGTGACTTCAAGAACCAGAGGTTGTGACCCCTGCACTTGATGAACAGAAACACGACAAAAAAAAAAAAGAAAGAAAAGGAAAATGTGGGTCACGGCCCCATGATAAACCATGAGAGGTCATAAAAATAAAAAAAAAATCTTAAATAAACATCCCCAAAGTCCGTCAGACCTGAAAGGATCATTTTAAAGTTCTGTGACGTATTTATATCGAGTGTTGAGAAAAAAAGTGTGCAGTATAACACTAACATTTCAGCTTTTAGAACTGAAGTGTTACCCTGAAAAAAAAAGGTGTTATTTCAGATTTTGACATGCAGGCTCAGTGTTAGCAGCATTCATACAGACAGCAATCAAAGCACTGCTAGCTTAGTGTTGTGTGGGCCGCTGAAGAGGAGGTACTGCTGGCCCACCACCACCAGATGGCGCCCTGCTTGAAGTGCGGGCTTCAAGAGCGAGGTGCACAGGCGCCAGCGGGAGGCGTGTTAGGTGAGCTGCAGCACATCTTAACCGCTTTTACTGCTCGGTTGGACTTAGTTACCAAGCAGAGCGTTATTCTCAATCATAGGATGGAGGCTCTCACCGCCCAGGTGGAAGCGCATGCTCAGGGCGCTGCTGCAGCACCTCCTCCCGCTGACCGTATGCCAAAGACAGACATTCCACTGGTCGTTCAACGAACCCCCCCACCTTCCCCTGAAGCATACATAAGCCCTCCGGAGCCGTACGGAGGCTGTGTGGAGACGTGCGCGGACTTCTTGATGCAGTGCTCGCTCGTCTTTTCACAGCATCCCGTCATGTACGCGTCAGACGCTAGCCGGGTGGCTTACGTTATAAATTTGCTTCGAGGAGAGGCACGCGCCTGGGCTACGGCGCTCTGGGAGCAGAATTCACGGCTCCTAACAATTTACACTGAGTTTGTGAGGGAGTTCCGACAGGTGTTCGACCACCCCCATAGATAGAGGCGAGACCGCTTCAAGCGTGCTGCTGTCGATACGACAGGAGTGTCGGAGCGCAGCGAAGTATGCAGTCGACTTCCGCATCGCGGCAGCGCGAGCCGGCTGGAATGCTGTTGCGCTCCGCGCCGCCTTTGTAAACGGACTGTCTCTGGTCCTTAAGGAGCACCTGGTGACGAAGGACGAGCCGCGGGATTTAGATGGGCTTATCGACCTGGTTATACGGTTAGACAACCGATTAACAGAACACCGACGGGAGCGAGACGAAGGGCGTGGTCAGGCACAAGCCGTCCCTCTTCCCCCCGGGTCCGAAAGGGCGCCGACTTCCCCACGCTCCACAGCCAGGGCTCTCCACGTGACGACAGCTCCCCCTGCTGACGTTGCTATGGAAACGAGCAGGGCCAAAGAGCGATCAGATCAGAGACAAAGGAGGCTGATCCGTGGAGAGTGTTTTCTCTGCAGCTCAACCGAGCACACACAGAGAGAATGCCCCAAACGGTCAAAACAGCAGCACTTGTCCTTAGAGACTGGGCTAAGGGTGGGTCACAACACCCATGCGGGGAGACCCCGACAGTCTGCACGTATCCCAGTCACGATCCTGAGTGGGGATCTAACCCTTCACGCCCCAGCACTGGTGGACACGGGGTCAGAGGGGAATCTGCTGGATAGCAGATGGGCAAAGGAGGTTGGGCTCCCTCTAGTGGCCTTACCGTCACCATTGTCGGTGCGGGCACTAGATGGCACCCTTCTTCCACTAATCACACACCAGACACAGCCAGTGACATTGGTTGTGTCTGGGAATCACAGGGAGGAAATTGTGTTTTATGTAACACCTTCTACCTCCCGAGTGATTTTGGGTTTTCCATGGGTGTTAAAACACAATCCCCGGATTGATTGGCCGTCTGGGGTTGTGGTTCATTGGAGCGAAACCTGCCACCGGGAGTGTTTAGGATCCTCGGTTCCACCCGGTGTGACAGCTAAGGAGGAGGTTTTAGTCCCCCCCAATCTGGCGGCGGTGCCAGCCGAGTACCATGACATGTCATAGCAACCGGGAGTGACAGCTGTTACTCGTCATCAGCATCAGCTGTCACTCATCCACATCATCACCACCACCTTAAAGGCCGGACTGCAACTCCACCTCCCCGCCGAGAAATCAGCTACCATTCAGGTAGCTTCTCTGCTGACTTACATTAAGTAATAATCTGAACTTCTTTGCAGCCGTTTTCCTGTGGTGTGTCCTTATCTGTGGGATTTCACAACACTTAGCTCGTAGCCAAGTATAAAAAGCTTTATTTTTCTCATCAGCTGAACAAAAACCACGTCTGTGTTAAAATCACTTCATGTCCTCATGAAAAAGGTGAAGGTTTGGTGTTAATGAGAGCGTGTTGTGGCATTTATAGGCTCCCAAAACTGTTGTGTTCAGGTTCCAGAGGACACCACGTACTCTGTGGGGGCCTCCTTCCTGAAGGCTTTGCAGAATCCCGGTGAACACCTTCAGGACTTCACCAAGTTGTGTGACAGCCAGAAAGAGGTGGAAATGGATGATCTCCTGGAGGACATCTTACATGGAGATCTGGAGCACACAGCTCCTCCTGTAGACAGGTAGGTTTGGACAGGAGACCCTGTCTGATAATACTTTATTTTGGAGATGAAAGAAGGAACTGTCATGATTTAGGGTTTTAGTTAGAGAAATGGATTTATGACAAATGTGGACAGAGGACATTTTGTAATCACTGGTTGTGTTTGTTTGTGTGTCCAGGTTCAGAATGATGCTCAAATCCAGGAACCTGACTGCCCTCCAAGACCCATATTGGATCCACAAAGCAGAGATGCGACGTTTGTCCCTCTGGACACCCACGCCTGTCCTCCAAGTGTCATCCCTCCCTGCCGTCGTGTCCAACCTTCTGTTTTTGTGCCTCCCTTCACTCTCCGTCCTCCCAATTTCGTCTCTACCCACACTCCTGTCAACAGTTTCCGTCCCCATCTGCACTCCTGTCCAGCCAACAGCTCCTGTTCCCAACTACTCTCCTGTTCGGCCAATATCTTCTGTCCCCATCTGCACACCAGCCCGTCCTCCAGTCCACTTCAGTCCCAGCAGCCCAACCCGGACCAAACCCTACATCAAAAAAAAACCCCAACTCATTTATGATTTTCTGGAAGGAGTAGCACAATTTCAAACGAAACATTGTGCCACAGTAAATAAAGTTCTGGGAAAGATGGTAAGTGAAGCGTGCACACATCTGCACATGCACGATCTTGTAGTTGTGTCAGTGTGCATGTTAACTGAAGGTGTGTTGTCGTCTTTTTGCAGTGGCATTCTCTCTCTGCGGAACAAAAGAAGAAATATTACGAGGAGCAGACAAAAGAGAGCCGGTGCCACTATGAGCTCCACCTGACCTCGAAGCCCCAAAAGAAGGTGAGCAAACAGTCAGATCGTGCATGTCATATGTTCACATCACACACATGTCACCCTTGACAAATACGAAGTCCTAATGCATGTTTTTTCTTTTCCATTTTTTTGTGCAGGTTAAAAACATCAAGTCTCTGGCAGCCTAACAAGTGCACTTTATTTTTTATTTGTTTGCTATGTTTTCATGTTTTTAAAAAATTTAATATTTGACTGTGTTCATATTTTGTATGTTTTTGTAAGAACCAACAGTTCACCACAGGGTGGCGGTATTGAGCACTCAGCAGGGCAGAGAGCAGCAGTCTTTGATCAAAGACAGCACAAAAAATTAACAGTTCCAACAGCACAAAAGGATGAGTTCAAGAAAGCAATAATAATAATAATAACAATACTGCTAATAATAGAGTAATTAATTAACTGGTCAATATTGTTTTAACTCCTAAAATGCTTTGATCTTTAAACCTTTAAAGAACTCTCAATGACCTCACTTCACATCATTTTCTTGACCTTAGCACCAACCCTAACCCTAAGAATCAATCAGCATTTGTTGATATCACCCTTTACAGCAAGAAAAAGGTGACCAAAGTGCTTTATAGTAAAACTCAAGAAATAAAATACACAGGACTAAAAACAAAAGTACAAGAAAATACAATCAAAAAGACTAGAGACCAAAATAACACACATGTCACAGTGCCACTTTGTATCAAAAGCCATTTTAAGGCCTGAGCTTTTCAGTTTCGTCGCTGCAGTATGCTGAAGGAGTACAGTGACGCCAAGTTGACTAAAAGTTTTGTTCCAATGCGCCTCAGCGTGCTCCTGCGGGTGTTCCATCTGCTGCATGTGCCTGATGTTTGGGAAAACGAGTGAGACGAGAGCTACGTGAAGCCACACATCTGGCTGTCTGTCTCCTCAGTGGCACAGAGCCCAACTAAGCATGCAGTCACAAAGTTCTTCTGTGGAGCAAACTGGAGTGATCTGAACTGTTCAGCTCTTGGTGGATGAATATGGGGTGTGTGTGGAGACAATTCGCCTTCACAACGTGACAAAACTTAACGATAGCACGTAACAGCGCGCAACAATGCGAAAACTTATTCTTGACTGTGCGTAAAGGTTCCTGATAATTATCCAGCACCACGTGCCATTAATCGTAATGTGTGGTAACAGGTTCCAGCAGTTCCTGAGGACACCTGACGCCTCTACCTCAAATAATCACATTCGTGATCAGTGGCCAAGAATGTATACTTTGTGGCATATCACCCCATACTCCTCAAAAAAGTTGACCAGATGACAGCAATGCCCTGTCATCGAGTGTGGAGAGTTAAAATGTCAGTCAGGTAAGATGGGACAAGACCATTAATGGCTTTAAAAAACAAATACCAAAATCTTAAAATCAATTCTAAAGTGAAATGAAAGCCAGTGGAGTGAGGAAAGTACAGCGGAAATATGCTCACTTTTGGAAGTGTTCATTACAAGATGAGCAGGAGCATTTTGCACAACCTGGAGGCACGTAAGGGAAGACTGGTGTCAAACTGATTCCAGAAAGGGCCAAGAGGGTGCAGGTTTTCTTTGTAACCACCAACTCCACCAGGTGATTTCATTGATAGCTTCCAATGAGAGTCTGGATTCTGGTTTAAGGTATTTTGGACCATTCTTCTTTAGAAAACCTATCAGGTTTGTTGGTTTCCGAGCATGGACAGCCCGCTTAAATTCACACCACAGATTTTCAATAATATTCAGGTGTGGGGACTGAGATGACCATTCCAGAATGTTGTACTTGTTCCTCTGCATGAATGCCTTAGTAGATTTTGAGCACTGTTTCGGGTCATTGTCTTGTTGAATGATCCAGCCCCGGCGCAACTTCAACTTTGTCACTGATTCTTCTGCTGATATTGACTGGAAGCCATGTGACCCTCAACTTTAACAAGATTCCCAGTACCTGCACTGGCCACACAGCCCCAGAGCATGATGGAACCATCTCCAAATTTTACTGAAGGTTGCAAGTGTTTTTCTTGGAATGCTGTGTTCTTTTTCTGCCATGCATACGGTCCCTTGTTATGTCCAAATAACTCAATTTTAGTTTCATCAGTCCACAGCACCTTATTCCAAAATGAAGCTGGCTTGTCCAAATGTGCTTTAGTATACCTCAAGTGACTGTTTGTGGCGTGTACGCAGAAAAGGCTTCCTCTGCATTACAGCATCATACAGCATCTCCTTGTGCAAAGTGCGTTGTATAGTTGAACGATGCACACAGACACTATCTGCAGCAAGATCATGTTGTAGGTCTTTGGAGCAGGTCTGTGGGTTGACTGTGACTGCTCTCACCATCCTTCCCTTCAGCTTTTTGTATCCTTCCCCTAAACCATGATGTTGAACAATCTGTTGTGAGGTCAGTTGAGAGTTGTTAGAAGGTCCCATGTTGCCATTCACTGAAATAGATGCAAAGAGGAAACATTTGTAAAAGGCCACCTTAAATACCCTTTCTCATGATTGGATTCACCTGTGTAAGGAGGTCAAAGGTCAATGAGCTTACCAAACCAATTTTGTGTTATAATAATTAGTGCTAAATGTATTCAAATCAATAAAATGACAAGGGTGCCCAAATTTATGCACCTGACTAATTTTGCTTAAATATTGTACACTTTCTGTAAATACTACAAACTTCATTTCACTTCTCAAATATCAGTGAGTTCGTCTGCTATATGGTATATTTAACTGAAATTTCTGATCCAGACAACCAGCGATTTATAAAGGAAAATCAAGTGAAGGTTCCAGCCCAGTCTCAAGTTTTTTTCGTGCTCTCGTCATGAAATGATTAAAATTTTCATGACAGGGTTTTTTTCAAACTTATTATTACTAACCCGACCCCAACCCTAACCTTAACCATAACCGAACCCTACTCCTTCCCCTAATCCTAACAATAACTCCCCTGGACCCCCCCCCCCCCCCCCGCCCCCGATCACTTTTAATATCATGCAGCCGCCACAGAATGTATTAGAATAAATTTGTGCTCCCGTTACGAACATTTTGCACTTTCCTTGACAATATCATGAACTAAAAGATTAAAGTATATTTCATGCTGCTGAATCACCAACTGCCGTGAGACTGGGTTGAACGTTCACACCTTAAAAGTCAAAACCCAAGCATAAATTTAAAAATGAAAACTTAAAGCAGAGGTTCACACCTTAAAAGTAAAAATTCAAACATAAAGTAAAGGTTCACACTTCAAAAGTCAAAATTCGAACATACATTTAAAAGTGAAAACGTGAAAGTTCACACCTCAAAAGTCAAAACTCAAACATAAAGATTCACACCTCAAAAGTCAAAACTCAAACAAATTTGGTGGTTCACACCTCAAAAGTCAAAACTCAAATATAAAGTGAAGGTTCACACCTCAAAAGTCAAAACTCAAACATAAACCAAAACTTAAAGTGAAGGTTCACACCTCAAAAGTCAAAACTCAAACATAAACTTAAAGTGAAGGTTCACGCCTTGAAGTTGAGGCCACGGCATGATCCGTTTCCTAAGAAAATGAATTAAAAGCGTAAAAAGCGTAAAACAAAACTATACCAGTATGCTAGCCATACGAAAGGGAAAGTAAGTGAGTCTTAAGTCTGGACTTGAAAGTCTCCACAGAATCTGACTGTTTAATTGACGCAGAGCAGGGGCATGATAAGAGAAAGCTCCATGACCTGTAGACTTCTTATTCACCCTAGGGACACAAAGTAGTCCTGCACCCTGAGAACGCAAAGTCCGGGCCGGTATGTAAGGTTTAATTAGGTCAGCTAGGTAGGGAGGTCTCAGTCCGTGAACAATTTTATAGACTAGTAGCAGAACCTTAAAATCTGATCTCACTGGACAGGAAGCCAGTGAAGGGACACCAAAATGGATGTAATGTGGTCGAACTTTCTGCTTCATGTCAAACATCTGGCTGCAGCATTTTGAACCAATTGGAGAGCCCTAACGCTAGACTGCGGTAAACCAGAAAATAGAACATTGCAGTAGTCCAATCTACAACCCCTGGCAAAAATTATGGAATCACCGGCCTCGGAGGATGTTCATTCAGTTGTTTAATTTTGTAGAAAAAAAGCAGATCACAGACATGACACAAAACTAAAGTCATTTCAAATGGCAACTTTCTGGCTTTAAGAAACACTATAAGAAATCAAGAAAAAAAGATTGTGGCAGTCAGTAACGGTTACTTTTTTAGACAAAGCAGAGGAAAAAAATATGGAATCACTCAATTCTGAGGAAAAAATTATGGAATCACCCTGTAAATTTTCATCCCCAAAACTAACACCTGCATCATATCAGATCTGCTCGTTAGTCTGCATCTAAAAAGGAGTGAACACACCTTGGAGAGCTGTTGCACCAAGTGGACTGACATGAATCATGGCTCCAACACGAGAGATGTCAATTGAAACAAAGGAGAGGATTATCAAACTCTTAAAAGAGAGTAAATCATCACGCAATGTTGCAAAAGATGTTGGTTGTTCACAGTCAGCTGTGTCTAAACTCTGGACCAAATACAAACAACATGGGAAGGTTGTTAAAGGCAAACATACTGGTAGACAAAGGAAGACATCAAAGTGTCAAGACAGAAAACTTAAAGCAATATGTCTCAAAAATCGAAAAAATGTACAACAAAACAAATGAGGAACGAATGGGAGGAAACTGGAGTCAACGTCTGTGACCGAACTGTAAGAAACCGCCTAAAGGAAATGGGATTTACATACAGAAAAGCTAAACGAAAGGCATCATTAACACCTAAACAGAAAAAAAACAAGGTTACAATGGGCTAAGGAAAAGCAATTGTGGACTGTGGATGACTGGATGAAAGTCATATTCAGTGATGAATCTCGAATCTGCATTGGGCAAGGTGATGATGCTGGAACTTTTGTTTGGTGCCGTTCCAATGAGATTTATAAAGATGACTGCCTGAAGAGAACATGTAAATTTCCACAGTCATTGATGATATGGGGCTGCATGTCAGGTAAAGGCACTGGGGAGATGGCTGTCATTACATCATCAATAAATGCACAAGTTTATGTTGATATTTTAGACAATTGAAAGGATGTTTGGGGATGATGAAATCATTTTTCAAGATGATAATGCATCTTGCCATAGAGCAAAAACTGCAAAAACATTCCTTGCAAAAAGACACATAGGGTCAATGTCATGGCATAGGGTCAATGTCAATGAGCAGATCTGATTTGATGCAGGTGTTAATTTGGGGGATGAAAATTTACAGGGTGATTCCATAATTTTTTCCTCAGAATTGAGTGATTCCATATTTTTTTCCTCTGCTTGGTCTAAAAAAGTAACCGTTACTGATTGCCACAATCTTTTTTTCTTGATTTCTTATAGTGTTTCTTAAAGCCAGAAAGTTGCCATTTGAAATGACTTTAGTTTTGTGTCATGTCTGTGATCTGCTTTTTTTCTACAAAATTAAACAACTGAATGAACATCCTCTGAGGCCGGTGATTCCATAATTTTTGCCAGGGGTTGTAGAAGAGATAAACACATGGATCAGGGTCTCAGCATCAGCCATAGACAGGATGGGACGAATCTTCGCTATATTTCGCAGGTGGAAGAAAGCAGTCCTCGTTATATTTCTAATGTGGAGGACAAAGGACAATGTGGGATAAAAAATTACCCCAAGGTTCCTCACATTGTCAGTGTGATGTATGACACACGAGACAAGGCTAAGCGTTAACTGGTCAAATTGATGCAGATGTCTCACTGGACCAAGAATCATCATTTCAGTCTTATCAGAATTTAAAAGTAGGACGTTTCTAGACATCCAGCTTCTCATTGATGCAAGGCAATCTTCTAAGAATTTTATATGAACAAGATTACCAGCAGTTATCGGCATGTATAACCAAGTATCATCAGCATAGCAGTGAAAGGTAATCCCAAAATGCCGCAGTGTGTGCCCAAGGGGTGCTATATAAAGTGAGAAAAGCAGGGGGCCTAAGATAGATTCCTGTGAAACCCAGGGCTGTGAAATGAAAATTGTGAAATCCGAGGAAAATTTGCAGGGGGTCTGGGGAGCACAACCCCTCAGGAGTTGCGTTTTTATCTAATGATACTTTTTCAGTATCTCCTGGAAGAAAAGTCTTAAAATTTGTGCATATTTAAATGATCCAATATTTAACCTTTTATTTGACCTGTCAATGATAATGAAATAACAGAATATGATACGGAAGTAGGACCTACAGGAAATACATGAAGACTGAAAAGACCTTTAAAGCATTTCAAAAACCACAGCTAAAGCTTGTAGAATATTTGGAAAATCATGGTAAAATATCAATAACATACCTTATAGTAAAAAGTCACTTATATTCTTGTGTAAATTCATGTAGCCTAAATCGATTCAAAGCCACAATGTCTTTTTTACAATGAAAGAAAGTCTAGATTAATGAAAAAAAGTCACATAATCTTTCTAAAATCCTGTTTGAACAGAAGAATGTTTATTTTCCAGGGAGACAAAAATTATTACCGTGTTTTCCTGAGAGGGCACAGTTCATTTTCCCCGTTTCTTTTATCTTTCAGGTGTGTTGATAAAGCCAGCGATAATTCCACGGATTCTTGTCCTTATAAGACTTTTTCAAACAGTCTTTCTCGCCATCTTCTCTCTGTCCGACGTCGGTCCGTGACACAGACATGCTGCACAATTCTTATTTTACAAACTTGAAAGCTCTAAAAGTTTGCGATGTCCACATGCTACATTTAGCTTAAGTGTTGTACAGGAGCCACACAGTGTTGTCGCAGCAACCAACCAGTCGTAACAGCTACGCTTTGAGTGGCATTTTTCCTCCTCAACACTCCGCGGATCCGAGGAAACAGATTTGTATCTGTAACACACAGATCAGTGTCCGCGAACTTATAAAACTTGCACGATGTCGTAAAAAAGAGGACACTTTGCGATAAGCATTTTAAAAACTCAGCGATGTTCACGATTAAAGAGTATAACACTAACACCCCCCCCCCCCCCCCCCCAATGATGAAATCCACAGAATCCTGTGGATCCACTCAGTTTTCACAGCCCCGGGAACCCCAAATTTCATGTCATAAGGTTAGAGGTAGTGTTACTGTACAAAACACAGTGAGAATGACTGGTCAAGTATGCCGTCAGCCATGCAAGGGCACTCCCAGTAATCCCAAAATGATTTTCCAGCCTATCAAGTAGAATATGATGATCCACTGTATCAAATGCAGCACTGAGATCTAACAGCAACAGACCCGTATTGGTGTCTGAATCCATTGCAAGCAGAAGATCATTCACCACTTTAGTGAGAGCCGTCTCTGTCAATGATATTTTCTAAAAGCAGACTGCAGTGGCTCAAAGAGATTATTCTCAGTAAGATAGTCCACGAGCTGCCGTGACACCACTTTTTCCAGAATTTTAGAGCAAAATGATAGATTTGACATTGGCCGATAGTTTTTCAATACACTAGGATCAAGATTAGGTTTCTTAAGTAATGGTTTAATCACTGCAGATTTGAAACATTTAGAAACAGATCCAGAAGTTAAAGAATTATTAATAATTTCCAGCACAGTTGGCCCAAGAGTGGGACACAGGTCCTTAAACAGTTTTGTTGGTATAGCATCAAATAAACAGGTTGTTCTTTTTGTAGATGTTAGCATGCCTAGTGAGATACTATCAAATTCTGTAAATCTAGGTAATACCTCAATAATGGCACCCACCTCAATAGCAGGGTGTAGTGGCTGGGTTAAGGCACGCTGGGATATCTTTAACCTAATGTCATCTATTTTCTTCTCGAAGTAATCCAGGAAATCTTGTGCTATAAAAGGAGAGCGACCTACAGGTGGTTGTTCATAAATAAGTGTTGCCACCGTGTCGAACAAGAACTTTGAGTTGTGTGTTTGTTTTTGTTGATCCAATCAGAGTAATAGGTCTGCTTTGTAGCCAATAATGCATGCCACGCAAGGTGGAATACTTCTAATTTTGAACGTCATTTCTGTTCTAGACCTCCAGCCTTATGTTTGAGGTCACGCAGGTAATCATTGAACCAAGGTGACTGTGATTTGGGGGAGCGCGGTTTTAACACAGGTGGCGCAATCATGTTGAGTGTAGTTTTGAGCACTGAGTTTAAACTATCCACAAGACTGTCTACTGACTGGGCATTTGCCAAAAGTGAAGCTAAGACATCAGGCAGTATAGAGTTGAGTTCAGTCTTAGTTGAGGAGTTGATGCATCGCCGTTGTTGTTCCACTAAACACGGCAGCGAAACCATAAACCTAATAAGTGAGTGATCAGAGACCACTGATGTAAGAGACATGATGTCAACATTCGTGACAGCAATACCACGTCAGGGGTTGAAATACATTTTTTAACCTACCTGCACTGGTGCTAGTAACAAAAAAATTACTTGCACCAAAAAAAGTTACTTGCACAACCAAAAGTCACTTTCACACCAGACCCACTTTGAGTTGCTTCCTGTTGCGTTATGACGATGCAGGAATTTCTGCATCAGGTGCACGCAGCAGGGGGTAGAGAGGAGGTGAGAACGCAGCCTGCAGGTCCTCTGCACAGAGAAGTCAGAGTGCAAAGTTTGGCTGCAGCCAGACTGTGCACTCTGACTTCTCTTCTTGTTTATATTTGTTCTTGTGCTGAGCTGCAGGTCTGCGCTCTGAGTTCTGTTACAGTTTATCTCTCCTCCTGTGACTGCGAGAAGCACGCGCATGTGCGCGTGAATGAACCGTCCGTGAGTAAATGTGGAGATGTCTGGAGTTATACTTCATGTGGACATGTCCTGTCTCTGGCAATCAGTCTGTGAGCAGGACTTATGTCCTTTTTTTAACACAGTGATGAGAGAGATTGAACGGAGAGCAAGGAACTAACTGCCTGCAGCCAGACAGTTTTTTCTTTCTTTTAATTGTTCACATGTGCGCGCGTGAACGAACAGTCCGTGAGTGGACTGGAGATGTCCGGAATTTTACTGGATGAGGACATGTCCTGTCTCTGGCAATCAGTCTGTGAGCAGGGCTTATGGATTTTATTTAAACACTTTTGTGAGAGTCTTCTCACAAAAGTGTTTGCTCCTGCTCCTTTGTGAAAAGGAGCAGGAGCAAGGAGGAGCAGCTGCTGCAATCAGCATTTTTTTTTCTGTGCTCTTTTTTGAGCGTGCAGTTTTACTGCATTGTGTACACGGTATAAAAACAATCCTGCGTGATTTATACTTCGGGAACAATGGAACACAGCAGGAATTGTAAATTGGCGTCGGGTAACGTTGTCTTGTGAGGGTGTGGCTTCCAGTCACGTTGAGTACTGTCCTGTTGTTCTGACTTGTGCTGAAACCACTTAATTCTGTGTCGAGCACAGGACGCAAACAAAAATGAAACGTTTAATTTTCGGCGTCCGATTTGCTTCGTCCTTTGCATCCCTCGTGCTGTTGTGGCACAGAGCTGCATCGTCTCGGCACTGAGTTGCTTCCATGTGGCGTCGTCATAATGACACACGACGCAACTGGGAGCAGCTCCGGTGTGAAAGGGGCTAAAGCAACTCGAAGCAGGTCCGGTGTGGTTATGACAGAGTTTGAGGGAAGAGCAGTAGCAGCAGCAGACAGTTTTTTTTTTTTCACATGCGCGCGCAAAGGAATTGTCACAGAAACTCGCTCCGTGTGTGAGTCATAAAACGCAGGGAACACAAAGACAACACACTCGAAATTGTTTTTTTTTTTGTTATTTATTCCTTTATTGGTTCATTCTACTGGTGCTTATAGTTGATAAAACTTGGATAAAGTTACTTGCACCATTGCTAGTGAAGTATAAAATTACATGCACCGCTCGAGTAATACATGCACAAACTAACATATTATTTCGAGCCCTGCATGTGCAAGAACCAGATCCAGGGTATTTCCACTAATGTGCATCGAGTCCCGAATGCATTGTCGAAATCCTAATGCATCCACAATTTCCATAAATGATTTGCAGAGGGGATCAGAAGGCCTATTTATATGAACATTGAAGTCACCAATGATCAGAATGTTATCTGCACTAGTTGACAAGATAGAGATGAACGCACCAAATTCATCTAAGAATTCAGAATATGGGCCAGGAGGCCTATATACAGTGACAAAGTAATACTGCTGATTTTTATACTTCTGACCTTATTCTGACCTTAGTAATATTCTGAGCAGAGTGGAGAATCAGATGCTCAAACGAGTTATATTTGTGACCCCCAACAGCTAATAAGCTAAACCTAGATTTATAAATAAGAGCAACACCCCCACCTTGCTTCGCATCATGAGGGACGTGACTAAATGTATATGCTAGTGGGCAGCCCTCATTTAAGGGGAGGACAGCTGTAGGTTTAAGCCAGGTTTCACATAACCCAATCATATCTATGTGATGATCAGCAATTAAATCATTAATCAACAATGATTTTGAGGACAGTGATCTTATGTTAATGAGACCGAGACTAAGGACCTCAGTAGGGTTGAGAGTGTTGTGTGGGCCGCTGAAGAGGAGGTACTGCTGGCCCACCACCACCAGATGGCGCCCTGCTTGGAGTGCGGGCTTCAAGCACGAGAGGGCGCCGGAGCCACTGGGAGTGACAGCTGTCACTCATCATCAGCACCAGCTGTCACTCAGTCAACTCATCACCATCACCATAAAGGCCGGACTGCAACTCCACCTCCTCGCCGAGAAATCAGCTACCTTGGAGGTAATTTTCGCTGCTGTCTTACAACATTGAGTAATAATCTGAACTTCTTTGCAGCCATTTTCCTGTGGTGTTTTCCTTATCTGTGGGATTGGCGTTTGGTGTGATCAGCGACGGCTTCGCTTCACACCCCAACCAGATAAGTGGTTAGACAGGAGCTGCACGAGTGTGTGACTGGAGGTGGAGGTGCTCCCTCCCAAAAGAACACAGACTGTGGGATTACTGAGTGTGCGTACTCACACTCACCTGTGTTGTTTCTGTTCTCTGCCAGCAGTACCAGGTCTGACAGCTGGAGACGGTGACCACCTGGGGACCCAGGACTTGGCGGCTCCGGTGTTCTTCAGATCCGTTGGCGGTGAGGGCCGTGTGGGATCCGGCTCGGTTCTGGACGGGCGTCTCCTATTCTCAAGCCTGCCCACACGTCACCCAACGTGTAATTGACTATAGTCCCAAACTGATTGTTGTCTGTATTCCGTTGTGCACAATTTGCAACATTAAATTGTTACTGTTTGGCTTATCCATTGCCCGTTCTTTTACGCCCCCTGTTGTGGGTCCGTGTACCTACACTTTCACAACAGAGAGTTGACAGTTGAACTGTTTGGATTTAGGGGTGGTTCTAGAGTAACATATATAAGATGCCTAGAAGTAGGTTTAGGTTTGAGACATTCCATGCGCGTTGTAGGTAGCAGACACAAAATCTTTGCTGTTGCTGGAACAACCATTGGGCCATCCTCAATTTCAACATCAACCAATGTAGTAATGGGTATTAAGTTTGCAAAGCATATCTATCCCTGTATGATTTTTATGGACTCGTCTTCAGAAGCAGGCCACAGTCTCAACTTGTTGAATTTCCCTCCATGGCAGATAAACTGCACGATCACCATAGTGGATTTTCTGCACTAATTTCCCAGCTAAGCTCATGGATTCCACACTCACATTTGTCATAAGACTTGCAGGGTCTCTAATCACCTGCTCCGTGGCCTGCTATAAATTCCTAATGTTACCCTCCCTGTAAAGCTCTACCTATGTTCGCAGACAAGATGACGGTGGCTTCCCCAGTAGGGTGGAGGCCATCCGGCATCAGCAAGTCACAGCGGTCCCAGAAAGAAGGCCATTTATCAATAAAGCTAAAGCCTTGCTGTCTACAAAATTGCGCCAGCCACCAATTTAACGATGTCAGCCTGCAAAACGCCTCATCATTACCCTGGGAGGGGAGGGGATCAGAGACTACTAATCGATGCCGACAAATCTTTCTGGGTCACAAGTCCTCTCTATGTCCATTTTTGTGACCTCTGAGTGCTTCATCCTGACATCATTGGTGCCAACGTGAATAACTATGTGAATATATCTCATGTCATGTTCCTTACTCTGTCTTCCCTTCTGCAGTGTCAGCACCCTAAGATGGGATGCAATGTTGGGAGCTCTGGCCCCAGGAATACATTTAATGTCAGCCGGCGTCTGTAACCTGACTTTGCGGGTGATAGAATCCCCCATCACTAAAGTCTGGTGTTTTGGCCTGGAGATAGGAGTGGAAGTCACTTGTGGGCTCAGAGAATTCACATCAGGCAATTCCAAGGGGGAGAACCGATTCACAGTTCGCAGTGGAGAGTGTGATCGGGGTACCAAAACTGGGCACCAAGCCCTACGGGGCTTCCTCCGCCTTGCCACAGTCCAAAAGCGGTCCTCCACAGCCGGCATTTCTAGGCTAATGCTAATGGGCTCGCTAGCTGGCCCAATACTTACCTCATCTGGAGTGCCCACAACATCTAACTCCACTGAGCTAAGAAGCTGCTCTAACTTACGGACAAGGGTCTCTAAGAGAGCCACCCTATCTTCCAATATCATGCAAGATTTACAGAGGGTGTAAAGTAGTGTACTTTGTGCACTAAGAAATTCAAGAGTATCGCCAAGCAAGCACAAGCTGACCAATAATGAATAAGCTAACACTCCTAAGGCTCACACAGGTTTAAATAAATGAATTAAAATTCACAGCAGTTGCACTGAAAAAGTAGCAGAAGTATTAGACTTGTAGGAACAGAAAAAACTCCTACAAGTAAACCACTCCTAAGATTAACACAAGAGTAAAGTACTAAGCTAAAATTCCCAACAGCTATACTAAAAAACTAACAGAAGTATTAAAAAAAACTGGGGGGTGTTGAACTAGCTAATGCAAGCTAACTGCTAGCAAAACTGCTAGCCATTCCTAAGATTTACACAGGAATAAAATAATGACCTAAAATAACAGCAGTTACACTGGAAAAAGTAACAGAAGTATGAAACAGGTAAAAAAAAAAAAAAAAGGAACAGCTATAGAAGTAACGGCAGGGGAAGGGGGGAGTCGACCTAGCTAGCGACTGCTAACCGCTAGTGAATGCTAACCATGGAACTAGAGACCTGGAATGGATGTCACGTGACTAGCGGCGTGCCGCACGGCAGCCATTACTAAGGGTGGACAGAGCACCTTCAGCCAGTTAACGCACCTCTTAAACAGAAGCAAAATGAGAGGAAAAAAGGCAGCCAGTGCTTCACCATCAACTGCACCAACTACAAAAACAAATTCTTGAATACTAAAATGAACTGTACAAGAGCCTTAATGTAATTATGTAAAACAAATGTCTATTTTAAAGTTGTTGGGAAAGTGAAGTACACGGACCCACGACAGGGGGCGTGAATGAACAGCCAATAGGAAGTCCGAATAAATAACAATTTATTCTGCAAATGTGGACAACAACCCAATATGCTTTTAGTCTGTCAATCAATCTACACAAAAGGTGACGCGTGGGCAGGCCCGAGGGTAGGAGACGCCTATCCAGAGAAGAGCCGGGACCCATGAGGTTCCACCGCCAACGGAGACCTGCAATAAACCGGAGCCGCCAAGTCCTGAGTCCCCAGGTGGCCACTGCTCCCAGCTGTCAGATCCGGTACTGCTGGCAGGAACAGACACAGGTTACAGGTGGGTGTGTGTACACCCAGCAACAGTCAGCAAACAGTTCAGTTCCTATCCTGAGGGAAAACTCCACCACTCCCAGAAAACAGGAACACTGAAAACGTGCACTACCAACAGTATACTTTAGAGTTAAGGAATGTGAGGAGTGGAAACGCCAACTCCCTCCAACTTCCACAAACCCAGCTCCAAGCTGCGAGTATACCAAAGGTTACGACTGCAAAAATCAGAAGCAATAAATGTGCGAATGGCACAAAGCGACTGAGTAGGTTACCTGACGGGTAAGCTGCTAACTCGGCAGGGTTCTGATGATTCTCCCAGGCTTTTATGGTGGTAATGATGATGACGACGATGACTGACAGCTGTCAGTGTCGGCGCACCTGGAGCTCCTGTGAGGTGGCTGCGCCCTCTGGTGCCTGAAACCCGACAACAGGTAGGGCGCCCTCTGGTGGTGAGCCAGCAGTACCTCCTCTTCGGGCGGCCCACACAACAGTTATGTCGCAATTTAATATCGATATACTGAGACTATAACTCAACGCCATAAGTTCTTTTCATTACGCTGCGTTCACATGCATACAAATACGGAAACAAAAATGTTTAAATATATTTATGTATATATACTTGCAGTTATTGTTTGATATGTACATGATTGTCACAGGCGGCATTTAAATTTTAATAGTGTGGTTGGAGGGGATGGGGGTGGTACTTTTTACCCTGACTGAGGGTCAAAGTCATAAATTCTGAATGGCTTTATATCTACTTGTAATAAAATATTAGTAAAAACCATATATGTTGTCATTCACACTGGAACTACCAGAGTGGTGCCAAATGGCACTTATTCCTTTAAATCCCAAGGTGGTGCCAAATGGCGGCTGTGAACAGCCCAGCTTGTCACCAGTGTTATGTAAATTACACTCTACTCAGCGGGGGTTAGGGAGAAGAACCGCAAGGAATGCCAATGTGCTTTACAGTGAAAAACTCCTCAAAACGACCAGATAGTCTGAGCAATGTTGAGAATAAATGTTTTTTTATAGTTTTTGGTAATTGTTTGGTCAAGATTTTTTTTTTTTTTACATAAAAAAGTTAATAAATAGTTTCAATTACATTTGTAAGAAGTAACTCTAAAGACAGGAACCCAAGTATATATGAGGTCTGTTAGAAAAGTATCGGACCTTTTAATTTTTTTTCAAAAACCTGATGGATTTGAATCATGTGTGCTTGCATGAGCCAACCTTGAACCTTCGTGCGCATGCGTGAATTTTTTCACACCTGTCGATTGCGTCATTTCCTGGTAAGCAGCCTTTGTGTGGGATGTGTGCTGTGCGCTCGGCATTTTTTCATTCCAAGGAAAATGACGGAACGACTGGAGCAGCGCGACTGCATCAAATTTTGCCAGAAACTGGGCGACAGCCAGGTGGAAACCATTCGGATTATTCAGACGGCTTTCGGTGACGATCCTATGGACAGATTAAGGAGCGGTACAACTGGTTTAAAGACGGCCGCACAACGGTGGAGAGTGAGCCATGCTCCGGTCGGCCATCAACATGCTGAAATGACCAGATCATTTCCAAAGTGAACGCTATGGTGATGCGGGACCGTCGTGTGACTATCCAAAAAATTGCGGAAGAGGTGGACATCAGCGCTTTTTCGGCACATTGCACTGTGACAGAAGATTTGGCCATGAAAAGAGTTGCAGCGAAATTCATGCCGATGGCTTCGGCAAAAAATGAAAAAATTAAAAAAAATAAATAAAAAGGTCCGATACTTTTCTAACAGACCTCGTAAAAAACAGATGTTTAGTAACGAACATATTCAAGAAACTGGTCTCCAAATGGACCCCAGAGGGACTTCTATGTAACTCCTGCTCATTATATGTATATGGTTTATTATAATTTTTAACCCATTTTGCCCCACTGGCAATAACTGTTGCCAAAGTATATCACTGTCATTTTCAACTCAATAAAAAATCTCAATGGTACTAATGCAGCGTTATTATTATTTCTATCATTACTAGGTGACATTTGACCTAGTGACAAACTGTGTGACGACTGGCAACAATCTGGGCACAAACGGGTAAAGATATGGAACAGTAATAGTAAAAGGTAGACACAGTTTATGTTTGCATTCTTGGTGAAATTTATTGCTTACAGATTGTCTGAACACACCTGGCACTGCCACAACAGCTCCTTTCTGCATTTGCCACATGTAAACTTGTTACAATAAACACAATGCTTAGTGGCATGGTTTTTCTTGCAGCAACACTTAACCTGGCACAATGCCCTTTTCCCTGTCAGGTGTGGGTGGTTGCTGCTGAAGGTTTTTCTTTCCACCTCCTTGGCTGCCATATGAGACTGTGCAAGCTATCTTGCAAGCTCCACCAAGAAGTTCATCCGTCTCGCTTTGACCCCAGTGCATGCCTGATAAAGCCCATGTGCATTCAGTGCTGCAATGTCAATCAGGTTGTAAAACACAGTGACTGGCCAATGCCGTGTTCCTGAATGTACAGTATATTTTCACAGCATCTGGTCCATGACATCCACACTGCATTTCAGGCTGGTAACGGTTCTTCCTTTGTCCATAAATGATTCGATAAGCTTCATCACATTTTCCGATAGTTTTCCCCCGTGGGACAACTGGGGTCTTTGCCAAGATATGGGATGATGTTGCATACGAGGTCTGTGATAAAAAAAAAAAGTGGTCCTTTTTATTTTTTTCAAAAAATAAATTTATTTGATTCATATGTTTTTACGTCAGACAAGCTTGAACCCTCGTGCGCATGTGTGAGTTTTGTCATGCCTGTCGGTGACGTCATTCGCCTGTGGGCAGGCTTTGAGTGAGGTGTGGACTCCCCCTCCCGTCGGAATCTCTTTGTCTGAGAAGCTGCAGGGAGATGGCGCGCGTTGCTTTATCAAATTTTTTCAGGACCGGTGAGGGATATCCGTGTGGACACTATTCGAGAAATTCAGCTGGTTTTCGGTGTAAAGTTTAACGGCTGATGAGAGATTGTGGAGTTTCTTTCGCTTTAAGCACAGCCCATAAAGCGGATCGGCGCGGCACGGTTGGAGGTGGCGTCCGTCTGGCTGTTTCGAGCTGAAAACATCCTAATTTAAAGCTCTGTTCACCCAGGACGTCGTCAGAGAACAGAGAAGTTTCAGAAGAAGCCGGCATCAGGAGTTTACCCGAACATTCCACTGTTAAAGGAGATTTTGTAATGAAAGAACGTGCGGACGAATTTGCCGAGTCGGTTCCGTGACGACGTGGCAAATCCGTCTGCGCCGCGACATGAAAAACACCTCCATGTTGAAAACCATTTGTAAAATTCAGGCGGCTTTTGATGGCTTTCAACAAGTGAGTATCTGAGAAATTGTTTAACAGCTTGGGCATGTTCCAACTTGTCTGTTAAGGTTTCCAACGGAGGTGTTTTTCCTGTGGCGACCCCCCCGCGGTCAGGTCCGGCCCGACATGCGAATCTGCGCGCACGTTCTTTCATTACAAAATCTCCTTTAACAGTGGAATGTCTGGATAAACTCCTGATCCCGAATTCTTCTGAAAGTTCTCTGTTATCTCACGATGTCTTGGGTCCACAGAGCCTGAAATTAGGAAGTTTTCAGCTTGAAACAGCAAGACGACGCCGCCTCGGAGCGCAGATCACCGTCAGGTGCCGTGGGCCGTCCTTACGGCGACAGTAAAACTCCAAAATCTCTCATCAGCCGTTAAAATTTTCACAGAAAACCAGCTGAATTTATCGAATGGTGTCCACTCAGTTGTGCCTTACAGTTTTGAATTTTTTTTTATCAAACAAAGCAGCAGTCTCTGAGCCATTCCTAAACAATGAAAAAATCGACGAGAGGGTGGGCGACTCCTCACTCAAAGACTGCCCACAGGCGAATGACGTAACCGACAGGCGTGAAAAAACTCTCGCATGCACACGAGGGTTCAAGCATGTCTGATGTAATCACACGTGATTCAAATCCATATAGTTTTTGAAAAAAATAATAAGGTCTGTTACTTTTCTCACAGACCTCGTACATACTTGGATTTTAGGTCACATGCCACCCAGAACTTTATGCCAAACTTGTCAGGTTTTGTTGCTATGTACTGCATTCAGACTATCCTTTGGCTCAAACTGCTGGTGACTCTGGTACTGGCCTGGCACATTCCGATCTAATGGCTGCATTCACATAAGAAAAGGTGGCCTAATGAGTTGTAAATTACCCCAGCGGTGCCATTTGGCACCCTCCGGTAGAAAAAGGAGTAGTGAGAAAAGGCTGGTAGTGCAAGTGTTAATCAACAATGATTTTGAGGATAGCGATCTTATGTTAATGAGACTCAGACTAAGGACCTCAGTGGGGTTGATGGTTGGACTGTTTGGATTTAGGGGTGGTTACAGAGTAGCATATATAAGATGCCTGGAAGGAGGTTTAGGTTTGAGACATTCCACGCGAGTTGTAGGTAGCAGACACAAAATCTGTGATATTGCTTGAACAGCCAACAGGCCATCCTCAATTTCAACATCATCCAATGTAGTAATGGGTATTAAGTTTGCAAAGCATATTCCTCTATGATTTTTCTATGATTTTTATGGACAGGTCTACGGAAGCAGGCCATAGTGTCAACCTGTTGAATTAACCTCCCTGTCAGATAACCTGCACTATCACCATAGTGGATTTTCTGCACTGATTTCCCCACTAAGTTAATGGATTCCAACTCCACCATTGTCATAAACCTTGCAGGGTCTCTAATCACCTGCTCTGTGGCCTGCTGTAAAATCCTAATGTTACCCTCCCTGTAGAGCTCTATCCATGTTCGCAGACAAGATGGTGGCGCCTTCCCCAGTAGGGTCACTCGGGAGGAGCTCAGAGTCGAGCCACTGCTCCTCCACGTCGAAAGGAGCCAGCTGAGGTGGCTCGGCATCTTTTTCAGATGCCCCCTGGACGCCCCACTGGAGAGGTGTTCCAGGCACGTCCCATCGGGAGGAGGCCCCAGGGAAGGCCCAGGACACGCTGGAGGGACTAAGTCTTGCAGCTGGCTTGGGAATGCCTCGGGGTTCCCCCGGAGGAGCTGGGGGAGGTGTGTGTGGATCGGGGGGTCTGGGCGGCTTTGCTTGAGCTGCTGCCGCCGCGACCCAACCTCGGATGAAGCGGAAGAAAATGGATGGATGGATGGATGGAAGGATGGATATCTCAAGGTAACCAATAATTTCCAAAGTGGTGTTTGTCCATGACCAAAGGCTCTTATATAGCTGACTTCAGGCATTGTGCCCTTTGTGACAGTTATTGTACAGAACAATGTGCTACTCGCAAACATTTATATTAAAAGGTACCTGTGTGGGGCTGCTACCTTTATCTGGCATGAAGTATACGTATCTTGTTTAATGTATGTAATAAACTGTTTCATACATGAATGCGGGCTGTTTCTCATCATATGGCTACTAATCTATAGTGAGGAAAAGAAGTATTTGAACACCCTGTGATTTTGCAAGTTCTCCCACTTAGAAATCATGGAGGGGTCTGAAATTTTCATCTTAGGTGCATGTCCACTGTGAGACATAATCTAAAAAAAAAAAAAATCCGGAAATCACATTGTATGATTTTTTTAAATAATTTATTTGCATGTTACTGCTGCAAATAAGTATTTCAACACCTGCCAATCAGCAAAAATTCTGGCCCTCAAAGACCTGTTAGTCCCCCTCTAAAAAGTCCACCTCCACTCCACTTATTCCAAATTAGAAGCTCCTTTTTGAGGTGTTTAGCTGCATACAGACACCTGTCCACCCCACACAATCAGTAAGACTCCAACTACTAACAAGGCTAAGACCAAAGAGCTGTCCAAAGACACCAGAGACAAAATTGATAAACGAGGGACCACTGTATACAGTGGGGAAAGTAAGTATTTGATCCCCTGTCAGTTTTGCAGGTTTTCCCACCTACAAAGAATGGAGAGGTCTGTAATTTTTATCATAGTGTAGCGGGATGAAAGTCCCGGGTCCCAAATGAAAAGACATTCCCGCTAGCTTGGCTAACGGGGAGTTCCCCTTTGGCTGACCTGGTAGAGGAACGGTCTTTTGTGCGAGCTGCGTGGGTTCGGTCCCCACCGTCGTCCCGGCCACGAACGTCCTGCTGCTTCAATCTGGCATCACGAACAGGATGTGGATCACAGAGTATGCTAACATGCACCTGCAACTTCGGGACGAAGTCAAAAATGGTGGGGAGATGTGTAGCAGGATGAAAGTCCCGGGTCCCAATTGAAAAGACGTTCCCGCTAGCTTGGCTAACAGGGAGTTCCCCTTTGGCTGACTTGGTAGAGGAACGGTCTTTTGTGCGAGCTGCGTGGGTTCGGTCCCCACCATTGTCCCGGCCACGAAAGTCCTGCTGCTTCAATCGGTACACTTCAACTGTGAGAGACAGAATCTAAAAAAAAAAAAAAAAAAATCCAGAAAGTCACACTGTATGCTTTTTAAACAATTAATTAGCATTTTATTGCATAAAATAAGTATCTGATCCACTACCAACCAGCAAGAATTCTAGCTCTCACAGACCTGTTAATTTTTCTTTAAGAAGTCCTCTTATTCTGCACTCTTTACCTGTATTAATTGCACCTGTTTGAACTTGTTACCTGTATAAAAGACACATGTTCACACACTCAATCAATCACACTCCAACCTGTCCACCATAGCCAAGACCAAAGAGCTCAACCTGTCCACCATAGCCAAGACCAAAGAGCTGTCTAAGGACACCAGGGACAAAACTGTAGACCTGCACAAGTCTGGGATGGACTACAGGACAACAGGCAAGCAGCTTGGTAGAAGAGAACAACTGTTATGATTATTTATTAGAAAGTGGAAGAAACACAAGATGACTGTCAATCTCCCTCGGTCTGGGATTCCATGCAAGATCTCACTTTGTGGGGTAAGGATGATTCTGAGAAAGCTCAGAACTACACAGGAGGACCTGGTCAATGACCTGAAGAGAGCTGGGACCACAGTCACAAAGATTACATGAATATCACATGATGCTGTCATGGTTTAAAATCCTGCAGGGCAGCAAAGTCCCCCTGCTCAAGCCAGCACATCCAGGCCCGTTTGAAGTTCACCAGTGACCATCTGGATGATCCAAAGGAGGCATGGGAGAAGGTCATGTGGTCAGATGAGACCAGAATAGAGCTTTTTGGAATCAACTCCACTAACCATGTTTCGAGGATGAGAACAACCCCAAGAAAACCATCCCAACCGTGAAGCATGGGGGTGGAAACATCATACTCTGGGGGTGCGCTTCTGCAAAGGGGACAGGACGACTGCACCATATTGAAGGGAGGATGGATGGGGTCATGTATTGCGAGATTCTGGCAAACAACCTCCTTCCCTCAGTAAGAGCATTGAAGATGAGTCATGGCTGGGTCTTCCAGCATGACAATGACCCCAAACACACAGCCAGGGCAACTTAGGAGGGGCTCCGTAAGAAGCATTTCAAGGTCCTGGAGTGGCTTGTCCAGTCTCCAGACTTGAACTCAATAGAAAATCTTTGGAGGGAGCTGAAACTCCAAACCTCAAAGATTTGGAGAAGATCTATGTGGAGGAGTGGGCCAAAATCCCTGCTGCAGTGTGTGCAAACCTGGTGAAAAACTACAGGAAACATTTGACCTCTGTAATTGCAAACAAAGGCTACTGTACCAAATATTAACACTGATTTTCACAGGTGTTCAAATACTTATTTGCAGCAGTAACATACAAATAAATTATTAAAAAATCATACATTGTGATTTACGGATTTTTTTTTTTTTTAGATTATGTCTCTCACAGTGGACATGCACCTAAGATGAAAATTTCAGACCTCTCCATGATTTCTAAGTGACTTGCAAAATTGCAGGGTGTTCAAATACTTATTTTCCTCACTGTATATACATAAAGGTCTAATTCTGTCTCTCTGTCTGTCTGCCCAGGATAAACTCCCAAACTATAATATATAGCCCTAAAAACTATATATATTATGAATCCTTGTGACATGAGGAACAAACTGGTACCATTTTAAAAAGTTGAACATAACCAATAATTTAATGCTTTAATCTGTTCTCTTTATCTATTAATCTTTTATGGTTACTGGGCGACCAGGTCAAGCCTGAGTACAAAAATTATAAAGCGGTCAGAATTCTAATTCCACCCCCGCTCCCCATCCTGATGATGTCATCAAGAAAGCCTGAGTACAAAAATTATAAAGCAGTCAGAATTCTAATTCCCTTAAGGTGGTTGGACTGAATCTGGCAGAGCCTGTGTTCTCCCACAGCCAGTTCTATGTCGGCTGCCCTTTATCTGTTACAGAATTCTGATTTAATCATCATTGCTAGAAATCTTAGACAAAAAGAACTTTCACTTTATTTCTTTATGGTTACTGGGCAACCAATAATTTAATGTTTTAATCTATTCTCTTGATCTATTTATCTTTTGTGGTTACTGGGCAACCTGACACTCCGGATGACCAGGTCAAGCTGCCCTTTGGCCACACTGTTCATGACATATGCGAGTTGGAGACCAAAGTCTTTCCAAACCTCAACCATAACTACCAGAACCACAACTGGCTGAGCAAGCGTGCTATCCTTGCTTCAAAGATCTTGGCAGTGGATGACATCAGTGCTAAGCTTCTGGCCCAGCTTCCAGGACAGGCCTCCAGCTACATGTCAACTGACACAGTGCCCGATCCAAATGAGGTGGTTAACTACTCAGTTGAATTCCTTAACAGCCTGGCACCAGCAGGCCTCCCACCACACCGCTTGGTGCTCAAAGTTGGTGCCCCAATCATGCTCTTGCGGAATCTCGACCCACCCAAGCTCTGCAATGGAATGTGACTCACAATTAAGAAGTTGATCCCAAGAGTCCTGGAGGCCACAGTAATGACAGGCAAGGCCAAGGGTGAGGATGTCTTTAGACCAAGGATTCCACTTTTCCTATCAGACATGCCAATTGAGTTCAGGCGTCTGCAGTTTCCAGTCAAACCCAACATGGGGAACAAACTGGTACCATTTTTTTTAAAAGTTGAACTGAAAATTACTCCCAAAATAGCCATTTATGTAAGACCATACGGTGTTGTACCATGTGCTTTTCATGCTGCTGCTGCTGAGCTGACCTTAGCACCCACAACTATATAGCTCTGAGCTGAGCCTAGCCCACACAGCTATACAGCTCTGAGCTGAGCCTAGCCCACACAGCTATAGGTATAAAGCTTTGCTGCTGGCCTGCTGACCAGCACAGCTAGATCTCTGGTCCAGCACACAGCACAGCACATTCAAGCACAGCACACTCAGCACAGCACAGCCACAGCACACTCAGAAAAACAACAATATGCTTAGGCTAAGGCTGTGGGTATGACCAGGCAGATTCAAATTTCCAGCCCTGTATATGTGTTGGCTATCTCTGTTTATTTAATCCCTTTGTACAGCACACTCAGCACAGCACACTCAGCAAAACAAAAACATGCTTAGGCTGAGGCTGTGGGTATGACCAGGGAGATTCAAATTTCCAGCCCTGTATATGTGTTGGCTATCTCTGTTTATTTAATCCCTTTGTACAGCACACTCAGCACAGCCACAGCACACTCAGCAAAACAACAACATGCTTATGTGTTGGCCATCTCTGTTTATTTAATCCCTTTGTACAGCACACACAGCACAGCACAGCCACAGCACACTCAGCAAAACAACAACATGCTTAGGCTGAGGCTGCGGTATGACCAGGCAGTTTCAAATTTCCAGCCCTGTATATGTGTTGGCCATCTCTGTTTATTTAATCCCTTTCTTCAACTACTTTATGTTCTCAACTGTTAAACACCTGACTGTCCTGTACAACCCAGTTTGCCTTCCTGTCCGAATACATTCATTTTATGTTTGTAAAATTGCAATGTAAAAACAATGAAATACACCACTACCTCAAATTTGATTCATTGATATTTACATTTACTGTTACCTACCTTTTATGTATACTTTTGTTATAAATTTGATTGCAAAACAAAGTCTGCATGAAGGACTTCAAATGTGTTTGTCTTTTAACCAAGTATGCTTTCTTGAGGACGCAGGGTGGTGGAAAATGGATTTGGAATACTTGCCAACAGGTGGAGAGTATTCCTCACCACCATAATGCTAAATGCAGACAAGGTACAGAAGGTGGCTTTAGCTTGTGTGTGTCTCCACAATTATTTGTGTGAGGTTCGATCTGACACATATGCACCTCCAGCCTTGATTGATTCAGAAGACATGACCACAGACTTGTGGAAGGTAAATGGAGACAGGATGGTCTGGGAGCCATGCTCCCTCTTCAACCTCGAAGACCCTGCAACAGCTCCATGGCTGCCAAACAAATCAGAGACAAGCTGTAGAGCTACTTGTTACATTTGCAGGCAGGGTCCCCTGACAGGACAGCTACATTTAGGCTCAGACATCCTTTCCAGTTTCTTGTTCTTTTTCTTTGATAAATGTATTTATAGTTGTGCAGTGAGAGTATTTTGAAAATGAACTGCCTTAACTGTGCAAGAATTTCAGTATAATAAAAATGGTATATCCACAGTTTTGTTCTCATTTGTATCCAATGTTAATATTTTATTATGAAGTTAAATCTAAATTTCTCTGAGCCCCTGCTTGACCATATGGTGTAGTGTCTCCATTATTCAATAAAAGGAGTGCTTAAATTAGTTAATTCTACCTGAATTAGGCATCTTTACCTTACAAAAACATGTCACTTTGTCCTGCTGTTAATATACCTCTTCTTTGCCCCACCAACCAGGATAAAACACAATATATATTTTCATGATGTTTTACGTTTGTTAGGAAATTGTGAAAGGTAGGAATCTGTTTTTGGCCCAGTGGTGTTAAAGGCCATTATAGTACTTATTTTTTACTCTTCCATGGAATTCCAGATTTCAATCTTGATGTGATATCTCAACAACTGGAAAACAGAAAACAAACAAGGCCTGCTGCGTGGGGGAAACGTCACTCATGTTTATTATTCATTTTAGGATATCAGCAATTTTGAACAACAGTTCATTTTCAATGAGGACAGAAATACGTTCTATAGTAATATAATCAGATATTTTAGGTATTTAGATTATGTTCTTTGTGTTTTTAAAGGGTCTCGAAATGAGCTGAATGAATTTACCACACACCTGAACAGGATGAGTCGAGATCTGAAATTCACTGTTGAGTTTGACTCTAAACGTGTGCATTTCTGATCCATTATGTGGATCAGACTAGAAGATGGGAAATTGATCACAACCCTTTATCGGAAGGAGACTGACCGCAATTCTTTCCTGCTGGCAAGTAGCTCACGTCCCAGGGCTCTAAAAAATGGACTGCTCAAGAGCCAGTTCTATAGACTTAGACGGATCTGTCACTCTACTGAAGAATATGAGGAGAATGCATTAGAAATGATACAAAGATTCTTGGCCAGGGGTTATCCCATGAAGACTGTGGAGGAGGCATATAACATTGCCCTGTCCACACCACGGCCACACCTTTTGGAAAAAAGTGTCAAAAAAGATAAAAAGTTTTCAGTTTCTTGCATTACTACTTTTACTCCATAATCCCACATAATTAAAAACACAATCATGAAATATTGGCATCTTTTATGTGATGATCCTTCACTCCAGGATAAATTCAAGGACCCACCGTTGTTTGTCTCCAGACGGGGTCCCAACCTCAGGAATAAGCTTGTCAGCCCCTCTGAAGGATGGTAACTACCCAGGTGGTAACTGTGCCCAGTGTAACAGTACACATAAGACCCGTAATTTTAAACATCCTAGGTCTGGTAAAAGTTACAATGTGAAGGGTTTTATTACATGTAACACCAAGAATGTTATTTGTTAAGATGTCTCTGTGATAAGGTCTATGTGGGAAAAACTACACGCAGTTTAAAACAAAGGATCAGTGAACATAAAAGTTCAATTAGACGTGCTGATCTGAATTACCCTGTGGTCTGTCACTTTGTAGAGTGTGCCCACCCTGTTTCTTCCCTACAGTTTCAGGGAATTGAGCAAGTTAAATTGTCAAGAGGTGGGAACATTGATAAAGTGCTATGCCAAAGGGAATTGTTTTGGATCCATACTTTGGATGCCCTACACCCTAAAGGCTTAAATGTGGACTTTAACATGAGTGTCATGTTATGATTGGAGGTATACATTTTGTGTAGTCTTGAAACTGCAGTTTATGAAGTTTTTGCTGATGTTTATGCAGTTATCTTGAACTTATACTGCTTGAATGTATGTGTGTTGACACGTAAATATATTTTTTTGTGGAGGGTAATTCTGTATTGGTGTAGATTTAATGCCTAGCTTCCTTAAGTAGAGGAATTATGAAAACAGGAAGTACGGGAAGAACTACAACTCCCACTACACTTGGACTACAACTCATCGGTGCAGGTGTTACTGAACACCTGATGAGTCTTAATTGATATGTGTGTTGTATGTTCCATTTGCGACTGAGCCCTGAGGAAGGTCTGTCGACCGAAAGCTTGGCCTTTAAATAAATATATAAAGGATTTAAGTGTGCAGACATTTTTCTTTCTTTTATAGGATATCAGCAATTAAAAAAAAAATTCTTTATGTCCCTTATTAGGGTGTAACAAATACTTTAATACTACCACAACTGTAGTAATAGAACTTTAGGCCTTCAAAACGTGCCTATGTCCCTGTTTCTTTCAGCAAGACAATGACAAGCAGCATTCTGCACGTGTTACAACAGCGTGGCTTCGTAGTAAAAGAGTGCGGGTACTAGACTGGCCTGCCTGCAGTCCAGACCTGTTGTCCATTGAAAATGTGCAGCACATTATGAAGCACAAAATATGACAACGGAGACCCTGGACTGTTGAACAACTGAAGTTGTACATCAAGCAAGAATGGGAAAGAATTTACAAAGCTTCAACAATTAGTGTCCTCAGTTCCCATACGCTTATTAAGTGTTGTTACAAGGAAAGGTGATGTAACACAGTTGTAGACATACCACTGTCCCAGCTTTTTTAATACGTGTAGCAGGCATCCATTTCAAAATGAACAAATATTTGCACAAAAACAATAAAGTTTATCAGTTTGAACATTAAATATCTTGTCTTTGTGGTATATTCAACTGAATATAGGTGGAAAAGGATTTGCAAATCATTGTTGAAAGGTTACTCTTTCCTGATTAGGCCTTATCAAGGTTTGGGTTAATCAGTGCTACCCTGTAGGAATGTAGCCTGTAAGGGGTGGGGAGGAAGATTTCCATGGTGAGGGGGAAGATATCCTAGGATAATGTTAGCTGAAAACTAATCCGCTAACAAAAAAGTTAGCTTTGCTATTTAGCAGCGGATTAGCAGAACTATACAACATTAACTTTAAATATCAATGAAGTAGAGAAGCTTGAATCTTCGACTGGACTGGGTTGCTTAGCGCGAGGACATTTCACTTCAAATCGCAGAAGCTTCCTCAGCTAAAATTCTTGCTCTGGTAGTCTGACTTCTGTCTTGACTCTTGTAGAGAAGAATAAACAGAAGCTTCAAAAGCTGGAGTTTTAAACCTAACCAGACCCCTCCTACCGAGAGGCAGACTGCTATAGGCTACTGACTAAACAATAGCTCTAATTAGCACCTATTGTGCTCTAGTTAGCACCCTCCTAATGACAGGGCAGCTGTCCCTCCTAATGATGGGATGGACGCCTCTCCTGCCGGCTCCCTTGACGAGTCTCCTGATGACGTGAATGACTCATTACCATGAACAAAAGACTGAAACTGCTTTGACCTGAGTACCCCATTGTAAACAGGCGACAAAGCATGTCTCAGACCCCCTCCCCGGTTAAGGCTGGGTTTCAACTGTTTCACATAGAATGCCTCCTTGACCCCTCTCTCAAACCATTTCTTCTGTCTGGCTAAGATTTTAACTTCCTTGTCCTCAAACGTGTGGTTAGTGTCTTTAAGGTGGAGATGAACTGCAGACTGAGGTCCACTGGTGCCCTCTCTGCGGTGCTGGTATATCCTTTTGTGTAAAGGTTGCTTAGTCTCACCTATGTAGTGTTCCTTACAGTTTTCCTGACATCTGATAGAATACACTACATTGCTCTGTTTGTAACTAGGGATCCTGTCCTTGGGGTGAAGTAATTTCTGTCTCAAGGTGTTAACCGGTTTAAAGTAAACTGGGATTTTGTGCTGTCTGAAGATCCTCTGTAGTTTTTCCCCTACTCCTGCTAAATAAGGTAAAGACACTCTTCTTCTTGTCTCTGTCTCCTGTCTATCTGGTCTCTTTGTTCTCTGGGACTTCTGCACTTTGTCCAGGGACCATCGTGGGTACCCACATACTGTGAGGGCTTTCCGGACAAGTTGTTGTTCTTTAGCCCTTCCCTCTGCAGTTGTGGGCACCTGTAGGGCTCTATGTTGAAGAGTCCTGATCACCCCGAGCTTGTGTTCAAGGGGGTGGTTTGAGTCAAAGAACAGATATTGGTCAGTGTGCGTGGGTTTTCTGTAAACCCCTGTCTGGATCTGCCTCTTCTCTCCAATCGTAATATCATAGTCCAAGAAGGCTAAATGGTTGTTTCTGGCATCCTCACGTGTGAACTTGATATTGGAGTCCACTGAGTTGATATTTAAATGATCCTATATTCAACCTTTGACCTGTTGATGATGTTGAAATAACAGAATATGACATGGAAGTAGGACCTGGAATGATTTTCCTTTTAATTGTAAACCAAATTATGCATTAACTCAGAACAATTAAACTTCATGAAATTTATGAAGACTTTCTATAACAGTTGGTGGGAAGAAGTTGCCAGCATTCACAAAAGCCTGAAGAAGTTGATGCCTCTCTGCAAGAGTTGAAGAAAGATTCTTAAAGTTATGCAATTTCCTTGCACACTGTTTAAAATATGTGTTTACTCTCAAATCGTAATGCCCACAGACGAATGAGTGGCCCAAAGTGCACAATAAGCTCTGGATAATAAGAGGTATAATGATGTTTGGGCTTCATGGAGTGATCAGTAAAAATGTGCTGTCTGAAATACAAATATTGACCAATAAGAACTCTTAAATATGCTATTTGGCCATTTGAAATGGCTGGTGCACAGATCAACTCCACAATCTCTCTGAGTTGCAAAACCAGTTGCCAGACTTCATTTTGATCTGAACTTTCTATTTTCTCTCCAATTAAGACCGGCAGCATTCTGAGCAAGCACCAGTTTTGCACAGCATGCCCACCAAGCTCGTCGCTGTCTTGATTAACCTCACATGGTTTATTGTTGGCATCATTACCATGATAATGGAACTGGTTTATTCAACTCAGTGTAAGTAAAATGTTTGTCTACACAGACAAGATGTTTAACGTACAAGGCAAGATCTGATGACACAATTGCCTTCGAAAAGATCATGGGCTAGACAGGGAGGTAATCCTGGCTGACGTACGTGAAAGTAAGTCAACTCATTGAACAGAGAGTCAAATTTGACACCTCTGGTAACAGTGAAAGCCCCATCATTACTCTGAACAAGATTTGAGTGTGGGGTCCAGTTAGTAGCCCTGGAAAGAGGATCCATCTCAAATGTTTTTTCTGTCAATTTCACAATATCTGCAGAAATGCTGACTCCTGCTGAAATTCTCGACAGAGCCCCCAATGTTGTGTGAGCCTAGGTTGTCACCTGCGATGGAACACAATGCTCCTTTGCAGACTGTTCCATCAGGTAGGTCAATGGCACTAACCTCAAGATTTTTTAGATCTTTGACATGGGGGTCCATGACTAAATCTTGACCAAAATGTTTGAAATCCTGTTCTTTACAAAACAGAACAAGTTGCATGTGATCGGTGCTTGACCGGTTATGTGGCAAAATGTCTGCAAGTGTGAGATACACTGCGAGTATCTTGTGTTTTTTCTTGCCAGATCTGAGTGGGTTCACTACCTCAAATGCATCCTGATATAGAGGGTTTTCAATCACGTGATCGATTTGCTGCAGGAAAGGTGCCGTCTCCATTCTGGATTACAAGGAGGATGACGCGTGATAGAAAAATGGAGAGAATGTACGGTTATTATGATGTTTTAAACTTTCGAGATAAAGCTATTTATTGTGATAGATGTGTAGCAGTTGGTTCAGTGGATCCGTATCTTATACCAGATAGTGAATTTAGTGGTGATGTAACGAACTGGCCAACAGTGTCAAACTACGATATTGTGAACTTTTCGGTGTTTTCCACTTCGCCATTGTACACCATGGAGGAAGCTGCTGACCAGGTCAGCCTCGCCGGACTCCTGCAGAGCATCACAGCGGAACTCTGAAAGCAGAGCTCGGTCTTGAAATCCTGAGCGATTTCTCTCACCAGGTGCTGGAAGGGCAGCTTGCGGATCAGCAGCTCGGTGGATTTCTGGTAGCTGCAGATCTCTCTCAGCGCCACGGTGCTGCACCTGTAACGGTGAGGCTTCTTTATACTGATGGTAGCTGGAGTGCTCTTCTGGGCGGTCTGCTTGGTTCTGGCCATATTAAAGCTTCCTTCAGATCTGCTGAGCCAGGTCTCTGTATTGCTTAGAAAGCATGTAAAACGCAGCTGCTTGATGCACAATAACTGCTGGTAGCCTGTAAAATGAGCGACCTGCCTCATTTTTATCAGCTCTGTTTGAACAACCGACGACAGCACAAAAGTAGACCACTGTTGAAGTTTCTGCAATTGTTCACCAAATGCATTTAGCGTATCACAGCGGCCACTGCGTTGTAATCCAGAATGGCCACGGGACACTAAATGACGTGACGTGATCACATGAAAACCCTCCATAGAAATGATGTGATCACATGAAAACCCTCCATAGAATCAAACCAAGTGAGGACAGCTCTGTCTTGAGCAACACATTCTCCCTAATATTAGTACTATCCCGTATATCTCGAACATCCTCATGGGCCTTTCACATTGAACACTTCAGCGCAACGCGTCAAAGCTTCCCAATGCATCGTGACGTCTGACACTTTGCTTCGGAAGCAGCAAGTGGGCGGAGATTGCAGCTACATCACACTCTGGCTTTTCGAGGGCGCGGACGAGAACTCCGACAGTCGCCATCATGGATTCGCTGCAGGAGAAAGCTTTAGTGCTTGTTCTGCTGAGAAGAAGAAGAAGACGACGACGACGACATTCAGTAGGAGACTGTGGGTCGAGGGTACAGCTTGGGGAAATTCACCTTGTGAAGGAGCTCCGGTTTCACGACGACCGCATCCAGATCTATTTTCGCCTGAGCAGGGAGCAGTTTGACAAGCTGCTGGGGAGAGTCGGGCCTCGGATTACCAGGATCAAGACAAATTTCAGAGCTGCAATCACTCCGGCGGAGCGTCTAGCAATTTGTCTGAGGTGGGTATGAAAAATTTAAAAGCTAGTTAAAAATGTAAAAGTATATTGGCAAACACTTGTTTGTGTTTTTTTCGGCTAATGTTAGCAGTAGCATACAAGCTACACATGCTAACTTGAGCCAAATTGTGCTCCAAATTATTTTCTGTTTCTTTAATTCTGGGACTTCTTTGTTTCCAGTGTTTTGTTTAGATTTCGTAAATATTTAATAGGCTGTAACCTGATTGAAAACGGCACATCTGCCTTGATTGGAGATTTTGTGATAGTACCCTTTTCTTTATCAGAACAGGCCAAAACGGGCCTTTTTTTTCCAAGAGCGATGTTAGACCAAAGTTAAAAAATAAAACTTGGTTATAGTAAACAGTTATATCAAATCAAATCAATTTTATTTATATAGCGCCAAATCACAACAGTTGCCCCAAGGCGCTTTATATTGTAAGGCAAGGCCATACAATAATTACGGAAAAACCCCAATGGTCAAAACGACCCCCTGTGAGCAAGCACTTGGCAACAGTGGGAAGGAAAAACTCCCTTTTAACAGGAAGAAACCTCCAGCAGAACCAGGCTCAGGGAGGGGCAGTCTTCTGCTGGGACTGGTTGGGGCTGAGGGAGAGAACCAAGAAAAAGACATGCTGTGGAGGGGAGCAGAGATCAATCACTAATGATTAAATGCAGAGTGGTGCATACAGAGCAAAAAGAGAAAGAAACAGTGCATCATGGGAACCCCCCAGCAGTCTAAGTCTATAGCAGCATAACTAAGGGATGGTTCAGGGTCACCTGATCCAGCCCTAACTATAAGCTTTAGCAAAAAGGAAAGTTTTAAGCCTAATCTTAAAAGTAGAGAGGGTGTCTGTCTCCCTGATTTGAATTGGGAGCTGGTTCCACAGGAGAGGAGCCTGAAAGCTGAAGGCTCTGCCTCCCATTCTACTCTTACAAACCCTAGGAACTACAAGTAAGCCTGCAGTCTGAGAGCGAAGCACTCTATTGGGGTGATATGGTACTATGAGGTCCCTAAGATAAGATGGGACCTGATTATTCAAAACCTTATAAGTAAGAAGAAGAATTTTAAATTCTATTCTAGAATTAACAGGAAGCCAATGAAGAGAGGCCAATATGGGTGAGATATGCTCTCTCCTTCTAGTCCCTGTTAGTACTCTAGCTGCAGCATTTTGAATTAACTGAAGGCTTTTCAGGGAACTTTTAGGACAACCTGATAATAATGAATAATGATGAATGAATTAGTTTTTCAGCAGCACTCTGAGACAAGACCTTTCTAATTTTAGAGATATTGCGCAAATGCAAAAAAGCAGTCCTACATATTTGTTTAATATGCGCATTGAATGACATATCCTGATCAAAAATGACTCCAAGATTTCTCACAGTATTACTAGAGGTCAGGGTAATGCCATCCAGAGTAAGGATCTGGTTAGACACCATGTTTCTAAGATTTGTGGGGCCAAGTACAATAACTTCACTTTTATCTGAGTTTAAAAGCAGGAAATTAGAGGTCATCCATGTCTTTATGTCTGTAAGACAATCCTGCAGTTTAGCTAATTGGTGTGTGTCCTCTGGCTTCATGGATAGATAAAGCTGGGTATCATCTGCGTAACAATGAAAATTTAAGCAATGCCGTCTAATAATACTGCCTAAGGGAAACGTATAAAGTGAATAAAATTGGTCCTAGCACAGAACCTTGTGGAACTCCATAATTAACCTTAGTCTGTGAAGAAGATTCCCCATTTACATGAACAAATTGTAATCTATTAGATAAATATGATTCAAACCACCGCAGCGCAGTGCCTTTAATACCTATGGCATGCTCTAATCTCTGTAATAAAATTTTATGGTCAACAGTATCAAAAGCAGCACTGAGGTCTAACAGAACAAGCACAGAGATGAGTCCACTGTCTGAGGCCATAAGAAGATCATTTGTAACCTTCACTAAAATGCTGTTTCTGTACTATGATGAATTCTAAAACCTGACTGAAACTCTTCAAATAGACCATTCCTCTGCAGATGATCAGTTAGCTGTTTTACAACTACCCTTTCAAGAATGTTTGAGAGAAAAGGAAGGTTGGAGATTGGCCTATAATTAGCTAATATAGCTGGGTCAAGTGATGGCTTTTTAAGTAATGGTTTAATTACTGCCACCTTAAAAGCCTGTGGTACATAGCCAACTAATAAAGATAGATTGATCATATTTAAGATCGAAGCATTAATTAATGGTAGGGCTTCCTTGAGCAGCCTAGTAGGAATGGGGTCTAATAGACATGTTGATGGTTTGGAGGAAGTAACTAATGAAAATAACTCACACAGAACAATCGGAGAGAAAGAGTCTAACCAAATACCGGCATCACTGAAATCAGCCAAAGATAACGATATGTCTTTGAGATGGTTATGAGTAATTTTTTCTCTAATAGTTAAAATTTTATTAGCAAAGAAAGTCATGAAGTCATTACTAGTTAAAGTTAAAGGAATACTCGGCTCAATAGAGCTCTGACTCTTTGTCAGCCTGGCTACAGTGCTGAAAAGAAACCTGGGGTTGTTCTTATTTTCTTCAATTAGTGATGAGTAGTAAGATGTCCTAGCTTTACGGAGGGCTTTTTTATAGAGCAACAGACTCTTTTTCCAGGCTAAGTGAAGATCTTCTAAATTAGTGAGACGCCATTTCCTCTCCAACTTACGGGTTATCAGCTTTAAGCTGCGAGTTTGTGAGTTATACCACGGAGTCAGGCACTTCTGATTTAAAGCTCTCTTTTTCAGAGGAGCTACAACATCCAAAGTTGTCTTCAATGAGGATGTAAAACTATTGACGAGATACTCTATCTCACTTACAGAGTTTAGGTAGCTACTCTGCACTGTGTTGGTATATGGCATTAGAGAACATAAAGAAGGAATCATATCCTTAATCCTAGTTACAGCGCTTTCTGAAAGACTTCTAGTGTAATGAAACTTATTCCCCACTGCTGGGTAGTCCATCAGAGTAAATGTTATTAAGAAATGATCAGACAGAAGGGAGTTTTCAGGGAATACTGTTAAGTCTTCAATTTCCATACCATAAGTCAGAACAAGCTCTAAGATATGATTAAAGTGGTGGGTGGACTCATTTACATTTTGAGCAAAGCCAATTGAGTCTAATAATAGATTAAATGCAGTGTTGAGGCTGTCATTCTCAGCATCTGTGTGGATGTTAAAATCGCCCACTATAATTATCTTATCTGAGCTAAGCACTAAGTCAGACAAAAGGTCTGAAAATTCACAGAGAAACTCACAGTAACGACCAGGTGGACGATAGATAATAACAAATAAAACTGGTTTTTGGGACTTCCAATTTGGATGGACAAGACATAGAGTCAAGCTTTCAAATGAATTAAAGCTCTGTCTGGGTTTTTGATTAATTAATAAGCTGGAATGGAAGATTGCTGCTAATCCTCCGCCTCGGCCCGTGCTACGAGCGTTCTGGCAGTTAGTGTGACTCGGGGGTGTTGACTCATTTAAACTAACATATTCATCCTGCTGTAACCAGGTTTCTGTAAGGCAGGATAAATCAATATGTTGATCAATTATTATATCATTTACTAACAGGGACGTAGAAGAGAGAGACCCAATGTTTAATAGACCGCATTTAACTGTTTTAGTCTGTGGTGCAGTTGAAGGTGCTATATTATTTTTTCTTTTTGAATTTTTATGCTTAAATAGATTTTTACTGGTTATTGGTGGTCTGGGAGCAGGCACCGTCTCTACGGGGATGGGGTAATGAGGGGATGGCAGGGGGAGAGAAGCTGCAGAGAGGTGTGTAAGACTACAACTCTGCTTCCTGGTCCCAACCCTGGATAGTCACGGTTTGGAGGATTTAAGAAAATTGGCCAGATTTCTAGAAATGAGAGCTGCTCCACCCAAAGTGGGATGGATGCCGTCTCTCCTAACAAGACCAGGTTTTCCCCAGAAGCTTTGCCAATTATCTATGAAGCCCACCTCATTTTTTTTTTTGGACACCACTCAGACAGACAGCAATTCAAGGAGAACATGCGACTAAACATGTCACTCCCGGTCCGATTGGGGCGGGGCCCAGAGAAAGAGTCCGACATTGTTTTTGCAAAGTTACACACCGATTCAATGTTAATTTTAGTGACCTCCGATTGGCGTAACCGGGTGTCATTACTGCCGACGTGAATTACAATCTTACCAAATTTACGCTTAGCCTTAGCCAGCAGTTTCAAATTTCCTTCAGTGTCGCCTGCTCTGGCCCCCGGAAGACAATTGTCTATGGTTGCTGGTGTCGCTAACTTCACATTTCTCAAAACAGAGTTGCCAATAACCAGAGTTTGTTCCTTGGTGGGTGTGTCGCCGAGTGGGGAAAAACGGTTAGAAATGTGAACGGGTTGGCGGTGTACACGGGGCTTCTGTTTAGGGCTACGCTTCCTCCTCACAGTCACCCAGTCGGCCTGCTTTCCTGGCTGCTCGGGATCTGCTGGAAGGGAAATAACTGCGTCTAAGCTACCTTGGTCCGCACCGACTACAGGGGCCTGGCTAGCTGTAGAATTTTCCACGGTGCGGAGCCGAGTCTCCAGTTCGCCCAGCCTGGCCTCCAAAGCTACGAATAAGCTACACTTATTACAAGTACCATTACTGCTAAAGGAGGCCAAGGAATAACTAAACATTTCACACCCAGAGCAGAAAAGTGCGGGAGAGACAGGAGAAGCCGCCATGCTAAATCGGCTAAGAGCTAGTAGCTGCGCTAAGCTAGCGGATTCCTAAAAACACACAAAGTGAATAATGTGTAAATAATTTAGAGGTGATTCAGCAGAGGGAGTGCTTTAGTTAAGGCACGTGAAGATTACACTGTGAAACAAATCGTTATCTAGTTATCTAGATCAATCTAACTGCGTAGATTAAACAGCTAACAGATACAGCAAAACACCGCTGTGCTCCGGAACAGGAAGTGATACAATACCGCAGTGAGAGCCAACCACCAGTAGAAAATTATGGTATTTTGATGATTTGGTTAATTAAATATTAGGTGGTATTACAACAATGTAATAACATCACACCCCATCTGTATCCATGCAGGAACATGATGAGACTCATCAGGCGTCCCTGTGTTTTTACTGTTTAGATCTGTTGTGTTGGTTTATACTCATTTTGATCTATTCTTGATTGCATTTATGGTGTCATTTATTACAGGTTCCTTGCCACTGGTGACTGCTACAGCACCATTGCCTCCATTTATTGCCTCTGGGTATGAAGAGACACAAAAAATTAGCTTCTCCTCCATGGTTTAAATGTCTTTTTCAGTCGCAGACCCAGCTTTCACTGTTCTCCTTTGGATGTCTCATTTCTATTGGCTGCGTAAAAATAGCGCTCCCGCCTCGTTCCTATTGGACAGCATGAAGCTACGTTACGGCTCAGAGCGGCGAAAGTTGGATTGGGTTGAAGTCGCAATGCGCACGCCCGTCAGAAGCATCGCTTTAGCTCGGCTTTTGACGCGACGCTTCTGACGCTTCTAAAAAGCAATGCGTCTCATTGAAAATAATGCTTTTTAGACCAATTCCTGACGCCTCTGACGCGTTTAATGTGAAAGGCCCATCCGATTGCATACGGAAGCATATTTGATTGTATTGGTCTCTTACTGACTGACAGTGAAAAAGAGACTATTGTTTGTTTGATTGGGATATACTGAGCAAAACACTCTTTGCCTGCTTCATTCTGTCCCAGGAAAATTTGCACTGGTTCAACATAAGTAAAGCTGTTTTTGAACACAGTTTTTCTTCTTTGGTCAGTTTGTAGTGTGTCAGTATTGAAAGCTAGCAAGAGATTTTCAGTTTTCATGACATCAATTATTGTGTTAATGTCTGCTTCCTGCACCCCAAGTGTAACCATTTTTTCTTTCAGTTTGAAAAGTGAGTGTGACTGGCTGATATCATGAATTTCTTGGAAATCTTCAAGAATTGCTTGAATAACAGAGGATGGCAGCAACAACTTAGCTTGCAGTTTTAGGTAAAACAGGGCTAAAGTTTTCCAAAAATGCCCTGCATCCACATTTTCTGCATAGATATCTGATTGGTCAACACTTAGATCATTGGAAGCATTAAGGTCCATATTAGACTGTTGGTCCCTTTCTTTACCCTCATGGGAGGTGCTCAGTTTTACAATAGAGGTGGGCGGATTGATCCTAATATTGATAATATCGATACCAACGCTGGTATTGATATTGAACAATCCTTGTGTAAAAAGATCAATACTCAAGCTTTATTTCTCTCCTGCACACACTGACTGCTGCGCATGCAGATTCAGCAAAGTCTACTCTCTGTCTGTAAGAGCAGCACTGCGCTGTCTCACACAGCACAGAGCAGCGCACCCTTGTATTGTGGTTTGTCAGCCCTCTACCTCAGGAGAATTTTTTTTTAAGTTGTGTTGAGTGATATATTTTTAAACAAAAATGTTGATTGTGATAATAAAGTATTTTGTTGTCACGTACAATGTTTGGCGAAATTCTATCCTAGGTCTTTTGCATCCTTTGGATCTATGAAGCTTAAATATGAAAAAGTATCGGTATCAGTATTGATATTGGCGATACTGGGCCTGTATTTACTTGGTATCAGAGCAATACCAAAATTCCCGGTATCGCCCACCTCTATTTTACAACTGAAGAACCCACAACAGAGTCAACCAGACCATCCTCAGATCTGTTCCTGTGTTTTCTAGAAAGGTGAGACGTGAATGTTGATAACACTTGAAACTGCTTCTCACATTGTCTAAACGGTCAAGTAACAGCTTTCCCCTCTCTAATATGCATTTTCAGATGAGAGAAAAAACTTGTCAAATTCTCACAACTGGCAGGACAGAACTCAACATGACATGTTAGCTCAGTTTACCACATGATCTTGGCCCAACAACAAGTTGACCTACTTTATGATGTCTGTAAGCATGGCATTTAAATTATGCAAATTTTTGTAATGTCCTTTTGCAGTCAGGTAAGACACACTTGAAACGTGAGTTTGGAATATTCCTACAAATTCTCATGTGCCTTACATATGCCAATAGAGTGGCACATTCCTGAGCACAGACCTGGCATGGGAACATTTTAATGGCAAATCCAACAGAAATAAAACCAGCCAATACAAAACCACAAATGTTTTAGCTCAGTGTTTCATTTATTTCAGTTGACCAAAGGAAAAAAAATAAAATTCTTCAGCAGAAAAGTTTAACAGATAGGCCTCCTGCATTGTAAGCATGTTAGCTTAGCATTTTGTCTGAGCAATTCGTGCACCATGATCGCAATGTCAGACATTAAAATGACTGTGCCGCACACATCCGTACCATCATGCATTAACAGTGTTGATATGCTCACACAGTTTAACATGGAGTTTAATTAACCACTGACACAGATACGCACACAACTCAAATTTCTATTAAACCAAATGAATTAATTTCATGAGGCTATGCTACACTGACAGTGCTCATGATGGAGCTTCATCAAGCGCACTTACCAGATAAATGAGTGGTACAGTCAGAAGCAAACAACACCAGACAGATGTATTAAGGTATTTAAATCAACTCACCTTTTCCAAAATGCAGGATTGAGGTGGATTCAAAATGAAGAAAGTCCAGATGGCTTCTGCACTCTTGCGTGTGTCCTGCACGCAACTGTATTTTTACTGCCTCTGCCGTTTATTCAAAGATCACTCCCAGAATTCAACAATATTTGCAGTATTTTATTGGAAAACAGCAAGCTGCCCATAAATACTGCCAAGGATGCGTTGCTTCCTACAGTATAGTACCGTTTTAATAGAAAACAGTATGTTACTGTTAGAATTTGGCTGTTTATTTACTGCAATTTGTTGTGTAGGGTTTGGTCCGGGTTGGGCTACTGGGACTGACGTGGACTGGAGGACAGGCTGGTGTGCAGATGGGGACAGAAACTGCTTGTTGGATAGGAGTGTGGGTATAGACGAAAGTGGGAGGACGGAGAGTGAAGGGAGGCATGAAAACAGAAGGTTGGACAGCAGTGAGGGATGACACTTGGAGGACAGGCGTGGGTGTCCAGAGGGATAAACATCGCATCTCTGCTTTGTGGATCCAATATGGGTCTTGGAAGGCAGTCAGGTTCCTGGATCTGAGCATCATCCTGAACCTGGAGATACAAACAAACACAACTAGTGATTACAAAATGTCCTCTGTCCACATTTGTCATAAATCCATTTCTGCTTTAACTAAAACCCTAAATCATGACAGTTCCTTCTTCTCCACCTGTCCCTCTGCATCTTGGTGAAGTCCTGAAGGTCCTGACCAGGATCCTGCAAGACCTTCAGGAAGGAGGTCTCCACAGAGTCTGTGGTATCCTCTGGAACCTGAACACAACAGTTTTGGGAGTTTTTAAATGCCACAATACGCGCTTGTTAACACCAAACTGTCACCTTTTTCATGAGGACATGAAGTGATTTTAACATGTGGTTTTTGTTCAGCTGAAGAGAAAAATAAAGTTTTATCAGACAGTGTCTCCTGTCTGAACCTGCCTGTCCCCCTAAAGGAGAAGCTGTGTGCTCCAGATCTCCATGAAAGATGTCCTCCAGGAGATCATCCATTTCATCCTGTTTCTGGCTGTCACACAACTTGGTGAAGTCCTGAAGGTCCTCACCAAGATCCTGCAAGGCCTTCATGAAGGAGCCCCCCACAGAGTCCATGAAGTGATTTTAACACAGACGTGGTTTTTGTTCAGCTGATGAGAAAAATAAAGCTTTTTATACTTGGCTACGAGCTAAGCTAGCAGTGCTTTGATTGCCGTCTGTATGAATGCTGCTAACACTGAGCCTGCATATCAAAATGTGAAATAACACCTTTTTTTAAGAGTAACGCTTCAGCTCTAAAAGCTGAAACGTTAGTGTTATATTGCACACTTGCACAACAATAACAACACAACAATATGAGCGAAGCGTCGCGAGGCACACTCATGGTACAGGGCATCCTAAACAGGAAGTGCCAAAATTCAAGTCCACAGTAAAACAGGAAATGTTCAAATGTCAAACACTTCCTGGATTGATAGACGAGATCCCATGGAATCTCGCGGGAACTCAGTGGCAAGCTCGCACTCAAACAGGAAGTGCCAATTTATCAGTCACAGTGAAACAGGAAATGTTGAAGACTTCTTGGCATGGGTGGAGCTAGAGTGGAGGCCGGGGTTTCACTGGACTCTCCTGAAATCTGATTGGACACAGATGATTGACATGTCACAGCACCACACGTCTGGTTGAAAGACCTGCATTTTCAAATCAGGTAGTCACAGTGACTGCTAGGTTCCTCCTGTCCAGTAGTTTGTGCTGTGTACCACAAAAAGTTCTAATCCACCTTAGAAGAAGAAAAATGTTTGCTTCAAATTTGAACTGAACACGTCGTTTGAACTATGGACTTCTAATCACACCAAAACTTATGTTGGTGTTGAGTAAACGACTGTATTTTATGCCAGAAATGAGGTCCAGTTTGTTAAAAGCAGCATTTCTCCTTTAATTCAGCTTGTCATGTCTGTCTGTTAGCTGTTTAAGAGTGCAAACATGTTTAAGGTTTCAGACAACAGCTGGTTCTCTGTTGGCTTATTTGTGCAGCAGATAACTGAAACAATCCTTCACATGGTGATACAAACATCAAATTCAGCACAAATACAGCTGGAGCTAAATTAATGGAGCAACTTTAACTTTTGACCCCTGTACAAACTGAAACTGACCTTTGTCACCATTTTTATCATTTATCATTCTTATCACTTATCATGTTTCCATCCCCTGACTTGTCTAAAGAAAACTGGCAATAAAACTGATTATTATTTATAGGTTTTATCAGGTTTTAGAGATTTGCTTTCATTTTGAGTTCAAGGAAGATAATTTTAGAAATTTTTATTCTTTATTTTTTGTTTTTCTTGCATTTAAAATGGCATCAACAAATTAAAATGTGAGAAATTCCAAGTGTTCCAATACTTTTGGAGAGCACAGTATCCTAACCTTATGATGAGTGCAAAATGAGTGTGGTATTATTACTGTTTTGTTTAAGAATGTTTAATTTTCACCATTGCTGCACTTTGTGTCAAATCATAGTCATATTGTATATCATATTGACATGAAAATTCAGTGAGGTATATCTTCTATTATACATTCCAAATCTAAGGTGGAACTCTACTAGCGTTTACTAAGGTACACCTAAAAATCTTTAAAAAAGAGAGAGAGAGAGAGAGAGAGAGAGAGAGAGAGAGAGAGTAGAGCCACTTAGGTGCCTGGTCTCGAGAACTAGGGATGGTGGGTTGAAAAGATTTTTATCCCATGGGAACTCTCCCTACCCACCTAAGTGGCTCAAGAATATGGAGAGCATGTATATAAGTGACATTTACGAGGGCTGTCCGTAAAGTATAGGTCCTTTTTATTTTTTTCAAAAACTATATGGATTTCATTCATATGTTTTTACGTCAGACATGCTTGCACCCTCGTGCGCATGCGTGAGTTTTCCACGCCTGTCGGTGACGTCATTCGCCTGTGAGCACTCCTTGTGGGAGGAGTCGTCCAGCCCCTCGTCGGAATTCCTTTGTCTGAGAAGTTGCTGAGAGACTGGCGCTTTGTTTGATCAAAATTTTTTCTAAACCTGTGAGACACATCGAAGTGGACATGGTTCGAAAAATTAAGCTGGTTTTCAGTGAAAATTTTAACAGCTGATGAGAGATTTTGAGGTGATTCTGTCGCTTTAAGGACTTTTCACGGTGCGAGACGTCGCGCTGCGCTCTCAGGCAGCGTCATCAGCCTGTTTCAAGCTTAAAACCTCCACATTTCAGGCTCTATTGATCCAGGACGTCGTGAGAGAACAGAGAAGTTTCAGAAGAAGTCGGTTTCAGCATTTTATCAATCAATCAACTCTTTCAACTCTTTTTTTATATAGCGCCAAATCACAACAAACAGTCGCCCCAAGGCGCTTTACATTGTAAGGCAAGGCCACACAACAATTATGAAAAACCCCAACGGTCAAAACGACCCCCTGTGAGCAAGCACTTGGCTACAGTGGGAAGGAAAAACTCCCTTTTAACAGGAAGAAACCTCCAGCAGAACCAGGCTCAGGGAGGGGCAGTCTTCTGCTGAGACTGGTTGGGGCTGAGGGAAAGAACCAGGAAAAAGACATGCTGTGGAGGGGGGCAGAGATCGATCACCAATGATTAAATGCGGAGTGATGCATACAGAGCAAAAAGAGAAAGAAACAGTGCATCATGGGAACCCCCCCAACAGTCTACGTCTAAAGCAGCATAACCAAGGGATAGTCCAGGGTCACCTGATCCAGCCCTAACTATAAGCCTTAGTGAAAAGGAAAGTTTTAAGCCTAATCTTAAAAGTAGAGAGGGTATCTGTCTCCCTGATCTGAATTGGGAGCTGGTTCCACAGGAGAGGAGCCTGAAAGCTAAAGGCTCTGCCTCCCATTCTACTCTTACAAACCCTAGGAACTACAAGTAAGCCTGCAGTCTGAGAGCGAAGCGCTCTATTAGGGTGATATGGTACTACGAGGTCCCTAAGATAAGATGGGACCTGATTATTCAAAACCTTATAAGTAAGAAGAAGAATTTTAAATTCTATTCTAGAATTAACAGGAAGCCAATGAAGAGAGGCCAACACGGGTGAGATATGCTCTCTCCTGCTAGTCCCCGTCAGTACTCTAGCTGCAGCATTTTGAATTAACTGAAGGCTTTTTAGGGAATTTTTAGGACAACCTGATAATAAAGAATTACAATAGTCCAGCCTAGAGGAAATAAATGCATGAATTAGTTTTTTCAGCATCACTCTGAGACAAGACCTTTCTGATTTTGGAGATATTGCGTAAATGCAAAAAGGCAGTCCTACATATTTGTTTAATATGCGCTTTGAATGACATATCCTGATCAAAAATGACTCCAAGATTTCTCACAGTATTACTAGAGGTCAGGGAAATGCCATCCAGAGTAAAGATCTGGTTAGACACCATGCTTCTAAGATTTGTGGGGCCAAGTACAATAACTTCAGTTTTATCTGAGTTTAAAAGCAGGAAATTAGAGGTCATCCATGTCTTTATGTCTGTAAGACAATCCTGCAGTTTAGCTAATTGGTGTGTGTCCTCTGGCTTCATGGATAGATAAAGCTGGGTATCATCTGCGTAACAATGAAAATTTAAGCAATACCGTCTAATAATACTGCCTAAGGGAAGCATGTATAAAGTGAATAAAATTGGTCCTAGCACAGAACCTTGTGGAACTCCATAATTAACTTTAGTCTGTGAAGAAGATTCCCCATTTACATGAACAAACTGTAATCTATTAGACAAATATGATTCAAACCACCACAGCGCAGTGCCTTTAATACCTATGACATACTCTAATCTCTGTAATAAAATTTTATGGTCAACAGTATCAAAAGCAGCACTGAGGTCCAACAGAACAAGCACAGAGATAAGTCCACTGTCCGAAGCCATAAGAAGATCATTTGTAACCTTCACTAATGCTGTTTCTGTACTATGATGAATTCTAAAACCTGACTGAACCTCTTCAAATAGACCATTCCTCTGCAGGTGATCAGTTAGCTGTTTTACAACTACCCTCTCAAGAATCTTTGAGAGAAAAGGAAGGTTGGAGATTGGCCTATAATTAGCTAAAATAGCTGGGTCAAGTGATGGCTTTTTAAGTAATGGTTTAATTACTGCCACCTTAAAAGCCTGTGGTACATAGCCAACTAACAAAGATAAGTTGATCATATTTAAGATTGAAGCATTAAATAATGGTAGGACTTCCTTGAGCAGCCTGGCAGGAATGGGGTCTAATAGACATGTTGATGGTTTGGATGAAGTAACTAATGAAAATAACTCAGACAGAACAATCGGAGAGAAAGAGTCTAACCAAATACCGGCATCACTGAAAGCAGCCAAAGATAACGATACATCTTTGGGATGGTTATGAGTAATTTTTTCTCTAATAGTCAAAATTTTGTTAGCAAAGAAAGTCATGAAGTCATTACTAGTTAAAGTTAATGGAATACTCAGCTCAATAGAGCTCTGACTCTTTGTCAGCCTGGCTACAGTGCTGAAAAGAAACCTGGGGTTGTTCTTATTTTCTTCAATTAGTGATGAGTAGAAAGATGTCCTAGCTTTACGGAGGGCTTTTTTATAGAGCAACAAACTCTTTTTCCAGGCTAAGTGAAGATCTTCTAAATTAGTGAGACGCCATTTCCTCTCCAACTTACGGGTTATCTGCTTTAAGCTACGAGTTTGTGAGTTATACCACGGAGTCAGACACTTCTGATTTAAAGCTCTCTTTTTCAGAGGAGCTACAGCATCCAAAGTTGTCTTCAATGAGGATGTAAAACTATTGACGAGATACTCTAACTCCCTTACAGAGTTTAGGTAGCTACTCTGCTCTGTGTTGGTATATGACATTAGAGAACATAAAGAAGGAATCATATCCTTAAACCTAGTTACAGCGCTTTCTGAAAGACTTCTAGTGTAATGAAACTTATTCCCCACTGCAGGGTAGTCCATCAGGGTAAATGTAAATGTTATTAAAAAATGATCAGACAGAAGGGAGTTTTCAGGGAATACTGTTAAGTCTTCTATTTCCATACCATAAGTCAAAACAAGATCTAAGATATGATTTAGTGGTGGGTGGACTCATTTACTTTTTGAGCAAAGCCAATAGAGTCTAATAATAGATTAAATGCAGTGTTGAGGCTGTCATTCTCAGCATCTGTGTGGATGTTAAAATCGCCCACTATAAGTATCTTATCTGAGCTAAGCACTAAGTCAGACAGAAGGTCTGAAAATTCACAGAGAAACTCACAGTAACGACCAGGTGGACGATAGATAATAACAAATAAAACTGGTTTTTGGGACTTCCAATTTGGATGGAAAAGACTAAGAGACAAGCTTTCAAATGAATTAAAGCTCTGTCTAGGTTTTTGATTAATTAATAAGCTGGAATGGAAGATTGCTGCTAATCCTCCGCCCCGGCCCGTACTACGAGCATTCTGACAGTTAGTGTGACTCGGGGGTGTTGACTCATTTAAACTAACATATTCATCCTGCTGTAACCAGGTTTCTGTTAGGCAGAATAAATCAATACGTTGATCAATTATTATATCATTTACCAACAGGGACTTAGAAGAGAGAGACCTAATGTTTAATAGACCACATTTAACTGTTTTAGTCTGTGGTGCAGTTGAAGGTGCTATATTATTTTTTCTTTTTGAATTTTTTTGCTTAAATAGATTTTTGCTGGTTATTGGTGGTCTGGGAGCAGGCACCGTCTCTACGGGGATGGGGTAATGAGGGGATGGCAGGGGGAGAGAAGCTGCAGAGAGGTGTATAAGACCACAGCTCTGCCTCCTGGTCCCAACGCTGGACAGTCACAGTTTGGAGGATCCAAGAAAATTGGCCAGATTTCTAGAAATGAGAGCTGCTCCATCTAAAGTGGGATGGATGCCGTCTCTCCTAACAAGACCAGGTTTTCCCCAGAAGCTTTGCCAATTATCTATGAAGCCCACCTCATTTTTTGGACACCACTCAGACAGCCAGCAATTCAAGGAGAACATGCGGCTAAACATGTCACTCCCGGTCTGATTGGGGAGGGGCCCAGAGAAAACAACAGAGTCCGACATTGTTTTTGCAAAGTTACACACCGATTTAATGTTAATTTTAGTGACCTCCGATTGGCGTAACCGAGTGTCATTACTGCCGACGTGAATTACGCTTAGCCTTAGCCAGCAATTTCAAATTTCCTTCAATGTCGCCTGCTCTGGCCCCCGGAAGACAATTGACAATGGTTTGCTGGTGTCGCTAACTTCACATTTCTCAAAACAGAGTCGCCAATAACCAGAGTTTGATCCTCGGCGAGTGTATCGTCGAGTGGGGAAAAACGGTTAGAGATGTGAACGGGTTGACGGTGTACACGGGGCTTCTGTTTAGGGCTACGCTTCCTCCTCACAGTCACCCAGTCAGCCTGCTTTCCCGACTGCCCGGGATCCGCCAGGGGGGAACTAACGGTGGCTAAGCTACCTTGGTCCGCACCGACTACAGGGGCCTGGCTAGCTGTAGAATTTTCCACGGTGCGGAGCCGAGTCTCCAATTCGCCCAGCCTGGCCTCCAAAGCTACGAATAAGCTGCACTTATTACAAGTACCGTTACTGCTAAAGGAGGCCGAGGAACAACTAAACATTTCACAACCAGAGCAGAAAAGTGCGGGAGAGACAGGAGAAGCCGCCATGCTAAATCGGCTAAAAGCTAGTAGCTACGCAACCTAGTGGATTCCTAAAAACACGCAAAGTGAATAATGTGTAAATAATTTAGAGGTGATTCAGCAGAAGGAGTGCTTTAGTTAAGGCACCAGACAGGCCACGAAGCAGCACAAGTAACGCACGGCAACAGCGAACGCACGACAACGGTGCAAAAATAAAATAAAAATCCACTAGACAGGCTGTGGAGCAGCACAGGTAACGCACGACAACAGTGGTAAAAAATAAAACAAAAATCCACTAGACAGGCTGTGGAGCAGCACAGGTAACGCACGACAACGGTGGTAAAAAATAAAATAAAAATCCACTAGACAAGCTGTGGAGCAGCACAGGTAACGCACGACAACAGTGGTAAAAAATAAAATAAAAATCCACGAGACAGGCTGTGGAGGTGGTGTTTTTCGGAGGTGTTTTTCCTGTGCCGCCGCACCGCGTCGGCTGCGTCCCGACCCGTCCACACGTCTTTCATTAAAAAAAATCTCCTTTAACAGTGGAATATCCGGATAAAATGTGGAGGTTTAAATAAATAAATAACGAATGATTTAAATCTCTCTCTCACACACACACGCGCGCACACACACACACACACACACACACACACACACACACACACACACACACACACACACACACACCCCCAGGTCGTCCCTAAATTATATTTTTATACAGTTAATTGTTCACTCACTGTTAACTGTGTTCTTTGTCACTGCTGTTTTTCTCTCAAACTTGTCCTCTCAACAACTGTCGCAGAAATAATCCAAAATTGATTGTCTTGGTCAGTGGAAAAATGTTTTTGTGAGGAGCAGTCAATGTTATGTCTGATTCCTTCTGAAGTCTTGTTCCAACTGTTGAATGTTGACCGTTGTCATGACATTGGAGATTAAAACCTGTCAAGTTCAGAATTCAAATTGGTCAGTGTGGGTTGAGAGTTCATCTGAATATTTAAATAATAAAGCATGAAACGTGTCATGAAAGAAACAAGGAAAACTTGGTTATTGTATCTTTACAAAGCTAATAATGTTATTTCATTAAAACCCACAATTACTATAACTAAGTACAGATATGTGGTTGCCAGGGCAACCGGGGTAAACACTGTTGAAGCCAATGTCGTAGATGGCTGGCATAGAAAAGCAAAGATACACTGGTTTAAAAAAGTTACATAAACAAATATACATAAAAAAAACACCAGATTTGGCCACAGGATGATTTACCTAATTATTTATTTTTGTGACCGATCAAGAAGCTTTTAAACTTTTTGTTTCCCTGAAATTTACAAGCCCAAAAATTTGCACTTCTTCAACAAAAAGAGCTTATAAATACAATGCTCTTTTCCTTCTGTCCAATCACAATGCGTTTTTCCTACACATGGACCAATGACATAGGTTGTTACCACTGAGTTAGAAAATAACATGGAAGTGGAGTCCTATTGTTTTTATTATTATTATTATTTATGCTTTATTTATTTAACGTGGATCTGAAGCATGTCCTGTTGGATATGAAGATGTAAGTTTTGCTTTTCTTCCAACTGCTCTGCAGTCCTGTGGACACACTGAAAATGATCAGATTTCAGATCAGATCTCATTATGGAGAAACTGAATCAATATACAGGTGCTGGTCATATAATTAGAATATCATGAAATGGTTGATTTATTTCAGTAATTCCATTCAAAAAGTGAAACATGTATACATTCATTCCACACAGACTGATATATTTCAAGTGTTTATTTCTTTTAATTTTGAATATTATAACTGACAACTAATGAAAACCCCAAATTCAGTATCTCAGAAAATTAGAATATTGTGAATTGGTTGAATATTGAAGACAGCTGGTGACACACTAATCAGCGAATTAATTCAAAACACCTTCAAAGGCCTTTAACTGGTCTCAGTCTAGTTCTCTAGGCTACATAATCATGGGGCAGACTACTGACTTGACATCTTGTCTGGGCTAAAGACAAAAAGGACTGGACTGCTGCTGAGTGGTCCAAAGTTATGTTGTCTGATTAAAGTAAATGTTGCATTTCCTTTAGAAATCAAGGTCCCAGTGTCTGGAGGAAGAGAGGAGAGGCACAGAATCTATGTTGCTTGAGGTCCAGTGTAACGTTTCCACAGTCAGTGATAGTTTGGGGTGCCATCATCTGCTGGTGTTGGTTCACTGTATTTTCTGAGGTCCAAGGTCAACGCAGCCATCTACGAGGTCTGTCCATAAAGTATCGGACATGCCCAGCTCTCCACAATTTCTCTTATAACTCATTCGACTGGTAAGCATTGAAAGCCGAGATAGGCATGTCGCAACTTGTCCTCTAACATGCCGAAACGGAGGCGTTCTTTGTCTCGCTCGAACAGTGAATTGGTCGTTATGCACGAAGCCTCCGTGCGGCTTTCCACGACAAAATCTCTTGTTAAAAGTGAAATCTGCCGGAAAATGGTTGATGTCCAGCTCTTGTGATAACCAGAGAAAGTGCACATGACGTTCCCAGCTCCACACAGCCATCCGTTTAGAAATAATCCGGTGGTTCGTGCCTGTCGTCACGGCTCGGAGCGCGGCGCGCCGTGCGCCATTGTGGGGCATCCTTAAAGCTGTAGTAGTAGTCCTTACTCTCTGTGAAGTCCGTAAAATTTTCACCGAAAGCCAGATAAATTTTTCGAATGGTTTCAAGGTGCCAGTCTCTAACAGCTTCTGAAATAATTCTGATGGAAAAAACCCCCAAATCATTCCACCATTTCCAGACAATGAAAATCTGATGAGGGGGCGGGACCACTCCTTCCACAAGGCGTGCTCACAGGCGAATGACGTCACCGACAGGCATGGAAAAACTCACGCATGCGCACGAGGGTTCAAGCTTGTCTGACGTGAAAACACATGAATCAAATCCATATAGTTAAAAAAAATAAAAAGGTACGATACTTTATGGACAGACCTCATACCAGGAAGTTGTAGAGCACTTCATGCTTCCTTTATGGAGATGCAGATTTCATTTTCCAACAAGACTTGGCACCTGCACACAGTGCCAAAGCTACCAGTACCTGGTTTAAGAACCATGGTATACCTGTTCTTAATTGACCAGCAAACTCGCCTGACCTTAACCCCGTATAAAATCTATGGGGTATTGTGAAGAGGAAGATGCGACATGCCAGACCCAACAATGCAGAAGAGCTGAAGGCCATTATCAGAGCAACCTGGGCTCTCATACCACTTGAGTGGTGCCACAGACTGATCGACTCCATGCCACCCTGCATTGCTGCAGTAATTCAGGCAAAATGAGCTGTAAGGAGGGTTTTGAGTAAATATTCTAATTTTTGACAAAAAAAAAAAAAAAAAAGGATTTAATGAATGAAGTGACCAATTTAACTAATTTTAACAGGAGGAGCTGGAGTGACCAAACAAGGCAAAAATACTCAATAATTTATTAACAAATATTAAAATACTTAGAACAGGAAGTAAAATGCAGAGACTCTAAGATAGAATAATCATGCCAGTGGGCGGAGAACGAGCAGTCCGGGTCCGGCCAAGCGCCGCCAATCGGGCGAGTCCGTGGGTGTCTTGGAGGCGTCTGTTTGTTTGGGGATGGTCCTCCTAACATCTAGCGTGTGTGCCTCATAATCTGTCACAGCAGCTCCTGCAGCAGCAGCTCCTCCAGCAGCCGTCTCCGCTAGCACCACAGCGGCTCCTCCCATTTGCTGGCTAATAGCCGGTTAGCCAGCAAATGGCATCATGTGGTGAGTAAAAACAAAAAATTTAACTGAACTATTTTCTTTGTAAATTTTTGGTGATTATGCATTAACTTTTTTATTTTGTTTGTGGGACAGGACTCCAACCTATGCCGGTTCACTGGTCTACACCAGTAGTACGCCCACGGGTGCTCTGGCAGTCACAGAGCACAGAGTGGCTGCATCAGTCATTCACAACACCCAGCACATCCCAGCTCCAGACACCCAACACCAGCCTTGTTGTGTGGGCCGCTGAAGAGGAGGTACTGCTGGCCCACCACCACCAGAGGGCACCCTGCCTGGAGTGCGGGCTCCAGGCACCAGAGGGCGCTACCGCCTCACAGGAGCAGCCGGGGTGACAGCTGTCACTTATCACCTACGACAGCTGTCACCACTCATCTGATCTTCAGTGGTATATCAGCAAGACGACATCTCCACCTCTTTGCCGAGATATCGCTCTACCAAGGAGGTAAAGTTCTCAGCTGACTGTGTTGTCTTCCTGACAGGAATACCTGTTGCTTGTGTGTGTTGGACAGCAGATATTCTGTTTCTTTTTTTCCGACGAGACGTGGAGGTGGTTTTCCCACCATACGTGTTGCTGGGTGCAAACGCACCCACATCTAACTGTTTTTGTTCCTCGCCAGCAGTACCAGATCCGACAAGCGGAGGCAGTGGCCACCTGGGAGTTCGGGACTTGGCGGCTCCAGTATTCCCGGGGTTCGGTGGCGGAGGAAATCATGTGGTTCTGGTTCTGCTTTGGACAGACGTCTCTTATCTTCGAGCCTGCCCACGTGACACATTTTGTGAATTGACTACTTGTCTACAATTGTAATTCGCCGTGTTTGTTGTGCTTATTCACAACAGTAAAGTGTTGTTATTTGACTTCCTCCATTGTCCGTTCATTTGCGCCCCCTGTTGTGGGTCCGTGTTCCTACACTTTCACAACAGGATATCTCGGCCAACGTCATGGACCCCGAGGGGCGTCAACCGGCTGTTGAACGGCCAATGGAAGAGCAGGGCGCACAGGCGTCTGCAGGAGGTATGATCGGTGAGTTGCAGCGAATCCTCACTGCTTTTACGGCTCGGTTGGATCTGATGACCGAGCAGAACGTCCTCCTTAACCGCAGGGTGGAGGCTCTCGCCGCGCAGGTGGAGGCGCGCCCTCAGGGCGCTGCTGCGGCTCCCCCTCCTGTCGATCCTGTGTGCAACAGTGACGTTCCACAGGTCGTTCAACGACCCCTCCCACCTTCCCCTGAAGCATACATAAGCCCTCCAGAGCTGTACGGGGGTTGTGTGGAGACGTGCGCGGACTTTCTTATGCAGTGTTCGCTCGTCTTCGCACAACGTCCCGTCATGTACGCGACTGATGCTAGTAAGATAGCTTATGTGATTAATCTGCTTCGCGGTGAGGCACGCGCTTGGGCTACAGCGCTCTGGGAGCAAAATTCACGGCTCCTTCAGACATATGATGGGTTTGTGAGGGAATTCAGAACAGTGTTCGATCACCCAAATAGAGGAGAGACCGCTTCAGCCGTGCTGCTGTCAATGAGACAGGGGCGCCGGAGCGCAGCTGCTTATGCAGTCGACTTCCGCATCGCGGCTGCGAAGTCCGGCTGGAATAGCACTGCCCTCTGTGCCGCCTTCGTAAACGGACTGTCATTGGTCCTGAAGGAGCACCTGGTGGCTAAGGATGAACCGCGGGATTTAGACGGGCTTATTGATCTCGCTATACGATTAGACAATCGGTTAGAAAAACGCCGTCGGGAACGAGACGAAGGGCGTGGCCGGGCACGCGCCGTCCCTCTCCCTTCCGGTTCCGACTGAGTTCCGCCCTCCCCACGCTCCACGGCCTCTACGCTCCGTGTGGTTACATCTCCCCCGCTGATGAAGCTATGGACACGAGCAGGGCCACATTTAGGCCACCAGATAGACAGAGGAGGCTGGTCCGCGGAGCGTGTTTTGTTTGTGGCTCAATAGAGCATCAAGTGAGGGACTGCCCCGAACGGTTAAACACCAAAGCCCGCCCCTAGAAACTGGGCCAGGGGTGGGCCAAGACATTCACGTGGGACATACCCATATTGCCACACGACTCCCAGTTACAATCCTTTATGAGGATTTAACCCTTCAGGCCCCAGCACTGGTGGACACGGGCTCTGAAGGGAATCTGCTAGACAGCAGATGGGCCAGGGAGGCAGGGCTCCTTCTGGTGGCGCTTACTTCACCTGTGCAGGTGCGGGCACTAGATGGCTCCCTACTCCCTCTAATCACACATAAGACACCACCAGTAACTCTGGTGGTGTCAGGGAATCACCGGGAGGAGATCGAGTTTTTTGTGACTCCTGCCACCTCCCATGTGATTCTCGGGTTCCCCTGGATGTTAAAACACAATCCCCGGATCGATTGGCCATCCGGGGTAGTGGTTCAGTGGAGCGAGACCTGCCATCGGGTATGTTTAGGTTCCTCGGTTCCTCCCGGTTCCCAGGCTAGGGAGGAGGTCAGAGTCCCGCCCAATCTTGGGACGGTGCCGGTGGAGTACCATGACCTTGTGGATGTGTTCAGTAAGGACCTGGCGCTCACCCTTCCCCTGCACCGTCTGTACGATTGTGCCATTGATTTGGTTCCAGGCGTTGAGTCCAGCAGGCTGTACAACCTCTCACGACCTGAGCGCGAATCAATGGAGACCTACATCCGGGACTCGTTAGCTGCCGGGTTGATCCGGAATTCACCTCCCCGATGGGTGCAGGTTTCTTTTTTGTGGGAAAAAAAGATGGCGGACTTCGTCCATGCATTGATTACAGGGGGCTGAACGAAATCACGGTTCGTAACCGATACCCGTTGCCCTTGTTGGATTCAGTGTTCACGCCCCTGCATGGAGCCCAAATATTCACTAAGCTAGATCTTAGAAATGCGTATCACCTGGTTCGGATCCGGAAGGGAGACGAGTGGAAGATGGCATTTAACACCCCCTTAGGTCACTTTGAGTACCTGGTCATGCCGTTCGGCCTCACCAACGCCCCCGCAACGTTCCAAGCATTAGTTAATGATGTCTTGCGGGATTTCCTGCACCGATTCGTCTTCGTATATTTAGACGATATACTCATCTTTTCTCCGGATCCTGAGACCCATGTCCGGCATGTACGTCAGGTCCTGCAGCGGTTGTTGGAGAACCGACTGTTTGTGAAGGGCGAGAAGTGTGAGTTTCACCGCACTTCTTTGTCATTCCTGGGGTTTATCATCTCCCTCAACTCCGTCGCTCCTGATCCGGCCAAGGTTGCGGCGGTGAGAGACTGGCCCCAACCTACCAGCCGTAGGAAGATGCAACAGTTCCTCGGCTTTGCATATTTCTACAGGAGGTTCATTAAGGGCTACAGTCAGGTAGTTAGCCCCCTGACAGCCCTGACCTCGCCAAAAGTCCCCTTCACCTGGTCGGATCGGTGCGATGCCGCGTTCAAGGAGTTGAAACGGCGCTTCTCGTCTGCACCCGTTCTGGTGCAGCCCGATCCTAGTCGCCAGTTTGTGGTTGAAGTGGACGCCTCGGACTCAGGGATAGGAGCTGTGCTTTCCCAGAGCGGAGAGACCGATAAGGTCCTTCACCCGTGTGCCTATTTTTCCCGCAGGTTGACCCCGGCCGAACGGAACTATGACGTCGGCAATCGAGAACTCCTTGCGGTGAAAGAGGCTCTTGAAGAGTGGAGACATCTGTTGGAGGGAACGTCCGTGCCATTCACGGTTTTCACTGACCACCGGAACCTGGAGTATAACAGGACCGCCAAGCGGCTGAACCCCAGGCAAGCCCGCTGGTCACTGTTCTTCGGCCGTTTTGACTTCCGGATCACCTACCGCCCCGGGACCAAAAACCAGAGATCGGATGCCTTGTCCCGGGTGCATGAAGACGAAGTCAAAACGGAGTTGTCGGATCCACCGGAACCTATCATCCCAGAGTCCGCTATCATGGCCACCCTCACCTGGGACGTAGAGAAAACCGTCCGGGAGGCCCTGGCATGGAGCCCGGACCCCGGAACTGGGCCGAAGAACAAACTTTACGTCCCACCAGAGGCCAGGGCTGCAGTCCTGGACTTCTGTCACGGCTCCAAGTTCTCCTGTCATCCGGGGGTGCGAAGAACCGTGGCAGTTGTCCGGCAGCGCTTCTGGTGGGCGTCCCTGGAGGCCGACATCCGGGACTATATCCAGGCCTGTACCACCTGCGCCAGGGGCAAGGCTGACCACCGCAGGGCATCGGGACTGCTCCAGCCGCTGCCTGTGCCTCATCGCCCCTGTTCCCACATCGGCCTGGATTTTGTCACGGGCCTCCCGCCGTCCCAGGGCAACACCACCATCCTCACAATAGTGGACCGATTCTCCAAGGCGGCCCACTTCGTGGCCCTCCCGAAGCTCCCGACTGCCCAGGAGACAGCGGACCTCCTGGTCCACCACGTCGTCCGGCTGCATGGGATTCCAACAGACATCGTCTCCGATCGCGGTCCCCAGTTCTCCTCGCAAGTCTGGAGGAGCTTCTGCCGGGAACTGGGGGCCACGGTGAGTCTCTCGTCCGGGTATCATCCTCAGACCAACGGGCAAGCAGAACGGGCCAATCAGGAGGTGGAACAGGCCCTGCGCTGCGTGACAGCCGCACACCCGGCGGCCTGGAGTACCCATTTGGCCTGGATCGAGTATGCCCATAACAGCCAGGTGTCTTCAGCCACCGGCCTCTCCCCTTTTGAGGTGTGTCTGGGGTACCAGCCCCCATTGTTTCCGGTGGTTGAGGGAGAGGTCGGTGTGCCCTCGGTCCAGGCCCACCTGCGGAAGTGCCGTCGGGTGTGGCGCGCCGCCCGTTCTGCTTTGCTAAAGGCCCGGATGAGGGCAAAAGCCCATGCAGACCGTCGGCGGACCCCGGCCCCTGCGTATCGGCCAGGGCAGGAGGTGTGGTTGTCAACAAAGGACATTCCCCTCCAAGTGGACTCCCCTAAACTGCAGGATCGCTACATCGGTCCCTTCAAAATCCTCAAGGTCATCAGTCCAGCCGCAGTAAGGCTTCAGCTTCCGGCCTCACTGCGGATCCATCCTGTTTTCCATGTGTCCCGGATAAAGCCGCATCACACCTCACCCCTCTGTACTCCGGGTCCGGCACCGCCTCCTGCCCGGATCATCGATGGCGAGCCGGCTTGGACTGTGCGCCGGCTCTTGGATGTCCGTAGGATGGGCCGGGGCTTCCAGTATTTGGTGGACTGGGAGGGGTACGGACCCGAAGAATGCTCCTGGGTGAAGAGGAGCTTCATCCTGGACCCGGCCCTCCTGGCCGATTTCTACCGCCGCCACCCGGACAAGCCTGGTTGGGCGCCAGGAGGCGCCCGTTGAGGGGGGGGGTCCTGTTGTGTGGGCCGCTGAAGAGGAGGTACTGCTGGCCCACCACCACCAGAGGGCACCCTGCCTGGAGTGCGGGCTCCAGGCACCAGAGGGCGCTGCCGCCTCACAGGAGCAGCCGGGGTGACAGCTGTCACTTATCACCTACGACAGCTGTCACCACTCATCTGATCTTCAGTGGTACATCAGCAAGACGACATCTCCACCTCTTTGCCGAGATATCGCTCTACCAAGGAGGTAAAGTTCTCAGCTGACTGTGTTGTCTTCCTGACAGGAATACCTGTTGCTTGTGTGTGTTGGACAGCAGATATTCTGTTTCTTTTTTTCCGACGAGAGGTGGAGGTGGTTTTCCCACCATACGTGTTGCTGGGTGCAAACGCACCCACATCTAACTGTTTTTGTTCCTCGCCAGCAGTACCAGATCCGACAAGCGGAGGCAGTGGCCACCTGGGAGTTCGGGACTTGGCGGCTCCAGTATTCCCGGGGTTCGGTGGCGGAGGAAATCGTGTGGTTCCGGTTCTGCTTTGGACAGACGTCTCTTATCTCGAGCCTGCCCACGTGACACATTTTGTGAATTGACTACTTGTCTACAATTGTAATTCGCCGTGTTTGTTGTGCTTATTCACAACAGTAAAGTGTTGTTATTTGACTTCCTCCATTGTCCGTTCATTTGCGCCCCCTGTTGTGGGTCCGTGTTCCTACACTTTCACAACAAGCCTGCTTGAAAGGTTCCTTTTTTTTTTTTTTGTAATTATTCCCATTTGTACATAGCACACATTTTTTTCCTCACACATTCCATATTTTCTTTTTGCTAATTTATTTACCACATGTAAATAACCGAATAAAAGATTTTTTTTAATCAAATTTGATGTTTTCTTTTTGCTGTTTCCACATATGTAAATAGTTAAACAAGTTTTCTTATCAAAGTTGTTTTTATGTTGTTTCCACATGTAAATAGTTGAATAAACGATTTTTCTTTTTGCAGTTTCAACATATGTAAATAGTTGAATATAAGTTTTTATCAAAGTTGCCTTTGTTTTTGCAATTTTTTTTTATGGTTAACTTTCCCTGTAGGAGTAACTTTCATTCCCAGGAATGTCCTTAATTACATTTTCCTTATGTAAAAGCACTGCAAAATGCTTTTAAGTGTGACTGCATTATATCATGCAAATATATATATATATATATATATATATATATATATATATATATATATATATATATATATATATATATATATATATATATATATATTTTTTTTTTTTTTTTTTTTTTTTCTGGGACTGAAAATTATTCTTGTGGTATTTACATTTTTTTTCCTGAGAATGGACGTGTTCAAAATTGTTGGGCTGAAGTTTAACCCTCCAGTGTCAGGTATATTTGAGCGATTTTTGACTACTTTTGGTGCAACCTCACCTGTGTGATTTAATGCAAATATAAATTGTAAATTTCAATAATGTAGCAAAACAAAATTATATGCAAGCATTTGCATTTAAATGCAAGAGTGCTTTGGATGTTTTTAATACAGAAATTTACATGCAGGAACATGCCAAACAAATATTTGTGCTACTTGGAACAATTCCTGTCCAAAGCAAGACTTCCCTGCCTTGTATTGATTGGCCTTTGTCATTCCTGCTGCTGGCCACTTTTGAGAAATGAGGAAAAACCCATGCGTGTTGGAGGAGCGCACGGACGGAAAGAACCGCTCCACACACATTACCATGATAATGCAGCAAAAACCTGAAAATTATTGAGGGAACGGCTGACTTTTGACGATGCAAGGGGGTGTCATTCGACTCCAGAGGGTTAAGTCATGACATAAGATGGCACCTTCCTTGCGTTGAGCTGCACCTACAGAGCCCTGTGTCCAACTCGCAGTTTCTTCCATCTGTGATCTCGCCTCCAACAGCGCCCCCCCGCCCCACGGGGACATGAATCCTGCTCCTGTCTGTGCGAGGACAGACCCGCAACTCTGTTCTTTTTCTCATAAGAATTAATTTTGGAGACTTTTACGCACAAGATTACGCATCTGTCCACGTGGCCAGGTATCCCACTGGGGGTCAACAAGGTCACCTGAAGTTGCTGGTCTCAAGCGTGGGCGTGCTTTCACCTGTTCTTTTCCCTGCCATGGACGCACAGTGCACACACACACACACAAAACACACCTTGCCTGCTGGACTCTCCACCACATTCTGGACAGATTAATTTGCATCTGTTTTCAAAACATGAATAAATTATGATTAAAATAACTCAATTTAATGTTGAGTATTGAGAAGTTGTTTTGGAAATACCAGCTCACTGAGCTGGCATGGGTTGGAGTCCTGTCCCACAAACAGAAAATAAAAAAGGTCAGTGTCTCATTAACAATAATTTACAAATTGAAAACCGTTCAGTTAATTTTTTTTTTTACTCACCAGTCCTCGGACAGGCAGGACAGCTGCTGATGGAATTGCTGTTGTGGCCAGAACTGCTGCTGTTGTTGCTGCGGCTGCTGCTGTGCCCATCTTCATACTTTGTCAACACCCTGTAGATTTCATCCTTTGCTTTTCTGTAGCTCCAAATTAGAAAAAAAGTCAAAATGTCAAATTTGAGAAAAATGTTTCATTCAATGGTGTAGCAAAAAGACAAAATGCCAACTTTTAAGAAAAATCTTTATGTACTTTGTGCATGTACATGTAGCAAACTTTGCCATCATTGGATGTTGTTTCTCTCCTGTTCTTGGAAAAAATTTTTAACATTGTTGATATATATTTTTTTAACAATATAACAAATTTTCATGGCTTCCAAAAATCTGTTAGCCAAATACACAAATTTAAACAATGACGGTTCCAAATTACAATGTGTGTATTTGTTAGAAGCCATGAAAATTTGTTATGAAATTGTTATCAACAATGTTTAAATTTTACTCTGTCTTTATTAAACAAAAAGTTGTTTTTACTAGGTCTGCAATTAAATATATGAGACTGAAAAATATTCTAATTTGTGCACAATGTTTACAAGTGCCACATTTCTCTCTGCCATGGCACTGCACCGGCCTCAGAATTACACCAATGCTTCAGCAAGTTCCTCTGGATCTTGCCAGGGTTATTTGAAGTGTTGTGTCCTCTCTGGATTTTTATATCCTGCAAATTGTTCCCTAGCCTCCATGTTCCAGGCACCAACTGCCAAGTGTGAATGTCTTCAAAATCACTGATGCAATTCTGAAGGTCGGGGTATGTAATCCGCATGAGATTGTGCAGCACCATGCAAGTTTGGACAATGACTCACACAGTCCTAGGACTGTGCTGCATTGTCGTCAAGAGAACCTAGAACCGATTAGCTAGAATTCCAAACGCATTTTTAACCACTCTTCTTGCACGTGAGAGCCTGTAATTGAAGATCCGTTCTTCGTCTGTGAGGTGGCAATGAGCATATGGTTTCAGATTGGGGCGCAGAGCAAAGGCATCATCTCCAACCCAGAAGAATGAGATGTCTTCGGTGTCATGTGGGAGTGGCCGTGGATCAGGAAAGCCTATTGTGCCGTCTTCCAGGCAGGTCTTCAGTTCCAATTCATTATAAATTTGGGCATCACTTGCTGATCCTTTACCTAATCAAATTGAGAGTAAATAACTACAGCAAAAATAAATAAATAAATAAATAATAATAATAATAATAAATGGCTATATTTAATTAGAATTTTTAATTGACTTTTATCTCTACTTACCACCAATGTCTGCCCAGATGAACTTGTAGTCCAAATCCACCAAGGCAAGTAGAACCACGCTGAAGAATCCCTTGTAGTTGTGGTACATGCTTCCTGTACCAGGGGGACACTTGCAAGCGATATGCTTGCCGTCGAGTGCACCACAACAGTTCAGAAATTGCCATTTCTTGGAGAAGCCCTTGGCTATAGCCAACCATTCTGCAGGTGTAGTTGGAAGTGTGAAACATTCATCCATGAACTCTTCACAGATGACTTTGCACACTTCTCGAACGACGAGAGAGATTGTGTTGTGAGGAACATGCCATCCATATTGCATATTGTTGTACTTGGTTCCGGAAGCCAAATGTCGAAGAGTCAGTGCCAGCTTCAGGCCTGGGTCCAGAGCTGCTTGGTACCATGTGTTCTGCTTCCAGATGCGTGGACCAACTCTCCTGAGAAGCTCGTCCTACATCTTGGACGGCATTCGCATAAAATTACGGAATGACTGCGGATCTTCGCCCCTCAGCTCAACCATGAGTTGGTCATACAGACCGAACTGTCTTCAGCGCTGGATCTATGGCCTCGTCCACCATCTCCGTCGCTGTCCCCTTCGCCATCGGTGCCAGGCCTGCAGGTACCCGCTGATCATCAAATCTGTACGAAAACATTAAGTTCTTTGATACGTAGTTACTTATTCGTTAGTTATTCGTTCAGCTGTCGTTATGTTCGTTCAACTGAGGTGAACGAAGTGTCAACGAAAGGTTAACATTACAAAAACTAAGCAAACGATAACAAACCATCAAAAAAGACAGCGAAATGAAATATGGATGAATTGAGGTTTTCGGTGGTGTTCGCTCAAATTTTTCGACAGTTTAAAAATGCTGATGAAGTGACCGCTGCAGGAACGAAGCTGGCGAAGGTTAAACGATGCCAACGAAAGTCCAGATTTCTTGTTTCATCAGGGCTTTGTCACCCTTCATTAAGTGCCGTGTGACTGGGCCATAGCTATACCACACAAATGACATAGTTGCTGCATTAAAGCAGATTCGAAGTGTGGGCCGCGATCAGAATGGAAACATGCAGGACAACCAAACTGCTGTATTATGTGCTTCCAAAGCATTTTTACTGTTGTTTGTGCAGACTGATCTAAAGTGGGGACTGCCACTGCAAAACGGGTAAAGTGGTCGGTTACAACTAAAATGTTTTGGTACGTGTCCGTCAGTAGACCAAGAGTTAAAAAAATCCAACCCAATAATCTCAAGTGGATTGAGCGGGGCTCTCGGCTCCACGTGGCTCTTTTGGAAACTGCGCATAAAACTTCTCATGGAATGTCTGTACCTCCCTCTCCATGTGAGGCCAGCAGAACTTTTGGCGAAGCCGAGCAAGAGCCTTATCCACACCGGAGTGGGCCCCAGTCTTGTGAATCTTCTGCCATACCTCCTGACAATGGGAACCTGAACACACAACCTGATGATGCTGCTCATGACTCCATCCGTCAGTGAATGTTCGATATAATCAGCCATCTCTCACCATCAGCCTTTTCCACTGCTGGAGTAATTTTTGAGCTCGGCCAGTAAGTGCCAGGCGATGAGTGAGTTGGAAAACTCCCCTCAACATGCCCCTTCACAGCCTGGATGTCTGGATCCAAACTTTGGCCTCCATCCATCCATCCTCAGATACCTCGACAGTTGCATTAATCTTTGATCAGGCTCCTTTGCTGGTGCTGTGACCCCTTTCAATGGAACAAGGAATCTAGACAGAATGTCAGCATTGATGATAGCTTTACCTGAGCGGTATTTCACTGTGTAGTTGAATGAGGCTAGCTGTGCCATCCAGCATTGCTCCACTGCTTCAAGATGTGCTATCTGCAGATAGGGTTGCCAGCCGTCCCTTGAAAAACGGAATCGTTCCTTATTTGGAAATAAAAGTGTGCGTTCCGTATTGACCTGAAACGGGACGCAGTTTGTCCCGTATTTCTGTGAGAATCAAAAGTCTGTAAAATGTCAATGGAATTGACTGGCGCTTTATATGGAAACTTACGGTAAATTTGATCCCAGCCTCTCTCCTGCTTTTCACCAATGAGCTGACAGACACGAGTTGACACTACAGAATCACTCTTATCTCATTGGTCGAGGGACATCTGCTCGCAAGAACATACCGACATCATGAGCTGATGACGGTCGCTGGACGACAATAACAAAGCAGCATGGCTGATATCGATACAGACACCGACACTGGCACTGCAGATATGCCTACGTACAGCAATGTCTGTAACGTCGTTACTCCTCCTCCTAAAAAAAAACAAACAAAAAAGAATGCAAAAATACAGGGGAGAATGAGAAAAGGAAAATGGCTGGGTGGAAAAGGTGCGCGACAACAGTATTGTTTACTTTTCAGACTTTATTTTTTGCACTTTTTATTACACTAAATGTGTAAATGTGCACTGTTACATTGTTTTGGATGATGCAAATTTTCTATTGTTTTTTTGTTAATTTATACAATTTTAAGTTAAGCAATAGCACTACAGAGATTTATTTTTAAAGAAGACAGAATGCTCATATTGAAATTGTGAGTGAAAATTTATTTTGCACTAAAAATAAATTGCTAAATAATAATTTGTTTTCCACGTGTTCATATCAGAACAAATGCATGTAAGCATCTACCTAAATTCAGGGTCAAGTCAACAGTCAAATGGTTAAAAATCGTTTCACATTGACACTGGGAAGGGTGAAGGCAATGGTCAGTCGGCCGGTCGGCCCTGGCGGTGAGGTGTCCCTTATTTATTTTTCAGAGAGTTGGCAAGCCTATCTGCAGATGAGCCAGAGGGTTATTTGGTGTATCAATGGTAAATTCTGCTCCTGTGAGGAAATCTTTGAATTTTTCGGTCACAGCCCATTTAAGGGCCAACAGTTCAAGTTTAAAAGAGCTGTAGTTAGCATCATTCTGTTCAGCTGGATGCAGGCTCCTACTAGCGTAGGCTATGACACATTCGTGACATTTCTGTACCTGAGACAAAACAGCACTGAGTCCCTGGTTCCTAGCATCTGTATACACAATAAAAGGCTCATCATAATGGGTATTTGCGCAGGACAGGAGCCAGCATTAGAGCCTTTTTAAGGGCATCAAAGGAGGCTTGGCACTCAGTGCTCCAAATTACTTTCTTGGGCTGTGACTTTTTGTCAACATGAATACCAGTTAAGAGCCTGTTCAGGGGCCGGGCTAGTTTGGCAAATCCGGCAACAAGCCATCTGTTATATCCAGCTATACCTATGTAACCCACATGGTTACTAAGCCCATTTATGTAATCTAGATGTAATATCATGAGCCGCCACTGGGTGGCGAATCCGCACTATTCATTGTCATCACCGTACTTTGACCTGAGACTCTGACCAGAGAACACCATTATAAACTGAGTTGATGCTCATTGCTAAGGAAAACAATGCAAAAATTGGAAATTTGTGATTTATTACGTCATAGCACTGTCTAATAAATTTTCTGCTTGTTAGGAGCGAGTTTTGTATAGTTGCGCTGGATAAGAAAAGTCATTTCACCGTGTGAGCCCTCTGAGAGAACTCCAGTAAGCATGGCTGCTACAGGCTAAAGGCTAAGCCTCGTGGTTAGCTTGATGGTGTAGCCGGTTGTGTGAAAAGAAGCCTTTCATTAAGATACTTCACTTAAACCAGTCGGAGTTACAGGAATGTTTCCTAATGTTTACCCCACTGTGGTGCTGTTTGTATCCTTGTGAACCAAGTAAACTGACTTGAAAAAAAAATCGCTAGCGTAAATTAGCACGATGCTAACGCCACTTGCAGCTACTATGCTACCTCACGTTTTGCCCTAATATTTAATGTGAGTGCAAACAGGTGGCTAACTAAGCTAAAGGGCTACAATAGAAGTTAAGTGAGAGGAATCAAAACAGCATATGGTGCATTTTTAGGTTCAATAAATGCCAGGTTGAGAAAAGTATTTTGTAAAAAGTGCAACGTGCATAATTTGTTCTTTTGCATTAGAGTTGTTTAAATATTGGTTAAGTTAAAAAAAAGGGAGTACACTGTCTATTGCATTAAAGTGGTGAGAAAAAAACAAAAATGCGCTATAGTTAAGAGATAAAAATTAATTAATAGAGCTGTTTAAGAATATAAATTTGAGTATAAGTAAGTGAATTTATGTTGATTCATGTTCATGATGAAGGGTCATGATGAAATGCACTGTTTTGTAAATGCATACAGGGTCATTTACATTGATTGAACACTATGTATCCTGTATCTGGTTATATTTATGAAGATATTCAGTGTGAAGAGAACAAGTAGTATTGATGGGATATGACTGAACAGAGTAATGGTTACGTTTTCTGCACTCTGCAGACTGTTTCTTTTTTTTGCTGGATTAGGTACTGATTCAGATTCCGAACCCTGGAAGTTCGGTGGCGAGCCAGGAAGGACGATCGATTCAGACGGAACGGTGCACAGTGTGGCCAGCCGTGGGATCCACTCCGGAGAAACCCAGTCCTCATCTCACTTCAGTCTGATACAGATAAGAACCAGGAAAATAAAAACCTACCCGGGTAGTAGCATTGTTCACACAGATGTGTGAAACATAACTGAAGTGGACCCTGAAGAAGAGACACTTTTCTTTGTGTGTGTGTGTGTGTGTGTGTGTGTGTGTGTGTGTGTGTGTGTGTGTGTGTGTGTGTGTGTGTGTGTGTGTGTGTGTGTGTGTATGTGTGTATTTTTTTTTTTTAAAAGAGCTCTCATTTTTTGTATCTTATTTTTGTAAAACTGAAAATTTCATTGGTTCTGTAACAATAAATTGTCAACATTCAACTCCATGCTTTTCATTGACTAAATTAGGGAATCCATCTCGCCGAACCCAGAGAGAGTGTAGAGGTCCATCGTGTGCCACACTCAGGCGGAACAGGCGCTACACCTAGGAATGCTCTAACCTGCTTAATGATGGTTGGAACAGGCCAATTCAGGACAGCACGAAATTTACCTGGGTCAGGTCTCACACCATGTCGATCCACCATGTGTCCCAGGAATGTTACCTCTCGCTGCAGCAGTTTGCACTTGTCTGGGCGTAGTTTCAGGCCATGACACCATAACTTCAAACACCCGGTTGAGATGCTGGAGTGGGGAAGAAAAATTAGCAGAGTATATAATGATGTCATCCAAATATACCAATAGTGATTCCACTATCTGTCCATTTAAACACTGCTGCATTAGCCGCTGGAAGGTTGCAGGCGCATTACAAAGTCAAAAAGGCATTCACTCACTCATATAGGCCCAGCAAAGTAGTAAAAGCAGTCTTTTCTCGGTCATCGGGATACATTTCAGGTCCAAGGTTGAGAATCATTCTGACTGGCTAAGACTGGTCAATGTCTCTTCAATGCGAGGCAGTGGAAATGCGTCTATGTGTAACTGCATTTAACTTTCTATAATCCACACAAAAGTGCCAGCTACCATCCTTTTTATGCACAAGGACTATAGGAGTAGCCCAAGGACTGCAGATTTTCCTCATCACCCCCTTATCAAGCATACCTAAGAGGAGGGTCTTCACCTCTTTGTGTAGCATGGGTGGAATTGGCTGGTATCTCTCGCATAGGGGAAGCTTCTCCCGTAGGGATCTTGCGCTGCACTAAGTTTGTCTGAAATCCTCCTGCTGCTGAGCAAACACTGTCTCCCATTTTTGTAACAGGGCCTGTAGCTCATCTTGCTGTTGTTCGGACAGATCAGAGCGATTTCCGACCGTACTGACCGCTAAAGGCAACTCTGGACTGACAGCAGCAACTACAGCATTCGCCAGTGAGACCTGGACAGCACTATCCACAGGGTTAGGTCATTGGAGCCGTGCACATCAGAATCCTCAACACAATAGAACAGGGGTGGGCAGCGAGGGCCGAGACACTGCAGGTTTTCCTTGCAACCAATCACCTCAGCAGGTGGATTGCTGATGAGCTTCTCCCCTGAACATAAACACCTGATCGTCAATGAAATCACCTGCTGAGACAAGTGATCATTAATGAAATCACCTGCTGAGGTGATTGGTTGTAAGGAAAATCTGCAGTGTCTCGGCCCTTCATGGCACATGATTGCCCACCCCTGCAATACAGCCAACCGAAATTGTTGAAAATGGCCTATAGAAACACTATATTGATGTGGGCTACACACGACTCGGGACTCTCTCTCTTCTAACCTCTACCAGAGCCTTTGCCACACCCACACCCCCAACACTAGTGCCCGGCATAGCCTCCACCAAAGCACATTAGTCCGTTCCACCAAGACCCATTTTTGTATGGCTCCACACTATTAACTCGCTCTTTGGTGGGACAGAGATGTTATATTTGGAGGCTAACCTCACATACCCCACCAAGCCATCCTCTGCAGAGACAACCCCAGCATGATGTCAGCCAGCAAATGCATCCTTCCAGTTCTGTTTTTTAAAGGCCTGTGGGAGGGCAGACTGCCTAGAACATTTAAATAGAGTTTCTCAACAGGCTACAATGACATTGATTCTGATAGTTAAGGGATTTATACACTTCTCATCTTCAACAATTACCACTCCCTGACCCAGGATCTTAATCCCCTTAACCTCTAGGTCTAATACGGCATAGCCAATATAGGGTATTTCTAAACCATTAGCAGCACTTAATCAGAACCAAACCTGGCTAAGCTTAGCTTGTGTAAAGTGTGTATTAAACAGGCTCTCCATCATTAATGTAACTTGTGAACCCGTGTCCAAAAGACCACTCAATTGAACTCCCTTAATGGTCAGCTCTATGGTAGGACATTGACCGAAAAAAGTGTCAGAGGCCCTATTTGGTGGTGGTGTGTTAACAAGCCCTGCTACTCGGACCTCAGCGGCAGAGTCTGCTAGTTTAAAGCCAGCTCAGGTGTAACTGCACTTCTACAATACCGGGCAATGTGGCCCGCTTTTCTACAGCGGTAACAAATTGGCCTACCCTGTTCATCCCCGTCACCAGAGCGCCTAGGTGGGTACCACCGGTTCCGCATTGAACTGGGAAACCCGGGTTGAGGTGAGACCGATTGCAATAGTGGTTTGAGCTCTGCCACAATATCCTGTGTCAACCTCTTAACTTGCTCTTTAACATCCACCATGATCTCACACTTTAACTGTTCCTTTCCGTCAGGGTCCTTGGGGGGTGGGGGGTCGAGGACAGCCATGTTGTTTGTTAATCAAGGATTAGGTTACCTCTGGTTGGACACAGCCATATTCTAAACTACACTCAACAAAAATATAAACGCAACACTTTTGGTTTTGCTCCCATTTTGTATGAGATGAACTCAAAGATCTAAAACTTTTTCCACATACACAATATCACCATTTCCCTCAAATATTCTTCACAAACCAGTCTAAATCTGTGATAGTGAGCATTTCTCCTTTGCTGAGATAATCCATCCCACCTCACAGGTGTGCCATATCAAGATGCTGATTAGACACCATGATTAGTGTACAGGTGTGTCATAGACTGTCCACAATAAAAGGCCACTCTGAAAGGTGCAGTTTTGTTTTATTGGGGGGATACCAGTCAGTATCTGGTGTGACCACCATTTGCCTCATGCAGTGCAACACATCTCCTTCGCATAGAGTTGATCAGGTTGTCAATTGTGGCCTGTGGAATGTTGGTCCACTCCTCTTCAATAGCTGTGCAAAATTGCTGGATATTGGCAGGAACTGGTACACGCTGTCGTATACGCCGGTCCAGAGCATCCCAAACATGCTCAATGGGTGACAGGTCCGGTATGAGTATGCCGGCCATGCAAGAACTGGGACATTTTCAGCTTCCAAGAATTGTGTACAGATCCTTGCAACATGGGGCCGTGCATTATCCTGCTGCAACATGAGGTGATGTTCTTGGATGTATGGCACAACAATGGGCCTCAGGATCTCATCACGGTATCTCTGTGCATTCAAAATGCCATCCATAAAATGCACCTGTGTTCTTCGTCCATAACAGACGCCTGCCCATACCATAACCCCACCGCCACCATGGGCCACTCGATCCACAACACTGACATCAGAAAACCGTTCACCCACACGACGCCACACACGCTGTCTGCCATCTGCCCTGAACAGTGTGAACCGGGATTCATCCGTGAAGAGAACACCTCTCCAACGTGCCAAACACCAGCGAATGTGAGCATTTGCCCACTCAAGTCAGTTGCGACGACGAACTGGAGTGAGGTCGAGACCCCGATGAGGACGACGAGCATGCAGATGAGCTTCCCTGAGACGGTTTCTGACAGTTTGTGCAGAAATTCTTTGGTTATGCAAACCGATTGTTTCAGCAGCTGTCCGAGTGGCTGGTCTCAGACGATCTTGGAGGTGAACATGCTGGATGTGGAGGTCCTGGGCTGGTGTGGTTACACGTGGTCTGTGGTTGTGAGGCTGGTTGGATGTACTGCCAAATTCTCTGAAACACCTTTGGAGACGGCTTATGGTAGAGAAATGAACATTCAATACACGAGCAACAGCTCTGGTTGACATTCCTGCTGTCAGCATACCAATTGCACGCTCCCTCAAATCTTGCGACATCTGTGGCATTGTGCTGTGTGAGAAAACTGCACCTTTCAGAGTGGCCTTTTATTGTGGGCAGTCTAAGGCACACCTGTGCACTAATCATGGTGTCTAATCAGCATCTTGATATGGCACACCTGTGAGGTGGGATGGATTATCTCAGCAAAGGAGAAGTGCTCACTATCACAGATTTAGACTGGTTTGTGAAGAATATTTGAGGGAAATGGTGATATTGTGTATGTGGAAAAAGTTTTAGATCTTTGAGTTCATCTCATACAAAATGGGAGCAAAACCAAAAGTGTTGTGTTTATATTTTTGTTGAGTGTAGAAGCACTCAGAGAGTCCAAACCTCCGCCAAGCCATGGCGTAACTGACGCCATAACATCTACACGCCGTGGAATCATTGAACCTAAATAAGTCTAACAATGATGTTTGCTCAGTAGTTAAAAAAAAAGTTTCATCTGCTGTGACTGGATAGCATGTATCCTTAGCGCTTGGCATCACAGTTTATTGCAGCTTGCACCTTTCCCAGAAGCTACTGTCATCTGAGCACTGATATTGATATTGCATGTCCTTATAGAGAAAAACAAATAAGAGACAAAATTCAATTTATTATTCAACTAAACTGCAAATATATGAATTTTTTAACATTTATGAAACACGTCTCTAAACAAGGCCATAGGGTCACTGACCCTAAAGAGATTCCCTCCTTGGCACAGTGATCTATTTCTTTTTGTCTCTTTCTCTAAAATTGTATATAATAATCATTAGATTATTAAAACAAATGCACCTGAACATGATGACAGCTGCAACTGCTTAATGCTACCTTTTAACATTGAAAATGCCATAGACATGCTAACGCATTAGCATTGGGATCCGGATCGTGATCCGGATCACCACTAAAATTTAATCACTTGTTCCTCTTGTCATTTCCAACCACTCCACAAAATTTCATCAAAATCCATTCAAAACTTTTTGAGTTATCCTGCTGAGAGAGAAACAAACAAACAAACGCGACCGAAAACATAACTTCCTTGGCGGAGGTAATTAAGCTGAAGGGCCTCCTGGCACAACTCAGCAAAATCCAATTTGGGAGTCCTGCGAGGGTAGACCTTCAAGGCCCTTCACAGAGTCCCAGCAACAACTGGTCTTGCAAAACACTTTCAGAGGAGGTGCTATCAAGGTCTAGATGTTGCAACTTACTGTATAATTCACTCAACCTCAACATAAAAGATTGTACAGGCTCATCTGCTCTTTGGGTACAACTAAAAAACCTAGACCTCAAAATACGGACAGGGGTCTGTTAATCATACAGCGAATCTAAATAAAAACTTTTGCTGTTTGGTCTTTTTCATCTTCATCTAAAATTGCAATTTGACATTTAGCCTCCCCAATCAGCGCTCCCAAAACAACACTTTCCTTGCCTCTGTTAAATCCTGAGACCCTAAAAGACCTTTAATCTGTTCTTTCCAGTCACAATATTTTAACTCATCACCTGGCCCTTCAAATTTAGGTAACCAAGGTGCACCAGGATACACTGGCATCATCATATTTCTTCTTGTTTGGAAACACCAGCTCTCAAAAGAATGAGATCCTGCCAGCAACTCCAAAATATGTAAGGAGGGTTTTGAGTAAATAGTATAATTTTTGATGAAAAAAAAAAAATGGATTGAATGAATGAAGTGACCAGTTTAACTAATTTTAACAGGAGGAGCTGGAGCGACTAAACAAGGCAAAAACACTCAATTGAATAATTTATTAACAAATATTAAAATACATAGAACAGGAAGCAGAGTTTAACAGTGTTTACACCAAGATGAATGTCTTCAGACACACACACACACCCCCAAGTCTTACAAATGATAAAATCTCAGAGCGACAAACTGACAGTGAAGAAAATCAATTTAACATCAAACAGTGTAATTCAGAAAAGTATTGTATCTTGTATCAATAAGTGTCAGAATTAAGACAACACTGTCCTCTAGTGGATCTGGCATGCACCTATAGCAAACTGTGCCCCTCCAGAAGGCACACGTGTTGTATTTTTTGTGGCCTGTGATGATGAGTGAGTCTTCACATGAACAGGACACAAATGTGTACAGTGCCCAATAAAACAGAAAGACTCATCATCCTTTGGCTTAGTCTCTGCATGAGAACTGCTCCCATGATCTGACCTATTTACATTGATGCCAGCAGTCAGAGGGCACTCTTAAGTCCATGAGCTACCGACTAAATAACTACAACCAGAACTTGATATGTTTTATTGGCATGAAAATACATTGCATAACAACCCTGAGTAATTATAAACAGCTCTTTATACAATTTCAACACCAATAAATGGAGTTTGTAGATTCATTGATGTTGACATTGTTTATTACCTTGCAGGTACAGCGCATCCGGAATATATTCACAGCACTTCACTTTTTCCACATTTTGTAAAAGCGCTATATGAGGTCTGTCAATAAAGTATAGGTCCTTTTTATTTTTTTCAAAAACTATATGGATTTCATTCATATGTTTTTACGTCAGACATGCTTGAACCCTCGTGCACATGCGTGAGTTTTTCCACGCCTGTTGGTGACGTCATTCGCCTTTGAGCACTCCTTGTGGGAGGAGTCGTCCAGCCCCTCGTCGGAATTCCTTTGTCTGAGAAGTTGCTGAGAGACTGGCGCTTTGTTTGATCAAAATTTTTTCTAAACCTGTGAGACACATCGAAGTGGACACGGTTCGAAAAATTAAGCTGGTTTTCGGTGAAAATTTTAACAGCTGATGAGAGATTTTGAGGTGATACTGTCGCTTTAAGGACTTCCCACGGTGCGAGACGTCGCGCAGCGCTCTCAGGCGCCGTCATCAGCCTGTTTCAAGCTGAAAACCTCCACATTTCAGGCTCCAGGACGTCGTGAGAGAACAGAGAAGTTTCAGAAGAAGTTGGTTTCAGCATTTTATCCGGATATTCCACTGTTAAAGGAGATTTTTTAATGAACACGTCGTCCGAACCATGGACTCCTAATGACACCAACGTTATTTCAATGAGTAAATGAGTGTATTTTATGCCAGAAATGATGTCCAGGTTGTTAAAAGCAACATTTCTCCTTTAATTTGGGTTGCCTTATATAGACACGCGTTTTCTCCGATGATTTTAGATTAATGAAACTAGCAGAAAGCTTACTGATTGATGCTCTGTTGGCTTATATGAAATGTAACGTGAAGTTGCTGGGGCTGAACGAAATACGCCTACTTTATTCCTCCTCTGTTTGGTATAAAAACTCTGGACATTGAATGGACAGAGTTGCTCCGTCAGTAAGCAGCTTCAGAGGTAGACTACAGCAGTGATTCTCAACTGGGGTGCCGCGGCACCCTAGGGTGCCGTGATCGATCGTCAGGGGTGCCGTGGGTAGGGCTGTCACAATTATTACAATATTTGTCAATCGCGATTATTTTTCATATTCGCGATTACCGTGAATTATTTATTTTATCCACAAAGCATAAAACGACTCAGAATCTGACGTCATTGTGGTGCAGCCTTGCTCTCGTCTTAAGGCGGGACAATAACAAGGAGGCTGACGGCCGATTAAAACAGTGCCGTCTTCTTCAAAAGCCGTCTAAAATGCGGAGCTGTCGGTGTGTGTGTCTGTGCCTGTGTGTGTGCACGCACGTGGAGTTAACAGGCTGCAGACTGCGAGGGAGGGGGTGGGTGAGGGAGATTCCTGAATGCAGGCGCGACACGTTCAGTGCGCAGCGAGCGCGGAGCAGAGAGAGGATTTTAACCCGAGTGAACATGTTAACAAAACGAAAACGTGAAGCTGCCTTTACTTCTCTCTGAACTTTCTCTAAAGGTGTGATTCTGCCGTTACCATCCTGTTCACACCATGTGCGCGTCGTATGCTGAATTTATGAGATCATGAGATGAAATAAACGGTCAAATAGCTTTAAAAACATATTTAAAAAATGAGAATATATGAATGAACTGAGCCACAAAAAAAAAAAAAAACCCTGACATGGAGAAGCTGTGGTGATGTTCAGATGCACAGATCACAAAAAGCAGGTGAGAACTCTGAACTTTAACAGCTGTTACTTTCCAAAGGTATTTATTTGTTCAATATGGGCTTAATGCAGTGTTTAAGCACAAAATGTGACTGATGAGGAGAAACAGTTTCAGAAATGCAACAGAAACAACCACAATTCAGAAAAAGTTGGGACAGTATGTAAAATGAAGATAAAAATAAAAATGTTGCACCATTCCCAGTTTCTCCACTCACAGAAGCCAAACGTTCTTCCAGAGTTGTGTAATTATACTACAGTAGTAGAATATAAAGAAGGGGAAAAAAAGAAAAAAATAGACAATATATTCGTCAATCGCAATTATTTGTCTGACAATTAATTGTCTCCAGAAATTCCTACTTGAGATCAGAGCGCAAAATGCTTGAGGATTTTCGAAATGCGGTGTTTTCTGTATCGATTTTCTATTGCGATAATTGGGTTTTGCGCAAAACCAGAGGTAATAGAATTATAATATTATTTTGGTTGGTGGTGTGCCACAGGATTTTGTAAATATAAAAGGGTGCCGCGGCTCAAAAAAGGTTGAAAATCACTGGACTACAGGATGCTGTTTGTGGCCATGGTGAAGTTAGTTTCAGGTAGCAGGAGGTGGTAACGGTAGAAAATATTTTTTTTTCAAAGATGCTTACATCCACTTCAGAGATTGTGTATTGTGTAATTTGGGAGATATTTCATATAGGAAGTGGGTGTCGACCATGACAAAAAAAACCCACCCCATGCAAAAAAGAAAACTGCAATATATATTGTAATTTTAACATCTTTCGAAATATTAGAATGTAATTGTTTTGACTTCATGATAGTTTTGATGAACCCTGCATTGAACACAACATTCAAGTTTATGATATATAATGCTCCTGACTTGGTAGTACTTGTTTTAGAGAAATCACAAAAGCTACATAAGTACTGATATTATTACAGTGATCATGCAATTACACATGTAATTTCAAGTCACAGCATGGCAAGTTGTAGTAAATCAAGTGTCATGGCCAAGCCAAAAACAAGATCTCAAGTTAAAGAATTTGATAAAACCTTTGACAATGGTTTATGTTTTTAAAGTTTTTGAAGAGCATGGCCTCCTCCTAAGTTCTGTTATTCACACAGTGTGACTGAAATAAAACCTTTGACAATGGTTTATGTTTTTAAAGTTTTTGAAGAGCATGGCCTCCTCCTGAGTTCTGTTATTCACACAGTGTGACTGAAATAAAACCTTTGACAATGGTTTATGTTTTTAAAGTTTTTGAAGAGCATGGCCTCCTCCTAAGTTCTCTTATTCACACAGTGTGACTGAAATAAAACCTTTGACAATGGTATATGTTTTTAAAGTTTTTGAAGAGCATGGCCTCCTCCTAAGTTCTGTTATTCACAAACTGTGACTGAAATAAAACCTTTGACAATGGTATATGTTTTTAAAGTTTTTGAAGAGCATGGCCTCCTCCTAAGTTCTGTTATTCACAAACTGTGACTGACATAAAACCTTTGACAATGGTTTATGTTTTTAAAGTTTTTGAAGAGCATGGCCTCCTCCTAAGTTCTGTTATTCACAAACTGTGACTGAAATAAAACCTTTGACAATGGTATATGTTTTTAAAGTTTTTGAAGAGCATGCCCTCCTCCTAAGTTCTGTTATTCACAAACTGTGACTGACATAAAACCTTTGACAATGGTTTATGTTTTTAAAGTTTTTGAAGAGCATGGCCTCCTCCTAAGTTCTGTTATTCACAAACTGTGACTGAAATAAAACCTTTGACAATGGTATATGTTTTTGAAGAGCATGACCTCCTCCTGAGTTCTGTTATTCACACAGTGTTACTGAAATAAATCCTTTGTGAAAGAATTGTGTTTATAAAGTTTTTGAAGAGCATGGACAAACTTTACTCATAGCGGAATAGCCAGATAATTGAAAATAGACCATACTTTGTTACATTCAAGGGGTGGAGGGTTATTTTCAAGACATAGGATTAATTTTGATGCTAAAAATGCTGGTATTAATATCGTGAATCATTTCCCAGGTTTATGTATTGAAATGCTGACTTGTGATTTTACCACCTCCTGCTATTTCAGGTAGGATATTTGACACTATTGAACTCACAATGAATATCGGAATATCTGCCAAATTTCCAACCTGAAACTAAGTTAATCATAGCCACAAACAGCCTCCTGCAGTTTGCTGATGGCGCTGCGGTGGAGTGAGGCAGGAAGAGAATGAAGTGAGGGAGCGGTGACAGTAAGAAAGCCTAACACATCTAGAAGTGAAGTCTTTTATTAATAAGTAAAGACTTAATTTAGTTATTTGAAGAAACATGATCTAGAAGAATATGTGTTTAGTTTAGTAAGTCCATTAAGGACTGGAAGGACTTTTTTTTAAATAACATCTTAATTTTTCTCTCTGAGTGACACCAGAACAATGCAGTTCACTTTAAAATACACATTCCCCTGAGTGTTTCTCAATTGGATATACCCTCCAAAAATATTTCAAAGTATTTCACTTGGTATTTCACACATTTTAATTTATGCCCTTTCAAATACAAAAAAAAGAAAAATTTCTAAAACGATCTTCCTGTAAATAATCAGTTTTATTGCCAGTCGTCTTCAGGCAGCATGTCATCACCTATAGGCTACTATGAGCTACCAAGATGTGCAACTGCAACATTATGATTACAAACCACATTTTTTTTCAGGAGTGCTGAAATACATTTCAGGGGTGCTCAAACACCCCTAAAACAGGGTCTAAATCTGCCTATGCTGATGACCTGTCTCTGTGACCAGACTTTTTCCACTGAGCCTGGATCTGTGTGTGCAGAGTGAACGCAGCCTGTCCTTTCCTGTTATAATTTAGTTGGGACAGATTGTGTGCAGGCTGTTCTTGAGTTCTGCTGGGTTGGTGGGGGCTGTGGAACTGAATCTTTAGACCAGTTCAATGAGGGGACTTGAGGTCTTTGAGATGGAGAGAATGGGGTTTGTTTGTTTTTAAGTGATTATAGAATTTCATGGCTCTTTTTAGCAATTCTGTTTAACAGATATTATTTGTAGCTATTCTGTGAAGGTGTAATATACTTTTACAAAAATGCACATAAAATGTTTCGATTGGGTGTTTATCAGAATTTTAAAATATAAATGATTGCTGAGCAGATTCCAAACTTTATGGTCATAGACAGCAATAGTGTCTTTTAATTACATTCAAATCATCCATCCATTCATTTTCCACACCTGCTTCCTCCAATTAAGGGTCACAAGGGGGCAGAGGACACACCTATAGTCAACTTAAAGTTTCCAATTCATTCAACCCACATGTCTTTGGATATGGATACACATGGTAGCCCACCTGGAGTTTGCCGAAAATGCACGTGAAAGACTGTCAGACCATGAGAAACAAAATTCTCTGTTCTGGTGAGACAAAGATTGGGTGAATGCCAGGCTTCATGTTTGGAGAAAACCAGGCACCACCTCTACAATGAAGCATAGTGGTGGCAGCATCATGCTGTGGGGATGTTTTTCAGCAGCAGGAACTGGGAGACGAGTCAGGAGTGAGGGAAAGATGAATGCAGCAATGTGCAGAGACATCCTGGGTGAAAACATGCTCCAGAGCGCTCTTGACCACTCTGTGAATGTCCTTGAGTGGCCGAGCCAAAGGTGCATCAACAACGTATTGAGCCAAGATTTTTTTTTTTTTTTTTATGAATTTGTAAAAATAATAATAAAAAAAAACTTTTCATATCATTATGGGGTGTTGTGAGTAAAATTTTTAGGGAAAAAAATGAATTTATTCCATTTTGGAATTAAGCTGTAACATAACACAACATGGAAAAAGTGAAGCGCTGTGAATGTTTTCCTGATGCACCATAATTACTCACCAAATTTAATTGAAATACATTATCCTGTTAACAGACAAAAAAAGACAAATGCCGGTGATTTCCCGTTATTATCCATCAGTATTAATGCCTGCCAAATAAATTAAGTTGTTAAACTTGAACGTGGGAGTCTACTGGGCCACAGCACGTCAGTACTGCGTGTGCTCAAAACATCCAGTGAGCAGCTTTGTGCAACAGTACCCAACAGCAATGTAATTATTAAAGAATGTTGTTCAGCAGCTTATTGCTTTTAACATATTTAATGTTAAAATTAATAAGCCTTTATGGCCGAGGGGATCCGTCTGCAGCGTGGGAACAGTGTGGCACTGATGCATTTTCTCACATTCATTCTCTTTATCACACCTCATTATATTTCTCACACTCGGCACATAGATTTATAGCTCACACACACATGAAACTACATGTACATTCACGCAGCTTACATTTGCTGATATTTTCTATCTCACGGGAAACGTTGCTGATAGTAACCGCTGGTGTTTTTGCTTCTGGTTCTGTGCGTGGACACAGTCAGCCCTCCACTGTCATTGTCATTATAACTTTATTGTATTATTTGTTGCAATATATTATGCCAACTTTGGCTCAAACTGAAACTTACTGCACGCTGTTCTGAGTGTGACACAGGAGGGAGTTCCTGCAATAAAACATACAACCAGCAGGTGGCACTCTCCTTCCACAGAGTGGAAGTGACATGGATGGAGGATGAATGAAAATGAGACGTGTGAAGGGTCAGAAAGGTCACATAGTGTTTTAGTCTGCTGCATTCAAGCACTTTCAAGTCCTTAGCTTTGCTGCTGCATATGGATCAGATATGAGTGGAGGTCACCGCCAGAGGTCAACTTTTTAAGTGTGGGTAAACTGAGGCACTAGATGTTTTCTCTGAGGAGGGAAAAGAAATTGCAAATGAAAATAAATTTTGAAATATATTCTCTATGTTGTCACACATGCAGTTATGTTTTCATGCTGTGATGTGCATTCTGACTTATTATTATTATTATTATTATTATTTTCCACTGCTGCAGCCTGTTTTGTGCTCTAATTATACTTTGATGAGACAATGAACTTTCATACAGACTACATTATACTGAATTATAACGATTTGGCTATTAGTACAGCACTGTTGTCAAAGTAAATTTAATGAATGTGTGTCTCTATAGGGGTCCTGCTATGAAGATCTGATTAAATGTGATTAAAACTTTGTCATTAATTATTTATGCATGACAAAAGAACATGATGATCAGCGAACGCGGCGCCTGCGACTGGGTTGTTGGGGGTTATGCAACCCCTCCAGCAGCGCAGATGGAACTGCAGGTTACTGGCCTCTCATATATGTTTACTAGTAATCTCTGTTTTTGTAATATTTGTCCCTTTGGTTATGTAATGCAGTGCTGAGTTCACTGAGCCTCTGTTGTTTGTAGTACTGCTGCTGGATCGTCCAGGGAAGGGGCTCCGCTTCAGTGCATCTGATCGAACAAACACAAACATCACATCATCAGCCAAAAAACAACAACAACAAAAAATGATGCTTACTTCAGGGATGGAGGGAAGAAATGACTATTTATTTAAATTGGGCATATTAAACAGCTTTTCAGCATCCTAATATAAGTCAGTGTGAGTCAATAATGTGCTAAAAATATGGAGCTGATGGGAGAAAAAACAGCCACTATCAGACCTCTGAAGATTTGCTTTTACATCCGCGCTGCTGCATGTCCATCTGGCTTCTGAGCAAAGGAGAGAAGTGAATTATGGTTAATAAAATAATGTACTGCTAAATATGTAAACTCAAACTCAGTACTTCTCAAACTTTTTCAGACCAGGGATTACTTGCCCAATTAAAAATATTAAAAACAAGATAAATTGGAGATTTCTGATGTCCACCGAAGGTTGATGAGGACTTCATGTGCTTTAAAGATTGCCAAACTGTATTAAAATCCCCCTGAAAGCTTTGGAGAAGCCCACGATTTTCCTCCAAAGAAACATTTTCCACAAAACTGTCTGACTGTCAAAAGATCGGTCTGTCTGACCTCGTCATAGTCATCAATTAACATACTTTGAGACCAGAGTTTGAGACATAACATTTCAGGAAATTCTAATGTTTTCATTTCAGAGCTGTTATGTCTTAAAACCCTGTCCCACTGGGGAGAGGATTAATTGAGTATGAATTGAGTACACAAATTACGGGCGTTCGTTGTCGTCAGCAACAAAATTGGCCAATGTCCCAGTATGAATTACAGATATATTAATAATGTATAGTGAATATATGACAAAAAAAATCACAGTTGTATAACGCATGTATTGAGGAAATGGATCGGACACATTGTGATTATCACGGCAGTATTACAATGCATCGCGCACGTGTTGCGCATATGCGGCATCTGCATTGCGGTCATAAAAGAAGTGCCTTTTGGCATCACTGTTCACACCAACACCACAGCCTCTTGGGCAATTGCTGGACTCAGACAAGTTGATTGGTATTGTAATGATCATAGAGTTGATGTTCATGTTGTCATGCAAGGGTTTACTGTTCATGAGTTTGGGGAGCGGGAGGGGGGAAGCCGCTCGGGGTTGTGAAACTGTGTTTTTTTTTTTCTTCAAAAAGAGAGAAGAGAGTTGAGCGTGAGTTGTGGCTGTAACAGCAACTCTTCCTTTTGTTGGAGTTAAACATTCTGAAAGAGAACCGAGGTCCACAGCTGACTTCTCTACAGCTGGAGATTGACAGTGGATGGCAGCAGCTATTACATTTTTGGGGATCCATAACTACATCTGTACGTCTCCACAGCTGGACTGGCACTGACTGGCAGGTATGTCGATTTCTGCCACATATAGTACTTTGGGTTTACGTGACGTGTTTGTTATGCATTCGCAAATTGTCCGCAAATCAGATGTAAAGCAGACGTAATACAAACGCTTTATCCGTGGCCAATCTGTATGCATTTGCTACAACTTATTTTAGTTTGTGATGTGGACGCACGCAGTAGATCCATTTACACACTGTCCCAGTCCGCTGCCAAGCCACAAATCCCCGTCAGTTGTGGATATCAGCGGATAACGGCGGATATACAGTGCATAGCTTCAGGATGTATTGCGTATGTAAGGCGGATATCATCCGCAACCACAATTTTGTGCGCTCAAAAATCCTGGCAACGGAAAAACATGCCTCTGCGGATAATTACGGAGGTGTGCAGATGTCAGCCGACTCATTCAAGCATGTGTCACGGATATTGCAGATGTTTAGCGAATATGAGCCAATTTTGTGTGCAATCCGTACGCAAATCTTCCTAAACGCCAGTGGGGCCGGGCCTTTAATAAGTTGATGTGGTCTGGTGATTTGTGCAGTTTATAGCTGTACATCAAGATATTTTTAACAAAAATGACAAAGAATAAAGTTGCGTACACCTCATTAAAGATCAATAGAAAAGAGCGCTGAGGAGTGGAACATCGGAGTGGGATTATGGCAGCGGGTTTGCTTCTGAAATATTGGCCAGACTTTAGTGATAGGGGATTCTATCACCAGCAAAGTCAGGTTACAGACGCCGGCTGACGTTAAATGTATTCCTGGGGCCAGAGCTCCCAACATTGCCTCCCATATTAGGGTGATGGCGCTGCAGAAGGGAAGACAGACTAAGGAACATGACATGAGATATAGTCACATAGTTATTCATGTCGGCACCAATGATGTCAGGATGAAGCACTCAGAGGTCACAAAAATGGACATAGAGAGAACATGTGACCTTGCCAGAAATGTGTGTCGGCATTGATTAATAGTCTCTTGTCCCCTCCCCTCCCGGGGTAATGATGAGGCATTTAGCAGGCTGACTTCGTTAAATAGGTGGCTGCTGCAATTTTGTAGACCGCAAGGCTTTAGCTTTATTGATAACTGGCCTTCGTTCTGGGACCGCCATGGCTTTCTGATGCCGGACGGCCTCCACCCTACTGGGGAAGGCGCCGCCATCTTGTCTGCGAACATAGATAGAGCTCTACAGGGAGGGTAACATTAGGAATTTACAGAAGGCCACGGAGCAGGTGAGACCAAGCAAGGCTTATGACAAATGTAGGTGTGGAATCCAGTGGGGAAATTAGTACAGAAAATCCACTACGGTGACAGTGCAGTTTATTCTGCCAGGGATCGAAATTCAACAAGTTGAGACTGTGGCCTGCTTCCGTAGATGTGTCCATAAAAATCATAGAGGGATATGCTTTGCAAACTTAATACCCATTACTACATTGGATGATGCTGAAATTGAGGATGGCCCAATGGTTGTTCCAGTAATATCAACCCCAGTGAGGTCCTTAGTCTGGGTCTCATTAATATAAGATCACTATCCTCAAAATTATTGTTGTTTAATGACCTAATTATTGATCATCACTTAGATATGATTGGGAACCTACAGCTGTCCTCCCCTTAAATGAGGCCTACCCACTAGCATATACATTTAGTCACGTCCCTCATGATGCGAAGCAAGGTGGGGGTGTTGTTCTTATTTATAAATCTAGGTTTAGCTTATTAGCTGTTGGGGGGGTCACAAATATAACTCGTTTGAGCATCTAATTCTCCGCTTTGCTCAGGATATTATGCATTGCCAAGGTCAGAAGAATAAAAATCAGCTGTATTATTTTGTCACTGTATATAGGCCTCCTGGCCCATATTCTGAATTCTTAGATGAATTTGGTTCATTCATCTCTAACCTGTCAACGAGTGCAAATAACATTCTGATGATTGGTGACTTTAACTCATATAAATAAGCCTTCTGATCCCTTCTGCAAATCATTTATGAAAATTGTGGATGCAATAGGATTTCGGCAATGCATCCAGGACTCAACGCACATTAGTGGAAATACCCTGGATTTGGTTCTCGCACGTGGTATTGGTGTCATGAATATTGACATCATGCCTCTTACATCAGTGGTCTCTGATCAATCACTTTCGCTGCCGTGTTTTGTGGAACAACAACCTTATTTATCACTACGGCGATGCATCAACTCCTCAACTAACTCTGAACTCGAAGCTAGACTGCCTGATGTCTTAGCTTCACATTTGGCAAATACCCAATCAGTAGACAGACAGCATAACTCAAAGTTCTTGTTCAACACGGTGGCAACACTTAATCATGGACAATCACCTGTAGTTCACTCTCCTTTTGCAGCACAAGATTTCCTGGATTATTTTGAGAAGAAAATAGAAGACATTAGGTTAAACATATCCCAGCATGCCTTAACCCAGCCACTACACCCTGCTATTGAGGTGGGCGCCATTACTTAGGTATTACCTAGATTTACAGAATTTGAGAGTATCTATCTAGGCATGCTGACGAAACTCGTAACGTCAACAAAAAGCACAACCTGTCAATTTGATCCTATACCAACAAAACTGTTTAAGGACCTGTGGCCCACTCTTGGGCTGACTGTGCTGGAAATTATTAATCTTTCTTTAACTTCTGGATATGTTCCTAAATGTTACAAATATGCAGTTATTAAACCATTACTTAAGAAACCTAATCTTGAGCCTAGTGTACTGAAAAACTATTGGCAGATATCAAATCTATCATTTTGCTCTATAATTCTGGAAAAAGTGGTTTCACGGCAACTCATGGACTATCTTACTGAGAATAATCTCTTTGAGCCACTGCAGTCTGCTTTTAGAAAATATCATTCCACAGAGACTGCTCTCACTAAAGTGGTGAATGATCTTCTGCTTGCCATGGATTTGGACACCACTATGGTTCTTGTGCTGTTAGATCTCAATGCTGCATTTGATACCATGGATCATCATATTCTACTTGATAGGTTGGAAAATCATTTTGGGATTACTGGGAGTGCCCTTGCATGGTTGACGTCATACTTGACCAGTCGTTCTCACTGTGTTCTGTATAGTAAAACTACCTCTAACCTTAGTGAAATTTGTGGTTCCACAGGGGTCCGTCTTAGGTCCCCTGTTTTTCTCCCTTTATATAGCACCCCTTTGGCCCATATTGCAGCACTTTGGGATTATCTTTCACTGCTATGCTGATGATACTCAGTTATACATGCCGATAACTGCTGGTCATCTCATCCACATAAAATCCTTAGAAGATTGCCTTGCATCAGTGAGAAGCTGGATGTCTAGAAACTTCCTACTTTTAAACTCTGATAAGGCTGAAATGATGGTTCTTGGTCCAGTGAGACATCGGCATCAATTTGACCCGTTAACGCTTAGCCTCAGCTCGTGTGTCATACATCACACAGACAAAATGAGGAACCTTGGGGTAATTTTTGATCCTACGTTGTCCTTTGGCCTCCACATTAGAAATATTATAAGGACTGCTTTCTTCCACTTGCAAAATATAGCAAAGATTTGTCCCATCCTGTATATAGCTGATGCTGAGACCCTGAGACCCTGATCCATGCGTTTATCTCTTCTACATTGGACTACTGCAATGTTCTATTTTCTAGTTTACCACAGTCCAGCATTAGGGTTCTCCAATTGGTTCAAAATGCTGCTGCCAGACTTTTGACACGAAGCAGAAAGTTCGACCACATTACACCTATTTTGGCATCCCTTCACTGGCTTCCTGTCCCGGTAAGATCAGATTTTAAGGTTCTGCTACTAGTCTATAAAATTGTTCACAGACTGGCATCTCACTACTTAGCTGATCTAATTAAACCTTACGTACCGGTCCGGGCTTTGCGTTCTCAGGGTGCAGGACTACACTACTTTGTGTCCCGAGGGCGAATAAGAAGTCTGCAGGTCACAGAGCTTTCTCTTGTTGTGCCCCTGTTCTGTGGAATGATCTCCCTGCGTCAGATTCTGTGTAGACTTTCAAGTCAAGATTTAAGACACACTTATTTTTCCTTTCGTATGGCTAGCATACTGGCATAGTATAGTTCTACGCTTTTTACTCTTTTAATTAATTTAATTAGGAAACGGACCATGCCGCGGCCTCAACTTTACCTAAATTCTGGGTCTTTTAGTGAAGCTCAGGGCTAGTGGCCGGCGATCACCTTCGTATTTCATTTTTCTTGTTGTTTAATGCTCACAAATTATACTGTATTTCTTGTTGTTCTGATGCTTGATTCTGTTTTTTGTCTCTGTTTAAGGTGAAGCTCCATCCAGAGATGGGAGTTGTATTTGTGCTGGAGACCCTCCTGTCCTGTACACCAACAGCTTTCCTGTATATTAATTTTGTGAATTGTTCTGTAATTTATGTCTGTACATGGCCCAAGCAGAGGGTCACCCCTTTGAGTCTGGTCTGCCTGAGGTTTCTTCCTCAGAGGGAGTTTTTCCTTTCCACTGTTGCTCTGGGGGTTGGTAAGGTTAGACCTTAACTTGTGTGTGAAGCGCCTAGAGGCAACTCTGTTGTAATTTGGCACTATATAAATGAAAATAAATAAATTGATGCATCAGATAAGCTTTTCCACTCAGAATTCAGTGTTTTATTTTGTTTTTATATGAGGAAGTTATAACTTGTCAGTGTTAATCTCAAGTACAATTTTTATTTTTTAGTTTTTTGTTGTTGATCTTAGAGCAATCACATGTGAAAAACTTTATTCTTATAAAAGAAAAGAAAATAATATTGAAACAACAAACTAGATCAGCGCTATTACTACAACCACAATTCCAATGAAGTTGGGACATTGTGTGAAATGTAAATAAAAACAGAATACAATGATTTGCAAATCCTCTTCAACTTATATTCAATTGAATACACCACAAAGACAAGATATTTAATGTTCAAACTGAAATACTTTATTGTTTTTGTGCAAATATCTGCTCATTTTGAAATGGATGCCTGCAACACGTTTCAAAAAAGCTGGGACAGTGGTATGTTTACCACTGTGTTACATCACCTTTCCTTCTAACAACACTCCATAAGCGTTTGGGAACTGAGGACACTAATTTTGAGTGTCATGATTGGGTATAAAAGGAGCATCCCCAAAAGGCTCAGCCATTCACAAGCAAAGATGGGTTGAGGATCACCACTTTGTGAACAACTGCATGAAAAAAATAGTCCAACAGTATAAGAACAATGTTTCTCAATGTTCAGTTGCAAGGAATTTCGGGATTCCATCATCTACAGTCCATAATATAATCAGACGATTCAGAGAATCTGGAGAACTTTGTACACGTAAGCGGCAAGGCTAAAAACCAACATTGAATGCACATGACCTTCGATCCCTCAGGCGGAACTGCATTAAAAACTGGGTCTTCAGTGATTTTTCTGGCCAGATGGAGGGTTTGAACCAAGGATCTTCTGGTGTCAAGCCCATTGCTTAACCACTGGACCATCATCTCCCAATCAGTCATCAATGTGGAAAGGTTTCTACTCCACTTCAGGTGATGGAGCTGGCTTGTCTTGCTCTGGGAGATGTTCACTTGAAGACTTTGAGGTGTTAATGAGGCAAAACATAGTTTAGCTGAGAATATATCATCAGCAAACTTTTACGTCTTTTGATCTCATGCAGGAATTTGCTTGTAATTGAGCATTTATCTGTTATCACAAACATTTTATCCTATGTGTCCTGTCTTCTGCCCTATCTTTGGTAGATGAGGATGTAACACGATTTTTGCCGATCCTGGCAAACCGTAGCACTCGTGGTCTCACTGACCATGATGTCATTGCAGGTGAGCCATGAATCTGAGGTTCTGTCGGAACTGTTTGTCTTATAGAACCTGTTGCAGATGTAATGGCCTATGAGGAGAGGACACATTGTGACATTAGACATCTGAGGATACACTGAATCTGAAAATGCTAGGAATTGACTCACAGTAAAGAATAAGAGGTGCCAAACACCTACCTGACTCAGACGTGCTACCAAAGTGATTGATGATGCTCACAAGAGAGTAATGTACAGTACCCTAAAAAACAATTATACAGCAGTTAGTTACATACACATTGAATTATAACCAGTCAACATTCACTGGAAAGGGTCAACGTTTACCGTTTCAGGACTTGTGGGTGTTGCATTGATCACTAGTTCCGGTGAGAGTGCGATCAGGGTGTGCACTTTCCTAATCATGTAGGGTGGCACAAACTGGAAACGTTTGAGCTACAGGATCAGTACACTGCTGCCAGAGAGAGAGAGAGAAGAAGCAAATTAAAACACAAGGCTCAGACAATGTAGACGAAGTGTCTTGTTCAAAGGCACAAGCAAATCATATGACCAGGATTTGAACAAATGGTCTACATATTGGAAGTCCAACTCCACAGGCTGAGAAGCCATTTTCAGTTTCTCTTTTAGTTTAGTTTTTTTTTTTGTTTTTGTGGGGGGGGTGGCAGTGTTGTGGAGGCTGAGGTACTGACCTTGGCAGGGATTTGAAGAACAGTTGCATTCTTGCCATCTGGAACCCACATTGGCAGTGGTACTCCACCTCGGTCTCCTGCAGAAGACAACAGACAAAACAACCATTTAAAAATGAAGTTTGGATACTCTGAATCAGCATCTTAAATTCTAATTTGGATGGTCAAAAAGCCAATCCAAAAGTCACATACCATCAGGTAATTCTGCAGCAAATCGCTGACTGAGGCATCACATTTAATGTCCAAGGAGAGTTGCGTGAAGTCCTCCTGTCTGGACGATTGTCGACCACACCTGGAGAATAAAGGGAGGGTTTAAATAAAAGCAGTTCTTGGTGAAAACACATCATGCAAGTGGCTGCTGTCCAAGATTTAGTGTGTTGAGCCAAAATGAAGAGGTTTTCAGTCATACCGAATGCAGGTCCTGATGCTCAGCATCTCAAAGCCCATGTGGGTTTCAATGGGGCAGGTATAGGTGACACCCATGCTGTCTCCTATTGACCTGAGCATTGGTGAGAGGGAACTTCTCTGATGAAGCATGCACGTCAGGAACTCGTGAGTGTCCTGCACAAACACAGAAATGCGCAAAGCTCAAAACTCACTGGTAAGTGCATCAGTATCAAATAAATAAAATGACACTGGAGGCAAAGATAACTCACTTTTTGACTGTTGTCTTCAAACTGTGAGTAAGACTGAGACACGACCTTCTTCAGCTTTCGAAGCGCATCTATAACTTTGTGCCCTGGTCTTCTTCGGAGTTTCTAGACAAAAACAACAACAACAAAAAAAAGAATTGACCACAACGTTGTGAAATGTGAAAGCTGTTGGACAGCTGGAAGAGTCATGGGGTGGTGTTTTACTTGATGATATCAGCTTCAGGAAGTGAATGCCAAATCATCAACTGTCTTTTAATATTGTGAAGAAACGGTTTCAGTGTCAGGAGGCCTTGCAGTGCAGAATTCAGGTAGCAACTCTGTCCTAAATTTGGCAACCTGAAACACACAAAAAGAATGACTGAATGCAAGTTGAATGCTGTCAACAGCATCAATACCCCTGCAATAATCAGAAACGGTGCTTAAAAACACCAAAACTTTCAAATGGGGTAAAAAGTTCGACAGAGATGCATGTGAACAAACAGGTGAAAATGTGTATTGGTAATGGTGCTTACCCACAGGAGTGAAAATCATTTATTTTGTCAAATTGCTGTGGCTTCCCACCGAGGCATTGTTGAGTCTGGTCTTTTTCCCTACATGGGCAGACACAAACACAAGGATACACAACTTGACTGATAAGCAAAACTAGTGTTAACATTCAATTATGCTGCAAAACTTGAGTATATGACACAAAATATACAAATGAAAAGAGCAATATCTGTTGTGTGGGTCGCTGAAGAGGAGGTACTGCTGGCCCACCACCACCAGTCGGCGCCCTGCTTGGAGTGCGGGCTTCAAGCATGAGAGGGCGCTGAGACAGAGAGTGACAGCTTGTCACTCGTTTACCCAGCTGTCACCAATCACCACCAGCTCTACAAAAGCCGGATCATTACTCCCCATCCTCGCCGAGAAATCAACTACAGTTGAAGGTAATTTCTCCGCTGTGAGGTAAGACTGTGTCTTAAACCTGATCTTTGTCATGCAGCCTTTTTCCTGAAGTCGGAGATAACTGGAGTGGCGTGTAGTGGGAGCAGCGACGTCTTCGCCTCCCACTCCATCCAGATAAGTGACTGACAGGAGCTGCTAGAGTGTTCCTATTTCGGAGGTGGAGGTTTTCCCTCCTTGAAGACCTGCAGAAAAAGGATTACTGGGTGTGTGGATACACACTCACCATAACTGTTTTGTCATCTTCTGCCAGCAGTACCAGGGTCTGCAACCGAAGACGGTGACCACCTGGGGACTCAGGACTTGGCGGCTCCGGTGTTCTTCAGGCCGTTGGTGGTGGAAGCTGTGTGGGTCCCGGCTCTCCGATCGCCAGAGGTCTCCTATCTTCGAGCCTGCCCGCACGTCACCTTGTGTACAATTGGCATTATCTGTGTCTGTATTTAGTTGTGCGATTCACAACATTAAATTGTTGCTCTTTGTCTTATCCATTGTCCGTTCATTTGCGCCCCCTGTTGCGGGTCCGTGTTACGACCCTTTCCCAACAGGATTTCTCGACCATTCGTCATGGATCCCGAGGGGCGTCAACCACAGCTTGAACAGCCAATGGGAGAACAAGGAGCGCAGGCATCAGCAGGAGGCGTGGTAAGTGATCTGCAGCAAATCCTTACTGCTTTCACCGCTCAGTTAAATCTGGTAACCGAGCAGAATGCAGTCCTCAATCGGAGAGTGGAGGCTCTCACCGCCAGAGTGGAAGCGCGCGACTCGAGCGCTGTTGCAGTGACTCCTCCTGCTGGCTCTGGGCCACAGATAGACGTTCCACTGGCCGTTCAACAAACCCCCCCACCGTCCCCTGAAGCTTACATAAGCCAGAGGGCTCCGTGTGGCAACAGCTCCCCCTGCTGACGAAGCTATGGACACGAGCAGGGCCAAATTAAAATTAAATATCAGACAAAGGAGGCTGGCCCGCGGGGAGTGTTTTTTCTGTGGCTCTTGTGAGCACATGTTAAAAGACTGCCCCAAACGATCAAACTCCAACGCCCATCCTTAGGAACTGGGTTAAGGGTGGGCCATAATATGTACACAGGGAAAACCCATAAATCAGCACGAATCCCAGTAACAATCCTGAGTGGGGATTTAACCCTTCACGCCCCAGCACTGGTAGACACGGGGTCAGAAGGGAATCTGCTGGACACAAGATGGGCCAGGGAAGTAGGGCTTCCTCTGGTGGCCCTGCCTTCACTATTGAAGGTACGAGCACTAGATGGCACTCTACTCCCGTTAATTACACATCAGACACAGCCAGTAACCTTGGTTGTGTCTGGGAATCACAGGGAGGAGATTGTGTTTTATGTAACACCTTCTACCTCCCGAGTGATTCTGGGATTTCCATGGATGGTGAAGCACAATCCCCGGATTGATTGGCCGTCTGGGGTGGTGACCCAGTGGAGCGAAACCTGCCACCGGGAGTGTCTTGGATCCTCGGTTCCACCTGGAATTACAGCTAAAGAGGAGGTCAAAGTCCCCCCCAATCTGACGGCGGTGCCCGAGGTGTACCACGATCTTGCTGACGTCTTCAGCAAAGATCTGGCACTCACTCTTCCCCCACACCAACCGTACGATTGTGCCATCGATTTGATTCCGGGCGCTGAGTACCCGTCCAGCAGATTGTACAACCTCTCACGTCCGGAACGCGAATCGATGGAGACCTACATCCGGGACTCCTTCGCCGCTGGGTTGATTGGGAACTCCACCTCCCCGATGGGTGCGGGTTTCTTTTTTGTGGGTAAAAAAGACGGCGGACTCCGTCCATGCATTGACTACAGAGGGCTGAACGAGATTACGGTTCGCAATCGATACCCGTTGCCCCTGTTAGATTCGGTGTTCACGCCCCTGCATGGAGCCAAAATGTTCACCAAACTTGATCTTAGGAATGCGTACCACCTGGTTCGGATCCGGAAGGGAGACGAATGGAAGACGGCATTTAACACCCCGTTAGGTCATTTTGAGTACCTGGTCATGCCGTTCGGCCTCACTAATGCCCCCGCGACGTTCCAAGCATTGGTTAATGACGTCTTGCGGGACGTCCCTGCACCGGTTTGTCTTCGTATATCTGGATGATATACTCATCTTTTCCTCCGGACCCTGAGTCTCATGTCCAGCATGTACATCAGGTCCTGCAGCGGTTACTAGAAAACCGGGTTGTTTGTGAAGGGCGAGAAGTGTGAGTTCCACCGCACTTCTTTGTCCTTCCTGGGGTTCATCATCTCCTCCAACTCCGTCGCCCCGGATCCGGCCAAGGTTGCGGCGGTGAGAGATTGGCCCCAACCAAACAAGCCGTAGGAAGCTGCAACAGTTCCTCGGCTTTGCAAATTTCTACCGGAGGTTCATTAAAGGTTACAGTCAGGTTGTTAGCCCCCTGACTGCCCTGACCTCCACTAAAAGTCCCCTTCACTTGGTCGGGATCGGTGGCAAAGCCGCGTTTAGGGAGTTGAAACGCCGGTTTTCGTCTGCACCATTCTGGTGCAGCCTGATCCTACTCGCCAGTTCATAGTGGAGGTGGACGCCTCTGACTCAGGGATAGGAGCCATTCTGTCCCAGAGCGGGGAGTCCAACAAGGTTCTCCATCCATGTGCCTACTTTTCCCGCAGGTTGACCCCCGCTGAACGCAACTATGACGTGGGCAATCGGGAACTCCTCGCGGTTAATGGAGGCTCTTGAAGAGTGGGAGACACCTGTTGGAGGGAGCTACGGTGCCTTTCAACGGTTTTCAACAGGACCATCGGAACCTGGAGTACATACCGGACCGCCAAGCGGCTGAACCCCAGGCAAGCCCGCTGGTCCCTGTTCTTTGGAACGCTTTGACTTCCGGATCACCTACCGTCCCGGGACTAGAAACCACGATCCGACGCACTGTCCCGGGTGCACGAAGAGGAAGCCAAGGCTGAGTTGGTCAGACCCCATCGAGACCATCGTTCCCGAGTCCACTGTCGTGGCCACCCTCACATGGGACGTGGAGAAGACCATCCGGGAGGCCCTGACCAGGAACCCGGACCCGGGAAACGGTCCCTAAGAACAGACTTACGTCCCACCAGAAGCCAGGGCTGCCGTCTTGGAACTTCTGCCACGGATCCAGCTCTCCTGTCATCCCAGGAGTGCGTAGGACCGTGGCAGTAGTCCAGCAGCACTTCTGGTGAGCGTCACTGGAAGCCGACGTCCGGGACTATGTCCAGGCCTGCACCACCTGTGCTAGGGCAAGGCAGATCATCACAAGATCAGGGGCCTCCTCCAGCCCCTGCCTGTGCCTCATCGCCCCTGGTCTCACATCGGCCCTGGACTTCGTCACGGCCTCCCGCCAGTCCCAGGGTAACACCGTCATCCTCACGATAGTGGACCGGTTCTCCAAGGCGGCCCACTTCGTGGCCCTCCCGAAGCTCCCGACGGCCCAGGAGACAGCAGACCTCCTGGTCCACCACGTCGTGCGTCTGCATTGGATACCATCGGACAATCGTTTCGGATCGTGGGTCCCCAGTTCTCCTCGCAGGTCTGGAGGAGTTTTTGTAAGGAACTGGGGGCAAACCGTGAGTCTCTCGCGTCGGGTATCACCCACAGACGAACGGCCAGGCAGAGCGGGCGAACCAGGAGTGTGGAACAGGCTCTCCGGCTGCGTACCCTCCGCGCATCCGGCGGCTTGGAGTGACCATCTGGCCTGGATCGAGTATGCCCCAATAGCCAGGTCTCATCCTGCTACCGGCCTCTCCCCTTTCGAGGCTGTTTGGGGTATCAGCCCCCATTGTTTCCACTTGTGGAGGGAGAGGTCGGGGTCCCCTCGGTCCAGGCCCACCTGCGAAGGTGCCGCCGGGTGTGGCGGACCACACCGTTCTGCCCTGTTGCAGGCCCGGACGAGGGCTAGGCCCATGCAGATCGCCGCGTTCCCCGGCCCCTGCAACCAGCCTGGGCAGGAGGTGTGGTTATCAACCAAGGACATCCCACTGCGGTTGAATCAGAAAAGCTCAAAGACCGGTTCATCGGACCTTTCTCATACTCAAGATCCTCAGTCCCGGGCCGCAGTGAAGCTGAAACTCCCAGCTTCACTGCGGATTCACCCATGTGTTTCATGTCTCAAGGATAAAAACCATACCACGCCTCACCTCTCTGCACTCCTGGACCCGTACCACCTCCTGCCCGTATCATCGCCGGCTCCTGGACGTCCGTCGGAAGGGCCGGGGTTTTCAATATCTGGTGGACTGGGAGGGGTACGGACCCGAAGAACGCTCCTGGGTGAAGAGGAGCTTCATCCTGGACCCGGCCCTCCTGGCCGATTTCTAACCGCCGACACCCGGACAAGCCTGGTCGGGCGCCAGGAGGCGCCCGTTGAGGGGGGGGTCCTGTTGTGTGGGCCGCGTGAAGAGGAGGTACTGCTGGCCCACCACCACCAGTCGGCACCTGCTTGGAGTGCGGGCTTCAAGCATGAGAGGACGCCTGTTGCGGGTCCGTGTTACGACCCTTTCCAACAATATCATTGTTTGAAGGCCAAATATAGTTTTGCATCAGAGGTGCAATGCAAACCCAGCATGCATTATTGGTAGGAAAGCTATTTGTCAGACAGTCAGGCCACATAGTGTGATTATGATATTGTGCATGAACACTGGTGTGCAGGGTTATAAAAACTTCACACACGTGAAAATTTCAGTATTTCCTTACCTTGTTGCTTTTCTTCACCATCGCTTTCCCATCGAGTAGTCCTTCCTGTAGTTTATCGTGAAGCTTAAAAGACAAAATAACACAGTTAAACACAACATTGGACAAGCACAGACTTATTGACAGAAGGATCACACTGGAACTAAATGTGTTTTATATGCAATAATTATTTATATTTGTTTTTGCTTTTAATCTTCCACTAATAAATCTATACTAAATACAAAAATATCAATACTGTAAGTATGATATGCCACCAAACATTATGTAGATGAAGGTCAACCCCAGAGGTTGTGCACGTGTTTTTCAGTTTTTTTTTCAGTAAACGTCAGCTTCATTTGCCCAAAACTTAGATTTTCACAGTACGTATTGTAAATGGACAGATTTACACTCACCTGCCACTTTATTAGGTATACCTGTTTCAATCGCTTACCCAAGGGCCTTTCTTCATTTTCCGGCATGACAGGATCTCAATTCCCTGTCAGACCAGTAAATGACAAAGGGCTCTTGGGCAAGATCATTTAACCACTAGACCAGAGGTCAGTCACTGGTGGATTACTATCGCACTTACGCCTTCATGCTCACAGATATAATTACTGAGTAGATTAGTCATTTTAAAATGTAAAGTCAGACTGGTTGCTTTTTAAATACTGTGTATCTGTACCACATCTACTTAAAAAGGCTTCTGACATTACTCAAAATATATTTAAAAGTGTCAAACACATTTATGCTCAGTGACCCTAAAGATTAGGCATGTTTCTGCATGTGTATGTGTACCTTTGGACCAATATTTTTGATGAAGTCCTCAATGCACTTTAGAGATTTTGAAAGCTCTGCGAAACTCTGCGGATCCGAGGAAACTGATTTGTATCTGTAACACACAGATCAGTGTGTAAACAAAGAGAACACTTTGCGATAAGCATTGTAAAAACTCAGTGATGATCACGATTAAAGAATACATCACTAACACCCCACCTCCCCTCCCCATGATGAAATCCGCGGAATCCGCACAGCCCTGAACTTTCCTCCAGAGAAACATTTTTCATGAAACTGTGACTGTCAAGCGATCAGACTGATCAGATGGGGTGGGTATCGAGGGGGAGAAGGAGAGACATGTTGTGAAAATTACACACCAGCGGATACACTGAATATTAAAATCGAATGACTTGACTCATCAGCAAAGAGTAAGAGGTACCAAAGACTTACCTGAGTCAGCAGTACTGCCAAAATGACTGATGACTCATAAGAGAGTAACGGACTCATAAGAGAGTAACGTGCAGTACCATAAAAACAATTAATTGTACAGCATTTAGTTACATACACATTGAAACTTCAGGGAGAAAACGGTCAAAATTTACCATTTCAGGACTTCTGGGTGTTGCATTGATCATTAGTTCTGGTGAGTGTATGATTGGGATGTGGTTGCTTTCTTAATTGTGTAGTGCGGCACAAAGAGAGAGAGAGAGAAGACTATTAAAACACATGGAGACATGCAATGAGATGGCTCGAAGGTCAATCGGAGGCCTGTTTGTGGTGTAATTGTCTCCAAATTCCACAGCATGAGGCATATCAGAGATGACAACTCTCCCCTGGATGGGACGCCAGTCCATCTCAGGTTACCATCCGAGGCCAGTACCCATTTACAACTGGGACACGTAGACAATGCAATTTCTATTTTAGTTTTTCTTTTGGTCAGTGTGTGGGAGTCTGAATTACTCACTTTGGCAGGGATGAGAAGGACTTAACTGTTGATATCTGAGAATCACACTGGCTGGGGTACTCCACTCGACTTTTCTACAGAAGACAACATACAAAACATAATCTCTTCTTAAATTATCTTGTTGATGATGGTTGGATACTCTTTATGAAACACTTGTTTGCTGACACATAAGAGTCTTGGAATCACTCTGGGTCCAAATGCCTGACACAGTTTGCATTGGGAGACACCAGTGCTCTTGGCAACATGGATTTCAATCCATGTGTTGTGTTTTATAAGGTGTCAAATGTTAGAGAGATAGTATTTTGGACAGCCTGGCCTAAACTGGAGACACCTTAAATTAGCTAGTCTATGCATACTGTATTTATTCATATGAAAGCCAATCCAAAAGTCACATACCATGAGGAAATTCTGCAACAAATTGCTGACTGAGGCATCGTGCTCAATGCCCAAAGAGAGATGTGTGTATTCCTTGTTTGTGGATGACCATCGACCACACCTGAAGAATAAAGGGAGGGTTGAAATGAAAGCGGGTCTTGGTGAAAACACATTTCAGACAAGTGGCTACCATCCAAGATCTAGTGTGCTGAGTCAAAATGGAGAAAATTTCAGCCATACCGAATGCAGGTCCTGGTGCTCAGCATCTCGAACCCTTGTGGGTTCAGTGGGCAGGTATAGGTGACCATCCACACAGTGTGCTATTGGTCCTGAGCTTTGGTGAAAAGGCTCTTGCTTACCGTTATTTTTTGTCAGTTTGGAAGGTTACTTTGCGAATTGCAGGCTTTTGCATCCCACCGAGGCATCCTTTAGACAGTTTTTTTTTTTTGTCTTTTGGTAAACATGAACCAAGAGGGCCAATATCTATAGGTTTTGGCATCGGAGACACGCAGATACATGCTTTTCAGACTATAGTGACGTCATCATTAAAGCTGGATTAGCTTTTCAGATCCTTTGAAAACCATCATTGGACCAATTACCTTCCGATACGTTTTGTCAGATAATTTTTAGATTTGATCATGGACACATATGGCTGAATACAGTACTGTGCATGAATGCTGGTGTGCAGAGCCAAAAACAAAAAACCTTCAAATATTGGTGAAAATGTGATAATGAAACATTTCCTTACCTGTCATGTTTGCGTTTTTTTCACAGAGTAGTGGTTTCCTTTCTTTAGAGTTTCACTTATAAAACAAAACATTGGACAAGGTCATACTTACTAACATAAGGACAACATTGGAAAGTATATTTTATATGCAGTAATAATTCATATTTGTATTGTTGCTTGTTTGAAATTTTTCCAAATAAATCAATACCAAATCCAAGAATGTCATATTATAATTTGAACAATGTTTGTCTTTTGTTCTGCTTCTCCTCTAGGCTCGGTTGCCTGGTTGCCACTGGAATTGCTGTGTGCATAAAGGTTAACCCCAGATTTGCCCTTATCATCATCATCATTATTATTATTATTATTAATTTGGGAGGGGGGGGGGTAAGTCACAGTCATTCTTGTTAATGGTCAAAACAGATTTTCAGGCCAGTAATCACCAAACTTGGCACACATGTCAGATGGGACAATGAATTACCCATGCAAGACTGGATTTGCCAAAGGTTAATTACTGGGGTCAAGGTCACAGGCTCAATGATCAATAGTTAAAGAATTTTCCCAGTCTGATTTGCATCACACTTAGCCCACATTTGGAAATGGTTTCTTGACTTGGAGAGCAAGATCAAATTTGAGTCCAAGGACATGCCTGTCTGCCTGTTTTGCTGATTTCTACCGAATTTAGTTTGCGAATAAAGTCTGATCCCAAATTTCCCTTCTTTTATGACAAAGATCACGGCCAAAGAATTTGGTTTTCAACCAGGTTTGTGCCAAATTTGGTGGATTCCAGAAGTGCCCAGAGACGGTCATGCTGAGGTCCGTCATTTGGGTCCTTTTCATGTCTAATCCTCTCAGTGCAAAGTCACAGTGGTGACTTTATTAACTGCCTTTTTTAAGTGTCATGTATCTAGTCTGTACCTACTGAAAATGGCTTCTAACAGTATTTCTAATACATTTAACAAGTGTCAAACATATTTATGAACATTTCTGCATCTGTACCTTTTTAAAAATAGTTTTGATGAGGTCCTTAAAGTGGATATGACACCTAAAAATTAGGTAAAACTGATATAAATATAAAAAATATACATCCAGTATAGTAAGTTGAAAGTGGTTTTAATCATTATCACTGAGAAATAAAGTTTGTACATCTTCTCAAAAGTGTGTTTCTTGGAAAGCACGATGACAGCATTCCATCAGCGGTCACGTGATGCCGTGAAGTCACAGCCTGTAGAGTCCCATCGTTGTCTGTTCGATTGACAACAAGAACAGATGGGCCTCAGCATGGACAGTGACGAGATCAAGAACTTTTCTGACTCCTTTTCAAGTGTGGATTGTTTCTGTGAGGAAATCGAGACTGACTCGGATCCTGAGGATGTCGCAGTAGTGATTAGACCCTACAGATTCGAGCCGTATCTTTCGGATGTTTCTGCCACTAAAAAAAGTGTAAACAACGGCCGCCAAGCATGCAAGTCGATATGGTCTACAGGCAGTGAGATATTTCTGGTTTTGTGCTTAGCGGGAAGCTGGTCACAGGGCATGCAGATTTTTCAGTGGCGGGACTTTCAAATGTTGTATATATGGGAGAACTGCGTCCATTTTCCCAAAATGCTTAGGTTGACAAAATTATATAACCTTTGTTACATGTAATAAGACTATGTTGTCTTTAAGTGTCATATCCACTTTAAAATAACAGGTATGTGAGTCACATCGTGAACCGGACTTTACCTGGATCTGGATTCCACAACACAATGCAATAATTGCATACTGATCCAGAATGGTCCAACTGATCAGGATGTTGCAATCTGATATTTAATTCACAAGCTGAAACAAAATAGTGTCTTCCTGATCTTGGTTTTACACTGTGATGTCATATCCATGAAGTAGTTTTGATGTAATCCTTAAAAGTCTACAAAGTGAAATCCTGATCCAGAATCTGGATCCAGATCACCTCCACAATTTAATGGAGTCTTCCAAGGCCTAACACCGATGTGTGGTGAACATTTGATGAAAATCCATTAAGTAGTTTTGATGTAATCCTTCAGAGCCAATATAAAGTGAAATTTTAATCCAGCATCTGGATCCGTATCACTGTCTAATATCTATCTGTAGTGAAAATTTTGTCAAAATTTGTGTTGTGTGTTGGGGGGTTTGGCTGGACATTTTGGTGTTGTTTTCTTTTCTTTGCTCTCCAGGTGGTATGCAAACTGGTTTTTGTCGGTGGAGACGGTGCTGGCAGAAGAGTCCTTCACCCTCATCAGCATTATTAGCTGCACCTGTGGATGATGCTCACGTGTAAACTTAAAGACTTTCAGCTGAAGCAGATAATGAGATGGCGTTCTGCATTTAAGCCATGAGTGGTTCAAGCAGAATTGCCGGGAACTCGACCTTATGACGTTCGTTTGTGAGACGCTGAGGACCGCGCCTGGGTTTGACACATCGTGCCTGTGAAGGAGGACGGGTGAGGGACACATGCTGTCAGCACACATCAGAGATGATGATTGTCTGAATAAGTGTTAACAGTAATTTGATATTTTGTTACGCAGTATATTTGAACATTGATGAGAATTGTGCAGCTCGCTTCTCACTGCCGTGGCGTACGGAATGATGATCCTTCACCTGTTGTGAGAAGCTGCTCATTTACATAAAGCTTAAATTCAGACCTGAATGTGTTGCTGATAGTGTGTGCCGTTGAAGGATATTTGTTCTAGCTGTTGACTTACCTCACATTTTCCATCCTTCACAGAGTCAGTTTGTCGTGTCCACCTGGGGGGTGTTCGGCGGTGAGTCTGGGTCCAGAAGCGTCGGGCTTCGATCCATTTGGGCGCTGGAGAGCGCGCCGTCCTTCACCTCGCCAGATAACTGCACATTTATGTTGTACACAATTATTGCACAAAAGGGAAATAAATTTGTTTTGTTTTTGGAAACGCTTTCTGGTTATTTTAGCACTGGGTTCAGTCAGACGCTGGTCGCGCTCCTCAACTCGCGTCTGCACATAACAGTAGTTCCCGGCCATTCCAAAATGGACCCAGCGGCAGAAGCGGTTCCTTTTGCTGAAAAAGTTCAAGAATACTTGAAGAAGATATGGGAGCAATTACGGCCTCTCGTAAATCAAATTAAACAAACAGATGCTCGCATTACGGAGCTTGCAGCGCAAGCCGTTCTGCTTCCTGCTGCTCCAGCTGCGGCACTATCGATACCGGTGCAGATAACTCTGTCACCCAAGGGGAGGCGGAGTGCGGCGGATTATTCTGTGGATTTCCAAATTTTTTCTGCTCAGTCCAGTTGGAATGCCGCAGCTTTGAGAGGAGTGTTTGTGCATGGTTTGAACGATTCATTAAAAGACAAGCTAGCAGTCCGTGACGAACCAAAAGATTCAGATGAGCTGATATCTTTGGCTATTCGTCTAGATGATCGGATAAAGGAGCGTGGAGGCGAGAGAGGGCGGACATCAGAGCGGGTCTTTTCATCTCGGGGCTTTCCCCGACACAGATCAGGGCTGCCTCTTCTTCGCCCCACAGAGACTCCTCCGACGGGACCTCTGGCTCCTCTTGCAGATGAGCCCATGCAGCTCGGACGAGCTGAAGCCGCCATGTTGCCCTGGTCACATAAGCGTCAAGAAAGAGAACAATGACGTATCTCCAGGTGTTCTTAGACAGGCATAATAATGGACACAAAAAAAAAAAAAAAAAAAGGGGGTGCAGATCTTTGGTTGTTTAGTTATTTGGGCTGTTTTTTGTTTTCATGTAAGGGGTTATAAATTGTTTGGGGATTTAGAGGCGGTTCTGGTGGAGTGAACGACTGGCGGTTCGGAGCTCGGCTGGACTCAGGTAATCATTATTTGAAGTTAGGTAATTTTTGTTTGACGATTGGGTCGTTTTGTTTTGTTGTTTTAATTTCCCTGTTTCCCTAACCCCAACCTCACATGCTATAAGACCGTTTGTCTTTTGGGTTGTGGGGTGGTGCAGGTTGGTTACGCTGAGCATTTCTCAGAAAACCTCTGCACCTGGGGGGGGGGGGGGGGGGGGGGTTGTCAGGGGCATTTTTTTTGTGTTTGGTTGATCCCCGGTTCCTCTCCAGCCCCGGTGGGCCTTTGACCGTTCGTCATTGGTGTTACCGGGGTGTGGTGCAGCGGGAACATACCTCAGTCGGAGTGGTGGGCCGATCTGTTGCCGTTCGCCATTTCGGTAGTTCCACCCCTCCCGATAGGCTAGTGGTATGGTCGGGTTGGGCACCGGACGTCTTTCCAGTTTTCCGCTGCGCTTCGGGGATGGGACTGGGTTAGTTTTTCCTGTTTCCTTCCCCAGCTTGGTAGTTTTGTGCCGTTCGCCAAAATTGAGCTGACGATAGGCTCTGGGAGTGATCTGGGGTCTTTCGGTGTGCTGGGGGGGGGGGGGTAACAGGGTTTGCCGGTTGTTTTATTTGCCCCCGGGGTGGTTTAATGAAGTCCGCTGGGGGTTGGATTTTTGTGTTTTTTTTTTTTTGTTTCCTTCCAGGTGCCACCTCCAGGGTTGATGGGACGGTCTTCTGGGGGGGGGGGGGGGGGGGGGGAATTGGCTTGTGGGGCCGACTAGCCAAGTGGGGCCGGGTCTGGGGTTCCTGGGTTGTGGGGAGGGTGCCTCCTGGGGTTGATTGTACGGTCCTCTGGGGGGCGCTTTTGCTCCATGAATACCTGGGGACCTCTGTGGGATTCCGGCTTTGGCTGTTACTCCTGGAACTGGCGGTAAAGGTCTTCTGGGGGGTGTTGGGCTCTGCAAGTCGTTCTCGGGGGGGTTGTTTGTTATTTTTCTTTGTGAATTTACGTTGGTATTGTGTTGTTGGGGCTGTGTTGGGTTATTGCATTTGGGAGTTTTTCTTTTCTTCCCGGGGTTGGATGGGATGGTCCCCTGGGGAGGGTTTGGGTGGGTTTTGTGTTTTTCTTCTATGTTGGGTTGTATATGGGACTTGTTTGGGGTTTTTGTTGATGCCAGCCGGCCTTCCAGCCGTGGTGCCCTATCCTGCCGTCTGCTTTCTGTCATGGACCCCGGAGGGAGGTGCTGTTCTCGGGCCTGGTCTGTTCGGTCGCCGGGAGGCTTCCCGTTGATGGGGGGGTACTGTTGTGTGTTGGGGGGTTTGGCTGGACATTTTGGTGTTGTTTTCTTTTCTTTGCTCTCCAGGTGGTATGCAAACTGGTTTTTGTCTGTGGAGACGGTGCTGGCAGAAGAGTCCTTCACCCTCATCAGCATTACTCGCAGCACCTGTGGATGATGCTCACGTGTAAACTTAAAGACTTTCAGCTGAAGCAGATAATGAGATGGCGTTCTGCATTTAAGCCATGAGTGGTTCAAGCAGAATTGCCGGGAACTCGACCTTGTGACGTTTCTTTGTGAGACGCTGAGGACCGCGCCTGGGTTTGACACATCGTGCCTGTGAAGGAGGACGGGTGAGGGACACATGCTGTCAGCACACATCAGAGGTGATGATTGTCCGAATAAGTGTTAACAGTAATTTGATATTTTGTTACGCAGTATATTTGAACATTGATGAGAATTGTGCAGCTCGCTTCTCACTGCCGTGGCGTACGGAATGATGATCCTCCACCTGTTGTGAGAAGCTGCTCATTTACATAAAGCTTAAATTCAGACCTGAATGTGTTGCTGATAGTGTGTGCCTTTGAAGGATATTTGTTGTAGCTGTTGACTTACCTCACCTTTTCCATCCTTCACGGAGTCAGTTTGTCGTGTCCACCTGGGGGGTGTTCGGCGGTGAGTCTGGGTCCAGAAGCGTCGGGCTTCGATCCATTTGGGCGCTGGAGAGCGCGCCGTCCTTCACCTCGCCAGATAACCGCACATTTATGTTGTACACAATTATTGCACAAAAGGGAAATAAATTTGTTTTGTTTTTGGAACCGCTTTCTGGTTATTTTAGCGCTGGGTTCAGTCAGATGCTGGTCGCGCTCCTCAATTCGCGTCTGCACATAACAATTTGTGCAGTAGTTTCGACATAATCCTGCTAGCAGACAGACAGACAAATGCCGACCATTTTATTATGTGCTTGGTGCACATAATAATAATGATGATAAATCTCCCAAACAACAAAACTCTCTAAACTAAACTCTCAAATCTAAATATGTTTGTTTACCACTCCAACAATATATTAGTAGGCTGCTCTACGTGGACAAAAGATTTGGAATTACCGAACAAACGTAATAGAAGTATGGTATAGTATAGCATCTGTTTTTGGCTCAAAATGTGTAAGACATGCATTTTCTGCTCAAAATGATTTTGTTTATCAGAATCAGAATTCTTTATTTGTCATTGTTCCTCAGGGGCTCAACGAAATTCAAAAACAGCTCTTAAAAGAAAAAGCAGTGCAAAAAAAAACAACAAAAAAACAAAATCAAATAATGCATAGTGCATATAAAAGTTATAAAAAGACATATAAAAATATGAAGTTATAAAAAGACTGTTACAGTGGGGTTGAGGCATTCGGGGCAACAACAGCTCTTGGAAAGAAGCTGTTTTTCAGTCTGTTTGTTTTACTCCTTATTGTTCTAAAGCACCTCCCAGAAGGTAAGAGTTCAAATAGGCGGTGACCGGGGTGTGAGGAGTCCCTGACGATGCCGCAGGCTCTCCTGCTCATGCTCAAATTTTAAGTCATCTTAGATACCCTCATTTGGGATTCCCAGTTCATCGTTGGTAAAAATAAGATAAATTCTCAACTCAAGAAAGCCTGCCTGGTGCATGCACAGATGCAGTGTAATTCATTGCATTGGCACTTTTCACATAAAATGTACCAAAGCTGGACGTAATTGGGTGTTAATCCTGAGAGGAGGGGAATGTGATTTTTCACCAATATACTCACATACCACTAGGGGTCACTCACAGACAAGCAGGGGGACCACGTTTGAAAAAGGCTGCTCTACGTGGACAAAAGATTTGGAATTACCGAACAAACATAATAGAAGTATGGTATAGTATAGCATCTGTTTTTGGCTCAAAATGTGTAAGACATGCATTTTCTGCTCAAAATGATTTTGTTCATGCTCATGCTCAAATTTTAAGTCATCCTAGATACCCTCATTTAGGATTCCCAGTTCATCGTTGGTAAAAATCAGATAAATTCTCAACTCAAGAAAGCCTGCCTGGTGCATGCACAGATGCAGTGTAATTCATTGCATTGGCACTTTTCACATAAAATGTACCAAAGCTGAACGTAATGGGATGTTAATCCTGAGAGAAGAGGAGGAGCCAAAAGCAGCAGCAACCCAATTACAGCCCTCATCAGAATTTTTGGCACTCCTATAGTTTAAGTACAGAATTTGAAATATGTTCAGAAATAAATGCAAATAACCAAATTTGCACAGCCTACCCATTTCATAAAATGAAAACCAAACAAAATGCTTTCATATATCAAATTTAAAAATACACGATGATGGAATCTGTGCTCAGTATACTTACTGGTGCAATTTGACAGCTTACAACACATCACGGACAGCTCAGTGGATAGGAGTTGAGCTACCAAATGATGCACAGGGGTTTAATTCCTGGGTATGCTACCTGTCTATGTCCTTGGATGTGACACTTCATCGGCATTGTCTCAGTCCATTCAGCTGTAAAAGAGAATAATCTTTGACTGGGGAAGTAACTGGCTTCCTGCTTGTAGACTCTTAGGTGGCAGGATCTGGGGATAAAGAGTGTAGTGTGGAATCACCCTGTCCATACAACTGTCTTTGAGTCTTGAAAGTGAAAATCCTCCTAATAAAAAACTATATGGATTTCATTCATATGTTTTTACGTCAGACATGCTTGAACCCTCGTGCGCATGCGTGAGTTTTTCCACGCCTGTCGGTGACGTCATTCGCCTGTGAGCACTCCTTGTGGGAGGAGTCGTCCAGCCCCTCGTCGGAATTCCTTTGTCTGAGAAGTTGCTGAGAGACTGGCGCTTTGTTTGATCAAAATTTTTTCTAAACCTGTCAGACACATCGAAGTGGACACGGTTCGAAAAATTAAGCTGGTTTTCGGTGAAAATTTTAACAGCTGATGAGAGATTTTGAGGTGATACTTTCGCTTTAAGGACTTCCCACGGTGCGAGACGTCGCGCAGCGCTCTCAGGCGCCGTCGTCAGCCTGTTTCAAGCTGAAAACCTCCACATTTCAGACTCTATTGATCCAGGACGTCGTGAGAGAACAGAGAAGTTTCAGAAGAAGTCGGTTTCAGCATTTTATCCGGATATTCCACTGTTAAAGGAGATTTTTTTAATGAAAGATGTGCGGACGGGTCCGCGCGTCGGGACGCAGCCGGCACGGTGCGGCGGCACAGGAAAAACACCTCCGTGTTGATAACCATTTGTAAAATCCAGGCGGCTTTTGATGGCTTTCAGTGGAGTGAGTTTAGGAGAAATTGTTTAACAGCTGGACATGTTCCAAGTTGTCCTTAAGGCTTCCAACAGAGGTGTTTTTCCTGTGGCGGAGCGTCGCGGCGGCTGCGAGCTGGTGATGCGGCTACAAATATTCCCTTCATGAATATTTTAGAGTTTGTCAACTTGAGAGCACAAAAATTGTGATGAATTGTGCTACTAGCACATCCTGATTGTTCGTCCTGTTTGCAGGCATGCCATATTTCACATGACCAGCACATGACAAAACTTGACACATGACAGAGTTCTTGTGTTACAAAATGCAAGGTGCAACATACTCCTGATCTCCTATTATCAGAAAACAACAGAAGGGTCACAGCAAGAAATGAATTAAAAGGTCACATATGGATTTGAGGAAATTCTAGTTTTCGATGAGAAGCAGCACCAAGTGTAATCACTTTTAAAAATAGATTTGACAAATATTGGAGAAATGACAATATTAAATATGATATAGACATCAATAGATAAATCAATAAAATTGAGTACTGAGTTGTCTCCCATCTATGATAGATGTGAATAAAGAGGTCCCTTGCACCTACGTCCAATAACTTAAGTGACTGATTTAAATTAATTTTGCACTTATGGCCATTAACACTATCATAATCCTCATTTGCATGCTGCTGCCTTTGTCACTTTACTGCCTGCTATCAATTGTGCATTTATTCTTAGTAAATAAATCACAGTAACCTGCATCAGACTAGCAACCAATCATGCCCCCGTCCAGGGCGAGTCATGGACTCCGTTTTGCTTCACACTATGGATTCCAGAATTAACACAGGCACCAAATTAACCCAGGGCCTATATAGGACTAACGTCTGTATAAGCAAGTGGTTTAGCTGGTGATGCGGCTACAAGCGGTGGAGGTCCTCAGTTATCTTGGTTAAGCTGCTTGCAAGCGTCACTTGGTCAGCCTCGATTGTCTCAGGTCCACCACTTGTGAACAGTGCTTCACAGGCCTTGCAGGCTTGCTGTCCACTGGGACCATCTGCTCCTCTGACCACAGCCTCTGTGCAGAGGGTAATGGACGGAGGCACATTGATACGGGTCTCCCAGTGGGATCAACAGGTCCAGGCCAAAGAAGCAAAAATTTTGGATGTTAACGAGATAGAACTCATCCATCATCCCTTGTGTCCACCCGGAGTGACTTCTTTCCCATGTCATCACTTTGGTATCAGTGTGGCTCTTGTGGTTTGCCCCCCCCCCCACACACACATACACATTTGTTTTGCTGTGATTACTGCAAACAATCTGTTTCCAACAAGACCAGCTTCATTGTGATGCCACATGAAAATAATATATTTATAGGGCCAATGAAAAGTTTTGGAATCATTCCTGCCACACATTCTATTTTAAATTCCAGTTTTATATTCCCATATTTGTTTTCTCATATTGAAGCACTGTTTGGAGTTAGGCCGGTCTTCCATTGCTGATTATTGGCCCCAATCAACATCCAGACTCCAAATACAAGGTAATCAGTCCTAATTGCCCACAACCATCTGCAGCAATCCTGTGTCATCTCAGTCGAATTGACCACTGCCATGGTGCTCACAGTGTGCATTATGGACTTAATGTATATAGTACGCTCAAAAGGATTCTCTGGTCACAAGGCCAGAGCCCTGGGTTTTAGCCTTCTGCTTAGAGAGTCCGACTCCCATGACGAGGATCGCGAGTTCGCATCCTGAGGGGAGCGAATGGGTGGAGTCATAATAACACAATACAGAGTGCAGCAGCTACACTTCTATCACGAAGGAACGAGAGCTGACATTTGCCGTTTGATATGCTTAAGTATTTCGGGTCAAGGATCAATGCCATGAAAACAGAAAGTTGATAGGACTAATGTTTTTGGAGAAATTAGGAATATTAAGTAACAACAGTGAATAATGGATGTTGATAATTAAATTTGGGACTTACGAGGTGGGCCTTCTTTAATCCGGTTGTAATGCTCCTTAAACTGTGTGACGCCCAGAGTATCTTCACCGAAAGCCATCTGAATCTTCCGAATGGTTTCCACCTGGCTGTCTCTCTCAGTTTCTGGAAAAATTTGATTCAGCGCTGCTCCAATCGCTCAGCCATTTCCCTGACAATGAAAATCCGACGAGGGGGATGGACCAGTGCCCACTCAAAGCCTGCCCACAGGCGAATGACGCAACCGACAGGCGTGAAAAAACTCATGCATGCGCATGAAGGTTCAAGCTTGGCTGATGCAAGCGCACATGATTCAAATCCATATAGTTTTTTAAAAAAATACAAAGGTTGGATACTTTTCTAACAGACCTCGTATACCCCATTCCAGCAGGTCGTGGTAAATCATCTATATATTAAAAGCCAAGAGGCCTCTGTGTGCGTGCGTGTGTGCTTGCTTGCATGTGTGCGTGTGTATAAGTTTGATCATGGATAAACTGGGGAGAGCTAACATTTGTCATGTGGTATGCTTATGTAATTTGGGTCAAGCATGAACGCCATGAAAATGGAAAGTTGATAACTCATATTTTTCGAGAAATTAGGGATATTAGCTAATAACAGTGAAAAATGGACATTGATAATTAAATTCTGGACTCACTTGCCATTCCAGCAGGGGGCAGGAAGTCATCTATACGAGGTCTATTAGAAAAGTATCCAACCTTATTATTTTTTTCAAAAACCATATGGATTTGAATCACATGTGATTACATCAGACATGCTTGAACCCTTGTGGGCATGCGAGAGTTTTTTCACGCCTGTCGGTTACGTCATTCGCCTGTGGGCAGTCTTTGAGTGAGGAGTGGCCCACCCTCTCGTCGATTTTTTCATTGTTTAGGAATGGCTCAGAGACTGCTGCTTTGTTTGATAAATTTTTTTCAAAACTGTAAGGAACAACTGAGTGGACACCATTCGATAAATTCAGCTGGTTTTCGGTAAAAATTTTAACGGCTGATGAGAGATTTTGGTCTGGTAGTGTCGCTGTAAGGACGGCCCACGGTGCCTGACGGCGATCTGCGCTTCGAGGCGGCAGCGTCTCACCGTTTCAAGTTGAAAACTTCCACATTTCAGGCTCTGTTGACCCAGTAAGTCGTCAGAGAACTTTCAGAAGAAGTCGGCATGAGGAGTTTATTCGGACATTCCATTGTTAACGGACATTTTGTAATGAAAGAACGTGCGGGCAGAGTCGCATGTCGGGCCGGATTCGACCGCGGGGGGTCGCAACAGGAAAAACACCTCCGTTGGAAACCTTAACGGGCAAGTTGGAACATGCCCAAGCTGTTAAACAATTTCTCAGTTACTCACTTTTTGAAAGTCATCAAAAGCCGCCTGAATTTTACAAATGGTTTTCAACACGGAGGTGTTTTTCCTGTCGCGGCGCACACAGATTTGTCGAGTTGTCACGGAAACAACTAGGTGAATTTGCGCGCACGTCTTTCATTACAAAATGTCCTTAAACAGTGGAATGTCCGCATAAAGTCCTCATGCCGGCCTCTTCTGAATCTTCTCTGTTCTCTCACGACGTCCTGGGTGAATTAAGCCTTAAATTAGGATGTTTTCAGGTCGAAACAGGCCGACGACGGCGCCTGGAAGCGCTGCGGGACATCCCGCTCCGTGGGAAGTCCTTACAGCGACAGAAACACCCCATAATCTCTCATCAGCCGTTAAACTTTTCACTGAAAACCAGCTAATTTCTCGAATAGTGTCCACTCGGATATTCCTCACAGGTCCAGAAAAATTTTTGATAAAGCAACGTGCGCCGTCTCGAGCAGCGTGTGAAACAAAGGAATTCAGCCGAGAGGGCGGGACCACATCTCACTCAAGGCCTGCCCACAGGGAAATGACGTCACCGATACGCGTGAAAAAACTCACGCATGCGCACAAGGGTTTAAGCATGATTGGTGGAATCGCACGTCATTCAAATCCATATAGTTAAAAAAAAATATAAAAGGGTCGGTTTATTGTCTAATAGACCTCGTATATTAAAAGCCAAGTGGGCTCTGTTTATGTGTATGTATGCATATGTATAACTTTGATCACGGACAAACTGGGAAGAGCTGACATTTGCCTTTTGGTATGCTTATGTATTTTGGGTCAACGATGAACGCCACCAAAACAGAACATTGGTAGGAGTAATATTTTTGCAGAAACTATGGATAATAGCTAACACTGAACAATGGACATTGACAATTGCATTCTGGACTCACACGCCATTCCAGCAGGGGGCGGTAAATCATCTACATATTAAAAGTGAAGTGGGCTCTGTGTACATGCATGGAAATATAGACCTGGAATGGACGTGCGCGCCTCAGTCTATTAGTGTCACTCATGACAGGAAGGCGCCATTACTAAGGGTGGAGATATGCTGATCATCAATAATAAACTGACCATTTTTTGCACTAGCGTCGCTATTTCTTAACAGATTATAATAAATGTAGGCTTGTTTTAAAGCCATTTGAATGCTCTTTCCAATGAACCTATGCATGTGTGGGTGAAAAAAAACCCTTTTATTTAAAATGCAGAAATTTGGGGGAAATTATGACAAACTGTGCTGCTTTTCTCTCTCTATTGTCGCTATTTGTTAACAGATTTTAATAAAAGTAGGCTTGCTTTAAAGCCCTTTAATTGCTCTTTCTAATGAACCTGTTGTGTGGGCCGCCAGAAGAGGAGGTACTGCTGGCCCACCACCAGAGGGCGCCCTGTCTGGAGTGCGGGCTCCAGGCACCAGAGGGCGCAGCCGCCTCACAGGAGCAGCCTGGGTGACAGCTGTCACGCATCACCTGCAACAGCTGTTACCAATCATCTGATCGGCAGGGGTACATCAGCAGGACGACGTCTCCACCTCTTTGCCGAGATATCGTTTCTACCGAGAAGGTAACGTACTCAGCTAACTGTTTAACAGTGATCTTTGTGACTTTGTGCATTTCTCTGAGAGAACTTCCCAAGGAGAGGTGGAGGTAGCTTACCTGCCGTTCGGATTCCTGGGTGCGAACGCGCCCTCCTTTAACTGTTCTTTATTCCTCGCCAGCAGTACCAGGTCTGACACGCGGAGGCAGTGGCCACCTGGGAGTTCGGGACTTGGCGGCTCCAGTATTCCCGGGGTCTGGTGGCGGAGGAAACCGTGTGGTTCCGGTTCTACTTTGGAGAGGCGTCTCCTATCTTCGAGCCTGCCCACACGACACCTGTGTGAATTTGACTTTGTCCTTTATTGTAATCTGTTGTCCTTGTTGTGCATATTCACAACAGTAAAGTGTGTTATTTGACCTATTCCATTGTCCGTTCATTTGCGCCCCCTGTTGTGGGTCCGTGTACTTACACTTTCCCAACAGAACCCATACGTGTCTGGGTAGAAAAAAAAAATGCTTTATGTAAAGTGTGGAAATTTGCGGAAAATATGCCATTCTGTTCATTTACTGTGATTTGTTTTTTTGTTTTTTTTTTTCCTGTCATCACAATTCTCGATGGATTTTTATAAATGAAGCCTTGTAAGTTGTATTCAAGCTGATTAAAAGCTCTAACGAACCCATATATGCCTGGATAAAAAATCCTTATGTATTAAAATATAAATCTGAAGTATGCCTTGTCATTGTGCTCATTTATCTTGCTGCTTTTTCCACTGTAATATTACTGCTAGTCTTTTAATGACAACAATATATATATGATTTTTACTAACATTTTATTACAAGTTGATATAAAGCCATTCAGAATTTATGACTTTTGACCCTCAGTCAGGGTAAAAAGTACCTCCTCCATCCCCTCCTACCACACTGTTAAAATTTAAATGCCACCTGTGACCACCATGTACATATCATATTAAACAACAACTGCAAGTATACATAGACATAAATATATTTAAACATTTTTATTTCCGTATTTGTATGCATGTGAATGCAGATTAATGAAAAGAACTTTGGCATTGAGTTATAGTCTTAGTATATCGATATTAAATTGCGACATAACGACTTTAAAAATAGACATTTCTTTTACATAATTACATTAAGGCTATTGTACAGTGCATTTTAATATTGGAGAATTTGTTTTTGTAGTTGGTGCAGTTGATGGTGAAGCACTGGCTGCCTTTTTCCCTTCATTTCGCTTGTTTAACTGGCTCAAGCGCGTTCTCTACCCTTAGTAATGGCCGCCGTGCGACACGCCGCTAGTCACGTGACAGCCATTCCAGTCTCTATTTCCATGTATACATGTATGTGTCCATGCCACTGAACTCTAGTCCATGCGTGATTTTATTCAGTAAGTTCAATGTAAGTACATAATATAGTTGTAAATACATTAAAAATACATGGCTGTCACAACAAAATGAATAAATGTATTTCCATTGTGGTCCATTTAAAAATCAAATGACAAAAGATAAGTAATAATAAAATTATAACAACAACAACAACATAATAATAATAATAATAGTGTGTATATAATAACAAGAACCTAAACCATTTGTAAATACAGTAATACAGTAAATTGACATAAAAAAAATTATGAAATTAACAGGAAATAAAAGGGTTGAGTTCTTTCTTCCTGTTGAGGTCTAAAAACATTCTGGACTCACAGGCCATTCCAAACTCCTGATAGAAAGTTTGCATAATTTATTACCACCCTTGAAGAATGTCAGCTACTTATTTTATAAACACTACCCAATCTAGAGTCCGTAGATCCCCATGGGCAACACGCTAGTTTGATTTTAATTTCTTAGACTACAGCCTGGCATCATCAAAATAACTGAGCTGTCCAATCCACAGCCAAGCAGACGTCATATTACAAGAGTCACTGGTGAAATAATAACAGTGTCATCTGTACAAATAACATAGACACATGGTGTCTGTGGTATGGTACCGGAATGTGAGAAATACGTCATACAGCCTATGCACAAACCTCCACAGTGCTTTAACCAGAGCAATGAGCTGTGCCCTGAGGCAAAGTGCTGCTGTGCATCCCGCTGAACTGTGCTAATCTTCCCCCACTCCTTGGTGAACAGTTAATGCACCACTGCACATGATCGCTGCCCGCTCAGCTCAGGTCAATGAAATCGCTCTGGCCCCAAACAGAAATAAACCTGGGATGACTGCTGGAATGGGCTCCAGCCCTACCGTGGCCCTTTATTGGAGTAAGCAAGTATTCAAAAAATAAATGTTTTAATTTCTGCTTGTATATTTAACATCAAAGTAACTACACAGTGTGAAACGCATTCAAGCAGAAAATATTAATTTCAAAATGCATTAACGAAATACAAACCAAAGCCGTCTATAAAGTTAAGGTAGCAGGTTCATATCACCCTTTGTCTGCACAGATTACAATCCAATTGTTCACTTTTATAGATCACAAAGGGCCACACCATTACAAGGTTTTTGCACACTTTCAAAACCTTCACGATAGATGACAGCCATCTGCAGTACCAGAATTACCACAGATTACTCACTTCAGCATGCTCTAAATGGATATCCAACTTTTTTTTTAGCAGCCTAAAATCAGTAATGGGAGATCTGCTTAAGTCAGCAATAACTTGCTATAACAAAAAAAAAAAAAAGTTTTAGCACAGCCACACTTAATTTCACTTTTACATACCTGTTTTGTGCTGTTTCATCTCAAATTCGCCGATGTACTGTGTTTCTTCCTGGGGCTGCTCGCTTGAATCTGCTCATTAGCTGATGCTGATGTTTGTATGGGATACGGGAAGGCAAAACAAATTTTGGTGCATCAAATTCCACCACAAGCTAATCGGTTCATTCTGTTTAAGTGCCCTTTTTTAATTTGTTAAAATACACGATGATAGTATTTATTGTTTGTTAGTTATAATCTACACAAGGTGGTCGGATTGATGAGCTCTTTCATCGACATTTTGACTGTCTAAGTCCCATGAATTTAAAGACTGTGATTGTGTTTAGTAAAATATTTGACAAGAAGATGACAATAGAAACAGCACACAGGAAAGTTTGCTGAGTAAAATTTACTCTGCTGCGACATCAGTTCATCCCGGTCCAAATAGAGTGAATTATACTCTATCACAGAGCGAAATAAACTCAGTGTCAAATCAACTCTTATTGGACCACTTGCATTGAACAGATGTTGTCGCAGACCAAACTGTCCGTGGTCCATCCTGCTTTCACTGCGCAGGCGTCATCAGCCGCGGTTCACTGATAATCATCTTGTTTCTGCTTCAAGCTGCACTCCAGTCATCATCTATCTCAGCAACAGATATCTGAAGCTTTTGTACAACAATCATTTCCACATAAATTCAGCATTATTCTATAATAACAGATGGAGGAAGCGATCAGAGCGGCGCGGCTGCACAAGCTGTTAGCTGTTGCCTTCACTACGTGTCGGACATTTCAATGCGTCATTGTTTAAAGCCTTGTTTCTGCTTACAACTGACTAGAATGATTCAAGAGGTTTTACCTTTGTGATCTGATGGTTAATAATCCCATTAATCCATTTAATTGCTTTGGGTGGAGAGACTCTGTCACACGGGCAGCTGGGCTCCAGCATGACGCATGCACAGTGAAGGCATTGCGGACCAATGTTTAGGGGGACCGTTCAGTCTGCAACAGGTGCTGAGCTGATTCACTCTATGATGGAGAGTTTTTTTTTACTCTCTTTAGACTGGGATCAAATGCTATCCCAGCAGAGTACATTTTACTCAGCAAAATTTCCTGTGTGAGTTTGTGCCCTGAGGAGGGGGAAACACAAGACAGACATTTCTTCCTTCTGAATTATTATATCCTGAATTATTCACAGAGTAGTGCCCCCCCACTTAGCTGACCTAATCAAACCCTACGTACTCGTACTGGACCAGACTCTCCGTTCTCAGGGTGCAGGACTACTTTGTGTCCCTATGAAGAATAAAAAGTCTGCAGGCCACAGAGCTTTCTCTCATTGTGCCCCTGTTTTGTGGAATGATCTCTCTATGGAGATAAAACAGTGAGATTCTGCAGAGACATTCAAATCCAGATTTAATGTACATTTATTCTACCTTTTGTAAAGCTAGCACACTGGCATAGTGTGGAACTACGGTTTCTGTCCTTTTAAATTCAGTTTATTAGTAACAGAACAGATTTCTGCCTCAACTTTATCTAAATTCGGGGCCTGTTAGTGAAGCTTAGGGCTAGCAGTCAGCGATTGCTTTAGTATTTTCTCTGCTTTCCTGTTGATTTAATGCTGATGAATTATACCTTAGATGTAGTTTTTCTGGTTGACTGGTTCTGCTCTTTTTTCTCTGTCTGAGGTGCAGAGGGAAATACGTGAGAGTGGCATCTGTGTACAGTGGGATGTTGAACTTATGCCGGGATCCCATGCCTGCAATTGTTGCAGCTGATGTTTTGTTTTTCCAAACTTTATCAAACTTTGTTAAACTTTGTAAAAACCTTGTTACCTGTGAGAAAGGATTAAGCAGAGGGTCGCCCCTTTGAGTCTGATCTGCTTGAGGTGTCTTCCTCAATATCATCAGAGGGAGTTTATCCTTACTGCTGTCACCTGGGTACTTGCTCTTGGGGTTGGTAAGGTTGACCCTTACTTGTGTGAAGCGCCTTGAGGCAGCTTTGTTGTGATTTGGCGCTATATAAATGTAATAAATTGAACTGAATTTGCACAGTATAACCCTGCTAAAGTCAACACAGGCTCCATTAACGATATGATTGAGTTGTGTCGAGGGGAAAAGGATCCATTATCAGAACGACTGACATAAAAATGAGTGAACAATTGATAAACAGAAACACTGTTTACTGAAGAATAAATCATTAGATGTTTGTTGGATGCACTTTGGTCTGGAGATTATTGTGATGAGACTTGAGCAGACAAACAAACAAAAAAAAGAACAGCAGTCAAAAAGAAAGACAGAGAAACTAACAGGCAGATAAACACAACACAGCTACAAAGCTCTTTTCTGACAGCCACTTTTAAATGAGCCAGCCAAAGGCCATTACCATCTGTCTGATATGTGCTTTAAAACAGTTTAACACATCCACGTGCACACTCGTCGCAGAGAGGCAGAAGCTGTAAGAATCCAGTTGATGCTGTGAGCTCGTTAAGTGACAGCTCCTCTGGTCTCCTCACACACTATTTTAATGATGGGATGATGTCATAGTGGAGGATTAAATAGTTATAGACAGGATGTGGGTCACTGCTCAAGCCAACATGTTCCATGCTGATTACTTCAGTGCAGGAAGCTGAAACTGTTCAACTTATATTTAAAGACAGACAATGATTATTTGACATTTGCCTGACTGCAGTAAGCGTGGCCTAGGTGACAATCAGACATCATCTCTGGAAAAGAAAGAAGCTGGTGAAGTCATTTTAATCTATCTAGCTTCAGAAACACATATTTTGAGAGAGACTGACAGAGAAGGAAGAAATGTCTGTTTAACCTCTACATTGTGTTTCCCCCTCCACAGGGCACAAACTCACACAGGAAAATTACTCTGCTGGGATAGTATGTGAGCCCAGTCTAAAGAGAGTAAAAAGCTCTCCATCATAGAATGAATCAGCTTGATAGTTGTTGCAGACCAAACGGTCCGCCCCCAAAACATTGGTCCACCCTGCCTCCACTGTGCATGTGTCATGCTGGAGCCCAGCCGCCCGTGTGACACAGAGTCTCTCCACCCAAAGCAATCAAATGGATTAATGGGATTATTAACCATCAGATGACAAGGTAAAACCTAAAATCAATCTAAAGTCAATTTTAAGCAGAAACGAGGCTTTAAATTGTGACACACTGAAATGTCCGACACGCAGTGAATGTAGTCGCGCCGCTCTGATCGCTTCCTCTGTCTGTTATCATGAAATAATGCTGAATTTACGTGGACAGGATTGTTGTACAAAAGCTTCAGATATCTGTACCTGAGATAGATGATGACTGGAGTGCAGTTTGAAGTAGAAACGAGGTGATTACATGTGATCCATGGCTGATGACATAAGCGCAGTGAAGGCGGGGTTGAGGGAGGACCGTTCGGTCTGTGACATCATCTGGTCAATGCAAGTGATTTTACTCCAATAAGAGTTGATTTTACACTGTTTTGAATTGATTTAGTTCTGTGATAGAGTATAATTCACTCTATTTGGACTGGGATCAAATGCTATCCCTGCAGAGTAAATGTTACTCAGCAAAACGTCCTGTGCATGATCTCCAGGAGAAGAGACAGGCACTCCAACCATGAGGCTAATACCCACAGGCTCTACCGACAAATGCTAGAGCATCTTTTGGTGTTGTGGAGTGATGTTTACTGACTTCAACTGCACAGCGACTCCTGCCGGCTCCGTCACACTCACTCCCCCTAAACGTCACTCCCATCCAGGTTGCTGCAGCACCAATTTAACCTCTGCTTGTGTTTCACCCTCGATCAGTCTTTATATCCATCTGTCCATCTACTCATCTGAATGTCAGTCCTCCAGTGCATTTTTCTGAACATTTGCCCCTTGTGAATTCATCATTATCAGCCACTGGGACAAAAATGGAGAGGAGAGAAAATGACAGATACGGCAAAAGAGAAGCAAAGGTGGGTGGAGTTGGTGACTAACCACGAGGCTAAAACCCACGGGCTCTAGTGTCTGTTGCTAGAGAGTCTTTTGGTGTTGGGGAGTGAGGTTTACCAACTTCAATTGCACAGTGACTCCTGTTTGCCCCGTCACACCTGCTTTGGCAACATTCACACAAAATCCTATCTGCAGGGTTGTGTGAGCTTGTCAGATTATTTCATTTCTTATCTTAGACAAAATATTCCTCACAACGTTATTAAAGTACAGTTATACAGACTAAAAAAAAAAACTGCAGGGTACTGATGAAGTATACATGTCATGTTTTAATCAATTAAATAATAATAATAAAAAAAAATCTACAAAATAATAATTATTTCATATTCCAAGTTGCCAAAGCCTCAAGTGATGTCCTCAATGATTATTCTGTCAAAAGAACAGTTTTTAGTAGGGGTGGAATGAGAAACTAGCGCCATGATACGATATATATCACATGGATATGGATAAACTTTTCAAAGCAGGCTTTTTCCAGCTACAACTTCTGGCTCAAATAAAGCCCTGTCTCTGTCAACCTGATCTTTAGACGGCCATTCATGCTTTCATCAGCTCCAGACTTGATTCCTGTAATGCACTTTATACTGGTATTAAGCAGTCTTCTCATGCACACCTCCAACTTGTGCAAAATGCTGCTGCTCCTCTTTTAACAAATACTTGATTAAAAGAGGAGCACCTGTACTTTACTCACTCCACTGGCTTCCAGTTCATTTTAGAATTGATTTTAACATTTTAATGTTTGTTTTTGAAACTTGCACCATCCTACATGTCTGAAATGTTAACTCTCAACACTTACGGGCATCTGATCAACTGTTGTTCTGGGGTCAAAATATCAACTTTAGGGTAAACTTTTGTGCTTTTGCAGTAGCTGAACCCAAACTGTGGATTTATGTACTATTTCTGACCCAGCACTTTTTAAATCAAAGCTCAAGACTTATTTATTTAAACTGGCTTTTAATACCTAGTGCAGTTGTTACATGTTTTGTTTTGTTGTTTATGTGCTTCTTTAATTCTATTGTAAATCATTCACACATATTATGTAGAAAGTAATCTGTGATGAATGTTTAACCTTAAAAACAACATTTAGTTATTCTGAAATGTAAATTGTAATTCATGGTGTTATCTGATTGCTGTTTACATAATTTATAAATCATTTATGATCTTTCTGCAAAAGGTAATTATTTCTCTCATACAGTAAATGTCTTCATGGTATCATGATACGCATTTTTAAAAAAACAGGTGCCACAATATGATTATCAAGATATAAGATGTATCATCCCACCCCTAGTTTTACTATACCAATATTCTTGCACCTTAAAAAAATAGATTTTAAAGTTTGTACCAAACAATATAATACTTACATGACTCTAAAATGAAAAGTTTTCAAGTATCTTAGAAATGACCTGTTTCAAAGCAGAAAGTTTGACCATATTACGCCCATTTTGGCATCCCTTCACTGTCTTCCTGTCACTGCAAGATCAGATTTTAAGGTACTGTTATTGGCCTATAAAATTGTTCATGGACTTGCACCTCCCTATCTGGCTGACCTGGTGAAGCCCTACGTACCGGCTCGGGCCCTGTGTTCACAGAGTGCAGGACTTTTATTTGTTCCCAGGGTTGAATAAAAAGTCTGCCGGTCCCAGAGCTTTCTCCTACCGTGCCCGAGCTCTGTGGAATGATCACCCGGCACGTATATGGCAGTCAGATACTGTGGAGACTTTTAAATCTAGTATAAAGACCCTTTTGTTTTCCTTATTTTATCATTAGTTTTATTGTCTTATGATGTGTTTTTATTCTTGTGCTCTTTTATGGTTTTATCTTTTTATTGTGTTCTTAATTTTTTTAATTAGTTTTTTTTTTCTGTTTTTCAGTATTGTGTTGTGTGAAGCCCCTTGAGGCGATCTCATCGCGAATTGGTGCTATACAAATCAATAAATTTGAATTTTCTAAAAACAACTCTTCAACTTTCAATTTAACTTATACAGTATTCGTCTCTTTTCTACATGGAAATTGTGGGAATTTATGATGTATAACCTGAAATAGTAACAACATTTAAATGTGAAGGCACTTAAAACTGATTAAGCACAATATTAACCTTTTAAGCTATTACATAAATGCCAAACTTGTTATCAATTAAAGAAGTCTATTACAGTTCAAGGTGTGTCCTTAGCCAACATGAGGGGCTTAATGTGACATTTAATTCTCTGTCAGCCAACTACCTGATTAATTGAGCTGTCGGTACAGCGCTAATATGCTCATCACCATTGCATAGTTATTTATACAGGAATAAAAAGGTTCTACAAGCAACTGTACCGCTCAGAAAACAGAAACTTATTTGCATATGGTTAAAAGAGAAAATCACTGCTTAGACCAAACATTTTCACACTTTTCCGTGACAATAAATTTGCTTCAGCTGTATAAGACAAAATGTAACGTGCAGCATGTTTGACTCTATTGTTCTGGAGTGAACATTTTTTGAGTGGCCTGTCGTTTTGTCAATAAATCTATTGCTCTGCCAGCTTAAAATCGGCAGCAGCAGTTTATTTCACATAATGCTACAATAATTTGCTCGTCGCTATTTGTGTTCGCTCATCCTGTCATTTCAGGGTGTGTGTAAATAACTTATTGGGCTCACACAATGAGGCTGGCGGACAGAAGAAACGCGTCTGCCGCCGCTCTGATTCCCGTGGGAGTCGGCTCGGAGGAGGCACAGATTTGTACATCAAATGGAGCGACTGTCAAACAGGAGCTCGGGGCTCCCTTTCTGTAAACAACACATCAAAGAGCCACACACACACACACACACACACACACTAATTCTTCTCCTGCACTTTGTCATCCATCAAAATATCTGCTCTTTATCTTGGCCCCGTCTCGACTCTTCCATTCTGTCATTGCCAGCTGGGAAACACCAAACCTGTTGAAGCTCTTTTTTTTTTTTTTTTTAATTGAAGCATTATTGTGACTCATCCTACGCCATCGCCCTTCTCTGTTCTGCTAACAGCCCACTTCCTCTTTATGTTTTTTCCTTCCCCTCATCCTCTTTCTTGTCATGTGGATGGATAAAGAGGAGAGGAGCCCGTGTTGGAGCAGAGCAAACGGGATGACAGATGGACAGTCCCAGTGCAGATAAGAGGATTAGGCCGCATGTTGTTGTTGTTGTTCTTGGTTTAAACAGTTAGCTCGTCAGCGTTTTCACCGCTGAGCCCCGCTGAACGGTAGATATGGAGAAACGTGATCAGTGAAAGGTTGACATCCTGCTCTGAAGCTCACGTTTCAGCTCCAATAGTTGACTTTTGAAAAAAAAAACACCATTTTTGTTTCAAGCCACCGTCAACAAGTGTACTTCTGCTCTGTGTTCTTCTGGACTGCCTGTTGTGGAAAATCTGGCACTTTCTCTTGGCGGGATGGAACCTTGCAAGCTTTGTAGAGGATGACGAACAGGATGAGGATGAGGACGCCCACAACAGAATTGCAAACAATGGCCAAGATGGCCCACACAGACAGGCCCGTCCCCATATCTAACTCCATGGTCGCCTCCAGACTCACCCGGATCACGTCAGACTTCAGAGGATATCAAGTAGAAGGTGTATCCCTGAAAAAAAGAAGGGAATACACTGCATGAGTGTAACACCCAGGCAGGCACGCACTGTTCACACATTGGTTTGCTGAGCCCACCAGTGAAATCAGCTCAGTAAAGATTACTTTCTGTCAGTGGGCCAAAGTGGTTTTATCTGTGCTGACACTATATATGGAACAGCCTGCAGGCAGGTCCATAAGGAGTTGGACAGTGACAAAGTTTTTGGATTTTTGCTTCTGTGCACCATTACAATGGCGTTAGAATTTAAAAAAAATCTAAATGTCTTATAGTGTAGACTGTTAGCTTTAATTCAAGGCATTTAAGAAAAATATCACATGAATTCTTGGACTTCATTTATATCACTTGCTAATAATAGAGCAGGTATTTCAGTGGGATTAGGCATTGGGATACCAATATGTAGACCTGGATTTGGCTCCCGGTTACACTACCTGTTGTGTCCTTGGGTAAGCCAGTTCTTCTGCATTGTCACAGTCCTCACATTTGTAAATGAGTACTAGTCTTGGTGGGGAAGTAACCAGCGATGGACTGGCATCCCATCCAAGGGGAGTCGTACACTCTCACCCTCTTCACACCATGGGATCCAGGAATAAACACCATCACCAATGGGTCTCAGAGCCTATATTGGGCCTATTTCTACTTCTGTTAAGAAATATGAACACTACAGTATGGTACGGTATGGAATGGTCCTGGGATATGACATAGACTTTAATTTTTAGATTTCAGTCTTTTTAATTTTAGATTTGAGCCATTTTAATTTTCATACACTCAAAAAATTGATGCATTGGATGAACTCAATTCAATTATGCACAGGATTTCATCTAATAAATATATGTAGCCCCAACTCAAATAAAGCACATCCATGCAAGATAATTTAATTTAATTTAGTTGGGACTACATATCTTCCTACTATGGCTCACAAACCCAGTTTGTGATCCCAGATCACAAACTTTTTGTCACCCTCCCCTCTGGCCAGAGGCTGAGGTCCATCAGGATGAAAACCTCAAGACACAAAAACAGCTTCTTTCCATAAGCAGCTAGACTCATAAATAATGCCAGAGACCCCCACTTACCCTGCCACCCCCCCCCCCCCGCCCCCACTACCCACTATCATAAAGTACAGATTGGTTATCCCTGTACTGAGAGGTACTGTATATCTGTACTTCAGTCACCTGTTTTTGCACAGTCCAATGTCATTACGTTAAATTAATTTAACAGTGAATATAGTTTTGCCAAGTTGACTCTTTTACTTCTTCCAGAAGTGTTTTTCTTTTCTTTTCTTATTGTTTATGCGCCGATAACACCAGACCAAATTGTATGTGTGAACTTACTTGGCAAGAAATTTGATTCTGATTCTGATGGCCAAATCCTGGAAGTCATTGAAAGCCTTGCGTCTCAGTCTTAGCACCTGTGTCTAATCACAGCATCATCTCAGTCAAGGTCAATAAACCTTTCCCCGTAAACAAAGGCACCTAAAATGCTGGTTTTGGACAACCCTACTCAACACCCAGCCCATGCAAACATTGAACAGTGTACAACCTAGAACAAAGCCCTCATGAATACCAGTTTTCACTGGGAATAATTCAGTCTGCTCTTTCTCCACACAGCACTTACAAACCCTCTACATAGGCTGGCAATGCCCAGCAACTTCTTGGGGATCCCACAAAGTATTTATACAAATGGCTGTAATTCTTCAATGTTTAATGAAAAAATTTTGTTAAACCCTTTGAATTAAAGCTGAACATCTCCTCTACAAGAACGTCTTTATTGTTTCATTTTAACTTCATTGTGGTGGTGTAACGAGGCAAAATTACACACACACACACAAAAAGATATCACTGTCTAAATACTTATGGACCTGAGTGTATGTAATGCGTATCCACGGCCTTTGCTGAGTTTATTCTCTTTCTCCTTGAGAAGTAATAAGGGCTTTTTTCCCCAGTCACATACAGGGTTTCACTAAAAGGGTATCTAATAAAGCAACACAATGGCAGATTATTATTACATTTCAGGGTTTATATAGCAAATGAAAAAACGTCAGACAGATGCAAATAAAAATTCATTCTGTGGATTTAGTTATGTACAATCATCCATTGAAGGTGTGAGAGTATCACAAAGCAGCAAAGTGCCCTTTGGCTGCCATGCCACCTTCAAACGTTCTTTTCTTTCCTTTTGTTTTTTAGTCTTTATTTCCTTTATATAAGCACAGAGGAATGAAGTTATTAAACTGATAAAGAAGGTGCCAGTAAGCACTTTTTTCTTGCAGAATTATTTGTAATAAACTTCAGCAGTAATGTATTTTTGCAAAGAATTTGCAGGAAAATACAGAAGGCGCCAGTTTTGTAGCCTGACATTAAATGGGTCACTGAAGTGTGTGTGTGTGTGTGTGTGAGAGAGAGAGAAAGAGAAAGAGAGGGGGTGGGGGGGTCAGACACACATGAGATTGAGGATGTGAATATTTTTCCAGTGAGAGTATAACAGATAAAAACTCCAGCTCATCTTTTTGTTGCTGTTACCCCTTTCCCTTCCCGTAATGCATTTCTAATGAAACCACACATTTTCTCTTCTCTCCAACCGAGGGCGATACCACAGAAGCCCGGACCTGCTGTTGAAAACTCATTTCAAAGTTATCCTTCCCTTTATAGGCATTTTATGACAAAGCCAAATAAAGATGGATAGCTCCATGTCGGATGAGGCGACAGTGATGCATTTGATCTCTGCTCAAACACATGGAGCAGGTTTGTGTTTGGTGCTAGATGGGCAGAATGGTGGTGGCATGGTTTTTCTTTTGGGGGGGGGGCTGTCAGTGTAACAGTTCTCTTCACAGTTTTGGAGAATATTTCCAGAAGCAAGGTGAAACCAAATTTAGCACAGCGAGTGGGCATCCAGGTCCTGAATTTTAATTAGGACCAAAGCGAGGAATGTCTAAGCTATGAGAGAGAGAGAGAGAGAGAGAGAGAGAGGGAGGAGGGGTGAATGTGAGCAGTGGAATGGAATGAGAGCTGTGTGGCTGCTTATGTTGACGTCGGAAAATCAGATGTGCATAAACACGCAACAGTCAACCACGTTATTTGTTATCACCAATTCTACAAGATTTTCAAATGCAATATTTCTCAAAGTACATAATCGAGGTTCACGTCTTAATGACTACACGAACAATCTTTTCTCATTTGCAAGACAAATATATCTTCTTAGAATACCAGAGAGCTGTGTTTTCATTAGTGAGTCCACTGGAATGTGAACAAATTTAAAAGTAAAGGATTCAATTGGAATTATGTCAAATAGGTCTCAACATGTTAATAAAAAGAGGACAAATGTTTTCCATTTGAATTTCAGCCCTGTGCAGAGTCACTGCTCTGATCACATCACTCACATAGTGACTGGAAGTCTCAGCTCAGACTGTGGTTTATGGAATACTTTCTGGAATGTTTTTTGCTGATCAGCGAGGTAATCTGGTCTGTGCAGCCCAAAATCCATTCTGGTGTGTGGAACTGCAGTACCTTTGCAGGTCTGGTCTTAACTGTACAGATGTGCTGCTGAACCTCAGTCTACCTCATTCCACGTCTTTGGATTAAGGACATTCTGTCAGATCGCTCACAGAGAGTCAGGATTGGCCCTCACATATCCACAGCTCAGCACCGGTTCCCCTCAAGGCTGCGTGCTGAGCCCACTGCTCTTCACCCTCTACACCTCTAACTGCACCCCTATCCGCACCAGCAACACCTTCATTAAGTATGCAGATGACACCACAGTGGTAGGCTGTATCACTGGAGGAGATGAGTCTGCCTACCGCGATGAGGTGGAACAGCTGATGGTGAGGTGTTGAGAAAATAATCTGTTCCTGAACACATCCAAAACCAAGAAGCTAATCATAGACCAGGAGAAACAAAACAGACATTCAGCCCATTTTCATATGGGAGACCTGTGTGGAAAGGGTCAGGGATTTCCGTTTCATGGGAGTCCACATAGAGGAGAAACTGATCTGGGACAGAAACACTACACATTTGGTAAAGAAGGCAAAGCAAAGACTTCACTTTCTGAGAATCCTCAAGAAAAATAACATAAACCAGAGATTGCTCGTGTCTTTTTACCACCCTGCCATGGAGAGCATCCTCGCATACTGCCTCTGTATGTGGTTTGCCAGCAGCGCGGTGACAAACAAGAAAGAGCTGCAGAGGGTTAACAAAATGGCACAGAAGATCATTAGGTGCCCTCTACCCACACTGGGGCCTTCATGGCTCTTACTATCTCAAGAGAGCCAACACCATCCTAAAGGACTCATCCCACTCTGGCCACTCTGTTTGAGCTACTGCCATCAGGTAGACGGTACAGGGCCATTAAAACAAGTATGAATAGACTGAAAAACAGTTTCCACCCAACTGCTGTTACAGCTATGAGTGTTGCCGGAACCTTATAGCCAGGTCACATGCCAAATTTGAAATTAGTGCAATACTGTCAATGTGCAATATCCACCACCAATGAAATATCCACAGTTTTGTACATACTTTTCTCTTTTTCTACATACAATCTCTTTTTTGCTACTACATACTTGTAATTTTTTTTATTTTATTTAAGTTATACTCTAAACACACCTTTTTCATTCAGTTAAATTTTATGTTTATTTTCTTTTCTGCCCCAGACCTTTCAAGTCTGCGTGTGGTTTACTCAGGTTCATATTTGCATTGAAAGGCTTGCGTCTTACCTTTCATTGTACTTGTTACAATGACAATAAAGAATCTGAATCTTACGAGGTCTGTCAATAAAGTAACGGTCCTTTTTATTTTTTAAAAAAATTATATGGATTTGAATCACGTGCGATTACATCAGCCAAGGTTGAACCCTTGTGCGCATGCGTGAGTTTTTCCACGCCTGTCGGTGACGTCATTTGCCTGTGAGCACGGCTTGTGGGAGGAGCGCTCCACCCCCCTCGTCGGATTTTTTCTTGTGAGAAAATGGCCGAACGCTTGGAGCAGTGATACTGCATTAAATTCTGCCAGAAACTCAGCGACAGCCAGGCAGAAACGATTTGAAAAATCCAAACGGCTTTCGGAGATGAAGCCATGAGCAGCACACGGATTAAGGAGTGGTACAACCGGTTTAAAGACGGGCGCGTAACGGTGGAGAGCGAGCCGCGCTCCGGTCGGCCTTCAACGAGCCGAAATGACGAGATCGTTTCCAAAGCGCACGCTGTGGTTATGCGGGATCGTCGTGTGACTGTCCGAGAAATTGCGGAGGAAGTGGATATTAACAGGACTTCGGCACATTCCATCATGACGGAAGATCTGGGCATGAAACAAGTGGCGGCGAAGTTCGTGCCAAAGTTGCTGACGGCGGAGCAAAAGCAACATCGTGTCTAAGTCTCACAGGACATGCTGGACTCCATTCACACTGATCCCAGCTTTATGGACACCATAATCACCAGTGATGAGTCCTGGGTGTACGGGTACGACCCGGAAACCAAATTCCAGTCGTCATAGTAGAAGCATTCCACGTTGCCAAGACCGAAGAAGGCGCGCCAAGTGCGCAGCAACATCAAGGTAATGCTTACTGTTTTTTTGACTCCCGTGGTGTGGTACACCACGAGTACGCACCACAGGGTCAAACAATAACAAAGGAGTATTACAGGGATGTCCTCCATCGTCTACGTGATGGTGTGCGGCGCAAGAGTCCGGAGTTGTGGGCCAGAGGAAATTGGTGCCTCCACCACGACAACGCGCCAGCTCATTCCTCTCATTTAATTCAGACTTATTTGACCAAAAACCAGACTCCGGTGGTTCAACAGGTGCCTTACTCTCCTGACATGGCCCCTTGCGACTTCTGGCTATTCCCAAAACTTAAAATACCATTAAAAGGAACGCAATTTGAGACAAGAGAGGACATCATGGCTGCGACAACGGCAGAGCTGCGCGCCATCCCGAAAAAGGCTTTCTTGGAATGCTTCCAACAGTGGCGACACCGCTGGGAGAAGTCTGTGGAGTCCCAAGGAGAGTACTTCGAGGGTGATTATGTTTCCAACCCTCCAGGTAAGCCAGTTTTTTTTCCCAGCCAATGGTCCGATACTTTATTGACAGACCTCGTATATCTGGACGTTGAGCAGATAGCAACAGGCCAGTTTTACTTGGTGCTGAACATCTGCAATGCTTCTGGTCAATGCTGATGCCATGTTTGGCCGTCAAACAGTGCAGGTGTCATTGCCAGTTTCCAACTGATATGTAGTTGTCATTTTCACACCAAGTGCAAGTATTTATGTGCATGTTGGTGTTAAAGTGAGGTGTGGTCAGGTGCAGTGTTGAAGAATTTCTTTTGTGAGACAGCAGAAAGTGATTGGAAAGTTGACCACAGAGTTTATCTGCTATACTATCTGTGTGTGTGTGTGTGTGTATATATATATATATATATATATATATATATATATATATATATATATATATATATATATATATATATATATATACATATATATATATATATATATATATATATATATATGAGGTCTGTTAGAAAAGTGTTGGACCTTTTTATTTTTTCAAAAACCTGATGGATTTGAATCACGTGTGCTTGCATGAGCAAACCTTGAACCGGCAGCCAGGTGGAAACCATTCGGATGATTCAGACGGCTTTCGGTGACGATCCTATGGGCATCACATAGATTAAGGAGTGGTACAACCGGTTTAAAGACGTCTGCACAACGGTGGAGACAAGCCGCGCTCTGGTCCGCCATCAACATGCTGAAATGTCCAGATCATTTCCAAAGTGAACACTGTGGTGATGCGGGACCGTCGTGTGACTATCTGAGAAATTGCGGAAGAGGTGGACATCAGCACTTTTTCGGCACATTACACTGTGACAGAAGATTTGGCCATGAAAAGAGTGGCTGTGAAATTCATGCTGCTGCTGATGGCGCAGCAAAAGCGGCTTTGTGTTGAAGTCTCACAGGACATGCTGTGACATGCCCACCTCTTCCACAATTTCTCGGATAGTCACATGACTGAAAAGTCACCGAAAGCCGTCTGAATCATCCGAATGGTTTCCACCTGGCTGTTGCCCAGTTTCTGGCAAAATTTGATGCGGTGCTGCTCCAGTCGTTCCGTCTTTTTCCTTGGAATGAAAATCCGCCGAGCGCACGACACACACCTCACACAAAGGCTGCTTACCAGAAAATGATGCAATCGACAGGCGTGAAAAAGTTCACACATGCGCAAGAAGGTTCAAGGTTGGCTCATGCAAGCACACGTGATTCAAATCCATCAGGTTTTTGAAAAAAATAAAAAGGTCAGATACTTTTCTAACAGACCTCGTATATATACTGCTATATTATCTGTATATAGTGCAATTTTCAGATACGGCGGTACAGTGGCTTAGTGGTTAGCACTGTTGCTGGTTAGCCAGAAGGTGCTGGGATTGTTTCCCGCATGCTCCTTTCTGTGTGGTGGTTGCATGTTCTCCCCGTGTTTATGTGGGTTCCCTCCTGGTGGTGTGGCTTTCTCCCACTTCCAAAGACATGCAGGTTTGGTGAATTGGAAACTTTAAACTGACCGTAGGAGTAAGTGAACATGTGAATGTGTTTTTCTGTCTATATGTGGCCCTGAGGTAGGCTGGCAGCTTGTCTGGGGTGTACCCCGCCTCTCACCCAGTGAATGCTGGGATAGGGTCCAGCTCCCCAGTGACCCTTAATTGAAATAAACAGGTATAGAAAGTGAATGAATCTAACTATTACTGTAATTACTTGTTTAATACAGCAAATTCAACTTTTAAAAAATGTCATTTATATTTCAATATTCAATAGTCTTCTCTTTAAAACAACAACAAAAATAAAGTATGCACTGCTGGACATTATTCCTCAACAAAAAATGACCCAGTCTTAACTGGTACCTTTTACAGTCCAATATAAAGTGTCTCCAAAATAAAATTAATGTAACAGCGTTTGTCCTTCAAGTAAAAGAAATGTTGTGCATTATTTTCTGTTGGGCTCACTTTTATTGAAGGTGTGGGTGGGTGCTGTGCACTCCTCACCAACACGCTTCAGAGCTGGCAGTCTGAACATCATGTCATTGCGGCACAAACAAATGTTTCACATCACACTAATTTGAATGAATTTTTTATCTGCACGCGGTGTGCATGATATGTGTGTGTATGTGTGCTTCCACGCTTGAACAGGCTAGAGGTCTGGGAGAGGAATAGAGCTGCTCCAAGCCTCACACACAGGCACAGGGGAGGGGAAGATAGATAGAGAGAGAGAGAGAGAGAGAGAGAGAGAGAGAGAGAGAGGAGAGAGAGAGAGAGAGAGAGAGAGAGATAGAATAGTATAAATGCACCAATTTATTTTCTTCCTTTCTCCATTACCAAATGGAATATCAAACTTTGGGTTTCAGTGCCCATTCCTCACTTACTTTAGATGATAACGGGTGAGGTTTTTCACTTCAGCTTTCTCTTTGGTGGAATCCTTGCTCTAAGTGCAGCCATACTCCCTTCTTTTGATGCATTGTTGCATAAATTTACAAAATTAATTACGTTGATGACCTTGAAGCATCACCCCAGCCCTACACCTTACATAGGTAGGCTCGGGGCGAGCTTGCATTCTGGATGTATATGCAACAAAAGGGAATCAAAAACAACAATGAAGCAAAAATGAAACACTGATACAGAATATAAACTTTGCCTTATTCCTTCACTGCTTCACCTCAGGGAGCTTGGGTGGCTTCTTTCCTGCTTGCACATTTAGACAGGTTGTGTGCAGATCGGCTAACACAGCATAAAATCTCTTACTTCTACATTCTAAAAAGCAGTGCACCATGATTTCACTGCATTCCACCTGTCAGATGACAATCTTATTAGATTGTTTCATGTCATGCCCAAAACACACCTGTGTCAAATGAACTGACTAAATATAACCCCTTTGCACTCTGCACCCTGCTTTGTAAATCAGACTATACACCCTATGAATATCAAAGTGGAGTTGGACACTCCTTAAAATCCTCGTGCCATTGGATTTACAGTGTGCACAACAGATCGTCAAAATACATCCTACTGTCTCTGCTACATGGTGAAATAAACTGAGTAATTCAATTTTTCTGTTTCTACAGTTGCAAAGACAGATGAAATTCCAAGGAGATGCTCACGTATCACACAGCTTACATTTGGGAGATAAGATGTTCTGCAATTTTGCCGGGATTTTCATCACACTGTACATTTTAATATGTTGAGTTCACTTGAAAAAAAGCTTGGAAACTGACTGTCTCACTTCCCTCAGTCACCTTCAAAGTAGCTCCTGTATAGTCCCTCGGGCCTGTTGGTTTCAGTGCTTATCTCTGTGCTTATCTCCAGAATCTGTAGCATGCAGCCGGTGGGACTGATGGCTCTCCCTGGACATGACACGAGTTTCTTCCCCAGACAACTGAGCCAATGCATATGGTGTCTTGTCCAAGGACACAGACAGACAGCTTGAACAGATTCAAATACAGGTGTACATACTGGCAGGCCAACTTCTTATAAACTGAGGTACCTGCTCTGCATTGTGTTCAAAAAAATATGCTGTTGGAAATAGGATATTTAAAGTGCAGCCATGCACCAAGCCTCCACCAAGTTTCATGAAACCACCTTCATGAGTGTGTGTGTGTGTAATATCAGCCACAAAATAAAAGTCAATGTGGAGCCTGTCATTGCCTTTAAGAACAATGTTAAATAAATAAGAATCAAGTGCATCATATTCATCAAGGGTGTATTGCTATTTTCTAGTAAAGTGGTACTAAGTACTAAGTAATGTGTTTTTGGGTCAAAGCATGGGTTCTTATGCATTTTAACAATGTATTATCAGCAGTGCTCATTTTCATTTTAAGCAATATTTAAAGTCTGGATCACATGTGAAATTGAATGCCCCTCGATATGATTGCCATCCGCTAGCCAACCTGGGGACGAAGAATACCAAAGTAAAAATATGGTGTGAACTATAGTTAATAAAGTTTGCAATTGCTTTCCATTTGTTTTTACTAAGATTGGTGTCTCAGTGCGTCAACACTGGCAACACTCAATTCAATTTCATTTCATTTATATAGCACCAAATCACAACAAAGTTGCCTCAAGGCGCTTCACACAAGTAAGGTCTAACCTTAACAACTCCCAGAGCAAGCACACAGGTGGCAGCGGTAAGGAAAAACTGATGATTTGAGGAAAGAAAACCTCAAACAGACCAGACTGAAAGGGGTGACCCTCTGCTTGGGCCATGCTACTGACACAATTTACAAAACAATTTACAAAACAAATACACGGGAAATTTTGCCAGTGCGGAGGACGGAGCATTGCAGAAACAGACACAACACCCATCTCTGGATGGAGCCGCACCTCAAATAGAGAGAAAAACAAAATCAGGCATCGGAAAGACAACAAATACAGTATAATTTGTCAGCATTAAGCAATTAGAAAACCGAAGAAATACTAAGGTGATCGCCGGCCACTAGCCCTAAGCTTCACTAAAAGATCCAGACTTTAGATGAAGTTGAGGCCGCAGGCTGCTCCATTTCCTAATAAAATGAATTAAAAGAGTAAAAAGGATAGTAACATACTATGCCAGTATGCTAGCCATTCGAAAGGGAAAATAATGAAATAAACTTTCTCCCAGACGGACTGCTGGCTTAAAGAAAGCTCTTCAAATTAATACAAGGTTGTAAATGTTTTTCTTATTTCTGTTACCTGTTTAACACTTCTGTTAAACAGGTAATGGTGTTTTTTTTTTCATTTGTATAAAAAAAGAAAGAAATTATCAAGATCCCGCTAGACAGCGCCTAAGCACATGTGTGATGACATCACAACGCTATCCAGTTAGGGAGGCAAGGTTTCTTTCAATAACAAGAATTGTCAAAAAACTTTCTCGTGTGTTGGAATTGTGTGGCGGTAGGAATCACCTTTTGAATGCTTGAATAACGATGTCAGTCGCACAAAGAAATCAAATAATAGTGAAAACATGTTCGGTGCTGTGTTATAACAGATCAGTCAGTCGCTCCGTGAGGCGTCATAACATCAAGCCTGGTTCACATGGCAAGATAATTAGGCCGATATCGGACCCGATCTTCCCCTTCCGACAATCTTAAGGATGCCCCGACAATCGTGATGATGCTAAATATAATCTTATCAGATATTCCTGCCGTGTGTGGATGGTAAGAGCACTCTGATCTGCTCACAAGGACGTGAGGAGCTAAATGTGACATGCAGCCAATCAGAAAACGAGGTGTCTGACCCAGGGGCATAGCACCAAATTCTGGGCTCTAGGTACTAGCCATATTGAAGACCCCCCCCCCCCCCTCACACACACACACACACACTGTTATGTTCTTTTTTATTAACGCAAACACCAAATTTCTAATGTGTTGTCAAACCAGATCTAAATCATGTATTCCTTAGATCACACCTGGGAGTCAGAACCCTTTTTAAAGTTAGGGGAGCAATATTGAGTTAGGGGGTCTGGGGGACCAAATTGCACCATTTTCTAGAAAAGTGGTGCAATTTGGTCCCTCAGACCCCCCAACTCGATATAGTTAGCTTTCAAGCTCACCTCTCTTTTCAAAGAATTTGGTTAGCAGCTGCTTTCCCTCATTAATTTTCTTTCCCTGTCCTTTTTTCTCTTCTTTTTTGAAATCTGGACATTGATTTTTTAAGAAAGACATATTTTATTTCAGCCTAAACACTAGGCTGGAACTAACAATTATTTTAGTAATCAATTCATCGGTCGATTATTTTTGATTAGATCATTTATTTATTTTTTTACTTACATGTGAGTTTTGCCATTATTTCTTTAAGTGAGTTATTATTAAGAGGCCTTTGTCATGTAACATCAACGTTTGAGCTTGTAACAAAGTTATGTTATATTGTCATCAAAAACATACCTGGAGTAGTGTTTGTTTTATTTTGCACACATACATCACTGACACACCACAAAGAGATTTCCATCACTATTTCATATTCCAAGTTGCCAAAGCCTCAAGTGATGTCCTCAATGATTATTCTGTCAAAAGAACAGTTTTTAGTAGGGGTGGAATGAGAAACTAGCGCCATGATACGATATATATCACATGGATATGGATAAACTTTTCAAAGCAGGCTTTTTCCAGCTACAACTTCTGGCTCAAATAAAGCCCTGTCTCTGTCAACCTGATCTTTAGACGGCCATTCATGCTTTCATCAGCTCCAGACTTGATTCCTGTAATGCACTTTATACTGGTATTAAGCAGTCTTCTCATGCACACCTCCAACTTGTGCAAAATGCTGCTGCTCCTCTTTTAACAAATACTTGATTAAAAGAGGAGCACCTGTACTTTACTCACTCCACTGGCTTCCAGTTCATTTTAGAATTGATTTTAACATTTTAATGTTTGTTTTTGAAACTTGCACCATCCTACATGTCTGAAATGTTAACTCTCAACACTTACGGGCATCTGATCAACTGTTGTTCTGGGGTCAAAATATCAACTTTAGGGTAAACTTTTGTGCTTTTGCAGTAGCTGAACCCAAACTGTGGATTTATGTACTATTTCTGACCCAGCACTTTTTAAATCAAAGCTCAAGACTTATTTATTTAAACTGGCTTTTAATACCTAGTGCAGTTGTTACATGTTTTGTTTTGTTGTTTATGTGCTTCTTTAATTCTATTGTAAATCATTCACACATATTATGTAGAAAGTAATCTGTGATGAATGTTTAACCTTAAAAACAACATTTAGTTATTCTGAAATGTAAATTGTAATTCATGGTGTTATCTGATTGCTGTTTACATAATTTATAAATCATTTATGATCTTTCTGCAAAAGGTAATTATTTCTCTCATACAGTAAATGTCTTCATGGTATCATGATACGCATTTTTAAAAAAACAGGTGCCACAATATGATTATCAAGATATAAGATGTATCATCCCACCCCTAGTTTTACTATACCAATATTCTTGCACCTTAAAAAAATAGATTTTAAAGTTTGTACCAAAAATATAATACTTACATGACTCTAAAATGAAAAGTTTTCAAGTATCTTAGAAATGACCTGTTTCAAAGCAGAAAGTTTGACCATATTACGCCCATTTTGGCATCCCTTCACTGTCTTCCTGTCACTGCAAGATCAGATTTTAAGGTACTGTTATTGGCCTATAAAATTGTTCATGGACTTGCACCTCCCTATCTGGCTGACCTGGTGAAGCCCTACGTACCGGCTCGGGCCCTGTGTTCACAGAGTGCAGGACTTTTATTTGTTCCCAGGGTTGAATAAAAAGTCTGCCGGTCCCAGAGCTTTCTCCTACCGTGCCCGAGCTCTGTGGAATGATCACCCGGCACGTATATGGCAGTCAGATACTGTGGAGACTTTTAAATCTAGTATAAAGACCCTTTTGTTTTCCTTATTTTATCATTAGTTTTATTGTCTTATGATGTGTTTTATTCTTGTGCTCTTTTATGGTTTTATCTTTTTATTGTGTTCTTAATTTTTTTAATTAGTTTTTTTTTTCTGTTTTTCAGTATTGTGTTGTGTGAAGCCCCTTGAGGCGATCTCATCGCGAATTGGTGCTATACAAATCAATAAATTTGAATTTTCTAAAAACAACTCTTCAACTTTCAATTTAACTTATACAGTATTCGTCTCTTTTCTACATGGAAATTGTGGGAATTTATGATGTATAACCTGAAATAGTAACAACATTTAAATGTGAAGGCACTTAAAACTGATTAAGCACAATATTAACCTTTTAAGCTATTACATAAATGCCAAACTTGTTATCAATTAAAGAAGTCTATTACAGTTCAAGGTGTGTCCCTTAGCCAAATGAGGGGCTTAATGTGACATTTAATTCTCTGTCAGCCAACTACCTGAGTAATTGAGCTGTCGGTACAGCGCTAATATGCTCATCACCATTGCATAGTTATTTATACAGGAATAAAAAGGTTCTACAAGCAACTGTACCGCTCAGAAAACAGAAACTTATTTGCATATGGTTAAAAGAGAAAATCACTGCTTAGACCAAACATTTTCACACTTTTCCGTGACAATAAATTTGCTTCAGCGTATAAGACAAAATGTACGTGCAGCATGTTTGACCTCTATTGTTCTGGAGTGAACATTTTTTGAGTGGCCTGTCGTTTTGTCAATAAATCTATTGCTCTGCCAGCTTAAATCGGCAGCCAAGCAGTTTATTTCACATAATGCCTACAATAATTTGCTCGTCGCTATTTGTGTTCGCTCATCCTGTCATTTCAGGGTGTGTGTAAATAACTTATTGGGCTCACACAATGAGGCTGGCGGACAGAAGAAAACGCGTCTGCCGCCGCTCTGATTCCCGTGGGAGTCGGCTCGGAGGAGGCACAGATTTGTACATCAAATGGAGCGACTGTCAAACAGGAGCTCGGGGCTCCCTTTCTGTAAACAACACATCAAAGAGCCACACACACACACACACACACACACTAATTCTTCTCCTGCACTTTGTCATCCATCAAAATATCTGCTCTTTATCTTGGCCCCGTCTCGACTCTTCCATTCTGTCATTGCCAGCTGGGAAACACCAAACCTGTTGAAGCTCTTTTTTTTTTTTTTTTTAATTGAAGCATTATTGTGACTCATCCTACGCCATCGCCCTTCTCTGTTCTGCTAACAGCCCACTTCCTCTTTATGTTTTTTCCTTCCCCTCATCCTCTTTCTTGTCATGTGGATGGATAAAGAGGAGAGGAGCCCGTGTTGGAGCAGAGCAAACGGGATGACAGATGGACAGTCCCAGTGCAGATAAGAGGATTAGGCCGCATGTTGTTGTTGTTGTTCTTGGTTTAAACAGTTAGCTCGTCAGCGTTTCACCGCTGAGCCCCGCTGAACGGTAGATATGGAGAAACGTGATCAGTGAAAGGTTGACATCCTGCTCTGAAGCTCACGTTTCAGCTCCAATAGTGACTTTTGAAAAAAAAAACACCATTTTTGTTTCAAGCCACCGTCAACAAGTGTACTTCTGCTCTGTGTTCTTCTGGACTGCCTGTTGTGGAAAATCTGGCACTTTCTCTTGGCGGGATGGAACCTTGCAAGCTTTGTAGAGGATGACGAACAGGATGAGGATGAGGACGCCCACAACAGAATTGCAAACAATGGCCAAGATGGCCCACACAGACAGGCCCGTCCCCATATCTACTCCATGGTCGCCTCCAGACTCACCCGGATCACGTCAGACTTCAGAGGATATCAAGTAGAAGGTGTATCCCTGAAAAAAGAAGGGAATACACTGCATGAGTGTAACACCCAGGCAGGCACGCACTGTTCACACATTGGTTTGCTGAGCCACCAGTGAAATCAGCCTCAGTAAAGATTACTTTCTGTCAGTGGGCCAAAGTGGTTTTATCTGTGCTGACACTATATATGGAACAGCCTGCAGGCAGGTCCATAAGGAGTTGGACAGTGACAAAGTTTTTGGATTTTTGCTTCTGTGCACCATTACAATGGCGTTAGAATTTAAAAAAAATCTAAATGTCTTATAGTGTAGACTGTTAGCTTTAATTCAAGGCATTTAAGAAAAATATCACATGAATTCTTGGACTTCATTTATATCACTTGCTAATAATAGAGCAGGTATTTCAGTGGGATTAGGCATTGGGATACCAATATGTAGACCTGGATTTGGCTCCCGGTTACACTACCTGTTGTGTCCTTGGGTAAGCCAGTTCTTCTGCATTGTCACAGTCCTCACATTTGTAAATGAGTACTAGTCTTGGTGGGGAAGTAACCAGCGATGGACTGGCATCCCATCCAAGGGGAGTCGTACACTCTCACCCTCTTCACACCATGGGATCCAGGAATAAACACCATCACAATGGGTCTCAGAGCCTATATTGGGCCTATTTCTACTTCTGTTAAGAAATATGAACACTACAGTATGGTACGGTATGGAATGGTCCTGGGATATGACATAGACTTTAATTTTTAGATTTCAGTCTTTTTAATTTTAGATTTGAGCCATTTTTAATTTTCATACACTCAAAAAATTGATGCATTGGATGAACTCAATTCAATTATGCACAGGATTTCATCTAATAAATATATGTAGCCCCAACTCAAATAAAGCACATCATGCAAGATAATTTAATTTAATTTAGTTGGGACTACATATCTTCCTACTATGGCTCACAAACCCAGTTTGTGATCCCAGATCACAAACTTTTTGTCACCCTCCCCTCTGGCCAGAGGCTGAGGTCCATCAGGATGAAAACCTCAAGACACAAAAACAGCTTCTTTCCATAAGCAGCTAGACTCATAAATAATGCCAGAGACCCCCACTTACCCTGCCCCCCCCCCCCCCCGCCCCCACTACCCACTATCATAAAGTACAGATTGGTTATCCCTGTACTGAGAGGTACTGTATATCTGTACTTCAGTCACCTGTTTTTGCACAGTCCAATGTCATTACGTTAAATTATTTAACAGTGAATATAGTTTTGCCAAGTTGACCTCTTTACTTCTTCCAGAAGTGTTTTTCTTTTCTTTTCTTATTGTTTATGCGCCGATAACACCAGACCAATTGTATGTGTGAACTTACTTGGCAAGAAATTTGATTCTGATTCTGATGGCCAAATCCTGGAAGTCATTGAAAGCCTTGCGTCTCAGTCTTAGCACCTGTGTCTAATCACAGCATCATCTCAGTCAAGGTCAATAAACCTTTCCCCGTAAACCAAGGCACCTAAAATGCTGGTTTTGGACAACCCTACTCAACACCCAGCCCATGCAAAACATTGAACAGTGTACAACCTAGAACAAAGCCCTCATGAATACCAGTTTTCACTGGGAATAATTCAGTCTGCTCTTTCTCCACACAGCACTTACAAACCCTCTACATAGGCTGGCAATGCCCAGCAACTTCTTGGGGATCCCACAAAGTATTTATACAAATGGCTGTAATTCTTCAATGTTTAATGAAAAAATTTTGTTAAACCCTTTGAATTAAAGCTGAACATCTCCTCTACAAGAACGTCTTTATTGTTTCATTTTAACTTCATTGTGGTGGTGTAACGAGGCAAAATTACACACACACACACAAAAAGATATCACTGTCTAAATACTTATGGACCTGAGTGTATGTAATGCGTATCCACGGCCTTTGCTGAGTTTATTCTCTTTCTCCTTGAGAAGTAATAAGGGCTTTTTTTCCCCAGTCACATACAGGGTTTCACTAAAAGGGTATCTAATAAAGCAACACAATGGCAGATTATTATTACATTTCAGGGTTTATATAGCAAATGAAAAAAACGTCAGACAGATGCAAATAAAAATTCATTCTGTGGATTTAGTTATGTACAATCATCCATTGAAGGTGTGAGAGTATCACAAAGCAGCAAAGTGCCCTTTGGCTGCCATGCACCTTCAAACGTTCTTTTCTTTCCTTTTGTTTTTTAGTCTTTATTTCCTTTATATAAGCACAGAGGAATGAAGTTATTAAACTGATAAAGAAGGTGCCAGTAAGCACTTTTTTCTTGCAGAATTATTTGTAATAAACTTCAGCAGTAATGTATTTTTGCAAAGAATTTGCAGGAAAATACAGAAGGCGCCAGTTTTGTAGCCTGACATTAAATGGGTCACTGAAGTGTGTGTGTGTGTGTGTGTGAGAGAGAGAGAAAGAGAGGGGGTGGGGGGGTCAGACACACATGAGATTGAGGATGTGAATATTTTTCCAGTGAGAGTATAACAGATAAAAACTCCAGCTCATCTTTTTGTTGCTGTTACCCCTTTCCCTTCCCGTAATGCATTTCTAATGAAACCACACATTTTCTCTTCTCTCCAACCGAGGGCGATACCACAGAAGCCCGGACCTGCTGTTGAAAACTCATTTCAAAGTTATCCTTCCCTTTATAGCATTTTATGACAAAGCCAAATAAAGATGGATAGCTCCATGTCGGATGAGGCGACAGTGATGCATTTGATCTCTGCTCAAACACATGGAGCAGGTTTGTGTTTGGTGCTAGATGGGCAGAATGGTGGTGGCATGGTTTTTTCTTTTGGGGGGGGGGCTGTCAGTGTAACAGTTCTCTTCACAGTTTTGGAGAATATTTCCAGAAGCAAGGTGAAACCAAATTTAGCACAGCGAGTGGGCATCCAGGTCCTGAATTTTAATTAGGACCAAAGCGAGGAATGTCTAAGCTATGAGAGAGAGAGAGAGAGAGAGAGAGAGAGAGGGAGGAGGGGTGAATGTGAGCAGTGGAATGGAATGAGAGCTGTGTGGCTGCTTATGTTGACGTCGGAAAATCAGATGTGCATAAACACGCAACAGTCAACCACGTTATTTGTTATCACCAATTCTACAAGATTTTCAAATGCAATATTTCTCAAAGTACATAATCGAGGTTCACGTCTTAATGACTACACGAACAATCTTTTCTCATTTTGCAAGACAAATATATCTTCTTAGAATACCAGAGAGCTGTTGTTTTCATTAGTGAGTCCACTGGAATGTGAACAAATTTAAAGTAAGGATTCAATTGGAATTATGTCAAATAGGTCTCAACATGTTAATAAAAAGAGGACAATGTTTTCCATTTGAATTTCAGCCCTGTGCAGAGTCACTGCTCTGATCACATCACTCACATAGTGACTGGAAGTCTCAGCTCAGACTGTGGTTTATGGAATACTTTCTGGAATGTTTTTTGCTGATCAGCGAGGTAATCTGGTCTGTGCAGCCCAAAATCCATTCTGGTGTGTGGAACTGCAGTACCTTTGCAGGTCTGGTCTTAACTGTACAGATGTGCTGCTGAACCTCAGTCTACCTCATTCCACGTCTTTGGATTAAGGACATTCTGTCAGATCGCTCACAGAGAGTCAGGATTGGCCCTCACATATCCACAGCTCAGCACCGGTTCCCCTCAAGGCTGCGTGCTGAGCCCACTGCTCTTCACCCTCTACACCTCTAACTGCACCCCTATCCGCACCAGCAACACCTTCATTAAGTATGCAGATGACACCACAGTGGTAGGCTGTATCACTGGAGGAGATGAGTCTGCCTACCGCGATGAGGTGGAACAGCTGATGGTGAGGTGTTGAGAAAATAATCTGTTCCTGAACACATCCAAAACCAAGAAGCTAATCATAGACCAGGAGAAACAAAACAGACATTCAGCCCATTTTCATATGGGAGACCTGTGTGGAAAGGGTCAGGGATTTCCGTTTCATGGGAGTCCACATAGAGGAGAAACTGATCTGGACAGAAACACTACACATTTGGTAAAGAAGGCAAAGCAAAGACTTCACTTTCTGAGAATCCTCAAGAAAAATAACATAAACCAGAGATTGCTCGTGTCTTTTTACCACCCTGCCATGGAGAGCATCCTCGCATACTGCCTCTGTATGTGGTTTGCCAGCAGCGCGGGTGACAAACAAGAAAGAGCTGCAGAGGGTTAACAAAATGGCACAGAAGATCATTAGGTGCCCTCTACCCACACTGGGGCCTTCATGGCTCTTACTATCTCAAGAGAGCCAACACCATCCTAAAGGACTCATCCCACTCTGGCCACTCTGTTTGAGCTACTGCCCATCAGGTAGACGGTACAGGGCCATTAAAACAAGTATGAATAGACTGAAAAACAGTTTCCACCCAACTGCTGTTACAGCTATGAGTGTTGCCGGAACCTTATAGCCAGGTCACATGCCAAATTTGAAATTAGTGCAATACTGTCAATGTGCAATATCCACCACCAATGAAATATCCACAGTTTTGTACATACTTTCTCTTTTTCTACATACAATCTCTTTTTGCTACTACATACTTGTAATTTTTTTTATTTTATTTAAGTTATACTCTAAACACACCTTTTTCATTCAGTTAAATTTTATGTTTATTTTCTTTTCTGCCCCAGACCTTTCAAGTCTGCGTGTGGTTTACTCAGGTTCATATTTGCATTGAAAGGCTTGCGTCTTACCTTTCATTGTACTTGTTACAATGACAATAAAGAATCTGAATCTTACGAGGTCTGTCAATAAAGTAACGGTCCTTTTTATTTTTTAAAAAAATTATATGGATTTGAATCACGTGCGATTACATCAGCCAAGGTTGAACCCTTGTGCGCATGCGTGAGTTTTTCCACGCCTGTCGGTGACGTCATTTGCCTGTGAGCACGGCTTGTGGGAGGAGCGCTCCACCCCCCTCGTCGGATTTTTTCTTGTGAGAAAATGGCCGAACGCTTGGAGCAGTGATACTGCATTAAATTCTGCCAGAAACTCAGCGACAGCCAGGCAGAAACGATTTGAAAAATCCAAACGGCTTTCGGAGATGAAGCCATGAGCAGCACACGGATTAAGGAGTGGTACAACCGGTTAAAGACGGGCGCGTAACGGTGGAGAGCGAGCCGCGCTCCGGTCGGCCTTCAACGAGCCGAAATGACGAGATCGTTTCCAAAGCGCACGCTGTGGTTATGCGGGATCGTCGTGTGACTGTCCGAGAAATTGCGGAGGAAGTGGATATTAACAGGACTTCGGCACATTCCATCATGACGGAAGATCTGGGCATGAAACAAGTGGCGGCGAAGTTCGTGCCAAAGTTGCTGACGGCGGAGCAAAAGCAACATCGTGTCTAAGTCTCACAGGACATGCTGGACTCCATTCACACTGATCCCAGCTTTATGGACACCATAATCACCAGTGATGAGTCCTGGGTGTACGGGTACGACCCGGAAACCAAATTCCAGTCGTCATAGTAGAAGCATTCCACGTTGCCAAGACCGAAGAAGGCGCGCCAAGTGCGCAGCAACATCAAGGTAATGCTTACTGTTTTTTTGACTCCCGTGGTGTGGTACACCACGAGTACGCACCACAGGGTCAAACAATAACAAAGGAGTATTACAGGGATGTCCTCCATCGTCTACGTGATGGTGTGCGGCGCAAGAGTCCGGAGTTGTGGGCCAGAGGAAATTGGTGCCTCCACCACGACAACGCGCCAGCTCATTCCTCTCATTTAATTCAGACTTATTTGACCAAAAACCAGACTCCGGTGGTTCAACAGGTGCCTTACTCTCCTGACATGGCCCCTTGCGACTTCTGGCTATTCCCAAAACTTAAAATACCATTAAAAGGAACGCAATTTGAGACAAGAGAGGACATCATGGCTGCGACAACGGCAGAGCTGCGCGCCATCCCGAAAAAGGCTTTCTTGGAATGCTTCCAACAGTGGCGACACCGCTGGGAGAAGTCTGTGGAGTCCCAAGGAGAGTACTTCGAGGGTGATTATGTTTCCAACCCTCCAGGTAAGCCAGTTTTTTTTCCCAGCCAATGGTCCGATACTTTATTGACAGACCTCGTATATCTGGACGTTGAGCAGATAGCAACAGGCCAGTTTTACTTGGTGCTGAACATCTGCAATGCTTCTGGTCAATGCTGATGCCATGTTTGGCCGTCAAACAGTGCAGGTGTCATTGCCAGTTTCCAACTGATATGTAGTTGTCATTTTCACACCAAGTGCAAGTATTTATGTGCATGTTGGTGTTAAAGTGAGGTGTGGTCAGGTGCAGTGTTGAAGAATTTCTTTTGTGAGACAGCAGAAGTGATTGGAAAGTTGACCACAGAGTTTATCTGCTATAATATCTGTGTGTGTGTGTGTGTGTATATATATATATATATATATATATATATCTGTGTGTGTGTATATATATATATATATATATATATATATATATATATATATATACATATATATATATATATATATATATATATATATATATGAGGTCTGTTAGAAAAGTGTTGGACCTTTTATTTTTTCAAAACCTGATGGATTTGAATCACGTGTGCTTGCATGAGCAAACCTTGAACCGGCAGCCAGGTGGAAACCATTCGGATGATTCAGACGGCTTTCGGTGACGATCCTATGGGCATCACATAGATTAAGGAGTGGTACAACCGGTTTAAAGACGTCTGCACAACGGTGGAGACAAGCCGCGCTCTGGTCCGCCATCAACATGCTGAAATGTCCAGATCATTTCCAAAGTGAACACTGTGGTGATGCGGGACCGTCGTGTGACTATCTGAGAAATTGCGGAAGAGGTGGACATCAGCACTTTTTCGGCACATTACACTGTGACAGAAGATTTGGCCATGAAAAGAGTGGCTGTGAAATTCATGCTGCTGCTGATGGCGCAGCAAAAGCGGCTTTGTGTTGAAGTCTCACAGGACATGCTGTGACATGCCCACCTCTTCCACAATTTCTCGGATAGTCACATGACTGAAAAGTCACCGAAAGCCGTCTGAATCATCCGAATGGTTTCCACCTGGCTGTTGCCCAGTTTCTGGCAAAATTTGATGCGGTGCTGCTCCAGTCGTTCCGTCTTTTTCCTTGGAATGAAAATCCGCCGAGCGCACGACACACACCTCACACAAAGGCTGCTTACCAGAAAATGATGCAATCGACAGGCGTGAAAAAGTTCACACATGCGCAAGAAGGTTCAAGGTTGGCTCATGCAAGCACACGTGATTCAAATCCATCAGGTTTTTGAAAAAAATAAAAAGGTCAGATACTTTTCTAACAGACCTCGTATATATACTGCTATATTATCTGTATATAGTGCAATTTTCAGATACGGCGGTACAGTGGCTTAGTGGTTAGCACTGTTGCTGGTTAGCCAGAAGGTGCTGGATTGTTTCCCGCATGCTCCTTTCTGTGTGGTGGTTGCATGTTCTCCCCGTGTTTATGTGGGTTCCCTCCTGGTGGTGTGGCTTTCTCCCACTTCCAAAGACATGCAGGTTTGGTGAATTGGAAACTTTAAACTGACCGTAGGAGTAAGTGAACATGTGAATGTGTTTTTCTGTCTATATGTGGCCCTGAGGTAGGCTGGCAGCTTGTCTGGGGTGTACCCCGCCTCTCACCCAGTGAATGCTGGGATAGGGTCCAGCTCCCCAGTGACCCTTAATTGAAATAAACAGGTATAGAAAGTGAATGAATCTAACTATTACTGTAATTACTTGTTTAATACAGCAAATTCAACTTTTAAAAAATGTCATTTATATTTCAATATTCAATAGTCTTCTCTTTAAAACAACAACAAAAATAAAGTATGCACTGCTGGACATTATTCCTCAACAAAAAATGACCCAGTCTTAACTGGTACCTTTTACAGTCCAATATAAAGTGTCTCCAAAATAAAATTAATGTAACAGCGTTTGTCCTTCAAGTAAAAGAAATGTTGTGCATTATTTTCTGTTGGGCTCACTTTTATTGAAGGTGTGGGTGGGTGCTGTGCACTCCTCACCAACACGCTTCAGAGCTGGCAGTCTGAACATCATGTCATTGCGGCACAAAACAAATGTTTCACATCACACTAATTTGAATGAATTTTTTATCTGCACGCGGTGTGCATGATATGTGTGTGTATGTGTGCTTCCACGCTTGAACAGGCTAGAGGTCTGGGAGAGGAATAGAGCTGCTCCAAGCCTCACACACAGGCACAGGGGAGGGGAAGATAGATAGAGAGAGAGAGAGAGAGAGAGAGAGAGAGAGAGAGAGAGAGAGAGAGAGAGAGAGAGAGAGAGAGAGAGATAGAATAGTATAAATGCACCAATTTATTTTCTTCCTTTCTCCATTACCAAATGGAATATCAAACTTTGGGTTTCAGTGCCCATTCCTCACTTACTTTAGATGATAACGGGTGAGGTTTTTCACTTCAGCTTTCTCTTTGGTGGAATCCTTGCTCTAAGTGCAGCCATACTCCCTTCTTTTGATGCATTGTTGCATAAATTTACAAAATTAATTACGTTGATGACCTTGAAGCATCACCCCAGCCCTACACCTTACATAGGTAGGCTCGGGGCGAGCTTGCATTCTGGATGTATATGCAACAAAAGGGAATCAAAAACAACAATGAAGCAAAAATGAAACACTGATACAGAATATAAAACTTTGCCTTATTCCTTCACTGCTTCACCTCAGGGAGCTTGGGTGGCTTCTTTCCTGCTTGCACATTTAGACAGGTTGTGTGCAGATCGGCTAACACAGCATAAAATCTCTTACTTCTACATTCTAAAAAGCAGTGCACCATGATTTCACTGCATTCCACCTGTCAGATGACAATCTTATTAGATTGTTTCATGTCATGCCCAAAACACACCTGTGTCAAATGAACTGACTAAATATAACCCCTTTGCACTCTGCACCCTGCTTTGTAAATCAGACTATACACCCTATGAATATCAAAGTGGAGTTGGACACTCCTTAAAATCCTCGTGCCATTGGATTTACAGTGTGCACAACAGATCGTCAAAATACATCCTACTGTCTCTGCTACATGGTGAAATAAACTGAGTAATTCAATTTTTCTGTTTCTACAGTTGCAAAGACAGATGAAATTCCAAGGAGATGCTCACGTATCACACAGCTTACATTTGGGAGATAAGATGTTCTGCAATTTTGCCGGGATTTTCATCACACTGTACATTTTAATATGTTGAGTTCACTTGAAAAAAAGCTTGGAAACTGACTGTCTCACTTCCCTCAAGTCACCTTCAAAGTAGCTCCTGTATAGTCCCTCGGGCCTGTTGGTTTCAGTGCTTATCTCTGTGCTTATCTCCAGAATCTGTAGCATGCAGCCGGTGGGACTGATGGCTCTCCCTGGACATGACACGAGTTTCTTCCCCAGACAACTGAGCCAATGCATATGGTGTCTTGTCCAAGGACACAGACAGACAGCTTGAACAGATTCAAATACAGGTGTACATACTGGCAGGCCAACTTCTTATAAACTGAGGTACCTGCTCTGCATTGTGTTCAAAAAAATATGCTGTTGGAAATAGGATATTTAAAGTGCAGCCATGCACCAAGCCTCCACCAAGTTTCATGAAACCACCTTCATGAGTGTGTGTGTGTGTAATATCAGCCACAAAATAAAAGTCAATGTGGAGCCTGTCATTGCCTTTAAGAACAATGTTAAATAAATAAGAATCAAGTGCATCATATTCATCAAGGGTGTATTGCTATTTTCTAGTAAAGTGGTACTAAGTACTAAGTAATGTGTTTTTGGGTCAAAGCATGGGTTCTTATGCATTTTAACAATGTATTATCAGCAGTGCTCATTTTCATTTTAAGCAATATTTAAAGTCTGGATCACATGTGAAATTGAATGCCCCTCGATATGATTGCCATCCGCTAGCCAACCTGGGGACGAAGAATACCAAAGTAAAAATATGGTGTGAACTATAGTTAATAAAGTTTGCAATTGCTTTCCATTTGTTTTTACTAAGATTGGTGTCTCAGTGCGTCAACACTGGCAACACTCAATTCAATTTCATTTCATTTATATAGCACCAAATCACAACAAAGTTGCCTCAAGGCGCTTCACACAAGTAAGGTCTAACCTTAACAACTCCCAGAGCAAGCACACAGGTGGCAGCGGTAAGGAAAAACTGATGATTTGAGGAAGAAACCTCAAACAGACCAGACTGAAAGGGGTGACCCTCTGCTTGGGCCATGCTACTGACACAATTTACAAAACAATTTACAAAACAAATACACGGGAAATTTTGCCAGTGCGGAGGACGGGAGCATTGCAGAAACAGACACAACACCCATCTCTGGATGGAGCCGCACCTCAAATAGAGAGAAAAACAAAATCAGGCATCGGAAAGACAACAAATACAGTATAATTTGTCAGCATTAAGCAATTAGAAAACCGAAGAAATACTAAGGTGATCGCCGGCCACTAGCCCTAAGCTTCACTAAAAGATCCAGACTTTAGATGAAGTTGAGGCCGCAGGCTGCTCCATTTCCTAATAAAATGAATTAAAAGAGTAAAAAGGATAGTAACATACTATGCCAGTATGCTAGCCATTCGAAAGGGAAAATAATGAAATAAACTTTCTCCCAGACGGACTGCTGGCTTAAAGAAAGCTCTTCAAATTAATACAAGGTTGTAAATGTTTTTCTTATTTCTGTTACCTGTTTAACACTTCTGTTAAACAGGTAATGGTGTTTTTTTTTTCATTTGTATAAAAAAAGAAAGAAATTATCAAGATCCCGCTAGACAGCGCCTAAGCACATGTGTGATGACATCACAACGCTATCCAGTTAGGGAGACAAGGTTTCTTTCAATAACAAGAATTGTCAAAAAACTTTCTCGTGTGTTGGAATTGTGTGGCGGTAGGAATCACCTTTTGAATGCTTGAATAACGATGTCAGTCGCACAAAGAAATCAAATAATAGTGAAAACATGTTCGGTGCTGTGTTATAACAGATCAGTCAGTCGCTCCGTGAGGCGTCATAACATCAAGCCTGGTTCACATGGCAAGATAATTAGGCCGATATCGGACCCGATCTTCCCCTTCCGACAATCTTAAGGATGCCCCGACAATCGTGATGATGCTAAATATAATCTTATCAGATATTCCTGCCGTGTGTGGATGGTAAGAGCACTCTGATCTGCTCACAAGGACGTGAGGAGCTAAATGTGACATGCAGCCAATCAGAAAACGAGGTGTCTGACCCAGGGGCATAGCACCAAATTCTGGGCTCTAGGTACTAGCCATATTGAAGACCCCCCCCCCCCCTCACACACACACACACACACACTGTTATGTTCTTTTTTATTAACGCAAACACCAAATTTCTAATGTGTTGTCAAACCAGATCTAAATCATGTATTCCTTAGATCACACCTGGGAGTCAGAACCCTTTTTAAAGTTAGGGGAGCAATATTGAGTTAGGGGGTCTGGGGGACCAAATTGCACCATTTTCTAGAAAAGTGGTGCAATTTGGTCCCTCAGACCCCCCAACTCGATATAGTTAGCTTTCAAGCTCACCTCTCTTTTCAAAGAATTTGGTTAGCAGCTGCTTTCCCTCATTAATTTTCTTTCCCTGTCCTTTTTTCTCTTCTTTTTTGAAATCTGGACATTGATTTTTTAAGAAAGACATATTTTATTTCAGCCTAAACACTAGGGCTGGAACTAACAATTATTTTAGTAATCAATTCATCGGTCGATTATTTTTTGATTAGATCATTTTATTTATTTTTTTACTTACATGTGAGTTTTGCCATTATTTCTTTAAGTGAGTTATTATTAAGAGGCCTTTGTCATGTAACATCAACGTTTGAGCTTGTAACAAAGTTATGTTATATTGTCATCAAAAACATACCTGGAGTAGTGTTTTGTTTTATTTTGCACACATACATCACTGACACACCACAAAGAGATTTCCATCAGGTTTCACCCGATTATGAGCATTTTTAGATGCCTACAGCAACTATCTCAACCACTGACAACATATTACAGCAAGAGTCCACAAAACTATTTTAAACGCCTGACTAAAGTGCAATACGTGATCTTTAAAAACATATTTTCCTGAAAAAATACACAAATGTGCATTTTACTGCATTTTATTTTTTCTTGTGTAAAAACACAGCTTAGATGTGGTTTGAACGAAACAAATTGTCATTAAACTTAAATAAAACAGGGGTGAAACACGAAACATTTATTTCTATATTTATTTATTTATGGTCATTGTTAGTTGGATTTATCTTTTCTGTTGTGTTTAATCAGGTTCTTTTGTTTCTTTCTCTAAAATTGTAGCATTACTGGTTATTATTATTACTATTATTGTTGTTGCTATTATTACTAATACATAAATAAAAAAATAATTAAGAAATATTACAATTTGTAATAATTTGACTCTTTTACGACAACAAAAGCTGAGCCATGAATTATTATACAGAAAACAAATGCACACAAATGTGCTGACAGCTGCAACAGCTTAATGCTAACTTTAACATTGAAAACGCCATAGACATGCTAACACATTAGCATAAGTCCCTTTTTAAGTTAGAAAATATATCTATCAACTGTTTCAGAAGACCATAACAGGTCAGATTAACATAAAAAAAAGGTAAATATTACTCACAGACATATACTCTTTGGGGTTTTAGTGGGGAAAATTAAGATAAAGCGAAATAAAACAATGAATCAACAAAGCAGCAGATCAAAGTACTGCTTCAATCCGCGAATCACTGCTTTGATTGGTTCAAGGTTCAAATCAAAGCTGCGCTGCAGAAACGGTTGATTTATATGAAATAAACGAAACATTTGAGTTAAAACAAAGTTATTTAACAACTAATTGATGACTAAATTAGTTGACAACTATTTTAATAATCAATTAAATTGATTAGATTTTTCAGCTCTACTAAACACCTCCTCTTTCTGTCAGATCCCATGTGGGATGTGTGTGTGTGGGGCAGAGTGTCGCCTGTGCGCCTGGACTAAACCATTGTACAAATGTGCAGGGGTGAGAAGGGCCCTCAGAGATCTTTCAATATTATTGTTAGAGCAGAATTATGTTTTGCAACATTTATACATTCATTCTAATTATATTCTTTTACAACATGAATTGTATGGACATTAATAACATGCAACACAAAAATGTATTTAATGCCAGTTTTTTGTGCCCCCCCCCCATTATCTGGGCCCTGGGTACATAGTACCCTTTACTCCCCCAGTCCGACGCCCCTGGTCTGACCTGGGAATGTTCGTGTGTGAAATCTGTTTGTGTGTGTGTTGTTTTTACCGTGTGGCTGACACAACACACTATACAACTAAACCTATCAGATCTATGATATTTTTTTTTTAATCTCCACGTGTGGGGTCTCTCAGGTTTTGGAAACCTTCAGATAAGTTATCTGTAGGCTAGAGCAATTTCTTCTGGAACCAGCTCTTCTCTGTTTGCAGAGAATAGAACTGCGCATCTACTACAAAACATTTAACAGGTAGGTACTCAACTGATTTTAGACTTAATAAATGTTTATAACTGTTAAGCTTTGTTTACCATGTCTGCAAAAATATGTTAGTTGTCTAAAAATGATTGGACCAAAACTTATCTGAAGATAATTGGTCTGATTATGGTTTTCAGAGTTATCTGAAAAGCTAATTCGATAATGAAAACATTATTTTTGATAATTAGCGGTTAGCGGAACTGTGCCTGCCACTGGTTTTTCCTTACTACTGTCGCCTGTGTGCTTGCTCATGGGGATTGATTGGTAAGGTTAGATGTGTGAAGCGCCTTGAGGCAGCATTGTTGTTATTTGTCGCTATACAAATACAATAAATTGAATTAAATTGAATAAACTGAAATTTTTACTTTCAGTTTATTGTTCATCTCCATTTTCAATTCATTTTCATGGTCCTATGATGTGCTAAAGTGCATCCCTGTGTGCAGAATGTACAGTACTGAAAAAGGAACCCTCCATGTAAGGCGTCCGGGATTACAGTCCTTTGAACAACAGAAACAAGACAGGTTTTTGCTGGTTTATGATGACTAGGTTTTCTGCTGTCTCCCAATATGAAGGCACCTGAATTGGGCATGACCACACCTCATTTTAAACCCAGAAGGATCATGTGTATAAATGGAGCTTGTTGTTGACACAAAAGGCGTTTTTCCACTTCACAAAAGTAGCACTACTCGGCTCGACTCTACTCGTTTTTTTCGCTTTTCCATTAGGGTAGTTTTTAGTACCGGGTAGGTTTTTTTAGTACCTGCTCGGGAGCGGTTCCAAGCGAGCCGAGCCGATACTAAAATGTGACGTCAACAGGCTGCCGGCCACTGATTGGTCAGAGAACGTCGTCACTGGATGAGTCATGAGTGCGCCGTCCGAGAGGAAAATCAAAACCCGCCATTTTTAAATAGTCACAGCGGCGTTACAGCGACCGTCGTTTTCTTTCGTTTCACGGCGAGTTTTTTTTTTTTTACTCGCACAAAACCACACCATGGTCTGTGGATGAGCTGCGGACATTTATGTTTGGTGGCGGAGGAGAAAATACAGAGTGGATGAAGCGATCCGAAATGAGGCCGCACTCGGCTCACCGGTGTCACGGTCTGACATTACCACCAGTCTGATTTTACCAGGTAAAATTAGACTGTAACAGCCACAGTCTGAACTTACCACCAGTCTGATTTTACCATCTTGGTACATTGACACTTGTGTGTTATTGACCCTGGTCGAAATTTGCCAAGCAAATATATTATATAATTTTTTTAATTGGAACCACAAGTAAATCCTGTCACTTTCTATTGATGCTTATTGATTTAACCATTATAATTCTGGTTACTAGTTACCTAGCTAGTCTGAAATTTCCAGCCTGCAAGTCTGAATTTATGTCCCACTTCAAGTTTTCTGAATCAAAAGTGTGTGGAAAATGCAGTTATTTCAAAATACATCTGCTCGGTTAAAGATCGCCGCAAGAAATGGTAAATCTAGACCTCCTGGAAGTTGACCGTGAAAAAAAATCGATTTGCGCATGCGCTTGGTAAAATGAGACCGGCACAAACTCAGACCACGACACCGGACATTACAGCAACTCAGAGAACAGCTGAAAAAGCTTAAAAGTGATTAAAGGACCACAATGACCGGAGTAGGTTGGACCGTAAAGGGGCTGGAAACGGTACGACTGCAGGAACGCTGTTTACGGACAACACCGGCGAGCAACGGGAGGCAGAATGACCGCGACTCGGCTTTGTTGGAAGCGACGGATGGTAAGTGTTTTTGTGACTGTAGTCTGCTTGAAAGCACCGTTTAACGTTCCTTTTCCCATTGGTGGGAAGCACACTTTAACAACCAAAGATTGTGAGTCTAAACTTGTGTTAAAGTAACATCGTTGTCTCATGTACGCGGACACAGTGAGCTAGCTGACTGCTAACTAGCGAGCTAGCTAACTCCGTGCTCCGCTTTAAAGTATTAACTTCTGACAGAAAATCACCTCAAGTCAGCAAGACAACAAACGTGTACATTTGACTCATTTAGTGCCATTACGGTGATGTGTTTTTTTTTTGACATGTCACCATTTTGTGTTTTTGTTGAAGAATCCAGTTCCATAAGCGAGGGTTCGACCACCAGCTTCAACATCTGTATCAGCGTCCAGCACCACACAGCAACGTGTCATCACAGGTAAGAATAACGTGTCTCACATCACCTTAACTTTCCCAAATACGATATATATACACAGGGTGACCCTCCCTTTACCAAAAAAAAAAAAAAAAAAAAATCCAGAACCCATGAATATTGTCATAAATCCCACAAAGGTCCAGCAAATTTTGCTAGACCTTCCCAAAGTTTGTTATCTTGATCGCTTTGCATAAAAGTAATGTTCTTTCAAAATGATGCTCCACATGATCTGATTTGTTGGAGGATAAGTTTGAAAGAACATAATTTTTATGCAAAGTGACCAAGATAACTGCAACTCTGGGGAATGATCATACAGAGATTGAAGTTTTTTTTTTTTTTTTTTTCCCATTTCTACCTTCATTATTGTCCAGGCAAGAGATAAAGGGAGCCTGTTCCAGCAGGAGAATCTGACCATCCTGAGTGACGTTGAGGCTGAAGCTGAACAGGTTTCAGTGTGATCGACACATCCGACTGATCCTTGAGGAAGCAACGGTGGTGGAAGCTGCATTTAATCAGGCATATCTTGGCATGCTGGGTGACCTTGTGCACGCGATGCATGACCGCATGTGACCTGCGCCCCCAACCCAGACTACAGACACATGAAACTTTTGTATAGTTTGTGTTGCTTTTTTTATGTGTGTGTATTTGCTCTTTTTTGTTGCAGTAAACAATTTGACTCATGTGACTGTATCATAATTTGTCATTTCATTCTGAGTCAGCAGTAAAAAACATTTTGGTTCATTTCTAAGAATTTTTAATTTGGGTTTTAGCCTCTCCAGAAGACACTGCACACTACACCTGGCTGAATCTTTACACAGATGCTGGAATAGTCATGTCAAAACTGAGATTTTACCAAATGGTATTTAACATAAACAAAAAGGTTTACTCACTTCAGTGAAGGCACCATTACATCAAGGAATTTTGAACAACCAGTTTTACTGTCTGTTACATTTACATTTATGACCCCATTAAATGTAAAACTTATTTTACTACTGGATTATGCTTAAACAGCTTTTCAAACTGTTAGCCTTTAAATCAGTAAACCTTGGTAACTTTTACAAATCAAACTGATGTTACACAAAAGTGGAGACATTTTAGCAAAAAGTACAATATTCAAACTTCACAGTGAAACATAACTGGTGTATAACATGATGATGAGAAAGGTGTCCCATTCCGTGGCATGAACCTCTGCAACGGTAACTCTGAGAAAACCATCTGAAACACACACATACAGCATACATATTTTAATTAGTGCTGTCAGGTTATTAAAAAATAATGTGATTACAAGATTTGTGATTAGTTAATCTAAATGAATCATTTAATTGCAGGTATATTAAAAAAAAACTCAGATCTGTGTGTGTTTGGGACATTTAATAATCAGGTAAAAAATGATCAGGGTTATTTTTGTTACATATCAAGGATGTATTAAACAAGCTGTAAATTGGTCTTAAATTGGGAGAAATGTCTAAGTGTAATTTGGATGGGTTAAATGCAGGCAAATTTCATTGTATTTATGTGTACAATGACAATAAAAGGATATAAAGAATGTCTATAAAAACAGAATTGTGGGAGTTTGAAGGCTGATTCTTTCTGCACAATATGACTCCTTTAATAATTATCTTAGATTTCATATTTTAAATTTGTCCATTGAACATTAAAATCTGGATGAAAAACAAGCGTTTTTAATGTGTTTTAAGCCTGTTCGAGTTCAGTGACGACGTTAATTAACGGTCATTAAAACCAAATCAACATTTTGTGCGTGAACGTCAGTAAAAGCACAAACTCCCACATTTGAGATTTAACAATAAGTTATCAAAGCAAGTTACTTTGGTAAAAAAAAGTATTGACATTAACACGTTTATTGCTCAGAAACACATCTTTATTCACAGACCAAGTCACTGACGTCAAAACAAAATGGAGCAAAGTGTGACTGAAGGCCTGATAGGTATTGTAATTAATCTAAATTAACACTTTATTTTGACAGCCACAATTTTAATAGTTAATAGCGACAGCCTGCAGTTATTAATTATTTACGAGCTACTTAGGAAGCTAACGATTAGCTTACCGTCATGCTTTGCCTTTTCATCTCTAGCAGCTTGTATCTTCTCGTCTTCATCTTCATATGAATTCCCAAAGTCTTCTGTACGTCTCAAGTGTGTTTTTCTCGCCGCCAGCAACTTTCTCTTAAAAACTCACACAGCAGTAAGCACACGGAGTTCGCCATTGTTTATGTTTGTGTCGCGTATAAAACGACGTCACTGCAGTTTGCTCTGCTGACCCCGCCCACGTTGAAGAGGTACCATTTGCAGTGGAAAAGCTCGCGCTTGGAACCAAACCGAGTAGAGCCGAGTAATGCTGGAGCTTTGTAGTGGAAAAGTGGCTAAAGTGGCTACTCTGTGTGAAAACTTTAACTACATCCACGTGGATACTACGAGTGACACTTGGGCTGGGCTATGGTGTATATACCGGGTGGAAAATGGAGCCCCTACTGTTTGATTAAAATGGAATGTGGATTGCAGGAAGAAAATTGAAAGTTTTTAGCAATATAAACTTACTTGTACTACTGTAAACAGTAACATCATCTAGTGCCTAGCGTGTGACTTGCAGTCAGTATGTCATATGAGTCGAAACTGGATATGTCGTACGAGCCAAAATATAATTTTGCACTCACTGACCCTGTGAACTTAATTCATATGTAAATTGAGTGACTGGTGGATAAAAGGTAAAATATCACACACTACTGCCACACCAATACTTTGTTCGGGTGGTGATAATTATAATATAAGGCAGTTGGATAAGCCGGTTTGGCATAAATATTCACTGCCCTTTCTCTCAGAAGTGAAAAGGTCACAACAACACATGACTCAAAAACATGCTAAACACACGTACCTAGGCTGTTATCATATCTAGGCTCTTATCAATAAAAAAGATATTTTATTGTGGTGATAACACACAACTGGTGGCTTTTGATTTGTGCTGTCAATGAATACTAAAGTTTAACTCTCCAATAAAGTCAGGTTACAGCAAAATGCAACGTGTTTTGCTAGTGTGTGTGTGTGTATGTGTGTGTGTGTGTTTGTATGGTCTCATTCGCTGACACAAAGGCCTTTTGTGTCCGCATGCAAACAGTGCAATGTTAATGTATGCAAATTCATGCAAGGGAGAATGGGTGGTTAGTGGTGACAGGATACATGCAAACGTACACACACCCACATACACACACTGATTTGTGGGTGTGATTGAATAGATGAGCAGGCAATTTCATCTTGCACACTGTACATGTCATACAGTAAGAGACTTTTCCTCTGATCTGTGGACTTCTTCACCACCTGCTGCATGAACAAAACTTCTCAGCAATTCAGATGCTGAGCCAAATGTGAGCACCGGGGGCGGATATATATATATATATATATATATATATATATATATATATATATATATATATATATATATATATATATATATATATATATATATGAGGTCTGTCCAAAAAGTATCAGACCTTTTTATTTTTTTCAAAAACCATATGGATTTGAATCATGTGTGCTTGCATGGGCCAACCTTGAACCTTCATGCACATGCGTGATTTTTTTCACGCCCGTTGGTTGCATCATTCGCCTGTGAGCATGCTTTGTGTGAGCACTGGTCCTCCCCTCTCGTTGGATTTTCATTGCGAGTTGGAACGATTTGGCGCTTTGCTGCATCAAATTTTTCCAGAAACTGTGAGAGACAGCCAGGTGGAAACCATTCGGAAGATTCAGACGGCTTTCGGTGATGATCCTATGGGCATCACACAGACTAAGGAGTGTTACAACCGGTTTAAAGACGGCGCACAATGGCGGAGGGTGCGACGCGCTCCGAGCGGCCATCGACAGGCTGAAACGACCAGATCATTTCCAAAGTGAACGCTGTGTTGATCCGGGACGTCGTCTGACTACCAGAGAAATTGCAGAAGAGGTGGACATCAGCACTTTTTCGGCACATTCCACTGTTACAGGAGATTTTGTAATGAAACACGTGCGGAAGTTGGAAGTCTCACGGGACATGTTGTGACATGTCCAGCTCTTACACAATTCCTCGGATACTCACTCGACTGAAAAGCCACCGAAAGCCGTTTGAATCTTCCGAATGGTTTCCACCTGGCTGTCTCTCACAGTTTCTGGAAAAATTTGATTCAGCGCTGCTCCAATCGTTCAGACATTTTCCTCGCAATGAAAATCCAATGAGGGGGGAGAACCAGTGCTCGTATATATATATATATATATATATATATATATATATATATATATATATATATATATATATAGTGGAGTGCTGCTGTAGCTGTGCTAAACCAGGTCCTCCTGCACACGGCGCTAAACCTCACTGATCAGAACAACTGCAACTACTGTATTTTTATGACTTACGATGTGGATGTGCGTGATGCCAGAAAAACCGAGACGACAGTCAGTTTGTAGAATAAATAAATGAATAGCCAAAACTAAAACACAATCTAAGTCATGCCTAAAACTGTCTAAATGTAATTGAAAAGTGATACCAGGGTGAGTGTTCTGTACTAAGTACTATGACATAATAATCTTTTAAGATGAAATAAAAAATCTTCAATAACTATAGGCTCATAAGACTAACATAAAAACAAGGATAATATACTGTACTCAGCCTCTGAATATTTCAGACCTGCTCCTAAGTTGTAATTACTATTTGCCCTCACCACATTAGGAGATTAAATTATTTGTTATATAAACTGCACCAGAATGCAGGAATTTTATGTATGGGCCGTTATCCATTGCTAATATGTTTTTTTTTTCTTTTTCATTTTGACAATGAATGCAGCTTTTACAAGCAATGTTTTCACTCTGAACTCATGGGAAATTGTATTTCTGGACATCTAGATTTTAAAAATTGAAAAAATGTGCTAAGCACCCCTAAAACTGGAAGTCTAAAATCACTTCTGGTGAGCACAGACACTGTTTCAATAATTTTAGTATATCTGGGAAGTATTCACAGCACTTCACTTTTTCCACATTTTGTTATGTTACAGCCTTATTCCAAAATTGAGTAAACTAATTTTTCCCCTCAAAATTCTACTCACAAGACCCCATAATGACAACATGAAAAAAGTTTTTTGTTTTTTTACATTTTTGCAAATTTATTAAAAAAATAAAAAACTAAGAAAGCACATGTACATAAGCATTCACAGTCTTTGCCTTTGCTAAATACTTTGTTGATGCACCTTTGGCAGGAATTACAGCCTTAAGCCTTCTTGAATATGTTGTCACAAGCTTGGCAACCCTACCTTTTAGGCAGTTTTGCCCATTCCTCTGTGAAGCACCTCTCAAGCCCTATCAGGTTGGATGGGGAGTGTCGGTGCACAGCCATTTTCAGATCTCTTCAAAGATGTTCGATTAGATTCAGGTGTGAACTCTGGCTTGGCCACTCAAGGACATTCACGGAGTTGTCCTGAATCCACTCCTGTGATTTCTTAACTGTGTACTTAGGGTCATTGTTCTACTGAAAGATGAGCCATTGCCCCAGTTTGTTGTTAAGAGCACTCTGGAGCAGGTTTTCATCCAGGATGTCTCTGTACATTGCTGCATTCATCTTTCCCTCAATCCTGACTAGTCTCCCGGTTCCCACCACTCAGTTTAGACAGGTGGCCAGCTCTAGGACTAGTCCTGGTGGATCTGAACTTCTTCAATTTATGGATGATGAAGACCACTGTGCTCATTGGGAACTTCAAAGCAGCAGAAATGTTTCTATACCCTTCCCAAGATTTGTCCTTCGAGACAATTCTGTCTCGGAGGTCTACAGACAATTCTTTTGACTTCATGCTTGTTTTGTGCTCTGACATGCACTGTCAACTGTGGGATCTTATATGTAGACAGGTGTGTCTTTCCAAATCATGTCCAATTAACTGAATTTACCCCAGGTGAAATCCAATTAATCTGTCGAAACATCTCAGGGATGATCAGTGGGAACAAGAAGCACCTGAGCTCAATTGTGAGCTTCATGGCAAAGGCTGTGAATACTTATGCACATGTGATTTTTAAGTTTTTTAATAAATTTGCAAAAGTCTCAAAAAACATTTTTCACATGATCATTATGGGGTATTGTGTGTAGAATTTTGAGTAAAAAATGAATTTCATCCATTTTGGAATAAGGCTAATACTTTGTGGACGCACTGTATGTCTACGAGAAACCTGTGCAAATTTATATGATTTTTGAAGAGTGTGACTATGAAAGTTTGGAGTCAACCAGTGTTTAATGACGACAGTGGACGGCTTTCTCAGTGGTACAGCTAACAGTTAGTACTGCTAAGTGCTATGCTGTGTGTATGTGCTTATTGACTATGGTTGACCAAATGACCAAATGAAAAAAATTGTGAAACACAGATATGGTGATAGCAATCGGCTATTTAATGACCATCATACTGATGTCATGGAACTTGGAAATATCAAAACTTATGAAGCCCTGTGAAGCCTGAAGTAGCTGTGTGTCTCTTCTACTGAAACCAACGGCTCTATTTCCGATCTCAATGGGAACAAATAAAGAACCAATGAACACATATGTACATATGGAATTGTCTGTGTGTGCTCCTTAAAATGGGATGTGCAACATTGATGTACTGAAAACCAAGCCTGAAACCTGAGGATGCAGAGCACAAGAAAGTACACAACGGACAGGTATCCAGTGAAGTGAGTTTAATATTGGAGTAATATGGTCAAATTTCCCAATCAATCATGGCAACTCAGTTTTAAAGTTCAACGGTCATCACACAAGATATTTATTGTATTTAATGTTTAATAATTTGCAGTTTTTATTGGAAATTATTTGATACTGAGAGCTTTTCATTCTTTTTCCAACACTTTTGCTTCATGAGTTTTTTTAAATCATGCCTCAGATTTACGCACACTCTACAGTAGAGTCCACGTTAACGCTTTATGACATGTAAAATGCACAAAGTGTCTCAATGTCACATTTCAATTGTACTTTATGGGATTAAAAAATATAGAAAAATAAATATATGCCACAAAATGAAAATATATAAAGAGTAAGTGCCATAAAAAAATGAAATCCTAATATATAACATTTCATTTTTAGTGTATAAATGAAGTGTAAAGTTTTAACTTTTGACGTTATTATATGTCCCTGACTTTCAGTTGGGTTGCAGGCAGCCACATATTTTTTTCTTTTTATTATTTCTATGAACAAAACTGGATGGCCAATGGATTAAAAAAAGTTCTCACTAAACTTTTCCTCTTTTTGTCAATTAGAGTCTTAACGGTTACTTTTCTGTGATGTTGGAGAAACAGCTCTGGCACACAAAATCTTACTTACATCGTCCGTCTGGTGCTGTGCGTCCGTGCGTCCCAGCGACGCGCCAGTCCAAACGGATTCCACAAATCGTTTGCAAAGCGGGAACATCTGCTTGAAAATGAGTCACCGAACTGTGAGGCAGCGAGGCTCCGCGAGCACGGACGCACAGCCGCGCGGTCGGCTGAAGGAGTGGAGCTGGTGGGGTCCCGCCTGGTTCCTGGAAGAGCAGATCGGAGCGGAGCGGCAGGGCGGAGATGATGCTGTCAGAGCGGCTGCTCATCACCTTCACTGACTCCCCCTCCTCCAACCGCCTCCTCCTCCTCCTCCTCTCACTGATGAGCTCGTAACGGTGCATCCAGTAAGTATTCACAGCCCTTCACTTTTTGCACATATAGTTTTGTTACAGCCTTGTTCCAAAATGGAGTAAATTCATTATTTCCCCCTCAAAAATCTCCTCACAACACCCCATAATGACAACATGAAAAAGTTTTTTATTTTTTTATTTTTGCAAATTTATAAGTAAGTCCCTTCGGCTGCTCCCTTGTTTGCACTCGCAAATTTATAAAAAATCCAAAAAACTAAGATATCCCATAATCCCTTGCGTGCCAGAGAGTAGCTGTAGTCTAAACAACATCAAGAATCTACATGACAACAATTGCAAATGAACATTATACTACCGAAACATAATTTTTTATGTTAATAAGAGGCTGCATGCATGAGACCCTGAAAACTTGCTAAAACAAATATTCCAAATAAATAAATAAATTGAATAATTCCAACACTAGATTCCAGTTCCACAAATTTGTACCTTGGAAAGAATTTTCAAGTTCAAAATCCTGTTAGATGTGGCTTTTCATAAGGTAAATTAGATGTGATCAAATGTCAGGAGTATGTATTTATAGTTCACGCACTTTATCAAATGCATGAACTTTGTGGTGTCACTTTTTTCAACTTTTTCAATTTCTGAATTCTTTTTCAGATAATTTTCACAGACCGTAGGTTATCTCTGCTATGCACAATTTGTCATTGCTTTTTGGCAAATGGCAAATGGACTGCATTTATATAGCGCTTTTTCCTCTGCATCAGACGCTCAAAGCGCTTTACAATAATGCCTCACATTCACTCCGATGTGAGGGTGTTACAATACAAGGTACTCACTACACACTGGGAGCAACTAGGGGATTAAGGACCTTGCCCAAGGGCCCTCAGTGATTATCTGGTCAGGCTGGGATTTGAACCGAGGATCCTCTGGTCTCAAATCCAACACTTGAGACCAGATTTGAATCAAACATTCTCATTCGATAAAGGATATCATCCTACATAATACAAATATGAAAGAAATTTGATCTTTTTTGACAAAGTTTAGAAGTTTTGAAAATGTATTCAATGTTAAAGATAGGGATTTTTCCAATTTTGTAAGATATTTCCTGACTTTTACCTTTGACCTATGACCTTAAAAACTGAGTAGTTCTTGCCTATCAGGATATGAATTTTCAGTAAAAATATCATAATGATTGTGGGCTTCAGGCTTTTCACAAATACACAGACAAACAAACACGGGTGACGTAACATAATGAAGTCTACAGTGACTTGGAAATGTTCATGTATTCATCCCCTGAGTTGTCTCAATGAAACTGTCTGCAAAAGTGATGATCTGTATTAGCAATAATCCTTATATATAATTTGCCCAAGAGGCCGATGTGTGGCCTCTGAAAACCAAAGAGCTGTGTATAAAAATGGTTGCAATTCCTTCATGTAATATTTTATTGAACTTTGAAAGCGAAACATCTACACAACAAGCAAATATTGATTGTTTTTTTATTCTAACTGCATTGTGATGGTGCACAGTGCTAAAATTACAAAAATAGTGTTGGTGTCCAAATACTTATGGACCTACCTGGATTTATGAATAACATTGTTCTGGAGTTGACTTTTTCTTTAATTCAGTTTGTTTTCACCCTGAGTTTAAAAGGCATCTTTCACTGACATTTTTTTTTTAACCTGGGGTTCTGTTTTTCAACATTTTTGGGTTCACTTGGGAAATGTCATTAGATGGGTCAGGAAGCACAAACATGACACCTACAGCTGCATAATTGCACATATTACCTCAATAAATGTCAAGAAAAAAAAATTGATTCATTAGAAAGGTAGTTCCTTGCCTCAACACTTCTCTGTGGTGGCGGTCCAGCAATCCTTTAAGTCCATACAAGTTGAATGTTGATGAACAGTGCAAGAGTTTTTTAAACCAATAAAGTAGTGAAGCCTACTTTTAAAGTCGTAGCCAAATCTTTAAATTTTGAATGTACAGAGGAGGTGCTTGACATATTTATTTCACACTCACTCATCTTCAACCGCTTACTCCAATTAAGGGTCGCGGGGGGCTGAAGCCTATCCCAGCAGTCATAGAGCGTGAGTGGGGTACACCCTGGATAGGGCGCCAGGCTGTCACAGTGTCACATATAGACAAAAAACACATTCACACCCGCACGCACACCTACGGACAATTTCAAGTTTCCAAACCACCTATCCTGCGTGGCTTTGGATGTGGGAGGAAGCTGGAGCACCCGGAAAGAACCCACGCAATCACTGGGAGAAGATGCAGACTCCACACAGAAAGGTCACAGGTGGGAATCAAACCCATGTCCTACTCACTGTGAGGAAACAATTCTAACCACTAAGCCACCGTGCTGCCCAAAATATTTATTTGAACTATATAGTAACAGAGAGCTGCAGCCTGCAGGACCACAATGTTGTCTATTTATTTTATTTTAGTATGTATTATTTATATGCATTCCCCCCCACCTTCATTAAAAAAACCCTAAATATTAAGGTGCAGAATATGCACAAAACTAAATGCTGCTTCAATACAAAGGAAAGAGACAACAATAATGTGAATTAGAGATATATTTTCCCGTTATTTCATTTCTCGTAGTTAAGGTTTATGTTCCACTACATATAATACACCAGTTTATTTCGTAATCTTGTCTTGAAATCTTGTAATAGTTAGAGGTCAGTGGATGACCTCTCAGCAATGCACCAGTCACCACCTTTCATAGGTAGAATTCTTGGTGCATGCCACTGGTTTCTTCTTTGCCACAGATGACGATCCAAAGAGATCCCCCAACACACACACTCTCTCCAGCCCACTGCATAAAGTGTGCTGTCCTCCATACTGTGAAAAATATTTTTTAAAAATGTTTTTATGGGGAGAGAGGAAAAAAAAAAAAAAGGCAGCTGTGGTTGCCAGAATAATTCTGAAAAAATACAGTAAAATTATTATTATTATAGTACAATATAATATGTTACAGTAAAAAAAAAAAATCTACTTTAAAAAATACTGTAATTTTTACAATATAAAACCACTGTAATTTGTAAAAGAATGGGGTTATTCTGTTTGGGAAGCAAACACACTCATGCCAGATTTCCTATAGTGGCCCAGAGCAAAATGGGAGCAGCACAAGAAAATCTAATTGAATAAGGGATTAAATAAATAAATAAATAATAATAATAACAAACATATGCATGATAATGTTAATTTAGCAAAAAAAAAAAAAAAAAAAGGAAAAAAGCTGTTGGATTGACAGGTATAAATATTTATTTATTGTAAATTACAACTTTATAATGTAAAAATTACAGATTGTTATGTAAAGGAATTACAGGGTTCTCCCCATGCAATGGAACAATGGCGTAGCACCATTATACTTTTATATAATGGCCAAGATGGCACCTGTGTTTGGCTTTGCCACTCTTGTGTGTCATTGGTGCAGTTGTTTATTGCCGGCCGTTGTTGTTTGTAATGTTATTTTTACTATTTTGTGTTACGACGCTGTTTCTGCTGTTCAAATTTATGATTGGGGCACCCTGTTAAACATGAAGGACTCAGTGGAGAGCTACTGTGACAGCTGGGACAGCTACAGGAAATCTTTTCCACCTCCTTTTGTGTGTTCCGCACTTGAGTGTTTGCTGTGCACAACTTGTGTGGAGAAGGGGAATCAGGGCTGGTGTCCAGGTGAAACTGAGAAGAGACTGGAGGTTAGCGTCTTGGCTGCAGGGAGACTCCTGGTGCCTGCGACCTGTTCCTCTTCTGTCATTTAGCGGAGACCCTGCCCTGCTGTCCGCGACCCGGGCTCCGTGGCTCGACGACAGTGTGCTCACCTTCTGTCCTTCATCTGTTGCTGGTCCCATAGCTGTCCTGACATCGATGTTGGTCCCACCTGGTTTTGGAGTCACCACCCTGCGCAGAAGGTGTACAGGTGTGCACAGGTGTTTAATTCAAGTACAGCTGCAGTCAACCACAGAGTTCACTGTTCAGCCTTCACTGATCCGGTTCGCCCTGATTAACGCTCGCTCAATTAAAAATAAATCATTTATTCTCAACAACCTCTTTATTAAAGAGTCGTTGGACTTCATGTGTCTGACTGAGACGTGGCAGCAAAGTATGGATTATATTCACTTGAAAAAAATTTGCCTGGCCGGCTGCACTGTCATCGGAACGCCACGTCTTTCGGCACGTGGTGGAGGACTCGCTGCGGTGTACCAGGACAAGTTCACTTGCAGGCTGATGAATTCGGACTCCTTTTCTTCATTTGAGCTACAGATGATAAAGGTCGGTTCTTTAAAAACATTTTATTGTGTTCTAATCTACCGACCTCCTAGCGCTGCTGGAACCTTTTTATCTGAATTTAATGACCTGCTGTCATCCATCATCAAATTGGAGAAGGTCGTAATATTGGGAGATTTTAACTTTCATATTGATGATGCGTCCTGTAACACGGGTGCTGATCTCATTGCTATCACCAAGATTTTTAACTTTAGGCAACATGTTTCTTGCCCCACACATATAAAGGGCCACACACTGGGCCTCATGTATCAACGTGCGTACGGTGATATTTGAGCGTATATGGGGTGTACGCCAAAACGGCTGCACTACTTGGCATTTATCAATGTGGTCGTTGGCGTACGCTGCGCTGAAAATATACACCAGGTCGAGAGGTGGCGTAAATTATACACCAAAATGAACCAGCAGTGGAATCCACATAAAAATGTAAATGATCGACATGATAAACAGTGCCATTATACAAATCAATGCATATGTTACATAAATAACACTTTCCTGATTATACAGTACTACATAATAATCAATACAAATCCTGCTTTTGCGGGATTGTTGGTCTCGAGCACGATCCGTGGCCACAGCACTGACTGCAAAGAAAGCGCGGCTCGCCTTTTTCTCCAGACTTCGAGCCTGGAGCCAGAGCAGCGCTGAGCTTAACTTTATGTGGTGTGACCGTTTTAGACAATGAAATTGATAATTACAACTGTAGTGTTGTCATGCCCTTCGCCCGTGCTGCAACCAGGTTGTGTCGTCTCCATTCGTTTGTCACAATAAAATAAATAAAGAAATACATTTTAAGAATAAAGAAATCCGAAAAATTAGGCGTGTCTTATTAATTGACCGAGCAAATATCCACGTCAAGGATTATTGACGTGAAAAGAGAATACAGTGGTCCCTCGCTATAACGCTGTTCACCTTTCGCGGCCTCGTCGTTTCGCGGATTTCTTTAGTCCAGTTTTGCATGCCTTTTTTACAGTGTTCTGCATGTCTGTTTATAAGAATCTTCTCGCCCAGAAGAAAAAAGAGCGCCAACAACTACTCATAACTGTGTTTGTCACTCGGAAACAGACACCTGCAGCGAGGTGTGAGTGGAAAGACGGCTGAGAGTTTACCTGAGTACCTCAGAAGATTTCTCGGCAGGGGTGTGGTGTCTGCTCCAGGCTTTTATGGATGGCTAGATGAGATGATGAAAGACAGCTGTCAGGGTCCCTGGTGGCGAACTGCGCCCTCTGGTGCCTGAAGCCCGTCTACAGGCAGAGCGCCCTCTGGTGTTGGCCAGCAGTACCTCCTCTTCGGGCGGCCCACACAACAGGACCACTGTAACACTTTTTTGATTATACTACAAACAGTTAATACGACGGCCGCTTTTGACGCTCTATTAGCACACATCGTGATTGGTGGAGTTCTTTTTCTTTGCCGTCTTCCTGGCTTCCATGTCGTAAAATGAGGGTGTGTCTGAAGCGGAGTCTGAATATTTATGGGCGTGTTTATTATAATTACGATTGTTTTCACCCGCCGCATTTATCAAGGTCACATCAGGCGTAGGCCGGAAATGGGCAGGTGCGCACTGCTTGATACATGTCACAGCAACTTTGGTGTACTTCAAATTTACACCGTAAATTTACGCCACAAGTGCGCAACTTTGATACATGAGGCCCATCGGACCTTGTTTTCTCCCTGGGCTTAAATATAAATGATGTATGTGTGGAGGATCTGCATGTGAGTTACCATAGCTGCATATATTTTAATCTGTTATTTTATTTGGATCCTTTGCCTCGTAAATTGAAAATTCAAAAGCGGATTATCAACCAGGATACTACTGAAAGGTTCTCCAGCTTGTCTGATGCAAACATGGCTCACAGTGATGTAGACTCATTTGTTTTGTCCCTTAACAATCAGTGTAATTCTAACTTAGATATAGTGGCACCTCTAAAACAAAGCATGGTCCAATGTTCAAATTGCTGTCCTTGGATAAACTAAAATATTCAGAATTTTAGAAGATATTGTCACAAGTTAGATCGCTTATGGAAGGCTTCCAAGCTTGAGGTTCATAGGTTATATCTTAAAGAATCTATTTCTTTACTAAATGACATGTTAAAAAATGCCAGAACAAAGTATTTTGCAAATCTTATAGTTTCAAAAAAGAAAAATCCTAAAGTCTTGTTTGATACAATTAAGAATATTGTCTCTCCAGATATTCCTCATGCACCAGTCTATACAAAGTCTGATTGCAATGAGTTTTGGAATTATTTTGTAAATAAGGTCGCTGCCATCAGGTTAAGTATTTCTTCATCATCTTCTCAATGTCATGCTTGTAATTTGCTTACTTCTGATACCTGGTCCTCCTTTGCTTCTGTTACTTTAGGGACCTGTCCCACTGGGGAGAGGATTAATTGCGCATGAATTGAGTACACAAAGTACGGGTGTTCGTTGTCATCCGCAACAAAAATGGCCAAAAATGACAAATGTCCCAGTATGAATTACGGCTATATTAATAATGTATAGCGAATATATGATGAACAATCACGGTTATATAACGCATGTAGTGAGGAAACTGAGCCGACACATTGCGATGATCACGGCAGTATTACGGGTGCATTATGAATGCATCACGCATGTGTTGAGCGTGCATGGCATCTGCATTGCGGTCATAAAATAAGCTCACTCGGGCCTTTCGGCATCACTATTCACACCAACAATACAGCCTCTGGAGCATTTGCTGGAGTTGGACAAGTTGATCACAGAGTTAATGTTCATTTTGTCATGCGAGGGTTAACTGTTCATGAGTTTGGGGAGCTGGAGGGGGGAAACTGGGGTGTGAGACGGCGTTTTTTTTTTTTTTTTTGAGAGTGTCACAGAAAACAGACTTCAGCGTGAGTTGCGGCTAAACAGCAACTCTTCCTTTTGTTGGTGTTAAATAAAAGTCTTGGAGGAGACACAATTGCAGCAGCTATTATGTCTTTGTGGATCTACACAGCCGGACTGGCACTGACTGGCAGGTATGTCGCTTTCTGCCACATATAGTACTTTGGGTTTACGTGACGTGTTTGTTATGCATTCACAGATTGTCCGCAAATCAGCTGCAAAGCAGATGTAATACAAACGCTTTATTCGTGGCCAATCTGTATGCAGTCGCTACAACATATTTTAGTTTGTGATGTGGACGTGATACGCATGATAGACAGTATATCTGTTTTACACACTGTCCTGGTCCGCTGCCAAGCCGCAAATCCCCGTCAGTTGCGGATATCAGCGGTTAACGGCAGATATACAGTGCATAGAGTGAGTATGTATTGTGTATGAATTGAGTATGTATTGAGGATGTAAGGCAGATGTCAGCCGCAGGCAAAATTTTGTGCAGCTCAAAAATCCTGGCAACGGAAGGACGTGTCTCTGCAGATAATTGCAGACGTGTGCGGGTGTCGGCCGACTCATACAAGCATGTTTCACGCATATTGCGGATGTTAAGCGAATATGAGCCAATTTTGTGCGCAATCTATACGCAAATATTCCTAAACGCCAGTGGGACATCAGTGCTTTGCTTGGTCGTATGAAACCGACTTCAAGCCCTCTTGATGTCCTTCCTACTTCTTTGTTTATTAGTGTGTTTAACTCCATTGGCCCTTGTATAGTGGAGATGATTAATAATGCTTCTCTTCATACCGGTTTATTTCCCAGCTTTTAGAAAACAAGCTGTTGTTGAGCCAATTTTAAAGGAACCATATTTGCATCCATCTCTTCCAAATAGTTACAGGCCAATATCCAAATTACCTTTTGTATCAAAGATTGTGGAAAAAATCACTAGCAACACAACTTAACTCTTTCTTGGAGGATAACTGTGTTATGGACATTTTTCAGTCTTCTTCTTTGTCTTTCGGCTGTTCCCATTAGGGGTCGCCACAGCAGATCAATCGTTTCCATCTCACCCTGTCCTCTGTATCTTCCTCTGTCGCACCAACCACCTGCATGTCCTCCTTCAACACATCCATAAACCTCCTTTTTGGCCTCCCTCTTCTCCTCCTGCCTGGTGGCTCCATGCTCAACATCCTTCTCCCTATATACCCTGGGTCCCTCCTCTGCACATGTCCAAACCATCTCAATCGCGCCTCTCTGACTTTGTCTCCAAACCGTCCCACCTGAGCTGTCCCTCTGATATGTTCATTCCTAATCTTGTCCATTTTTGTTACTCCCAAAGAGAATCTCAACATCTTCAGCTCTGCCACCTACAGCTCTGCTTCCTGTCTTTTTGTTAGTGCCACTGTCTCTAAGCCGTACAACATAGCTGGTCTCACTACTGTCTTGTAAACTTTCCCCTTCACTCTTGCTGATATTCTTCGGTCGCAAATCACTCCTGCCACCTTTCTCCACCCACTCCACCCTGCCTGCACTCTCTTCTTCACCTCTCTACCACACTCTCCATTACTTTGAACAGTTGACGCCAAATATTTAAACTCATCAACTTTCATCACTTCTACTCCTTGTAACTGCACATATTCCACTGGACTCCCTCCCATTCACACACATGTACTCAGTCTTGCTTCTACTGACTTTCATTCCACTTCTCTCCAAAGCATATCTCCACCTCTCCAGACTAGACTCAACTTGCTCTCTACTCTCACTACAGATCACAATGTCATCTGCAGTCATCATAGTCCATGGGGACTCCTGTCTGATCTCATCCATCAACCTGTCCATAACCACTGCAAACAAGAAAGGACTCAGAGCTGATCCTTGGTGTAATCCCACCTCCACCTTGAATGAGTCTGTCATTCCGACTGCGCATCTCACGACTGTCACACTATTCTTGTACATGTCCTGCACTACCCTAACATACTTCTCTGCCACTCCAGACTTCCTCATACAATACCACAGCTCTTCTCCTGGCACCCTGTCATAAGCTTTTTCTAAGTCCACAAACACACAATGTAACTCTTTCTGGCCTTCTCTGTACTTCTCCAACAGTATTCTCAGCGCAAACATTGCATCTGTAGTGCTCTTTCTCGGCATGAAACCATATTGCTGCTCACAGATCTTCACCTGTTTTCTAAGCCTAGCTTCTACTACTCTTTCCCATAACTTCATGCTGTGGCTGATCAACTTTATGCCTATATAATTACTACAGCTCTGCACATCACCCTTGTTCTTGAAAATAGGAACCAGCACACTTCGTCTCCACTCCTCAAGCATCCTCTCACTTTCCAAGATTTTATTAAACAATCTGGTTAGAAACTCTACTGTCATCTCCCCTAGACATTTCCATGCCTCCACTGGAATGTCATCTGGACCAACTGCCTTTCCACTCTTAATCCTCTTCATAGCAGCCCTCACTTCTTCCTTACTAATCTCTTGTACTTCCTGATTTACTCTCACCACATCATCCAGCCTTTTCTCTCGCTCATTTTCTTTATGCATCAGCTCTTCAAAATATTCCCTCCACCTTCTCAGCACACACTCCTCACTTGTCAGCACATTGCCATGTGCATCTTTTACCACCCTAACCTGCTGCACATCCTTTCCAGCTCTGTCCCTTTGTCTGGCCAATCGGTACGAGTCCTTTTCTCCTTCCTTACTATTCAACTTCTTGTACAGCTCGCAATATGCCTTTTCCTTCGCTTTTGCCACTTCTCTTTTCGCCTTACACCGCATCTCCTTGTACTCCCGTCTACTTTCTTCATCTCTACGACTATCCCAAAACTTTTTCGCCAACCTCTTTCACTTTATGCTTTCCTGGACCTCTTCATTCCACCACCAAGTCTCCTTGTCTTCCTTCCACTGTCCAGATGTCATACCCAGTACTGTCCTAGCTGTCTACCTCACCACATCTGCAGTACTTTTCCAGTTGTCCAAAATTGCTTCCCCTCCAACCAGTGCTTCTCTCACCTGCTCGCTAAATTTCACACAACAGTCTTCCTCCTTCAGCTTCCACCATCTGAACCTTTGTTGAGCTCTCACTCTCTTCTTCTTCTTTAGCTCTAAATTCATCCTACAAACAATCATCCTATGCTGTCTAACAACACTCTCTCCTGCCACCACCTTACAGTGTCTGATTTCTTTTAGCTTGCACCTCCTGTAAAGAATGTAGTCCACCTATGTGCACCTTCCTCCACTCTTATATGTTACCCTGTGCTCCTCCCTTTTCTTAAAGTAGGTATTCACCACAGCCATTTCCATCCTTATTGCAAAATCAACTACCATCTGTCCTTCCCCATTCCTATCCTTGATACCATATCTACCCATTACTTCCTCATCACCTCTGTTCCCTTCACCAACATGGCCATTGAAGTCTGCTCCTATCACCACTCTTTCATGCTTGGGCACACTCTCCACCACCTCATCTAACACACTCCACAAATCTTCTTTCTCCTTCATCTCACAACCTACCTGTGGAGCATATGCACTGATGATATTCATCACCACCCCTTCAATTTCCAACTTCACACTCATCACCCTGTCAGACACTCGCTTAACCTCCAACACACTTTTAACATACTCTTCCTTTAAAATGACTCCAACACCATTTCTCTTCCTGTCCTCATCATGGTACAACAACTTGTACCCACCGCCGATGCTCCTGCTCTTACTTCCCTTCCACTTGGTTTCTTGCACACACAATATGTCTACCTTTCTCCTCTCCATCATATCAGCCAGCTCTCTCCCTTTACCAGTCATAATACCAACATTCAAAGTCCCTACTCTCATTTCCACCCTTCTAGTTTTCTTCTTCTCCCGCTGTTTGTGGAAACGTTCTCCTCCTCTTCTTCGTCGTCTTCACCCAGCAGTAGCCCAATTTCCACCGGCACCCTGTTGGGCAACAGCACTGGTGGCGGACGTTGTTAACCCGGGCCGCGACTGATCCGGTATGGAAATTCGATTCTTAGTCTGCATAGTTGGGTTGGCTTGTTTTACGCCGGATGCCCTTCCTGATGCAACCCTCCTCATTTATCTGGGCTTGGGACCGGCACTCAGAGTGTACTGGCTGCACACCCCATGTGGCTGAGTTGGACATTTTTCAGTCTGGTTTTCGCAAATTGCACTCCACTGAAACTGCTACTACTACTTAAAGTGTCTAGTGACATTTTGATGGCAGCAGACTCTGGAGAGTATACAGTTCTGGTTTTACTAGATCTCACCTCTGTTTTTGATACTGTTGATCACAGTATCATGATAAACAGGCTTAGGGATCTGTTTGGGATTACTGGTGTTTTAAAATGGTTTATGTCATACTTATCTGAGAGATCCTTTACTGTTTATATGAATCAAGAGATGTATGAAACAACAATATTGCCTTGTGGGGTGCCTCAGGGATCTGTTCTGGGGCCAGTTCTCTTTTTACTGTATATATTCTCTCTTGGCCAAATTACAAGACATTACAATAACATTTTTAATCATCTCTATGCTGATGACATTCAGCTATATTGTTCTTTCAGAGCCTCTGAGTTTTATAAATTGTCTAGTTTAAATAATTGCCTGACAGAGATCAAGCAATGGTTAAACAACAATTTCCTCCACTTAAATACAGATAAAACAGAAACATTGATTATTGTTCCTGATCATATATTTTCAGAAATTAGGCAGCATATCAGTTTCTTAGACTCTTCTGTTTAGTCGAGAAATTTAGGTGTCATTTCTGACAGTTCAATGTCCATTGAGCATCATTCCAAACAGGTGGTTTGAAATTGTTTTTATCATTTAAGGAATATTTCAAAACTCAGATTACTGGTGTCAAATGTTGAACTTGAGATGATTATTCATGCTTTTATTTCTTCTTGTTTGGATTATTGTAATGGTCTTTTTACTTGTTTCAGTAAATCAGCTTTGGATCGCCTTCAGTCTGTACAGAATGCTGTGGCAAGGCTTTTAACTGGCACCAATAGAAAATCCCATATCACTCCAGTTTTGGTTTCTCTTCATTGGTTGCCAGTAAATTTCAGGTTTCATTTTAAAATTTTAGTTATAACTTTTAAGGCCTTACATGGTGAAGCTCCTCAGTATATCTCTGACCTGCTGAAACCTTAGTCTTCATCCCGAGCTCTGAGATTGTCAGGTCAAAGATTGCTGTTGGTTCCACGTACGAGGTTTAAAATTCGTGGGGATCAGTCCTTTCAGGTAGTGGCATCAAGGCTGTGGAATTTCTCTTCCCCTGTCCCTATGTTGTATAGACTGTCCCTACACTGTATAGACTCCTTTGACTCTTTTAAAAAGCAGCTGAAGACATTTTTATTCAGACAACCTTTTAATTAATTTGTTGTTTTATGCTATATTCTATTGTTTTATATAGTTGTGTTATGTTATATTTTTATTGTGAAGCACTTTGTGATTTTTATCTGTGAAAAGTGCTATATAAATAAAATTTACTTAATTACTTATCACAGCGCTGTTATACAGTGCCGTGCTCTCAGATATATGTTTTTAATCCAGCCAGGCTGTTTGTGCTGAACAGACTTCTGCCCCCCCCCCAACGGGAGCCAGCCAAGCCGAGCAGAGCCACAGCGCTGCAACTCAGAGAGTGAAAGGAAAAAAACTCCGTCAAAGTCTTCCAATAAAAAGAGCTCCTTCTGCCTGCGTAGCTAGTGTCACATTAAGGCCTTATTTTACAGATGAAAGCCTTCATGTTTCCAAAGTTTGACAATCAAATCAGTTTTAGCTCTTGTTCAAACAAGACAATGAGGGGTTATATTGTTAATATGTTATATAAGCTTGCAATCCCACTCAAAAATGTTTAAAAAAATAAATAAGATGTCAACATGACAGAAAAACTCTCCCTGTCTTACTGGATTTAAAGGTACAGGGTGTCATTTTTGAAGAGGAGAGCAAATGTTATGTCCATCAAAAATTAATGTTTTTAAACTTTTCAATGTTATTTATTTTATTAACCTTGACATTACAACATAAGTGTCATTTTTTGTCTATTATTCTTGCTTTCAGTGCATCTAAAACCAGTCAAAATGACTCGCAACATGTACCACCTTGGGTGATAATTGCCAACAGCACCCCTATACTAAAGATTTCTGGAGAGAACCCTGCATTATATATATATTTTTGCCGTGTTTTTTACAAGAATTATTATGGCAACCACAGGTGTTGGTCTTTTACTGTAATTTTTATTTATTTTTAAGTACAGTGGAAGGCAGCAGAAACAGTGATCAGAAACAAACGATCTTTTCCAGCTTGAGGTTTTGAGAGGCATCGTGGAGGACTGGAGTTCAAACCCCACCACCAAATCCCAGAAAGTTGTCATCTGCAGGCTGGAGGACCACATACAGTTCTGGATGGAGTTTAATGCTGTGTCACAAATAACACTCATTTTCACTCAAATCCACACAACTGTGTGACACATCCTGCCCACAAACTACGAGACAGACAAAAAAACAAAACAAAACAATAAAAAACATCTTCCTTGGCACAGACAATTAAAAAAAAAAAAAAAATCTGATGCTGACAGGAATGGTGAGACTGCCTACGCAATATTCCACAGGCAAAGCAAAGATGTTTTTAGGATAGACCTGGAGCATTATTTATTCACCACAAACAAGTGATTTCATTTTCTTATTTTTAATTTAGTGAGTAAAAAGATGATAGCCTTTATTGATCTGGACTTATTGTCTACAAAAGCTGGCTGGGACAGAATAATTCATACACTCACTGATTCATCAACTTGTACATTTTTACTGACCAAGCCATATGATCTTACCAGTGCAGGGAAAACGTGACAGATTTCAATAAATCTTTCTGAAAAAACCTTTGAGTCACTGTAAAATTGACTGAATTTTGGTCATGATCCAGTTCATATAACCGCTGCCTTCCTCTCCCATTTGGTAGCGATAAAGCAGACAGTCTGAACTGAACAGTGCTTTATTGGTACCTTTGCTCTTAGAGTGTTCACATTGTCGGCTGAATCAAAGGGCTTTTATAAATTCCATTGCTACTTCCATTAACTGACAGAGGAGGGTAAAGGTTGTGTGATCGCCGTGAATAAACAGCTAGATATCAAAGGATCAATATGGGAAAGAAAAGCCATTGTGACAACTGACCTTTTACCTCTGGGTCTCCCAACGGTGAGTCTCTCCTGAATGGATTACATGGCCCTAGTCATGTGACATGACCCTTGATGTCAAGACTTAATTGGCTCACAACCACCACACCACACTGTTGTAGAAAAAATAATCAGGCTGTGTTTGTTCTAAGATCTCCAGGTGACTTCATTTACTGCATGATGTGTAACCACATTGTGCAGCTGCTGGCAGTGTTCCCGCGTGCACAAACAGTTGCACCACCATCGTGCACTCCTGCATGTCAGCACAATGTTTCGTGGTTCAATCATACGAGCTGTTTCTCCATGAGTCATCATGAATTGTACTTTATTCGCACTATGAGTGAAGGGGCCCTTAAATGGATAAAGAGTTGGAGCACGGACAAGACCAGTGTGGTGAATGAAGTGCAAATGCACCTTCCATCTTAGGGTTTCGAAACCAGCTCAGGCTAACAGGCTAACTTTGGTTTGAGTGTTTGATAACAGATGGCTTGGAGTTAGTATAACAAAATATGAAAGGCATATGGCTGGTATTATGCAGTTTTCACTTGCACTCCTCCAATTTGCGCAAAATGCTGGTGCCGATCTTTTGCAGCTGGTCTGCTCTGTGTCAGCCTGATCCCGTCAGATCTCAGAAGTTAATGACTCAGTCACACGGCATCTAACGAAGGACAACGAAGCCCTGACAAAACAAGAAATCTGGACTTTAATTGACTTTCGTTGGCATAGTTTAACCTTCACACAGCTTCATTCCTGCAGCTGGCGCTTGATTTTTAAACTGATGAAAAATTTGAATGAAGGGCAACGAAAACCTCAATTCGTCCGTGTTTCATTTGCTGTCGTTCTTGATGTTTTTTAATTGTTTGTTTAGTTTTTGTAACATTATTGTTTAGTTTGAATTTGTTCGACCAGATGAATGTTTTCACACTGCAGAAGGCACTGCAGGCTGCTGCTATGTTCATGTACTGTCAGAAATTACAGGGCAAATTCAGCCTGCTTGCTTGGATTTTTTTATTTGGGTGGGGGGTCAGCTTCAATGGGCTCAGGCACCTTATTAGGCCAGAATTAATCTTTTGTGTGGATACAATTAAATATTTTGCCACAAGCAACTGCTGAATTTGAAACAACAAAAAAGTTGTGTAATTTTCAATGGTACGTGAATGCAGCATTAAGCGGCAGCATCAGCTCCTGCGTGCGCTTATTATTATTTTTGTTTAATTAAATATAACAATATGAGTGTAGGAATGACAATCCAGCCCTTATGTACATGTGGCAACAGGTAGATAATTCAAATGATTATATAAAGAGCTGTTCTGGAAGGCAGAATTCACATTGTGGATCAGCTGTAGCTGGTTGAAATAACCACACACGTGAGTCAATGCGAGCGTTCACATGCACAGATCAATTTACTGCTCTGATATATTCAATCATCTTTACACTTATATTTATTCCCTCTTTTGAGAGTTTTCTGTTATAAATCAATATATATATGGCTTAGAACATAATACAGTGATACAGCAGTGACCACGGCACACCAGAGGTTTTTTTTTAATTGGAACAAGACGGAGCATGCAGCGTGTCATCAGACAGTGAGGATTCTGATGATGAAGGAGATGATCCCTCTTTTGTTCTGGATGAGGAACCAGAGCAGGTGGTCCCACTGATGTGCACTCAGATCTCCACAGCTTCTGTTTGCGTTTCATTTAAAGCATTGAGATCATTAGCTTTGGTTTTGTTAAGTTCCTCTTTCATCCCTTTTGCGCTCTTGCTTCGCAGGCTGTTCGGTCATAAAGCTCTTTCGTCCACCTTTTCTCAACAAATTGTGACTTTTTTTTTTACTTTTCCCCTTCATTCAGGAAACATCATATGCTGTGTGACTGAGCCATAAGCAGAGCAGGATCTGGTTAATACTTGGATGGGAGACCTCTTTGGAACACCAGCGGCTGTGTGTGTTTCGCCAGGTAAAACTGGAGTTGTGTCAGGAAGGGCATCCGGTGTAAAACCTGTGCCAAATACCATTGCAGATCTGGCTGTATCCACTGTGGCGACCCCGAACAATATGGGAGCAGCCAAATGGACAACAACAACTGATATGACCACATTACCCCTGTACTGTACTCACTCCATTGGCTTCCAGACCATTTTAGAAATTATTTTAAGACTTTAATGTTTGTTTTTAAAGCCATTAATGGCCTTGCACCATCCTAACTCTCTGCACTTAGAGCAGGGTATTGCGGTCATCCAGAAGTTCCAAGGTCAGACTATAAACATTGGAGTGATTGTGCATTTTTGTGGAAGCTGGCCATACATAGTGGAACAAGTTACCTCCCAATTTACGCACTGACCTATACACACACACACACACACACACACACACACACACACACACACACCACACACACACACACATATATATATATATACACACACACACCAAAAATGGACCAAAAAACATCATTTCAGTCTTGTCAGAATTCAAAAGTAGAAATTGTTGGACATCCAGCTTTTCACTGATGCAAGGCAATCTTCTAAGGACTGTATGTGGATGAGATTACCATCAGTTATCAGCATGTATAGCTGAGTATCATCAGCATAGCAATGAAAGGTAATCCCAAAACACTGCAATATGTGCCCAAGGGGTGCTATATAAAGAGAGAAAAGCAGGGGGCCTAAGACAGACCCCTGTGGAACCCCAAATTTCATGTCACTAAGGTTAGAGGTAGTTTTATTGTACAAAACACAGTGAGAATGACTGGTCAGGTATGACGTCAACCATGCAAGGGCATTCCTAGTAATCCTAAAATGATTCTCAAATCTATTGAGTAGAATATGGTGTTTCATGACCTAGATAAGTGGCAGAAAATGGATGAATGAATGAATGTGCTCAAAATTATCTTTAATAATAATAATCCTTATATTTTGTTTTTTCAGGTATTTATGACTTTAGGACGCTGTATATAGTTCTGTAATTCTGAAATGATTAATGCAATATTTTTATTAAACCCAGTTATAGCTGAACGTCTGCACTACAAGAACAGCTTGATTGTTTCACTTCAGCCCTGTTGTGGTGGTGCACAGAGGCAAGATTGAAACAAAAACTAACAAACAAACAAAAGCAAATCCTTGTGGACTTGAATGTACACAGATAGATAGAATGTTTATGTGGCACATTACAAGCTTATGTATTAAATGCACATTGAAAAAAAGATGAAAATCAGCTGCACAAATTTCAAAGTTGTTGCTTTCTTTTTTCCCTCATTCGCATTCAGCACAACAGCTGGACATCCCTGGAGAACTGGCTCGGCTTTGTCCCCATGTGTGCGTGTGTGAGAGTGTGTTTGAGAGAAGTGGGGCACGCTGACCCTCAGAGGTCACGGACACACAAAGCTTTCTTTTCAGGCCTTATACATCTGCAAAGTCCCTCCATTTTGTGTCTGTGAAAGTAGACACACAATTGCCTTCAAGCAGCATTAATGTATGTCAAGGCTCGATTAGACATGCGTGACGTATGAGGTCTATTAGAAAAGTATCCGACCTTATTATTTTTTTCAAAAACCATATGGATTTGAATCACGTGTGATTACATCAGACATGCTTGAACCCTCGTGGGCATGCGAGAGTTTTTTCACGCCTGTCGGTTACGTCATTCTCCTGTGGGCAGTCTTTGAGTGAGGAGTGGCCCACCCGCTCGTCGATTTTTTTCATTGTTTAGGAATGGCTCAGAGACTGTTGCTTTGTTTGATAAAAATTTTTTCAAAACTGTAAGGCACAACTGAGTGGACACCATTCAATAAATTCAGCTTTAACGGCTGATGAGAGATTTTGGTCTGGTAGTGTCGCTTTAAGGACGGTCCACGGCGCCTGACGGCGATCTGCGCTTCGAGGCGGCAGCGTCTCGCCGTTTCAAGTTGAAAACTTCCACATTTCAGGCTCTGTTGACGCAGTAAGTCGTCAGAGAACAGAGAACTTTCAGAAGAAGTCGGCATGAGGAGTTTATTCGGACATTCCATTGTTAACGGTCATTTTGTAATGAAAGAACGTGCGGGCAGAGTCGCATGTCGGGCTGGGCAGGAAAAACACCTCCGTTGGAAATCTTAACGGGCAAGTTGGAACATGCCCAAGCTGTTAAACAATTTCTCAGTTACTCACTTGTTGAAAGCCATTAAAAGCCGCCTGAATTCTACAAATGGTTTTCAACACGGAGGTGTTTTTCCTGTCGCGGCGCACACAGATTTGCCGAGTCGTCACGGAAACGACTCGGCGAATTTGCGCGTACGTCTTTCATTAAAAAAATGTCCTTAAACAGTGGAATGTCCGCATAAATTCCTCATGCCGGCCTCTTCTGAATCTTCTCTGTTCTCTCACGATGTCCTGGGTGAATTAAGCCTTAAATTAGGATGTTTTCAGCTCGAAACAGGCCGACGACAGCGCCTGGAAGCGCTGCAGGACGTCCCGCTCCGTGGGAAGTCCTTACACCAACAGAAACACCCCATAATCTCTCATCAGCCGTTAAACTTTTCACAGAAAACCAGCTTAATTTCTCGAATAGTGTCCACTCGGATATTCCTCACAGGTCCAGAAAAAATTTTTGATAAAGCAACGCGTGCCGTCTCGAGCAGCGTGTGAAACAAAGGAATTCAGCCGAGAGGGCGGGACCACATCTCACTCAAGGCCTGCCCACAGGGAAATGACGTCACCGACACGAAAAACTCATGCATGCGCACGAGGGTTCAAGCATGATTGGTGTAATCGCATGTCATTCAAATCCATATAGTTAAAAAAAAAATAAAAGGGTCGGTTTATTATCTAAGAGACCTCGTATACTACGTGAATCCATATCCATTTTCCTATTTCCTCTGTAAGCCACACACACACACACACACACACACACACACACACACACACACACACACACACACACACACACCACACACACACACACCCACACACACCACACCACACACACACACACACACACACACACACACACAGAGCCCAGATTATTGAAAAAGAGGAGCTTCTTTCCATTTAAAAATGAATTACCTCCGCCCAGGAGGTTATGTTTTTGGTCACGTCCGTTTGTTGGTTGGTTGGTTGGTTTGTTAGCAGGATTACTCAAAAAATCCTCAACAGATTTCAATGAAATTTTTACCAGGGGTGTATCTTGGCCTAACTTAGAAGTCATTAAATTTTGGCAATGATCAGGAACACAATCCGGATCCAGTAATTTTTTAAGGATTCTTTATCATTGCGGGATAGGGCTAATTTCAACATTCAACATGCATCTAACTTCATGAAGATGGGTCACAAAGGCTGAACAAAAATTAAGTTATGACACAACAATAATTTATTTAGTATTTGTTTCTCCTCATTGAATAAACTTATTAGAAAATAAAAAAAAACATTTGCTGAAGATCTAAGGGTTTAACCCTCTGGGGCCGACGCCGTCGTATGCGATGGCTAAGACCAAGCTTTACTAAATTATAAATAACTTTTTAATGATATGAGATAGAAACTTACTTTATTTGCTGAAAAGTTAGCTCTGTGGACTTTCGAGCCACTGTCTAGCATCTTTGTACTCCTCATAGAAGCTGTGTGATGTGAGCAATGTGAGTGTCCAATCGGACTTGGTTCACCATCACATGGTTTTCCAAAATCTAATCGTAGGGCAGATTCACCTCACATGACACACCAAAGATTGTTTTTAGGAGTGATGTGTTACTAGTTTATTATAGTTTGCTGTGTGTTTTGAATAAATGTGAGTGGAAAATTTTTTCCCGCTTTACTTTTTCCTTTCTTATTTCTGATTGTGAATCTTTATTACACTTATAAAACACAACTATAGCATATATATTTTGAAAGTACAGGTTGTCCTGAAAAAAAGAGACATAAAACTTGATTGGGGGATGCAGGGACAGCTGTTAATAGCAATTTATGCCAGGCGAGTGAACTGTGCAAAAAATGCCCTCGGACCCCAGAGGGTTAACCACTGAATCTGAAACATGACGGTAGATGTGTGAAATGACATGGAATAAGTCTGTATGCCAAAGGGTATTCCATGTGATGTCAGTGACCCTATGGCCTTGGCGGAGGTTTGCACTCTCCGAGTGCTTCTAGTTAATTCATTTTTTCCTGTTATTCTGATTAAGGGTCATTTTTTAATTCACTTTTTAATTTACCTTTGTTGGGGATTTCCTCGCTGGCTGATCTGAATTTTATTCATGTTGTTTCACTTCAATGTCTGGGAGATATTTATAGCCTCAAACTTTAATAAACATTAGTTTGCAGTTAGCACTTCTTCTTTCTCTCTGTAATTTTATAAACATACTTGTGTAGAGTGCAGGGGAAAAACCACAGGATGAATATAATAATGTTTTGGAATATTGAAAATTATCACTTGTGGATAATTTTATATCGGGGAACCACTTATTTCAAAGGATAAGTCGTTATGAGTTTAAACATTCATTAATTGATTAGTCTCAATTTAATTAATCAGTCTCAATTTAATTAATCCTAAAGGATAAGTTCCGCAGGTCACATCCGACACCCTCTGTAAAACCATACAAAAATCACAGACAACTTCACATGTTTAAGATATTTATTTAACCCCGGCAGGAGTTAAATAACAGAACATATCATGGTGATCAATTTAATTATGACAACCTTCGATGAGCAATGATTTGGTTTCGTAGTGGGAGTTTTAGGAGTAAGATTCGTCTTAATTTAACAGGGAATTTACTTTGGTATTATTAACCTGAGAGAAGATTAATGATTTTGTTAAATAAAGCCACTCTGTTTATCTGACAACATAGCCCGGTCTTACTTGCGCAGTCCAGCGAGTCTCCATGAGGTCCGATGCTGGAATCATGTGGTTCAGTTGACGCTCTGTCCGCCACACAGCTTCGCCAGGGACCTTGACAAAGAGGCTCTGCCAGTCCGTCCCGCTCGGTCTCGTCAGTGGCGGGGATGATTTCTGTTATTATGGTGCTGTGATTTTGCGGCGGCAGTTCAAGTCGCTGTGGACGTCTCAGCTGACCTGAATGTTTTTCCTCTGCAGCGCACTGGTGTATGGCTCGTCAGAATAAAGGTTTTGAGCGTCTTTATTCTCTATCAAAAATCAGAAATTCGTCTTTCGTCGTTGTCTTTTTGGAAGCTCGGTTGAATCAGAATTCAATGCAAAAATAGCTGACTTTAGAAGAAAAATGGTCGTGAAAGGAATTTGGAGTTTGAAAAAGAAAAAGGTTTGAAAATTCGAAAAAGGAAGTTAAATGCGCCGGCGCGTTTAACTTGACAAAGGTTGCAAAAGTTATCTGTTGGAAAAATAAAGTAAATTCTTGTCGGTATGCCAAACAAGAATGAGAAGTAGCACGTGGCTTTAGACAAAGGGTCATAAATCTTAACGGCCGAGGCAGCGTCTTTAAACCCAAAGAAAAGAAGAGAGAAAGGTGTAAGAGTAAGGGCAAGAGCGTAAGAGCGGAACGTAAGAGAGCAATTTCCTGGGCGCAAGCTCTTTTTAAAGGTTTAACAAGCTCCACCCCCAAGAATTCTGGGTAAGGTAGTTTCTGGAGTTTCCTTGGTCTAATTTTATATATATAAATCAGCATGGCTCCAACATTCCGCTTTGAAACCAAACCAAGTCCTGCAGAATAAATCTTGTAACTGGTTTACCTGGAATTATATACCACACACACACATATATATAAAAGAGAACACATTAAGTAAACATTCCCCAATGAACAGAGTTATAACACATCAAATATAACACTTTCATGCATGCATAGAAAAGAGTGACATGTTTCCTTTTCTCTTTTTTTTGTTCTTTTGCTACAACAATACAATGAAACTCCCTTTTTAAAATGAGGTTAGGAGTTTGCGTCTTGCAGGAAATCAATTAACCTGTCCTTCCCAAGTCGTTCCACAGGGGTCACTCTTGTTCCATGGTTAGACCTGGATTTATCTAGCAGAAATGCAAAATAGGTAATTTTGGGTTGATTTCAACCACAAAACCTTCGCAATAATCGTCACATCAAGAGTAATCTTTCAGTGAGCTGTTTTCTTTTGAGTTTAGTGTGAAAAACATCTTTTTAGGACTTTTGGTGAAAAAGGTGTCTTTCTGTGGAGGTTTCTTTTTTTATGTGAGGGGGAAGTTGACTTGCTCTGGTCTGGGGATCTGATAAGGATTCACAGCTATGTGTGGAATGTACTTTGGGGTAATCTTAAATCCTGAATATGGTGGGTTTTGTTGACAGATCCAAGCGTGCATGGCTTAAACTGTCTCCTCTTTGGTACCTGGAGATATACCAGGCCTGTCTGTATGGGGTTTATCTTTTCTTTGAAAGAGTCCAAGGGCCCCTATTAATGCAAGCTTAGGATGTTGGCTGTTTGATCACAGCTTTCCGCTACAAGAGTTTGAGAGGGAAATGGCTTAATATTGATTAGTTTTGGGGTACATTGTCTTAACTGCTCCACCAAGTGACCTATCTTGGCCTGCAACTTTATTCTAAGTCCTACATATGCCCTGAAGCCTATTGGTGAATCCACACGGTGAAGGTGAGAGTCCACAGCTCTCTCTGGATGGAACAGTACCCATTTACAGATGGATGGACTGTGATAATGCAGATTGTTTTTTACAAAGACACAGACAGATACATACTGTATTAGTAGCCCAGCTCCTTATCCACTGGGCGACCCTGCTCAGTGGCAATGTGGGTGTGGAGGCGTTTCATCCAGGCCGAGGCATCGGTGGCAGCGATACATCCAGGCCCGAGGCGTCGGCTACATCCGAGGCTAACAGCGGCTACGTCTGCGGCTGGCGGCGGCTACATCCGGGGCTGGTGGCGGAGGCATCGGTGGAGGCGGTTCATCCAGGCCCGAGGCATCGGTGGCCGCGATACATCCAGGCCCGAGGCGTCGGCTACATCCGAGGCTAACAGCAGCTACATCCGGGGCTGGCGGCGGCGGCAACCGAGGCTGGCGGCGGTAACATCTGAGGCCGCCTACGGCTACATTCCTGGCTGATGGCGGCTACATCCGTGGCTAGCAGCGGCTACGACCGAGGCTGGGGGCGCCTGTGAACGAGGTTAGCAACGGGGAGGGTTGGTGTGCAGTGACCGGACCTGTGGTGGTGGAGGTTACGGGTGAAAATTGTTTTTTGCAATTAACAGTGGCCATACTAAGCCACGATAGTTAACATGGCACCACCCAAGAAAACGGAGAAACTTGAGGAAAATATAGAGGAGATAAAGACCTCAATAAACCAGATATTAAAAGACATGTCTAATTTAGACAAGCTGACGGTGGAGATTAAAGAACTCCAAAAACTGGTTAAAGAGAAGGACAAGATCATTAAGAAACTTGAACTTGAACAATGTATATTATTGTAAATAAGTCCCTTTGGCTTCTCACATTTTTCACTTGGGGTCACCACAGCAGAGCTAAGCCGAGATGGATCTGCATGTTGATCTGGTACAAGTTGTAGGCTGGATGCCCTCCCTGACGCAACTCCGCATTACATGGGAAATAGAACTGAGAACCTCTGCCCATTGTGCACATGTATTATATTATATTATATTATATTATATTATATTATATTATATTATATTATATTATATTATATTATATTATATTAGGTATCAGGGAAGTGATGGTCTAGTGCAGGGCTCTTCAGTTCCAGTCCTCAAGGGTTGGTGTCCTGCATCTTTTAGATGTGTGTCTGCTTCAACACACCTAAGTCATTTAATGAGGTCTTTAGCAGCAGAACTTGACTGCATACTGAGGAGGTAATTCAGCCATTTGATACAGGTGTGTTGGACCAGGGACACATCTAAAAGGTGCAGAACACTAGCCTTCAAGGACCAAACATGGCACACACATACTTTGACTTACGGGAGTGACATAGAATTTTGAGCACTTTAATAGTAGTAGTAGTAGTACGAGTAGTAATAGCAGCTGTCTGTCCTTGAGGAAGCTTTAGTTGCACCATAATAGTTCCCTGGAATCCAGGATAGGTGGGAGGTGATAGCGTTGTTGATGAAGTTTTCATTTCAGTCTCAGAATCAAGCCCACCCTGGTGCAGGTAATTGGCTAATTATATTCCATTATTATTGCAGTATGATGGTGCAATGTGGTTCCTTCTAGATGCTGCCCCAGATCATCATGACCAAGAAAGATTTGAGCCTGGTAGTTCAGGCATATGGTGAGCCTCCAGGTCAACGGAGATCTTCCAGGCACATCAAAGTGGGAGGAGGCCCCAGAGAAGACCCAGGACAAATTTGAGGGATTACATTTCCCAGATGCCTTGAGAATGCCTAGGGATACCACAGGAAGAGTTGGAGAACTTGGCTGAAGACAGAGAACTGTGGACTAGGCTGTGTGGTGTACTGCCGCAGAGAAAATAAATGAAGATGGCTGAAGTGGCTATCACACCCACCTTCCAACAAGAAGGTCCCTGGTTCAAGACCACCCAAGATCCTTTCTCCTTGTACATTTGGAGTTGTGTCAGGAAGGTCATTTGGTGTGAAACTCAAATCAACATGCAAATTCATACTGGATCCACTGTGGTAAACCTGTGCGAAAAATTGAAGAAGCCAAAAGAAATTAGGGATAGTGGGGTAAGTTGTGCCATTTTTTACTTGAAGTTACTTTAAAGCGAGGCCATGAGAGTAACACCTCCAACTTAATTATGTAAATATATTTCAGGATGTGGTGCAACCGTGGGAACAATGACTTTGGAACTGAAGTAAAGTATTGAAGAAATATAGCTTTCTGAAAAAAAGTGGTCTTGTGGCACAAATTGCCCCCGGTGCGGGGTAAGTTGTGCCTTTGGAGAGCATACATTGGGGTAAATTGTGCCATTAATTATTTAAGTAAAACTGTATATTTTAATAACAGAAATTGTAATGCTAGCTGTAATAGCTAGACAAATGCAATACAAGCTTGCTCATTTAAGGTTTATTTAAAGTTATTTTAACAATATTTGTCAATATTTTCTTGAACAAGGCCCAACACTTCAGAACAAGGTTGAGTTCAAAATGAAAACATTTCCAAGGCCTAGAGCCACATGAACGCATAAGAACAAAATAAAATTCAAATGAAGAACTCTTCACAGATCTGGCCTACTACATCACATCCCACTTGTCAATGCTACAAGGGAATATAAATTTCTGCTCCCTTCTGGCTGTACCACCAAGTTTTTGTGGTGTGGGTAGTTTCCTATACACATCCTCTCTAGGGATAACTCCATCATTTTCTTTGAAAGTGAAAATGGGCTTTCCATCCACAGACCTCTTGCTTAGGAACTTTGATCTGATGTCAGCACCATCAACCTTCTCAACCAATCCAACATAGTTGTAGGATTTGGTTTTGCCTGCAAAGTTTACAATAGCAAAGTCCCCAGCAGACAGATCCTTGTCACCATCATTATCATCATCATCATTCTGGACATCTGAACTGTCATAGTAGTCATAGAGTGTAGTCATAGAGTGTAGTCAGAGTGTGAGTGAGTGTGAATGACAGTGTGAGCCATATGATTATTACCTGTCCATCACTTTAGAGAGGTTATCAAAGAACTCCCCCACATTGTGCCTATTAAAGGCAGTAGCTCTACCAAGAGAGGTTGCTCCAGGAGTGCGGCATGATAACTGGTAGTGTGCTTTAAAGGCCGCAAACCAATCACATCCTATGAAAGATTAAGTTTTTTTTAGCATTATTATAATATCTCTTAATTTTTCCCTTATTGAGCCATTGCAGTTTACATTAAGATTTACATAAGTTGAAGCTATAATAATAAGCATTTCCTTGGGAAATAATTATTAATGGTCCCTATTACTTTTTCTTAATAAATGCACATTTAACCAAACCTGCTTTTTCCTCTTTGATCCAGCTGGCAGGGATATTGAAGTCATTTCTTCGTGCATACTCAAAAGCCAGTTCACGCCATTTAATGGGACTTAGACCATGAAACATCGCTGCTAGGGCCTTTATATGTTCTGCCAGCTCTTTATCCATATGTTTGTTAAAGACTTGATTGGCAAGTCCAGTTCTTTTATATCCTGGCCTTATTTCTTCTCCATGTATCATTTTGTCATCCTGCATATGTTCATCTGCCTTGCCACCTGACGAATGGGCTCCTGTTGTGTGGGCTGCTGAAGAGGAGGTACTGCTGGCCCACCACCACCAGAGGGCACCCTGCCTGGAGTGCGGGCTCCAGGCACCAGAGGGCGCTGCCGCCTCACAGGAGCAGCCGGGGTGACAGCTGACACTCATCACCTGTGACAGCTGTCACCACTCATCTGATCTGCATCGGTATATCAGCAAGACGTCATCTCCACCTCTTTGCCGAGATATCGTTCTACCTGGAAGGTAATATTCTCAGCTGACTGCTTGACAGTAACCTTTTGTGATTTTGTGAGTGATAACAGACCTTTTTCCAACGAGAGGTGGAGGTAGCTTTCCTGCCGTGCGGATTACTGGGTGCAAACGCGCCCACCTTTAATTGTGTTTTTGTTCCTCGCCAGCAGTACCAGGTCCGACACGCGGAGGCAGTGGCCACCTGGGAATTCGGGACTTGGCGGCTCCAGTATTCCCGGGGTCTGGTGGCAGAGGAAATCGTGTGGTTCCGGTTCTGCTTTGGACAGGTGTCTCCTATCTTCGAGCCTGCCCACACGACACCTTTGTGAATTGATTCTGATCTATTGTTGTAATCTGTTGTATTTGTTGTGCACATTCACAACAGTAAAGTGTTGTTATTTGACCTACTCCATTGTCCGTTCCTTTGCGCCCCCTGTTGTGGGTCCGTGTACCGACACTTTCCCAACAGGATATCTCGGCCAGCGTCATGGATCCCGAGGGGCGTCAACCGGCTGTTGAACGGCCAATGGAAGAACAGGGCGCACAGGCGTCCGCAGGAGGAATGATCGGTGAGTTGCAGCGGATCCTCACCGCTTTCACGGCTCGGTTGGATTTAATGACCGAGCAGAACGTCCTCCTTAACCGCAGGGTGGAGGCTCTCGCCGCGCAGGTGGAAGCGCGCCCTCAGGGCGCTGCTGCGGCTCTCCCTCCTGTCGATCCTGTGCGTAACAGTGACGTTCCACAGGTCGTTCAACGACCCCTCCCACCTTCCCCTGAAGCATACATAAGCCCTCCAGAGCCGTACGGGGGTTGTGTGGAGACGTGCGCGGACTTTCTTATGCAGTGTTCGCTCGTCTTCGCACAACGTCCCGTCATGTACGCAACTGATGCTAGTAAGATAGCTTATGTCATTAATCTGCTTCGCGGCAAGGCACGCGCTTGGGCTACAGCGCTTTGGGAGCAAAATTCACGGCTCCTTCTGATATATGATGGGTTTGTGAGGGAGTTCAGAACAGTGTTCGATCACCCAAATAAAGGAGAGACCGCTTCAGCCGTGCTGCTGTCAATGAGACAGGGGCGCCGGAGCGCAGCTGTTTATGCAGTCGACTTCCGCATCGCGGCTGCGAGGTCCGGCTGGAATAGCACTGCCCTCCGCGCCGCCTTCGTAAACGGACTGTCGTTGGTCCTGAAGGAGCTCCTGGTGGCCAAGGACGAACCGCGGGATTTAGACGGGCTTATTGATCTCGTTATACGATTAGACAATCGGTTAGAGGAACGCCGTCGGGAGCAAGGCGAAGGACTTGACCGGATACGCGCCGCCCCTCTCCCTTCCGGGTTCGAAAAGGGGCCGCCCTCCCCACGCTCCACAGCCGCAGCGCTTTGTGGGGCAACAGCTCCCCCTGGTGACGTTGTTAGGGAAACGCACAGGGCCAAAATGGGGAGGCTGATCCGTGGAGAGTGTTTTCTCTGCAGCTCAACAGAGCACACACAGAGAGACTGCCCCAAACGGCCAAAACGTCAACACTCGCCCTTAGAGACTGGGCTAAGGGGGGGTCAAGACATTCAAGTGAGACACACACAAATTGCCACACGACTCCCAGTCACAATCCTGAGCGGGGATTTAACCCTTCAAGCCCGAGCACTGGTGGACACGGGGTCAGAAGGGAATCTGCTAGACAGCAGATGGGCAAAGGAGGTAGGGCTCCCTCTGGTGGCGCTTCCTACGCCATTGCAGGTGCGGGCACTAGATGGCACCCTCCTCCCTTTACTCACACACAAGACACCACCAGTAACTCTGGTGGTGTCTGGAAACCACCGGGAGGAGATTGAGTTTTTTGTAACTCCTGCCACCTCCCGCGTGATTTTGGGCATCCCATGGATGTTAAAGCACAATCCCCGGATCGATTGGCCGTCTGGGGTGGTGGTTCAGTGGAGCGAAACCTGCCATCGGGTGTGTTTAGGATCCTCGGTTCCTCCCGGTTCCCAGGCTAAGGAGGAGGTCAAAGTCCCGCCCAATCTGACGGCGGTGCCGGTTGAGTACCACGATCTTGCTGACATCTTCAGCAAGGACCTGGCACTCACCCTTCCCCCGCACCGTCCGTACGATTGTGCCATTGATTTGGTTCCGGGCGCTGAGTTCCCGTCCAGCAGGCTGTACAACCTCTCACGACCTGAGCGCGAATCAATGGAGACCTACATCCGGGACTCATTAGCTGCCGGGCTGATCCGGAACTCCACCTCCCCGATGGGGGCAGGTTTCTTTTTTGTGGGCAAGAAAGACGGCGGACTTCGTCCATGTATTGATTACAGGGGGCTGAATGAGATTACGGTTCGCAACCGATACCTGTTGCCATTATTAGATTCCGTGTTCACCCCCCTGCATGGAGCCAAAATCATTACTAAACTGGATCTTAGAAATGCGTATCACCTGGTTCGGATCCGGAAGGGAGACGAATGGAAGACGGCATTCAACACCCCATTAGGTCACTTTGAGTACCTGGTCATGCCGTTCGGCCTCACCAACGCCCCCGCGACGTTCCAAGCATTAGTCAATGATGTCTTGCGGGATTTCCTGCACCGATTCGTCTTCGTATATCTAGACGATATACTCATCTTTTCTCCAGATCCTGAGACTCATGTCCGGCATGTACGTCAGGTCCTGCAGCGGTTGTTGGAGAACCGGCTGTTTGTGAAGGGCGAGAAGTGTGAGTTCCACCGCACCTCTTTGTCCTTCCTGGGGTTTATCATCTCCCCCAACTCCGTCGCTCCTGATCCGGCCAAGGTTGCGGCGGTGAGAGACTGGCCCCAACCCACTAGCCGTAGGAAGCTGCAACAGTTCCTCGGCTTTGCTAATTTCTACAGGAGGTTCATTAAGGGCTACAGTCAGGTAGTTAGCCCCCTGACAGCCCTGACCTCACCAAAAGTTCCCTTCACCTGGTCGGATCGTTGCGATGCCGCGTTCAAGGAGTTGAAACGGCGCTTCTCGTCTGCACCCGTTCTGGTGCAGCCCGATCCTAGTCGCCAGTTAGTGGTTGAAGTGGACGCCTCGGACTCAGGGATAGGAGCTGTGCTTTCCCAGAGCGGGAAGACCGATAAGGTCCTTCACCCGTGTGCCTATTTTTCCCGCAGGTTGACCCCGGCCGAACGGAACTATGACGTCGGCAATCGAGAACTCCTTGCGGTGAAAGAGGCTCTTGAAGAGTGGAGACATCTGTTGGAGGGAACATCCGTGCCATTCACGGTTTTCACTGACCACCGGAACCTGGAGTATATCAGGACCGCCAAGCGGCTGAACCCCAGGCAAGCCCGCTGGTCACTGTTCTTCGGCCGTTTTGACTTCCGGATCACCTACCGTCCCGGGACCAAGAACCAGAGATCGGATGCCTTGTCCCGGGTACATGAAGATGAAGTCAAAACGGAGTTGTCGGATCCACCGGAACCCATCATCCCGGAGTCCACTATCGTGGCCACCCTCACCTGGGACGTAGAGAGAACCGTCCGGGAGGCCCTGGCACGAAGCCCGGACCCCGGAACTGGGCCGAAGAACAGACTTTACGTCCCACCAGAAGCTAGGGCTGCAGTCCTGGACTTCTGTCACGGCTCTAAGCTCTCCTGTCATCCAGGGGTGCGAAGAACCGTGGCAGTTGTCCGGCAGCGCTTCTGGTGGGCGTCCCTAGAGGCCGACATCCGGGATTATATCCAGGCCTGCACCACCTGCGCCAGGGGCAAGGCTGACCATCGTAGGGCTTCGGGTCTGCTTCAGCCGCTGCCCGTGCCCCATCGCCCCTGGTCCCACATCGGCCTGGATTTTGTCACGGGTCTCCCGCCGTCCCAGGGCAACACCACCATCCTCACGATAGTGGACCGATTCTCCAAGGCGGCCCACTTCGTGGCCCTCCCGAAGCTCCCGACGGCCCAGGAGACAGCGGACCTCCTGGTTCACCACGTCGTCCGGCTGCATGGGATCCCAACAGACATTGTCTCAGATCGCGGTCCCCAGTTCTCCTCCCACGTCTGGAGGAGCTTCTGCAGGGAACTGGGGGCCACGGTGAGTCTCTCATCCGGGTACCATCCCCAGACCAACGGGCAAGCAGAACGGGCCAATCAGGAGATGGAGCAGGCCCTGCGTTGCGTGACAGCCGCGCACCCGGCGGCCTGGAGTACCCATCTGGCCTGGATCGAGTATGCCCATAACAGCCAGGTGTCGTCAGCCACCGGCCTCTCCCCTTTCGAGGTATGTCTGGGGTACCAACCGCCTTTGTTTCCAGTGGTTGAGGGAGAGGTCGGTGTGCCCTCGGTCCAGGCCCACCTACGGAAGTGCCGTCGGGTGTGGCGTGCCGCCCGTTCTGCCTTGCTGAGGGCCCGGATGAGGTCAAAGGCCCATGCAGACCGTCGGCGGACCCCGGCCCCTGCGTATCGGCCAGGGCAGGAGGTGTGGTTGTCGACAAAGGACATCCCCCTCAAAGTGGACTCCCCCAAGTTACAGGACCGTTACATCGGTCCCTTCAAAATCCAGAAGGTCATCAGTCCAGCCGCAGTGAGGCTTCAGCTGCCGGCCTCACTGCGGATCCATCCTGTATTTCACGTGTCCCGAATCAAACCACATCACACCTCACCCCTCTGTACTCCGGGTCCGGCACCGCCTCCTGCCCGGATCATCGATGGCGAGCCGGCTTGGACTGTGCGCCGGCTTTTGGATGTCCGTAGGATGGGCCGGGGCTTCCAGTATTTGGTGGACTGGGAGGGGTACGGACCTGAAGAACGCTCCTGGGTGAAGAGGAGCTTCATTCTGGACCCGGCCCTCCTGGCCGATTTCTACCGCCGCCACCCGGACAAGCCTGGTCGGGCGCCAGGAGGCGCCCGTTGAGGGGGGGGTCCTGTTGTGTGGGCTGCTGAAGAGGAGGTACTGCTGGCCCACCACCACCAGAGGGCACCCTGCCTGGAGTGCGGGCTCCAGGCACCAGAGGGCGCTGCCGCCTCACAGGAGCAGCCGGGGTGACAGCTGACACTCATCACCTGTGACAGCTGTCACCACTCATCTGATCTGCATCGGTATATCAGCAAGACGTCATCTCCACCTCTTTGCCGAGATATCGTTCTACCTGGAAGGTAATATTCTCAGCTGACTGCTTGACAGTAACCTTTTGTGATTTTGTGAGTGATAACAGACCTTTTTCCAACGAGAGGTGGAGGTAGCTTTCCTGCCGTGCGGATTACTGGGTGCAAACGCGCCCACCTTTAATTGTGTTTTTGTTCCTCGCCAGCAGTACCAGGTCCGACACGCGGAGGCAGTGGCCACCTGGGAATTCGGGACTTGGCGGCTCCAGTATTCCCGGGGTCTGGTGGCAGAGGAAATCGTGTGGTTCCGGTTCTGCTTTGGACAGGTGTCTCCTATCTTCGAGCCTGCCCACACGACACCTTTGTGAATTGATTCTGATCTATTGTTGTAATCTGTTGTATTTGTTGTGCACATTCACAACAGTAAAGTGTTGTTATTTGACCTACTCCATTGTCCGTTCCTTTGCGCCCCCTGTTGTGGGTCCGTGTACCGACACTTTCCCAACAGGCTCCCCTTTCTCCACCTCTTGCACTGCTCTGTCCATGACCTCTAGAGGAGTGGAAGCTCTGTCTGTCTTCCTCTTATAATTATGTGGCATGATGGTTTATTTCTGTTTTTACCCTAAAAATAGGAATGTCACACAGTTTTAGTGATTAAATATAAGAATACAATGTAAAATTACAAAAAAAGAAAAAAAGAAAAAAAATGTTTAAAATGTTTATATGTTATAAAATGTATATAGGAGAAGGGGCTGTAATTCTCAAAATTAAAATAAAATATATGGCAATGCTAAAATACCCTCAATGTCAATGTCAATTTTATTTATATAGCACATTTACAACAACAGCAGCTGCCCAAAGTGCTTCACAGTAAAAACAATATCAAAAACCATACCACAAAAAAACATTAAAATTCCAAAATATACAAAGACACATAAGACCATATGACCCTCAGCCATATGAGCATAAAAATAGGAAAAAGAATGTGACCTTTTGACCTCTGAAAAAAGGTCAAGGTTAGCCATCTTTGAACATGCTCTGTGCCCCAAGAATGTTCCCTGTGAATTTGAAGAGCCTGGCAGTAATAGGACTGGACCTATGTTGTCGAACATATGAGCATAACAATAGGAAACAGAATGTGACCTTTTGACTTCTTAAAATAGGTCAAGGTTAGCCATCTTTGAAGTTAACCAAAGTCTGTGTCCCAAGAACGTTCCCTGTGAATTTTAAAACTCTGGCAGTAATAGGACTGGACTTATGCTGAGCACTGATGGACGCAAGGCCTTCGCAATATCCGATGGCCATGTTTTGGCCAAAATGATTGAAACATTTTCTATGTATTGAAACTAGAAAATGTCAAATTTTCACTCCTTGCAATACTTGAGAAACATTGAACTTTTTCATGATATTCAATTTTTTTGAGATGCACTTGTATATTCATGAAAGTGGTTCATTATTTTTTAAGTAATCTGCTACTGAGCTAATAAACAAATTGGGAAAACCAAAACTTTATTGCTATTATATACAGTGACTGACAAGAGCATTATATTATATATAGTATAATATAGATATATTATTATGTAATATATAATAACATATTATATATGAGGATACATCCCTCCGTAAAGCTCTTAGAGTATTCTTTTGATGTCTCTGTTGACAGTTTCCTTTTGTCTCTTTCTTTTTCAGTGTGAGGTTTTTTTTCTTCCTTTAATCTCTTCTCTTCAGGTGTTTTCTCTTATCTGCTCCAAACAATGTTCAAAGAATCAGCTCCGGATATTGTCTGGAGTTGCCTTTTCACACGTATGGCACAGAGCTGGAGATTGTCCATGTCAGACACGTTCTCACTCACGATGCTCTTTTTGTCTTATGAGCGGTCTACAGCCTGGCATTCAGAAGGCAGGTCATGACATAAAAAGGACTCCGCATAAATCCATGTTGCATTCCTTGAATCGCCTGATGATTTCAACGTCAACCTTTACAGACAAAAGCTGCCAGTCTTTATCATTTCTCCAGTTACACATTTTTGTTGGCTTCTTGGTGTTCTTTGCATTTTCACACAGGAGCTCAAGTGGATATTACATGCTCCTTGTTCTAGCGGGATGGAAGGTTATAATCTGTTTCATGTTTAGTTCAAGTGATCTGGACATTTCCATTCTCCCTCAGAGCAGCAGTGGTAAGGAAAACCTCCATCTGAGGAAGAAATCTCAAGCAGACCAGACTCAAAGGGGTGACCCTCTGCTTGGGCCATGCTACAGACATAAATTACAGAACAATTCACAAAACGAATATACAGGAAATGCTGTTGGTGCACAGGACAGGAGGGTCTCCAGCACAATTACAACACCCATCTCTGGATGGAGCTGCACCTTAAACAGAGAGAAAAAACAGAATCAGGCATTAGAAAGACAACAAATACAGTAAAATTTGCCAGCATTAAACAACATGAAAAACAGGATACTAAGGTGATCGCCGGCCACTAGCCCTAAGTTTCACTAAAAGACCCAGAATTTAGGTAAAGTTGAGGCCGCGGCACGCTTGGTTTCCTAATAAAATGAACAAAAAGAGTATAAAGGGTAGTATGCTAGCCATACGAAAGGGGAAATAAGTGTGTATTAAGTCTGGACTTGAAAGTCTCCACAGAATCTGACTGTTTTATTAATGCAGGGAGATCATTCCACAGAACAGGGGCACGATAAGAGAAAGCTCTATGACCCGCAAACTTCTTATTCACCCTACGGACACAAAGTAGTCCTGCACCCTGAGAACACAAGGCCCGGGCCGGTACGTAAGGTTTAATTAGGTCAGCTAGGTAGGGAAGTGCCAGTCTGTGAACAACTTTATAGACTACTAGCAGAACCTTAAAATCTGATCTCACAGGAAGCCAGTGAAGAGATGCCAAAATGGGTGTAATGTGGTCGAACTTTCTGCTTCCTGTCAAAAGTCTGGCTGCAGCATTTTGAACCAATTGGAGAGCCCTAATGCTGGACTGCGGTAAACCAGAAAATAGAACATTGCAGTAGTCCAATCTAGAAGAGATAAACGCATGGATCAGGGTCTCAGCATCAGCCATAGACAGGATGGGACGAATTTTCACCTAAATGGATGCTGCACTCACTGCAGTTTATTGTCTGGAATAGTTCCAGATTGCATTTCAGAGCTTCTAGAATTCAAACATTTTCGTGCGTGTGGTGTTGGGGGGTAATTTTGGGTTTCAGCTTTTTTTGTTTTTCACCACTTTTATCCCTAAATATGTGAAATTTTGAGTCACATTTGTGCGGATTGAAGTTACTAACTGGGACTCCTGTCTTGTTGCGAGAAAGAAACGAGAATCGTCCTCCGTTCTGTTCACACAGGTCCAAACACTGCGCGGCTCTCTGCCGAATCAAGTTAGAACGATAGAGTCCAGCCGGAATTAATAAATTCAAAGCGAAACGCAGTTTAAATCAAATGACACCTCTTTCCAAATGTTGCAATTCAAACAAACTGCAATCGATCGAAACACTTTTTTCCTCCCAAAATGAGACGTCCTGCGCTGCCGAGCAGCAGCCGGCTGAGCTCAGCTCAGAGGTATGAAGAGACATTCATGCCAAAATGTCTGAAAGGAAATGCTTTTGACAAAAACTACAGATTTTATTTATTTTTATTTATGTCCAGAAATCAAGGATCCAATGACCAATTTAAAATGTTGTTGACACAGAAAACCTACGTATAAAGGCCTACTTTTAGTACACAGAAAATTCACAAGAGGTATCAATAAGGGAATCGATAAGGTATCGGATCGATAAGTGGAACTGATAATGGCATCGATAGATAAAATCTCATCATTAACTATCCTTAGTGTTAACTGGTCAAATTGATGCTAATGTCTCACTGGACCAAGAACCATCATTTCAGTCTCATCAGAGCTTAAAAGTAGGAAATTTCTAGACATCCAACTTCTCACAGATGCAAGGCAATCTTCTAAGGATTTTATGTGAATGAGATTACCAGCAGTTATCGGCATGTATAACTGAGTATCATCAGCATAGCAGTGAATGGTAATCCCAAAATGCCGCAATATGTGCCCAAGGGGTGCTATATAAAGGGAGAAAAGCAGGGGGCCTAAGACGGACCCCTGTGGAACCCCAAATTTCATGTCACTAAGGTTAGAGGTAGTGTTACTGTACAAAACACAGTAAGAACGACTGGTCAAGTATGACGTCAACCATGCAAGGGCATGGTTGACGTCTACTGTCTACTGCTTGGGTGTTTGCCAGATGTGAAGCTAAGACATCAGGCAGTCTGGTTTCGAGTTCAGTCTTAGTTGAGGAGTTGATGCATCGCCGTAGTGATATATAATGTTGTTGTTCCACTAAACACAGCAGCGAAACTATAAACTTAATAAGTGAGTGATCAGAGACCACTGATGTAAGAGTCATGATGTCAATATTCATGACAGCAAATCCTAATGCATCCATAATTTCCATAAATGATTTGCAGAGAGGATCAGAAGGCGTACTTATATGAACGTTAAAGTCACCAATGATCAGAATGTTATCTGCACTATCAATTTCAATTCAATTTATTTCCTTTATATAGCGCCAAATCACAATAGAGTTGCCTCAAGGCGCTTCACACAGGTAAGGTCTAACCTTACCAACCCCCAGAGCAACAGTGGTAAGGAAAAACTCCCTCTGAGGAAGAAACCTCAAACAGACCAGACTCAAAGGGGTGACCCTCTGCTTGGGCCATGCTACAAATATAAATTACAGAAATAATTCACAGAACAATTCACGGACAAATATACAAGAATTGCTGTTGGTGCACAGGACAGGAGGATCGCCAACACAAACACAACTCCCATCTCTGGATGGAGCTGCACCTTAAACAGAGAAAAAACAGAATCAGGCATCAGAAAGACAAAAAATACTGTATAATTTGCCAGCATTAATCGACAAGAAAAACAGAAGAAATACTAAGGTGATCGCCGGCCGCAAGCCCTAAGCTTCACTAAAAGACCCAGAATTTAGGTGAAGTTGAGGCCGCAGCCCACTTCAATTACTAATAACATGAATTAAAAGAGTAAAAAGCGTAAAACAAAACTGCAGCAGTATGCTAGCCATATGAAAGGGAAAATAAGTGCGTCTTAAGTCTGGGAAAGTCTCCACAGAATCTGATTGTTTTATTGACGCAGGGAGATCATTCCACAGAACAGGGGCATGATAAGAGAAAGCTCTGTGACCCGCAGACTTCTTATTCACCTTAGGGACACAAAGTAGTCCTGCACCCTGAGAACGTAAAGCCCGGGCTGGTACGTAAGGTTTAATTAGGTCAGCTAGGTAGGGATGTGCCCGTCCATGAATAATTTTATAGGTTAGTAGCAGAACCTTAAAATCTGATCTCACTGGGACAGGAAGCCAGTGAAGAGAAGCACTAGTTGACAAGTTAGACATGAACGCACCAAATTAATCTAAGAATTCAGAATATGGGCCTTTCCCAGTAGGGTGGAGGCCGTCTGGCATCAGCAAGCCACAGCGTCCCCAGAACGAAGGCCAGTTATCAATAAAGCTATAGCCTTGCCATCTACAAAATTGCGCCAGCCACCTATTGAACGATGTCAGCCTGCTAAACACCTCATCAGTACCCTGGGGCCAGAGACTATTAATCAATGCCGACACATCTTTCTGGCAAGGTCACAAGTCCTCTCTATGTCCATTTTTGTGACCTGTGAGTGCTTCATCCTCACATCATTGGTGCCGATGTGAATAACTATGTGACTATATGTCATGTCATGTTCCTTAGTCTGTCTTCCCTTCTGCAGCGTCAGCACCCCAAGATGAGATGCAATGTCGGGAGCTCTGGCCCCAGGAATACATTTAACGTCAGCCGGCGTTTGTAACCTGACTTTGGGGGTGATAGAATCCCCTATCACTAACGTCCGGTGTTTTGGCCTGGAGACAGAAGTAGAAGTCACTCGTGGGCTCAGAGAATTCACATCAGGCAGATCCAAGGGGGAGAGCTGATTTACAGTTCACAGTGGCGAGTGTGTTCGGGGGAACCACAACCGGCACCCAGCCCTACCGGGCTTCCTCTGCCTAGCCACAGTCCAAAAGCTGTCCTCCACAGCCGGCGTTTCTAGGCTGATGCTAATGGGCACGCTAGCCGGCCCAACACTAACTTCATCTGGAGTGCCCATAACATCTAACGCCACTGAGCTAAGAAGCTGCTCTAACTAGCTCTAACGGACACCGCTCTCTAAGAGAGCCACCCTATCTTCTAACATCACACAGGATTTACAGAGGGTGTAAAGTAGTGTACTTTGTGCACTAGGAAATTCGAGAGTATAGCCAAGCAAGCATGAGGTAACCAATAATGAATAAGCTAACCACTCCTAAGGCTCACACAGGATTCACACAGATGTACATAAATGAATTAAAATTCACAGCAGTTACACTGAAAAAGTAGCAAAAGTATTAGACTTGTAGGAACAGTAAAAAAACAAAAAAAAAAACAAACCTCCTACAAGTAAACCACTCCTAAGATTAACACAGTACAAAGCTAAAATTCACAACAGTTACACTAAAAAACTAACAGAAGTATTAAACAAACAGGGAGGGGTCAAATTTGCTAATGCAAGCTAACTGCTAGCGAAAATGCTAGCTACTCCTAAGATTTATACAGGAGTAAAATAATGACCTAAAATTCATAGCAGTTACACTGGAAAACTAACAGAAGTATTAAACAGGTAAAAAAGAAACAGCTATAAAAGTAACGGCGGGGGGGCAATCAACCTAGCTAGCGAAAGCTAACCACTAGCAAATGCTAACCGCTAGTGATTCACAACAGGACTGTAGTTAAATAAGATTCAGAGTAGATACACGTAACAACCAGAAGAGTGCTAAACAGAAAAAAAAGAAATGTATACAACCGTGTAAAGTTCAGAAGAGCATCACAACAGCAAACAATCCACTGGAAGCCCGACAACAGACTGCAGACAATCACTGTCGTACTCGCAGTGAAATTTGTCTAATTGCCCCACGAGTGTGGCTTTGGTGTGTGCGCTGAACTGATAGGAGGTGTGGCTATGACAGAAGCGGCTGTGGGGATCTGTCATTCTGGACATCCCAGCTGGACAGTACTGTATTTGGACGGACATGGACTAACAACTGACCACTGTGACGCACGTGTGTCTGTTTGTTGTCATCAAGTGGGCATAAAAACATATATCACTGTGGCAACGGGCTGCAGCAGTCGAGCACGTGTGCACACATGGACAGGCTGCCCCCAGATTAAAACGGACCATCAGATCATAACACTCAGCAGGCGATCTGACTGACATGTCACCCACATGAGCTCTGTTCCAAATGACGCAGTGTCCTACAGGGCGCCATCCACAAGACACACGTGTCTGCAGGATACACACGCAGGCCATCTAGAGATGCACCAGCAGATGTGGACATGAATGAGATGAGCGAACTGCTTCTCATTCATGTCATTTCATGAGTGTACATCAGTGACCATGGGTCATCAACAGAGGAAAAAAGTGATGTACTGTATTTTCCAGAGTATAAGTTGCACCTGTCAAAAAACGCTTCTCGAAGATAAAAAATGTATAACCCGCACCTTTTTCTACATGTATTCTTTTATTATTGGAGTTTATTTTGCTTACTGCTTTGAACAATGGGAAAACCCCATACACTGCAATTAGATATTCTTATTATGAATAAAAAACAGTGTGATTTCTCAGTATACAAGTTGCACTGGAGTAAGATAAGTTGCAGGACCTCCAATACTAGTAAAACAAACTGCAAATTATGCTTTGGAAAATGCGGTGATCGCATTACTTCAAAATCAACTATTGAAAATGACGCACATCATACCAAAATTGCATACAACCAGAAATATCTCATAACAAAAAAATAAATTAAATTCTAAATTATAACCACCTATCTGAAAACATTTCAAAAATGTTTTGAAAATGTTATTTTATATAGATGCTGCCACTAGCAGGGAGAATGATAAAATAGCTGCCTTTTCCAAAACAAGCTGGAGGAAATTGTATGAGTGCAATCAAGAATGGACTGAATTAGTGGACATCGGCCCAGACTACACATTGGCTGTACAGTTGCAAAACAATTAGGGTAGAGCATTTTTGGTTAAAGGTCTAATGTTAGGAAGTTTTATTTATGAGTTCAGAAAACTGCTTTCAGTGGTGGACACAGTTCTGCTAATCCGCTAATTAAAAAAGTTAACTTTTTTGTTAGCGGATTAGCTTTTCAGCTAATTTTGAAAACCATCAGTGGAGCACTACTAACTTTCAGTCCGCTAACTTTTTTTTTGCTGGCATAGTGAATAAAACTTAACAGTCAAAATCATACATTTTAGTACCTACTTGTTGCATGTTTTGCAATAGTCAGATGGCTATGAGCTCAGTCCTCCCTGAGCAGAAGAGAGCAAAGCAGGCTGGCTGCTGATGCCTCAAAAGAAGGATGGAAAAAAAAACATAATTTACTTTCAACATGCAGAAAGACAGACAGCTTGGAGGAGACATGAAGCTTATGGTTTTACTCATAAACAACTAATTCCGGACAGTTTGTTGATATTAACGGTTACTGCGTCATTTTTACAGAGAGAAAATATCACACATATGACATATCTTTTAAAGGAATACTCTAAATTCTGAAGGTTTGAGCTTTTAACAGACACATGTGCCAAAAGGCATTATGGGAAAATCCAAATGTCTCTTTCGATGGGAGTGTGAATAGCGGCCCGTGTTGGTCATGAATTGAACTTCACAAACAGAATTTTTAGTTTTGCAAATGCTTTTTTTTTTTTACAAATGAAAAAAAAAGACATATTAACAAATACATATTTATTTGTAAAAACCAGCACACACATTACAGTAACTTGTGTGTTGGTTTTTACAAATAAATAAACCAACCAGTGAAGGAGACTCATTTTTCCCGTAATGCCTTTCGGCAAGTGTGTCTGTTAAAGCTCAAACCTTCAGAATTTAGCGCCTTCTTTGAAAAGATAGGACTGGCCTTCTCAATACCCAGTGGCCATATTTTGGCCTTGGGTAAATACAAGAGTTTTCACCTTATAATTTCCCTAAAAAAATCCAAACCCTGCTCTCTTTTCAGAAAATAAACCCTGCAGTTATTTAGCATGATGTCCTGTTACCTACCTGGGTGAGTCAAAAAGTTGAAATGTAATTCTCCTTTGTATCATGGTTGTATTTTAGGAATGGGGTTGCCAAATGTACAGTCCCTGTGTCCATGAATTGGTAAAGCAAAATTATCTACCTTTTGTTGAATTAAAAGTGGGATTGCGAAAATATGGGTTAATGTTATGGAAGATGCATAGGTCTGGATTTGGATTCAGACCCCACATTTGTATTACACATTTGATTGTTTTAATGGTTATATCATACAAATCTTCTGAGTATGTTGCTATGTGCCCTCAGGCTCAATTTGGAAAAAATGCCTGCATCATCAGGATACCATCAACGTTGTTGTGCGCATTTCACAAATAAGAAAATTATACAATTTTTTCATTTATACAACTTCTCAGCATCATCAGAAACAAACATCAGACTAAACCCCTCCAAGTCTGTTTGCTGATGAGGGAACACCAGCTGCACCTGATTCCTCACCACTTTCTAGTATCAAGGAGGTTGTATCCTCTATGGCCCTTTCCCTTATATGAGGGAAAATTTATTTTGGAGTTCCATTTTTCAGACTTTCTGTTCTTAAATTAGTTTTTTTAAAAATTGATTGAAGGTTAGCTGAAATGCATTTTACTTCACAATAATTTTCCAAAATGTATCATTCAGTCCCAGTTAGCCTTGTTTTTCAATTTATATTTCACAATTTCAATGAGGCTGTGCTTTCTTTTTGCTTTTTATGTTATTCAGTTATGTTCATATTCATAAAAAAAAAACTTTGATGTCATCTCAAAACGAAAACCTCAATGGACCAGGCACAAAAATCTCTCACATTGGAAAGGATTTTATATTTGGATGCCAGTAATACCCCCATCACAGATACGCCGGTTGATGCGAAATGGCGTTAGAATGACACATCCGGCCACAATCAGGAAGTATTGAAGTGCAGTCTGAAGACCAACGGATGGCAGTTTGTGAGTATCTACATATTTGGTCCCATTCACTTGGCTGTCCCGAGTGTGTTGCACATTCAAAACACTTGGCGCCATCGAGATGGGACGCACATCTGACGGTGGTCTATATGCAATTTTGCGTCATCTGATCACAGACTACATATTCTGATGGCATCAAAACAGCATCTAAAATGATCTGTTTGCGGTTGATTTTGCTCTGAGATCGATCGGTCACAGCAAAGCCTGCCGGCATGTTGTGCCATGGATGTCCACCTCCACTGAACCCCGGCCAGGAAGGGCAAAGGAAATGTTGATATGTAATAACATGTATGTGGCACATATTCATCATGTACAGTGAATGTGAACAGCGCACAATCAAACCGAAAGCACGGTGTGCCGCTGCGCCTCTCCGTGGTCTCGTGCAGTAATGCATCATAGCGCACATCAGGCATGGAGCTGAATGGATCTCACCACCGTACTGTAAATATTATTACTTGATCACCATCTAAACTCTGTAGGCGTTGTGATGTGGAACTGTATCCCAGGCCGTGACAACATTATTAAGCATGAAACTCACCTCCAGCATGGAACCAGGACAGAGCAGAGCGCACAGGATCCAAACCACAGCCTGTGGTGAAAAGCCTCTGACCAGGCTGCTGTGTGCTGCAAATAACCACCGCAAAAATTAAATCCCATGTGATAATCCAACAGACATCACGTTGTGCAGAGTTGTGTTGTGCTCCTGAAGTAAGCAAAAAAGAAATAAGAAATTAATATTAGCTGAAAAGGCTGCGTCTGACGCATGGTGTGACTGCTTGGCCCACTGCCAGCAAACCTTTCAGCAAAGGTGTCTCGTGGCTTAGTGGCTCATGCAGTGGTTATGAACACACACAGACACACAGCTGAGTGATCATTTCAGCCCCATGTGTGTGCATGGGGCACACCTGCGTGTGAGAAACACAACGCTGCCTCCCACTCCGGTCCCGTGTTTGCCATCCAGACGTTTGGACATCGGTTTTGACAGCAGTTTGGACAGCAGTCTGTATCATCTAAACTGTTGTCTACATGCGCTTTGGATGCCCTCGTGCAGGTGTGGACGAGGTAATCTGGATGCGTTCTGACACTGCTGACCACACCTCTTTCCCTCCCGACTGTGTCCGATGATAGTAATATTTGCCGTTTTGGCCTGGTTCCTGTATATACTTGCTATGTATGACAGGGGCTTCATTTTTCTCTCCACTTACCTATCAGCCATCAGAAAGCAACACCATGTCCTAAAAAGTTAAATTTAGCAGTGAAAATATCAAAGCATTTACTTAGCAATCACCTATAATTTTTTTTACACCAGTCTTACAGAGTTGTGTGCAGTGTGACAAGTGGCATCCGCATATCAAACTTTTTCCATAGTATTTTTTCTTTATTTTTTAAGATTTAGCAGGTGTAAATTTTCTCCCTTGATTTATCAGTAAGTAATTCCCATTTCTATCAGAAATGTTTTTCAGTGAATGAATTTTGGTTTCACGATTTGTACAGAAAAATACTTATTGAACTATGTCTTCTCTCTGACATCACAGTGACAGTGCCCTCATTTGTCTGAGAAATTATTGAAGATCTTAAATGTTCAAAAACAGATGGTATTTTTGCAGCATGGTCAATCTAATAAATAAATTAAAAAAATAGGCTAAATAATTTTTCCTTAAAAAATTGCACCAAGTTCTGCTGATTGAAAACTCAGTGCACTTTAAATTATGGGCAAAATAAGCTTCATGAGAGTCACAAAGTGAAAAATTTCAAAACAAAGTTCTTTTAGTATTGGTTGTGACAAAGAATTCATTTAAGTAAATTGTAATTAAGCAGTTGTAAGAAGGGAAGTTAGAAACTGTAGATGTGAGCCCTGAAGGAAAATACGAAAAGTCTGTGAATATGCAGTGCATCTGGAAAGTATTCACAGCACCTCACTTTTTCCATATTTCTTTATGGTGCAGCCTTATTCGAAAATTGACTAAATTAATTTTTTCCCCTCAAATTCTACTCACAACACTCCATAACGAAAACATGAAAAACATTATTATTATTATTATTATTATTATTACAAAGTTATTAAAAATAAAAAAAAACTTAAGAAATCACATGCACAAGCTTGGTGCACCTATCTTTGGGCAGTTTTGTCCATTCCTCTTTGCAGCACCTCTCAAGCTCCATCAGGTTGAATGGGGAGCGTCAGTGTACAGCCATTTTCAGATCTCTCCAGTGATGTTCTATCGGATTCAGTTCTGAGCTCTGGCTGGATCACTCAAGAGTTGTCCTGAAGCCACTCCTTTGATATCTTGGCTGTGTGCTTAGGGTAACTGTCCTGCTGAAAGATGAACCGTCGCCCCAGTCTGAGGTCAAGAGCGCTCTGGAGCAGGTTTTTATCCAGGATGTCTCTGTACATGCTGCATTTATCTTTCCAAACCTATTTTTATTCTCTTTCTTATGGATAGTTTTTATTTTTATTTGTTTTATTCTTTTACTTCTGTTTTTATTTATGTATTTGAATTTTTTATTCATTTTTAATTATTTATTCAATTTTATGTTGACTTGTTTTAGGTAAGGTGCCTTGAGACAGCTTTTGCTGTGATTTGGCGCATTATAAGCTAATTAAATTAAATTAATCTTTCCCTCAATCCTGACTAGTCTCCCAGTTCCTCCCACTGAAAACATCCCCACAGCATGATGCTGCCACCACCATGCTTTACTGTAGAGATGGTGCCTGGTTTCCTCCAAACACGACACCTGGCATTCGCACCAAGGAGTTCAATCTTTGGTCTCATCAGACCAGAGAATTTTGTTTTGCATAGTCTGAGAGTCTTTCGGGTGCCTTTTGGCAAACTCCAGGTGGGCTGACATGTGCCTTTTTCTAAGGAGTGGCTTCCGTCTGTGGGGCAACTGTGGGACCTTATATGTAGACAGGTGTGTGTCTTTCCAAATCATGTCCAATCAACTGAATTTTTTTTTCAATATTTATTTCATTCATTTAAAAGAAAAACAGAAAAGCAGAAATGAATATATTACAAGACACTGAATGAAAAGGAGCAGAGGGAAGAACACGTCTTATATTTTCTGCCCCTTTTTACAATACAATCTTTCAGTTTTAAGCATCATTATTCATCATTATTTAACAGATTACACTTTTTGACATTGTCGCATACATTCATAATTTTAGCCATTATTTAAAAGATTACATTTTTAACAGGTTACATTTTAGACTTAAACATTTTAGACATTATTAACAGATTACATTTTAGACTTTGTCACAACCCACTGACTTATTTCATAGTTTCATACTTACTTAATACATTGAGTTTAATACGTTTTTTAAATAATTTAAGCGACCTTGATTCTTTGATTTCTTTGTTGAGGTTGTTCCATAATTTTACACCATTCACTGCAATACTCCGTTCTTTTACTTTGGTTCTGAATCTTGGTTTTTGAAAGACTTCTATTCCTTTCAAATTATAACTACTTACTCTTTTTTAAACATATTTTGAATGTTTATTGGTAAGGTATTTTTATTAGCTTGGTGCATTGTTTGTAATATTTTCAAATCAACTAAATCATGAAATTTAAGTACCCTATACTTAATGAATAATGGATTAGATGGATCTCTAAAACGACTATTGCTAATCATTTTTAAAGCTCTTTTCTGCAGAATAAATAATGGTTGTGTATAAGTTTTACATGTTGATCCCCAGATTTCTACACAATAAGTTAAATATGGGACAATCAATGAATTGTACAATGTTAATAAACCATAACTATTCAACGAAAATTTTACTTTATGCAAAACAGCAATGGCTTTCGCTATTTTAGTGTAATTTATGTGTGACTTCCATGTAAGATCTTCATCAATCATGACTCCTAGAAATTTAGTTTCTTTTACCCTTTGTATGTCCATTCCATCTATTTTTAATGACAAATCATTTTTTTCCACTCTGTCATTAAACAATATGAAATTTGTCTTATTAAGATTTAGTGACAATCTGTTTATATCAAACCAATGTTTAACTTTTTCCAACTCTGTATTTATCACTTGTACTACTTCCTGTATATCTGATCCAGACTAAAATAATGTTGTATCATCAGCAAATAATATGCTGCCAAGTACTTTAGATACATTCACAAAGTCATTGATATACAAAATAAACAGTTTGGGTCCAAGTACTGACCCTTGTGGTACTCCATAAATAATGTTACACAATTCTGATTTAGTATTATTTATCTGAACAAACTGTTTTCTATTTTCTAAGTAGCTTTTTACCCACTGATGTGCAATACCTCTAATTCCATATTGTTGTAACTTGTGAAGCAATCTTGAGTGGTCGATAACATCAAAAGCTTTTTTCAGGTCGATAAAAATACTTACAAAATAATCCTTATTATCTATTGTTGTTGATATTTTCTCTGTTAATTCCATAATTGCCATAGCTGTTGAATGTTTTGTTCTGAATCCATACTGAGCATTATTTAAAATATGATGTTTCTCAATTAATTTGTCCAACCTTGTCACAAAAACTTTTTCCATAATTTTAGAAAACTGTGGAAGCAATGACACTGGCCTGTAATTTGAAAAATTATGTTTGTCTCCATTTTTATATAATGGGACTACCTTGGCAATTTTCATTTCGTCTGGGAAAATTCCTGTTGACAGAGACAGATTACAAATGTAAGTGAATGGTTCAATAACAGTTTCTATTATACTTTTTACAGTCATCATGTCTAAATCTTCATAGTCAGTTGATCTTTTGCTTACACAGTTTTTTACAATATTTCTTATTTCATCTTTTTCCACATTGTGAAGGAAAATACTATTGACTATTGACCGTATTTACAAGTGTATTTAATTTATTTTCTACTATTAGTTTATTTCCCATCAGACTTGATCCCACATTTGAAAAATAATCATTAAACTCATTTGCAACTTCTTTTATGTCATATATCTCTTTATTTTCCTTGACAAAGTAATTTGGAAAAGTTGATTTCACTCCATCACTTTTAATCACACTATTTATAATTCCCCATGTTGCCTTTATATTATCTTTACTCTTATTTAATTGTTCACTATAATAATCTTTTTTTGTTTCCTAATTATTGTCAATAGTTTATTTTTATATTTTTTGTATCTGTGTTCTGTTTCCTTTGTTTGCATTTTTAAAAAGCACCTATATAAATAGCTTTTCTTTACACAAGCATTTTTTATTCCCTTAGTCAGCCATGGTTTATTTGCTCTTTTCTTACTAATTTTTATTAATTTACAGTTTTTATTATATGATTTCATCAGTATTTTCATAAATGAATTATATGCTACATTAACGTCGCCGAGATAAACTTCTTCCCAATTTTGATTTTTAAGGTCATAATTTAATGCCTCTAAGGCTTTTACTGACTTATCTCTTTTAAAATTTATAACAGTTTTTTTCTTGTACCAATTTTTGTATTTAAATATTGAAAAAACTGGTAAATGATGACTAAGATCTGTCATCAAGATCCCATTCTTAATATTTTCATCTGTTCTATTTGTGAATATATTGTCAATTACAGTTGCACTTTGCGATGTAATTCTGGTTGGTTTTGTTATCAAGGGGAATAAACCCAAACTATACATTGAATTCACAAAATCACTTGTTCTTTGGCAACTGGAGCTTTCTATATTAATGTTAAAGTCTCCACACATAAAAAGCGTTTTGTTTTTGATTTGATGGAATAATTCTATTATTTTATCTGTAAATTTCACAACGCAAGAGTCTGGTGCTCTGTATACACAACTGATTAGAATATGCTTAGATGTTTCATGTACAATTTCCACTCTTAAAATTTCTATGACATCATCTATAATTGTCATTTCTTCTACAATTATACATGTCAGATCTGTTTTTGTGTACAAAGCAATACCGCCGCCTTTTTATCTCTTCTGTTTACAAAATACAGCTCATATCCCTCCATTTGAACATCAGCCATGAGGTCATCTTTAAGCCAAGGTTCTGTGATTGCAACAATGCTGAATCTATTTTTAAACTGATTTAAATAATCTTTTATTTTTGACATTTTACAATACAAGCTTTGGCTGTTTATATGTATGAGTGACAGGGTATCTTCTGTAATTTTTTCACTATTTAGCTGTTCTTCCATATAATACTCACAACCCCAGGTGGACTCCAATTAAGCTGGAGAAACATCTCAAGGATGATCAGTGGAACAGGATGCACCTGAGCTCAATTTTGAACTTCATGGCAAAGGCTGTAAATACTTATGTACGTGTGATTTATTCTATATTTTTAATTACTTAGAAAGCAGCAGAAATGTTTCTGTACCTTTCCCAAGATTTGTGCCTCAGAATTACTGTAATAACTTCAAAGAGAATCACCGTTTAAATCAAATGACACCTCTTTCCAAACGTTGTATTACAAACAATAAACTGCAATCGATCAAAATATTTTTTCCCTCCAAAAATGAGACGTCCTGCGCTGACATGCAGCAACCTTAAGACTGTCTGGCTACAGACCTGCAGACTCCAGCAGCCAGCTGAGTTCAGCTCAGATGTATGGAGAGACAAACATGCCATTAATGTCTGAAAGGAAATGCTTTTGACAAAAATTACAGATTTTGCTTATTTCTATTTATGTCCAGAGATCAAGGATCCAGTGACCAGTTTCATATTTATTTACTTTAAAACTCAATAAAATGTTGTTGCATAGAAAACCTGTAAAGCCTACTTTTAGTACACAGAAAATTCACAGGAGGTATCGATAAGGAAATCGATAAGGAATTGGATCAATAAGCGTAATCGATAATGGTATCGATATCGATAAAATCTTATCAATACCCATCCCTAGTCAGCATCATATAATGTTGGGGGAACTTTGGGGCATAGATGAATATAAAGGTGAGTTCATCAATTCTTCCCTGCTCTTTTTACTTGCTGGGAGCTTCTCATAGTATTACATGCTGTAAGTGTCAAATGTGATCAAATGTAATGGAATCATGATTGAAATCCCTCAACTACACTGACTATGGAGGCTGCTATGTTGGTTTCTTGGGTGATCACATGTGCAACCTGTGGTTTGTTTGTTTGTTTATTTTTTATTTTCATTGGCTGATAAGAGGTAGATGTCATTTATTGCTGATAGCACAATGCATTATGGGGTATTTCATTATTTTAATTGCTTTTTTCTAAAAAAAAAAAAATTGCAGGAATGCATGGCCCCTGACAAGTACATTTGGATGCAGTGTGTCAAAATCTGTAAGAATAAGTAATGAAATTTTAATTCTCAGACCTGTGCCACAAAACTCATTTTCTGAGCAAAATGATTGGGGACGCTTCCTTGCCAAGTAGAGTTGCTTGTAATTCACTTCAAGGTGATGAGTTAATAGAATTGGATCACTGAAAGAGGTTTCATAATTTTAAAATTACCATATTTTAATTAAAATGTAATCATGTGCTCCTTGACAATGTACCTATCATATGCATTTTTCCAACATAATCTGGCCTGATGATATGTTTTGTAATCTGATTATGTAATCGCAATTAGATGTTATCAGTTACTACCCAACTCTGTGTACAACAGTAAACTGTATTAAATTTATGGACTCAGGTTACTCTGAGCCACTCACTAAAGAGATCCGGTTTACTTGAGTCACTTGAGTTACTTGGGTCAGTGTTATCAAGCAAGTGTTGAGTCACTGAATTAGTGTACTAAAATAAATAAATAAATAAATAAATAAAACAGCAACAAAAAACACCCCCCCCCCCCCCCAAAAAAAAAAACAACAGACAAACAAACAAACAAAACAAAGAACCCATTGCTACTGTGGATTCACCCATGGTATGGCTCCACATATACATTATTAGGTTAAAGATGTTTTTTTTTTAATTCCACATGCTATAAAACACACAAACACAACTTAAACACAAATAACAATAAATGGAACAAAAATATAAAATGTGCAAATGAATTACAAGTTAACCAAAATTAAAATATGTTAAAATATGTTATGTAGATCAACAACCAAATAGAACAAAAAAGTTATATGTTGAACATATAAGAATAAAAATAGCAAGAAATGCAACAAAAATGCGGAGTGTGAATATTAAAATATAGACTAAGAATTAAATATTTTTAATAGCTATATAAACAAAAACAGCCAAATTAACAAAGACGCAAAATGTGCAAAACGTACATAACTACTGTAAATATACAAAAATACATGCAAAAATGCTTAGTTTGTTGTTTTGCTTCTAATAAAATATGCTGTATTAATAGTCTATACCACTACTATTGATGATGATAATAATAATCATCATCGTCATCATCATTATAGCATGTGCATAAAATACATCAGCCACATAACAAACAGGAGTGTATTTAACCACTTGCTTATTGAAATCTTTAACTTTTTACTTAGTTCTTTCCATGTCTTTCCATGAGTCCACTTACTCACCTTGTGTACTTTGTAGGAGCCAGCCAGAGGACTCATAGAATCCGGGTTAATGGAAACATTGGACATGTGATTCCTGATTCAGTACAAAAAATTTGAATCATTAACCTGGGTGATTCAGGAACCAACCCTCTCCAGCGTGTAAATCTTCAACATTGTAAATTCCTTGATATACTATGATAAAATACTCCACACTGAATTTGAGTTAAAAAGACAAATTTAATGTAAAAGCTCACAAATTGTATAAAGCTAAACAATTTCTCTGTATTTATGGTATAAAGCCATGAAAAACTCTTAGTTCTGCAAGAATAGTATAGTATTTTCCTCACACCTGTGCAAAAATGCCTCTTTAAGAGAAAAATAATATGTAAATCACAACAGTGTGTAAGTTGCATTTACCACTTCATGAAGCAAGAAGCAAAATTAATTTAATCACCACATGATTTATTTATAAAGTCACGGAGCACAGCTGTGAGGTAATCAATGTCACGATACCAGGCAGAAAATGCAAGTAAACTGCTTCTTTAAGCCACTGAAAAAACAGTCATATGTGAGGTGAAAAAGCAGCGTGATTAAACGTTTGAACTCTGTGCATTATTTCTTTATTTATAACACAAACACTGTTTAGCAATCAGAAACTACGAGCTGATTAATGTTAATGTAACAAGTGCAAAATGTGATTAAACAGATGATCGTGTGAGGCAAATGTGCAATGCAATTAAATGTTTGAAAACTATTTTGTAGTACATTTCAATTTTGATTTCATTTCAATTTATTTTCATTTATATAGCGCCAAATCACAACAAAGGTGCCTCAAGGTGTTTCAGACAAGTAAGGTCTAACCTTACCAACCCCCAGAGCAAGCACACAGGTGACAGTGGTAAGGAAGAACTGTCTGATGATTTGAGGAACGAACCTCAACATACAGGAAACTATACAGAAAATGTTGCTTGTGCACAGAACCGGAGGGTTGCAGAAGTAGACACCACTCCCATCTCTGGATGGAGCCGCACCTCAAATAGCGAATAAAAAACAGAATCAGGCACCGGAAAGACAACAAATACAGTATAATTTGTCAGCATTAAGCAACAAGAAAAACAGAATACTAAGGAGATCACCGGCCACTAGCCCTAAGTTTCACTCAAAGACCCAGAATTTAGATAAAGTTGATACTGTTGCCTATTGCCATTTGTAAAGGATAATGAACTCTCTATTAATTTTCTTCTTGTTGTTCAGTTTTTGCACAGCACTCTAAAAAGAGCTCTCCTTGTCGTTATACATAGTCCAAATAAGTTTTCTTCCAAATAGAATAAAAACCTATATTCCCTCTTTTTCTTCAAAAGTATGGTCTTCCACTTATAAAAAAAAACAAACATTATATCTTAAGAACAAGAATCTTCTTCTTCTTCTTTCTCTATGTCTATAGAACAAGAATAAGAAGGTAGGCTCTGTTAATATATGATCCTAAGTATTTGAGACACCTCCTTTTCATGATCAGGCAAAAGACTGGATTTTTGTTTGAGACTATACAGCGTGGAGTCTGCTAGTTCGGAATATTCATGTTCGTCATTTAATAATTGATGATGGGTTATTACATCTGGCTCAGATGATTTGAGACGATTAACACAGTGTAGACATTGATGTTTGTGGATTTCTTTTGTATGTGGAGCATTTCCCAATGTGACTGTCAGTGGTCCAACAAAAAGGTGACTCCAGCTCAACTCCAGCTTACAGTGGCATTTATCCATTATTATTTTCATTCTTTTTCGCTGCTGTGCACTGCAGCACTGTTCAGGAACAGACATCCTTTTACGCAGTTATTGGTGTCATTCAGCAAGGTGTTTTGCTGTTTGGTAAATACATTTATTCATTTATTTTCTTGGAATTAGAATGAGTGCTTATTGTATTTTATCTCTGCAACCAGACTATTGAAAAAGTTATGAGGAAAAGCTCAACGTAGTGACATCATCTGGGTTGCTTGAACATTGAATGCTTTAAGTGTGACCCCACTCAGTTTTAAACACATGCTGAAAGGATTTGAGCCTTGTTAGGAAGTTGCAGTACCTCTTGAACTACTGAGAAAACTGCAACTTATACTCTGGAAAATATGGTGGTACCAATGACATTAAATAACGAACAATCTGAGATTTCTGACGTCTGCCAAGGGTTGATGAGGACTCAAAATAAAAGATATGTGATTCACATTGTGACCTGGACTTTACCTGGATTCAGATTCTGCAGCACAATGCAATAATTGCATACTGATCCATAATGGTCCGACTGATCAAGATGTTCCAATCTGACATTTAATTCACAAGCTGAAACAATGATCTTGGCTTTACATTGTGGTGTCATATCCATGAAGTAGTTTTGATGTAATCCTTAAAAGTCTACAAAGTGAAATCCTGATCCAGAATCCGGACCTGGTTCCAGATCACCTCTAAAATGTAATAGAGTATTCCAAGGCCTGTGGTGAAAACTTTGTCAAATCCGTGCAGTAATTTTGACGTAATCCTGCTAACAGGCAGACAGACAAAAAAATAAGCACGAATGATTTTATTATGTCCTTGTCAGAAGTATCGCAAAACAGGGTTGTAAAGGCTTAGTGGTTAGAGCGCTGGCCTTCTGTGCATAACGTCACTGGTTTAAGACACAGTTGGGACTGGCACCCGATCCCCTATTGCTGCCCACCCAGCAGCAAAAGGCACACTTGACTTATAGTTGGGGAAGATATAAGGTGGCAAGGAAAGGAACTGGTGATCACACCGTGGTCCTGTGAATGTGCAGAGTAGTACATCCCTGAAGCTCAGTAAAAAGAGTATGGGACTCACTCGTGGTCTTTATTGTACTATAACAGTGCAGAGTACAGCACTCCAAACTTACATCAGAGAATAAATAGTATGTAAATTATTGACCTGTTTTCCTTTCAGAAATTCAAGATTATTGTGGCAGATGTGAAGTGGCACAGATTTTGATGGTAGTGCAGTGGTACAGTTTCTGTCTGTCAGTCACAGCTTTTGTAAATTGCAGGTTCAAATCCCGTGGGTGGTATATATATATATATATTATTTATTTTTTTTTCACAGTAACTGCATGATGTGGTTACACATGGTTCAGCTGCTCAATTTCAATTTCTTTTTTATGTAGCGCCAAATCACAACAAAGTTGCCTCAAGGTGCTTCACACAAGTTAGGTCTAACCTTAGAGCCCCTTCACACATAGTGCGAAGTTTAGACGAAGTGCACATGACGCAGGAATTGTGTGCAAACCGAATAATGTCGTCCCTGTCGCCAACACCTCATACATCTGTTGCTACAACTGTTTGCACACACAAGCGCCTGAAAGACAAAGTATGCGCTGTGCGAACCCATTGCATCCTCTCGCGGCAGGTGCCGGCCAAATTCCAGGTGACACACATGAACATCCGCTCGCATGGCACTTAGAAAGTGTGTGGCCAGTCGCACTCTTCACATGACAACAGACTGCAGACGACCACTGTCGTACTGGGAGTGAAATCTGTCTAAATTCCACACGACTGCGGAGTTGCCTAGATGTGATGTGCCTTCGTCTCCCCCCCACAACACGTGTGTGTGTGTGTCACTTGCAATCACATATCAGCAGAAATACACTGTAACAAACGCTGTTTGGTCAGTTATCACAGTGCTTTCTTTCTTTTTTTGAGAACATATGTTTGTCTGCTTGTTGATTAGAGCCATTTCACACTGCTATTATAAGACAGTGATTGTGGTGCAGTGGTAGAGTTACTGTTTGGTAATTAGGATGCACAGGTTCAAATCCTGTGAATGTTGTTTTTTTTTTTAATTTAACTGCGGGGTTCTGTATTGCATCCTCCTTTATGTATTATTTATATCAATCAATCAATTTCTTTATATAGCGCCAAATCACAACAAACAGTTGCCCCAAGGCGCTTTATATTGTAAGGCAAGGCCATACAATAATTATGTAAAACCCCAACAGTCAAAACGACCCCCTGTGAGCAAGCACTTGGCTACAGTGGGAAGGAAAAACTCCCTTTTAACAGGAAGAAACCTCCAGCAGAACCAGGCTCAGGGAGGGGCAGTCTTCTGCTGGGACTGGTTGGGGCTGAGGGAGAGAACCAGGAAAAAGACATGCTGTGGAGGGGAGCAGAGATCGATCACTAATGATTAAATGCAGAGTGGTGCATACAGAGCAAAAAGAGAAAGAAACAGTGCATCATGGGAACCCCCCAGCAGTCTACGTCTATAGCAGCATAACTAAGGGATGGTTCAGGGTCACCTGATCCAGCCCTAACTATAAGCTTTAGCAAAAAGGAAAGTTTTAAGCCTAATCTTAAAAGTAGAGAGGGTGTCTGTCTCCCTGATCTGAATTGGGAGCTGGTTCCACAGGAGAGGAGCCTGAAAGCTGAAGGCTCTGCCTCCCATTCTACTCTTACAAACCCTAGGAACTACAAGTAAGCCTGCAGTCTGAGAGCGAAGCGCTCTATTGGGGTGATATGGTACTACGAGGTCCCTAAGATAAGATGGGACCTGATTATTCAAAACCTTATAAGTAAGAAGAAGAATTTTAAATTCTATTCTAGAATTAACAGGAAGCCAATGAAGAGAGGCCAATATGGGTGAGATATGCTCTCTCCTTCTAGTCCCCGTCAGTACTCTAGCTGCAGCATTTTGAATTAACTGAAGGCTTTTTAGGGAACTTTTAGGACAACCTGATAATAATGAATTACAATAGTCCAGCCTAGAGGAAATAAATGCATGAATTAGTTTTTCAGCAGCACTCTGAGACAAGACCTTTCTGATTTTAGAGATATTGCGTAAATGCAAAAAAGCAGTCCTACATATTTGTTTAATATGCGCTTTGAATGACATATCCTGATCAAAAATGACTCCAAGATTTCTCACAGTATTACTAGAGGTCAGGGTAATGCCATCCAGAGTAAGGATCTGGTTAGACACCATGTTTCTAAGATTTGTGGGGCCAAGTACAATAGCTTCAGTTTTATCTGAGTTTAAAAGCAGGAAATTAGAGGTCATCCATGTCTTTATGTCTGTAAGACAATCCTGCAGTTTAGCTAATTGGTGTGTGTCCTCTGGCTTCATGGATAGATAAAGCTGGGTATCATCTGCGTAACAATGAAAATTTAAGCAATACCGTCTAATAATACTGCCTAAGGGAAGCATGTATAAAGTGAATAAAATTGGTCCTAGCACAGAACCTTGTGGAACTCCATAATTAACTTTAGTCTGTGAAGAAGATTCCCCATTTACATGAACAAATTGTAATCTATTAGACAAATATGATTCAAACCACCGCAGCGCAGTGCCTTTAATACCTATGGCATGCTCTAATCTCTGTAATAAAATTTTATGGTCAACAGTATCAAAAGCAGCACTGAGGTCTAACAGAACAAGCACAGAGATGAGTCCACTGTCCGAGGCCATAAGAAGATCATTTGTAACCTTCACTAATGCTGTTTCTGTACTATGATGAATTCTAAAACCTGACTGAAACTCTTCAAATAGACCATTCCTCTGCAGATGATCAGTTAGCTGTTTTACAACTACCCTTTCAAGAATTTTTGAGAGAAAAGGAAGATTGGAGATTGGCCTATAATTAGCTAAGATAGCTGGGTCAAGTGATGGCTTTTTAAGTAATGGTTTAATTACTGCCACCTTAAAAGCCTGTGGTACATAGCCAACTAACAAAGATAGATTGATCATATTTAAGATCGAAGCATTAAATAATGGTAGGGCTTCCTTGAGCAGCCTGGTAGGAATGGGGTCTAATAAACATGTTGATGGTTTGGATGAAGTAACTAATGAAAATAACTCAGACAGAACAATTGGAGAGAAAGAGTCTAACCAAATACCGGCATCACTGAAAGCAGCCAAAGATAACGATACGTCTTTGGGATGGTTATGAGTAATTTTTTCTCTAATAGTTAAAATTTTGTTAGCAAAGAAAGTCATGAAGTCATTACTAGTTAAAGTTAATGGAATACTCAGCTCAGTAGAGCTCTGACTCTTTGTCAGCCTGGCTACAGTGCTGAAAAGAAACCTGGGGTTGTTCTTATTTTCTTCAATTAGTGATGAGTAGAAAGATGTCCTAGATTTACGGAGGGCTTTTTTATAGAGCAACAGACTCTTTTTCCAGGCTAAGTGAAGATCTTCTAAATTAGTGAGATGCCATTTCCTCTCCAACTTACAGGTTATCTGCTTTAAGCTACGAGTTTGTGAGTTATACCACGGAGTCAGACACTTCTGATTTAAAGCTCTCTTTTTCAGAGGAGCTACAGCATCCAAAGTTGTCTTCAATGAGGATGTAAAACTATTGACGAGATACTCTATCTCCCTTACAGAGTTTAGGTAGCTACTCTGCACTGTGTTGGTATATGGCATTAGAGAACATAAAGAAGGAATCATATCCTTAAACCTAGTTACAGCGCTTTCTGAAAGACTTCTAGTGTAATGAAACTTATTCCCCACTGCTGGGAAGTCCATCAGAGTAAATGTAAATGTTATTAAGAAATGATCAGACAGAAGGGAGTTTTCAGGGAATACTGTTAAGTCTTCTATTTCCATACCATAAGTCAGAACAAGATCTAAGATATGATTAAAGTGGTGGGTGGACTCATTTACTTTTTGAGCAAAGCCAATAGAGTCTAATAATAGATTAAATGCAGTGTTGAGGCTGTCATTCTCAGCATCTGTGTGGATGTTAAAATCGCCCACTATAATTATCTTATCTGAGCTAAGCACTAAGTCAGACAAAAGGTCTGAAAATTCACAGAGAAACTCACAGTAACGACCAGGTGGACGATAGATAATAACAAATAAAACTGGTTTTTGGGACTTCCAATTTGGATGGACAAGACTAAGAGACAAGCTTTCAAATGAATTAAAGCTCTGTCTGGGTTTTTGATTAATTAATAAGGTGGAATGGAAGATTGCTGCTAATCCTCCGCCCCGGCCCGTGCTACGAGCATTCTGACAGTTAGTGTGACTCGGGGGTGTTGACTCATTTAAACTAACATATTCATCCTGCTGTAACCAGGTTTCTGTAAGGCAGAATAAATCAATATGTTGATCAATTATTATATCATTTACTAACAGGGACTTAGAAGAGAGAGACCTAATGTTTAATAGACCACATTTAACTGTTTTAGTCTGTGGTGCAGTTGAAGGTGCTATATTATTTTTTCTTTTTGAATTTTTATGCTTAAATACATTTTTGCTGGTTATTGGTAGTCTGGGAGCAGGCACCGTCTCTACGGGGATGGGGTAATGAGGGGATGGCAGGGGGAGAGAAGCTGCAGAGAGGTGTGTAAGACTACAACTCTGCTTCCTGGTCCCAACCCTGGATAGTCACGGTTTGGAGGATTTAAGAAAATTGGCCAGATTTCTAGAAATGAGAGCTGCTCCATCCAAAGTGGGATGGATGCCGTCTCTCCTAACAAGACCAGGTTTTCCCCAGAAGCTTTGCCAATTATCTATGAAGCCCACCTCATTTTTTGGACACCACTCAGACAGCCAGCAATTCAAGGAGAACATGCGGCTAAACATGTCACTCCCGGTCCGATTGGGGAGGGGCCCAGAGAAAACTACAGAGTCCGACATTGTTTTTGCAAAGTTACACACCGATTTAATGTTAATTTTAGTGACCTCCGATTGGCGTAACCGGGTGTCATTACTGCCGACGTGAATTACAATCTTACCAAATTTACGCTTAGCCTTAGCCAGCAGTTTCAAATTTCCTTCAATGTCGCCTGCTCTGGCCCCCGGAAGACAATTGACTATGGTTGCTGGTGTCGCTACCTTCACATTTCTCAAAACAGAGTCGCCAATAACCAGAGTTTGATCCTCGGCGGGTGTGTCGTCGACTGGGGAAAAACGGTTAGAGATGTGAACGGGTTGGCGGTGTACACGGGGCTTCTTTTTAGGACTACGCTTCCTCCACACAGTCACCCAGTCGGCCTGCTTTCTTTTTATATCAACTCAGTGATATTCACTAATTATACAGTTGGTTTTTATTTCATTTTCCTCCAAATCAGCAGCACGATGTGGAGCAACTCGTCCCATGGAACACAATGCGAGCAGCTGCAGGAGCGTGAGCTGCTGTTCCAGCTTGACAGACACCATTGCGTGCACGAACTGTCGTGCTGGCGTCGTGATGTTTCGTTGTGCGCTAATTTCGAACTGTTTCGCCATTTTCCACACTATGCACTATGTGTGAAGGGTCATTACCAACCCCTTGCACTGTTCCCATTGCGAGCGTGCACGACACCGTTGCATGCACAAAACCATCGCAGCAGCCTGTTGGCTCGATGTTTTCGTGGTTTGTTCATACGAACTGTGATTCGCCCTGATTTGTACTTATTTGTACTACACTCAACAAAAATATAAACACAACACTTTTGGTTTTGCTCCCATTTTGTATGAGATGAACTCAAAGATCTAAATCTTTTTCCACATACACAATATCACCATTTCTCTCAAATATTGTTCACAAACCAGTCTAAATCTGTGATAGTGAGCACTTCTCCTTTGCTGAGAAAATCCATCCCACCTCACAGGTGTGCCATACCAAGATGCTGATTAGACACCATGATTAGTGCACAGGTGTGCCTTAGACTGCCCACAATAAAAGGCCACTCTGAAAGGTGCAGTTTTATCACACAGCACAATGCCACAGATGTCGCAAGATTTGAGGGAGCGTGCAGTTGGCATGCTGACAGCAGGAATGTCAACCAGAGATGTTGCTCGTGTATTGAATGTTCATGTCTCTACCATAAGCCGTCTCCAAAGTCGTTTCAGAGAATTTGGCAGTACATCCAACCAGCCTCACAACCGCAGACCACGTGTAACCACACCAGCCCAGGACCTCCACATCCAGCATGTTCACCTCCAAGATCGTCTGAGACCAGCCACTTGGACAGCTGCTGAAACAATCGGTTTGCATAACCAAAGAATTTCTGCACAAACTGTCAGAAACCGTCTCAGGGAAGCTCATCTGCATGCTTGTCGTCCTCATCGGGGTCTCGACCTGACTCCAGTTTGTCGTCGTAACCGACTTGAGTGGGCAAATGCTCACATTCGCTGGTGTTTGGCACGTTGGAGAGGTGTTCTCTTCACGGATGATGCGAAGGAGATGTGTTGCACTGCATGAGGCAAATGGTGGTCACACCAGATACTGACTGGTATCCCCCCCAATAAAACAAAACTGCACCTTTCAGAGTGGCCTTTTATTGTGGGCAGTCTAAGGCACACCTGTGCACTAATCATGGTGTCTAATCAGCATCTTGATATGGCACACCTGTGAGGTGGGATGGATTATCTCAGCAAAGGAGAAGTGCTCACTATCACAGATTTCAACTGGTTTGTGAACAATATTTGAGGGAAATGGTGATATTGTGTATGTGGAAAAAGTTTTAGATCTTTGAGTTCATCTCATACAAAATGGGAGCAAAACCAAAAGTGTTGCATTTATATTTTTGTTGAGTATATATGTGAAGGGGTCATAAAGGACATTTGTTGAAAGTTGCAGCAAAATGCGTACAGTATTAAGTCTTCTAGTTTCTGAAAACATGTTTTCTCGCTGAATGATTCCTGTTTTCATCTTCCAATTTTTCATGTAGGGGAAAATAGGGAAATTGTGATTAAAACTTTCGTTTTGGTTCTCTGAACCCCATAGTGTCAAGTGTTCCTTACACTGTTCTCTAAGTACCACAAACAAGAATCCAGTAGTATTTCATTTCAGCACGCTAAAATGTTAACCAAAGAATTATGAAAATTACCAATTAGGAAAGTGCATTGCATTCACTAGATTAAAACAAGTAGACACCTTATCTCGTAATTACAAGAAAAGATCTCATAATTAGAAGATCCTGATCCCCTAATTACGAGAAAAGATCTTGTAATTACAACATCAGGATCTCATAATTACGAGAAAAGATTAAGAAAAAGATTTGGTTTCATTTCTGACTTTCTTTTGATCACAAACCAGTCTGCCAGAGGACCCTCCCTCCCCATCCCATTTCAATCCGCTGGTGACTTTGGGCTTTTGGTTTTTGCACATGGCCGCCTTGTTTGTTTGTTTGTATTTTTTTCAGTACACATTCATCACTTTGATCACTACAGATGTCATTTTGAAACTTTAAATCAGATTGACATAGTCAGAGAGCAACTCTTGTATTGGAGGCTCCATGAGCGCACAGAGGGGGTAGTTATCACTGATGATACTTCAGAGAAAGGAATGCACTCACATTCAGCCCGAGAGAATCTCTCTTACACACAGACACACACACCTTGCCCCTGTGCCTGCTTATTTCTTACTATCGCTGGATGTGTCATGTCTAATCGCCGCCTCTCGTGTCACTGAAGGAGCTCACACCTCCGTTACCCTGTCATAACTCATATATGCCTGTGACACTCAGAAAAGTGGCACTGCGATAGAACAGAGAGAACTGAGAGGCAATTTAATTTTTTCCCCTTAATGTCCCTTCCCTACTCTCTGCTCATCTCATCTCAGCAAAAAGAAGAAAAAGACGGTATTGTTAATCTGTTGTACTTGACTTCTTCATTTTCGCAGGGCTGCTATCATGAAGAAAGATAGACTTTGCAAGCTGAGTATTATGCTTTTCATGAAGCCCTCCTGCAGAGAGGGCACAGTGACAAACCAGGTCACACTGAAACTCAGGAACTGCATTAACAGTTTATATGAAGGAACATAAAAGCATGTGCCGCTGATCCACTGTGGACACTTTTATTTGTGTCCCACCTCTGATGCGAGCATGCTGCTCTCACTTTGTTGCTGCTGTGCACAAACATTGTTTACTCTGCACAGCATCCTGCTGTCAGGACCAATTCCCCATCATGGGTGTGTGAGGACACCTGCTGGTCATTTGTTGACAATTTTTCCACTTCTGACAAACCTCTGCATGACAGGGCAGTCACTATGATTGAATAAGGCTCAGGGTTCAGCCATGTTTTATCCAAATGTGAGCTAATTCTTTTTTTTTTTTTTTTCTGAAGGAGCACATTGCAAACAAGACAAATACAGTTTTTTTTTTTTTTTTGGTGGGGTGCTTTTTATTGGCACTGTCTTCTTCAGTTGCTCATCATCACCTGAAACGATACAAAATAAACCAGATTAATTTGTAAAAAAAAAAAGAAAAAAAAAGAAGAAGTTCACTTTATTTATCTTTAGCTGTTCATAGTTAATTTTATGCCAGACTCCCTTCTTGATCCAACTCCAATTCTACATAGAGAAGCATGCAGTCAGCCAACGTACAGCTGGAGTGGCATGGCTGCTAATCTAGGCCCCAATGTGTATAAAAAAGCAGATATCCCCTGCGCTGGTAGCAGCACAGGCCATCAAGAGAGAAAATGTAGATGTTTGAGTAAGTTAGTCCATCCCAGATTATGTGAATGACAACTCAAAAAAAAAGCTTTCATCCTGTGAACCACCAAATTAAAAAGAGTGCAGACACATAAAGGACCAGGCGGGACGCGACCCAAAAACCTTCTTGCTGTGAGGCAACAACACTAGCCGCCGTGTTTTATATGTCATGACAACAAATTATCCTATCTATCTATCTATCTATCTATCTATCTATCTATCTATCTATCTATCTATCTATCTATCTATCTATGAGGGGAGATTGAAAAGTTTTGAGCCCAACCAAAAAGAAACCACCCCTGGAGTTTCGGTCTACCTTGTCGATCCAGTCATTGAAAGCAGACACTCGGGTGAAGACAGTTGGTTTCTTCTCAAAGTTGCATCCAAGTCCTGAGACAAAGCTGGCAATGCCGTGGACCTCCCAGACGCCTTTGGCATTCTTACAGTTCAGAGGGCCACCGGAATCACCCTGTACACAAGAAAATAGGAGAAAGCACACGTTTTATTCACTCGGTGGAAGAAGGAGTATGCTGAAGAAGACCATCAATAAGAATGACAACGATTCACAAGGAAGACAACAAGCCTGTTACGCCACAGAGGAGTATGACAAAGAATCATTCTCATTTGATTACTTGTATGTTTCAGCTTCTTTCTTTCTCTCACATAGCACAAACTTACATTGCATCCAGCCACGATTCCGTCCCCACCAGCACACACCATGGTGGTTCTGACAGCGATTCCCCACCAGTCAGGTTGGGAGCAGGTGGCATGATCAGCCACAGGCATCAAAGCCTGCTGCAGCTTATCAGCAATAGGGCCGCCGGCTAAAACACACAAACATTGTCCACATACACCATTTCCCCAAGCACAAAATGCACAATACGGCTTAAACCTTCAATTCTGGTGCAATCTAAGAAAAGTTATTTTTAAAACTTCATCCATGTGGTTTTCTTACCCCTGGTGACCCAAATCTAGTTCACACATGGTACACAGCATTTGCTAAACAAACAATCATCCCAAGAAGGGCAGTTGTTGTTCAGTTCAAAAAAGCAATAACTTGCCCTTCTTTGTACCACTACAGACACACAAAGCAAACACTTACTGTACAGTCTGCCCCAGCCGGTGATGTAGCAGGGATAGAGGTTCTGCAGCAGGGTGCCAGCAGGGGGGATACATGCCAATTGCACCTGGTCACTCAAAGTCACAGACTCTGACAGTTTGATCAGGGCAATGTCATTACTGCAGGAGAGACAGAGAGAGAGAGAGAGAGAGAGAGAGAGAGACTGAGGTAGGTGATCAAGCTGACAGGCAATTTAAAACTGTCTTCCAGTGCCTCCGATGGATAAGATAATGAGCAGCTGCATAATCTGTATTTTTGTCTTCTATCCGTGTTGTCATATGCAAATGTGTCAGTTTAGTACTCCAAGTGGGAATTTGAAATCACCACATTTCCACTGTGGGGATAGGCCAGAGGAAGAGAATGCTCCAAAATATTCACGTTTCTGTTTTGTGTTTTTCATGGAGGTTACGTGGGCACTCCTGAAACCTGATGGAACAATCAGTTTTATGAAGGGGAGGAACTTGTTCAAGGTTTGAGTTGAGCAGAATACTAAAGATTCTGGGTTATATCTTTCATTTCTTTGACAGCAGCATTTTCACACATTCTGATGAATTTCTCAAAGATTTTTCAAATCATCTCCAGTTATCACTTTCCAAGAAAGATAACAAAATGTGGAACATGAAACGCTGTGAATACTTTCCAGATGCACTATATATAGTTTGGATCCACCAGGACTCTTCCTAGAGCTGACCGCCCATCTAAACTGAGTGATTGGGGGAGAAGGGCCTTAGTCAGAGAGGTGACCAAGAATCCGATGGTCACTCTGTCAGAGCATTCCTCTGTGGTGAGAAGAGAACCTTCCAGAAGGACAACCATTTCTGCATCAAATTGGATTTTCTCTTAACAGCCAAATCACTGGAGAGTTTAGGCACCCTCACTGAGAAGATATCGTCCAGTTCAGTTTAATTAAGAACAGCAAGTAAGGACACATGTAAGCACCTAAAACTACACTTGAAGAAAACAAATTTCAAATGTAGCTTGGTACCAGCACCAGATGTGCTTTGAATATCATTAGCAATATTTTTACATCAGTTCTAACATGGACTGGCAGGTACTGAAGGGATACCAGCACTGGAGTGACAATGTCATCTGTGAAATGGGTCACTGCTGAGTTCTTGAGGTGTCACTGAGTATAGTGACAGTGTGATGTTTGGGACAGTACCACAAATTTTGTCATGTCACTATGTGAACTGGTGTGGTGTAAAAGTTTGGAACATGAGCTTTCAGAGATGATGACATACTCAGGCTGCTCTCTGCACTACGCAGTATGAATTGTCTTACCCGAGGGCCACAAGGATGGGGTTCCATTTCTCATGCACAATCATCTTCTCAGGCAGGATAGCCTTGGAGCCGGCCTCTTCTTCAATCAGGTTGTATTTGCCAACAAACACCCTGTAGGAGAGCTTGGGACTGGAGGAGAGAACAGACAGTTCAGACTGACGATAAGTTATGGTGGCAAGATGAAAATTTATACTTGGCTTAACATATTACATTGGGAGTTAAGATACAATATGTTTGATTTAGTCCTCACTTCTATAAGTGATGCATTAAGGTTCGGGTATGGGTCCCATTCAATTTATTCAGAGAGTGCCAAATCATAATGTAAGTTACCTCAAATTCGTAATACACAAGTAACGTCTAGATTGGGGTGGGTATAAACGGCCAAGACATTGCTGGTTTTCCTGGCTATGAATCACCTCAGCAGCTGATTTCACAGGTGATCAGGTCGTTAGGTTGAGGGGAGGAGCTCATCAGTAAATGAACTGCATTTATATCTGCATCAGACGCTCAAAATGCTTCACAATTATGCCTCACATTCACCCATTCAAAACAAACACACTGATGTCAGGGTGCTGCCATACAAGGCGATCACTACACACCGGGAGAAACGGGGATTAAGGACCTTGCCCAAGGGCCCTTAGTGATTTTCCACTCTGGCTGGGTTTTGAACTGAGGATCTTGTGGTCTCAAACCCAACATTTAACTACTAAACCATCACCTCCCCAATAAAGAAAAGTAAAACCGCTTGTTGAGGTAATCGATTGCCAGGAAAACCTGCACCATCTTCACCATTTACAGCACACTATTGCCCACCCCCGGTTTAGACCTTTCCTACCCCATGAGCAAATACATGGGGTGACAGTGGAGATGCTGGGTGTATATCTGTTTATGGTCCTCTCTTACTTAATACAATGAGCAGCAGTCATGACCCAGTTGTTAGCAATCAGAGATCCCCCACAGGTGTGTCTCCAAACACCATCCCTCTCATACTGCAGAGAGATCTGAAGATGGAAGAAGACAAGATTGAACTGTGAATCTGTTCAAAACTGGATGGTGCCGTGTGCATATTGAATTTAAAAATGACTATTAAAGAGATTTCAGCTGCCACCGGCTGCAAAATACTTTGCTCTAATGGACCCGTAAGGTTTGTGGCTAAACATAAAAAACAGTGACAGATGTGTACCTGCCAGGGCCAGCTGTGGGGTTTGGCATCAACTCCATTGACCACACGGGACGCCAGGGGCTCAATGGGCGGTGTGCCGCACCCAAGGGCTGGAGGAGGAGCAGACTGACGTGATTGACATGTGTAGGACTGTGCACGTTCAGTCATGCAGTGCAACTTTTCTATTTTCCACACCAGTGTCAGTTTCCTGGGTTGTAATATGCATCTATGCACACTCACACAAAACTTTGCAAACAAGCATGCGCAATTACACACAGAACGAGAGAATACCAGATGTTCTTACCGCTAGCAATGAGCACTGAGGCCAGCACAATGGGGATCATGTTGATTGATGCTTCTGCTGACTGATGGCAGGGCACCCATTCTCTTTTAAACTTTCTACCACAGGCAACACCCACTCCAAATGCGCTAACAGACATTCCTATTGGATCCTTGTGACCTCCAGGGATGAAACTGGACAAATGGCAACGAGGCTCGGTGTCTGATGCAACATACAGGTGCTTTCTGTGGAACAATTCACATGACCTTCACATAGTAATACATTGCAACATATCTTCTGTTTCTGCTCACAGGAAATAAAAATGATTGGCATTCCTGAATACTAAGAACATAATTTAGAATATGCTCAGAAAAAACACAAAAATGCAAAGGAACTTCTTAAACACTCACATTATCTAACAAAATGTCAAATGCTTTCAAATGAAGGCAGCAATAAAATGCATGTGTGACACATTTGTTGGCATGCTTTGTTAAATTTACAGTCGATAATTACTTTAACAGGCAGTTTTCTTTCGACAGGTCAGGAGATGGAATGTTTCTAAGACATTAAATGTCTTTGGTTTCAGTTACATCAGTCATTATGAAATACAAATAACATGGTACTGCAAGGCTTTCAAATTGGTTTGAGTAGGTGGGGGCCAGACTAAAGTAGCAGTGCACCTTAAAACCAACCAGGACGTTTGCTGAAGTAATGTTAGCGAAGGTGATACTTTGTTCCCATGATCACTGTTCTAGAGTGCATTATAGTATACAGTATGTGACTGCAATTAAAAAACACTGTTCCCTTAACTGCTTTGATCGTATTTAGAGTGACTTTTCCTTTCATCACCATGACTATTAGAATTACAGTTCTCTTGAGATCCTCACTGGAATGACAGTTATCATGAGAGGACAAAACCCAGAGGTCACATTCTGTCATTCACTGAAAACACTGTTATTTTGCTACAGTGTTTTGTCAACATTCCAAAAATATTGCTTAGATTTTGTCCAAATCGGTCATGAAAACTCATGCAGTGACTCCTAAATTCAACCACGCACAACTGCCTCGTGTAATGGCTGCACTGTGGCCGCCAAAGCTGGTAGTGGCCATTCTACACAACTTTTGTGATGTTGTGGTATATCCAGCCCAGTCTAATATTTTTGTTTTTTTGCTTTTTTTTGTGATACCGTGATGAAATGTATTACATTTCTGTCATGTGGTCACCCTTGGGTCACTAATTTGAACCCTAACCCTAACTTTAACCATAGCCCCAATGGACCACCCCAGATTTTGTGATTGCATGGCAATGATGCCATCACGAAAATCTATTCCATTTTGTGATGGTTTTACAAACTAATAGATTACATTACTTTTCATGACACCATCACAAACGTGGTGTGAAGTCAGGTTGGGTATGTTAGGCGCATCCCAGAAGTAGCCGCACGCGTCACTTTGTGAAGCATGTGCACCGATTCTGCTGCATGCCTGACCAGCCAATTAGATATCATTCTCCATGTGATTCTTGAGTTTTCCCCATCAGGCGAACTCATCATTACATTGCATTTTGTAATAGTAGCCAACAGTCTTTGATCCATGTTATTCATTAAATACAACTAAAATGTACAAAAACAGATATTATGTAATTACGTAGACCCACGGTTGAAGCAAAAAAAAAAAAAAAAAAAAAAAAAAAATCCAAGGAAAACTGACCAAACCAATAAGTAAACAAATGCTCATCTTCTGTATTGTTGCCGGTGTAATCTGTCGGCATGACCAATCAAAACTATGGTGCACAGGTCACCTCAAACAGCCCCACCTGGTGGAATCAAGGAAAGAATGTTTCTGCATAAAAATGTACTAAATCAAAGACATATATTGTTATTACATGATTGTTTCACAGTGTGACACCCTGCAACCCTCCAGAAAGAATTTTATATGAATGTAGCTGACACTTATGCCTTCTCTTGTCTCTTTCAATGTATGTGTTGTTCTGATGTTACATGTAGCTTGAAATGAGTTTGCATGTCAGATTCTGTCATTTCCAGTAGGTCTGGTGGCCACCAAGGCCACTGCTGTTTGTTGGAATACTGAGTGAGAACATGACAGCTATGCTAGTTTACTGCCATCGTATGTTTATATGCTTTTTACTCTTTTAAATTCATTTTATTAGGAAACGGAGTGGGCCACTGCCTCAACTTAATCTAAATTCTGGGTCTTTTAGTGAAACTTGGGGCTAGTGGCCGGTGATCACCTTCGTATTTCTTCTATTTTTCTTGTTGTTTAATGCTGACAAATTATACTGTAGTTATCTTTCTGATGCTTGATTCTGCTTTTTATCTTTTCTCTCTGTTTGAGGTGCGGCTCCATCCCGAGATGGGTGTGGTATCTGTTCCAGAAACCGTCCTGTGCACCGGCAACATTTCCTGTATGTTTGTTTTGTGAATTGTTTTGTAATTTGTGTAAGTAGCATGGCCCAAGCAGAGGGTCACCCCTTTGAGTCTGGTCTGCTTGAGGTTTCTTCCTCAGAGGGAGTTTTTCCTTACCACTGTTGCTCTGGGGGTTGGTAAGGTTAGACCTTACTTATGTGAAGGGCCTTCAGCCAGCCTTGTTGTGATCTGGTGCTATATAAATGAAAATAAATTGAAACTAACAGTCAAAAAAGAGATTATGGCTGATATGGCCTCTCATTCAGTCCAAACCAACCTTTGCATCCTACTTTGCATCACCTGTGCACGTTTGTGGTGACAAACTCCATCTCTTAAACATGAAATGAAACCATTGCATAATAGCATGGGAAGCCAACATCTGGATTAGTGACGCTACGTGTTTTCTCAGAAACGTAAAACTAAAGTGAAAGGCATTACAATGACAAATAACGGTGACGATGAGAAACAGATGGTGCCACTGATGCAGAAACTATCGACGGCTACACTATACACTTTTTTTTATATTTTTGGACAACTTCTAAACCCTGTGCTCAGTGAAGTCGGTACTGCCAGGATCATGAGAAACACCATATGGTTGTATGTGATCATCTATAACAGCAAACATGCATTTCTAGTGTTTGTCTTTCGTATTGTGCACAGCAAGATGATGCTGCAGAGCTGCACAACAGTTCAACACGAACTGAATGAGTGGAAACTGAATAAATTATGAGACACGGAGGACACGTAGTGTGAAAGTGTCAGTGTACTGGCCTGAGGTGACTGCAGAAGCTGTAAATCTGTGCCAAGGCTGCTCGGGCAGAATTACCACCACACAATAAACATCATGTGATAATGGTGAAGTAAACAGGTAGAGGCAGTTGGAAATGCTTTTATTTGCCATGAAGGAGCTGAGCGTGCACGCAGTGGGGCAACATCAACTGTGGTGTAAATAACAATTACTTACACAAAATATAAACAACTAGAAATTTGAAGAGAACATTTTTTTTTGTCTAATTCAGGCAGCAGGGTGTTCATAAATCATTTAGTTTCCAAGCTCGCCACTAGATGGGACAATTTATCTGTTAGGTAAATCGTTGTAAGGCAAATTGTTGTAAGTGCAGTATGTGTGTGTGTGTGTGTGTGTGTGTGTGTGTGTGTGTGTGTGTGTGTGTGTATGTACAAACAGCACATAAGTCTTTCTTTATGAGGACCATCTTGAGTTTTTGACAGCTCATATTATTATTATTTTTATGATTTGAAAGGTTTTGGCTTGGCCCTCACTTTTCAGTCAGTTGTTTGAGTGTATGTGTGTGTGTGTGTACACACACACACACACACACACACACACACACACACACACACACACACACACACACACACACACACACACACACACACACACACACACACACACACACACACATACTGCACTTAAATCTCTCTGAGGACAAGCTTGAGTTTCAGTTCAGATTCATTTTATTTTATTTTGTTGTATTTTATTTTTTGAAGGTTTTTGTCTTGACCCTCATTTTCCTGAAGGCCTTCAGTCAGCTCTTTGAGTGTGTGTGTGTGTGTGAGAGAGAGTTTCTATGCTACAAGGATTTGCAATTAATTAAAAGCCAATTAAAATGACTCTTCAAATCTGTAAAACATTGTTAAACGCAGCACAGGCCAGTGTCCAGAATAGATGCGTCTCCTTCCCATTTTCTGATTAAACCTCTTGTACTCATTAATTTGATAGTGGCCAGCTGACACAAAATAATGAAGTGAGGCGCACGCCGGCTCCTGAGCCATTCTGAAATGAAAACAAGATTTTTTTTTAAAGTTGATGTCCGTAAGTGTGGAAACTCACATCTATACAACCTTCTTATTGCACCTCTGATCTGCAGATTCTGCTCCTGTCACTGAAACATGTTCATGCACACTTAGTAGTTGCAGTCAGTCACGTTATGAAACTGAACTGGCTGGTCTCACGCCGCCTCGAACGTTGAACCTCCTGCACCCCCCACCCCCCACCCCCACCCCCAGGCAGTTTTGCAACAGTCTCAACTTCTTTTTTGGTTTTGTTTTCTATTAGAAGCTGAATTATTAAGCTCAATTATGTAACTTCAGAGCTGTAAACACTGTGCTGGCCATTATTTGCCACCATGTGGACCTGCAGGAAAACACTTTGAGATCATGTAGAAATGTGATTCTGGGGGTGTGGGGGTCCATGCATGCATGCCTACATTGCATGTGCATCCCACGACACACCAGGACAGTGCTTTGATACAAAGGAGGCAGGTGGGTTTGTGGCTGCAGACAGCTCAGTGGACTGTGCCTCCCTGCCTCCTTTGTATCAAAGCACTGTCCTGGTGTGTCGTGGGATGCACATGCAATGTAGGCATGCATGCATGGACCCCCACACCCCCACCCCACACCACCCCATCCTACATGTCAACATATCAAAATCTAAATTCTTGCACATTCTGATCCATCTACACTGAAATTTTAAAAATATTGTGCCGCTGTGTTTTTCAGTGAAGCCTTATTTGCCATGGGCATTTTGCTTTGAGCCAGATGGCTGATGTAACTGTTTGCTGAATATATATATATATATATACACACACATACATATTTTTTCACCGTGATGTTATCATCAAGTTTTCCCTCACATTCTTGATGGTTACTGCATTTTAAATGTCTTTTTAAGTGTTTTTGTGTACTGCTTCATTCAGTGGTTTCCTTGTTCATAAACACTTCCCCCAGGTTGGGAACCAATTAAACTGCAGTCGTGATCCAACTAGTCTTCCTGCAGGTCTTGTAGGCACATGCCAAGATTTCTTTTCTTTCTTGTTGCCATGCAATGTGGAAGAGGGGTTTTAGCATGAGACCAATGGCACTGAGTGTTCTTTTGCTATGATGGCCATCATCTGATGCTTTTACATATCACATTTTTTACACCTAATGCATGGATAAAAATCCACTTTTGTCACTCCGACATTACTCATTTTCTGGGACAAACTAAATTTGTTTCCATTATCTTGATCCGTTATCTTCACTTCAGTTTTATATTTTGTCTCAGTTTTATTCTTCTATTAAATAACTTCATTTATTTTTCTCTTTTCTCCCCCCAACTATCCCACAAATATAGCTTTTATTGCTATTTCAGATAAACTTTGTTATGTGATTGTAAGATATCAGGAGCTGCATCTCATACGTGTGCTGTTATTGTAGGTATTCATATTTAAATGTACTTGAAAGCACTATAAATTATTCACGTTTGCATCTGTTTCTCACAGGTTAACGTCATGAGGAACATGGAATGTCAACTGTGTTTATCAGAGTTGAAAGCACTGACAGCAAATGATGCATGCCAAGTAGCACTGATTGGTCCATTTTAAAAAGTCATTATATCGGTGCAGTTTCTTTTTAGCAGCACTTAGGTCTCTGGCAAACTTTAGTGAAAGTAGATCTTTGAGATTAATGAGCCCAAAAGATAAATTTACTCATTGCACCAAGCGGAAAATTTCATTGTATTTGGCTCAAAGGCACTCAAACACACACACACACACACACACACACACACACACACACACACACACACACACACACACACACACACACACACACACACACACACACACACACACACACACACACACACACACACACACACACAAAGGACTTAAACACGCTGCATGATTTATCTTTAATACTTATAGATATACGAGTATAGAAATCTACAGACAGCGAATGTGTAGGAAGTTCAGGTGGACCTGAAAATTAAATTATGTTGAGAGTGAGAAGGAAGAAATTAAATTACTGAGAGAGAGAGAGAGAGAGAGGAAGAAGTGCCTGCTTCAACAACATTCAAACAAAATCCTTCCTGCAGAGTTGTGTGGACTTGTGGTTGTATATAAGGCTTTGTTTTAAGAGACGGTAGTTTATTTCTCTGATTTAGTAGATTTCTGTGCAGAAAAGCTCTCTTTCTCTCTCTCTTGCTCTCTCTTTCTCACAGACCTAATTCACAGTGTACCTTGTACATCTCCCTGACCGTTTTTTTTTCTTTGTGCAGAAAAGGTTTGTCTCTGTCACTGACACCCACACCTGCTCCTACTTTCAATCATCCATCCACTAACCATTTAGCAGGTTGCAGACACATCTATGCAATATTATATAAGCAAAACAATATGCTTTTTGCATTGATCTTGTGCATCAGAGTTCAAAGTTTAACTCCCTACCACCAGCCTCATTTTGGCTTGTCAGTATCTCACAAATAAAAAAGTTTCCCATCGATGGGATATACAGGCTTAGAAGGGGTTAATGATTTTGTCCTTATAAAATGTCCCTCCTTGTATTTGTTTTTTTTTTTTATGAGTTATCATGTTGGCAACCTGGAATCAACACTTCTCAATCTATCAAAGCATATTTCTGTCTGTCACTTCATTTTACAAGGGACACGTCTGGGCTTTTACACAACCATTTGACTCACATTCCTTTATTGTATATAAATATATCTATCTAATAAACATATCTCAAATTTATTTATGTGTGAGACAGAAGTAATTTGATATGCCACACGCTGCCAATAATTAACTCAAGTAATGATCACATCATGAAGCCACAGCTGCTGTCTTCTTGTCACTGTAGTTAATGATTGAGTCAGTGTAGCACTGAACAGAGTTTAGAATGAATTTCAAGTCCAATAGTTCAAAAGGTTCAATCATGGCCTTTCGATCGTTTCCACCTCTGCGCTTGTTCTGGGTTTGTTTGAGGAAATCAGTGCTAAAAGCGGAGATGTCCGAGTCAGCAGAGCGTCAGGCGCACAGCAGTGAGTACTGATCTTACCGTGTTGCACTGCCAGATCATGTACATCTTTTGGTAACACTTTACTTGAAGGTACAGCCATAATCGTGACATGACACTGTCATAACTGTTACATGACACAATCATGAATGTGTCATAAACATTATGTCAATGTCATAAATGTTTATGACTGCTGTCATAAAGTGTCTTTTGGTTTTTGTCATGAGAAGTTGACATTTTTTGGGTTGTCTTGATTATGACAATTTCACATTAATCAAAGTGACATTACCAGATGCTTTCTTTGACATGACAACTTGACATTAAATTTGTTTGGGATGTCCTTATTATGACAACTTGAGATTAATTAAAGTGACATTACCAGATAATGTTTTTGTCATGACAACTTGATATTAAATTTGTTTGGGATGTCCTTATTATGACAACTTGACATTAATTAAAGTGACGTTACCAGATAATGTTTTTGTCATGACAACTTGACATTAAATTTGTTTGGGATGTCCTAATTATATATATATATATATATATATATATATATATATATATATATATATATATATATATATATATATATATATATATAGAGGAGAAGAAGAGGAAAATATGTGCTCGAATGTGACTCGACTTTTGATATACACCAGAGTTGGTGTGCTGATAGACTTGCACAGCTCTTGCTTGCCTCTACTGGTGGTTGGCTCTCACTGCAGTACTGTATCACTTCCTGTTCCGGAGCACAGCGGTGTTTTGCTGTATCTGTTAAATCTGCGCAGTTAGATTGATCTAGTTACCTAGATAACGATTTGTTTCACAGTGTAATCTTCACGTGCCTTAACTAAAGCACTCCCTCTGCTGAATCACCTCTAAATTATTTACACATTATTCACTTTGTGTGTTTGTAGGAATCCACTAGCTTAGCGCAGCTTCTAGCTCTTAGCCGGTTTAGCATGGCGGCTTCTCCTGTCTCTCCCGCACTTTTCTGCTCTGGGTGTGAAATGTTTAGTTATTCCTCGGCCTCCTTTAGCAGTAATGGTACTTGTAATAAGTGTAGCTTATTTGTAGCTTTGGAGGCCAGGCTGGGCGAATTGGAGACTCGGCTCCGCACCGTGGAAAATTCTACAGCTAGCCAGGACCCCATAGTCGGTGTGGACCAAGGTAGCTTAGCCGCCGTTAGTTTCCCTCTGCCAGATCCCGAGCAGCTGGGAAAGCAGGCCGACTGGGTGACTGTGAGGAGGAAGCGTAGCCCTAAACAGAAGCCCCGTGTACACCGCTAACCCGTTCACATTTCTAACCGTTTTTCCCCACTCGACGACACACCCGCCAAGGATCAAACTCTGGTTATTGGCGACTCTGTTTTGAGAAATGTGAAGGTAGCGACACCAGCAACCATATTCAATTGTCTTCCAGGGGCCAGAGCAGGCGACATTGAAGGAAATTTGAAACTGCTGGCTAAGGCTAAGCGTAAATTTGGTAAGATTGTAATTCACGTCGGCAGTAACGCCAATCGGAGGTCACTAAAATTAACATTGAATCGGTGTGTAACTTTGCAAAAACAATGTCGGACTCTGTAGTTTTCTCTGGGCCCCTCCCCAATCGGACCGGGAGTGACATGTTTAGCCACATGTTCTCCTTGAATTGCTGGCTGTCTGAGTGGTGTCCAAAAAATGAGGTGGGCTTCATAGATAATTGGCAAAGCTTCTGGGGAAAACCTGGTCTTGTTAGGAGAGACGGCATCCATCCCACTTTGGATGGAGCAGCTCTCATTTCTAGAAATCTGGCCAATTTTCTTAAATCCTCCAAACCGTGACTATCCAGAGTTGGGACCAGGAAGCAGAGTTGTAGTCTTACACACCTCTCTGCAGCTTCTCTCCCCCTGCCATCCCCTCATTACCCCATCCCCGTAGAGACGGTGCCTGCTCCCAGACTACCAATAACCAGTAAAAATCTATTTAAGCATAAAAATTCAAAAAGAAAAAATAATATAGCACCTTCAACTGCACCACAGACTAAAACAGTTAAATGTGGTCTATTAAACATTAGGTCTCTCTCTTCTAAGTCCCTGTTAGTAAATGATATAATAATTGATCAACATATTGATTTATTCTGCCTTACAGAAACCTGGTTACAGCAGGATGAATATGTTAGTTTAAATGAGTCAACTCCGCAGAGTCACACTAACTGCCAGAACGCTCGTAGCACAGGCCGAGGCGAAGGATTAGCAGCAATCTTCCATTCCAGCTTATTAATTAATCAAAAACCCAGACAGAGCTTTAATTCATTTGAAAGCTTGACTCTTAGTCTTGTCCATCCAAATTGGAAGTCCCAAAAACCAGTTTTATTTGTTATTATCTATCGTCCACCTGGTCGTTACTGTGAGTTTCTCTGTGAATTTTCAGACCTTTTGTCTGACTTAGTGCTTAGCTCAGATAAGATAATTATAGTGGGTGATTTTAACATCCACACAGATGCTGAGAATGACAGCCTCAACACTGCATTTAATCTATTATTAGACTCAATTGGCTTTGCTCAAAATGTAAATGAGTCCACCCACCACTTTAATCATATCTTAGATCTTGTTCTGACTTATGGTATGGAAATTGAAGACTTAACAGTATTCCCTGAAAACTCCCTTCTGTCTGATCATTTCTTAATAACATTTACATTTACTCTGATGGACTACCCAGCAGTGGGGAATAAGTTTCATTACACTAGAAGTCTTTCAGAAAGCGCTGTAACTAGGTTTAAGGATATGATTCCTTCTTTATGTTCTCTAATGCCATATACCAACACAGTGCAGAGTAGCTACCTAAACTCTGTAAGTGAGATAGAGTATTTCGTCAATAGTTTCACATCCTCATTGAAGACAACTTTGGATGCTGTAGCTCCTCTGAAAAAGAGAGCTTTAAATCAGAAGTGCCTGACTCCGTGGTATAACTCACAAACTCGCAGCTTAAAGCAGATAACCCGTAAGTTGGAGAGGAAATGGCGTCTCACTAATTTAGAAGATCTTCACTTAGCCTGGAAAAAGAGTCTGTTGCTCTATAAAAAAGCCCTCCGTAAAGCTAGGACATCTTACTACTCATCACTAATTTAAGAAAATAAGAACAACCCCAGGTTTCTTTTCAGCACTGTAGCCAGGCTGACAAAGAGTCAGAGCTCTATTGAGCCGAGTATTCCTTTAACTTTAACTAGTAATGACTTCATGACTTTCTTTGCTAATAAAATTTTAACTATTAGAGAAAAAATTACTCATAACCATCCCAAAGATGTATCATTATCTTTGGGTGCTTTCAGTGATGCCAGTATTTGGTTAGACTCTTTCTCTCAGATTGTTCTGTCTGAGTTATTTTCATTAGTTACTTCATTCAAACCATCAACATGTCTATTAGACCCCATTCCTACCAGGCTGCTCAAGGAAGCCCTACCATTATTTAATGCTTCGATCTTAAATATGATCAATCTATCTTTATTAGTTGGCTATGTACCACAGGCTTTTAAGGTGGCAGTAATTAAACCATTACTTAAAAAGCCATCACTTGACCCAGCTATCTTAGCTAATTATAGGCCAATCTCCAACCTTCCTTTTCTCTCAAAAATTCTTGAAAGGGTAGTTGTAAAACAGCTAACTGATCATCTGCAGAGGAATGGTCTATTTGAAGAGTTTCAGTCAGGTTTTAGAATTCATCATAGTACAGAAACAGCATTAGTGAAGGTTACAAATGATCTTCTTATGGCCTCGGACAGTGGACTCATCTCTGTGCTTGTTCTGTTAGACCTCAGTGCTGCTTTTGATACTGTTGACCATAAAATTTTATTACAGAGATTAGAGCATGCCATAGGTATTAAAGGCACTGCGCTGCGGTGGTTTGAATCATATTTATCTAATAGATTACAATTTGTTCATGTAAATGGGGAATCTTCTTCACAGACTAAGGTTAATTATGGAGTTCCACAAGGTTCTGTGCTAGGACCAATTTTATTCACTTTATACATGCTTCCCTTAGGCAGTATTATTAGACGGCATTGCTTAAATTTTCATTGTTATGCAGATGATACCCAGCTTTATCTATCCATGAAGCCAGAGGACACACACCAATTAGCTAAACTGCAGGATTGTCTTACAGACATAAAGACATGGATGACCTCTAATTTTCTGCTTTTAAACTCAGATAAAGCTGAAGTTATTGTACTTGGCCCCACAAATCTTAGAAACATGGTGTCTAACCAGATCCTTACTCTGGATGGCATTACCCTGACCTCTAGTAATACTGTGAGAAATCTTGGAGTCATTTTGATCAGGATATGTCATTCAAAGCGCATATTAAACAAATATGTAGGACTGCTTTTTTGCATTTACGCAATATCTCTAAAATTAGAAAGGTCTTGTCTCAGAGTGATGCTGAAAAACTAATTCATGCATTTATTTCCTCTAGGCTGGACTATTGTAATTCATTATTATCAGGTTGTCCTAAAAGTTCCCTGAAAAGCCTTCAGTTAATTCAAAATGCTGCAGCTAGAGTACTAACGGGGACTAGAAGGAGAGAGCATATCTCACCCATATTGGCCTCTCTTCATTGGCTTCCTGTTAATTCTAGAATAGAATTTAAAATTCTTCTTCTTACTTATAAGGTTTTGAATAATCAGGTCCCATCTTGTCTTAGGGACCTCATAGTACCATATCACCCCAATAGAGCGCTTCGCTCTCAGACTGCAGGCTTACTTGTAGTTCCTAGGGTTTGTAGGAGTAGAATGGGAGGCAGAGCCTTCAGCTTTCAGGCTCCTCTCCTCTGGAACCAGCTCCCAATTCAGATCAGGGAGACAGACACCCTCTCTACTTTTAAGATTAGGCTTAAAACTTTCCTTTTTGCTAAGCTTATAGTTAGGGCTGGATCAGGTGACCCTGAACCATCCCTTAGTTATGCTGCTATAGACGTAGACTGCTGGGGGGTTCCCATGATGCACTGTTTCTTTCTCTTTTTGCTCTGTATGCACCACTCTGCATTTAATCACTAGTGATTGATCTCTGCTCCCCTCCACAGCATGTCTTTTTCCTGGTTCTCTCCCTCAGCCCTAACCAGTCCCAGCAGAAAACTGCCCCTCCCTGAGCCTGGTTCTGCTGGAGGTTTCTTCCTGTTAAAAGGGAGTTTTTCTTTCCCACTGTCGCCAAGTGCTTGCTCACAGGGGGTCGTTTTGACCGTTGGGGTTTTTACATAATTATTGTATGGCCTTGCCTTACAGTATAAAGCGCCTTGGGGCAACTGTTTGTTGTGATTTGGTGCTATATAAATAAAATTGATTGATTGATTGATTGATTGATTGACTTTTTCACTGGGCTACGTATGGGCATATTTAAAATATGTTTTATCACACATTGAGCAGAATATTCACATTTGTTCTTCTATTCTGTGTGATAGATGGGCAGACATGCAGTGGCTGTACCGTGCATTCGGAAATTATTCACAGCGCTTCACTATTTCCACATTTTTTTTATGTTACAGCCTTATTCCAAAATGGATGAAATGCATTTTCCGTCAAACTTCTACACGCAATACCCCATAATGACAATGTGAAAGAATTTTTTTTTAGATTTTTGCAAAGTTATTATTATTATTATTAATAATAATAATAAAACAAAACAAACAAATACATGTATGTAAGTATTCACAGCCTTTGCAATGAAGCTCAAAACTGAGCTTAGGTGCATCCTGATTCCTTGGATCATCCTTGAGATGTTTCTACAGCTTAATTGGAGTCCACCTGGGATAAATTCAGTTGATTGGACATGATTTGGAAAGACACACACCTGTCTACATATAAATTCCCACAGTTGACAGTGCATGTCAGAGCACAAACCAAACATGAAGTCAAAGGAATTGTCTGTAGACCTCTAAGACAGGACTGTCTGGAGGCACAAATCTGGGAAAGGGTACAGAAACATTTCTGGTGTTTTGAAGGTCCCATTGAGCACAATGGCCTCCATCACCTGTAAATGGAAAAAGGTTGGATCCACCAGGACTCTTCCTAGAGCTGGCCTCATGTCTAAACTGAGCAACTGGGTGAGAAGCGTCACTGTGTCAGAGCTTCAGCATTCCAGAAGGACAGCCATCTCTGCAGCAATACACTAATCAGGCCTGTATAGTAGAGCAGCCAGACAGAAGCCACTTCTTAGTAAAAATCACATGGCAGCCCACCTGGAGCTTGCCAAAAGGCACCTAAAGGACTCTCAGACCATGAGAAACAAAAGTGTGGTCTGATTAGACAAAGACTGAACTCTTTGTCATGAATGGCAGATGTCATGTTTGGAGGAAACCAGGCACCAGGAAAGTTGAATGCAGCAATGTACAGAGACATGAAAACCTGCTCCTGAGTGCTCTTGATCTCAGACTGGGTTGACGGTTCATCTTTCAGCAGGAAAATTACTCTCACCACACAACCAAGATATCAAAGGAGTGGCTTCAGCACAACTCTGTAAATATCCTTGAGTGGGTCAGCCAGAGCCCAGACCTGAATCTGACTGAACATCTCTGGAGAGATCTGAAAATGGCTGTGCACCGGCACTCCCCATCCAACCTGATGGAGCTTGAGGTGTGCTGCAAAGAGGAATGGACAAAACTGCCCAAAGATAGGTGCACCAAATTTGTGGTATCATATTCAAGAAGACTTGAGCCTCACTGTGGTTTGTGTGAAGTAGAACTAAAATCAGCAAAACTACAATTCTTGCTAACATGCTAACAGCACTAGAGAGGTGCCCGGTTCAATCCAACATAGGCATGGAGTGTGATACAGACATCATTCACTTATCGGATACCAGAGGGACAGGGCCAATCCACTTACCAATCAAAGCCCTCGCTACATCTCATATGGCAGATGAATGCGTGATGTGTTGAGCCTACTTTGCTTTTGCCTAGCCAGGATGGCCAATATAAACATTGCAGTAGTAGTAGGGGAGGTGATGATCTAATGGATAAACGTTGGGCTTGAGACCAGAGGATCCTCGGTTCAAACCCCAGCCTGACTGGAAAATTACTAAGGACCCTTGGGCAAGGTCATTAATCCCCTAGTTGCTCCGGGTGTGTAGTGAGCTCCTTGCATGGCAGCAACCTGGCATCGGTGTGAGTGTGTTTGTGAGAATGGGTGAATGTGAGGCATCATTGTAAAGCACTTTGAGCGTCTGATGCAGATGGAAAAGTGCTATATAAATGCAGTCCAATTTCCATTGAGTAGACATTGTATTAGACGACTGCTACAATCTAAACGTAGTTGTAGTAGCGCACTGTTGTAGTACTACTGGTAAAAACTATGATTTCTGTCCTTTAGCAGAAAGGTCAATTTGCACTGCACTCTGAATTCCATTTTCCAAGTTGTTACTCACCATGTGGTATCCAGCCTTTGAATAAAGAGGCTTAACTACAGATGCTGCTGCCTCACAGAGAAAAGGAATTAATCACTGTAAACTTTGGGCCTATTGAATGTGTTAATAGGGATATTTCTGCTTGTTTGGTGAAGAAATATAAATGTGTCTGTACAAAACAGGTGTATAGCTATGACTCTTTTTTGCACTGGGCACAAAGGACTTTTTTCTGAACACTAGTTTATGTCACTTATGGTGAAGTCATTTTCATGTTTAGGCAGAACTCGGATTCATAAAAAAAGCTGTAAAACTTTGTATTTATTAAGTTTGAACCACACCAAAGTTGAATTAATTACTTTTGTATGCATCACATGTCATGCCTTATCCACAATAAAACCGCGAAAATACAGAAAAACATGAATGCACATAGAAAAACATTAATGCACATGATTACTGTGGATGGGATCTGCTTTCTGTGCATAAAATGCATGTGTACCTCTGCTTTCACAGCACAGCATAATTATTCACCAGTTTGGTTAAAAATTCTCACAACAATGGATGACTGTCTGAAATCACAGTGATATACAAACACATATACACACACACAACCACACACACACACACACACACACACATATACACATTATATATATATATATATATATATATATATATATATATATATATATATATATATATATATATATATATATATATATATATATATATATATATATACGAGGTCTGTCCAAAAAGTATCAGACCTTTTTATTTTTTTCAAAAACCATATGGATTTGAATCATGTGTGCTTGCATGAGCCAACCTTAAACCTTCATGCGCATGCGTGATTTTTTTCACGCCCGTCGGTTGCATCATTCGCCTGTGAGCAGGCTTTTTGTGAGCACTGGTCCTCCCCTCTCGTTGGATTTTCATTGCGAGGTGGAACGATTTGGAGCTTTGCTGCAGCAAATTTTTCCAGAAACTGTGAGAGACAGCCAGGTGGAAACCATTCGGAAGATTCAGACGGCTTTCGGTGACGATCCTATGGGCATCACACAGATTAAGGAGTGTTACAACCGGTTTAAAGACGGCGCACAATGGCGGAGGGTGCGCCGTGCTCCGAGCGGCCATCGACAGGCTGAAACGACCAGATCATTTCCAAAGTGAACGCTGTGTTGATCCAGGACGTCTTCTGACTACCAGAGAAATTGCAGAAGAGGTGGACATCAGCACTTTTTGGCACATTCCACTGTTACAGGAGATTTTGTAATGAAAGACGTGCGGAAGGTGGAAGTCTCACAGGACATGTTGTGACATGTCCAGCTCTTACACAATTCCTCAGATACTCACTCGACTGAAAAGCCACCGAAAGCCGTTTGAATCTTCCGAATGGTTTCTACCTGGCTGTCTCTCACAGTTTCTGGAAAAATTTGATTCAGCGCTGCTCCAATCGTTCAGACATTTTCCTCGCAATGAAAATCCAACGAGGGGGGAGGACCAGTGCTCACTCAAAGCCTACTCACAGGCGAATGACGCAACCGACAGGCGTGAAAAAACTCACGCATGCACATGAAGGTTCAAGGTTGGCTCATGCAAGCACAAGTTATTCAAATCCATAAGGTTTTTGAAAAAAATTAAAAGGTCTGATACTTTTTGGACAGACCTCGTATATATATATAGATGACTACGATTGCAGTCTCTACTGGTAGAATCTCCAATCGGAGAATCTACTGACAGAATCCCAGTAGAAACTTCAGTCGGGAACTCTACCAGAGTTTCTGTTGATTACAAGTTCTTACTTTCTTACTGTGATCACTTCAGCATGGTGTGGCTCTAATGAGAAGTTGATATGACAGACATGTTTCTAATTTCCACAGTAAGGTATTGCTGTCATGTTACATCTAGATATCATCTTGTCATGATGATAATGAATGGCTTGGTAGAATCAGAGTCTCTACTAGTTCAGTCTCCAGTCGGAGTCTCTACTGGTAAAGTCACTGATTCTGCCAGTAGAGTCTACTAGTATAGTTTCTGATCAGGTATTCTACTAGTAGAATCTCCAATTCTACCAAATCGCAGACGATACTTTGATACATCACTCACTCACTCACTCATCTTCAACCGCTTAGTCCAATTAAGGGTCGCAGGGGGCTGGGGCCTATCCCAGCAGTCATAGAGCATGAGGTGGGGTACACCCAGGACAGGACATCAGTCTGTAGCAGGGCCACAAACAGACAAACACAATCACACCAAACACACACCTATGGACAATTTGTAAAGTTTCCAGTCCACCTAACCTGCGTTACTTTGGATGTGGGAGGAAGCCTGAGTATTCGGAGAGAACCCACGCAAACACGGGGAAGCACGCAAACTCCGCACAGAAAGGCCACAGTTGGAAATTGAACCCACGACCTTCTCGCTGTGAGGCAACAGTGCTAACCACCAAGCCAATATATATATATATATATATATATATATATATATATATATATATATATATATATATATATATATATATATATATATATATATATATATATATATATATATATATATATATATATATATATATATATATATATATATATATATATATATATATATATATATATATATATATACGAGGTCTGTCCAAAAAGTAACAGACCTTTTTATTTTTTTCAAAAACTATATGGATTTGAATCACGTGTGATTGCATCAGCCAAGCTTGAACCTTCGTGCACATGTGTGAGTTTTTTCACGCCTGTCGGTTGCGTCATTCGCCTGTGAGCAGGCTTTGAGTGAGCAGTGGTCCACCCCTCTCGTCAGATTTTTATTGCGAATAAAATGTCTGAACGATTTGGAGCTTTGCTGCATCAAATTTTTCCAGAAACTGTGAGAGACCTCCAGGTGGACACCATTCGGAAAATTCAGATGGCTTTCAGGGACGATTTTATGGGGATTACACAGATTAAGGAGTGCTCCGGCCGGTTTAAAGACTGCCCACAGCGTCTGAGAGCACGGCGCACTCCGAGCGCCGATCGACAGGCTGAAACCCTGCTGAAACAACCAGATCATTTCCAACGTGAAGGCTTTGTTGATCCGGGACGTTGTCTGACTTCCACAGAAATGGCAGAAGACGTGGACATCAGCACTTTTTCGGCACATTCCACTGTTACAGGAGTTTTTGTCATGGAAAGAGAAGCGGAGGGATGCGCCACGGAGCTGCTCATGGCGCGGACAAAAGCACCTCCATGTTGGTCTCACAGGACGGCTTTCAGATGGCTTTCAGACGGCTTTCGGTGGCTTTTCAGTCGTGTGACTAGCCGAGAAATTGTGAATGAGCTGGACATGCCAGGACATGTCCTGTGAGGCTTCATCACGGCATTGCTTTGCGCCATGCGGCTCCGTCCCAACACGTGAATTTCTCCGCATGTCTGTCTCAATGTGCCGAAAAAGTGCTGATGTCCACGTCTTCTGCAATTTCTGTGGAAGACAGACAACATCCCGGATCAACAAAGCCTTCACTTTGGAAATGATCTGGTTGTTTCAGCGGGGTTTCAGCCTGTCGATCGGCGCTTGGACCTAGCTTAGACATGTATGCACATCATTTAGGAGAAAACAACTCAACTGTTCTAGACGAATATGACCCCAATGAACAACTTGGGATATGTGTCAAAATCTCTATCCGGGATGAAAAGCCTGAAAATGACCACATCCTTTTAAAAAATTACCATGCCCTTTTTCTTTGCGAGTGTTACTTTAAATACAGCTATATTTCTGGGTAGCTGGGATCCGTTGCTGCGAGTACTGCAAATGCAAGGGAGGTGATTGCTGCAGAAACCCTGACATTAAATGAGTATAATCTTAATATCTGGATTTTGTTGTGTTTACATGTTTGAAAAAAAAACCCAGTAATGTGGTGTTATAACTTGTATTATTGGTTGCTGGGAAATTTCCCCGATAATCTTTACAACATTTAAGATCTCTAGATACTGCTGTCTGCTAAAGAAACAAGTTTTGTTTTGTATTTTTCCCTTTAAATTTCAATTTCAATTTAATTTCATCTACGAGTATATATATATATATATATACTCGTATACAGCGCCAAATCACAACAGAGTTGCCTCAAGGTGCTTCACACAAGTAAGGTTGAACCTTACCAACCCCCAGAGTAACAGTGGTAAGGAAAATCTCCCTCTGAGGAATAAACCTCAAGCAGACCAGACTCAAAGGGGTGGACCCTCTGCTTGGGCCATGCTACATACACAAATTACAGAACAATTCACAAAACAAATATACAGGAACTGCTGTTGGTGCACAGGACAGGAGGGTCGGTAGCACAAATACAACTTTAAATCAATGTTCCATTTATTACAGTATGACTGAAAATAAAATTTTGTTATATTTGGCAAAAATTAATTTACTCTCGATATATGGTAATACATTGAGAGTAAATGAATTCCACTTATTTTAGCCATTTTCTCCAAAAAATATCAAAATAAAAATTTTACATTTTTCTATGACCCTCTCAAACATGTATTGGTCATTCTGAACATTTTGAATACCTTGGAAAATCTATAGCTGCTGCAGTTATAAAAGAAGTAGCACTTGGGGCGAAAAAAGGGTGTGGTCATTATCAGGCTGTTCATCCCAGATAGAGATTTTGGCACATGTCCCAATTTGTTCACTGGGGTCATATTAGTCTAGAACAGTTGAGTTACCCTCTCCTAAATGATGTGCATACATGTCCTAGCTAGGTCCTCTGCTAGTTGTGGAGAGGCAGGTAATTGGCCGGTAGTTTGAGGGTGTTGTACCCTTGTGGGGGTCCTTCATGATCAGGATTGTCCTGCCCCATAGTAGCCAGTCTGTGTGAGTACCTGCTGATAGTTGCCCATCCATTTGCACTGCCAGGCACACATGGAGGAGCAGCGTTGGCTTCTTCAGCCAGTAGGTGTGAATCATATCAGACCCTGGTGCTGTCCAACTCTTCATCCATGAGACTTAGTGTTGGATATTTGCCTTCGTGATGTTGACTGGTTCTTGTTCTGGGAGGTATCCGTGGTGTGCTCTTAGGTCCACCAGCCACTTGGCATTGGTGTTGTGTGGTGGCTCTTTCTCCCAGATGTTCTTCCAGGAATGCTCAGTCTCAGTTCTGAGTAGGGCTATTCTTGTGTTACTGTTTTCCTCTTTCATCTGGGAGTACACCCTGGATGTGCCATTAGAAAATAGACCATTTATTACGTCCACCAAGGACGTAATAAAATCATCAGCATTTATTTATTTGTCTGTCTGTCTGTCAGCAGGATTACGTCAAAACTACTACACAGATTTTGACAACATTTTCACCACAGATAGATATTAGGCCATGGAAGAAAATATTACATTTTGGAGGTGATCTGGATCTGAATCTGGATTCTGGATCAAGATTCACTTTCTGTAGGCTTTGAAGGATTACGTCAAAACTACTTCACAGATTCTCACCAAATTTTCACCGGAGATAGTTACTAAGCCAGGGAAGACTCCAATAAATTTTGGAGATGATCCAGAACCAAATCTGGATTCTGGATCAAGATTGCTCTTTATATATGCTATGAAGAATTACATCAAGTCTCGTCTGTCATCTGTTGTGATTTGTTTTTTGTTATGACTGTTTTTCTGTGCTATGGGTTTTTTTTTGCTCTCCAGTGCTGCTGCGTGAGTTCAACACAGCAGCACTGGAGGTTTTTCTTTTCCCAGTTCTTTCCTTGTGTGTGCTTTTATATTTGTTCATGTACCGGACCGGCTTATGTGTGTTGTTGTTTGTTAAGTGTGTCATGAGGCCGGTCAAGGTTTGCTCAGCCCTGCTCGTGAACTAGGGCAGGGATATACATCTGGAGCTGGTCCCCGGGCGCCAAAAAAAAAGGCGACCTCTGCTCCTAACTGGCAATTAGAATGGGTAAAAATGCAGTAAACACATTTCATTGTGCAGGGAACATGTTCCTATATGCATATGACAATAAACTCCTTTTAAATCCTTGAATCCTTGAATCAAAATGACTTCATGGATTATCACCAAATGTGCACCACAGATAGATATTAGGCCATGGAAGACTCCACTGAATTTTGGAGGTGATCCAGATCTGGAGTATTAATCAAGATTTCCCTTTATATAGGCTTTGACGGATTACCTCAAAACTACTTCAAGGATTCTCACCAAATTTGCACCACAGATATATATTAGAGCATGGAAGACTCCATTGAATTTTGGGCATGATCTAGATCCTCTGATTGCTCTTGCATTCTGTTTGTCTGGCGTATCTCTTCAGCCGAGTAGTCAGAGCTGTAAGCCTTTGCTTGGCAGTTTCCAGGGCCTCAGTTTAGACATGTTGTTGTACTTGTTATGTATATATGCGTCTGTCTCTGTGTGTGTGTGTGTATATATAAGCCACAAAATGGCTGTGACCAAGAATGTGGATGGATTTGGGTCAGCAGATGTCTTTCTCTTTCTAGGACAGCAATGAGCCATGACCTATTCAAAGGGATCAATAGGGATTCACTGTGCTCAACACAAAGTATGGAAGAGGAGGAATAGCCTAGAAGGAAAGCTTTGTTTAGGAATTGAAAAATGGAGCTATGGGGACATCTAATGATAGAAAAATTGTACTAGCACCTTTAATTTATTTTATGCAGCCACTCTGCTTTGTGTAAGCCTGATCCACAGAGGTTAATATGAAAACTAGAGTCTGCAGTCACACTGAAACATGTCCCGGCAAAGAGGCATGGCTGCCATTTTAGATCAGGGCAACTCAGTTGGCAGCGCACACAGATGCTCAAAGAGTCTGGTCAAGAAGCAGGTGCAAAATGCTGTAAAGCTGCACATGTTGGCAAAGCCACAAACGGAGGAAGAAGAGAGACATTTCCTTCCGTAATTAAACAGTTTTGGTTATTGTTGTTACTTTTCCATGAATTTTGGGCAATAAACTGGTGTAAAGCGTCATGCTTGTGTATGAAATTTGAAACCACCTTGAATCGAATTTTATTCAAAGCTGAATTTATTCAGTACTATGCAAAAAACTAACTTAATTAACGTGGACCATATGGATTTACAACCCCATTTCCAATGAAGTTGGGACCTTGTGTAAAATGTAAATAAAAACAGAATACAATGATTTGCAAATCCTCTTCAACCTATATTCAATTGAATACACCACAAAGACAAGATATTTAATGTTCAAACTGATAGACTTTATTTTTGTGCAAATATTTGCTCATTTTGAAATGGATGCCTGCAACACATTCTCAAAAAAGCAGGGACGGGGCACATGCACACACACACATTGCTGCTGCTGTTTGAACCCTAATTGCACTTTGTTTTAATTTCACAGGCAGAGATGTAAGAAACATCAGCACTTTGAATTGTTTCAGCTCCAAGGTTCTGCTGCTGAAAGAATATGCACAATGTCTCATTAACAGCTTCACAGCTTTTACTCTTTCTTTGCCATTACCTAACAGATGAAAACTGGCTGTCAGGTCGCAACAAAATGAACAGAGCTGAAATGAAAAAGACCGGCAGGAAGATGACAGCTAATCCCAACAAGGCCGTTTACACGCATGCTGGCATTTTTAAGTGCCATGAGGGAAAAACTTTTGTTCAAAGAATAGCTTGTTGCAACTACAGTTGTGATTGTGATTATCCAATAAATGTAAAAAAAAAAAAAAAATAAATAAAAAAAACCAAAGCCTGGCATGATTCTGCAAAACACATGGGCTGTAATTTTCCAGAGACTCAAACATGAAATGTTCCCTCAAAATCACATCACAGATCCAGCCATCATTTGTAATGATGCAGCAATCACAAGGAAAACTCACAGTTGACTCATTTAATGCCTGCAGTGGTTATCGTTCAGCTGTATATTCACTTTATTTTTATCGGCCGTTGTGCCGATGTCATGGAAATTACCAAAATCCAGTTCTGCTGATTGACTGTACAAACTCAGCATGTGGCTTCAGTGTTACACAGCGAGTGTTTTCTTGTGCTAATCAGTGTCATAGGTTTTACAGTTGCCTTTATGTGTCTAGATATGAGGATATGAGCAATCGCTGGTTATTGGATAACTCAAGTCAGGGTCACTGAAAGTGCACGACCTCATTCACACATGCACAAGATGGTATATCACTTTGAAGAATGGAGGTTATCTTTTGAAGGTATTCTAGCAGTGTCTTGATTTATAAATATCTCTATATTATAATAGCCAAGCAGCCTCTGTGTGCATGTGTGTGTGTGTATGGCTTTGATCACGCAAAAACCATGGAGAGTCGACATTTGTCATTTGGCATGCTTATACATTTTGGGTCAAGGATGAAAGCTGCAAAAACAGAAAGTTGATAGGACGAATATTTTTGGAGAAATTAGCAATTTTAGCTAACCAATAAACAGTGGATGCTGTGCTGCAATGCACTATGGGGGTTTTGAAGATTCAAATGTTGTTATTGTGGTTTATGTTAGATTAACAGTGTTGTTAGTGTTATTGATTTATTGTGCTTTTGTAGCTCAATTGGTTTAGTCAGTTTAGATAAGTTTCATGTTGCTCTTACCATGAGCGACTTAAGTTTTATGTTGGTAGCATGAGTGAAATGTTTTGTGGTTTTAATGTCTTCAGCCACTGTCTTTGTTTGTCAAATTAAAACCATATGCTGACATCACCTGTGTGTGCGTGCATGCAACTTCAATCAGGGACAAACAGAGTACATCTGACATTTGGTGTTTGACATGCTTATGTATTTTGGGTCAAGGATGAATGGTGCCAAAATGGAACATTGATAGCACTAATAGTTTTGGAGAAGCTATGAATATTAGCTAACATTGCTAATTACATTTTGGACTCACACATCATTCCAGCAGGGGGCAGTAAATCATTTTATATCAAAAGCATGAGTGTAAGTGCATATAATTGTAAATATGTTAAAATACATGGATGACACAAGGAAGTGAAAACGCTTATTTCCATTGTGGTCCATTTAAAAATCAAATGGCAAAATAGAAGTAATAATAAAATAAAAATAATAATAATGATAATAATAATAGTGTGTATATGATAACAACCACCTAAACCATTTCTAAATACATTAAGACAGTAAATAAACACTGAAAATTACATAATGAACAGGAAATAAAAGGGCTGAGGTCCTCTTCTAAAAATTATTGAGGTCTAAGGTTCTAAAAACATTCTGGACTCACATTCCACCATTCCAACTCATTGCTTTGGGCCCCTTCAAATATAGCGCAAATAAGTAGGAATCAGGGCGAATCACGGTGAAACAGCCTGAATGAGCGAATTACGAAAACATCGAGCTGGCGTCAGGAGGGACACACGGTTGGGTAGGCGTGAATGATGCCGCTGCAACGGTTTTGTGCACACTCATGTGCATGCATGAACACAATGCGAGCAGCTGGAGAGTGTGGAACCACATCGCTCCTCAGCTGTGGAGATGAAAAAAATAAAAACAGCTGGAGCATGTGGAACCATATCATGCTGCTGATGTGGAGAAAAAAAAACTACACACCCTCTTATCGAGCCAACAATACAAGTATGATGCTTCTGTGCCTCTGTACATGACTCATGGTCACAGATGCACAGTCATGAAATGACATGAATGAAGCAGTGCACACTCATTCTATCTTATTATGTCCAGCGGGTTATATAAATAACTACTACAATCACCAGACACTGACAGATTAGATATTGGTGTATAATTACTGAAAATCACTGTGTTGATATAAATAATAAATAAAAGGGGACCCGATATAGAACCCTGCAGTTAAACAACCCTGGTTACATTAAAAATAAATGCCACTTGCAGGATTCATACCTGCAATTTACAAAAGCTGTGATTAACAGACAGAAACTTTACCACTGTGCTACAATCGCAAAATGCCTAAAATCAACAAGGCGATAAAAGTATTTTAAAAAAAGAGAGGTGACATTCAGATCGCTTGCTGCGTGACCACATGATCTGACTGTCCGTTTCACCTGAGACAGCCTGTCAATGTGTGTGCTCCAGCCCATCGCAAAAGCAATATATGTTTTATATATTTCCACGTGACGACAGCAAGCACGCACACGTGTGTCACAGTGGACAATTGTTAGGTCATGTCTGTCAAAACACGATACATGTTCTACAGCTGTTACGTCCAGGACCGGAGATCTCAACAGTTGCTGCTGTTGGCAGCCAGCCATGCCCCACTGTCCGTTCAGCCCACACACCAAAGTGTCGCTCTTTGTTTCCGTGTTATGTGATTTTTTTTTTTTTTTTAGTTATTTTGGCATGTAGTAATTGTGTATTTTGTTACTGTAGTAATTATTTCTGTTCCTGTCCTGACGGTGGTCTCTGTGTTTTTAATGTCACATGTCTTGTGCACTGAGCCATCATTTGCAGCTGTCACTGAGTCTCTGTGAGTCTCAATCAGCTCACAGATGCCTCGCCATGTTGTGTGCACTCTGGCTGGCTGCTCCTCATCTGTACATACATATCAGAATTTCATGCAAGTGTGCCACCTCTCCCCCACACACCAATACATGCATGCCACATGTGTTGTGAGGTGAACTGGGGAGGGGGGGGGGGGGGCAACACATGTGCAACACATGCTAGCAAGTAAGTTAAGGCAAGTACAAAAAAGTAAGTTCTTTCAGCTTCTCCCTTGGGATCACCACAGAGAAGATACAGAGTGGGGAATAATAAAGGATTATTATATGGCTGTGATGCTACGCACGCTCTGATTGGCTAATTACCGAGCATATATTTTCCCATATCGGACCGATTTCCATGACAATCGGTCCGAAACATGTATTTTCTTTATAAACCAGAAGCTAAAAACGCGATTAGAAAAACCAAGTCGGACATGAACGTATTCCATAAATATCTAAACAGCATCTGAAAAACACAGATTGAAAACTTACCAGCTAACGACCGGACCATCTGTTAGCAAGTTCTTTATGGAGGTGAAGCAAACAAGTTGGACTACGAGCTGTCAGCAACTTTCATATTCGGGCGATACTGTCAGTTTGCATGTTTATATATATAACAGCCCTATAATAAATAAATTATTAACCTCGTGCTCGGTCTGTATGGGGAAATATCAGACTGAGGTATTGACAGTATGGACCAAGCGTGTTGTTGCTGTTGTTGTTGTTGTTTCGGCTGCTCCCGTTTGGTGGGGATCGCCACAGTGGATACAGCCGGATCTGCATTGGTATTTGTCACAAGTTTTATGCCAGATGCCCTTCCTGACGCAACTCCAGTTTCACCCAGAGAAACACACACAGCCCCTGGTGTTCCGAAGAGGTCTCCCATCCAAGTAAGATTTAACCTGCGTATGCCGACGTGTTAAAAATACGTTGAATACGCTGGTGTACATCTAATAAGTTATGGGTAAGTTTTGTGTAAGTTAAGAGCACATTGAAGCAGGCTGGTATATGTTGTAGTACGGTGAGTTTTCAACATTTTCAACATTCTTATGTTATATCATGCCTTATATACTCGTATAGCTATATCAAACATCCCGCATATGCAGGCCATTAGAGGTGGGTGATACCGGGAATTTTGGTATTGATCCGATACCAAGTAAATACAGGCCCGGTATCGCCGATACCGATGCCGATACTTTTTCATATTTAAGCTTCATAGATCCAAAGGATCCAAAAGACAGGATAGAATTTTGCCAAACATTGTTCATGACAACAAAATACTTTATTATCACAATCAACATTTTTGTTTAAAAATATCACTCAACACAAATCAAAATCTGAGGTAGAGGGCTGACAAACCACAATACAAGGTGCCCTGCTCCATGTTGTATGACACAGTGCAGCGCTGCTCTTACAGACAGAGAGTAAACTTTGATGAATCTGCGTGCACAGCAGTCAGTGTGTGTGGGAGAGAAAAAAGCTTGAGTATTGATCTTTTTACACGAGGATCGTTCAATATCAATACCAGTGTTGGTATTGATATTAGGATCGATCCGCCCACCTCTACAGGCCATACATTGTAGGTACATTTTAATTTAAACTTTATTTAACCTGGTTAGTCCGACTGAGAATGAGATCTCTTTTGCAAGGGAGACCCTTGCAATCCCTCACACAATTCCTTCCACACTTTCCTTCTTTACTTCCTGTCTGCAGTGTCCAAATATTTAGCAAACATTAGCTGAGCATGTTGAAGTGATAATTGTATTGATTAGACAAGATCAAAGTCAGTGAGAAATGGTAAATGGACTGCATTTATATAGCACTTTTCCATCTGTATCACACGCTCAAAGCGCTTTACAATAATGCCTCACATTCACCCCGATGTCAGGGTGCTGCCATACAAGGTACTCACTACACACTGGGAGCAACTAGGGGATTAAGGACCTTGCCCAAGGACCCTAAGTGATTTTCATGTCAGACTGGGATTTGAACTGAGGATCCTCTGGTCTCAAGCCCAACACTTAACCACTAGACCATCAACTCCCCAATGTGACTGAAATCCCTCTCTGATGCTACATATTGACAGCTTTAATGAAAAAATGTGGGTGTGTATGTGTGTACACCTATGACAGGCCTGTTGATTAGTTACAGTACCCGCAGCAACCGCGACGCATGCACAACCTCCTCCACATGCCCCCCCCCCCCCCCCCCCCCCCCACACACACACACAGACACACCCATAGGGTGGGTTTTTGCTAGTAATAATAGCTCACATCACTGTTGAGTGAACTTTGTACAAGTGTACTTTAACTCTGAAGGTATAATTTTAACTGTCCATGAGTTGTGTGAGAAATGAGAATAGGCAGCGTCTGTGACACATTGTCACATGTTATCACTTCACAGCCAGAAGGTCATGGATTCAAACCTTAGTCACAGGTCTTTAGGGTATTGCTATAAACTGAGTGGAAAAACAATACTTTTAACTATGAGCAACTTTTAACTATGAGCAGCTGTTAAAGTACTTTGTTGAAATACACTTTCAAGCATCATAAAGTAACACTGGGAGTATCAAGTCTTTTACATTTGGAATGGTGTACTTACTTAACATTGAGGAATTTGTTCCGCACCCATTTCTGAGTTTTTTTTTTTTTCTTCAGATTTATTTTAAATTAGTAATGTAGATCAGACCAGGCTAAAGATTTTCATTGAATCAACAGGACCTGTCTAATATTTTCAAGTTCACCTTCACCTTAATTTTGCTTAACTTGTTTTGTTTTTGAGTGTCCATACTACAGACGGAGGTGGAAACTCTATGAAGCTGACGCACAGACGTTTGAATCTGCAGGGAAGGCTGGCTGGCACATCTTTGCATTTCTGATGGCTGGGTTTCCCATCAGATAAGAGGCTTTTAATTGATGAAAGGACAGAGTTATTTTAGCAGTTAAGACCAGACAGTGTGTCACTGAATTTTTTACTGACAATATACCCTAATGGGCAAAAAGTGATTCAATTTTCAAGCTCATAGGTCAAAGGGCAAAGTCAGGAAAAATTCCGATCTTTAACATTGAACGAATCAAATTTCTTTCGTGTTTAAGAGCATTATGTAGGATGATATTCTTTATCAACTGACAAAGTTTGATCCGGATCTGAGCCACATCACAAATTTTGTGGCCATTTAAATTTAACATTGAAAGCCCCATTTAATGTATATTTTGTAGAGCCCGACCGATATATCGGCCGGCCAGTATTATCGGCCGATATAAGCCCTTTTCAAAGTACTTGCTATCGGCCGAAATTTTGCAGATAGAACGCCGGTAATTTCTCATAAACAGAACAGTTACTGAAATAATGTTTGTGTTGGCAATGTAAAATATCCTTGCACCGTTTGTCCAGTAGATGGAGCTCTGACTCCATTCACCTGAGAGCTGTTTACACCCCTGCTTAAATGTGTTCATCACCGGCCCCTGTAGTTCGCTGTCACACTGCACTGATCGCTGACAAAAGCATACAAGTAAGTTTATAAGGATGTTGTTTGTAATAACTTTGCGATTAAATTCACCCCACATTTCTCCTGTTTCAGTTCAACTCAGTTTGATTAACTCAGTTTATGTAGTAATGTGTCAAATGTGCTTCATTGCGTTGGTCACACTTTTTATTAAGCCCACGTTGTGTAGACCTTATTTCTAGCATGAAAAACTTTTGTTTACTGCTAAGAGGTTGAAACATTCAGATTCACTGGTCGTCCAGAAGGGTTCTGGGAATTACTGCCATTCGCCATTAACCCTCTGGGGCCGAAGCCGTCGTATACGATGGCTGGGACCAAGCTTTCTTAAATTGTAAATAACGTTTTAATGATATGAGATAGAAACTTCCTTTTTTTTTTTTTTTTTTTTTTATGGAAAGTTAACTCCGCAGACGTCTGATCCACCATTGGCCATCTTGGTACTCCTCATAGAACATGTGTGATGACGTGCGCAATGTGAGTGTCCAATTGGAATTGGTTCTCCGTCACATGGTTTTCCAAAATCCAGTCAATTGTAGGGCAGATTTACCTCACGTGATATGGCAAAGATTGTTTTCAGTAGCCCGTTTGAATAGCCCCCTAACTGCTCCAATTGCATTTTTGCATTTTTTGAACTTGAAAATTCTTCTCTGTTATAAAGTTAATCAATATGAGGGCAAAGCTTCAGCTTTTAGCTCATACCTTTTTGGTTAACGGCCCAAAAAGAAAATTTTATTCATTAAAAAAAATATATATATCGGCTGATTTATCAGTTATTGGCAAATCATCCGATTTACCGATTATCGGCATTTTTTTCATCCAAATATCGTTATCGGCATCGGCCTCAAAAAATCCATATCGGTCGGGCTCTAATATTTTGCATTATATCTTAATCAAACATGCCACAATCACACTCATATTTGAAAGTGAGATGCAGACTGGCACTCACTATCGCCTGACAAAGTTTGTTCCAGTGTCAGTTTTGTCACAGACCAAGCGGTCCGCCCTGCCTTGCGCATGCGTCATTAGTCGCTGATTACAGTTTATCACGTTGTTTCTGCTTCAAACTGCACTCCAGTCATCATCTGTCTCAGCAATAGATATCTGAAGCTTTGGTACAACAATCATTTCGACATAAATTCACCATTATTTCCGTTAATAAAAGCGAGAAGAAGCGATCAGAGTGCCGCAGCTACACGAGCAGCTAGCTCATCCATTCACTGCACGTTAGTCATGTCAAAGTATCACAGAGTATCGCCTCGTTTCTGCTTAAAACTAACGTTAGAATGATTTAAGATGTTTTACTTTGTCATCTGATGGTTAATAATTCGATTAATCCATTTGATTGCTTTGGGTGAAGAGATTGTCTCAGACAAGCTGCTGAGTTCTGAAATGACGCATGCGCAGTGGAGGCAGGGCAGACCAATTTTTAGGGTCAGACTGTTCAGTCTGCGACACTAGATCTGATCCGGATTGTGGATTTTGTGGAAATTTTAATTTAACATTGAACATTTAATGTATATTCTACATTATATCTTAATCAAACATGCCCCGATCGCACTCATATTTGAAAGAGTGGTGCAGACTGGCAATCACTATCACCTGACAAAGTTTAATACAGATTATGGACATATGAATTTAACATTGAAAACCCCATTTAATGTATATTCTACATTATATCTTAATCAAACATGCCCCAGTCACTACCAGGAGGTGGTAATGGTAGAAAATATATATATTTTTTCAAATATGCTTACATCCACTTCAGAGATTGTGCATTGTGTTTTGGGAGATATTTCATATAGGAAGTGGGTGTTGACCATGACAAAAACCCCACCCCATGCAAAAAAGAAAACTGCAATATATACTGTAATTTTAACATCTTTTGAAATATTAGAATGTAATTGTTTTGACTTCATGATTAGTTTTGATGAACCCTGCATTGAACACAACATTCAAGTTTATGATATATAATACTCCTGACTTGGTAGCACTTGTTTTAGAGAAGTCACAAAAGCTACATAAGTACTGATATTATTACAGTGATCATGCAATTACACATGTAATTTCAAGTCACAGCATGGCAAGTTGTAATAAATCAAGTGTCATGGTCAAGCCAAAAACAAGATCTCAGGCTAAAGAATTTGATAAAACCTTTGACAATGGTTTATGTTTTTAAAGTTTTTGAAGAGCATGGCCTCCTCCTAAGTTTTGTTATTCACACAGTGTGACTGAAATAAAACTTTTGACAATGGTTTATGTTTTTAAAGTTTTTGAAGAGCATGGCCTCCTCCTGAGTTCTGTTATTCACACAATGTGACTGAAATAAAACCTTTGACAATGGTTTATATTTTTAAAGTTTTTGAAGAGCATGGCCTCCTCCTAAGTTCTGTTATTCACACAGTGTTACTGAAATAAAACCTTTGTGAAAGAATTGTGTTTATAAAATTTTTTGAAGATCATGGACAAACTTTACACATAGCCAGATAATTGAAAATAGACCATACTTTGTTACATTAAATGGGTGGGGGGTTATTTTCAAGATATAGGATTAATTTTGATGCCAAAATACTGGTATTAATATTGTGAATCATTTCCCAAGTGGATGTATTGAAATTCTGACTTGTGATTTTACCACCTCCTGCTACAATCACACTCATATTTGAAAGAGCAGTGGAGACTGGCACTAATACGGATTATGGACATTTGAATTTAACATTGAAAACCCCATTTAATGTATATTTTATATTATATTTTAATCAAACATGCCCCAATCACACTCATATTTGAAGGAGCAGTGCAGACTGTCACTCACGATCGCCTGACAAATTTGTTCCAGATGTGATCCGGGTTGTGGATTTTGTGTACATTTGAATTTAACAATGAAAACCCCATTTAATGTATATTTTCCATTATGTTTTAATCTCAAAAGCCCATTTGATGTACATTTTGCATTATATGTCAATCACTCTCATTTGTGACAATGAGGTGCAAAGTGGCACTCTCAATAAATAGACTAAGTTTGATCTGCATCTGATCCGTACTGCGGATTTAGGATATTTGATTCTTTTTTTCACGGCCAGGCCGAGGGGTAACCGGTGGCATTAACATAAGAGTGACTCCCCCTCCTTCCAGCCCCCAAGGATGACCAACCACAAGGTCTCCTGTTTCCTAAACAGGAAACAGGAAAAAACAGTGTCAAAATAAAATGGCTTCTCACCCCTACTAACAAAAGTGTTGGACTGCAGTGTCCTCAGACACACACAATATCAGTCGGGAGCTGGAAGCAGTTGGAGCCCTGGATTGTGGATTCAGCCCACTGATCTGTATATAACACTGGATAGCTTATTGGCCAGTTGTTTTTTTTAGCAAACCGGCCACCATATTACTACTTGCATGTTCCGCTCCTGAACGCTCTTTTCTGTTGATCTTTAACCAGGTGCACGCAGCTTTATTCTTTGTGATTTTGTAAAAACAATTGCCTTCATGTGCAGCTATAAATTGCCCGTTCAAAGTCTGAGGACAAACATTTCACCTGTGAGTATGATTGAAATGGAAAGTAATGAAATGAGTTCTATCCCTTATTCCAGCATATAGGCAAATAAATAAATAAATAAATAAATCAATAATAATAATAATAATACTAATAATAATAATAATTGGCTTGTGTGTAGCCACCTGTTGAGTTTTGTGTTGGACAAAGAATTTTAAGGCAATTATTAGGTTTACTTGTGCATAGTTTTGGAGCTTTAGGCATTGTTGCTACGAGCTTTATTACTAAGATTAGACTGAAGCTCATAGAGCTATGTGTAATAAATATTGTCATTGCAAGGGAAAACCAACTGTCCTGCAGCTAGTGAAATGGTGTTTTATTCTTCTCAGTGCAACTATTAAAAAAATCCACAATTATTCATCCAATTTTCTTCTTGTTCAGTTTTGTTCATGATATGGTACCATCAGCCATAGGATAGGATGAATCTTCGCTATATTTTGCAGGTGGAAGAAAGCAGTCCTCATATATATATATATATATATATATATATATATATATATATATATATATATATATATATATGAAGCATCCAGCCCCTCTCCAGGAGTTGGGTACCAGAGCCCATGCTGTGCGTGGAGGTGAGCCCGACTATCTCTAGTCGGTATCTCTCAACCTCCCGCACAAGCTCAGGCTCCTTGCCCCCCAGCGAGGTGACATTCCACGCCTAAATTTCTACGCCTTCGGGTCGGGGACAGGTCTCTCACCATTGTCTCGGCCTACGGGCTGAGCAGCAGTGCAGAGTACCCGACCTTCCTGGAGTCCCTGGGAGGGGTACTAGATAGCGCTCCGACTGGGGACTCCATTGTTCTCCTGGGGGATTTCAATGCCCACGTGGGCGGCGACAGTGAGACCTGGAGGTGGGTGATCGGGAAGCACGGCCTCCCCGATCTGAACCCGAGTGGTGTTCAGTTGTTGGACTTCTGCGCTAGTCACAGTTTGTCCATCATGAGCACCATGTTCGAGCACAAGGGTGTCCATAAGTGCACGTGGCACCAGGACACCCTGAGCCGGAGGTCGATGATCGACTTTGTAGTAGTATCATCTGACCTTCGGCCACGTGTCTTGGACACTCGAGTAAAGAGAGGGGCAGAGCTGTCGACTGATCACCACCTGGTGGTGAGTTGGATCCGCTGGGAGGGGAGGAAGCCGGTCAGACCTGGCAGGCCCAAACGTATTGTGAGGGTCTGCTGGGAACGACTGGCGGAACCCTCTGTCAGGGAGGTCTTCAACTCCCACCTCCAGGACAGCTTCTCCCAGATCCCGGGGGAGGTTGGAGACATGGAGTCCGAGTGGACCATGTTCTCCACCTCCATTGCTGATGCGGCCGCTCGTAGCTGTGGTCACAAGGTCTCTGGTGCCTGTCGCGGCGGCAATCCCCGAACCCGGTGGTGGACACCGGAAGTAAGGGATGCCGTCAAGCTGAAGAAGGAGTCCTACTTATCTTTGTTGTTGTGGACCCCAGAGGCAGCTGACAGGTACCGGCAGGCCAAGCGGGCCGCAGCCCATGCAGTCGCAGAGGCAAAAACTCAGGTTTGGGAGGACTTCGGGGAGGCTATGGAGGAGGACTATCGGTCGGCCTCGAAGAGATTCTGGCAAACCGTCCGACGCCTCAGGAGGCGGAAGCAGCTCTCCACCAGCACTGTTTACGGTGCGGGTGGGGAGCTGTTGACTCTGACTGGGGATGTTGTTGGGCGGTGGAAGGAGTACTTCGAGGATCTCCTTAATCCCATCGTCATGTCTTCCGAAGAGGAGGCAGAGACTGGGGACCTAGAGGCGGACTCATCCATTACCCAGGCAGAAGTCACCGAGGTGGTTGGAAAGACTGACTAAGAGTAAAGAGTGATGACAGCATTTTTTAATTATTATTTGAACGTATAGACCCTCGGTCAAGTGATCTCCTGCATACCACAAAACCAAACCAACAACTGATCTGAGAAACGACACGAGACAGTAGATTAACCCCACATAAACCTTTCATGTAGATATACAGTGGTCCCTCATTTATCGCGGGAGTTACGTTCTAAAAATAGTCCGCAATAGGCAAAATCCGTGAAGTAGGGGTCCGCTGGGTGTCCGCTGCAGCGTTATTTTTTACAATTATTATAGACGTTTTAAGGCTGTAAAACCCCTCACTACACACTTTATACACTTTTCTCAAACAGGAATTAACATTTTCTCACTTTTCTCTCGTGTGTAAACACTCTCAAAGTTCAAACCTTAGTAGAAAAATAAGACCAACCTGTTTTCAGGCCCAAACATTTGTTTGAGAAATAAAAATAGAATGTTTTCCTATAAATAATTATGATGGCTTTTAGAACTAACGAATTAAATTTTAACGATCAACCTACGAGGTTGGACACATAAGAAATTATTAATAGTGACTGACCAGTATTTCACAGTTCCTCTGATCGCGCCTCTTCGTCCTGGCACCGTGCCACTGTCGCGCCTTTTTCCACTGAGTCAAACCTCGCTGCAGGTGTGTTTTTTTGAGTGAAGAACACAGTTATGGGTAGTTGTTGGCGATCTTTTTTCTTCTGGGCGAGAAGATTCTTATAAACAGACATGCAGAACACAATGCGCGTGCTCTCCCTTTGCGGTGCCGCAACAGGTGTCCCGTCATCTCGACAGAACACCGGTCTGCTTGATGAGGACGCAGAGCACAATGCGCTGTAAAAAAAAAAAAAAAAGCATGCAAAATTGGACTTAAAAAATCCGCGAAACTGTGAGGCGTTATATTTTCCAGTATTTTTTTTTTTAGATTCTGTCTCTCACAGTTGAAGTGTACCTACGATAAAAATTACAGACCTCTCTGTTCTTTGTAGGTGGGAAAACTTGCAAAATCAACAGTGGATCAAATACTTATTTTTTTCACTGTACCATTGGATAAAATAATACTAGACATGTCAGGAAGCATATTTACTTCAGAAAATGTGAAGTAAAATTCTAAAACAACTCAAAAATGCAGCTACTTACTGTAGCATTCCTCTGTGGTGGTGCTACGGCTTTCCACTAAGTCCATACAAGTTGAACGTTGATGAGCAGTACACTCTTGCTGTTTACCACTGAAGTAAAATTTATTCACAAAGTCATGGCCAGAAATTCAGATCATTTTGAACACACTGGGTTTGTAATTATAAATCAAAATCAATAAAAATCTAACTGAGGACTGTTTGCTGGCCAGGGTTTTTTATGCTATTGTGATCATTATATCTAATGATTAGCACTCAGTTTATTACTGTGCATTTTGTTGTAGACTTTAACAAACTATGATCCATTTAATGACTGTACTCTCATCTCGCAGTACCAAGCAGGCTGCGATGTCCGCAGGCTGCTGGCCTGGAGAGCATTGCACCTCTGGTCCGTTCTGCACAGGAAACTCCTGATCCCATCCCCACCACCATCCAGGGAACGATTCCCTCCTGGATCAGTGGGAGCTTCCTGAGGAATGGTCCTGGGAAATTTGAATTTGGAAAAGATCGGTATTTGAAGAACTCATGACTAACATTAAGTACTGCATGTTGTACACCAACACCATGATGAGTTGTTTTGTTGTGTTTCCTCTCAGATATATCCACTGGTTCGACGGCATGGCACTGATGCACAGGTTCCACATAAGTCAAGGCAATGTCACCTACAGCAGCCGCTTCCTGCGCACGGACTCATATGTCCAAAATTCAGAGAAGAACCGCATCGTGGTGTCAGAGTTCGGGACAATGGCTGCACCTGATCCATGCAAAAACATCTTTGCTCGCTTCTTTTCTCGCTTTCAGGCAGCAAGTATGTCTTTTCTTTAAAGACAGCATACTCAGCTTGTGTACTGTGGAGGGCCACTGTATTATTAAACCATTCATTGTGTGTATGGAGGTAACAATGTAGCACGGACAGATTGCTGAATACTAAGTAACAAATCAACAAACATTCAGGCAGAAGAATATTGATACTGTTTTAGCTGCAGACTTCCTGTCCTTGTTTCATTGTGTGTGTTCGAGCCTAAACCAAAGCTGATATTGTATTTGACCAAGGCTATTAACAGTAAAATAACAGACATGTTACTCGGAACAAAAACAAAATCAGAAACTATATTTTGAATGTTCCACAACAAAAACATTTTACTTGAAGTAGTGGCAACTGGATAATAACTCTTCTATTTTTTTTTATTGCAAACTAAAGTATTTTCTTTTTGCAATAACTTATAATAATAATAATTGGCACACAATTAAATGAGTTTTGTCCCTCTTTCCAACCCGAGAACGACAGCACAGTGGGTTAGTGGTTAGCACTGTTGCCTCACAGAAAGAAGGTCATGGGATTGATTCCCACCTGTGGCCTTTCTGTCTGGAGTTTGCGTGTTCTCCCCGTGTTTGCGTGGGTTCTCTCCGGGTGCTCCAGCTTCCTCCCACATCTAAAGACATGCGAGTTAGGTGGACTGAAAACTTCAAAAATTGTCCAGGTCTTCCTTGTAAAGAGATCTCTATCTCAGTGGGACTAACCTGGTTAAATAAAGGTTAAAATATGTAAATATTGTGCTTTGTATGAAGAGCAATTGAGAAATTTTGAGCCTGACCAAGAAAAAGTAGGGCATGGTTCTCCATCTTTTGCATTCTGAGAATCAAACATTTCTAAGGGCCCCTTCACACATAGTACGAATTTGGTTTAATTGTGCATGAAGTGCACATCAAGCAGGAATCGTATGCAATACGTGTAAAATCGAAGCTGCCTCCAACGCCTCGTATACCTGTTGCTACAACTATTTGCGCACACTAGCGGCTGAAAGACAGAGTGTGTGCTGTGAGAGCCTATTGAACCCTCTCGCAGCAAGTGTTGCCCAAATTCCAACTGACACGCATGAACATCTAACACCGCTCGCTTGGCACTTAGAAAATGTGTGGCCATTTGCACTATTAGCACGACAACAGTCAGCAGACGATCACTTTTGAGCTGGATGTGAAATTTGTCGAAGTACCCCCACAAGTGTGGCTTTGCAAACAGACACAGTGACCTGTTGGTGTGTGCGCTAAACTAACAGGGGGTGTGGCCACCGACAGGAGCAGCTGTGGAGATCTGGGTTCTGGACATCCCAGCTGGGGAACACGTGCCGTGTTTGGATGGACATGAACTAACAACTATCCACCGTGACGCATGTGTGTCTGCTTGCTGTCCTCCCGTGGACATACATAAAAACATATATGGCTGTTGCAATGGGCAGTGAGCGCGCACACAGGACACACATTGACAGGCTACCCCAGGTGAGATGGACCATCAGATCATAACACGCAGCGGTCGATCTCAATGTCATGTCACCCACGTGAGCTCTATTCCACATGACGCGGTGTCTGTCCTGCAGCACGCAGACACACGTGCCTGGCAGGACATGTGCAGGCCAGCTGGACATGCGTGGGGCCAGCTGGACATGCATGGGGCCAGCTGGACACGCTGTCTGGACATGATAAGAGTGCCCTGTTTCTCATTCATGTCATTTCATGAATGTATGTCTGTGACCATGGGTCATCTACAGAGGAACAGAGGGATCACACTTGTATTGTCCGCTTCATAAGAGAGATTCAATAAAATGCAGTGTTTTTATATGATGTGTGATTTTATTTTTCTTAAATATGTCCATGTCCTTCTTGATATCAGGCATTTTCTTGCACCTTTTATAGGATAGCGATGGTAGCTCAGTGGTAACGTTTCTGCCTAGCACTCAGAGCTTTGGGAAATTGCAGGTTCAAATCCCGTGGGTGGCATGTATTTTTTCTTTTTTAAATTTTCACAGCAACTGCGCGATGTGTAACCACATCGCGCAGTTGCTTGCACTGTGTTTCCGCTTACACGAAACCATCACAGCGGCATCGTTCACACCTGTCCATTGGCTCAATGTTTTCATGGTTTGCTCATATATAGGAGCTGTTCCACCATGATTCACCCTGATTTGTAATTATTTGTACTATGTGTGAAGGGGCCCTAAACATCACACCCAGTAAGTCAAAACTTCACACATTCTCAAGGAATGTTGGTTTCACAGAATGCAAATGATGAAGAACCACGCCCTACTTTGCGACATATACCTTATAAATGTTTGTCTTTGACAACAAATTCATCAATGTTTGATGAACAGGCTAAAATGTAAAGAGAAATATTGTTGGAGCTAGTTGACTAAGTTAATTTATGCTAAACAATGTGCAAAGCACAGCTTGCTAACTTCAGCATTAGAAACACCTCCACAGTCAAATACAGCCTATAGTAAGTCCCTTCAGCTTCTCCCTTGCTACGCTTGGGGTCACCGCAGCACATCTGAGGTGGATCTGCGTAATTTGGCGCAATTCTTTTTTACACCCGATGCCCTTCCTGACAATACTCAACACGTTACATGGAGAACAGGCAGGTGTGGGGCTTGAACCAGAAACCTTCCACACTGGAAACAAAGAATTCTGCTTTGAAGCCACATTTGAAGTTAATGTTTTAAGTACAAATAGTAAGTATAAGTACAAATCAATAAGTCTGTCTGTGGATGAGAAGTCAATTAAAATAAGTGTAAGGCTTCTGAAAAAGTTTGGAGAAATAGATTTTAAACGCTTTAAAATGAGATCTGAGAGAATGACGAGTATGTTTTTTTTTTATTTTTTGTTCTTTGTTTTTGCTTGTGTATGTGTGGACAGAGGTGACAGATAACGCCAATGTGAACTTTGTCAAGTACAAGGGAGACTATTATGTCAGCACAGAAACCAACTACATGAGAAGAATAGACCCACTAAGTCTGGAGACAAAGGAGAAGGTGAGAGTGACATGATGATGAAGTCTGTGTGAATGTCATGAAAAGGATGAGGAGGAGAGGAGATGATGACACAGGAAAGAAAGAAGAAGGGGAGTGCTTGCCCATCCTTCCAATATCCAAAATGTTGCCACTTTATCCGTAACAAGTTGAAGTGCAGATGCAGTTGGTATGATATTCTGTGCATATATAATTTATTCCCATAGTTTGATGAATTAATCTGTTAAAAAAATCTAATAATTTGGGCAGCACATTCCTATATTTGCATGTATATATTTCTCTGAACAAACACAATGTATTCTGTGATCAATAAATGCATATCCACATTTGTGACAAACCACATAAAATCAATAATAACACAAGTTTAACACATTTTGTGCACCCTCAAAGTCCATGGAGCAGCTAATCAGATGTGGGAACTAATTAATCAAATTGTGCAATCAACACTGTAACTTGTGCAGACACAGTGGTATTTCCAATACTCTGTACAGAAAAGCTGAACCTCATTATATATGTTTTCTCTCTATCACCCTGGACCACAAATAACATTACAGCCTTTTTTCCCCTGCTGCACAACACAGATCAGATACGGGACAGGATCAGGAGCACAGACGCATCAGTGTTCACACACTGATGAAGACCTAGTAGAAACGCGTCTGTGCTCCTGATCCTGCCGTCTTGCCGTGAGTCATTAAAACTTTTATTAAGGACACTTGAGTGTTGCTGGCTATATTTTTATATTAATCATTTGGAATATCCCCATCTAAACAGCGATGCACGTCTTCCACCGGTGCTTGATTTGGTCTGGCATTTATGCAAATCCTGCTTCGCAGAACTTTTCGGCCACCTTCTTGTAAATGTCGCTTTCTCGGTACTTTCTACCGTCAATAAAAGACATTTGTCTTTCACGATACTAATGAAGTACAGTGGTCCCTCGTTTATCGCGGGAGTTATGTTCTAAAAATAACCCGCAATAGGCGAAATCCGCAAAGTAGTCAGCGTTAGTTTTTACAATTATTATAGATGTTTTAAGGCTGTAAAACCCCTCACTACACACTTTATACACTTTTCTCAAAAAGGCATTAACATTTTTCTCACTTTTCTCTCCTGTGTAAACACTCTCTTTTTTCTTCTGGGCAAGAAGATTCTAAACAGACACATGCAGAACACAATGCGCGTGCTCTCCCTTCGCTCACTGCCTCCGGGGGTACGGATGCGGGACCTGCAAAGAATCCAAGTCATGGCCACGGAGCTCTGCGGCTGCGTTATACTGAGACCCTGCAGCGTTGTAGATTTTTCCACAAGAAATCTATCCTCTCTGTAGTCTCTGGACCTGTTGCCAGAGTTGGCGCAGCTCCGCACAGCAGAGGGGGGTGGTGTGAGTGGCCCGCTGCGGCGGTTACCGAGCCCGCAGACTCAATAAGCGCATTGGAGGCAGTGAGAGCAGTGCCGACTGGTGCCGCGACCGGCCCACCTGATAAGGACGCAGAACACAATGCGCTGTTTACCTCTGCTTCTGTGGTGTCTGGTGGGTTGCATGCGCCGCATACAAGTAGTTGCCGTACTCAAAAGACCAAGATTCCTTGCGGATGGGACATGTGCAGAACACAAAATAATGTTCCTTTCTATGGGGATATCCCAATGCGCATTTATATGACCTGATATTCGGGTTAGAAAAGGAGTAACCCAGGGGTCTTATTCGGGTTTTTAAAAACCAGAATATGAGCATATTCGGGTTTTTGCAGGTGTTTACATGGCCGTGCGCAACCGGGTTATTGCAAATATTCTGGTTATGAAAGGGTTATGAAAGGGTTATTGGCTGCATGTAAACATAGTCACTGATCTCATGTCTCTGTCCATTTAAGGTGGACTGGAGTCAGTACATTGCCGTCAACTCAGCTACGGCTCATCCACACTATGACCGCGAAGGCGCCACATACAACATGGGCAACTCCTACAACAGAAGCGGTATCTTTGCTCCACTCACACCTTTCCTCTGTGCATGTGAACATACGAGGGCTGTCAATAAAGTAACGGTCCTTTTTATTTTTTTCAAAAACTATATGGATTTCATTCATATGTTTTTACGTCAGACATGCTTGAACCCTCGTGCGCATGCGTGAGTTTTCCCACGCCTGTCGGTGACGTCATTCGCCTGTGAGCACTCCTTGTGGGAGGAGTCGTCCAGCCCCTCGTCGGAATTCCTTTGTCTGAGAAGTTGCTGAGAGACTGGCGCTTTGTTTGATCAAAATTTTTTCTAAACCTGTGAGACACATCGAAGTGGACACGGTTCGAAAAATTAAGCTGGTTTTCAGTGAAAATTTTAACGGCTGATGAGAGATTTTGAGGTGATTCTGTCGCTTTAAGGACTTCCCACGGTGCGAGACATCGCTCAGCGCTCTCAGGCAGCGTCATCAGCCTGTTTCAAGCTGAAAACCTCCACATTTCAGGCTCTATTGATCCAGGACGTCGTGAGAGAACAGAGAAGTTTCAGAAGAAGTCGGTTTCAGCATTTTATCCGGATATTCCACTGTTAAAGGAGATTTTTTTAATGAAAGACGTGCGGATGGGTCCGCGCGTCGGGACGCAGCCGACGCGGTGCGGCGTCACAGGAAAAACACCTCCATTGGAAGCCTTAAGGACAAGTTGGAACATGTCCTGCTGTTAAACAATTTCTCATATACTCACTCCACTGAAAGCCATCAAAAGCCACCTGTTGTGTGGGCCGCCAGAAGAGGAGGTACTGCTGGCCCACCACCAGAGGGCGCCCTGCCTGAAGTGCGGGCTTCAGGCACGAGAGGGCGCTGCCGCCATGGACACAGCCGGGGGTGACAGCTGTCGCTCATTACCTCTTGACAGCTGTCACCCATCTACTCAACATCATCTCACTCCATAAAGACCAGACGTCATCTCCACCTCGTTGCCAAGATATCATACTTCATAGGAGGTAATACTCTCAGCCTTTTTGTGAGATTTGTAACTCTGTTATTGTGAGAATTTGCAGGAGAACCGGTCGTTTGTGAGGAGGCTGTGCAAGACGGTGCTCCTTTTCAGCTGAGACCGCTGCAACATATTGAATGAGAGGTGGAGGTGGCATTCCCACCGTTGTTGTTACTGGGTGTACACACACCCACACTTGACTGTCTTTGTTCTTCGCCAGCAGTACCAGATCCGACAGTCGGGGACGGTGATCACCTGGGAATACGGGACTTGGCGGCTCCAGTATTCACCAGGTTCTGGGGCGGCGGAAATCGTGTGGTTCCGGCTCTTCTCAGGACAGACGTCTTCTATCCTCGAGCCTGCCCACACGTCACCTCTGTGTATTGACTGTTATGATATTCTGCGATTGTCTGTATGTTCGTTGTGCACATTCACAACATTAAATTGTTACTTTTTGGCTCATCTATTGACCGTTCATTTGCGCCCCCTGTTGTGGGTCCGTGTCACTACACTTTCCCAACACCACCTGGATTTTACAAATGGTTATCAACACGGAGGTGTTTTTCCTGTGCCGCCGCACCGCGTCGGCTGCGTCCCGACGCGCGGACCCGTCCGCACGTCTTTCATTAAAAAAATCTCCTTTAACAGTGGAATATCCGGATAAAATGCTGAAACCGACTTCTTCTGAAACTTCTCTGTTCTCTCACGACGTCCTGGATCAATAGAGCCTGAAATGTGGAGGTTTTCAGCTTGAAACAGGCTGACGACGGCGGCTGAGAGCGCTGAGCGACGTCTCGCACCGTGAAAAGTCCTTAAAGCGACAGTATCACCTCAAAATCTGTCATCAGCCGTTAAAATTTTCACTGAAAACCAGCTTAATTTTTCGAACCGTGTCCACTTCGATGTGTCTCACAGGTTTAGAAAAAATTTTGATCAAACAAAGCGCCAGTCTCTCAGCAACTTCTCAGACAAAGGAATTCCGACGAGGGGCTGGACGACTCCTCCCACAAGGAGTGCTCACAGGCGAATGATGTCACCGACAGGCGTGGAAAAACTCACGCATGCGCATGAGGGTTCAAGCATGTCTGACGTAAAAACATATGAATGAAATCCATATAGTTTTTGAAAAAAATAAAAAGGACCGTTACTTTATTGACAGCCCTCGTATACCATTGCACCAATGGTCAGAATTCTTATTATTTTGATCTGCAGGTTTCTTGTATAACATCATCCGTGTGCCACCTCCTGAGGCAACGGGGGCAGCAGAAGATGCAGCTGATCTGAGTGGAACTGAAGTCATCTGCTCCATCCGTGCAGCTGAACCCAGGAATCCTTCCTATTACCACAGCTTTGGTGAGATATGCAACGTGTAAGTTGTCTGCAGGAAGAGCTTTTAATGAAGTTTGTCAGAGATCACAGCTTTCGCTTTGGTAAAAAGAAACATCACAATTTCCGTGCTCTTATTAACTTCTAATTTGGATTCTGGGCTCATCCTGCTTCTTTTTTGTCAATCACAACGTCTTTGTGTTTTGTGTTCAGCTCTCACTATCTGCTCTGCCTCCACACACAAAAGAAGCCTCATAGTCTTTGAATCTGTGCGTCCTAAAAAAAAACTGTCAAAATTGATGCATGATTAGCTTTTCGGTGTTGGTGTTTCCACGCCTTCACTCAGAGAGAGCTGTTGCTAAGATCTGGGGTAGACACAAATATGTAATTACCGTGATATTTTGTTGTTTGTTTTTATTTGTAGATTTTGTTGCCACAGCAGAATCACACTGATCTTATCACAGGCTTTGCCGCTGCAGCAGTCCACGATTGCTCTGCAAGACTGCCTGGCACCAAGAAATCTCACAAGTGATGGAACACTGTATGTATACAGGATATCCTGAAAGTATTCACAGTGCTTCACTTTTTCCACATTTTGTTGCGTTACAGCCTTATTTCAAAATGGAATCAATTCATTTTTTTCCATCAAGATTCTACACACCACATCCCAAAATGACAACATGAAATGTTTTTTTTTAAAGTTTTTGTAAATGTATTAAAAAAAAAAAAAAAAAAATGGATTTACACGTACATAGGTATTCACAGCCTTTGCTCAAAACTTTGTTGATGCACCATTGACAGGAATTACAGACTCAATTCTGCTTGCATATGATGCCACAAGCTTGGCACACCTATCTTTGGGCAGTTTTGCCCATTCTGTTTTACAGCACCTCTCATGCTCCATCAGGTTGGAGGGGGAGTGTCGGGACACAGCCATTTTCAGATCTCTCCAGAGATGTTCCATTGGCTGGGCCACTCAAGGACATTCACAGAGTTGTCCTGAAGCTACTCCTTTGATATCTTGGCTGTGTGCTTAGGGTCATTGTCCTGCTGAAAGATGAACCGTTGCCCCAGTCTGAGGTCAAGAGCACTCTGGAGCAGGTTGTCATCCAGGATGTCTCTGTACATTGCTGCATTCATCTTTCCCTCAATCCTGACTAGTCTCCCAGTTCCTGCTACTGAAAAACATCCCCACAGCATGATGCTGCCACCACCATGCTTCACTGACATTCACGCTAAAGAATCAATCTTTGTCTCATCAGACCAGAGAATTTTGTTTCTCATGGTCTGAGTCCTTCAGGTGCCTTTTGGCAAACTCCAGCTGGGCTGCCATGTGCCTTTTATTGAGAAGTGGCTTCCGTCTGGTAACTCTACCATACAGGCCTGATTGGTGGATTGCTGCAGAGATGGTTGTTCTTGGATGGAAGGTTCTCTTCTCTCCACAGAGGGATGCTGGAGCTCTGACTGCGTGACCATCGGATCCTTGGTCACCTCCCTGACTGAGGCCCTTCTTCCTCGATCGCTCAGTTTAGACGGGTGGCCAGCTCTAGGAAGAGTCCTAGTGGATCTGAACTTCTTCCATTTACGGATGATTGAGGCCATTGTGCTCATTGGGACCTTCAAAGCAGCAGAAATGTTTCTGTACTCTTCCACAGATTTGTGCTTCCAGACAATCCTGTCTCAGAGATCTACAGACAATTCCTTTGACTTCATGCTTGGTTTGTGCTCTGACACGCACTGTCAACTGTGGGACCTTATATGCAGACAGGTGTGTGTCTTTCCAAATCATGTTTAATCAACTAAATTTACTCCAGGTAGACTCCAACTAAACTGTAGAAACATCTCAAGGATGATCAGTGGTAACGGGATGCACCTGACCTCAGTTTTGAGCTTCATGGCAAAGGCTGTAAATACTTATGTAAATATGATTTCTTGGTTTTTACATTTTTAATAAATTAGCATATATATATATATATATTATATATACTCAACAAAAATATAAATGCAACACTTTTGGTTTTGCTCCCATTTTGTATGAGATGAACTCAAAGATCTAAAACTTTTTCCACATACACAATATCACCATTTCCCTCAAATATTGTCCACAAACAAGTCGAAATCTGTGATAGTGAGCACTTCTCCTTTGCTGAGATAATCCATCCCACCTCACAGGTGTGCCATACCAAGATGCTGATTAGACACCATGATTAGTGCACAGGTGTGCCTTAGACTGTCCACAATAAAAGGCCAATCTGAAAGGTGCAGTTTTGTTTCATTGGGGGGGGGGTACCAGTCAGTATCTGGTGTGACCACCATTTGCCTCATGCAGTGCAACACATCTCCTTCGCATCATCCGTGAAGAGAACACCTCTCCAACGTGCCAAACGCCAGCGAATGTGAGCATTTGCACACTCAAGTCGGTTACGACGACAAACTGGAGTCAGGTCGAGACACCGATGAGGACGACGAGCATGCAGATGAGCTTCCCTGAGATGGTTTCTGACAGTTTGTGCAGAAATTCTTTGGTTATGCAAACCGACTGTTTCAGCAGCTGTCCGAGTGGCTGGTCTCAGACGATCTTGGAGGTGAACATGCTGGATGTGGAGGTCCTGGGCTGGTGTGGTTACACGTGGTCTGCGGTTGTGAGGCTGGTTGGATGTACTGCCAAATTCTCTGAAACGACTTTGGAGACGGCTTATCGTAGAGAAATGAACATTCAATACACGAGCAACAGCTCTGGTTGACATTCCTGCTGTCAGCATGCCAACTGCACGCTCCCTCAAATCTTGCGACATCTGTGGCATTGTGCTGTGTGATAAAACTGCACCTTTCAGAGTGGCCTTTTATTGTGGGCAGTCTAAGGCACACCTGTGCACTAATCATGGTGTCTAATCAGCATCTTGATATGGCACACCTGTGAGGTGGGATGGATTATCTCAGCAAAGGAGAAGTGCTCACTATCACAGATTTAGACTGGTTTGTGGACAATATTTGAGGGAAATGGTGATATTGTGTATGTGGAAAAAGTTTTAGATCTTTGAGTTCATCTCATACAAAATGGGAGCAAAACCAAAAGTGTTGCGTTTATATTTTTGTTGAGTGTATATACGAGGTCTGTTAGAAAAGTATCCGACCTTTTTATTTTTTTCAAAAACCTGATGGATTTGAATCACGTGTGCTTGCATGAGCCAACCTTGAACCTTCGTGCGCATGCATGATTTTTTTCACGCCTGTCGGTTGCATCATTTGCTTGTAAGCAGCCTTTGTGTGAGGATGGGTGTAGTCTCTTGTCATTTTTTCTTTGCAAGGAAATGGCGGAACGACTGGAGCAACGCGACTGCATCAAATTTTGCCAGAAACTGGACGACAGCCAGGTGGAAACCATTCGGATTATTCAGACGGCTTTCGGTGACGATCCTATGGGCATCACACAGATTAAGGAGCGGTACAACCGGTTTAAAGATAGACGCACAATGGTGGAGAGCGAGCCACGTTCCGGGCGGCCATCAACACGCTGAAATGACCTGATCATTTCCAAAGTGAATGCTGTGATGATGTGGGATCTTTGTGTGACTATCCGAGAAACTGTGGAAGAGGTGGACATCAGCACTTTTTCGACACATTCCACTGTGACAGAAGATTTTGCCATAAAAAGAGTTGCAGCAAAATCCATTGGCACAAAGCTGATGCCACAGCAAAAGCACCACCGTGTTGAAGTCTCACAGGACATGTTGTGACATGCCCACCTCTTCCACAATTTCTCGGATAGTCACATGACTGAAAAGCCACCGAAAGCCGTCTGAATCTTCCGAATGGTGGAAGAGGTGGGCATCATTTTTTGGAGTCCAGCATGTCCTGTGAGAATTCAAGGACTCACACAAAGGCTGCTTACAAGCAAATTACGCAATTGACAGGCGTGAAAAAATTCAAGCATGCGCACGAAGGTTCAAGGTTGGCTCATGCAAGTACACGTGATTCAAATCCATCAGGTTTTTGAAAAAAATAAAAAGGTCGGATACTTTTATATATATATATATATATATATATATATATATATATATAAACATTTTTTTTCACATTGCCATTATGGGGTATTGTGTGTACAATTTTGAGGAAAAAAATGAAATTCATCCATTTTGGAATAAGGCTGTAACATAAAATGTGGACAAAGTGAAGCGCTGTGAATACTCTCTGGATGCACTGTATATCATGGGGCTACATAATTTCTATCACTTGTTACATAGGGTGGGGAGTATTTTATATTCCCTGTTTCACATGTTTGTTTGTTCACAGGATATCTGTAACTCCAAATCTGTACTGAAAGGACAGTCCTGAGAAAAGATTTGCCAAAGGGGGTATAGCGGCACTGCTTTCTATTAAAACATACTGTATCTAACATCATAAAAAAGTAACATATCATAAAGGATTCCATGCAAACCTCCATCACTAGTCAGATGACACAAACAGAACAAGTCCCTTTCCGCTGACAGACAGAAAATGTCTTGCCAGTTTCTCCAAAATTGCATCACCACTGAGTAATGTTTACTGGCCATTCTGCCTCAGAATAATAAGACAGATTTCTGAAAATTAGAATTTTTATTGACAATGACCACGAGAGCACAGCGCTTATTATGAATCAACCAGAACTGGATCATGTGGATCTGGAGCTAATTGCATTGGTATATTTAAACATTGACTATGATAATCATCCCAGTGTTTAAAGCTGAGCGGGTGATGTGCAGTGAGCAAACAAGGGAGCATCTTTACCAAAGCATGTAACATAAAAACAAACAATCAATATATCAATAATATCTAATCAATAAAAACCCATTAATTTAAGGTATGCAGGTCATGTACTTACAATGAACTTATTAATAAATTCACACACACTTTTAATATGTAGATAATTGGCATGTGAATGAGATATGTTCAAACATCTTCAAGCTGTGTAACAATTCATTTTGTGACCTGCGTGTTTTTTTGTCACTCTGCCACTAGGAGGTGCTCTTATTTTTCAGATAAAACAACAGGGGCGGCATCAAACATGATACACTTTTCACTTATGGTGACACTTAAGGGGGATAGAGAATCAAAATCATATTTTTCATGTTTTTGGTGATAGTTCAGAGTCTCCCCGCTGTGGGGAAAACACACCAAGTGCCAGCAAGTTTCAGAACCTCTGTTTCAAGTAATTCTCCTTTTTTGAATTGCCGCCAGAAAATAGGCCAATTCGTGTTTGAGGGAAACATTGCGTCACATTTTCACCAATAGCCCCCCCCACACACACCCACCCCCTTTCACACACGCCCCTTCGAAATGAATTATTCATAAGGTTGTGCCCACCCATTCCTACCACTGGAAGAGGAGCAATGGCGAGCTACAGGTGTGCCTTCCCAGGCTGTCATGATCTTTCCATATTCTTCCCACGGAAAGCAATGTACGCGATCACTGGCTTTTATTCATTTTTAACCGCATCCCCAGGACATACAACCACCGGCTATTTCTTTGCTCTGCGCATTTCACGGAGGACTGTTTCACCAACCTTGCTCAATTTCGAGCTGGCTTCAGTTGGCATTTAATAGTCAGTAGAGGGTCAGTTCCGACTTTGCGACAAAATCAACCCCAGCAATCAGTAGCCTGTAAGTATCACATTTTCTTTTGTTTTAAATTTGTGTTGCGCTATATTCCTGTTGTAAGAATTGCATGTTAGAATGGCACATATTATCACTTTACCGGGGCGTCGCTAGGCCGGTATCATACATTTACGTCAACGGTATCTGGCTATACCCGCCTGCTGTGCGTAAACAAATGACGTCATACCACGCGCAGCCCAAGAACTGCCCCGCAGACGGGGAAAAAAAAAACAAAAAAAAAAACTGTCTGCACAGGAAGATGAAAAGGCGAGAAGTGTGTTTTGGTTCCAATATGGATATTCCGGATCATTTTCTCATGGACTTGTCGACGCAATGAGCAGCAGCTAAAGCAGCCAGCTTGATGAGGATGCGCTGCTGAATTTCAACAGCAGCGCGCGCACCAAGCAGCAGAAGTTAAGTGAGCCAACTTTTTATGTACGCGTTACGTGTTGTGTATGTCAGTAAAAAGTGATAATAATGCAAATAACATGCTTTTGTCGTACGGTATGCATTTTTCTGAGTCCCTCCGTCCATCCCGTCGCCCAAAATGACAGCTATTCGCCCGAGTTAGACGAGGGCGAATAGCTGTCATTTTGGGCGACTGGGCGTAGCAGTCAACCTTACCACCTTTAGGAAAGTTAGCCGATAAAGTGGGAGTGCTTTCTTTTCAGTGAGAGCAAGGGCACCCAATCAAACAATGGCAACCGATCAGCGCCAACACCTACGTGCATTTCATAATGAGGTTGCCAAATAAGCTCCAAAACGACGTCATTAAATGCAAATGAAGCATTCTAAACCCAGCATAGTAACATAACTGTTTCAGAGAGCCTTTTAGGAAGGTTCTGAGCCATTACAGACCCAACCAATTTTTTTGGGGCTACATATCACATCACAGAACAAGGATTAATGCCCCATTCAACCTCTCTCTATCACCTTTAAGTCACTAAACCAATTGAACTACAAAAACACAATGAATCAGTAACACTAACAACACTAGTATGAACCACAATAACAACATTTAAAACCCCCAAACCAAGAAATCCCATAATGCATTGCAGCACAAGAATTTACAGGTTTAGCGACTGGCCCAGCGATCCAGATTATGCATTTCTTAATGCAGTTATATGATCGGTTGATTTTACTGTTCATTCATATGTAAGAGCCTATAGTGCATTTATTTTTTTATTTCCCCTTCCCTTTCGTGACAACCAATCACAGCTCTTCCAGGACCATGTCATACTGAGCAAATGGGTTGACCCTGCCTCTTCACTAAGATAGAAGTTTCTGTCAACACCTTGCCCAGAGTTCGTCTCAGACACCTCTTGGGTCTCTCTGAGGCTGGGAGTCCTTGGCAGGATATTTTAGACTAAGTTAGGAGCTCTTTGAGAGGACTTTGAGATGTACCAAGCATACTGGCCCAGAGCAGTACAGTGACTTAATGGAGAGCAGCACAGTAGCCTCACAGCAAGAAGGTTCTGGGACTGCATCCCACTTGGTCCTTTCTGTGTTTCAAATTTGCATGTTTTCACTGTCTCTGAATGGGTCTGGCCACTCTGGTGTTCTCCCACTATCAAAAGCATGTTTTTTTAGGTGTCCAAGACAGCATTTCTACATCTGGAGATGGCCCCTGGGTGTCAGACTGTGGCTGCCCACTGCTCCTAGTGGTTGGATTGTGCCAAACTGTAACTGGGATGGGTTCAATGCAGAGGACATATTTCATTATATTTACAATAACTGTAAAAGTCATTCTTTGTCTTCAAACTGGAAGATCCATTGTTGAGTTGTAAAGATCAAAATTATTAAGAAAACATAGTCAAAAATCAAAAGCATGAATATCACAGAGGTTTTAGCCAAACACGACTGTTTTGTTTTTTTGCTTTTTGTTGTTTTCTACTATGCTCTTTTTAACTGTGTTAAACAAGGTAATGGTGCCCTTAGCATGAAGATGCTAATGGCTATGGCAGATAGGTTAGCATAGCATCAGAAAGGGTCAACTTGTTTGAATTTCCTTAAACAATATAATACATCAACTGCTAGAAATTTGGTTGTCGACCCCAATCATCTTGATTTTGACAGCACTGACCTTGACCTCCACCTAAATGATTGGCCTTTGGCTGACCTTCGCAGGGCAACTACAAATGCCACAAATGTGCAAATTTAGGTCAAAATCAGGTTACAAATCCAGCCCAGTCTCACGTTTTTTTTCGTGCTCCCTTCACGAAATGATTAAAATTTTCGTGACCGGGTTTTTTTAACTCACTATTACTAACCCTACTTCTACCCCCAACCCTAACCTTAACCATAACCTAAGAAATACTTAGGTCAAAATCAGGTTACAAATCCAGCCCAGTCTCACGTTTTTTTTTCGTGCTCCCTTCACGAAATGATTAAAATTTTCGTGACCGGGTTTTTTTAACTCACTATTGCTAACCCTACTTCTACCCCCAACCCTAACCTTAACCATAACCTAACCCTACTCCTTCCCCCAACCCTAACCATAACCACCCCAACCCCCCCCGCTTCACTTTTAATTTCACACAGCCATCACAGAATGAATTAGAATGAATTCATGCTCCCATTACAAAAATGTGGCACTTTTCGTGACAAAATCATAAACCAACAGATTAATGTATATTTTGTGCTCCCCAATCACGACATGCCATGAGATATGGTACTAAAGATCACATTCCGTGACATTGACCCAGCAGCCATGACCGTGCCTGGGCAATTCCAGAACCCACCTACAAATGTATGCTAAGGTTGGTGCAAATAAGAGTGAAAAGTATGAATGAAATTTTGACTGTTGACCTCCAGTCACTTTGACCTTCACCCCAATGATTGATTTTTGCCAAATTTAATTCACTTGGACAATTCCAGAACTCACCAAATGATCACCCTGCATTCTATATCATACCATGTTGGAAATACAAAGTCTTGTGCGGAGGATGTAGTGGCCTTAACAGTTGGGAATTTGGATTCTCACCTGAGTGTCACAAGTTCAGTTCCACAATCAGAAAATCATTAAGGCCCTCTTGAGCGAGGTCCTTAATCCTCAAGATGTATTTGGAATGCAGATGAACGCCTTATACAGCAGCATGGGTGAATGTGAAGATTCACTGTCAAGCATTTTGAGCATCATTTACCACATGTATAAGGTATTATTTTGTTTTTAAATCTATTTCTGTGTGTATGTGTGTGTGTGTGTGTGTGTGTGTCTGCTACAGCCATGTCAGAGAACTACATCGTGTTCATTGAGCAGCCTCTCAAGCTGAACCTGATGAAGCTTTTGTGGTACAAAATTCAAGGAAAGAGTTTCAATAAAATCCTGTACTGGGATCCGCGGTACGACACCGTCTTTCATCTGGTCAACAGGCGAACAGGGAAGGTGGGTTAAAAATGATTTGGTTGATAGAGTTAATCCATGCAAAAAAAAGAAAAAAGCTGCTAAATAATCAGAGCAAGAGATATGAGAGCAAGATCTTGTCATGCGTGAAGAAGTCTTTCCTGTTTCTTTTGATGAATTTGCACTCTGTCACTCTCTGTCTTCTTCTTTTCAATTTCCTCACCTCATTACACAGCGTACCCATTAAACGTTCACACTGTGAATGTGCACGGACATTAAACTTCTTTCTCACCTTGTGACTTAGCTTGTTGCCACTGACGCTTTACTTTTGTAATTATTCGTTGCTGTTGCTTTACTTTGGCAGGATTCAAAAACTAATGAACTTATTTCTACAAAAGTTAATGAAAAATATGAGCCAGTCTGAAATGGATATCATTAATATTTACTGGTACATCCAGTTCCCGATTCTATGTAAATACCTTTTTACTGAGACGGGCATTTGGAAGTGAAATAATCACTCAGATGCATTCCCTTGTCATTTACATTTGATCTTGTTTATTGAGAAGATGGTGTTATTTTGAATATTTCATATTCACTGATTGTTTGATGTGGGTGAATTTTTAGGAGAGTGAACTGAAGTACCGATCGGCGGCCATGATCACGCTGCATCAGATCAACGCCTTTGAGGAAAACGGCTTCTTGGTTGTGGACATGTGCTGTGCTGATGATGGGGAGATTCTTGGAGAATTCACCTTGGAGAACCTCCGCAAAACCTCAGGTGAAGAAATGGATAAGGTGAGTGCCTAGAAATACTTTCAGAACTTTCATGGATTTTCAACAATATTTTTATCTTGATAAGTTGATATCAAGTGCTGTTCTATGTGATTAATTTCCATATTTTACACCACACTACCTTTTATACTATACTATCATTTTGAAACAAATTCCACATCAAATGGATGATAGTTATGAAGGGCCCCTTTACACAAGTACAAATCAGGGCAAATCACGTCGGAACAGTTCATAAAAGCGAACCACAAAAACATCGAGCCAACAGGCAGGCGTGCACAAATCCATTGTAGGGGTATTGTGCACGCTTGACCATTGGCTGCGAGCATGTGTAACCACATTGCGCAGCTTCTGTGAAAAAAAAATACATGCCACCCATGGGATTCAAACCTGCACTTTCCAAAAGCTCTGACTGCCAGCCAGAAACTTTACCACTGCGCTACCATCACTGTCCTTTAAAAGGTGTGGGAAAATGCCTGATATCAAGAAGGACATGGACGTATTTAAGAAAAAATAAAACCATACACCATATAAAAACACCGCATTTTATTGAATCCCTCTTTTCAAGCGGGCAGTACAGGTGTGATCCGCCTGTTCCTCTGTAGATGTCCCACGGTCACAGACGTACAGTCATGAAATGACATGAATGAGAAGCAGTGTGCTCTTATCATGTCCACATCGTGTCTTGTGGACTGCGTGCTGTAGGACAGACACCGTGTCATGTGGAACAGAGTTCACGTGGGTGACATGACATTCAGATTGCCTGCTGCGTGTTATGATCTGATGGTGTGTTTCACCTGGGGTAGCCTGTCAGTGTGTGCGCAGTGCGAGAACTCGCTGCAACCCATTGCAATGGCAATATATGTTTTTATGTACAGTATAACCACGGGAGGACAGCAAGCAGACACACGCACGTCACAGTGGACAGTGTTACTTCATGTCCATCTAGAACACAGTACGTGTTCCCCAGCTGGGACGTCCAGAACCACAGATCTCCACAGCTGCTCCTATTGGCAGACACACCCCCTGTCAGTTCAGCGCACACCCCAACGTGTCACTGTGTCTGTTTGCAAAGCCACACTCGTGGGGCACGTAGACAAATTTCACATTCAGCTCGACAGTGATCGTCTGCTGACTTTTGTCGTGCTAACAGTGTGAACTGCCACACATTTTCTAAGTGCCAAACAAGCGGTGTTAGATGTTCCTGTGTGTCAGCTGGAATTTGGCCGACACCTGCCGCAAGAGGGTTCGATGGGCTCTCACAGAAGTAATTCAAGTGCACAAATTAAGATTATTTTTTGGAGGCAGACGATTAATTTAAAAGTATAAAATATTAATTCATGCAGGTCAGGTAATGGAACACCATGCTCTGTCAAAAAAGTTTATGTTAAAGGGGTCATATTGTACAAGATCTCGAAAAGGTGTCTACCTTTTATTGATTAAATATTGTTGGTTGTCACATGTGACATATCTCACAAAAGTCAAAAACAGATCTCCTGTGTACTTTCTGACTGACTCCCAGTCTGGGAGATCTGCTCCATAGGAGTCAGACACAACAGACTGGTGACATGCATATTTTTGATTGTCACCAACAGAGGGCATTGTGCAAATGGTGACACAGTTCTGCAAAAACTGAGTTTTTTAATCATATGATACTTCATTTTGAAATCTTACTTTTTTGATGTTGATAGCCAAAATCATTTTCTCATCCAATGGTCCCATAGAAGATCTTAACCAATCAGCATCCAGTGTTCAATTTAAGGACTCAGTGGCTCTTTCAGTCAACAAACATCAATATGATGGTTGAATCCCAACCTTGTTTTGAGAGGGTGTGTTAACCCCCAAAACGGCAATCTGCAGCAAATTGTGAATCCTGAAAAAATCTCACGAAATGTGAACGCACATCTTGCAAAAGGTGAATTTCTTCATGACTACAGCTCCAGTCACAAAATTAATTTGTGCTCCCATCATGACAAGTGCAGCATTTTCATGATGGCATCACAAACTAATAGGTAATTTACTTTGTGTTGCCATCACAAAATCTCATTAAGTTTGGATATTTCATGTTAGTGTAATTTAATTTTTGATCGTTAATGGAGCAAACCACAAGAACAAGATAGGAAATCTGAACATTTCCCAAAATATATTCAACTAATCAACAACTCATGCATTTCTTTGTTGATTTTACAATTTATTCTGCCATGCTAATGCCACACCTGATTAAGAGAAACATACATTAAATTAGCTTGTTGCCCGTGGGGATCCATGGGCTCTAGATTGGGTAGTGTTTATAAAATAGGTAGCTGACATTTTTCAAGGAAGGTAATAAATTGCGCAATAATGAGAAGAAATGGTGTGTGACTCCAGAATGTTTTTAGAACATTAGACCTCAGACCTCAACAGTTTTTAGAAGGAGAACTCAACCCCTTTATTTCCTATAATTCCATATTTTTTTTTTATGTTAATTTACTGTCTTAATGTATTTATAAATTGTTTAGGTTTTTGTTATACACACAGTTATTGTTATTAATTATTATTATATTATTATATTTGATTACTTCTATTTTGTCATTTGATTTTTCAATGGATGGCAATGGAAATAAGTGTTTTCACTTTCTTCTGGCATCCATGTATTTTTAATGTATTTACAATTATATTACATTCTTACATTGAACTTACTAAATAAAATCACGCATGCAGGCTTTTAATATATAGATGATTTACCGCCCCTTGCTGGATTGGCGTGTGAGTCCAGAAGTTAAATATCAAAGTCCATTGTTCAGGGTTGTTAGCTAATATCCGTAGTTTCGCCAAACGTATTAGTCCTATCAACGTTTCGTTTTGGCGGTGTCATCCTTTAGCGGTCATCATTGAACAAAAATACATAAGCAAACCAAAAGGCAAATGTCAGCATTCCCCAGTTTGTCAGTGGTTGAAATCGTCAGCATTAATTAAACAATCAATCAATCAATCAATCAATCAATTTTATTTATATAGCGCCAAATCACAACAAACAGTTGCCCCAAGGCGCTTTATATTGTAAGGCAAGGCCATACAATAATTACTTAAAAAACCCAACGGTCAAAACGACCCCCTGTGAGCAAGCACTTGGCGACAGTGGGAAGCAAAAACTCCCTTTTAACAGGAAGAAACCTCCAGCAGAACCAGGCTCAGGGAGGGGCAGTCTTCTGCTGGGCCTGGTTGGGGCTGAGGGAGAGAACCAGGAAAAAGACATGCTGTGGAGGGGAGCAGAGATCAATCACTAATGATTAAATTCAGAGTGGTGCATACAGAGCAAAAAGAGAAAGAAACACTCAGTGCATCATGGGAACCCCCCAGCAGTCTAAGTCTATAGCAGCATAACTAAGGGATGGTTCAGGGTCACCTGATCCAGCCCTAACTATAAGCTTTAGCAAAAAATAAAGTTTTAAGCATAATCTTAAAAGTAGAGAGGATGTCTGTCTCCCTGATCTGAATTGGGAGCTGGTTCCACAGGAGAGGAGCCTGAAAGCTGAAGGCTCTGCCTCCCATTCTACTCTTACAAACCCTAGGAACTACAAGTAAGCCTGCAGTCTGAGAGCGAAGCGCTCTATTGGGGTGATATGGTACTATGAGGTCCCTAATATAAGATGGGACCTGATTATTCAAAACCTTATAAGTAAGAAGAAGAATTTTAAATTCTATTCTAGAATTAACAGGAAGCCAGTGAAGAGAGGCCAATATGGGTGAGATATGCTCTCTCCTTCTAGTCCCCGTTAGTACTCTAGCTGCAGCATTTTGAATTAACTGAAGGCTTTTCAGGGAACTTTTAGGACAACCTGATAATAATGAATTACAATAGTCCAGCCTAGAGAAAATAAATGCATGAATTAGTTTTTCAGCATCACTCTGAGACAAGACCTTTCTAATTTTAGAGATATTGCGTAAATGCAAAAAAGCAGTCCTACATATTTGTTTAATATGCGCTTTGAATGACATATCCTGATCAAAATGACTCCAAGATTTCTCACAGTATTACTAGAGGTCAGGGTAATGCCTCCCAGAGTAAGGATCTGGTTAGACACCATGTTTCTAAGATTTGTGGGGTCAAGTACAATAACTTCAGTTTTATCTGAGTTTAAAAGCAGGAAATTAGAGGTCATCCATGTCTTTATGTCTGTAAGACAATCCTGCAGTTTAGCTAATTGGTGTGTGTACTCTGGCTTCATGGATAGATAAAGCTGGGTATCATCTGCGTAACAATGAAAATTTAAGCAATGCCGTCTAATAATACTGCCTAAGGGAAGCATGTATAAAGTGAATAAAATTGGTCCCAGCACAGAACCTTGTGGAACTCCATAATTAACCTTAGTCTGTGAAGAAGATTCCCCATTTACATGAACAAATTGAAGAACAAACAAGAAGAACTAAAGAAATGCTAAGGCAATCGCCAGCCACTAGCCCTAAAGTTCACTAAAAGACCCAGAATTTAGATAAAGTTGAGACCGCGGCACGCTCCGTTTCCTAATAAAATTAATTTAAAAGCATAAAAAGCATAGCAACATACTATGCCAGAATACTACCCATACGAAAGGGAAAATAAGTGCATCTTAACTCTGGACTTGAAAGTCTCTGCAGACTCTGACTGTTTTATTGATGCAGGGAGATCATTCCACAGAACAGGGACACGATAAGAGAAAGCTCTGTGACCCGCAGACTTTTTATTCACCCTAGGAACACAAAGTAGTCCTGCACCCTGAGTACGCAAAGCCGGGGCGGTACGTAAGGTTTAGGTCAGCTGGGTAGGGAGGTGCCAGTCCGTGAACAATTTTATAGGCTAGTAGCAGAACCTTAAAATCTGATCTCACAGGGACAGGAAGCCAGTGAAGGGATGCCAAAATGGGTGTAATGTTGTCAAACTTTCTGCTTCGTGTCAAAAGTCTGGCAGCAGCATTTTGAACCAATTAGAGAGCCCTAATGCTGCGTTCACACCGGACAACACGCGAGCGATGACGGCGACAGGTTGCCATGTAATGCCTATGGAAGGACCCATTGTGACACCACAAAAGTTGAAGCCACGCAATGCGATGCAATGGACATGAATGAAACGACGTGAATGAAGCGATTGTGAGCGATTGGCGCATTTGTGACGCAATATCGTGTCATGTTGCCCTCCTCCCCAAGTTGAAAAATCTGAACTTTTTCATCTTGTCGTGTCGCGATGACCAATCAGGGACTGGATGTGTAGTGATGTGGAGCTGTCTGGAGTTTATACTTGATGTGGACATGTCCTATCTCTGGCAGCCAGCCTGTGAGCAGGACTTATGTCCCTTTTGTCCTTTATTTCACAATTATGACAGAGTTTGAGGGGAGAGCGAGCAGCAGGGAGTTTTTTTGTTCTTCACGTGCGCGTGCGAACGAATCGTCCGTGAAGATTATTTTATTTATTAACTACACAGATGTATAATAAAACAAATGGTGACTGGTTTATAACACAATTATGACAGAGTTGGAGGGGAGAGCGAGCAGCAGCACAGCAGCCAGTTTTTTTTTTATGTGCGCACGTGAATGAATACTCTGTGAAGATAATTTTATTAACTACACAGATGTATAATAAAACAAATGGTGACTGGTTTATAACACAATTATGACAGAGTTTGAGGGAAGAGTGAGCAGCCACACCACAGCAGCAGTGGCAGCCAGTTTTAGTTTTTTTTATTGTTCACATGTGCACACGCGAACAGGACAGAAGGTCCTCAAACTGGGTCCTGGAAAGGTGGAAGTACCGCTGAAAGTGGCCGTCATCCAGACGAAGCTCCTGCAGCAAATGATGAATTTGTGGTGTTGCGTGGCGTCCAGTGTGAACGCGGCTCAAGCAGAGCGACACACCGGGCAATAGTGGCGCATCCATCGCCAGGTGAGGGATGCGAATTTGTGGCATCGTGTGGCATGCAGTGTGAACACGGCATAATGCTGGACTGTGGTAAACCAGAAAATTGAATATTGCAGTAGTCCAATGTGGAAGAAACAAACGCATGAATCAGGGTCTCAGCATCAGCCACAGACAGGATGGTCCTTGTAATATCTCTAATGTGGAGGTGAAAGGACAACGTAGGATCAAAGATTACCCCAAGGTTCCTCACTTTGTCAGTGTGATGTATGACACACGAGTCTAGGTTAAGCATTAGCTGGTCAAATTGATGCCGATGTCTCACTGGACCAAGAACCATCATTTTAGTCTTATCAGAGTTTAAAAGTAGGACGTTTCTAGACATCCAGCTTCTGACTGATGCAAGGCAATCTTTGCGGGTGATAGAATCCCCTGTCACTAAAGCCCGCCGTTTCAGCCTGGAGATAGGAGTGGAAGTCACCCATGGGCTCAAAGAACTCACATCAGGCATATCCAAGGGAGAAAACCAGTTCACAATTTGCAGTGGAAAGTGTGAGTGTATAGCAACATTTCCTGTATATTCATTTTGTGAATTGTATTGTAATTTATGTCTGGTCTGCTTGAGGTTACTTCCTCAGAGGGAGTTTTTCCTTGCCATTGTCGCCTGTGTGGTTGCTCTGGGGGTTAGTAAGGTTAGAACTTACTTGTGTGAAGTGCCTTTAGGCAACTATGTTGTGATTTGGCGCTATATAAATGAAAATAAATTGAAAATTGAAATTGAATTGTGATCGGAGTACCACAACCGGGCACCAACCCCTACGTCACTTCCTCCGCCTAACCACAGTCCGAAAGCTGTCCTCCACAGCCGGCATTTTGAGGCTGATGCTAATGGGCACACTAGCCGGCCCAACACTAACCTCATCATCTATCTCCACTGAGCTAAGAAGCTGTTCTAGCTTACAGAAACGGCTCTCTAAAAGAGCCACCCTAGATGCGAGCATCACACACAATTTACGTAAAGTAGCATACTTTGTGCGCCAGAAAATTCAAGAGTATAGCCAAGCAAGCGCGACCTAACCACTAACAAATATGCTAACCACTCCGAAGGTTCACACAGGAGTAAATTAATGAGCTAAAATTCAGAGCAGTTACACTGAAAAACTAACAGAAGTATTAAAGAAGCGGGGGAGCGGGAGTCGACCTAGCTAACGTAAGCTAACCGCTAGCGATAATGCCAGCCACTCCGAAGATTTACACCAGAGTAAAATAATGACCTAAAATTCACAGCGGTTACACTGAAAAACTAAAAGAAGTAAGTAGACTGGTAAAAACAGTAATAAAAGAAACGGTGGGGAGGGGGTCGACCTAGCTAATGCAAGCTAACCGCTAGTGAAAGCTAACCACTAGCGATTCACAACAGAAGGACTGTAGTTAAATAAGATTCAGAGTAGATACACTTCAAAACCAAGAAGTGTTAAACCGAAATAAAAGAAACAAGTACAACCGTGTAGGGATTGGAAGAGTGTCACAACAGCAAGCAATCCGTCTGAAGCAAGTTGCCAGATCTGTGAGCCAGAACCAGCTAGCCAGCATAATACAACTTGTAAAGTGCTTTGGGTGTCTTGAAAAGCGCTCTGTAAATCCGTCATTATTATTATTATTAAAACCCCAAAACCCAGAACTCCCATGGTGTATTGGAGCACAATAAGTGTCATGTTGCTGTTTCCATGAGTGAGAAGGATAGCATGTTGTTCACTGTTGTTAGCTAATATTGCTAATTTCTCCAAAAATATTAGTCTTATCAACATTCTGTTTTCACAGCATTCATCTTTGGCCCAAAACACATAAGCATACCAAACAGCAAATATCCACTCTTCCCTGTTTCTCCATGATCGAAGCCACATACACATACACATACATGCACACAGAAGCCACTTGGCTATTATAATATAAAAACACATGTACGCTAGGCATATATGCCTGTTCGCGAAGTGCGGAACACTTAGAATCATAACTGACGATAAAGCTGGAGAAATATTTAACTGTGTTAAACAAGGCAATGGTGCCCTTAGCATGAATACACTAAGGCTATGGGAGATAGGTGAGCATAGCATCAGATAGGGTCAACTTGTTGATGTTTGAATTTCCCAGTAAACAATATAATATAATGCCTGCTAGAAAATTGGTTGCTGACCCAATCATCTTGATTTTGACACCAGTGACCTTGACCTTCACCCATATGACTAGCCTTTGGTTGACCTTGGCAGGGCAACTCCAGATGCCACCCACGTATTGTGCAAACAGGTCAAAATCGGGTTAAAAATCACATTCCATAACCTTGACCTTGCCTGGGCGATTCCAGAACCCACCTGCAAATATATTCTAATGTTGGTGAGCGCCTTGGGGCAACTGTTTGTTGTGATTTGGCGCTATACAAGAAAAAAGTTGATTGATTGATTGATTGAGTCAGAGTGAAAAAAAAAAACATAAAATTTTGAGTGTTGACCTCCAGTCACTTTGACCTCAATGATTGATCTTTGGCAAACAATTCATTTGGTCAATTCTAGAATGCACCAAATGATGGTCCTGGGTTATATAAAGTACCAAGCTGGAAGTACAAAGTCTTGTGTGGAGGATGTGGTGGCCTTAACAATTGGGAGTTTGGGTTCTCATCTGAGTGTCACAGGTTCAGTTCCACAATCAGAAAACTATTTAATGTATATTTTACATTATATCTTAATCAAGTGAGGTGCAGACTGGCACTCATTATCGCCTGACAATCCAGATTGTTTGATCTGGATTGTGCATTTTGTGAACATTTGAATTTAATATTGAAGACCCTGTTTCATGTACATTTTGCATTATATCTCAGTCAAAAGTTCCAATTTTATGCCTGTTTGTCTATCTTCCAGTTATCAGAAACCAAGTGTCAAAAAGCAATGACAAATTGTGCATAGCAGAAATAATCAATGTTTTATGAAAAATATCTGAAAAAGCATTCAGAAACCGAAAAAAACAAGCAAATAAACAAACCTGATAACACCACACACATAAAAAACTTTGATTCAAGTGCATAAACTAAATACATACTCCTGACACTGGGTCACATCTAATTTACTGGTTAGGGCCCCTTCACACATAGTACAAATAAGTACAACTGTGGGCGACTCATGGCGGAACAGCTCGTATGAGTGAATTACACACAATTAAACATCGAGCCGACGGGCAGGCGTGCATGATGCCACTGTGACAGTTCATGCACACGACGGTGCCTTTCGAGCAGGAACACAGTGCGAGCAGCTGCACCACATTGTGCCGCTGATGTGGAGAACAATATTTTAAAACCAGCTGCATAATTAATGAATATCACTGGGTTGATAGAAATAATACATAAAAGGGGATGCAATACAGAACTCCACAGTTAAATAACCCTGGTTAAAAAAAAATGTCACTCAGGGGATTCGAACCCATAAACTCTGATTAGCAGACAGAAACCTTACCACTGCACTACCAGCACTGGCCTGTAATCAAAGTGGGAATATTCCTGAAATCAATAAGGACATAGATTAGGTGCGCTGTGTGCAGTCACTGCAGCCCAGCGCAAAGACAAAAGATGCTTTATATATTTCCATGTGAGGACACCAGGCAGAGACCCGTGCCTCACAGAGGAATGTTGTAATTTCATGTCCTTCCAAACACGGAATGTGTCCTCAAGCTGGGACATCCAGGAGCAGAGACCTTTGCCACTCTGGCTGTGAGCAAACACACCCCCTGTCCATTCAGCGCTCAGACCAACGTGTCACTCTCTGTGTTGTGTCATTCACATTCGTTATTTGTTATGTAATTGTGTATGTAGGTATTGTCGTAATTATTTATATACCTGTCCTGGTTTCTGTCATCCAGCTGTCAGTGTGTTGTGATCAGCTGACAGGCCCCTCCCTGTGCTGTGTGCGATCAGACCTGGCTGTCCGGCCCCCATGTGATCAAATCTGTACATACATTTAAGCATTTTATGCAAGTGTTCCCCACCTGCCCCCGGGACACAAAATGTGTTGGGGGAGCGCGGGGGGGGGGCGACACACCCGTACACATACAAGACACATGCACCACATGTGTGTGGCTTTTTGCAACTCCACAGTCGTGGGGCACTTAGACAAATTTCACATCCAGCTTCAGTGATCGTTTGCTGACTGTTGTCGTGATGATAGTGCAAATGGCCAAACATTTCTAAGTGCCAAACGCACGGTGTTAGATGTTTGTGTGTGTCAGCTGGAATTTGGCCAACACCTGCCATGAGAGGGTTTGATGGGTTTGTACTGCGCTCAGTCTGTCTTTCAGCCGCTGGTGTGTGCAAATAGTTGTAGCAGCAGGTGTACGAGGCATTGGAAGCACCTATGATTTTACACGTTTTGCTTACAATTCCTGCTTCATGCACACTTCATGCGCAATTCGACCAAATTCACACTATGTGTGAAGAGGCCCTTATGAAAAGACACTTCTAACAGAACTTTGACCCTGAAAATTTTTTCCAAGGTAAACTTTTGTGGAACTGGAAACTTGTTTTGGCAGAGGTTTGCGCTCTGTGAGCGTGGTTCTCTAATTATTAATTATATTGTGCGTGTCACGGACTAAGTTGTGTTATTTATGAGTTAAATGTTTTCAGTGAAGTGTATATTAGCTGTCATGTAATGATTTACGGTGCTAGATTTAACTGTTTATAAATATTCATTGTATGAATGGTTTACTTGCTTCAAAACACTGCTGATTACTTTTTAAAGAATATAAAATTCACATTCAACGAATGCACATTTGAACATAAAAATCAATTGTATTTTCTGTAAAAAAGTAATTATATTTTGTGCAACTATTACTTAGAATGATATATTAGTAACTAATTTAAGCCCGCCAATACATTGCGAAATATGGACACGACTGCCATATAAATAGTGTGATTGAGAGAAAATAATTAAATTTTGCGAATGGATACAGCGGCAAACAGTTATAAAATTTTAAATCATTTGAGACCTACCTGTTAAAAGTTTCCTAAGAGATGTATAGTTCTGCCCTCCACAAACAATAAGAGAGCTGCTTTCAGAAGAAATCACTTTATCCTCTGCAGGCAAAGGAGAACTGGTCACAAAAAAAAAAAAAAAAAAAAATCATTTTCTTTAACACCATACTGATACACTGGCATTATCACCCAAGTCAACCAGAGGCATACATACTTATGGTTCAAATTTTAAGTTATGTATGTTATGTTGTTTAAGTTAAGTTATTTAAAATTACTGACATGTCTGAAGTTTTATAAAGTGAAAATATCAGATATATGTTTTAGTTTTAAAGTAATGTGCTACTTTTTAAGGTTTTGTGAGCACATGCTGTGCCCAGCAGTGCATTATGGGTAGGATAGTGTAATCTCAGTAAGTTCACGACAGGACAAATGCATTTCAGACACTCTGTTCAGGCTCCACGGACAGCAGCATTAAACTCTAGTGCCTAAAACTCTCGTGAATATATTCTCTGGGTTTATAGACATTATTGTGTTTGCGTTTGTTAAATCCCATGCATCTTAAATGTAGCAGACACGGATTATATGGAATTTTGTTTTGGCATGTTTTCAAGGCCTCTACTGCCATCTACTGGCCAGTAGTGTTCATGGCAGTATTCGCCCTAAGTACTAAGCGTCTGGGCACCAGTACATGGCAGTGTTCTATTTATTTTGACCCCGGTTATATCAGATGGTTATCAAATCAACTTTTTGGCTTTGCAAATGGCTTTTTTTTTTTTTTTTTTTTTTTTTACAAATTAAGTTTAAAAACAAAACAACAACAAAAAACATTACAAGACAGCTCTGCGGTGTTTGCACATGCACAGTGCGAGCGGTTGGATGTTTGTAGCTCTTCAGCGGCCAGACCGCAATAATATCAAACAGGTTTGATTTTCATTCGACCATACGATCGGTGATCAGGAGGTGGTCGTGAGATGTTAAACGCAGCTTGTTACTCCATGTACACTACACGATGCAGGACGTGCGATTAACCTGAAACTTGGTCCAAAAAATTCTGGCACGAATGAAAAAACATCTGAAAAAGGGCCAAAACTCGCACAGTGTAAAGCCAACATTTATGTGTCAAGACAATATTGAGTGCACGTTTTACAACATCATAATAAGCATAATGTTGGAAATAAGCATAATGTTGGAAATAAGCATAATGTTGACAAACCGTGGATTACTAAGAGACTGCAAAATGCATGTAAAAAGAAAAAATTTCTGTACAAGCAATTCTTAAAACTAAGAACATTTGATGCTGAGAAAAGATATAAGACATATAAAAATAAGCTAACTAATATTATGCGATCTTGTAAAAGGCAGTATTATAGTGATTTATTGGAAAAAAATAAAACAAGTATTAAGGGTACTTGGAAGATTTTAAATAAAGTCATAAATAAGAGAAAAGGTTTTAAAGAATATTCTGCCCTTTTTTTTACACAAGTACTGGTACAGTTGTTAAGGAAAATAAAGCTATAGCAGATAATTTTATGATGATTACTTTGTAAATGTGGGTAAAAATTTAGCTGATTCGATTGTGTCTGGACTGGACTGCGTTCTTTCGATTACTGTAAAACAAGTAATAAAATTCAGGATTCAATGTTCATTAAAGAAACTGATGAATATGAAATAATTGATATTGTTCGTAACTTCAAGGGGAAAAGATCAATTGATAGTGATAGTTTTGATATGTCTTTGATTAAAAATATTATTGATTGTGTTGTTAGACCCTTTACGTATATTTGTAACCTGTCACTAATGACTGGGAAATTTCCTTTCAGAATGAAATTGGCTAAAGTGATACCGCTGTTTAAATCTGGAGACAAACATGTCTTCTCAAATTATAGACCAATCTCACTCCTGCCATAATTTTCCAAAATTTTGGAAAAGGTATTTTTAAAGAGGTTATATGATTTCATAACTAAACATCACATACTTAGTGAACAGCAATATGGTTTTAGAAAAAAATCGCACTACTTCACTGGCTGTAATTGATTTTGTTGAACAGATTACAAATGCAATTGAAAATAAGCAATATACTGTTGTTTTTTTTTTTGTTTTTTTTTATTTACAGAAAACATTTGATACTATAGACCACACTGTGCTATTGGACAAACTGCAGTGGTATGGTATCAGGGGATTGGCATATAACTGGATAGTTAGCTATTTATACAATAGATATCAGTGTGTACATATTGGTGGGGCAAAATCTGAACCCATGAAAATTACTTGTGGGGTGCCCCAGGGTTCAGTTCTGGGGCCGTTGTTGTTTCTTCTGTATATTAATGACATATGATTGGTTTCCAAGTCCATCAGATGTATTTTGTTTGCTGATGATATGACTGTGTTTTGTAGTGGGGATCACTTGGGACAGACCTTGGACATGATGGAGAAGGAACTACAGAAGTGTAAACAATGGTTTGATTCAAACAAGTTATAATATATACTCCAGTTATAATTTGAGAGGAATTTTATTGCAAAAAGTCATTGTGTATCTGTCAAAGGTGTTAACATCTGGAACAACTGTCCCGATAACATTAAAGTACTTGGTACGTTAGTAGGCTTTAAAAGACATTACAAGAATAACAAAATTGCATGCTATAGTTGAAAACTTAGGTCTTGTTATTACTTTCGGGTTTGTGTGTTGTGTGCCAGTATTGTCTGGTTATATTTTGTAAATTTGAGTTCATTGACTAGGTTTGCATGTTTTTTTTTTCTTTTTGGTATTGTCGTCATGTATACATGTAGGTATGTGTACGTTTATATATCTGCGTATGTGTATATACATGTGTATGTGTATGTATATATATATATATATATATATATATATATATATATATATATATATGTATATGTGTGATTGTGCAGATATGTATTTATGAAATTTTGTTTGTGTGTATATGTTTGTTATTTCTTAGTATAAGGGGTGGGTATTTATAAGCTCTGCTTCTGCCCTCACCCTTTCGGCCACGCAGGACTTTTGTAAAGTTGCTTTGTTATGAGTTTTTTTGTTTTTGTTGTTGAACTGTATGCCGAATAAACTCATTCATTCATTCATTCATAAAACGTGCGCACATCATCAAACATGCGCACGGCACTAATAAAATGTGCGCACATTCTCTTCACATGCAAAACATTTTGCGATGACACTTCCAGGGCTCCGTAAAAATGCCTGTTTTTACAAATAAAAAATGGAATATTTTACAAAAGCACATTTATCTGTAAACATCTACACACGACACACGTCACATTAACGTGTTGGTTTACATAATGAATGACTGAACCAATCAGTGTTTAGCAGAGGAACTTTTACCCAGAATCCTTTGCGATCTGTCTGTGTTTGTTACAAAACCTCAGAATTAGTGCATTATTCAACATTAAAAGATATATGTTATATTTTCACTTTGTACAAATGACAGAATTGACATTAATGGAGTTATTCTATCAGTATTCACACAAAACCATAAGTCAGTATGACTTTATTTTTCAAGACCAACGTGTTCAAAAATAGAAGTGCTAGCTCATTGTTTGGGTCTTTTGTAGCTTTTGATGCTTCCAAAAGCAATTGTGGTGTTAAAACTCAAATTCAGCGTGTTAGTAGTTGCAAATGTACCAGAGAAAATACTGGAATTTATCAGTTATCTGTAACTTCCGATACATTTTTGGGTGGTTTATCTTTATCTATCGAAGTTAATTTTTTGGTTATCTGTGCCCACCACTGATGAATATACATTCATGTTTTGCGACTAACATTTTGGAAGTCCTGCATTCACATTTTGTACAATTGTACAATTGTACAAAATGTAACATTTTGTAGGGTTGTATTATTCATTACATTACAGTACTTTTATTTTTGAAATAAGTAAATTGTTATTTATTTTCACACCGGGTCAGTCAGGTCTGAGAGCATGCCCTGGGAATGCACATTTCTTCATCCACCACATTATGGAACCGTCTTGGGGCCTGGATGGCAACCAAATGGTCCATGCCCACCTATTATATAGTTGTTGTTGTGTATTGCAGGTAAGTTGGTTGCTTTTGCAATGCTTTCCATTCCATGGCTTTTGTTTTGTTCATGATTCCAAATCTCCAAATGGAACGTATTTCCTTTTCACATTTAAACTTTTTAATTAAAATTTTTTTTATTTGTTAATTCATTTTTTTTTAGTTTTTGCCCTGCTGTTTTTGGTGATCAAACATGTCTTTCATTGGAGTGACAGGCACAGAGAGGTTTTTTATGCAAATAATTCTTTGAAGATGTATCTATTCATGGCCAAAGATGGGAGTGGACAACAGGGTTGTACACATGCATACAGTTTCACAATGAATGAGGTTCACAAAGGAGAACCATATTCACAGCTTTGTAATGCTGAAGAGAAAGTGTATTCATATTTTTATGTTTGTACACACAATGTTTAAGGCTTGAACTTTATACATTGCATCCGGAAAGTATTCATAGCGCTTCACTTTTTCCACATTTTATTATGTGCCTTATTCCAAAATGAATGAAATGCATTTTTCATCAAAATTCTACACACAACACCCCATAATGAGAATGTGAAAAAACTTTTTTGAGATTTTTGCAAATTTATTAAAAATAAAAACTACATGTACATAAGTATTCACCGCCGTTGCCATGAAGCTCAAAATTGGGCTCGGGTGCATCCTGTTTCTACTGATCATCCTTGAGATGTTTCTACAGCTTAATTTGAGTCCACCTGGACACCTGGAGTAAATTCAGTTGATTGGACATTATTTGGAAAGACACACACCTGTCTACATATACGGTTCCACAGTTGACAGTGTATGTCAGATCACAAACCAAGCATGAAGTCAAAGGGATTGTCTATAGACATCTGAGACAGGATTGTCTCAAGACACAAATCTGGGAAAGAGTACAGAAACATTTCTGCTACTTTGAAGGTCCCAATGAGCACAGTGGCCTCCATCAACTGTAAATGTAGAAGTTGGGATCCACCAGGACTCTTCCTAGAACTGGCCACCCGTCTAAACTGAGCGATTGGGGGAGAAGAGCCTTAGGCCCCGTTTACACATAGACGGTAAACTCTCCCGGAAGCATCCCGGCAGAGATTTTGCCCCCTCCAGGCCGTTTTAGGGATCAAACGCCGTAGTTAACGCCGGCGCACGGGGGCGTGGTTTGGTTCCGGCTTCACCGGGAATCGTCGAAAAAAATTATTCAACATGTCGAATAATTCCGGGAGCGCTCCCGGAGAAGTGGCCTAACGACGGAGACAACGCGAACAACAGCGTTTGATACTTTTTAATCACCATGTCATCCCGCCCCTTCCTGTAGTGCCGCAGTTTACACCGCCGTAATTGGTGGCCGGCGTTGTATCCCTAACCAACGGCGTGTAAAATGGCGATAGAGCCCACATCGGCGTCCTCAAAGGCGTTTTAACCGGCGACAGAGGCAGACAAAACGGCGGCGCTACCGGACAGTATGCTGTTCTAAACGCCAACTCCCGGTTAACGGCATTCCAAACAGCCGATAGGCGGCGGTCAGTATAAAAACGCTAGCGCACTGCATGCAGGTCTCTCACTCGCAGCCAGCTCCAGATATTTTTGCAGAGAAGCTCCAGTATACCTCTTAAAATAAAATTGGCAGCAGCAAGGACTTACCAAGAGGTCTGGTTCAGAAGCAGAGGGTAGCCCTGTGGTGGAAACGAGCAACACGTTGAGGAGGGGAAAAGGAGAGAAAAGAAAAGGCTGAGAGATGAGCTCCCTGTCACTCCCTCCCCCTGCACTGACAGCTGCTTCAGCCTATTATACTCTGGGGGCGGTGCCTATAAGCAAAAGTTCCTGGAGTAACGCAGGATTTGCCTGGATAAATCCAGCGGTACACAGGGCATTATTGATGGCAGCAGAACACCGCCGTTCTCATGCGCGTCTTAACCTGCGATTGTCAAGGATAGAACTGAGTATTAACCCCCGTTGCCTGATGTGTGCCGGATGCTACGGCGTCAAAACTCCGCTTTATTCGGCGGATTTAGCAGCGTTTTATCCGCGTATTTGCGGCTAGTACGGCGCTCAAAATGCCGGCGAGATGCTCCGCCCCTTTCCACCGCGAAAACAGCCGGAACTACCGCGAACTTCGATCTACGTACTACCCACGGACAAAACCGTCTATGTGTAACCTGGGCTTTAGTCAGGCAGGTGGCCAAGAACACGATGATCACTCTGTCAGAGCTCCAGCATTCCTCTGTGGAGAGAGGAGAACCTTCCAGAAGGACAATCATCTCTGCAGCAATCCACTAATCAGGCCTGTATGGTAGAGTGGCCAGACGGAAGCCACTCCTTAGTAAAAGGCACATGGCAGGGCACCTGGAGTTTGCCAAAAGGCACCTGGAGGACTCTCAAATAATATGAAACAAAATTTTCTAGTCTGATGAGACAAAGATTGAACACTTTGGTGTGAATGCCAGACGTCATGTTTGGGGGATGTTTTTCAGCAGTAGGAACTAGGAGACTAAGTCAGAATTGAGGGAAAGATAAATGCAGCAATGTACAGAGACATCCTGGATGAAAACCTGCTCCAGAGTGCTCTTGACCTCAGATCGGGGTGAGGGTTCATATTTCAGCAAGACAGTGACCCTAAGCACAGATCCAAGATATCAAAGGAGTGACTTCAGGACAACTCTGTGAATGTCCTTGAGTGGCCCAGGAAGAGCCCAGACCTGAATATGATTGAACATCTCTGGAGAGATCTGAAAATGGCTGTGCACCGACACTCTCCTTCCAACCTGATGGAGCTTGAGAGGTGCTGCAAAGAGGAATGGGCTAAACTACCTAACGATATGTGTGCCTAGCTTGTGGCATCATATTCAAGAAGACTTCAGGCTGTAACTGCTGCCAAAGGTGCATCAACAAAATATTGCGCAAAGGTTGTAAATATTTATGTACATGTGATTTCTTAGGGTTTCAGTTTTAATAAATTTACAAAAAATTCAGATAAACATTTTTCATCTTGTCATTATGGGGTGTTGTGAGTAGAATTTTGAGGGAAAAAAATAACTTTACTCCATTTTGGAATAAAGCTGTAACATAACAAAATATGGAAGAAGTGAAGCGCTTTGAATACTTTTCAGATCCTCTGTAAATGAGGCCCCTTTTGAACCAGCATTAGCTTACTTTATACATCTAAAATATGACACTTTTAATGTAAAAGAAACTTGGATTCAAGTACAATCACTGCCATGCAAAAGGATTCACCCCACATTTGTTTCTGAAAAACTGTACTTCATGTTGATCGTACTTCATGTCTTTGATATCTTTTGTCAGTTTTACAACTCGCTGTGCAGAAACCTCCCAAGGAGATACGTCTTACCTCTGACTGTGGATGAGCACACACCCCTCGACCAAAACCTTGTCACACTGTGCAACTGTAAAGCCACAGCAAAGCAAAGCAAACCCCGAGAGGTAGGTTTTGAGGGGGCACAGTACGTTCAGCATCTGTATATGGTAATGCGCTTAACTGTCCATTATGCTCTCTGTAGCTTTACCAGAGTCAAGAAAGAATGGGCCCTGCAATCATAATGAATGCAGAGTATCCACTCCCACCCACTCAGAGCAATTACCGTGACACACTGAAGGGAATGTTTGCCACGTAATTTCATGACATACAGCAGATAAATGCCAAAAGACTCCATGATGCTGCTGAATAATTGCCATTTAACAGCTTGTGTGTGGCTTTATAAATGGTCTCCAACATTTAAGTAAAACAGTGTGGAAATGTTGAAATAAAAGGGTACAATGCCATTGTCATGACTACATGAGGGACAGTAACTACGTTTACATGCCGTTAATATTCGGGTTAAGGTCAATATTCCGGTTTCTGAATCATTAGGAATAACCCGTTTACATGCTTAAGTAGACAGAGTTAGTCTTGTATACATGGTCATTGGTATCATTTGGAATATCCGCATCTAAACAGCGACGCACGTCTTCCACCGGTTCTTGATTTGGTCTGGCGTTCGTGCAAATCCTGCTTCGTGTAAAACCGCTCACTACCCACGTTATACACTTTTCTCAAACAGGCATTAACATGTTCTCACTTTTCTCTCCTGTGTAAACACTCTTTTTTCTTCTGGGCGAGAAGATTATAAACAGACACACGCAGAACACAATGCGCGTGCTGTCCCTTCGCTCACTGCTCCGGGGGTACGGATGCGGGACCCGCAAAGAATCCAAGTCATGGCCACGGAGCTCTGCGGCTGCGGTATACCGAGACCCTGCGGCGCTGTGGATTTTTTTTCCGCAAGAAATCTATCCTTGCGGGCTGCCTCCGCATCAAAACAGAGCGTAGTCTCTGGACCTGTTGCCACAGTTGGCGCAGCACCGCACAGCAGAGTGGGGGGGCGGTGTGAGCGGCCCGCTGCGGCATTTACAGAGCCCGCAGACCCAGTAAGTGCATTGGAGGCAGAGCAATCACGGTGATCGGTGCCACGACCGGCCCGCCTGATAAGGAAGCAGAACACAATGCGCTGTTTATCTCCGCTTCTGTGGTGTCCGGTGGGTTGCGCGCGCCACATACAAGTAGTTGCTGTACTCAAAAGACCAAGATTCCTTGTGGATAGGACGTGCTCAGAACACAAAATAATGTTCGGGTTCGAAAAGGAGTAACCCAGGGGTCTTATTCTGGTTTTTAAAAACCGGAATATGAGCATATTCGGGTTTTTGCGGGTGTTTACATGGCCGTGTGCAACCGGGTTATTGCTAATATTCCAGTTAAGAAAGGGGTATTGGCTGCATGTAAACGTAGTCAGTGTTTTGGTTAGTCTCGTAGTTGCTGGTGCAACTGGTACCGCTATCATGCAAGACAGTAAAAAGTACTTCAAATTAAAAGATTTTGCTTTTAGTCTCCTCAGCTGCAGTCTAAGATTAATTCCTGGACTTGAGAAAGTTTTCATTTAACTATTTTTGAGAATAATAGAGTATTGATTCTGGCCATAAGATCATGAATTCCAGACTGGAAAATAAAGACTGAAATGGCACATTGTTGTATGAAACACTCTTTAATCTTCCTCAGGTGTACCTAACACACGAGGAACTTCACGATGACGAGCTGCTGCAGTATGGTGGCCTTGAGTTCCCGCACATCAATTACGCAGAGTACAATGGTCGCCCATATCGCTACTTCTACGCCTGTGGATTTGGACATGTGTTTGGTGACTCACTGCTCAAAATGGATGTCCACACCAAGAAGCTGAAGGTCTGAACCAGTCAGTGATAACTGAGGGACATGTCATTGCTAATCAGGCATCAAAGTAAGGGATCCTGTGTGCCCATGTTTTCCAAGCTTACTATAAGTAAGTCCCTTCAGCTGCACCCTTGTTTGCACTCGGGGTCGCCACAGCAAATCCAAGGTGGATCTGCATGTTGAATTGGTACAGGTAAATTTTTACCCCGGATGCCCTTCCTGACGCAACTCCACATTACATGAAGAAAGGTGGAAGGAGTGGGATTTGAACCCGGAACCTTCTGCACTGAAACCAAGAGCATTAACCACTTGGCCACCACCCCTACGTTTTCCAAGCTTACTCTGATTTAAATAAATAAATAAATGAAATGCCGTATTTATGGTGTAAAAAACAAACAAACAAACAAAAAAAAAACCAGCAAGTATGGTTGCGAGAATAATTCAGTAAAAAAATAATAATAACAATAACATGTAATTCTACAGAACAACCTGTAAAATTTATGGTATAAAGCTGTTATAATGTTACAAAATAAATAAATAAACATTTTCAGCCAAATTACCATTATCAAGCTGTTTTTAAACAGATTGTCGCTGTACAGTTTAAATAAAGTTGTGACTTAAGGTACACTGAACATCATTCAATGGGAGTTCACTGTGCTGCTCCCATTTTGCTCAGGGCCACCACAGGAGGTTTGGAACATCATCCACATTTTGATCTGGTTTTTCTAACACAACTCCAGCTGAATAAGGAGAATGGGCCTCAGGCAGCCTTGAACCTGGGATATTTCACTTGGGAGACAAGCACACTTACTGTTTTCCCACTGTGCTGTCACACAAGGCAAACTATGCTGAAAACATAATGATTTTGATATAGTATTGCCATGTTGACATGTTTGTATTGTATTTGTGCACTCTTAAAAAGGAACTGCTGTCTCAATGAGAAAAACTGATGCAACAATTTGCATAATTGTTCAAGTTATTTATTTCAACTTTTAACTGACTTAATGCCACAAGACTTCTCTAGTTAAGCTGAATTAACTTTAGTTGAGGTGAAATGACTTAAAAAAAATCTGAGCAAATTGTACATGACTTTTTTCTCTTTGAGAGTGTACAAAGTATGTTAATATGAATAGTTCTGAAAATAAAATCGTGTTTAGAATTGAGTAGGCTGTATATCAAGAAATAAAACAGATTCTGCAGTTCATTATATTTTCAGAGTAATTTATACTTTATGATAGAATGGCTCTGAAAGTAGATTGTACTTGCTTCCCAAACAGGATGTTCCTGGGTGAAGCTTGCCTGCACCTCATTCTTGTTTTATTAATTATTCTTTGCAAATTACAGTGGTTTTATACTGTCAAATTTACAGAATTTTCTGGGAGGTTATTTGCATATTTTTTACTGCATTCTTTACAGAATTATTCTGGCAACAACAGCTACCATTTTTTTTCTGGAAAACAACCGAATTCTCCTGTTTATTTATTTATTTATTATTGTTAACCCCGGCTTTGCTCATGAATGTCTTCGTCTTGGCCATCGTCTTGGTGGTTCAGATCATTCATCTTCTCAAGGAAATTCAAAAGCACATTCAAGCTATATGGCATTGAGTATTTTTTTCATGAGAATTTTAAATTAGTTTGGTTGTATGTGATAAGTTGCAGATAACAGTAGACAATGAAAACATGTATCATTAAAAACATGACCTATAAAAGGTGCAGATAGTACAGTTAGTGTCCTTTCAGAAATGCACAGTTGTGTCTTTCTGAATAGATTTTGAAACATAGTGGATGGATGGATAGTTTTTCAAACATGGACAGTTTGAAGAAAACATTGCACGTTTTGCAAATTATGGCAAGGGATTTTTTTTTTTAGAGTCCATAATCATAAGGAATAAAGCAGGTCTGCTCTGTGTCAGCCTGATCCTGTCAGATCTCAGAAGCTAAGCAGAGCAGGATCTGGTAAGTACTTGGATGGGAGACCTCTTTGGAACACCAGCGGCTGTGTGTGTTCCTCTAGGTAAAACTGGAGTTGTGTCAGGAAGCGCATCCGGCGTAAAACTTGTGCCAAATACTGTATCCGCTGTGGCGACCCTGAACAAAAACAGGAGCAGCTGAATGGACAACAACAGTCATAAGGAATAACTTCTGTAAATTTTAGGAATTTTAGAATTAAATTTAGGAATTTTCAGAATAAATAGCACACCAGTTGTCCAAATTCAAGATACTGGTAGTTATATCTTCCTAAGGGCCCCTTCACACATTTGTGCGAATTTGGTCAATTTGCATAAAAAGTGCGCATGAAGCAGGAATTGTGTGCAAAACATGTAAAATCATAGCTGCCTCGTACACCTGTTGCTACAACTATTTGGGCACACCAGTGGCTGAAAGACACAGTGTGGGCTGTGCGAGCCCATCGATCCCTCTCACAGCAGGTGTTGGCCAAATTCCAGCTGACACACATGAACATCTAACACCGCTCGTTTGGCACTTAGAAAATTTGTGGCCATTTGTACTATTAACACGACAACAGTTAGCAGACAATCACTGTCGAACTGGATGTGAAATTTATCTAAGTGCCCCACAACTGTAAAGTTGCACATGTGGCGTGTCAGAGTGTCAGCTCCCCCACAACACATGTGTACATGTGGTTCACACAGCCTCTGTAGGCGAGGCATCTCTCACCTGATCACAGAGTGACATTTTGGTTTGTGCGCTGACAGGACAGGGGGCGTGACTGGCTGCCCACAGCTGTTGAGACATCACATTACAAAATAAACCATCCCGTGTTTCGACGGACACGTGCATGTCTGTGCTTGCGTGGAAATACATAAACATGGGCCGTCAGTCTGTTTGGACACGCAGGAGGCGATCTGAATGTCACGACTGACAGGACAAGCGTGTCGGGGGTGACGGCTGTGATTGGTGCACCGTAGGCCCACGACAAACCAACAGTATGACAAATACCCCACATTCAGTCACGTATGAGCAGAAATATGCTGTACCAAATGCCGTTTTGTCAGTTATCACAGCTCTTTTTTTCTTTTTTATAAAATACGGTTATCTGCTTGTTGATTTGAGCCATTTCACACTTCTGTTACAAGACAGTGGCTGTAGTGCAGTGGTAAAGTTTCTGTCTGGTAATCAGAGTGTGCATGTTCAAATCCTGCGAGTGGCATGTTTTTTTTAATTCAACCAGTCCCCTTTTATGTATTCTTTATATCAACCCAGTGATATTCACTAATTAAACAACTGGTTTTATTTTATTTTCCTCCACATCAGCGGAACAATGTGGAACACAGTCCTACTCAAAAGACACCGTCATGTGCATGAACCGTCACACCGGCACTGTGCACGCCTGCCCATCAGGACGATGTTTCGTGGTGCACTCATACGAGCTCTACTGTAGTGAGTCACCCTGAGTTGTACGTATTCACACTATGTGTGAAGGGGCACTTAGTATTGTCACTTCCTTTTAATTGAAGTTGGAATGTCACATGTTACAACTGCTGCTCTTTCAAAGTTTAGCTCACATAATTTGTCACATTTTGGTAAAAAGAGTCCAGATTCTTTTTTTAAGGGAATCCTCCTCTTTGTATTATGTGCAATCCATGTTGCTTATTTATTTCATTTATAGTTTGGCCTAGCAAAATACCTACAACTTGTAATAGCTTCAAAACCTCAGTCTTTGGTGGGAGGATTGTCAAAGACTTAAGTTGTTAAAGCCTTGGCCTGGACTTGTGGTGTCAATGCCTTCACATGGACCTACAAGTGTCAAAGCTTTGTACTCAGCATTTGCTTGAGGGTTTGAGCCTTGATTACAACACTGACACAAAGAGCAACAGGTTGGAAGCACCCAGAGAACAGCTCCAAATAAAAGGGACGTTTATGTAATTTTCTGGTCTAGGTGTGGCGTTATCCCGGCTTGTACCCGTCTGAGCCTGTCTTCGTTGCTTCACCTGGATCTACTGAGGAGGATGATGGAGTTGTATTGTCAGTCATCATCACACCCAGAGAAGTAAGTTAATGACAACAGACAAGAAAAAACAACACAGAAATCATCCACAGCACCACACATGAAGAGTGCCAACATTACAGTGACTGAAATTCTTATTACATTGTCACTATGGGATGTGAGTGCTGTTCATGAGCACATAAAAAAAAAAAAAAAAAATCATAACGGGTAACATGCCAGATGAAAGACTTCTGCTCAAAAGGTGTGGCTGAAGCAGTCAGGGATATATGACAGCAGCAACCTAAGTGGATTTGCAACCAAAAATATTGTCACCTGCACCAATGAGATTTTGCATTAATCTCCAGATCTGCATTTATTATTAAAAGAGGGGTATAGTTAACTGATTTGCACAAATTTTGGTGACAGTCTTACAGTTAATCCCAGCCATTATGTTTTTGGGAAGGACCAAATAAATATTTCAATGTTGATTGGATTTTCACTACTGTATAAAAAAATCTTTGAAGTATTGTGGTCATTTTTCAAAAGCATAATCTGCAAATATGAATGTAAAATAGCAAATAAATGCCTTATGCAGTTAATGTGTACATTGGTTGAAAACGTTTTAGCTTTATTTAACAAAATGATATAAAAAAGTACATCTGATTTTGCTGTAAAATAAATATTGTATCATGTAGTCGGTCATAATACTGTTCAAATGACATTTACCTCTTTGTTAACTGCATGTAATGCTGTTGGGGACATATGTTCACAGACACCTTTCAAACTCAGTTTACCCCAACTGCTGCATACACTGTGTTGCATTTGATAAAACAATATGTGTGTTCAGTCAGTCAGTGATTATGTCAACCTGTTTCCTGATAAACAGGCCGACATATCAGAAAAAGGGGATGGGATGGAAAATGGAATTTAAAAAAAGCAGCAGCAACAACAGCAATGCAAAATAAATAAATAAATAAAAACAAACAGTGCTTCTTACATTTACTTTGACGTATAGAAAAGATTAGAATAGAATGGCCTTTATTGTCATTATACAAAATGTACAATGAGATTGGAAAGAGCTTCTTTTTCAGTACAAACAGATAAAGTGAAAAATAAAAATAGTTATAAGTATAAAGTCCTACAGGACAGTGCAATGAAAATGTCTATGTACAAATATAAGATGAGAATTCAAGAATATAAGATGATCATGTATTTCCTTGCAGACAGTTAGAACCCAAAATATTTCATTTTTTTGCGTGGTTAACTTCATTTGTCAATATACATCCATTCCTGCATTTAAGACCTGCAACACATTCCACAAAAAGTAGAGATGTGGCGATGTAGGGCCAGTAATGAGGTAAAAACAAAAAATGGTGATATTATGTCAAATAGGTGATGATATCATGAGTCTTTGAGGAGAAAAGATCGAGCTGAGTTGACTGTGATTTTGCAGTTAAAGGCAGCTAACTTTAGACGATAAATCTTCATTGTGTCACGTTTTATTCTCACCTCAGACATATTTGCAGAACCTCTGTTACACAAACTGTGTGTGTGTGTGTGTGTGTGTGTGTGTGTGTGTGTGTGTGTGTGTGTGTGTGTGTGTGTGTGTGTGTGTGTGTATGATATGCAAAAGTGAAGAATTTAAGATTGAGTAGGTCTGCTTGATAATACCGACTGAGTCTCTGGCCTGAACACGGGCCGCTTCAGCTTCTACCAGCCAGTTGCTCCAGCTCGGCCAGGCCTCACTCCAAACAGTCGCTGAAAAAAAGCTTCTCTCATCAGCGTGATATCCATCACTCCTTCTTCTGCTTTTTTCTCTTAATATTGTGGTTATGACTGGCAGACTGATTGTTTCGCTTTTTTCTGACGCAAATCCAAGATGGCGATTGTCTGGGGTTGTTCAACAGGCCCACAAAACGTCAGATAGTGGTGTAGAATCTCCCCTCTGCATGCTGTTGCCGTGTCCAACATGTTGAACACATTGAACGCATTCATCGCAAGGGGAGGTGTCAAATGATCGACCGATGTGTTCAGTGTGAAAGGCCCATAAGACATGTTTGCAGAAATAATGGGACAAAATTACTCAAAATTACAAAATTACTACCAAAACATTTTTTTTCACTGTTGTGGGAAAAAATGGCAGCATGGCAAAGTGGTGAATGTTTTAGCATCCCAACATTTTTTGGAATGTGTTACAGGCCTTACATGCAGCAATGGATGGACAGTCAAACATTTGGACACCTACACCCAGAATGGAAAAGTGTGTCCAGACTTTTGACTGGTAGTGTAAATTAACCAATGAAATTAATCTGACCACACAAAACATGACATGTCATGTGTTCATACTATCTGCAATGAAATAGAAGAAAATGTTAGGACCACTGCAGTGTTTTTGTTTGTTTTGTTTTTTTTTTATTTGCCTTTTCTATATAGTCCTAGCTTTTCTGGGGCTGTAATTTGTGACACGACGGAGTGGATGATTGAAGAAATTGATGCAGCTGATATTTGATATTTGTAAAGCACAAATGAAGCACCAGATACCAAAAGTTGCAAATAATGAATATTTATGAGTTCAATGGTATGAATATTTCATGAGGTGAAAGCTGGAACATAGCATTCAACGAGGCGAAGCCAAGTTGAATGGTATGTAAAAACATTCATTATTTGTTTTATATAATGGCTAAAATAGATCCTTGTCATTTTATATTTTATTAATTTATAAACAACAGAAAAGGGACTTACATTTAGGTGTTCCACTGCTGCTAAGGTCAAAATTGTAACGTGTAGTCCAGTGATGCTGTGCACTGACTTTGGACTTCCATGAAAAAAAAAAGAAATATAAAGACTTTGTATAGTTCCTCAGTCCAGCCAAAAATCACGTCAGCTTTTCATCTGAACAGCTCTTCATGCATCCAGACAGCTTACAGCGGAGTGGATTTTGTGTGTGTGTGTGTGTGTGTGTGTGTGTGTGTGTGTGTGTGTGTGTTACAAGAATTAGCAGCATCAGCTCAATCAAATCATGTCTTGGTAGAGTTGGCGCTTGTGTGCGCGTGTACTACCAAAAAAGACTGTGTACATCCTAAGTGCAGCGAAAAAAAAATCACATCAGAAATTAGTCCAGCTTTTCATTCTTTCTTCCTGCTAACAGCCTCCAGACAGCACAGTGGATTTGTTTTGTGTATGCGTGTGCACGTGTTGTGTGTGTGTGTGTGCGTGTGTGTGTGCATGTGTGTGCACGTGTGTACAGTGCAATGATACCAAACGTATGAAACCAAATTTGCACTCTAAATGGAACCAAACTGCACTCTAAATCCAATGCAACACAAATGGGATGAATAATCCATGTCATGTGACATACAAAGCACCAATCAAATGACAAGGATCCACTCAGCCATTATATAATATACAAATAATAAATGTTTATGAGTTCAATGGTATGAATATTTTATGATTCAGTGCAGCGAAAAAAATAACATCAGAAATTAATCCAGCTTTGGTGCGTCACTGCTTGACATCAACAATCCAACACAAACTTTAAATAGGAGTCCAAAAGTAATTCTGACGATGAAGTCCGCCATTCCGTGCATCAAATTGTCATGGCGTCAACAAAACAAACTCCACCATGTTTGTTTAAAAGCTAAGCACCGGCTGCCTTGTGTGAGCGTGTGTGTGCACGCTGCGCACTCACACAAGCGGGAAGGTGCTTGTGCTCGTGTGTACTACCAAAAAAAAGACTATGTCCTCAGTGCAGTGGAAAAAAAATCACGTCAGACGGCTTACAGCCCAGTGGATTTGTTTTGTCTGTGTGCGCGCGTGTAGGGGTGTGTGTGTGTGTGTGTGTGTATGTGCAGAGTGCAATGGTACCAAACATATGGAACCAAATTTGCAGTCGAAATGTAATGCAATACAAATGGGACGAATAATCCATGTCACGTGACATACAAAGCACCAATCAAATGACAAGGATCCACTCAGCCGTTATATAACGACAGTATATTTCTTTAAGATAAATTTGTCTTTATGTGTTATGAGTAGGTGTCATGTGACTTTTTTCAAAATTTAATTTATTTATTTGCATAATGTATCAAATCTTGCTTGTCTTTTTCTAGGACAACAGCTCTTTCTTGCTTGCTCTGGATGCAAAGACCTTCACAGAGCTGGGCAGAGCAGCTGTCCCTGTCAACATCCCAGCCGGGACCCATGGAATGTTTAACCAGATGGTTTAGATGTGCCACTGTTTTTACTCTGTTGCTGAAACAAAACCAGGAGTAATACACTTTCCATGCAGAACCCAACGTCAGTTGATAACATTGTCTGGATCAATGGTGCATGGTCTAAAGTGCATTTGGGGTGTGTTCAGTGCCACATTACTATTCACAATTGATTTGATTTGAATTTGATTTGAAATTTTATTTTGAAAAGAAGTACAGTACTTATTCATTCCTACCCCTTCTCCATAAGTCATACATTAATATCCAGCTTCCTTATTAACCTGAACCTCAACCAATTAATTTTCTGTCATTTATTTAAATATAGTAGTTATTACTTTGTATCTCTAAAAATCAAATATATAAATCCATGAAGTGAAATATAAGTGTAAAGTATCGCACAGAAGAGTTGGATTAAGTAACTGAATTTGTCATGAGCATGATTTTGGCATAGCATGAAATAAATCATCACAAGGCATCTGCCATTCCCTTTAAAACACAAATGTCCCAGCATCAAGCGCATTGCTATCCAAAGGTCAATCTCAGGCCCTGTCTACATGGGGTTGTTGTGTGGGCCGCCAGAAGAGGATGTACTGCTGGCCCACCACCAGAGGGCGCCCTGTCTGGAGTGCGGGCTCCAGACACCAGAGGGCGCAGCCGCCTCACAGGAGCAGCCAGGGTGACAGCTGTCACGCATCACCTGCAACAGCTGTTACCAATCACCTGATCAGCAGGGGTACATCAGCAGGACGACGTCTCCACCTCTTTGCCGAGATATCGCTCTACCTGGAAGGTAACGTTCTCAGCCGACTGTGAGATCTCTCGACAGTAACCTTTTGTGACTTTTGTGCATTGCATAGCAGACTTTTTTTCCAACGAGAGGAGGAGGTAGTTTTCCTGCCGTGTGGATTGCTGGGTGCAAACGCGCCCACATTTAATTGTTTTTTTGTTCCTCGCCAGCAGTACCAGGTCCGACACGCGGAGGCAGTGGCCACCTGGGAGTTCGGGACTTGGCGGCTCCAGTATTCCCGGGGTCTGGTGGCGGAGGAAATCGTGTGGTTCCGGTTCTCCTTTGGACAGACGTCTTCTATCTTCGAGCCTGCCCACACGACACCTTTTGTGATTTGGCTTTTTGTTTATTGTTGTAATCTGTTGTGTTTGTTGTGCCTATTCACAACAGTAAAGTGTTGTTATTTGACTTCCTCCATTGTCCGTTCATTTGCGCCCCCTGTTGTGGGTCCGTGTACCTACACTTTCCCAACAGGGGTCTGAGATATCCCAGCATGCCTTAACCCAGCCACTTCACTCTCTATTGAGGTGGGCGCCATTACTGAGGTATTACCTAGATTTACAGAATTTGAGAGTATCTCTCTAGGCATGCTGACGAAACTTGTAATGTCAACAAAAAGCACAACCAGTTTATTTGATCATATCCCAACAAAACTGTTTAAGGACCTGTGGCCCACTCTTGGGCCGACTGCACTGGAAATTATTAGTCTTTCTTTAACTTCTGGATCTGTTCCTAAATCTTTCAAATCTGCAGTAAACCATTACTTAAGAAACCTAATCTTGACCCTAGTGTATTGAAAAACTATCGGCTGATATCATATCGATCATTTTGCTCTAAAATTCTGGAAAAAGTGGTGTCACGGCAGCTCGTGGACTATCTTACTGAGAATAATCTCTTTGAGCCACTGCAGTCTGCTTTTAGAAAATATCATTCCACAGAGACGGCTCTCACTAAAGTGGTGAATGATCTTCTGCTTACAATGGATTTGGACACCACTATGGTTCGTGTGCTGTTAGATCTCAATGCTGCGTTTGATGCCATGGAATCTACTTGATAGGCTGAAAAATCATTTTGGGATTACTGGCAGTGCCCTTGCATGGTTGACATCATACGAGACCAGTCATTCTCACTGTGTTTTGTACAGTCACACTACCTCTAACCTTAATGACATGAAATTTGGGGTTCCACAGGGGTCTGTCTTATGCCTCCTGCTTTTCTCCCTTTATATAGCACCCCCTGGGAACATATTGCGGTGCTTTGGAATTACCTTTCACTGCTATGCTGATGATACTCAGTTATACATGCCGATAACTGCTGGTAATCTCATCCACATAAAATCCTTAGAAGATTGCCTTAGATCAGTGAGAAGCTGGATGTCTAGAAACGTCCTACTTTTAAACTCTGATAAGACTGAAATGATGGTTCTTGGTCCAGTGAGACATCAGCATCAATTTGACCAGTTAACGCTTAGCCTAGGCTTGTGTGTCATACATCACACTGACAAAGTGAGGAAGCTTGGGGTAATTTTTGATTCTACACTACCCTTTGACCTCCACATTAGAAATATTACGAGTACTGCTTTCTTCCACCTGTGAAATATAGTGAAGATGATACTTAGCACCCTGATCCATGCGTTTATCACTTCTAGATTGGACTACTGCAATGTTCTATTTTCTGGTTTACTGCAGTCCAGCATTAGGGGTCTCCAATTGGTTCAAAATGCTACTGCCAGATTTTTGAGATGAAGCAGAAAGTTCATCCACATTACACCCATTTTGGCATCCTTTCACTGGTTTCCTGTTCCAGTGAGATCAGATTTTAAGGTTCTGCTACTAGTCTATAAAACTGTTCATGGACTGGCACCTCCCTACCTAGCTGACCTAATTAAACCTTACGTACTGGCCCGGGTTTTGCGTTCTCAGGGTGCAGGACTACTTTGTGTCCCTAGGGTGAATAAGAAGTCTACGAGCCATAGAGCTTTCTCTTATCATGCCCCTGTTCTGTGGAATGATCTCCCTGCATCAATAAAAAAGTCAGATTCTGTGGAGACTTTCAAGTCCAGACTTAAGACACACTTATTTTCCCTTTCGTATGGCTAGCATACTGGCATAGTATAGTTCGCTTTTTACTCTTTTAATTAATTTTATTAGGAAACAGAGCATGCCACGGCCTCAATTTTACCTAAATTCTGGGTCTTTTAGTGAAGCTTAGGGCTAGTGGCCGGCGATCACCTTAGTATTTCCTGTTTTTCGTGTTGTTTAATGCTGACAAATTATACTGTATTTCTTGTCTTTCTGATGCCTGATTCTGTTTTTTCTCTCTGTTTAAGGTGCAGCTCCATTCAGAGATGGGTGTGGTATTTGTGCTGGAGACCCTTCTGTCCTGTGCACGAACAGCATTTCCTGTATATTCTTTTTATGAATTGTTCTGTAATTTAATTCTGTAGCATGGCCAAGCAGAGGGTCACCCATTTGAGTCTGGTCTGCTTGAGGTTTCTTCCTCAGAGGGAGTTTTTCCTTACCACTGCTGCTCTGGGGGTTAGTAAGGTTAAGGTTTGTTGTGATTTGGCACTAAATAAATGAAAATAAACTGAAATTGAATTGAAAATGGAGACAGGTTCAGGCGTATCTACAAAGGTTTTGTATCGTATTGGCATTTCGTCTGCATGGAACAGCATTTTCAGTGGCCTAAAACACTACTTTTTGAAAATGGGTCCCAGAGTAGATAAATCTGAAAATGCTGCGTTCACATCTTTTTGTGGACAAGCAATGCAGAACTTTTCTTAAACAATGATGTCATAACTCCAACTCTCTAACCTCAGCAACTCATAATCAGTGGCATATTTTTAACTTTTTTTTATTTTTGTTTTGGTCTTGGTGAGTCCTTAATGGGATTTATTTTCGTCACTATAGCAGAATGCTGGAAAGACGAAGGATGCCTGTGCTGAACGCTGATCGGCAATAAAGGGACCATTGCAACACAAAATAATTGATTATAAAAATTCTTTATTTATTCACAAGCAGTTTCAATAAGGAAGCAATAAGGAATTAAAATATTTCCAGACATCATCTTCTAAAACAAGGGCATTTTATCTGGATAACAGTTTTCATCAGGCTGTGATGATGAATCCAGCGGAAAGCACACAGCAGGTCAGATTAAAGGACTTAATATGTATGCTGTGCATTGCTTTGTAAAGTGCTAGCTTCTTCTGCTACATTGATTAGCTCCTCACACCAGTTATGCACATGCTCCATGTCTTCTCCATTTTTGTGGAAGCATTACAGCACCACATAGCTACAGGCCTGTCATATGTACTACAGTGTTTCAGGTGGTTTGAATGTTTTCATATTGATGGAGATATTCCTTGAAATGGTGCCGTGTTTACAGAACACTTTTTGGAAAACGACAAAGAAAAATATCATATAGGGAAAGCTCCTTTTCCATGTGGACAAGGCTTAAGGAATGAGACGTTTTCTGACAGGCACCACCAGGTGCCATCCATGTAAGACAACAGTGGTTCAGCTAAGCTTTCAGACAGGACTCACATCCAAATGCCTGAATGAATGGAAGTTAAAGGACCTCAGGAGACACCTGAAGTTCCAATAATGGTAAGATAAAAACTGTTCAATGGAGCACTCTGATGCAGGCATGGAATGAGGGAGATTTTCCTTTACTTTTAAGGTTGGGGTGTGTGATAGTTTGTAATGTGTTTCTGTATAAAACACTGGTTGTTATGCATCTTAACAATGCACTATCTCCAGTCTATGTTTTAGTTTCAAGCAATACTCTGGACTTCCATGAAAAAGATATGCCTCCCTCGTTCACTTCTGTTTGTTGTTCTAGTCTGCCTGCCAAACTGGAGTAAAAGAAAACGACCATAAAATATGGTACAAACCAGACTTACTAAAATTAGAATATTTCCAATAGGTTGTATTTTCATTTAATTGTTCATTTTTGTTTTCAATTCAGTTCCATGGTGATATAATGTACTTGTGTATACGTGCTATGACCCCACCATGTAAAGCTACTTGAATATTGTGCCCATTAAATAGCAGAAAAACTCTGCACTGGACTTTTGACCAGGTTTTTGCAGATGCCACAAACACTTTCCTCTTCCAAAAGATAGCAGCATATTTGCATTGCGTCTGACGTCGTATTGCTTTTCTTTTTTTCCAGAGCACACCAATAGGCAAACAAATAAGCACATTTATAGTCTGCATTTAGAAGAAATGGGTACTGGGCATAAAAATGCCTAGAACAAGTACCTCAATTGTACACTACCAATCACTCTCACACTGCACTGTGCACTGATTTGCGATGGGTCAACTGGGTCCTTAAACTTGCCAAAAATAAAAAGAAGTGATGGAAAAATTCTGCAGACTCGTCGTATTTATACTTGGTCTACAGGAGTAGGTGCATGTCCTGCAGTGAGCGCTGCCATCACGGTTAGAAAGATGGCAATCTTTTGGAGCCTAACAAGACAGGAAACGCATCAGGGCATCAGCATACTGATGAAGTGCACCCTTTGTGTGTTCTTGCAAGACTTTGCAACATCCTTTGGACAACGGAAAAAAGTATTGTGCCTGTGGCGATTACTCGCACAGAGCCGCACTTGATCTTGCAAACATTTTCAAAAGATTCATGAAAGTCAATACAGACATTAAAATAAACTCCATTTCCCCTTTTATATTTAAACTCAGAGTGTTTTTACATCATCAAGCCACTGGAAACAGTATACTCCCAATGAGAGCTGAGCAGCACTTAGGGTACATGAAAATGCATCAGAGGAAATTCAATTTCTGTCAAAGTAATGTGATAGAAATGGACAATGTCTGAAATGCCTGGAAAACAAATGGATCTAACTGGTTGATAGCCTCCAGAGAGTCTAGCAGAGGTCACGTCAGAAATCTAGCGCAGTTTATGCGCTCAACGCAACCCAAAACAAAACTGACACGTGTATAAACACTGACATTAGAGCTTTAATTTGAACACGCAGACTTCATTCTGTAACAGAGCACAACGGAATTGCGCAACACACAAGGTCTTCCAGAGAAGGTGCCCACGGCTGCACTTGTCACTCCGTTGTCATGTCACGATTGACTTGGCTGAGGCATTGCATTGGCTATTTTCCTTCTCACACTGATTTGAACACATTGATCTGAAGTGACTTCAGGCTCTGCACCTGATACAGGAGCTACGGTGTTGTGAAACTGGGAAAGATTCAAATATCCCACACTCCAATATATTTTCAGCTTTTTAAATATTTCAAAACAGACTTCCCCCCCCCCTCCTTCCAAGAGTTATGGTGATGTTTTAATGATATTTTTCTACAGCAAGCGACAACCTTCAATTATTTATGACTGAAGAGTAGACACGGGAGGAGGTTCCACTTTTCACATTCTCATTATATAGTGCTGAATAAATTGAGAAACAGGAGAATGCTGGGAATTAGCAATAGTTATGTTTGTCACATTCCATGTTCAGCGCAGCCTGCGCCTCTTAATAAGCATGCTGTACAGGTCTCCCTAGATACACACTAATTAGCCCACAATTCCTAATCTAATCAGCCATGCTGAACTTCATCCTGTGTGTAAATGCATGAGTTTGCTCATATTGTATGTTTAAATTCATTAGTACTCTCCCAAATGGCATGGCCAATAGAGAGATACAATGACCTTTGCACTTTCATAAATCTCATGCTTAATTTTGTATTTGCAGAGTTGCGTAGTATTAAAGCATCCCTTTATCTAAGGAGCCAAAAAAAACAAAACAAAAAAAACCCACCCCTATTTCATTTAAAGTATCACTGGATGAGAATTTAAGCGTGAGGGTCAATGGTTCATTAATAATGAGGTTGGTTTTAAGTTTTAAAGGAGTCAGATTGTGGACCATTACTTTTTATCTACATTTCATAGTTAAATATAGTTGGAATATATATATATATATATATATATATATATATATATATATATATATATATATATATATATATATATATATATATATACACACGAGGGCCTTTTTTATTTTTTTCAAAAACTATATGGATTTCATTCATATGTTTTTACGTCAGACATGGTTGAACCCTCGTGCGCATGCGTGAGTTTTTCCACGCCTGTCGGTGACGTCATTCGCCTGTGAGCACTCCTTGTGGGAGGAGTCATCCAGCCCCTTGTCGGAATTCCTTTGTCTGAGAAGTTGCTGAGAGACTGGCACTTTGTTTGATCAAAATTTTTTCTAAACCTGTGAGGCACATCGAAGTGGACACGGTTCGAAAAATTAAGCTGGTTTTCGGTGAAAATTTTAACGGCTGATGAGAGATTTTGAGGTGATACTGTTGCTTTAAGGACTTCCCACGGTGCGAGACGTCGCGCAGAGCTCTCAGGTGCTGTCGTCAGCCTGTTTCAAGCTGAAAACCTCCACATTTCAGGCTCTATTGATCCAGGATGTTGTGAGAGAACAGAGAAGTTTCAGAAGAAGTCGGTTTCAGCATTTTATCTGGATATTCCACTGTTAAAGGAGATTTTTTTAATGAAAGACGTGCGGACGGGTCCGCGCGTCGGGACGCAGCCGGCGCGGTGCGGCGGCACAGGAAAAACACCTCTGTGTTGATTACCATTTGTAAAATCCAGGCGGCTTTTGATGGCTTTCAGTGGAGTGAGTATATGAGAAATTGTTTAACAGCTGGACATGTTCCAACTTGTCCTTAAGGCTTCCAACAGAGGTGTTTTTCCTGTGGCGGAGCGTCGCGGCGGCTGCGAGCCGACGCTGCAATCCGTCCGCACGTCTTTCATTAAAAAAAATCTCCTTTAACAGTGGAATATCCGGATAAAATGCTGAAACCGACTTCTTCTGAAACTTCTCTGTTCTCTCACGACGTCCTGGATCAATAGAGCCTGAAATGTGGAGGTTTTCAGCTTGAAACAGGCTGACGACGGCGCCTGAGAGCGCTGCGCGACGTCTCGCACTGTGGGAAGTCCTTAAAGCGACAGTATCACCTCAAAATCTCTCATCAGCCATTAAAATTTTCACCGAAAACCAGCTTAATTTTTCGAACCGTGTCCACTTCGATGTGTCTCACAGGTTTAGATCAAACAAAGCGCCAGTCTCTCAGCAACTTCACAGACAAAGGAATTCCGACGAGGGGCTGACGACTCCTCCCACAAGGAGTGCTCACAGGCGAATGACGTCACCGACAGGCGTGGAAAAACTCACGCATGCGCACGAGGGTTCAAGCATGTCTGACGTAAAAACATATGAATGAAATCCATATAGTTTTTGAAAAAAATAAAAAGGACCTATACTTTATTGACAGACCTCGTATGTGTATATATATATATATATATGTATATATATGTATATGTATATATATGTATATGTATGTATATGTATATGTATGTATATGTATGTATATATATGTATATGTATGTATATGTATGTATATGTATATATATGTATATGTATATATATGTATATATATATATATATGTATATGTATGCATATGTATATATGTATGTATATATCAATCAATCAATCAATCAACTTTTTTTTTATATAGCGCCAAATCACAACAAACAGTTGCCCCAAGGCGCTTTATATTGTAAGGCAAGGCCATACAATAATTATGAAAAACCCCAACGGTCAAAACGACCCCCTGTGAGCAAGCACTTGGCTACAGTGGGAAGGAAAAACTCCCTTTTAACAGGAAGAAACCTCAGCAGAACCAGGCTCAGGGAGGGGCAGTCTTCTGCTGAGACTGGTTGGGGCTGAGGGAAAGAACCAGGAAAAAGACATGCTGTGGAAGGGGGCAAAGATCGATCACTAATGATTAAATGCGGAGTGATGCATACAGAGCAAAAAGAGAAAGAAACAGTGCATCATGGGAACCCCCCCACAGTCTACGTCTAAAGCAGCATAACCAAGGGATAGTCCAGGGTCACCTGATCCAGCCCTAACTATAAGCCTTAGCGAAAAGGAAAGTTTTAAGCCTAATCTTAAAAGTAGAGAGGGTATCTGTCTCCCTGATCTGAATTGGGAGCTGGTTCCACAGGAGAGGAGCCTGAAAGCTGAAGGCTCTGCCTCCCATTCTACTCTTACAAACCCTAGGAACTACAAGTAAGCCTGCAGTCTGAGAGCGAAGCGCTCTATTGGGGTGATATGGTACTACGAGGTCCCTAAGATAAGATGGGACCTGATTATTCAAAACCTTATAAGTAAGAAGAAGAATTTTAAATTCTATTCTAGAATTAACAGGAAGCCAATGAAGAGAGGCCAACACGGGTGAGATATGCTCTCTCCTGCTAGTCCCCGTCAGTACTCTAGCTGCAGCATTTTGAATTAACTGAAGGCTTTTTAGGGAACTTTTAGGACAACCTGATAATAATGAATTACAATAGTCCAGCCTAGAGGAAATAAATGCATGAATTAGTTTTTCAGCATCACTCTGAGACAAGACCTTTCTGATTTTAGAGATATTGCGTAAATGCAAAAAAGCAGTCCTACATATTTGTTTAATATGCGCTTTGAATGACATATCCTGATCAAAAATGACTCCAAGATTTCTCACAATATTACTAGAGGTCAGGGAAATGCCATCCAGAGTAAAGATCTGGTTAGACACCATGCTTCTAAGATTTGTGGGGCCAAGTACAATAACTTCAGTTTTATCTGAGTTTAAAAGCAGGAAATTAGAGGTCATCCATGTCTTTATGTCTGTAAGACAATCCTGCAGTTTAGCTAATTGGTGTGTGTCCTCTGGTTTCATGGATAGATAAAGCTGGGTATCATCTGCGTAACAATGAAAATTTAAGCAATACCGTCTAATAATACTGCCTAAGGGAAGCATGTATAAAGTGAATAAAATTGGTCCTAGCACAGAACCTTGTGGAACTCCATAATTAACTTTAGTCTGTGAAGAAGATTCCCCATTTACATGAACAAACTGTAATCTATTAGACAAATATGATTCAAACCACCGCAGCGCAGTGCCTTTAATACCTATGACATGCTCTAATCTCTGTAATAAAATTTTATGGTCAACAGTATCAAAAGCAGCACTGAGGTCCAACAGAACAAGCACAGAGATAAGTCCACTGTCCGAAGCCATAAGAAGATCATTTGTAACCTTCACTAATGATGAATTCTAAAATTCTAAAACCTGACTGAACCTCTGCAAATAGACCATTCCTCTGCAGGTGATCAGTTAGCTGTTTTACAACTACCCTCTCAAGAATCTTTGAGAGAAAAGGAAGGTTGGAGATTGGCCTATAATTAGCTAAGATAGCTGGGTCAAGTGATGGCTTTTTAAGTAATGGTTTAATTACTGCCACCTTAAAAGCCTGTGGTACATAGCCAACTAACAAAGATAAGTTGATCATATTTAAGATTGAAGCATTAAATAATGGTAGGACTTCCTTGAGCAGCCTGGCAGGAATGGGGTCTAATAAACATGTTGATGGTTTGGATGAAGTAACTAATGAAAATAACTCAGACAGAACAATCGGAGAGAAAGAGTCTAACCAAATACCGGCATCACTAAAAGCAGCCAAAGATAACGATACATCTTTGGGATGGTTATGAGTTATTTTTTCTCTAATAGTCAAAATATTGTTAGCAAAGAAAGTCATGAAGTCATTACTAGTTAAAGTTAATGGAATACTCAGCTCAATAGAGCTCTGACTCTTTGTCAGCCTGGCTACAGTGCTGAAAAGAAACCTGGGGTTGTTCTTATTTTCTTCAATTAGTGATGAGTAGAAAGATGTCCTAGCTTTACGGAGGGCTTTTTTATAGAGCAACAAACTCTTTTTCCAGGCTAAGTGAAGATCTTCTAAATTAGTGAGATGCCATTTCCTCTCCAACTTACGGGTTATCTGCTTTAAGCTACGAGTTTGTGAGTTATACCACGGAGTCAGACACTTCTGATTTAAAGCTCTTTTTTTCAGAGGAGCTACAGCATCCAAAGTTGTCTTCAATGAGGATGTAAAACTATTGACGAGATACTCTAACTCCCTTACAGAGTTTAGGTAGCTACTCTGCTCTGTGTTGGTATATGACATTAGAGAACATAAAGAAGGAATCATATCCTTAAACCTAGTTACAGCGCTTTCTGAAAGACTTCTAGTGTAATGAAACTTATTCCCCACTGCAGGGTAGTCCATCAGGATAAATGTAAATGTTATTAAAAAATGATCAGACAGAAGGGAGTTTTCAGGGAATACTGTTAAGTCTTCAATTTCCATACCATAAGTCAAAACAAGATCTAAGATATGATTAAAGTGGTGGGTGGACTCATTTACTTTTTGAGCAAAGCCAATAGAGTCTAATAATAGATTAAATGCAGTGTTGAGGCTGTCATTCTCAGCATCTGTGTGGATGTTAAAATCGCCCACTATAAGTATCTTATCTGAGCTAAGCACTAAGTCAGACAGAAAGTCTGAAAATTCACAGAGAAACTCACAGTAACGACCAGGTGGACGATAGATAATAACAAATAAAACTGGTTTTTGGGACTTCCAATTTGGATGGAAAAGACTAAGAGACAAGCTTTCAAATGAATTAAAGCTCTGTCTAGGTTTTTGATTAATTAATAAGCTGGAATGGAAGATTGCTGCTAATCCTCTGCCCCGGCCCGTACTACGAGCATTCTGACAGTTAGTGTGACTCGGGGGTGTTGACTCATTTAAACTAACATATTCATCCTGCTGTAACCAGGTTTCTGTTAGGCAGAATAAATCTATACGTTGATCAATTATTATATCATTTACCAACAGGGACTTAGAAGAGAGAGACCTAATGTTTAATAGACCACATTTAACTGTTTTAGTCTGTGGTGCAGTTGAAGGTGCTATATTATTTTTTCTTTTTGAATTTTTTTGCTTAAATAGATTTTTGCTGGTTATTGGTGGTCTGGGAGCAGGCACCGTCTCTACGGGGATGGGGTAATGAGGGGATGGCAGGGGGAGAGAAGCTGCAGAGAGGTGTATAAGACCACAGCTCTGCCTCCTGGTCCCAACGCTAGACAGTCACAGTTTGGAGGATCCAAGAAAATTGGCCAGATTTCTAGAAATGAGAGCTGCTCCCTCTAAAGTGGGATGGATGCCGTCTCTCCTAACAAGACCAGGTTTTCCCCAGAAGCTTTGCCAATTATCTATGAAGCCCACCTCATTTTTTGGACACCACTCAGACAGCCAGCAATTCAAGGAGAACATGCGGCTAAACATGTCACTCCCGGTCTGATTGGGGAGGGGCCCAGAGAAAACAACAGAGTCCGACATTGTTTTTGCAAAGTTACACACCGATTTAATGTTAATTTTAGTGACCTCCGATTGGCGTAACCGAGTGTCATTACTGCCGACGTGAATTACAATCTTACCAAATTTACGCTTAGCCTTAGCCAGCAATTTCAAATTTCCTTCAATGTCGCCTGCTCTGGCCCCCGGAAGACAATTGACAATGGTTGCTGGTGTCGCTAACTTCACATTTCTCAAAACAGAGTCGCCAATAACCAGAGTTTGATCCTCGGCGAGTGTATCGTCGAGTGGGGAAAAACGGTTAGAGATGTGAACGGGTTGACGGTGTACACGGGGCTTCTGTTTAGGGCTACGCTTCCTCCTCACAGTCACCCAGTCAGCCTGCTTTCCCGACTGCCCGGGATCTGCCAGGGGGGAACTAACGGCGGCTAAGCCACCTTGGTCCGCACCGACTACAGGGGCCTGGCTAGCTGTAGAATTTTCCACGGTGCGGAGCCGAGTCTCCAATTCGCCCAGCCTGGCCTCCAAAGCTACGAATAAGCTGCATTTATTACAAGTACCGTTACTGCTAAAGGAGGCCGAGGAACAACTAAACATTTCACAACCAACCATGTATGTGTATATATGTATATGTGTGTATATGTATGTATATATATGTAAATGTATATATATGTATATATATATGTATATATATGTATATATATACATATATATATATACATATATATACATATACACACATATGTATATATGTATATATATATGTATATGTATAAGTATATATGTATATATATACATTTATGTATATATATATATGTATATATATATATATATGTATATATATATGTATATGTATGTATATATATGTATATATATATATATATATATATATATATATATATATATATATATATATATATATATATATATATATATATATATATATATGTATATATGTATATATATGTATATATATGTATATGTGTATAGATCAAAGATAGATCAATCTATCTTTGTTAGTTGGCTATGTACCACAGGCTTTTAAGGTGGCAGTAATTAAACCATTACTTAAAAAGCCATCACTTGACCCAGCTATCTTAGCTAATTATAGGCCAATCTCCAACCTTCCTTTTCTCTCAAAAATTCTTGAAAGGGTAGTTGTAAAACAGCTAACTGATCATCTGCAGAGGAATGGTCTATTTGAAGAGTTTCAGTCAGGTTTTAGAATTCATCATAGTACAGAAACAGCATTAGTGAAGGTTACAAATGATCTTCTTATGGCCTCGGACAGTGGACTCATCTCTGTGCTTGTTCTGTTAGACCTCAGTGCTGCTTTTGATACTGTTGACCATAAAATTTTATTACAGAGATTAGAGCATGCCATAGGTATTAAAGGCACTGCGCTGCGGTGGTTTGAATCATATTTGTCTAACAGATTACAATTTGTTCATGTAAATGGGGAATCTTCTTCACAGACTAAAGTTAATTATGGAGTTCCACAAGGTTCTGTGCTAGGACCAATTTTATTCACTTTATACATGCTTCCCTTAGGCAGTATTATTAGACGGTATTGCTTAAATTTTCAGTGTTACGCAGATGATACCCAGCTTTATCTATCCATGAAGCCAGAGGACACACACCAATTAGCTAAACTGCAGGATTGTCTTACAGACATAAAGACATGGATGACCTCTAATTTCCTGCTTTTAAACTCAGATAAATCTGAAGTTATTGTACTTGGCCCCACAAATCTTAGAAACATGGTGTCTAACCAGATCCTTACTCTGGATGGCATTACCCTGACCTCTAGTAATACTGTGAGAAATCTTGGAGTCATTTTTGATCAGGATATGTCATTCAAAGCGCATATTAAACAAATATGTAGGACTGCTTTTTTGCATTTACGCAATATCTCTAAAATCAGAAAGGTCTTGTCTCAGAGTGATGCTGAAAAACTAATTCATGCATTATTTCCTCTAGGCTGGACTATTGTAATTCATTATTATCAGGTTGTCCTAAAAGTTCCCTAAAAAGCCTTCAGTTAATTCAAAATGCTGCAGCTAGAGTACTGACGGGGACTAGAAGGAGAGAGCATATCTCACCCATATTGGCCTCTCTTCATTGGCTTCCTGTTAATTCTAGAATAGAATTTAAAATTCTTCTTCTTACTTATAAGGTTTTGAATAATCAGGTCCCATCTTATCTTAGGGACCTCGTAGTACCATATCACCCCAATAGAGCGCTTCGCTCTCAGACTGCAGGCTTACTTGTAGTTCCTAGTGTTTGTAAGAGTAGAATGGGAGGCAGAGCCTTCAGCTTTCTGGCTCCTCTCCTGTGGAACCAGCTCCCAATTCAGATCAGGGAGACAGACACCCTCTCTACTTTTAAGATTAGGCTTAAAACTTTCCTTTTTGCTAAAGCTTATAGTTAGGGCTGGATCAGGTGACCCTAAACCATCCCTTAGTTATGCTGCTATAGACGTAGACTGCTGGGGGGTTCCCATGATGCACTGTTTCTTTCTCTTTTTGCTCTGTATGCACCACTCTGCATTTAATCATTAGTGATCGATCTCTGCTCCCCTCCACAGCATGTCTTTTTCCTGGTTCTCTCCCTCAGCCCCAACCAGTCCCAGCAGGAGACTGCCCCTCCCTGAGCCTGGTTCTGCTGGAGGTTTCTTCCTGTTAAAAGGGAGTTTTTCCTTCCCACTGTAGCCAAGTGCTTGCTCACAGGGGGTCTTTTTGACCGTTGGGGTTTTACATAATTATTGTATGGCCTTGCCTTACAATATAAAGCGCCTTGGGGCAACTGTTTGTTGTGATTTGGCGCTATATAAAAAAAATTGATTGATTGATTGATTGATTGATATATATATATATATATATATATATATAATTTATTTAAAGTCCCACAGTTCCGACATGCAAAATCTCACAGTTCTATGACTTTGCATGTGGAACCTCATCAAGGAAGACATCATTTCGATTTGGACTTCTATCCATCAGGAATGACCTGTTAATGGAATGTCACATGATTTGCTTAACAAATCTTTGATTTACATTCCCAGTCTCTAATGCTACAAAAGTGTCTGAGACTAATAGAAGAGACTACAAACCCCATTAAGGTGCTACCAACGTAAGCAGAACAAAATACCTCTGGGCTCAAATGGACAGACCTACAACATGTGACATAAGATAAGTAAAACACAAATGCTGACAGACTGAACCTGTTTACATAAGTTAACGCAATACAATATATAGGTTAACACACTACAACTGTTAATGACATAATTTAGCTCTTAAAAGAATAGCAGGAATCACATTTTACTGCTTTGTTTGTAGTTACGTCACAAATTCAACACTACAACTGCTCTCAAGTTACCAACCATAACTACAACTAGGCTGGGCTAGATTAGGCTTGGTATCTAAATAGTTACAACATCGAATTTATACAGTATGGCTTGTAGTTCAACATCATACACAGACTGTTGGTACAACATTATAGAATTTGTACACAACGTTAACGTCAACCATAACAATCCCTATTTTCTTACCAAATACAACTGCCAATGTCCGCTGTGGATTTGTGCCTCTTTGTGGACCTGGAACTGCATGGCAGCGATATAAAAAAAACCCTGATGTGCATGACAACTGATGAAACGGAATACCAAAAAATCTATAAGACATGAATTAATGTTTCATTGAATGAAAAGATTTGATTGTTTTGGCTATTCACGGTTTTAGAGTATCCCAGAAACTTTTGCGGGCTGGGGAGGGAGGCTTGATAATGGCTCAGCTTAATGCTAACTTTAACATTGAAAATGCCATAGACATGCTAACGCATTAGCATCGGCCCCGTTTTTAAGTTATAAAATACATCTATCAACAATTTCAGAAGACCATAACAAGTCGGTTAACAAAAAAGGTAAATATTACTCACAGACATATGCTCTTTAGGGTTTTAGCGGGGAGAAATTAAGATAAAGCGAAATAAAACAAAGAACCAACAAAGCAGCAGATCGAACATCGAAGCACAGAAACGGTTGATTACACAGACCCGCTGCAGGGTCTGTAATCAATGTAGAGAAATAATCATTTTCTTGACAAGCACCCCCAAAAACAATGGCCAATCTGAAGGACCGATAAGGGAATCGTTAAGCAAAAAGGCTATTGATGTCAATGGATCGAATCATTTCTTAAGGATTCTCAAAAAGACACAACCCTAACAACAACACGCTTTTTTTTTTTTTTAAATAAACTTGCATTAAAAACTCACGATTATCTTAGTTAAACACCTAAATACATATTTTGGTTGAACTCACCTCCATAACGACGCAATGTTGCAAACAAGCTGCCACAAATGCTTGTTTACACTGACAACAAAATCTCCTCCTCCCCAGCGAGAACGTGATTCCACACAAGATTTGACACTGTAAAGGTGTCAGTTAAGTTCAGTAGCGGTGCCAGGAAATTTTTGTTGGGGGAGCTGGCGTAAAAGTTGGAGGGGCTCCACAAAATGTTGTCAAAATGAACAATATATTGTAAATTGCTTTATAAATACCAAGGTATATGTTTTAGTCATCCAAGCTCCTCTAAAATGTGGTATCAATGCACACACACATCACTTAGAATGATTACAAGTTCAGTAAACTTGCACATAGGTATAAATAAAGATAAGTGAAGTTTTAAGAGTGGCCGTAATAAATATTTAGGAAACCTAAATTTTTGGAGTATGGAGTTAAATTTGTCTCAATATTTGCAAATGCACAGAGGGTGATTTACAAATGTCCTTTGATTTGTACACATGCTTTGTGATCCACAAACACAAATTTATGATTTGTAACTTGTGTGTGGGTTTTTACAAATAAATGTTTATTTGCAAAACTGAACATTCTGTTTGAAGGGTAATTCAGAATTGGTGGATCACCGAACACACACATTCATCACTTTGCTCAGTTACGCAATATTGAGACATTCTCAGGGCAAAACTGCAGTTGAGATCCACAAATATGTCAGTCACTATTCACATTATTGGCAGAATTATTGGGGGGGCTGAGGGGGGCTGAGGAGGGCTTGGCTCATTATTGGGTGGGCTTAAGTCCCCCCAAGCCCCCCCTTGGCACTGCCACTGGTTAAGTTCTGGGTAATATTTGCTATGTAAGCTTTGATTTGGGGGGAATGATGTCAAGTTGAAGTCAAGAAACATTTCTAGAGCTACTGAGTAATGATTTCTGACCTCTGGTGGCATTTTCTTAGACTTTTTTTTTTCTTGGCAGAAGAAAGAAATTCTCTGGTCTCAGTTCCTGCCATGGTTCAGGTTCTGGTGTTAGTTTGCTTATCTCTTTATTTATTTATTTGTCTGTCTGTCAGCAGGATGACATCACAACTACTTCACAGATTTTGACTAAATTTTCACCACAGATAGATATTAAGCCAAAGAAGACTCCATTAAAATTTGGAGGTGATCCGGTGCTGCAGATTGAACAGTCCGCCCCTAAAAATTGGTCCGCCTTTTGCATCTGCGCACGCATCATTTCAGACCACAGCAGCACGTCTGAGACAGAGTCTCTTCACCCAAAGCAAATCAAATGGATTAATGGGATTATTAACCACCAGATGATAAAGGTAAAACCTCTTAAATCATTCTAAAGTCAGTTTTAAGCAGAAACGAGGCAAAAATCCATGACACTTTGAAATGTCTAACATGCAGTGAACGCATCAGTTAGCAGATTGTTTAGCCGCCACACTCTGATCGCTTCCTCCATCTTTTCTCATAAAATAATGCTGAATTTCTGTGGAAATGATTGTTGTACAAAAGCTTCAGATATCTGTTGCTGAGATAGATAATGACTGATAGATGATTCTGCTTCAGTCTGAAGCAGAAATGAGGTGATAATCTGTGAACCGCATCATCTGGGGGGACCGATTTTTTTAGGGAGGCCATTTGGTCTGCAACATTGGATCCAGATCCGGATTCTGGATCACGTTTCACTTTATATAGACTTTGAAGGATTACTGTTAGCAGGATTACATCAAAACTACTGCACAGATTTTGACAAACTTTTCACCACAGATATATATTAGGCCATGAAAGACTCCATTAAATTTTGGAGGTGATTCAGATCCGGATTCTGGATCAAGTTTTACTACACAGATTCCCAGTAAATTTGCACCAGAGATAGATATTAGGGGCTGGAAGACTCCACTGAATTTTGGAGGTGATCTGGATCCAGATTGGCAGACGTCAGAAATCTCAGATTGCTTTTGTATTTCTGGTGTTTATCTGTGGTTTGTATTCCTAGTGTAATCTCCTCTGTCTTGTTTGTCTCCCAGTGATATCTCCTGTGTGTTGTTATTCTCCTCGTGCTTTTAATTTGACAGCCATGCTATTAGCGCAGATTGTTAGCTTTACTTCCTCGGCACTGTGGTTCCTGGGTTCACATGCAAATGTATCCATCCATCCATTTTCTTCCGCTTCATCCGGAGTTGGGTCGAGGGGGCAGCAGCTCAAGCAAAGCTGCCCAGACCTCCCGATCCACACACACCTCGCCCAGCTCCTCCGGGGAACTCCAAGGCGTTCCCAAGCCAGCTGAGAGACGTAGTCCCTCCAGCGTGTCCTGGGTCTTCCCCGGGGCCTCCTCCTGATGGGACATGCCCAGAACACCTCTCCAGCGAGGTGTCCAGGGGGCATCCGGAAAAGATGCCCGAGCCACTTCAACTGGCTCCATTCGACGTGGAGGAGCAAATGTATTTCTAGATTAATTTGATTATATACTATTTAAATGTCACATTTCCCTCATTCTAGTGCCAGATTGTCTCTTGTGTATATCAGCTTTCAAGTGTTTATCTCCACTGTTTTGTTCTTCACTTATCGACCTCTGTTTCCTTCCTGTTTCTTCTGATTTTAGCCTGCCATTAATAGGGCTCCCTATGTTGCATGTTTGATTACTGTTTACTGACGCTCGGTTAATGCTGTCGGAGTTTTCTGTTGCTGTTGGCCTCAAGGTCACTGCTGCTTTTGTGAACTGATGTACCAAGTTCACACCAGCATACCTGATGATGGCAGACCCTCAGAGCTAACACCCATTTCTGATTAAAAGCAAATAAAAACTGGTTGAACTTTCCATCAATGTTATTTTCTGCATGTAATATTCTCTAAATAGTACATACGCTCTTATTCATCTGTGTGCCCATGGGCAAGGTAACCTATAAAGTGCATAGATGAGTTCACAATAAGCCTACGTACAATCTGTGTATATGCAGTGAAATGGAAATCAAAACAACCATCACATAAATGTAAACATTAATGGAAGAATAAAAGCTTCACTTTACCTTACTCTGGTGGCTTCTTTCCCCTTTTGCACGCTGACGCAATGTGCACAGCTATGATAACATGCCATGAAATACCTTACTTCAGTGTGCTGTTGAAATAGCAGTGCACCGAGTTCCAGCACCCTCCAGTGCTTAAATGGTTTGACAGAAGACAATCTGGTTGGTTTCATTCATTTTACAGACAAACTACACCCATAATTTGACCCCTATTTGACAATCACATTATGAGTGCTATAAATAGCCCAAAATTCACTTGCACAATGCATTTTAGACCCATCACCATACGTTGCCAAGATATGGTCCATAATCTGTACAAAAGAGTTGACAAAACAAAGAGGAGATTGTCATATGCATGTTCTTTGGTGGTGAATGGCATTCTGGCACCCTGTCTTAGGTGTACCCACCTCTCATCCAGTGACTGTTGGGATGGGATGAGATGGGATGGATGGATGGATGGATCCTCTTCAAATTCAAAGGCTGATGATTTTGAAAAATCATTCATGATGTAAAGAAACGTGCAGTTATAGTCATCTTCCGAGGCTTCAGACTCAAATTTTCCAATTAACTACAGAGTGTGACTCACTCAGAAATGATGCTTCTTTTAGAACAGGAAGCCTTTCACCATGACCTGTATCATTATTTCAAATCCCATAAATTTGTAAGGATGTCATCCGTCGTCACCATATTAGACCCATTATTCAGAGGCAGGCGCTGACTTCCTTCAATCCCAAGAACAAAGTCTTCTGCATCCAGATTTGTCAGTTCCTATCTTCACGGTCTGCAGCGATCTTTCAGGAGCAGGGTTATCTGACATATGATTATGTGCATTCGAAGGTGTTTGAGGGAATGTGCACGTTAAGTGTGCACATCTGTAGACTGTTGCTAACCACACACACACACACACACACACACGCACACACAACCCAACAACAACAACGATGAATTAAAAAAATCTGCAAATGGTTTATCAAGTCAGAACAGTGCAATTAAATCCCTGCAGAAAGGGTGAATCTTGCACTGTCAACAAGAATAAACTTTCACTATGGATATGACAGCCTGGTGCAAGAAAAAATGCATGCAGACCACTCATTAGAGTACAAATCAGGGTGAATCACGGTGGAACAGCTTGTATGAGCGAACCACGAAAACATCGAGCTGACGAATGCCTCTTATCAAGTATGAATCGTCTGTTCCTCTGTAGATGGCCCATGGTCACAGACATACAGCCATGAAACGACATGAATGAGAAGCAGGGTGCTCTTATCATGTCCACATTTGCTGAACCTGGCGAGTCCAGCTGGCCCCACGTGCATGTTCAGCCTGACATGCATGTCTTGTGAACAGCACGCCGCAGGACAGACACCGCGTCATGTGGAACAGAGCTCATGTGGGTGACGGGACATTGAGATTGACGCTGCGTGTTATGATCTGACGGTCCGTATCACCTGGGGCAGCCTGTCAGTGTGCGCGCTGTGCGCGCTCTCCAGCCCGTCACAAAAGCGATATATGTTTTAATGTATTTCCACATGAGGACAGCAAGCACACACACGCGCATGTATGTACTTGGCAACTTCACAGTCATGGGGGCACTTAGACAAATTTCACATCCAGCTCAAAAGTGATTGTCTGCTGACTGTTTTCGTGCTAATAGTGTGAATGGCCACACATTTTCGAAGTGTCAAGCGAGCGGTGCTAGATGTTCGTGTGTGTCACCTGGAATTTGGCCGACACCTGCCACGAGAGGGATCAAATGGGCTCTCACATGGCACTCTCTGTCTTTCAGCCACTGGTGTGTGCAAACAGTTGTAGCAACAGTCGTACGAGGCGTTGGAGGCATCTCCAATTTTTCAGAATTGGCATGCAATTGTGAAAAATCGCACAATTTTTTTTTCACGAAGGAGCACAATTGGCTCCTTCGTGCGCTAGTCGACTTAAATCATGTTATGTGTGAAGGGCCCTAAATATTGATTTGCGGCACAAATAAGAAACAGTTTTAACAAATTCTTCAGATTTATATAACAATGTCTATTTTAATCAATGTGACTGCAGAACATCTGACTTAAAGTCTTTCTCTGCAACACAAACACACACACACACACACACACACACACATATATATATATAGTTGGAAACACAGGTAATTTCTACCTGCCTGGCGTTTCCACCTGATGCACCTCCACCAGTGCCGGTGGGGTAACTGCAGGGTCATCAGCCGGGAGCCACCCTTCATTGATGTTTCGCTCCATTAATCCCGGAACATCTCACGGTGGTGGAGCAATGGCAGGGATGTCTCCCTGCCGCTACCCCTAGAACCCCTCTTTCCCCCATGACCTATCCTTCCTACGCAACCACAGCCAGAAGCTGGCTCTTTCTGCCTCCTCTGCCAGCTCCGTACATGCCCTCTTCAGCCTTATTCCAGACACTCCGATCTTCCTAAGGAGGCGCTGAATGGATGTTCCGATGAACCCCCTACAGCCAACCTCCACGGGATAGATAACTGCGGACCATCCCGCTTCCCAACACTTCTCTTCCTTTCACAGGCAGCCTCCATTCCTCCCTCCCAAGGGACCGTTAGCTCCACCAAAATCACAGACTTAACATCAGCGGACCACAGCACAACATCTGGCCTCAAAGAGGTGGTAACAATCTCTGGGGGGAACTTGAGCTGCCTATCGAGATCCACCCTCAAGTTCCAGCTACATCCAGGTGTTAGCAGTGACCTTGTCCTCTGAGCAACAGGTTGGACTCCAGCCCCTTGTCTAACAAAGTTGATAAAAGACCAAGACTTAGGAGGAAGCTCTTTAATTACCTCCATTCTCTGCACTTCAAGGACTTCTGCCAACTTCCGCAGAACCAGATCGTGCCGCCACCTATACCTACCCTGCGCCAGAGCTGTCTTGCAACTAGACAGGATATGTTGGAGGCTTGGGTTTGGGACATTACAGAGCTGACAGCTTTCCTCCAAGCCATACCACAGACTCACATTGCTTGGGCTGGGGAGGGTATCATACGTGGCCCGAATGAGGAAGCTAAGCCTTGCTTGGGGCATCTTCCACACATCGGACCACTTGATGGTCCTACTGACAACTCCTTCCCACGTTGTCCATTGCCCTTGCCGTGACTGGCTGAGGGCCTTGATCTTATATTTCTCCTCCTCATGCCTGACCACCTCCTCAATCACCAACCCTTTCTTCTCCTTTCTTGTAGCCTTGGACCAAAACTTGGGGGCTATTCCCCAGCCCAAGCCTGCTCTCCCTGACTGTATCCCACCCACCACTTCTTTATGCTCAAGCCTGCTGATGGCCTGGTTAACAGCCTCCTCAGCCTTCCACTTGCGTCCTGTTCGCACTGGCACCTTGCTGTTTTTTACGAGTGGATCGGTTGACTCTCTCAACTCCAGAACAAGCCTGGCCTTCTCTTGCCTGTAGCCTAGATTAACAGACTTCAGTGGCAACTGCAACACGGTCTTCCCAAACAGGGCAACATCGGAGAGGCTTCGAGGTAGCCCAAACCACTTGCGTATAAAGCTATTGGCTTTTGCATCCATCTTCATTACTACGGATGAAGTGATCTCGCACAGCTTCAGAGGCCACATCAACCGCTGGAAGAGGGTGAACTGATAACACCAGACTTTCAGCTTCCCTGGGAGGTGGCACTTATCAATCCTCTCCAGCCCATCCGTAAGCTGCTGCAAAATGACGGCAGGCATGTGAGTGTCAGACAACTCCGCCATATACAGCCTTCCCAGACTGCGGACTGGTTGGTCAACCAACAACGGGATCTTTCTTCCATCCACTGTAAAGGAGATATGGTCATTCCTAACTCCCTTCAACAAACTGCGGGACTTCGCTGGCTTGATCCTCATTCTCGCCCATCTGAGGAGTTCTTCAAACCTCCTTAAAAACCTAACAGTACATGACGCTGTTTGCAGTAGGCTAGTTACATCATCCATGTAACTTTGCAGGGCTGGTAGCCGTTGTCCTGACCCCGTTTTTAACCCTCGCCCCATCTGCCTACTGCCAATCAGAATCACCTCAAAAGTTGCCGTGAAAATGATGGGGGAAATTGTTCATCCCATTGCGATGCCCTTCTCAAGCTGTTGCCAATTGGTGGTAATACCCTGTGTGGCATAACAAACTTGCAAAGAGTTAAAGTAATTGGATACCAGCTTCTGAATACAAGATGGAATATGAAAAAATTCCAAGGCAAAAGCAATGAGCTGATGAGGGACCGAACCATAGGCATTTTCCAGATGCCTATATGCCTATATATATATATATATATATATATATATATATATATATATATATATATATATATATATATCTGGGTGTCCCAAAAAAATATGCAACATTTTATCAGCAAAGAAAATGGTCAATGCATATGTCTAGGAAATAAATTTATGGCTGGATTGAAAGCTGAAAGGTTGAAGTTTTTCATACCAATGTCAATATTGGCCCTGCATTTTGTCAGTCTAGCATAAAGTCGCTGCACCTGTTTGACACTCTTGGTCTGATGCAAAAACGCAATAATTTTTGTTCAGTGTAGTATGGTTAATCTTGGCATTTTCCTGAGTCTTGCTTGGAATCAACATAAACTTCAGGGTCTCTGCAAGTAAAAAAGAAACATAAGTGATTAAGTCTGTAGCACTGAAGGGCCAAACCGAGTGTTTTAAATGTTGTATATTTTTTTGGGACACCCTATATATATATATATATATATATATATATATACAATTTAGGCAAATCCTCTTTAGTGAGAAATTACTTGAATGACTAAGTGCGTTTTTGTTATCTGCTGAAAGAAATGAAGAAAAAGAACAGAAAATTGGTCTCTGCTTGACGCTGTGCATTTCTGCGTGTACCTGCAGTACCAATAGTAGATAAGGAGCAAGCTGCACTGCAGTGTTAATGCACGACAGATTCAGGATGTGTTCACTGTGCTTGATGATGTTTTTCAATGTCCTCATAATAAGAGAGACTTCAAACTCTGAAGGGGGTGATGACAATAAGACAGGCCAAAATAGGCAGAATGGGGCTAATTTTGCCATTATAACAGCATGCTTTTTCCCCCGTTGGATGGAAGCCTGGGCTGACAGTCAAACGCCATTATGAGCCAGTGGCCTTGCAGTTTGTCACTGTCAGAATCTCTAAATAGAGACTTTGTTTTCAAGATTTGTAAAGATTTATGACATTCCAGCTACTATTTAAGCGATGATGCACAGCAAAGTCATTCCGGCTAATGCGAAGCCACTTTGAAAAATGACACATTCTGGTGTCTATAGGGTTATTTCCTCTGGGTACAAAGAGAATGCGGTGCATTGTGCCATTTCTCAATACTTTCTTTCAATCAGAGGAAACACAAATGCCACGGGCAGTGTCAGGATATTGCTGAAGCAAACGACGACATTTTCACAAACATTGTCGAGTTCACCTTTGAACTCAGTTTTTTAAAGAGTTTGCAAGTTTCTATGAGGTTTTGTGGCTCCAACAAATGAGTTGGTCTAGCGGCTTTGCTAACTAGTTGAACAAACAGGAGCTCCAGTGTGTGCTAGCTAACTGAATACTGTTAAAGGGAAACTCTGGGAGTTTTTTTAACCAGACTCCATTTTTAGATGTTCTTGGTTTTATTTTTTTAGTTAGGAGAAAAAAATATTTTAAAAGGCCTCCCAATGATTTAGAACCTGAATCCCATAACAAGCTAAATAGCTACACAATGTAATTCTTTGGGACAAGATAAAAGCACTTAAATTGCTTCTTGTGATCACAAAATAAGGAAAAATGTCCTTCAAAGTGTCCAGCAGCAAGACAAGGATCCCTACAGAGGAAGACGCTTGCATATTTACCTCCATAAATATAAAGAAGCCTTTTAAAACAACTGATTATATCATTAGCTGCTTATCTTAGCATTCTTCCCATTTGGCAAGCAGCTCTCCACAGAGTTATTACAAAAGGATCAGGGCTTTTCCATATTGTCAGCAGAAGAATGAAACATTCAGTAATTGATTTGTAATGGCTTAGTGGGGACCAGTGCCACCAAATGGGTTGGAGCCAAATGGAAGAGGCTAACTATATAAACAACCATTTTAAAACACTTCTTTACATTTACAGAGGTAAATATGCAGACATGTACGCTAGTAGGGATCCTCTGCATGCTGCCATGCATGACTAACATTATTAGTTTGCCCTGTTGCCTTATATTGTATAGCTGTTTAGCCCGTGACAAAGTTACCCTACGATCATATTAGTTACAAATGAGGGTGACAAAGAGTTGCTGTTTGGTGCTTGATGGGCATTCCTGGGGCATGGCCAGCTTGTGGTTACTTGGCATTAATGTAGACAATGTTTTATGATAGATTTTAAAGAACAACAAATCAGAGGTGGAACAAAGTCACCATAAAGTCACCCTCAAGTCAAGAATAATTAAGTCCCAAGTCATAATGACCACCAATTGTTTGCAAGCTGACTTGAGGCTTGACTTGGGACTTGCAGATTGATGACTTGAAAATGACTTGACAGTGACTTTGTCCCACCTCTGCAACAAACCCCTCAGCATCACTATGACTTTTTAATTCATGCTTGACTACTTAACGCAACCAAACTTGCCTTGATATGTTTCAGTCCAGTGTCTTTCACAGTGACATTCCTGTATTAATAGTTACCATGCTAACATCTCCATAAGATGTCTTGTAAATCACTTCAAGGGTGTTATCTGGTTACAAAAACAGCATTTTTAGATTTGGAATTGTTTATTTCTTGATGGCTAACATTAGCTTTATATAGAAATAAGGTGTTTCGAAGCATTTTCTGCCATCTGGGTTTATTTTGTTCGAGTGAGCAGCCAGCTGACATCACATTGCCTTTTTACTCTGGTTGGCAGTTGACGTGTCGCGTCGCCAAGCATTTGCATAAAATAGACTTCACATCTATTTTGGCCCCGCCTAACTAGTGGCATAGTGACCATTGTCTCTAGTCACTGCAAAGCGCCCACTTTGATTGAAAATGAATGGCCGCCTCATACATGTCATCCTCTTTGAGGGTCCACCTGTATTAACCAAGTGAGAAAATCCATAAAATAAACACAAAATCCTTATAACACCAAAATCAGTTTTATTACAGTACACACAACCGAATAGTGGTATCACATAACTGGGTTTGTGTCTACATATTATGAGTTGCCACAATGACATTAAAGTCAGGATCATTAGTATTTCTTCCACAGTTGAATTTCAAACAACAGAGATCTAGTATTCATGCGTCAAGCTGAATTTTATAGAACTTCATCAAGTGTATCGAAAATCGCCTTGCAAGTGCCGATGTTGCAGACTGGCATGTCGATGATCCTTGACTTCACCCCTGTGTTTATTAGGGATGGGTATCGATAAGATTTTATTACCTCTTGTGAATTTTTTGTGCACTAAAAGTAGGCTTTACAGGTTTTCTATGTCAGCAGGTCAAAGAGCTTTTTCTTATCGTGCACCCACTCTGTGAAATGGTCTTCCTGCGACCATGAGACAGTCGGAGTCCGTGAACATTTTTAAGTCAATACTTAAAGCCTATTTTCTATTCTCTTTCTTATGAATAGTTTTTTATTTTTTTTTTATCAGTTTTTCTTTTACTTCTGTTTTTAATTATGTATTTGAATTTTTTAAATTTTTATTTATTAATTTTATGTTGAACTGTTCTATGTGAGGTGCCTTGAGACGGATTTTGTTGTGATTTGTCGCTTTATAAGCTGATTAAACTGAAACTGAATTGAAATTGAACAAGATTTTATTTTTATTTATTTTGGGAGGAAAAAAAAAACGTTTTAGTGGATTGTAGTTTCTTGTCTGTAATACAACGATTGTAAGAGGTGTCATTTTATTTAAAGCAGCGATTCATTTTGAAGTTATTAATTCTGACTGAACTCGCAGCCACGCAGCGTTTGGAGCTGTGCCAATGGAACAGAGGACGATTCTCGTTTCTTGACTGCAACAAGACAAGAGTCCAAGTTAGTGACTTTAATCCACACAAAAGTGAGTCATGATATTTTAATGGCTTTGAGAGGGGTTAAGAAGTGGACTTGAAGAGCAGCGAATCAAAGAATCAACAAACTAGTGGATCGAAGCATTGCTTCAGTAGCTCACGCTTCAAAGTGGAGTCGCGCTGCAGAAACGGTTGATTACAGACCCACTGCAGACCAAACCCTGAATATCCGTAAAACTTTATTTGTACGTCCGTATGACTCTGAAACTGGGAAAAATCCAGATAATTTAAAGACAATCCGTATAGGTTGACATGTATGCGAGCTGTCACTTGTAACTGTAGGGTTAGCATTTCAAATCAATACTTGGCCAATTAAAATAATTATCGTGAGCGATAAGATGAACTCAAAAATATCAAAAAACAGAACCTAAGTTAAAAAAAGAGAGATAGAAACAAAAAACAAATGGAGGTCCTTGTTAAATAGCGAACTCACATTCTTGGCTGATTCTATCTCGGTATGCTGTGCTCAGTTTCATTTAGAGTTTCAGTAGTTTTTTGGTATGGGGGGGGGGGGGCAGGGTGATATTGGGACATGGTGCTTTGGTGCCTGCAAATGTAATGGATTTTGTGTTGCACATAACTGTCACCGATTCAGCCCAGTCTCATTTTTTTTTTTTTTGTGATACTGTCATGAAATGTACTACATTTTCACAACCACCCTTCATTCACTAATCTTAATCATAACCCCAACACCCCCACCCACCCCATGTGTCCATCATGAAAAAATGCTCCATTTTGTGACATCACAAATGAATAGATTAAGTCACGCTTTGTGACACCTTCATGAACTTGGCGAGAGATGGGGTTGCAGAGTTGTTGGACAGTATGTCTCTTGGCCATGTTCTTGGTCTGTTTGATAGCTTCATATCTGCTCTGGGATGCCATGATGCATACTGTGCTTTTGCTTACCATGCTACACAGACAAAACACAGTTTTACTTTTACACATACCAGTTCAGATATATAATGTGAGCAGTCACTGCGTGTAAATGTCAAATGCAACATTTTCCAACCAATCACATAACTTTACTGGTCCATGCTCAGGGCAACGGCCCAACCATCTGGGTGCGGGTGGAGTGAAGGTGGAAGATGTTGGGAGAGCGTTGTGTGTGTGTGAGGGCAGCTTGCAAGCTGTTGTAGCAACTCGCTGTTCAGTGAAGGTATCATTTAATATGGCATCTAAAATTGACATCTGTTTCCTGTCAATCTTTGTGTCTTCTGAGTTCACTCCCCACATTAAACTACCAGGAAGGGGGGGAACCACCAACAAGAGGTAGCATACAAACTTCCATTTCAGTCTCATAATATCACAGAAATAGTAGTGGCCAAAAGACCGAGTTGTAAGAGTGTTCCATGATGCATAACACAAAATGGCTGAGGCACATCCAGAATGTCCTAACTGCTTTTCAAAATGGCTGACGCACAAAATGTCCTTGTATTTGGTAAAACTATCTGCTCTTCTTATAACTGTGTAATTGATAAAACAATCTGGTCTTTTTTTATAGATGTTTAATAGATAAAACCAATCAGCATGATGGAAACCTGTTTTAATTGCGTGACACTACATTACAGACATAAACACACACTATAAGATTTTTACATAACAACCTTGAATGCAACACGGACAGACACCCACTGATTTACCTCACATTGCAGCCAAGTCACATAGCCGCTGATTCAAGACAGGCTAAGGGCTGCCCATATGAGGTTGGCTTAGGCTGAAGGAATAAAAGGTAGCATAGAGAGGAAATCTGGGTTCTTTGTTCCAGGTGTTTGCATGCGACCTGGTCAAGATCCCAGTGCTGAGATGATTTTCTGTATCAGTGTAAGAACTTTTACAATACAACATCTAAACTTTGAAGTCTGTTTCCTCTCCAATTCTTTGGGGGATCACTCACCATGAAAAAAGAACTTAATACTGAGGCTTTCAAAATAAAATAAAAAAAAAAATACCTTGAGAAGCAAACTTATTTCAAGCTACAAGTAATTTCAACCACACCTGCAGCACATTTCCTCCACTCAGGCATGTGATAAGCTTAGTCCATGCAGCAAGTCCAGACATGTCCAGTAGGTGGCAAACAGGTATATAGAGTCTTACATAAGCAAAATAAAGTTGCTTTTTGGATTGAGCTGGTGCATTAAAGTTCCAAAATATTCATACATACATATACAGTCTTTAGAAATGTGCAAGAGTCACGTATTAACAATCTGGAGAGGATGGAATCATCCATCCATCCATCCATCCATCCATCCATCCATCCATCCATCCATCCATCCATCCATCCATCCATCCATCCATCCATCCATCCATCCATCCATCTGCTCACTCACTTCTTTCTACAGGTTACAACATGCCTGGGCTTTTCCAAAGCCTAGAAACATTTCATTCACTGGTGTCTAAACAACATACAATAAATGTGTCTTTCTACAACATTGAGGTTTCATTCCCCACCCCTGTTGTTTCCATCAACTATACTAATTTGCTTGGGCTTTTCTTATTTTTGTTTTTGGTCACCACAACAGACTCATTATGGACCTGCATGTTGGTTTGGCACAACTTTTGTACCGGATACCCTTCCTGACGCAACTCCAGATGTATATGAAGAATGACGCATGGGAGGCATTGAACCAAGGATCTTGTGTTTGGGAGGCCAAAGGACAGACTGCTGATGAATAATCAGACTGAGTGATGTACTGAAAAAGAGATTTTTAAAATTAAACTGGATTCACTTGAATTAAGAAGAGAAAGGGGTTATACTCACATTTTCTCAGCTTCAAGTTGGGTCAGATACAAGTTTAGTTATTCACAATTAAGGCATAATATCATTCTGCACAGCTATGTAAAATAGTGTCAGTGTTGATATATATTTGCAATACAAACCTTGTGTGACACTGATTGATCTACAGGTTTATCCAAAGGGGGGCAGATTAATGCCAAGTTATCTCTGGCTGACCACAGATAACTTCCTTCTCATTGGCTATCTCATTACAATTCTTCTGTTTCAGTGCATGATAACTGCACTTTCCATCTTGCATACAAAAGATCACCATCCGGGAAGGTTTTTGGATGACAACTGCTGAAGGCCAAAACCTGACATTTTCTGCTTTTGTTTTGCATGTTTCAAAATTCTGTACTTTATGTGATTTTCATTATGGTTCGTATGGCCTAAACAGTGGGTCACCCCTAGTCCAGTCTGCTGAGATTTGTTCTTTAAAAAAAAAAAAAAAAAAAAACACCCGAGGAAGTTTTTCCTTTATCATTGTAGCCTATGTGCGTACTCAGCGGGGTTGGTAAAGTTAAATCTTTGTGGAGCACCTTGGGGTGACCTATGTTATGATTTGGAGCTATATAAATCAATCGATTTAAATAAAAAAAATGAACTGATCCTGTCATTTGTATACTTGAGAATGATTTGTAGCTATTTTGTCTGCAAAGCAGTTATGTGCACTTGTTTTCAAGGCCACCTCTGCCCATCCTCCATGTAATGTGGAGTTGCATCAGGAAAGGCATCTGGTGTAAAACAAATCAGCATGCAGATCCAGCTCGGATCTGCTGTGGTGACTCAGAGTGAAACAAGGGAGAAGCCGAAGGGACTTACTTACACTTGAGAATTATTTGTTTGAGTGGTCAATTTCATTCATAAGAACAACAATAACAATAAGATTAACTTTATTATCTCAAAGGAAATAATTTTTCCAAAGCACCAAACGGTAAACAGTGAACTATTTTTATACAATAGGTACAACAAATTTATGCAAAATGACTGCATGAAGACATTTTCACATGTTTGCCACTATTTCCCATAACCGAGTGACTGAATAACTCTGAATAATGCTTCATTATGTATTCAGTCTGATTGTCACAGGTAGGACAGACCTCCTGTGTCGTTCTGTGGTGCACCTTGGTGGTCTCAGTCTATGGCTGAAGGTGCTCTGACAGGATATCAGTGTGGTATGCAGGGGGTGGGAGGTGTTGTCCCGGATGCTGCGCAGTTTCCTCAACATCCTCCTGTCTGACACCTCCACCACCGAATCCAGCTCAACCCCCAGGACAGAGCCAGCTTTCCTGATGAGCTTGTTGTATATGTTCTATCTATATGCTCATATAAGCATATACTGTATGAGCTTCAAGTATATGTTCTTACCTGCTTTCTAAAAATCCTACTATTACAATAGTGGCTAATTTTCCCAATAGATTTCACCCATTTAATTATTACAGTAGTGTAATAATTATAGCATATGACAATTTTACAGTACTGTAATAACTATTACAGTAGTATATGAGTTTCTTAAGAAATTTCAAGTACTGTTGTAATAGAAACCAATGGTGGCCTAAATGGCCCACAGACCTACGCTTTGTAAATGATAGCAAGTAGAGATCGATCCTAATATCAATACCAACGCTGGTATTGATATTGAACGATCCTCGTGTAAAAAGATCGATACTCAAGCTTTTTTCTCTCCCGCACGCACTGACTGCTGCGCATGCAGATTCATCAAAGTCTACTCTTTGTCTGCGCTGCGCTGTGTCACACCTTTGTATTGTGGTTTGTCAGCCCTCTACCTCAGGAGATTTTGTTTTAAGTTGTGTTGAGTGATATTTTTTTTAAACAAAAATGTTGATTGTAATAATAAAGTATTTTGTTGTCACGTAAAATGTTTGGTGTAAGTCTATCCTAGGTCTTTTGGATCCTTTGGATCTATGAAGCTTAAATATGAAAAAGTATCGGTATCAGTATTGATATTGGCGATACTGGGCCTGTATTTACTTGGTATTGGATCACTACCAAAATTCCTGGTATCGCCCACCTCTAATAGCAAGTAGCAAACAAGCTTATTTTAAACTATGTGTAATTTCAAAACAATGCAGTATGTTTTGAGCAGAAGTGCCCCCACTCCTTAATGTCATAAATTAATCTGGATGAAGGACCACAGGCCAAAACTAAATGTTGATGTGGTGTGAATTACATACATACAATTACATTACATTTTAATGTGTTAAATTTTCTAGAAAATTTGCAGTCTAATGCTAAAATAATTTTTTTAAACAGTTAATATGCCACTGTTTAATTAGTTTAACAGAAAAGTATTAATGTAGAGAATGTAGAGAATTTGTCAGTTAGTATGGCAGGCCAACACAAGAAGACTGCAAAATCTTTCCAACAGGGTTGTGTCGATTTGTGACAATGTTATTTGAGTTTGAAAATGTCAACACTGGTAAGCAATAATAATAATAAAAAAAATCTGTTTATTTCTTGAAGTAAATGACTGCAAGTTAACACTCTCTTGCACAGATCCCATTCACTGCGTACCTCACTTGATCGTACTTTTCTGTCACTGCTGAATTCATGCAGAATCTTTTCTGCTGGGTTGTGTGGACTTGTACCTGCAAAACAGTCAGAAAATAATGCTTTATTTCTCTAATGTTCTAGATTTCTGAGCTGACATTCTCTCTCTCTCTCTCTCTCTCTCTCTCTCTCTCTCTCTCTGACCCCATGTGTGCCAAGCAGGGTTACGACGTCTCTCAAAGCAAATAAGCAACCACAACTTCAAAGTGACCCATTATTTTTTCATTGATTCTCAATCAGAAACATAAGAAAATAATTTGGGTCATGTCCAACCAATGTACATATATAAATCCTGTAAATCCAAGACACTTTTCTTCTTTGTGGTTTCTTTTCTCTCACAACTAAATCCATAAGAAGCTACTTCTGCTGGCTTCTCTCTCTCTCTCTCTCTCTCTCTGTCTCTCTCTCAATGGTCAGCACAGCTGCAACAAATCATCAATCCAACATCCACTAACCAACCAGCAGGTGGCAGACACATCTATGGGATATTATTCACTGAGGCAAAAAAAAAAAAGCTTTTTTTTTCCTATTGATTTGTTCCATCAAAGTTGACCAGATGCAAAATGGTTTCTCCTGATTTTAAGGTCTTTAAATTTAGTGACCTACAAAATGATAGCTCTTATTATGTTTTAGTTGTCATATTAACAAATGGGAGGGAATGGGCTCACTCATTTATCCATTTGTTCACTGCATTATAGAGGGTACATGCAATGGCTTTTCTAAATCCTGTGATTTATTCATTAATGCAGTTGTGGTTCATTTCACTTCAATACAATTCAGATTATTTATACAGCATTAAATCACAACAGTCATCCCAATGCACTTCACAAGAGTAAGGTCAAAGGTTGCTCACTCACTGGTTGAGTTTCCTCCAAATTTTCGCTATTATTGTAATAATTGTAATAATGTAAGAATTATTACAACAGTGGTTAACCTTCTCATGCAATTTTGCCCACTACTTTAACTAGCAAAGGTACCCATCTTCTCCAGGGTGAAGAATAGTTAAGTTTTAAGTGTTTTTCTTAGGTTTTTCTCTCTTCAAGATGGCGGCACCAGGTGTGACAGGTATTGCAGCAGCTCTCTTCGCTTGTGTGTTGCTCACAAGTATCTCTTGCTATATCAACACCAGACAAATTTTAAATGGACACTACCTAAACAGCAGTTTGAAACTATGCTGTGAAATAAAAACAAACAAACAAACAAACAACAACAACAACAACAACAAAAAACCAAGTAAATAAACATCTTGGTTTTGGGAGATTTGTAGTAGCCACCACCCTCATTCAATCACAACTCGGCAGTCATTCAACAAAGTGCTCTGGGACCATGCCTAAGTCACAGCAGAGCTACGCGTTTCTGGTAGTAATGTTCCTCCTACTATCTGGGGACTTACATCAGTGCCCTTGTCCATTCCATCACACTGACGTAGCGGCTGACCTGTCTGAGCATGAGACCTGGCATGGCATGGCTACCCACGTAGCCTGTAGCAGTGGACCAGCAGTTCCTGCGATCTGCCTAGGGTTTGAATGGGCTCTTCTACCAGCACCAACACTGACTATCAGCGGACCGGTGGCTCCACATGGGGTTGTGCCTAAGGCTAACAGCCTAGCAGTCCAGGGGCCTCCACCACCAGCAGTGCTAGCCAGGGAGCTAACGCCACCAATGGTGTTAGCAGGGGAGCTAACACCACCAGTGGCCCGCGATGAGGCCACACCTGCGGCTAACAGTACAGCAGCTGCAGGGCCTCCATCTTTTTCTGTGGTGTTAGCAGGAGAACTAATGCCATCAGTTGCCCGCGTTGGGGTTGCACCTATGGCTAATCACCCAGCAGTCACAAGGCCCCCATCTTTTACACTGGGGTTAGCAGGGGAGCTAACGCCACTAGCGGCCTGCGATGGTGTTGCGCCTACGGCTAACGACCAGGCAGACGCGAGGCCATCGTCTTCTCCACTGGTATTAGCAGGGGAGCTAACGCCACCACCGATCCGTGACAGGATTGTGCCAGTGGCCTGTGACGGGGTTGCGCCTACGGCTAATGGCCCAGCAGACACAAGACCTCCATCTTCTCCAGCGGTGTTAGCAGGGGAGCTAACGCCACTAGCGGCCTGCAATGGGGTCGCACCTACGGCTAATAGCCCAGCAGATGCAAGACCTCTATCTTCTCCAGCGGTGTTAGCAGGGGAGCTAATGCCACTAAAGGCCGCAATGAAGTCGCGCCTACGGCTAATGGCCCAGCAGCCGTGAGACCTCCATCTTCTCCAGCGGTGTTAGCAGGGGAGCTAACGCCACTAGCAGAGACGGCCGCCCTGGCAGAGGTGCGACCTGTGGGCTCCAGTAGAACCCAGTCACCAATCACCACCTATGCGGCCACAGCCCAACCGACAGAGTCATGCCATGGATGCGTGGTCCAGTCGACAACTCATGACCAAAACGCCAAATTAAGCAACTATCTTCAGACTTCAGACTTCACACAACTTTATTGATCCCAAAAAAGGGCAATTACATTCACACTCCAATTACCTCAGACAAGATACAGCAATTAATCCATAATTATTACTTGTTTACCGTAATAATGGCACACATCAAAATTAAAGACAACACATATACATTTGACATTGTTTATGTGTACTAAACTTGAAGCAGTCCATCATCCGAATTGAGGCAAAGTGGGTGAAGGCCGCTGCAACTGGAGTCGCACCACCGCTAGCTTGGGGGGGAACGGGGATCTGCCGCAGCTAAAAACCGTGCAGCCCCCGGAAGGGAAAGGGGTGGCGTGAGCGGTGGCCAGGATGGGGTGTGTGATGGGGGGGGGGGGGGGGGGGCAGGAAGGGAGGTAAAGGGAAAAATGAAGCATGCTTCAGTCTTTGTCCATGTGTAAGCCTGTCAGTTCATTGTCTTTGTGGGTTGAGATAAGAAGGAGCCGAATAATCTCACCAAGGCCTGAAGACATTCCTCTGGAGAAAAACAGTGGGCAATTTGTCCTTGAGGCTAGATAAGCCTGGAGTGTTGTGGTTGAGCAGTAAAAAACACTTTTAACAGTTCCACTTGAACGACCAAATCCCAATTATGAATTAAGAATATTCACCGGCCTCCGAAACTTTCAGCTTCAACTGCAAGGCATGCATCTGCTCCAAGATGTCATTCAATTTGCATCGGAGTTCAAGAGTCAACGCAGTCTGAGAATGCACTGCCTTGCCAACCTTGTTAATCATGATGGACAAACGAGGGGCCGTGGTTCTTGATGCCGCCGTCTTGCCAATTTTCCGGTAGATCAGGGCAGCACATAAGCCAAAAAGTACCAGCCCTGCTGCCATGAGACCCAAAATGAATAAATCTTCGACGTCCTCAATGGAGAAAGGTGCCAAGCATGCAACACGCCAAGACCCCCAGGAGTCGAGGACATAGCCCGCAGGATATGTTCAATCTGGGCAGGTAGGATCCCCCGGTCCTGGCCTTCTTGTAGAAAAATGGTGTAAATAGCGTTCAGAGACCAGCTGATCAATTCCATGGTTAATCCAATAGTAGTCCAATAGATCCAGAATCCAATATAATTTGAGGAATTCACAGTCTGGTGAAGTCAGGACTTGAAGGTTAGAACAGAGATAAGGGAGAGTGGAGGAGATGCGCCTGCCCTCGTCAGAGTCCCAAGCTGTATGCATCTAGAAAAACTGGTAAGATTCCAACGTTGCAATGCAGAAACAACAGATCTTTAAAATATTTCAAACTGTGAATCACGCAACAATACTGTGGGACCCGAAGTTAAAACCTAAGGGGATTCTGGGGGGGGGGGGGGGGGGGGGGGGAGCATCTTAACATCAGAAGTGCTGTTTGTAAATCAGAACAACTCCAGCTCCTCTTGTCAGATTCCAATCATGATTTTTTTTGTGTCTGTCTGAAACCAACACCAACAAATCCTCCCACCTTGTTTACAGTAGCGGGATATAAAATCTACAGAAACGACAGACTAAGTGGCGGAGGAGGTGGCATTATGATTTATATTAAGGAAAGTATTAACAGCACAGAAATTGCCTTACCAGTGAATTGTCTGGTGTGTGCTGGGATGAAAACTACATTATTCCCTGAAATTCTCTTTCTTTGTAGTTGCCATATACAGACCACCTACATCTAAAGATATCTTTTTTGACTCATTGGCAAATATTTTAAAATCGTACAGTGGTAAAGAGCTCACTCTAATGGATGGTTTCAACTTGGACTGGTTCAATAAATAAAATACAGCGGAGAAAACTTAAGGATATCACAAATAAATATAATATGATGCAATTAATGAATAAACCGACAAGGATAACCAGTTCCTCTCAAACTCTATTGGATCTAATTTTCACTACTAAGTCGGACAACTTTTGCACAGACAGCTTTTTCATATAGAGTGATCTGTGACTGATCTGTGGTGGTTGGCTCTCACTGCGGTATTGCATCAATTCCTGTTCTGGAGCACAGCGGTGTTTTGCTGTATCTGTTAGCTGTTTAATCTGCGCAGTTAGATTGATCTAGTTAACTAGAAAACGATTTGTTTCACAGTGTAATCTTCACGTGCCTTAACTAAAGCACTCCCTCTGCTGAATCACCTCTAAATTATTTACACATTATTCACTTTATGTGTTTTTAGGAATCCGCTAGCTTAGCGCAGATACTACCTCTTAGCCAATTTAGCATGGCGGCTTCTCTTGTCTCTCCTGCACTTTTCTGCTCTGGGTGTGAAATGTTTAGTTATTCCTCGGCCTCCTTTAGCAGTAATGGTACTTGTAGTAAGTGTAGCTTATTCATAGCTTTGGAGGCCAGGCTGGGCGAATTGGAGGCTCGGCTCCGCACCGTGGAAAATTCTACAGCTAGCCAGGCCCCTGTAGTCAGTGCGGACCAAGGTAGCTTAGTCGCCGTTAGTTTCCCTCTGGCAGATCCCGAGCAGCCGGGAAAGCAGGCCGACTGAGTGACTGTGAGGAGGAAGCTTAGTCCTAAACAGAAGCCCCGTGTACACCGCCAACCCGTTCACATTTCTAACCGTTTTTCACCACTCGACGACACACCCGCCGAGGATCAAACTCTGGTTATTGGTGACTCTGTTTTGAGAAATGTGAAGTTAGCGACACCAGCAACCATAGTCAATTGTCTTCCGGGGGCCAGAGCAGGCGACATTGAAGGAAATTTGAAACTGCTGGCTAAGGCTAAGCGTAAGTTTGGTAAGATTGTAATTCACGTCAGCAGTAATGACACCCAGTTACGCCAATCGGAGGTCACTAAAATTAACATTGAATCGGTGTGTAACTTTGCAAAAACAATGTCGGACTCTGTAGTTTTCTCTGGGCCCCTCCCCAATCGGACCGGGAGTGACATGTTTAGCCGCATGTTCTCCTTGAATTGCTGGCTGTCTGAGTGGTGTCCAAAAAATGAGGTGGGCTTCATAGATAATTGGCAAAGCTTCTGGGGAAAACCTGGTCTTGTTAGGAGAGACGGCATCCATCCCACTTTGGATGGAGCAGCTCTCATTTCTAGAAATCTGGCCAATTTTCTTAAATCCTCCAAACCATGACTATCCAGGGTTGGGACCAGGAAGCAGAGTTGTAGTCTTACATACCTCTCTGCAGCTTCTCTCCCCCTGCCATCCCCTCATTACCCCATCCCCGTAGAGACGGTGCCTGCTCCCAGACCACCAACAACCAGCAAAAATCTATTTAAGCATAAAAATTCAAAAAGAAAAAATAATATAGCACCTTCAACTGCACCATAGACTAAAACAGTTAAATGTGGTCTATTAAACATTAGGTCTCTCTCTTCTAAGTCCCTGTTAGTAAATGATATAATAATGGATCAACATATTGATTTATTCTGCCTTACAGAAACCTGGTTACAGCAGGATGAATATGTTAGTTTAAATGAGTCAACACCCCCGAGTCACACTAACTGCCAGAACGCTCGTAGCACGGGCTGAGGCGGAGGATTAGCAGCAATCTTCCATTCCAGCTTATTAATTAATCAAAAACCCAGACAGAGCTTTAATTCATTTGAAAGCTTGACTCTTAGTCTTGTCTATCCAAATTGGAAGTCCCAAAAAACAGTTTTATTTGTTGTTATCTATCGTCCACCTGGTCGTTACTGTGAGTTTCTCTGTGAATTTTCAGACCTTTTGTCTGACTTAGTGCTTAGCTCAGATAAGATAATTATAGTGGTCGATTTTAACATCCACACAGATGCTGAGAATGACAGCCTCAACACTGCATTTAATCTATTATTAGACTCAAATGGCTTTGCTCAAAATGTAAATGAGTCCACCCGCCACTTTAATCATATCTTAGATCTTGTTCTGACTTATGGTATGGAAATTGAAGACTTAACAGTATTCCCTGAAAACTCCCTTCTGTCTGATCATTTCTTAATAACATTTACATTTACTCTGATGGACTACCCAGCAGTGGGGAATAAGTTTCATTACACTAGAAGTCTTTCAGAAAGCGCTGTAACTAGGTTTAAGGATATGATTCCTTCTTTATGGTCTCTAATGCCATATACCAACACAGTGCAGAGTAGCTACCTAAACTCTGTAAGTGAGATAGAGTATCTCATCAATAGTTTTACATCCTCATTGAATACAACTTTGGATGCTGTAGCTCCTCTGAAAAAGAGAGCTTTAAATCAGAAGTGCCTGACTCCGTGGTATAACTCACAAACTCGCAGCTTAAAGCAGATAACCCGTAAGTTGGAGAGGAAATGGCGTCTCACTAATTTAGAAGATCTTCACTTAGCCTGGAAAAAGAGTCTGTTGCTCTATAAAAAAAAGCCCTCCGTAAAGCTAGGACATCTTACTACTCATCACTAATTGAAGAAAATAAGAACAACCCCAGGTTTCTTTTCAGCACTGTAGCCAGGCTGACAAAGAGTCAGAGCTCTATTGAGCCAAGTATTCCTTTAACTTTAACTAGTAATGACTTCATGACTTTCTTTGCTAATAAAATTTTAACTATTAGAGAAAAAATTACTCATAACCATCCCAAAGACGTATCGTTATCTTTGGCTGCTTTCAGTGATCCCGGTATTTGGTTAGACTCTTTCTCTCCGATTGTTCTGTCTGAGTTATTTTCATTAGTTACTTCATCCAAACCATCAACATGTCTATTAGACCCCATTCCTACCAGGCTGCTCAAGGAAGCCCTACCATTATTTAATGCTTCGATCTTAAATATGATCAATCTATCTTTATTAGTTGGCTATGTACCACAGGCTTTTAAGGTGGCAGTAATTAAACCATTACTTAAAAAGCCATCTCTTGACCCAGCTATCTTAGCTAATTATAGGCCAATCTCCAACCTTCCTTTTCTCTCAAAAATTCTTGAAAGGGTAGTTGTAAAACAGCTAACTGATCATCTGCAGAGGAATGGTCTATTTGAAGAGTTTCAGTCAGGTTTTAGAATTCATCATAGTACAGAAACAGCATTATCTTCTTATGGCCTCAGACAGTGGACTCATCTCTGTGCTTGTTCTGTTAGACCTCAGTGCTGCTTTTGATACTGTTGACCATAAAATTTTATTACAGAGATTAGAGCATGCCATAGGTATTAAAGGCATTGCGCTGCGGTGGTTTGAATCATATTTGTCTAATAGATTACAATTTGTTCATGTAAATGGGGAATCTTTTCACAGACTAAGGTTAATTATGGAGTTCCACAAGGTTCTGTGCTAGGACCAATTTTATTCACTTTATACATGCTTCCCTTAGGCCAGGGGTAGGCAACCTGTTCCAGAAAGAGCCATGAGAGTGCAGGTTTTCTTTGCAGCCACTGACTCCACCAGGTGATTTCACTGATTAACTGATTCCATCTGCTCAAAGTGATATTAATCAGTAAAATCACCTGGTGGAGTCAGTGGCTGCAAAGAAAACCTGCACCCTCATGGCTCTTTCTGGAACAGGTTGCCTACCCCTGCCTTAGGCAGTATTATTAGACAGCATTGCTTAAATTTTCATTGTTACGCAGATGATACCCAGCTTTATCTATCCATGAAGCCAGAGGACACACACCAATTAGCTAAACTGCAGGATTGTCTTACAGACATAAAGACATGGATGACCTCTAATTTCCTGCTTTTAAACTCAGATAAAACTGAAGTTATTGTACTTGGCCCCACAAATCTTAGAAACATGGTGTCTAACCAGATCCTTACTCTGGATGGCATTACCTTGATGTCTAGTAATACTGTGAGAAATCTTGGAGTCATTTTTGATCAGGATATGTCATTCAATGCGCATATTAAACAAATATGTAGGGCTGCTTTTTTGCATTTACGCAATATCTCTAAAATTAGAAAGGTCTTGTCTCAGAGTGATGCTGAAAAACTAATTCATGCATTTATTTCCTCTAGGCTGGACTATTGTTATTCATTATTATCAGGTTGTCCTAAAAGTTCCCTGAAAAGCCTTCAGTTAATTCAAAATGCTGCAGGTAGAGTACTAACGGGGACTAGAAGGAGAGAGCATATCTCACCCATATTGGCCTCTCTTCATAGGCTTCCTGTTAATTCTAGAATAGAATTTAAAATTCTTCTTCTTACTTATAAGGTTTTGAATAATCAGGTCCCATCTTATCTTAGGGAACTCATAGTACCATATCACCCCAATAGAGCGCTTCGCTCTCAGACTGCAGGCTTACTTGTAGTTCCTAGGGTTTGTAAGAGTAGAATGGGAGGCAGAGCCTTCAGCTTTCAGGCTCCTCTCCTGTGGAACCAGCTCCCAATTCAGATCAGGGAGACAGACACCCTCTCTACTTTTAAGATTAGGCTTAAAACTTTCCTTTTTGCTAAAGCTTATAGTTAGGGCTGGATCAGGTGACCCTGAACCATCCCTTAGTTATGCTGCTATAGACTTAGACTGCTGGGGGGTTCCCATGATGCACTGAGTGTTTCTTTCTCTTTTTGCTCTGTATGCACCACTCTGCATTTAATCATTAGTGATTGATCACTGCTCCCTTCCACAGCATGTCTTTTTCCTGGTTCTCTCCCTCAGCCCCAACCAGTCCCAGCAGAAGACTGCCCCTCCCTGAGCCTGGTTCTGCTGGAGGTTTCTTCCTGTTAAAAGGGAGTTTTTCCTTCCCACTGTAGCCAAGTGCTTGCTCACAGGGGGTCGTTTTGACCGTTGGGGTTTTTACGTAATTATTGTATGGCTTTGCCTTACAATATAAAGCGCCTTGGGGCAACTGTTTGTTGTGATTTGGCGCTATATAAATAAAATTGATTTGATTTGATTAAAGAATGGAACAATCTTCCTACTGTACTAAAAAGCCAAACAAGTCATTTTATTTTTACCAGTGAATTAAAAAAGTGGCTGTTGAATGGTCAGACCTGCTAGCATTGACTCTGAGTTTTTTATCTGTGTAAGAAATTTTTCAATGTTATTTCCATGTTTTCTTACATACAATCAATTTTGTTTTGTGATTTAGTTGTGTAATAGTACAGCCTCTAGGGGGCATGGATTTTAAAGTAACTTAAGCTGTGTTGTAAATACTTGTAGAAATGAAATTGATTAGTATTGTGTAGAGAATGGCGAATCGTTCTGTGGTAGATGAATGTATGTGATATGATTTGATTGTGACTGACTGTGATATGGTCTGACTTTGTTTGCCTGTGAAAGTGATTTATTGTGGCAGAGGAATTTTAGAATATTGTGCAATTTCATTGTTAATTTATTTGATGTACCCAGGGACTGTGGATGGAAATTAGCTATTTAGCTATAATCTGGTGCAACTCATCTTTGTCTCGTTGAGCTTAATGATGCTGCACATGGTCCCTTAAATAATCTAATAAACTAAACTAAACTTTGGCCAGCGCATGCACTCTGTGAGTCCTATAGATTATTTAAACCCTTAAAGCATTGTGTGGATGTGCTGAGTCCAATGATGTGCTTAAATTTCTAAGCTTTGGATTTCCCAACGTATAAAGGTTCCAATCAACCAGCAAACACTTGACTTTCATATGGATTTATTTATCTATCTTCGGCAGAAAAAGTTCTATATATGTTAAATGCAGAAGATAAAATGAATAATGAAGTTGCTTGATTCTGTCATTTAAGTTTTGTAAAAATAAATCAAGGTCTCCTGTCATAACCTTGATCAAGGATCAGTCATTCATCAACATTTGCATAAAGTCAGTCTTTTAAAAGTGCTTGATTGTGCTAAAACTATCAAGTGAGAGAGTGAGAAGCTCGACTATCTGGGAGGGACTCAGAGTAGAGCCGCTGCTTCTTTGCAACAAACAAAGCCAGCTTGGTCTTCTCACGAGGGAGGTCTTCCAGGGACGTCCAACTGGGAGAAGACCTTGGGAAGAACCAGGACACACTGGACAGATTACATCTCCCAGCTGAGTTGGAGACACGTCAGGATCCCCCAGGAAGAGTTAGAGGACTTGGCACAGGATAGGGAAGTGTGGGATGAGCTGCTTGGTCTACTGTCACTGAGACCTGGACCAGGATAAGCAGCAGAAATTGAATGAATGAATAAAATTATCAAACTTTTGCTGTTTCATAATAGTGTCAAGATATTTATTGTATGTTTTGATCATTTTTCATTTCATTGTATCACTTTTTGTATTGTATTGACTTTGAATAATTAATGCCATGATAACACACACTTGGATACAGTAGGTGGCAGGATGCACCTGTAAAGCTGGTTTGTGATCCAACAATAAGTAAAATAAGCAGAAGAATTATTGGCTTTTATGTGTTAAGATTATTTTCAGACTGTGACTGACAACATGACCAAGGTCAGCGCCTTAAAGCAGTGAGTCAGGAGGATGGATTTAATTGTTCACTTGTGTTGAAATTACCTCACCTTTTAGACCTCAGTAGCATCACATAACACGATGCTAACAGCTAATGTTACCGTGAAAGCATGGCTCCTTTGTAAGCATTTTACTGCAAATATTGGCAATATTGTGGTTTGTTATGAGGTTAATTTACATAACGGATCATCTAAGAAGTGGGTGCTCAGGGTTGTCCTTAAAGTGAGGTGGCAGATTATGTGGAGAGTGCCAGTGCCAGCTTTGCTACAGACACACAGAGCAATGCAGAGCCGCAGACATAAAAAAAACATTAGTCGATCATTCCTGCCCACTTGCCGAACTCGGCCCCACATTCATTTTTTTTTCTTTTTTTGCTGAATTTCATTGATAGCAGTACAGCTGGTGCAAGAACCGGCATCGCCAACCGAATGGACCCCCCTAAAAATCGGTCCGCTATGCCTTCACTGCCCATGTGTCATTTCTGAGCATCAGCACTGATTCACTGATTGTCACCTCATTTCTGCTTCAAACTGCACCACAGTCATCATCTATCTCAGTGACAGATATCTTAAGCTTCTGTACAACAATCATTTCCACATAAATTCAGCATTATTTCATCATAAAAGCAGGAGGAAGCGATCAGCGCGCCACAGCTGCTGCGTCTACGTTATTTCTGAGCGCCAGTAGCAATTCATCGATTATCGCCTCGTTTATGCTTGGAACGGCCTCATTCTGCTTAAAACTGACTTTCAAATGATTTAGAAGTTTTAATTTGTGATTTGATGGTTAATAATGATATTATTGCCTTTGATCGCTTTGAGTGTAGAGAGTGAGACTCAGTGCACGCGCAGTGAAGGCACAGTGGACCGATTTTTAGAGGGGACCGTTCGGTCGGAGACACCGCCACATCCACTAGGTGGCGAGTACGCTTTGGTCGAAGACAGCCAAAGTTTACGGAACTTACCGCTTGACAATGGAGGTATTTGGACGCTAAATAAAATGGTTACAAGGTGAATTTTTCCTCAGGGAGTTGTAGCTCTGTGCTGACACATTCTATTCCACATGCCTTCTGGCAAACTAGCTGAAATTTCACACCTTTTGAAGAAAATCCTTCTCTCTTGTATCAGAAAACAAAGAATGAAATAAAAATACATAAAAATATCTGCCCTCCCTTTTCTGACATCAAGGATGATAAACTATTTTTTTTTGTTATGGGGCCTAATTATCCAGTTAGTACTAGAGGTGGGCGATACCGGAAATTTCTGTATTGATCCGATACCAAGTAAATACAGGCCGAGTATCGCCGATATCGATACCGATACTTTTTCATATTTAAGCTTCATAGATTCAAAGGATCCAAAAGACCTAGGATAGAATTTCGCCAAACATTGTCCGTGACAACAAAATACTTTATTATCACAATCAACACTTTTGTTTAAAAAAATATCACTCAACACAACTTAAAACAAAATCTCCTGAGGTAGAGGACTGACAAACCACAATACAAGGGTGCGCTGCTCTGTATTGTTTGACACTGCGCAATGCTGCTCTTACAGACAGAGAGTAGACTTTGATGAATCCGCGTGTGCAGCAGTCAGTGTGTGCGGGAGAGAAAAGAAGCTTGTATATTGATCTTTGTATATTGATCAATATCAATACCAGCGTTGGTATCAATATTACCATCGCGTGTGGATCGGGAGGTCTGGGCGGCTTTGCTTGAGCTGCTGCCCCCGCGACCCGACTCTGGATAAAGTGGAAGAAAATGGATGGATGGATGGATGGATGGTATCAATATTAGGATCGATCCCCCCACCTCTATTCCATGTGCCTTCTGGCAAACTGTAGCTGAAATTTCACACCTTTTGAAGAAAATCCTTCTCTCTTGTATCAGAGAAAACTAAAAGAATAAAATAAAAATACATAAAAATATCTGCCCTCCCTTTTCTGACGTCAAGGATGGATGATAAACTAATGTTTTTGTTATGGGGCCTAATTATCCAGTTAGTGCTCACTATCTGAATAAGAATGTGTAGCTGGATTCCAGATACATTTATTCCAATAGTGCTTGCAGTAGCTGTGCATTCGTGCCAACAATCACATCATCATAACTCCACCTTGACTGACGGATATTTCTGTTACAACAGCCCTGGTCTCCCCTACTTGAGTTGCATAAATTGCAGCAGTGTCACTGCCTCACAAATGTGCGTGTGCAGCCCCGCGAGCTGCGGACCATATATATTTTTTTTCCTCTCTGCAGGAACACTCCAAGAACACACGGCGATCACGATTTGACGAACCTGCCTTGAAGTGAGCGCTCACTGTGCGCGCACCTGCAGCGCCCTCCGCCGGCTGAGAGCAGCGCCTCTTTATAAAGCCGGCGCATGCACGCACGCGGCGCAAAAAGAAGCGTTCAGTTCCTCCGCGGCAGCATGAGCGCGCACATTTTGAGGACGCAAAGGAGGGGGGATTAAAAAATAATAACTAGTCGGGGTCTTGGTGCACTTTCAGATGACTTCTGCCTCCTGAGGGAGATTTGCGCACGTTTTGCGCCAGTTTGAGGGATGTTTTAGAGACAATTTGTGTGAGGGGCATTTTGGAGCGAGAGGTCGAAGCCCTGATAATGCGGAGAGAGCAAAGAGTTTGTGGGCATGAACGCAGCGCAGACGGACCCTGACAAACTCCTCACGTGGATTGAGTGATTGCTGTTTCATTTGACATTTATTTCCTGCAATCAGAGGATTTTTTCTCCCCTTTTCCCTCCGCAGCTGTGCCTTAAAATTGTGGATTAATTCAGGGATGCGAGGATTTTTGGAGGCGCGTCTTAATTTTGGAGTTGACTGAGGAGGATATTGTTTTTTTTTTTCCTTTTCTTTTCCTTATCATTCTTTTTTTTTTTTTCTTAACACTTAAGCCTGGCTCCAGGATCGAGAGAAGAGGATTAACCCTTCGTGAAGGTGGAAGTAATAATTCTAACAATCTAAGTGGACCCAAACTCATCCTCCTGGCTGCTGAATCCAACATGAAGTCTGTCACAGTGTGGATGTGCGTTTCCGTCTTTCTGCTTCTCTTAGGTGAGGAGTCACTCAAATTCACAAGTAGGATTAAAAATCCATAAATATATTGCATATATTTATAGCTTCTGTCATATGTGGGAATTTCCTATTTGATGTTTTCATTTGTAAATCATTTCCATCTGTGCAAATGTGAATCTGCAAGACAGAAATCACACAATGAGACGATAAAAGGTATTTATTTTATTTTCTGTACTCTTCATCCCAGGCAGTGCTCCCGTTTCCTCCGCGCAGCATCCTCCGCATCACCTTTACAGGAAGCCGCAAGGGGTCGCTCTTGTCATTTCATACGAAGCGTCTGCTCTTCGGTGTTGAAGGTGCAACACCTCGTGTCTGCTCCTCCGTGCACAAGCGTTTATCTTTCCACGTGCACGTTTTTTTTTTTTTTTTTTGAGGGTTTCTTTCTTTCTTCTTCTTTGCGATGAGATAATTAGTTATTCTTCGGTGATCAAGTGTGAGAAACTGAAATATGCAATTATATTTGTTATTGGGAGTTTAAAATACAGGCACTGCAAAATTAATGAAGAAAAAAATGAATCAGAATAGTCAGCGCAAACATATCTGTGATTGCTGTGGACACTGACAAATTTAATAGTGGTGTTCAACAGAAATAATCCATGAAGGGATCATTTTCTGTCCTTCCAGGCTCACATCAGTATAATGAAGTGATAAAATACTTTGGGATGTCCTGAGCCAATCTGCACATTTTATGATGACTCTGTTGGCTTAAAAAAGCTTTGAATCCTCACTGTTAAAATGCATATTTAAATGGCCATCCTGTGAATTTCCTGGACGATTTGGACTGCAGCAGCTTTAAAAAAAATAAAATATAAAGTAATGTGACCTTGATGTGCTGATCCACCTTATAACATTTGCTGTGTCATTTGGGAAAATGTGCCACGCGTCTGATTTTTATTTCACGGGTTTGTGAGTTTGTCTCTGTGTCAGACCATCCGCGGGCTTCCGTAGCTAATGCAATCTTTCCTGATGACTGTAAACAACGGTTGAATTCCATCTCCAGAATTTCAGCAGAACATCACTCCTATTTGTGTGTTTGCTTTCTTGTTACAGAAAAAAACTGAGATTACTCACTCACACTCATCTTCAACCGCTTAGTCCAATAAAGGGTCGCGGGTGCCTATCCCGGCAGTCATAGGGTGTGAGGCGGGGTACACCCTGGACAGGACTCCAGTTTGTCGCAGGACCACATATAAACAAACAAACACATTCACACCTGCACGCATACCTGCGGACAACTTAAAGTTTCCAGTCCACCTAACTTGCATGTCTTTGGATGTGGCAGGAAGCTGGCGCACCCCGAGATAACTCGCGCAAACACAGGGAGAACATGCAAACTCCAAACAGAAAGGTCACGGGTAGGAATCGAACCCACAACCTTCTCGCTGTGAGGCAACGGTGCTAACCACCAAGCCACCAAACCTGAGATCAAACGCTCATAAATATGAACGTGATTTCTGGAGAAGCTTCTCACCAGTTTTGTCCTTTTGCAACCCAAACAGTTTTACAAATGGTGAGGTGCAGTGTTTACTCTAAAATCCTGGATGCAAGCACAGGTCTGGTCTAGATCTAGTACAGAGAAGAACAGTTATCATTAGCAGTACAGCATGAACTAGAAAGCAGTGATATGTGGGCCTTACCCAGCCCTCGCTGTGCCAGTTTGAGATCCATGTCTGACAGAAGTTCCTGTGAATGGACACATGGGTCATCAAGCATTTTTTTTTTTTTTTTTGTCTAACCTGTTGCATGAAGATTGAAAGTCAAACTCAACCGCAGTTAGGATGCTTGTTCTGATCTGTCTCTCTCTTCACTCTCCTACCTGTGTTTCATCATCCCCACCTAGATGACACAGTGAGTTCCTGGGGTGGTTCATCTGTTTTGTCCACATCTTTAGCCAACAACAGCCCTGGATCCTCCACCACTGTGTCTGGGAGCGAACCTCAGCCAGAATGGGTAGACTGCGTCCAGGCAAGTGAGCTGTGTAACCAGAACCCTCACTGCAGCTCACGGTATCGGGTGATGCGCCAGTGCCTCGTGGGTAAGGAGAAGGACTCCATGCTGGACACCAACAGAGAGTGCCAGGCCGCCTTGGAGGTGTTGCTGGTTAGTCCACTGTACGACTGCCGCTGCAAGAGAGGCATGAAAAAGGAACTGCAGTGTCTGCAGAGCTACTGGAGCATCCACATGGGACTCACTGAAGGTAGGAGACCATGTTCCTCCTACCCTCAATGAGGCACATGGCCTCATGTGCCTCACTGAGGGTAGGAGTGCAAATCATGAGCACATGATTTGCATAGTTGCAAAATGTCACATCGGAATCCCAAATCCATGAAAATATTTGTCTTACAGATGTTTAAAATAGAGCTTGCTGTCTCATCTTTTCAATTAAAATAATTGAGCAAGACATGGAAGGTGTTGATTGGTTATATTTCATTTCTTTCCTACGGGGTCGTTAATTCACTTCATAACACATTCTGCAGTGTTTGAAGGCCCGTTATACTGCTGTACACACTTTATTTGGTTTGCACTTCTGTCCACGTCATTTTCAACATAATTTTGGCTCGTTCACTGCAGTTGTTGAATCGTTTTTTCACAGTCAGTCAAACAAACACACCCCCTATAAATCGACCAGTTATACTGATTCTGTAAATAAATATACAGAGACTTGCAGAAACTTTAAAAATCATCTGTGGATTGGTTAATTCTTTCAGTAACAGTCTTCATTACACATTACTGTAGGTCACAAAATATTGCTGAAAGCTGTAGCCTACATTAAGAAGTACTCTCTTAATTAAGCAGTTGATTGATATTTAATATGCAGAATATAACTTGTAGTATGCATGATGAGGTCATCACCTCCATACACCATATAACAGTACCTTTGTTATTTTGTATTTATAGAAATAACCTACACATAAATATTCCTTGTGCAAACATACATCTTTATGCTGATGATGCAGTTGTCTATTGCTCTCTGTTTATAAAAAACACAGACCATTTTGTAGCTTCAGCTAGCATTTAATGCTATTCAGCAATCCCTGTCTGACCTGCAGCCAGTTTTAAATGTTGAAATATATATGCCATTCACAAAATATAAAAACACTCTTAGATCATCTAATTATTGTTGCAGGTGATGGAAAATGTATACAGTACATTTCTTCATAATAGTGTTAACTGGTAACTCTGTGTAACAGAAATTTGCATCTTGATTTAAACTAATATGGTAGTTATGATGACAGTGAATGAACAGTATTACATTTGAGTTTACCTGGGTTTCTAGCTGATACTGTACTGAAATAAAGCCCCAAATGAACCCTGTGCAGGGAGTAAGTTCATATTAGTAGAATCCCCATTGACGTCATGTGGAAACCCCAATAACAAAACCAAATATGGCTGTCCTTGGTGATGAATCTTGTGTGCGTAGAAGACTGAAAATGGTACAGAAAATGTAGACTATATCCAGAAAAAAATATAATGTCAGTACTGTTGTGGATATTTGTCTATTTTATTTGGGAAAAACTCTGTGGATGTTCTGTCGTGTGTCCTCATACAATCTCTATCCTCTTTGGGTTTGGTTAGAACCGATCAGCAGTGCCTGTGCAGATTTTGGGGGTTGTGTGACATGTAAGTGCTTAGAAAAATACATCGTAGGAACAGGCTTCAAATTATTTTGGAAATAGCAAGGTTTTTAAAACATTCTTTCTTTTCAGGCTTGTATTGAAAGTTTAAAGTGAATCTTTTTTTTACAAACAATAATGTGATATTTTATACAATAGGATACACAGAATTGCTGTTATATTGTATTTTGATATAAATTAGATTTTAGTTCTTTTTTGGTAGATAGGTAGACAGACAGACAAAGACAGACAGATGGACAGACGGATGGATGGATGAAGGTCCCCTGCGATCTTTGTTACCCCCCCCCCCCTTTACCCAGGTAGAGAACCTCGGTTCTAGCTGACAAAAGGTGTTCCCAAATAAAGCTCTTATTTTTGTTTTGCAGGACCTCTGTTATGTTTTATTGGAGCCACAAAAAAAAAGAAAAGTGATGACCTCCAATGACGAGATCATGTTCTGGTTTGGTAATACAAGGTCTATTAGAAAAGTATCCAACCTTATTATTTTTTTCAAAAACCATATGGATTTGAATCACGTGTGATTACGTCAGACCAGCTTGAACCCTCGTGCGCATGCGTGAGTTTTTCCACGCCTGTCGGTTGCGTCATTCGCCTGTGAGCAGGCTTTGAGTGAGGAGTGGTCCACCCCCCTCATCGGATTTTCATTGCCAGGAAATGGCGGAATGATTTGGGCTTTTTTTCCATCAGAATTTTTTCAGAAACTGTTAGAGACTGGCAGCTGGAAACCATTAGAAAAATTTATCTGGCTTTCGGTGAAAATGTTACGGGCTTGGTAGAGAATAAGGAGTGTTACTGTCGCTTTAAGGACGGCCCCCAGCGGCTGTGGGGCACGTCGTTGCTTTGCGCCATGCGGCACCGCCATGACGCGCGAAGCCTCCGCTCCTCTTTCCATGACAAAAACTCCTGTAACAGTGGAATGTGCCGTTCATTTCCAAACTGGATGCTGTGTTTTATCCGGGACGTCGTCTGACTAGCACAGGAATTGTGAAAAGACGTGGACATCAGCACTTTTTCGGCACATTGAGACAGACGTGCAGAGGAATTCTGCGTGTCACGGCGGTGCTGCATGGCACAAAGCAATGCCGTGATGAAGCCTCACAGGACATGTTCTGGCATGTCCAGGCACATCCACAATTTCTCGGATAATCACTCGATGGAAAAACCGCCGACAGCTGTCTGAACGCCATCTCAAAGCCGTCCTGTGAGACCAAAACGGAGGTGGTTTTGTCTCGCTCCAGTAGCAAATCCATCGTGACACGCGAAGCCTCCGCTCAGCTTTCCATGACAAAATCTCTTGTTAAAAGTGAAATCTGCCGGAAAATGGTTGATGTCCAGGTCTTGTGATAACCAGAGAAATGGCACACGATGGTCACGGATCCAGACAGCCATCCGTTTAGAAATGAAATGGTCGTTCAGCCTGTCGATGGCGGCTTTGGAGCGCGGCGTGCCCCACAGCCGCTGGGGGCCGTCCTTAAAGCGACAGTAACACTCCTAATTCTCTACCAAGCCCGTAACATTTTCACCGAAAGCCAGATAAATTTTTCTAATGGTTTCCAGCTGCCAGTCTCTAACAGTTTCTGAAAAAAATCTGATGGAAAAAAAGCCCAAATCATTCCGCCATTTCCTGGCAATGAAAATCCGACGAGGGGGCTGGACCACTCCTCACTCAAAGCCTGCTCACAGGCGAATGACGCAACCGACAGGCGTGGAAAAACTTACGCATGCGCACGAGGGTTCAAGCTTGTCTGACGCAATCACACATGATTCAAATCCATACGGTTTTTGAAAAAAATAATAAGGTCAGATACTTTTCTAATAAACCTCGTATATTAGCACATTTTCTCCAAATAGTCACTACTTTCCAGATTCACTCACTTACTCACCTTTGACTGTTTACTCCAATTAAGGGTCACGGGAGGGCCGGAGCCTATCCCAGCAGTTACAAGGTGTAAGGCGGGGTACACCCTGGACATGACACCAGTCTGTTGCAGGGCCACATACAGACAAACAAACACATTCACACCCACACGCACACCTACGGACAATTTAAAGTTTCCTTTTCACCTAACCTGAATATTTTTGGATGTGGGAGGAAGCCAGAGCACCCGGACGGAAGCCACACAAACATGCAAACTCCACACAAAACGGACACAGGTGGGAATTGATCCCATGACCTTCTTGCTGTGAGGCAACAGTGCTCACTACGAAACCACCGTGCTGCGTACCTTCCAGATTATGACACATATATTATGCATAGCAGTTCTTTTCTCACAAGTCCAACATTGAAATTTATTACGTTTACAAAGAATTAAAGAAAACAAATTCTTGACTATGAGAGACTGAAAACAGGAAGTCTGGCATTTTTGTTTTATTAATGGATAATTTCCAGCAGATTAATCTGTTCATCATTTCAGATGGAAGCATTAGTCAGTTTACAGTTCTTCAGGGTTCGATAAGGTGTATGATAACATTCATTTTGTTAAATGAACCATTTATTACTGTCCCAGCAATGAGAAGAAGCATGCACACCACACTCACTGATGATGCCTCACTCCTTGATGCCCCCTTATAGAGATACCCAGAAACCGGTGATGAACAATGTATACATTCCCACTTTCCTCACCAGCTCTGAAGTAATGGAGCTGTAATGGGATTACATTAGGTGCAGACTTATTGCTTTTCACCTAAAGTGTTCCATGTTACCATGTAATTAGTTTACAATCGCACAGCTCAGTGGTCCTTACGGTATGTGTCCACTTACACAGGACATAAAACAGCACTCTTGTTGTCGCTCTGGTTTTGCCATTGTCATGCGCACAGAAGGCATAAATCATGGACACGGCTCAGCACACGGCTCATTCTTACCCGAGGCCATCAAATATGGTCATCAGGTATTGCAAAGACTTTGCTCCCGTCTGACCGTCTGTCTTAGCATAAGTCCAGTCCTAATATTGCCAGAGTCTTCCAATTCACAGGGAACGTTCTTGGGACACAGACCTTGTACACGTTCAGAGATGGCTAACCTTGACCTATTTTAAGAGGTCAAAATGTCACATTCTGTTTCTTTTTTTTCAGGGGTGGGGGTGACAGCCAATCAGAGTAGAGCGGCACTGTGACTTTCAATGGCTAGTCTAGCTAGCTGCAAACTCTGATTTGTTTGTGTGTAAATATAACGTCTTTGTCATATATTATGTAAAAGCTAGCAAGAAATAAACACTTCTACACTGGAAAACGCTATTATTGTAACCTGACAGCACCTCTGGAGTCATTTCCAAGACATTTTGCGGATGTCAGCGTGCAAGTTAACTTCCGCTAACTCAAAACAAACTTTCACTCTTGTCAAAAGTATGCGCACAAGCACACTCTCTTGCAGATGCCATTTAAAAGAAAAATATTGTTATGATTGATTGATTGATTGATAAATGGGCTTTATTGACCATGTACAAATTGTATGTATAAGTATTATTAATATAATAAGAATAGTTATTCAATATTATTTCATATATTATTTTATATTATTATTATTATTATATTTTATATTATTTTCATATATATTTTAAGCATTGCACACACACACACACACTTCACTTCGCTATGCAATGAAGGGTCACAGGGGGCTGGAGGCTATCCCAGCAGTCATAGAGCGTGAGGCGGGGTACACCCAGGACAGGACACAAGTCTGACACAGGGCCACAAACAGACAAACAAACACATTCACACCCACTCGCACACCTACAGACAATTTAAAGATTCCAATCCACCTAACCTGCATGTCTTTGGATGTGGGAGGAAACCGGAGCACCCAGAGGGAATTGAACCCATGACCTTCTCGCTGTGAAGCAACAGTGCTAACCACGAAGCCACCGTGCTGCCCATTTTAAGCACTGCGTTATATTTAAAGGTAAAAAGCAAACAAAAACAAAAAAGGCTTCCAATGTTTCATATTAAGAACATGTTGAGTGAATCCAAGCTGCTCGGGATGCAATTTGCCCTCAGGTTGGGACTGAAGGCGGGACCTCAACTCAGGAGTGACATTTCTTCGTGCCTGCACATGTGGAACATTCCACACACAAATTGTCATGGCACGTAAACACTGCAGTCACAGTGTTCTCAGCTGTTTTGACATATGGCCTAACGGTGAAACGTGCAAAGCCTGTGAGCTTTTGTGATGTGATCTGTGAAGTGATTTGCCATTCTGAGTGTTCGTAGCACCAGCTACACTGATAGAAGCATTGGGTTCCTGACATGAGAGGAAGGCAGATGTGACGACACAGATGTTCTTCGGGCGTTTTGACTCTTGCTGTCTTCCTCTCATGTACCCTCTGCCTCATCTTTGTAATCATTTTATGTGCATTCAGAAATTCTCCAATTCATAGCAAATTGCTGCACCAGTCAAAGCACTTTTTTTTTTAAAACATCAAGCAAGTCATGTGGCTGCCAAGGATGGAGCCCTGCTGTGCTCACATTGTGCCCTTCACGCAGCACGTGTTTCCTCTGCACTCATCTGAAGAACGCTTCTGAACACTGTCCTGTTTTGGCTGTCACTCTCAGAGATAAAACCAGCTTTAACGTGAGCGCTCTTACAGTGCAGCTTTAATCTAATCACGATCCATTGTGCAGTGAAGTAGGCTTGTGTTAACTGGAAGCAATCTATATACAACATCCATCTGTGGAAATAAACACGAAAGGCCAATTCCCAGCAGAGCCTCTCCAAATGGTGCTGGGCCACTTTAAAAATCATTGGGGTTCAATGTTGTCATGTCAGATAAAGTGTGATGGAGATTAGAAACTTGTAAATTATTTTGCTAAGGGACATCGTCCACTTCTTCAAGATGATGATGATGATGATGATGATGATTATTTACCTAACACCCCGTTTACACTGAGTCCACAACCGATGTCAGAGTTTCCAACCGTCCCGCATTAAGCGGAACAGTTCCGATATTTACCCCCATGTCCCGACAAGAAACAAAAGCATTGCTACCTTAGGAAGTCGTGTTAGCCAATACGTTGGAAACCTGCTGATTGCATAAAGCACTCCAACATAGTCACACCAAGCTCATCACAATTTGATGCAAAAAGGTTCATTTTGGCCAAATATCAGTGCGTGATGAGTTGGGTTACCCCCTTTGCCTCACTATGTGATGGAAGGGGAAATCCAAACACGGACCCTAAATATAACCTTAACCACAACCAGAACCACAACACAGATGAATCTTCCCTGATGACACGGAAAGGAAGCGGATAGGTTTTCTATTGTCAGAGAGAAATGACACCGCTGTCACAATATATGTTTCCCCGTGTGTCACTAAATATCACAAAGAGGCTGCCGAAAGTGTCACATAGCGACACAAAAGGGCACTGACCAAGCATGAACATGTGATGAGTTGGGAGTGAGAATGTGTTGACCACTAATCTCTATGCAGTGGGTTGGGCAGTGCTGTTGTGTGCGTCTGACACATTGTGCATCAAGATCAGTTGTATTTCCCACGTCGGCACACGCGCGTCACATTCATGTGACAGAGCATAGCAATATTGTGATTGAGCATGGCAACAGTGTGACTGAGTATAGCAACGTGGTTGCCATATTGGTATGTCTTGAAATGAAGCGGACCAAGTCAGGCGTTGTCAGGAGAATGAAATACTTTCCACGCACTACATGGCAGAAAAGAAGATGTAGAGGACAATATTGTGGCCATGATTTTCTAACTTTAAGTCAATCAGAAAAAGGTAGATACATTTACCAATGTCACGTCCAGTCACTACAATCCCAAGAGTTTCCTCACCTGCTGTGAGATTATAGAAAATAAATTCATAACAGTGAGTGACAGCAAGAAAAAAAAGCTGGGAATAGGACTGGTTAATGGGGAAAAAAGAGAAAAAACATCAGCTTTTCAAGATTAAAATTATAAATTTAATATGTATATGTCACGGACATGAACGAGCGAAGCTCTTCAGCATCTCACCATGTCATTTAGGTCCTTGAGACTTTTTTTTAGTAAATGCTTTAGGAGAGCATTAGCATGGCTAAAACCTTTCAGCTTCTGGGAGAGCTCCACCCCCCCGACCCCCTGCCTTTTTAAGAATTTTTCTTTATTTGCCTCTCACATGCCTGGAAGCTCCTCACCATCTAACTATGTCATTTAGGTCCTTCAGACTTTTTTTTTTTTTTCAGTAAAATGGTTCTTGGGAGCATAAGCATGGCTAAAATCTTTCAGCTTCTGGGGGTGAGGTGGGGACCTCCACTCCCCCAGACCCCCCACCTTTTTAAGCATTTTTTTTTTTTTGCCTTTCAGTTTCGGCATGGGCGACGCTCCCCCAGACCCCCTGCCTTTTTAAGCATTTCCATTCAGCTTCTGGGGTGCTGCACCCCCCAGACCCCACTTATTACAGCCCTCTTAACCCCCTGACACTTTAAGCATTTTTTAAATGTAGATGTAAATTAATATTCAAAGTTTTCAGCTAGTTGACAGTAGGGCTGTACAATATGGCCAAATTATCATATCTCAATATTGTCATATCAATATGATATAGGATATTCATTCAGATTCATTTTAAAATTCATTTTAAAATTTTATTGTTTACTTGTTACTTGCTACTAAGATGTGGAACAAGTTACCGCTCCACATCAGGCAGGCCTCTTCACTTTTTGTTTTTAAAACTAATCTTAAAACCCATTTTTATGCAATGGCTTTTAACCCGGAATGAGATCTTGATCTGTTTTGGTTGTTTTAACTGATTTTACTTGTTTTAGTTTAATTTTTTTTTTTGGGGGGGGGGGGGGGGGGGGGCTTGGTTTTTTTTTTTTTTTTTTGTACTTTGTGGTTTGTTACCTTTTATATGTCCCCTTGTGTACAGCACTTTGTTTCAGCTGCAGCTGTTTTTTTTTTAAAGTGCTTTATAAATAAAGTTGATTTGATTTGACTTTTAAAGTTTTGAGTGGCTTGGCTCCCATGTATCTGACTGACCTCTTACATATATACACCCCTCGAAGGTCTCTCCGATCTGCTGACCAGTTACTTCTTGCTGTCCCCAAGTCAAGACTGAAACACCGGGGTGACTGAGCTTTTGCTGTGGTGGCCCCCAAACTATGGAATGAGTTGCCTTTGTGTGTTAGGCTGGCTCCTTCATTGGAGGTTTTTAAGTCCCGCTTAAAAACACATCTTTTCTCTAAGGAATTTCAAAATTGTTCATGTTCTAGTCAGTATTAGTCATGTTGGTCACTTTTTAATTAATTTTTTTTTTTTATCTGTGTTGTATTTTAATAATGTCTTATTTGGAAAGCACTTTGTTAACTTTGTCGGTCGTTTAAAGTGCTCTATGAATAAAGTTGGATTGGATACGATATGACTATGATTTCACACAAAGTGCAGCAACAGTGAAAATTAAACATTTTTAAACAAAACAGTAATAATACCACACTCATTTTGCACTCATCATAAGGTTAGGATACTGTGCCCTCCAAAAGTATTGGAATGCTTGGTATTTCACACATTTTACTTTGTTTATGCCATTTCAAATACAAGAAATACAAAAAAAAAAAAGAAGAAAAATTTCTAAAATGATCTTCCTCAAACTCAAACTGAAAGTAAATCTCTAAAACTTTATAATACCTGTAAATACTAATCAGTTTTATTGCCACTTTTCTTCAGACAAGTCAGGTGATGGAAACATGAACATTTCCAAGTCACTGAATATGTCTTGGACTTTATTTACATCAGTTATGAAGAAATACAAAAGCTTCTTTCACCAAAACATCAAATCTAGGCTTTCATCTCAGATGTACTTTCTGGCAAATTGTAGCTGAACGTTCAGGTCTTCTTTTTAAGAAAATCCTCCTCTACACCACTCCATCAGGAAGCTGGATTTTATGTTTTTAATTATTTTATATTAAGTAGCAGACATTTGCTTTCAGTTTGAGTTTAAGGAAGATAACTTTAGATTTATTTACAACCCCAATTCCAATGAAGTTGGGATGTTGTGTGAAATGTAAATAAAAACAGAATACAATGATTTGTAAATCCGCTTCAACCTATTTTCAATTGAATAAAACACAAAGACAAGATATTTAATGTTCAAACTGATAAAGTTGATTGTTTTTGTGCAAATACGAGGTCTATTAGAAAAGAAACCGACCTTTTTATTTTTTTATAAAAATATTTGGATTTGAATCACGTGCAATTACATCAGCCAACCTTGAACCCTCGTGCGCATGCGTGAGTTTTTTCACGCCTGCCGGTTGCGTCATTCGCCTGTGGGCAGGCTTTGAGTGAGGAGTGGTCCACCCCCCTCGTCGGAATTCCTTTGTCTGACTTCTTCCTGAGAGACTGGCGCTTTGCTTGATCTAAATTTTTTCAGAACCTGTGAGACACATCGAAGTGGACACGATTCGAGAAATTCAGCTGGTTTTCGGTGAAAATTTTAACAGCTGATGAGAGATTATGGAGTGTTACTGTCGCCTTCAGGACTTCCCACGAAGCGGGACGTCGCGCCGTGCTCGGAGGCGCCGTCGTCAGCCTGTTTCGAGCTGAAAACCTCCAAATTTAAGCCTCTGTTGTCCCAGGACGTCGTGAGAGAACAGAGAACTTTCAGAAGAGGTTGGGATCAGCAGTTTATCCAGACATTCCACTGTTAAAGGAGATTTTGTAATGAAAGACGTGCGGACGGATTGGCGCGTCGGCAGGCAGCTGGCGCGGCGCACCGCCACAGGAAAAACACCTCCATGTTGATAACCATTTGTAAAAACCAGGCGGCTTTTGATGGCTTTCAGTTGAGTGAGTATCTGAGAAACTATTTAACAGCTGGACATGTTCCTCCTTAAGGCTTCCAACGGAGCACGGCGCGCCCTGCTTGTCTTTAATCCGTTTGTAATGATCCTTAATCTGTGTGACGCCCAGAGTATCTTCACCGAAAGCCGTCTGAATCTTCTGAATGGTTTCCACCTGGCTGTCTCTCACAGTTTCTGGAAAAATTTGATTCAGTGCTGCTCCAATCGCTCAGCCATTTTCCTGACAATGAAAATCCGACGAGGGGGGTGGACCAGTGATCACTCAAAGCCTGCCCACAGGCGAATGATGCAACCGACAGGCGTGAAAAAACTCACGCATGCGCATGAAGGTTCAAGCTTGGCTGATGCAAGCGCACATGATTCAAATCCATATAGTTTTTTTAAAAAATAAAAAGGTTGGATAGTTTTCTAACAGACCTCATTAATGTTACAAAACATAATTCTGCTCTAACAATAATATTGAAAGATCTCTGAGGGCCGTTCCCACCCCTGCAGAGTTGTACAATGGTTTAGTCCAGGTGCACAGGTGGCATGTTGACACATACACACACACACACACACACATCCCAAACGGGATCTCACAGAAAGAGGAGGTGTTTAGTGGTGCTGAAACAACTAATCGATTTAATCAGTTATTAAAATAGTTGTCAACTAATTTAGTCATCAATTAGTTGTTAAATAACTTTGTTTTACCGTAAATGTTTTGTTTCTTCCATATAAATCAACCGTTTCTGCAGCGCGGCTTTGCTTTGAACCTTGAACCAATCGAAGCAGTGATTCGCAGATCGAATCACTGCTTCGATATGGTGCTTTGTTGATTCAGTGTTTTATTTTGCTTAATCTTAATTTTTTCCCCACTAAAACCCCAAAGAGCATCTGTCTGTGAGCAACATTTGCCGTTTTATGTTAATCTGACCTGTTATGGTCTTCTGAAACAGTTCATAGATGTATTTTATGACTTAAAAACGGGACCAATGCTAATGCGTTAGCATGTCTATGGCGTTTTCAATGTTAAAGTTAGCATTAAGCTGTTGCAGCTGTCAGCACATTTGTTTTCTGTGTAATAATTCATGGCTCAGTGTTTGCTGTCGTAAAAGAGTCAAATGTATTACAAATTGTAATATTTTATTCATTTATTTTTATTTATATATCAATAATAATAATAGCAACAACAACAATAATAGTAATAATGATTAATAATGCCACAATACAGTTTTAGAGAAATGAACAAAAAGAATCTGATAAAAGAAAACAGAAAAGATTAAACCAACTAACAATGAACATAAATAAATAAATATATAGATAACTGTTTCCTGTGAACACCTAGTGACTCTTAAACATCCACTTCCTCCCTGTTTTATTTAAGTTTAATGACAATTTGTTTTGGTCAAACCACATCTAAGCTGTGTTTTTACACAAGAAAAAAATAAAATGCAGTAAACTGCACATTTGTGTCTTTTTTCATGAAAATATCTTATTAAATATAACATTTTACACTTTCGTCAGGCCTTTAAAATACTTTTGTGGACTCTTGCTGTAATATGTTGTCAGTGGTTGAGATAGTTGGTGTAGGCATCTAAAAGTGCTCATAATCGGTTGAAACCTGATAGAAATCTCTTTGTGGTGTGTCGGTGATGTATGTATGTGAAAAATAAAACAAAACACTACTCCAGGTATGTTTTTGAGGAGAATATAATATCATAACTTTGTTACTTTGTTACAAGGTCAAACGTTGATGTTAGGTGATAAAGCCCTTTTAATAATAACTCAAAGAAATAATGGCAAAACTCACATGTATGTAAAAAAAAACCAAAATGATTAATGGAAAAAATAATCGACCGATGAACTGAGTAGTAAAATAATCGTTAGTTGCAGCCCTAGTGTTTAGGCTGAAATAAAATTTTTCTTTCCTAAAAAATCAAAGTCCGGATTTCAAAAAAGAAGAGAAAAAAGGACAGGGAAAGAAAACTAAATGGGGGAAGGCAGCTGCTAACCAAATTCTTTGAAAAGAGAGGTGAGCCTGAAAGCTAGCTATATTGAGTTGGGGGGTCTGGGGGATTTGGTGCATTCCTGTGCATTTTAACAGACGGGAATGCACCAAATTGCACCATTTTTCTAGAAAAATGGTGCAATTTGGTCCCCCAGACCCCCCAACTCAATATTGCTCCCCGAACTTTAGAAAGGGTTCTGACTCCCAGGTGTGATCTAAGGTATAGATGATTTAGACCTGGTTTGACTACACATTAGAAATTTGGCGTTTGTGTTAATAAAAAAGAAGATAACACTGTGTGTGTGTGTGTGTGTGGGGGGGGGGGGGTCTTCAAATGGGTAGTACCTAGGGCCCAGAATTTGGTGCTACACCCCTGTGGCACTGCATCAAAAACTGACATCATTATACAAAGGATCTTATCGCATGGGCTCAGCAACACTTCAGAAAACCACTGTCAGTTAACACAGTTTGTTGCTACATCTACAAGTGCAAGTTAAAACTCTACCATGCAAAGCGAAAGCCATACTTCAATAACATCCAGAAACGCCACCGCCTTCTCTGGGCCCGAGCTCATTTGAAATGGACAGACGCAAAGTGGAAAAGTGTGCTGTGGTCTGATGAGTCCCCATTTCAAATTGTTTTTGGAAATCATGGATGTTGTGTCCTCCGGACAAAAGAGGAAAAAGACCATTCAGATTGTGACCAGCGCAAAGTTCAAAAGCCAGCATCTGTGATGGTATGGGGGTGTGTTAGCGCTCATGGCATGGGCAACTTACACATCTGTGATGGCACCATCAATGCTGAAAGGTACATCTAGGTTTTGGAGCAACACATGCTGCCACATCTTTGTCAGGGATGTCACTGCTTATTTCAGCAAGACAATGCCAAGCCACATTCTGCACGTGTTACAACAGCGTGGCTTCATAGTAAAAGAATGCGGGTACTAGACTGACCTGCCTGCAGTCCAGACCTGTCGCCCATTGAAAATGTATGGTGCATTATGAAGCGCAAAATACGACAACAGAGATCCCAGACTGTTGAACAACTGAAGTCGTACATCAAGCAAGAATGGGAAAGAATTCCACCTACAAAGCTTCAACAATTAGTGTCCTCAGTTCCCAAACGCTTATTGAGTGTTGTTTTAAGGAAAGGTGACGTAACACAGTGGTAAACATACCACTGTCCCAGCTTTTTTGAAACGTGTTGCAGGCATTACAGTTTCTGTCAATTGCTAAGACACATTTCTCAAAAGCTGCTCTCCTTTTCTCTAAACTGTGAACACAAAACCCAGTTTTCAAGCTACATTCACAAAACCCCAGACTCTTCTTGCAAAACCAAACTTTCACCTCAAAACAGTTCAATCTGTGCTCAAAACTGAACTATGTTGTCAAATCATGCCCCGAGTCATTCAAAATTAAAAACACTACTGAGCAGTCTCTAAACTCGACATAGAAAAATAGAAAATACAATGATCAGGACATGAAGCTGTAGAAATAAATGGTTATTGTTCACTGTAGGCTAAATGCAGGTTGCAAAAGAAAAAACTGTGCATTTAGCACTTGTACATAGTAAAAAAAGTACAAATAACAGAAATCCTGTGCATTTACATGTAGCACTTGTACAGTATAAAACAAATAGAAATCATGTGTATTTAACAGTAGTATGTAAGTCTACGTAAAAATAAAGTACAAAAATATACATGCAATACTAGGCCTACAAACAGTGAGACTAACCCTCCATACTACAGTACATTGGCACAGTAATGTACTGAAACATGTATTTACTTACAGTATACTGTGGTACAGTATATATTATAGTCATACAGTAATTCTGTCAACATTTACATACTATAAAGTCAAAAAAGGTAATTATGTGTTCTCTAAATCTTTGGATTATGGTGGGCACAGTGAATCTACTGATGTTTGGTTGGACCCTTTGTCCGGCCTCCCTCATGCTCATACCATGGACAAGAACATGGTCGATCACAGTATCTCTGATTTCATCAGATATGACTGTTCTTTGTCTTCTCTGACCACTTTGACCACCTCAACCACCTCTCACACGAACACCTCTCTTCAGATTTCTATCCATTGTAGTGCCTTACAAACCAGTGCTCTCTGAACTGGCTTATATATGTTCTCTCACATCATTGGCCACCGGTGTGATCAATTTTGAGTTGTGTTCAACCAGTGACACCTGTGCATTAACTGTGTTTGACTTTTGCCACCTGGCAAGTTGTATCTAAACAGGTGAAAAGTGTTTCTGGTTTCATCAAAAGAGTGACTATAGTAGGTTCAGGCAACTGAGCATTTGGTTCAGACAATAGGGTTTAGTGTTTTAGCAGTTGAGAAAAACTGTATTAGTCCATGGCTCAAACAACGTGTTCAGTTCAAATCTGAGGCAAACATTTTCCTTCTACTAAGGTTGGTTAGAACATTTTGTGGTATACAGCACCAGCTAATGGACAGGGGGAACCTATCAGTCAATATGACTTACTGATTTCAAAATGCAGCTCTTTTCAACCCGACGTGCGGTGCCATGACATGTCAATCATCTGTGTCCAATCAGATTTCAGGGGAGTCCAGTGCAACCCTGGCCTCCACTCTAGCTCCACCCATGGCAGGAAGTGTTCAACACTTGACAATTCCTGTTTCACTGTGGACTCAAAATTTGGCACTTGCTGTTTCAGTGTGAACTTCCCATTGATTTCATGAGATCTCATTTGTCAATCCAAGAAGTGTCAATCCAGGAAGTGTTTGACATTTGACATTTTGTGTTTCACTGTGGACTCAAAATTGGGCACTTCCTGTTTGGGACTCCCTGTACCATGAGCGAGCTTTGTGCCGCTGCACATCATTTCACTCGTATGAAGAATTCAATTTAATTTTCGCTTTAGTTTCATTTATATAGAGCCAAATCACAACAGAGTTGCCTCAAGGTGCTTCACACAAGTAAGGTCTAACCTTACTAACCCCTAGAGCAACAGTGGTATGGAAAAACTCCCTGTGAGTAAGAAACCTCAAGCAGGTGTGACCCTCTGCTTGGGCTACAGAGATAAATTACAGAAACAATTCACAAAACGAATATACAGGAAAAGCTGTTGGTGCACAGAACAGGAGGGTCTCCAGCACAAATACCACACCCATCTCTAGACAGAGCTGCACCTTAAACAGAGAGAAAAAACAGAATCAGGCATCTATCAGAATCAAGATCATGTATTCTCTGGGATTAAAGTCACAAATGTACAAGAAAAAAAAAGAAAATTGTGTGTGTGTGTGTGTGAAGGGGTGCAGGGGTGTGTGATTTCATCATTAGACCACATTACTTCCCACTACAGACGTCAACACTTGGTGATGCACATGCACACACACCACTGAAGACCCTCTGGGGCAAACCCTCCTTAATTAAGCACCTGAAGACATTTCACACTTATTTGAGAAGTTGATAAGGTAAGAACATAGATCATCATACTGAAATAAAGGCCTCTCTTTTGTGTTGTATTGCCAAAAAAGACATTCAGTCACTCTGAAAATGAATCCAACTGTACTTGACATCTCAGATTAAGTCGTACCTATACAGTCATGTTGCTATTAATAGATCAGCAAATATATACCCAGGACATTCAGCTGAACTGCACTCGGACTCCCTGCCTTGGCCCATCCTTAAATTGGCTCGCAACAGCCCGGTGCAGCCACGGTGAATTTCAGCTGTTGCACGTACAAATAAACATTCAGCCCCATCCTTAATTTTTGAATTCTCTGGTTGACTCTGTTTCAAGTACAAATTCATCAGTGCTCAATTTGATCTCCTGAAAAATCCCCGGTGTGAACAAATAAATATACTTTTGTATGTAATGGCAGGGACAATGGAGTTCATGTGTGTGTGTGTGTGTGTGTGTATGTGTCTGTGTTTGTGTGTGGTGGGGGCTTAGACAAACAGTGGCGACTTCACATTGTGACGCTGATCAACCATCAGTGATCGACGATGGAATCGCCCAATTGTCAAACACGATTATAACACTTTTAGAGTGACTTTTGTGAGTTATAATTATTTGATTTTTTAATTGCTAAATATATAATTGGATTATAATGGTGGGCACAGCTAATGGAAAAGCTAGCTTTGATAACCATTAAACCACTAACTAAAAAGTTAACTTTTATAACCTAAACTGATAAACCACTAAAAAATTTAGTGGACGTTACGGCTAACTGCTAACTTAGTATCGACTCGGTCACTGTCGGCTGCTGATAATCCAGGTTCAAGTTTAAGCACCGCAGAGGCTGCTGGGTAAATTCAAAGGCAATGACAAACACAAAACAAATGCATGAAAAATAAATAAATAAAACCCAAAATGCTGCCATCATCTTTATCAAAAGCAGTAAATTGCAGTATTAGGCATCACGGTTTATCTCTATATTATAGGTCTATAAACCTTTAACTGAGCTACGGCTCACCTGTGTTGCGTTCACAAATGCAAAACAAATGCATTAAAAAAATACTGACTTTTGAGCTGCTTACATACCGTTTTTGTCGACAGTGTAACTTCTTGTTTTCTTACCAGAGCTTGTGTGCTTTGACCTGTGAACCGGAAGTGTTCATCAGCTCTCTGCGTTCAGAACTACCATGTATGATCTTAGGGTTTACAGATGTTTTTAACCGTTACATTTACTCACTTTACCATCAAAACAAAACAAAACAAAAAAATGTTACCAGAACTAAATTTAGTGAAGCTAATTGGTCCATTGATGGTTTTCAAAGCTATCTGAAAAGCTAATCTGCTGCTTTGCTAATTAGCGGAACTGTGCCCACTACTGCTGGATTATCACCATCACTTTGACAAATAAAGTCATACACACTGTTCCTCAGGGGCGTAGGTTTGCATATGGACCATAGGGACAAGTCACAACCAATATTTTAGGATGGCAAAATAGTCCCTACCAATATTTAGCATTTTTGTTTATATAACAAAATCATTCACTATTTTTTTGCGAACTCGATACTATAATTTTAGTCGTCACGTTTTGTGTTTTCGACGTGCCAGAGTGACAGGGTTACCATGTTGCAATTTCATTGGCTCACGTTCTTCTCACATGGACGTAAACAAAGCGCATCTCGTGGCAGGCAGTGCTTCATTTGTAAAGTGGGAGGTCCCGGAGCAGAGAGGATGGGTGGCTCCGGTGCAGTGTTGCCAGATGTACGATAATTATCGTATTTGTACGATAGTTGTGCCCTCTGTACGATGTACGATCAATAATGGGAAAAAATCCAATATGTACGATAATTTCAGTTGGTTGCCCAAACACGCATCTCTCTCTGACACCCAAGAATCATTTTGCAGGCGTTGCACTCAGTCGGCATCAAAGACACAACACACACAGGGCTGCTGCTGGCTTTCGGCGACCATCATTTGAAAGCCCGCCCCCTCTCATACAGAGTAATGAGTTCCATCCAATCTGTGCCGTGACAGGAAGATTCCCCAACCATCTTTTTTTTCGAAACTTTATTTCAACAAATGCAATAACAAACGAACAAAACACAAGAGCAAAGAGATATACAAGAAAAATAAAAAAAGTTCAAGTTCCTTATGGAGGTGTCAACATTTTTTCTGTGTTCAACAAAATCTGCACAAGTGGCCATGGCATCGGATGACGACAGCCACCTCAAGGTTGAATTCAACTCTTTCTAGTCTGGTAATTGACACGTTTGTGTCCCTTCACAGAAAAAAAAAATCTTTCTAGTCTGGTAGTGCATTTGTGTTGTTTTTGTGCCATAGTTTCCCCATTACTATAATTACTGTTTAAAAATGTGACATAAAATTCTTTGTAAATTAAAAAAAAAAAAAACGCTAAAATAGCTACGTTGTATGCGTTTTGTTTGTGTACGATAATTTATCCCAAAATACTATCATTTTGAGGTTTTGGTACGATAGTTTCATATTTCATATCTGGCAACACTGCTCCGGTGCAGAAAAACAAGAAGGGCGGGGTGGAGGGCTTGCGAACAATGCTGTGCGCCACACTTACAATAAACTGCACACCCACACAAACACGCACACACACCTTCACAAATGACACTAACATCCTGCCTTTTCCTCAAAAATTACTACATTTATGTTTGCTGTCTGTCTCTGTACTTTTCTGTCACTTTTGCGCTCTTTTTCATACTTTCCCTTGTTTCAAAAGTCACCGAACGCACTGTTGGAAAGAACGGGTTCTTGGCTTGCTGTCAAATTTTTCAGAGTGAGGGCTTATATGAGAACTTACGGTAATGAGAATCAGCGGCGCACTAGTTTTTTTTTTTTTTTTTTTTTTCAGCAGCGCACTAGTGTGAAACTTCCGTGTTTTTCCTTTGCGTTATGACATCACAGGCTTACGTTTACCGTAATACACCATATATATCATTGGAAATCTTTTTTTTTTTTTTTTTTTTTTTTTTGGCAAATTAGGTTGCCAGATACCTACAACTGCATTATTGATGAAGAGAATAGATTATACATCTTGGTTGCAAAAACTTTTTTTTTTTTTTGTTAGCTCCACAAGTATTTTTTTTGTTGTCTTGTTCTCTCAGGTGTAGGCCTATAGAATAGATTAGTGATTTTGGGTGCAATTTTGTTATTTAAGCTATTTGTTTGTTTGCCTACACACTTAATAATGTAAATAAAGTGTTAAATTATTCAGCATTATGTCGTCATATGTTATGTATTATGCTGTACTTGTGCGTCTAATGGTATGAGTGGGTTAGGGGGTGGTGGTGGTGGGCAGGGGGGCCGGGGGGGTATTGTCCCTACCAAAGCTGAGACCAAACCTACGCCCTTGCTGTTCCTTACATGAAATACAAATCTTTTCCTTCCTGCATATTTATATTACAAATGGGCACAACTTATATTCTCTGGTCAAATTTTACTAAGAGAGATTTTATCTTAAACCTTTAAGGACGATTGCTGCATGTGCGCATCCAACTCTGTTTTTCATCATTTTTCTATTAATAGATCAGCAAAGGAATGTCACAGAGCCTTCATTAGATGTGTCCTGAAACTACAGAGTGTCTCTTTTCCAGCAATGTCTGTACACAATCTTTTTCTAACATACAGCCATTACTAGAGCTTGGTGAATCTCTCTCTCTCTGTCTCTCTCAATTCAATTTCAATGGAGCTTTATTGACATGGAAAACATACATTTACATTGTCAAAGCAAGTGTTACATAGAGAAAAAAAAATAAATAAGAAGATGTACATACAGTTAACAATATTCTACAGTAAATAAATGTGTAAACAGGATATGGGATTGAAATAATCGTAAAAATGTTGCTTTCAGTGTAAAAAAAACCCCACTATCCTATAAAATGTGTTATATTATACATAGATAAAGTGACATAGCAGTTTAATCTCCTGTTGTGGTTGTACGGTGGTTTATGTCCGTTGTTCCTTCTATTCGTGTCACAGCAGCTTACAAACCTTGCTGCTGTGTATGCACATTGTTGTACTTCACCCAACAGAGAAGGAAGTTTTTTTTATTTTTTTGATGTTGGTCATGCTCTCAAAGTGTTTTTGGGTGTTTGTGATCTGTGGGAAGTATGTGTCTCTCATGTCTTGGTACAGCTGGCAGGTGGTTAGGAAGTGCAGCTTGGTCTCCACCTTGTGCTGTGAGCAGTGGGTGTACAGTCTGTCTTCACTGGGGAGCCAGGTCTGCCTGTGGTGGCCTTTCTCCACGGCGAGGCTGTGTTCACTGAATCTGTACATGGTCAAGTATTTCCTGGGCTTTGGGTTGGTCACAGTGCTCAGGTATTCTGCCACGGAGTACTGTCAGTTTAGGGCCAAATAGCATTCCAATTTACTCTGGTTTTTGGTTGATTTTTAACAATGTGTCACACAGTTTTCTTTTTTGTTTTCTTAAAATTTGGTTTAGTCTAATACAGTTTGTGTTTGGTGTCTCTGCTTGTGTTTGTGTACAGAATCCCAAAACCAAATGGCTGAGGGGGCATCTCTGTACACTCTGTATGTGGATCAGGGGTTTGTTATGGAGCATATTGGAGTCACTATTTTTAACCCTCTGGGGCTGACACCATCATATACGATGGCTGAGTACAAGTTTTACTAAATTATAAATAACTTTTTAATGATATGAGATAGAAACATACTTTTTTTTGGCTGAAAAGTTAACTCCTTGGACTTTCAAGCCAGCCGTCCACCATGTTTGTACTACTCATAGAAGCTGTGTGATGACGTGCGCAATGTAGTGTCCAATCGGAATTGGTTCACCGTCACATGGTTTTCCAATATCCAATCATAGGGCAGAGCAGTCTCACATGGTAGGCCAAAGATTGTTAGGAGCAGCATGTGTTACTCTTGTGAATGTGAATGCTGTTTGAATAGCCTGGCTGCTGGCTCCATGCGTAAAAGCGCAGCGTTGCGCATATGATTGGGGGGTTGTTAAAAGGGCCTCAAACTGTGAAGATAGGTTGTTTACAGTGCAGGAACACATTCCAAGAGGGAGTCAAACTCCATGGAAGTAAAACGTTTGTCTTGTAAGCCTTTGTGTAATAGCAGACAGAAATTGCTTTGAGATGTGGCATAAAGATAAACAAAACGCATAGACCATTTTGTATATAATGTTCAAAATGTGCATTTGTGTTTATTGTTAGAACCTTTATTTTGTAAATTCTTTTGTACAAAATCCCAAACTACCTTTATAAAGTGTCAAAATAGTTGTTTATTATAGTTTGCTGTGTGTTTTGAATAAATGTGTGTGCAAATAAGGGTTAGTGGGTATCATCCTAATTCTGCTCTGCCTGCATTGTTCGTTTTTTTTGTTTTTGTTTTTGGACATGGAGGATGGATTAGCAGAATTCTGCATGCAGAGTCTCAATTTGGTGTTTGTCCCATTTTGCAAAATCTTGGTTGGAGAGCAGGCCCCAGACCTCACAACAATAAAGAAAAATGGGTTCTATGACGTAGTCCAATATCTTGAGCCCTTCTTGCCTTGTCTCTCAGGTCATTTACAGTTTTGTTGAACTTGACTGTGGTGCTGATGTTTATAAGCGAAGTGCACATCTCGGGCCGCGGGGTGCATTATGGGTACGCGAAATTTTTCGGCTACCAATCCACATTCAAAGACAGCGGAAAGCAGTGAGGAGTGCTGATTTGTACCATTTCAACCGCTGGAAAGTTGACAATTTAAAGCATTTTTATAAGCTCCGCGGACTGCCTGTTACAACCAGGGCTGCGTACCACAGTAGACAGAACGGGAAAGAAGAGCTGGCTGTGCTTGCGTGTGCTGCCTTGGTACAGAAACTACCATTGGTGCTGACAAAGAAGGAAGAGAGAGCTGCTGTCGAAAATGACTACCAGTCCTTGTTGATCATTGGAGACAAATTTCTGACCCCTTGAAGGCAACTGAAGGATGATTAGACAAAGTCCAGGGTAAAACTGTGGATATTGCAGAATATTTGCTAAGCAGGGATGAGAAATCGCTACTCCACCAGCTTCGTAATGACTACGAGGAAGGTGGGTCTCACATATAAGTCGCGTTTGTTTTGATAAGTTGACAGACATACAGTGATACATGCATGCATGCAGTTCATTTATAGAACATGTCAATATTACAATATTACATGCCACATCATTCATGGCGCGACATTACAGTCATAAGCCGATGCACGGAAATGGCACCATCAACCACATTATAATTCGGCACAGTTTCAGGATATTGACAAAATAAATGTGTGCAAGAAACTTACAATTTTAGTCCATCTTTTATGTCCGTCTGGATCTTTCTTTTCTGTGGGGAAATTGTGTAGAATGAATGGAGGTTTACAACCACATGTCTTCTTCTTTCCGTCTTTGGGTGGACTTGGCGAAGCCTTGCAATCATGTGTTTTGAGCCACCTTTCAAGCCTATAAATTCTGTTGGAGCATTTGAAAACAGCAAACAGCTTGTCATTATTGTATGCGTCGCTTAAGACTTAAAGCCTTTGAAACAATCCCTGTAAGCCTTAACTTTTACAGTCCGCTAACACTACTGTATACGAAATTCAATGGTAGCGGTGTGTGTTTGGTAGCTGGAATTTCTGACCCCGTTTGGCCCACGCATGCGCAGATGCATTGCGCACTTCGCTTATTCCGGGGTAGGTGTGTTTTTTGTGTGTGTTCTAGGACCGTCTTATCCAGGAAGAAATTATATTTGTGTGACTGGAGGCTGGTTCCTTTTTGGTTAGATTGGTTAGATTCACTGTGAAGGCTCAGGTTTGGGAGAAATTGTGTAAAAGGACAAGTTGTTGTAACCCTTCTTTGGTTGGAGACAGAAATACCATCTGCAAAAAACAGGCATTTGATTTCTGTGCCCACTAGAGTGATGCCCAGTGCTGCAGACTGTTCTAACGATTTGGCCAATTCATTGATGTATATGTTGAAGAGGGTTGGGCTCAAACTGCATCCCTGTCTAAACCCCCTGCTTTGGGGAAAGAAGTCTGTGAGTGTTTTCCCCAATCTTTATAGCACACTTGTTGTTTGTGTACCTTAAGTTAATGATATCATATGTTTTTCCTCCAACACCACTTTCCAACAGTTTGTACAGCAAATCCTTATGCCAAATTGAATCAAATGCTTTTTTGAAATCTACAAAACAGGAAAATAGTTTGCCTTTGTTTTTGTTTATTGTTTGTCAATCAGGGTGCTGAAGGTGAAAATATGGTCTGTTGTATGGTAATTTGGTTAAAAAAAATGATTTGGGATTTGCTCAGGGCATTGTTTTCAGTAAGGGCCCCCCTTCACACATAGCATGAAGGAGGAATCATGCCATTCATGAAAAATCAGGGCCGCCACTAACCCTCATACACCTGTTGCCACAGCCATTCGCGCACACCAGCGGCCGAAAGACAGAGAGTGACCTGCAAGTGCCCATTTGATTCCTCTCTCGGCAGGTGTCGGCCAAAATCCAGGTGCAATACACGAACATGTAATACCACTTGCAGAGCACTTAGAAAATGTGGGGCCATTCGCACAGCCAGCACAAAAACATCTGAGCGCACAGAGCACAACAAGGCACCTCTCAGCTGATCGCCGGCCAGGCACACACTGACAGCTGGAAATGACGGCTCAGTGCACACAACGTGTTACATTAAAAACACAAAGACCACAGCCAGGACAGGTGTATAAATAATAACTACAATAACTACGAGGAATAACATATCAAACTGACAGAACAGAACTGAGGGGTGACCTGGGAGCCTCTCTGTGACTTGAGAAGGAATGACCCCAGAGTGATTGGTGGTGAGTTTTCTGTGTCAGTGTTTTCAGATGTGTGCATAAGTATTTCCAATTACCAGATGTGTTTGGTATTTATATTACGTAAGCCAGGTTCACAAAATGAGAACGAGAGCTATAATATCGTTTACAGCACAGAAGCGGTGTGCGAGACTGCAGCTTTCGCTTCAGTGCATATGAGAAATCTGTTTTCATATCTCAAAAAATGTGATGTGATTGGCAAAAACGTAGGGCCCCTTCACACATAGTACAAATGTGGTCGAATTGTGCATGAATTGTGCACGAATTGTGCACGAAACAGCAATCGTATGCAATATGTGTAAAATCATAGCTGCCTCCAACGCCTCGTACACCTGTTGCTACAACTATTTGCGCACAACAGCGGCTGAAAGACAGACTGTGCCCTGTGAGAGCCCATTTGATCCCTCTCGCGGCAGGTGTTGGCCAAATTCCAGGTGACACATACAAACATCTAACACCGCTCGCTTGACACTTACAAAATGTGTGGCCATTCGTGCTATTAGCATGAAAACAGTCAGCAGACAATCACGTTCAAGCTGCAGAGAAATTTGTCTAAGTGCTCCACGACTGTGAAGTTGCCAAGTACGCATGTGACGTGCCAGAGTGTCAGCTCCCCCCACAACACGTGTACGTGTGTTTCGCACACTCCACCTATGCCCCCCAACACGTGCGTGTGGTTCGAGGCTCCGTGCAAGTGAGGTGCCTCTCATCTGATCACAGAGTGACACCTTGGTCTATGCGCTGACAGAGTTGTGGCTGGCAGTCAACAGCTGCTGTGGTCCTGGATGTCACAGCTGCATAACACGTACTGTGTTTTGACGGACACGTGTGTGTGTGTGTGCGCTTGCTGTCCTCATGTGGAAATACATAAAAACATATATCACTTTTGCGATGTGCTGGCGAAACAGAGCATCAGTTCATGTGGACACGCAGCAGGTGATATGAATGTCAGTATGAATGACAGTACACGTGTGTCGGGCTGGACACGCGTGTCCTGTGAGCAGTGCAGGATTATATGATAAGCCAACAGTGCGACAAATACGCCACTTTGTGTCACGTATCAGCAGAAATATGCTGTAAAAAACACCATTTGGTCAGTTATCAGGGTGCTGACAGCTGTGTTGGAGTCGTGTTCACATTTTGCTGCCTGTGTTTACAATTTTGCAACAGAGGTGTAATATTGTCTTAAGTGAATGAGAATGTGTTTAGAGTTTTGCAAAAACTGTACATAAGATCTGCCGATTGTGTCTAACTGGGTGAAAACTGCTAAAGCTTTTGTCTAAAAGGTTGCTTTAGTCAAGAAATTAGTTCAGGCCACTGTGAATTTGGTTCAGGGAATGCAGTTCAGTGCTTTAGCAATTCAGAAAAAAATATATTATATGTAAATAATATACAATAAGCCCCTTATCTTCTTTTACTTTTTAATTTTATGTGTGCAGCTATTCCAAGATTTTGTACAGTACCTGTTTTGTTTGTATTTGATTCATAAAAAAACAAAAAAAACAACAACAAAAAACAAAAAAACAATGGGTTTACATGAACTGTAAATGCTGTACCTATTTGTTTTTGGTTCACTTTTTAATTAAAATAATATTATTAAATAAATTAGAATAAAAAGAGATCAATTTATTACCTTCCTGGTAAAAATTGCGAGGCTTTGGGATCATAATACTTAACACTGACAAGCTAACATTAGCTTATGGAGCTGGCTGCAACACTGTTTGTCATAGCTAACCACATCCTGTTGAATGTGACGTGCAGCCAATCAGAAAGCGAGCTGACAGACGTACGGAGCGGAAAATAAAATCAAAACAGCTGTTCTGACTTACCAGAAAGTCCGGTGGTCCCGCTGTCTCCGGTCCTTCGACACCTTTTCTTTTTGTATCGTTTTTTTCCCTCTGTTGTAAATAGTCCACAAAGTACCTCTGTTTGTTTACTCTAAAGTCACATTTAATCTTGAGAGATTTTGCGAGATTTCCTGTCTGAGCTGTGAATGTTTGTGTGTGAAATCTGTTCGTGTGTGGTGTTGTTGTCCTTACCGTGTGGCTGGACACCACACACTGTACGACCAAACCAGTTAGATCCATGATTTTTTATCATCACGTGTGTGGTCTGTCAGGTTTTGGAAACCTAAACATAATTTTAAGATCCTGCCATGTGAACCAGACTTTAGGTAGGTAGGGAGAGTTCCCATGGAATTAAAAAGCTTCTCAACCTACCATCCCTGGTTCTCATGACCAGGTACCTAAGTGGCTCTACTCTTTTTTTTAATAAGATATTTAGATGTACCTTAGTATACACTAGTAGAGTTCCACCTTATATTTCGAATGTGTAATAGAAGATATACCTTGTTGAATTTTCATGGAACCACACTCACGACTCGATCATCACTAAACACAGCACGGTGGATCATGCAATGGAAATAAATCCACTGATAATTTCTTGTGATGTCGTTGTCCCAAGATCCTAATGACTGTGTAGGCTCTCAGTTGTCCGGGTGGTTTCCATAGTAGAGAAGCTTGAAGCTTAGCACCCTCCTAATGACAGGGCAGCTGTCCCTCCTAATGATGGGAAGATTTTAAAATCTTAGCCAGAGAGAAGAAATGGTTTGAGAGAGGGGTCAAGGAGGCATTCTATGTGAAACAGTTGAAACCCAGCCTTAACCGGGGAAGTGGTCTGAGACACGCTTTGTCCCCTGTTTACAATGGGGTACTCAGGTCAAAGCAGTTTCAGTCTTTTGTTCATGGTAATGAGTCATTCACGTCATCAGGAGAGTCGTCAAGGGAGCCATCAGGAGAGGCTTCCGTCCCATCGTTAGGGGGGACAGCTGCCCTGTCATTAGGAGGGTGCTAACTAGAGCACAATAGGTGCTAATTAGAGCTATTGTTTAGTCACTAGCCTATAGCAGTCTGCCTCTCAGTAGGAGGGGTCTGGTTAGGTTTAAAACTCCAGCTTTTGTGGCTTCTGTTTATTCTTCTCTACAAGAGTCAAGACAGAAGTCAGACTACCAGAGCAAGAATTTTAGCTGAGGAAGCTTCTGCGATTTGAAGCGAAACGTCCTCGCGTCAAGCAACCCAGTCCAGTCGAAGATTCAAGCTTATCCTAATGACATGGAATTTCACTGCACAGTCTGGAGTTGACCGTGAATAGATACATGCATTTAAGCAAAATCCAATTCAAGTAAAATCTGTGTCACTTGTAGCGTTGAACTGTGTGGTAAGCGGTCAATTCAAACATTTATTTTTGTCCTCTGTGGTAATGGTGTCGCATGCTCAGATTTTTTTTCTGCTCTTCCTCTCGATGGCTGAGAAAAGGGCATGTTTTGGGCTTCGTGTGTATGTTTGAATATTCATGAGGTGTTTTGCATTGACCATTTGTTGTTGAATGTGCACGTGTGGAGGGCAGGATATGAATCAGATCCCACTTCAAAGTAGTCTGTGATTTATAAAGACTACTTTGCTTTCAGGTGTATGGGCAGATGGTTTTGTTAGTCAGATTTTTTTTAATACGCCATTTTTGCCTTTTGTTCATATGTATGTTATTTTTCCCCTGATTCTTTCCGTAACACTGCCCTTCATAAAGTACAAACTCAAACTATTATAAACTTTTAAATTTATTCATAGTCACAGTGAAAAAGAATATCAGGCCTGGATTCTGTAGAACTTCTCTCACAAACAAGATCTGCCCTTACAGAATCCCGAACAATGGACACAATCAGTTTTTATGAAACATTTCATAGGTGTGACATAGGTGTGGGCATTCGAGGGAGGTCCAACCCCCTGCCCGAGACCCACGCAGTAACGGAACATATATGATTTATAATGTAACCGGACTCTCTTTGTCCTAAATGGTAAAAATAAAAACTGGTTAAATCCGGTTCGACATGCACATACCAACAGAGAGAACAAAGGAAAATAAGAATAAGAGTGAAAACTAAGAATACAATCCTAAGTAAGATAACTACTTTAATACCAAAACCAGTACAGAAAATAAAGAAAGAAAACCATAATTGAACAAACAAATATATCTAACATGTATGTTTTTAATTTTAGTGTTTTATCAATGAAGCTCTTGATTCTTCCTGTCCATATGGACTGAGAGATGTGGAGGGAGTAAAGGTGAAAGAGCGCCTCACAGACAGATAACACAACACAGGTTGTTATAATCTGTGTATTGCTGATGTTTTTTTTTTTAATAATTTTGCATTCATGGTGGATTTATTGAACGCATATAGATCATTCTAAAAAGTGCTTACAGGTTCTCTTTAAGGGAGTGTCATGAGACGCTGTTGAACTGCTGTGTGCATGAGCCACGTATCTGAGGAAAAGCTGATGCTGACCAGGTGTGCATGGTTTAAAACATGGCAGTGCGGTTGATTAGTGGTTAGCACAGTTGCCTCACAGCAAGAAGGTCGTGGGATCGACCTGTGGCCTTTCTGTGTGGAGTTTCATCCGGGTGCTCCTGCTTCCTCCCACATCCAAAGATATGCAGGTTAGGTGAATTGGAAACTTTAGAATTGTTTGGGTCGCACTTGTAAAAGAGATCTTGATCTCACTGGGACTAACCTGGTTTTAAAAAAAACTGCATGCACAACTGCGCAACACACAGATACAGTGCTGCTTTCAGCAAGGTTAGCATCCATTTAACAGGAATACTCTCTATCTTTCAACATGAGTAATGTTCACAAATGACTTATGTCATGGACCAAAGGTTAAAAACAAAACAAAAACCTTTTATGAGCTTTTTTCTTGTTAGTAGTGGCCTTTAAATTGAACAGATAAGAATAAGTGAAATTAAGATATGGCAGAATGCAAAATGCAGCAAACATACAAATGAAAATTTTCAGGATTATTTCCTCTGAGGTTTATACTCTTAGAAGAGGTGATAATATTTTACAGGTGCACTTTGTTGCACCTTTTAGGAAGAAGATCGTTCCCACCAGATGGGCCATAAAACACAGAATGTGTAAACATAGAAATCAAATCAGGGGATACACAAAGAAAATGTTTTAATAGCATTCAAACTAAGTCTGGTGAGGTGTATTTTTTTTAATTATTGCTGTTGTGTCTTTCCAGCCCAGTCTCCCCTGAAAATAAAAAGCAAAGATAGATCAAAGAGACAAAACTCTGCACGTTCACATTGTTTGCTATGATGAATTACTCCATTAGAATATCAGCACCTTAAACAATGGCTCCAGGAACGGAAGATAAAATAAAATAATTTAGAAGTTCTGTTTTATTTTATATTGTTTGGAAAAAGTTGTTGATAACATACTGTGTATGATATGATTCTGTTTTGTGGGGACAAGCATCAACATGACTGATATGGTCCTTTGATAGTTTTTACTTTTTCAGATAATCTGCTAGTAAAATCAAAATAGAGTTGGCAGACATACACTGTAATTCACATCAAAACCCAACCGTTTCTCTTAAAATTCAGTGTGCCTTGTTGTTCCACCCCACCCCCCCAACTCCCCTTCCACAAGAAAACTCCAACTTCCCTTCCGTTTGCCTTTGTTTGTGGATAGCAGAGATAAGGTATATGGGCCTGAGGTAAGAGTAATGGTTGCTCGATTCTGTCAAATTGAGTGTAAAAATAGAACATAAAATATATTTCGGTTTTCTAAATTAAATTTAAAACAAGAAGATGCCCTCACAGAGTACTTGCCACTGCAATGGTTAAAAACAGCAAACCACTGTTAGCTCCATTATGAGAGCAATGGCTTTTGAACTTGGGTGCAAGGGCCTTTGTGATGTCATATAGCCTGCAATTCAGATTGATAGCTACCTAGAAATGTGTATCAACTCTTTCCTAATTAAATTATAGAAACAAAGAAAGAAGCCAATGGTGTTATGGTTAGGGGTTTGGGCAGAGCCGAACCAAACAGGCAATGGACCCAAACCCTGGGAGCAATGACGAGAACACAAATGAACAAAAGGAGATTTATTTACAATAAATGTGCAGCAGAAATAAATAACATGGATGACAGAGCCTGGTGTGCTCCGGGCGGTGGAAGCCGGGACCTGCAGTGCAAACAGAACCAGGCTTGTGAAGTAGGAAGTGGTTGGAATCTGTGGAGTAGGAATTGGTTGCGATCCAGGACAGGGGCCGGAGCCAGGTGGCCGCAAACAGAGCTGAGGATGGAGGTACGTTCTGAGGAAACGAGGAGAAGAGGGTGAGTGAATGCACAGGAGGCTCAATAGCAGAAACCTGAGTTCAGCACTGTTGCTTAGTTCAGGAATGTTCACAGTTCAGGAATGTTCAGAAGTCAGTAATGCAATAAAGCAGAAATATGACTAAGACACCATTCAATTTAGCTGGAGTTCAGCTTCAGGAATGATGTGAAAGTTCTTACTAGGTTAGCACTCAGTTCAATACAGTTCAGGAATAAGCAGAAGAAGTTCACAGGCCGGAGCTTGATGAGAACGGGATCTCAGGAAAGCAGATGAACAGGAAGTTAGCTGACAGAGGCAGAACGGGAAGCTCTGACGGCAGACGGCAGGTGAACAGCGGCACAGCTAAACGCTCCAAAACTGACGTGGCAGCATACAGGAATGACGGGACATTGTGGCGTGGACGTCAGCGCAGAAAGGCATCTGGAAACACCAAAGGTCAGAGAACTCTTTTATGGGAAATAGAGCAGCCAGGTTACCTTGAAAAGAAGCTGCGGGAAGCTCAAAATTCACACTGAAGAAGTCTCTGTGAAATCTCTCGGTAGGTTCTGGTATCAGGCTGGTATCTGGTCTCAAGCTGATCGCAGATTCTGGCACTGATGAGCTGAAAGCTGGGGTTTAAGTACACCGCTGATCATCATAGACAGATGAGTCACAGGTGCGAGGAGCAGATGACCTCCTCAGAAGATCAACACTTAAGCCTCGCTCCCTGGTCTTCCCCCCTCCCCTCAGCTTCTCCAGCTCTGACGTTGACTGTGCTCAGGACTGCTCAGGACTGCTCAGGGCTGCCCCTCCCCCTCCAGGATTGTCGGACAAGGCCGTTGACGGCGCCAAACAGGCTGCCTCCGGAGTGTTCTGATAAACTGGACCTTTTCAAATCTCGGTTGTCGTCCTGTGTCCTTGTTTTTGTCTGTGTGATTATTGTTTTTCTGTGCTGATGGGGATTTTTTTCCTCATTGCTGCTGTGTAATGCAGCGGCTATGAGGGTTTTTTTTCTCCTTTTCCCTCGTGTTTTGCTTTTCATATATATGTTTATGTACTGGGCCGGCCTATGTGTTGTGTGTGTGTTGTTTGTTATGGGTCAGTGTTGGTTTGCTCAGCCCTGCTGTTGACCAAGGCAGGGATGTACATCTGGAGCTGGTCCCCGGGTGCCTAATGGCGACTTCTGCTCCTACTGGCAATTAGGATGGGTTAAATGCAGTAGACACATTTCATTGTGCAGGGAACATGTTCTTCTGTGCATATGACAATAAAATTCCTTTGAATCCTTGAATCCTTGAATCTCAGGTGCGAGAACAGTACATCAGCTCTACTTGCACGCCACCTGGAGGGGAAACAGACAAACAACACACAAAAGGACTGGAAGGGCAAGGCACCAAGGCAGCCACAACAAACAGCTTAGCAATCAATAACTATGTGGCAATCTGTTGGTTTGGCAGCGATAGCTGGAGCCTCTCAGTGGTCATTTGATGAAAGATGAAGAACATCCTGGACCAGCTGCCAGCCTATCGCAGGGCACATATAGACAGACAATCCCTCTCACATTTATGGTCAATTTACAAGTCACTAATTCACCTAATATACCATGTCTTTGGAAGTGGAGGAAAGCTGGAATACAAAGGCGCCCATCACACTTAGACTTTGATGAACACAGCAGGGATGTGGTTAAAATGAAAAAAGTGGCATTTTCAAGTTCCTACTCTGTTTGATAACATCTTTGACATGTTCTCGCAGTGACTAGAACATTCCCGCTATTTTCTTAACCCTCACATGATAAACTAGAATAGACTAGAATAGTCTTTATTGTCATTGTACGGGGGGTGGTACAGATATATACAGTGAGGAAAATAAGTATTTGAATGCCCTGCAATTTTGCAAGTAGAAATCATGGAGGGGTCTGAAATTTTCATCTTAGGTGCATGTCCACTGTGAGAGACATAATCTAAAAACAAACAAAAAAAAAATCCGGAAATCACAATGTATGATTTTTTAATAATTTACGAGGTCTGTTAGAAAAGTATCTGACCTTTTTATTTTTTGCAAAAACCATATGGATTTTAATCACGTGTGACTGCATCAGCCAAGCTTGAACCGTCGTGCGCATGCATGAGTTTTTTGCATCATTCGCCTGTGAGCAGGCTTTGTGTGAGCAGTGGTCCACCCCTCTCATCGGATTTTTATTGCGAATAAATGTCTGAACGATTTGGAGCTTTGCTGCATCAAATTTTTCCAGAAACTGTGAGAGACCTCCAGGTGGACACCATTCGGAAAAATCAGATGGCTATCAGGGACGATTTTATGGGGATTACACAGATTAAGGAGTGCTGCAGCCGGTTTAAAGACAGCCCACAGTGTCTGAGAGCGCAGCGCACTCTGAGCGCCGATCGACAGACTGGCACCCCGCTGAAACAACCAGATAATTTCCAAAGTGAAGGGTTTGTTGATCCGGGACGTCGTCTGACTTCCACAAAAATGGCAGAAGATGTGGACATCAAGACTTTTTCAGCACATCCCACTGTTACAGGAGTTTTTTCATGGAAAGAGAAGCGGAGGGATGGGCCACGGAACCGCTCATGGCGCGGGACAAAAGCACCTCCGTGTTGGTCTCACAGGACGGCTTTCAGATGGCTTTCAGACGGCTTTCGGTGGCTTTTCAGTCGTGTGACTATCCGAGAAATTGTGCATGAGCTGGACATGCCAGAACATGTCCTGTGAGGCTTCATCACGGCGTTGCTTTGCGCCATGCGGCTCCACCGTGACGTGCGGAATTCCTCCACACGTCTGTCTCAATGTGCCGAAAAAGTGCAGATGTCCACGTCTTCCACAATTCCTGTGGAAGTCAGACGACGTCCCGGATCAACACAGCATCCAGTGTGGAAATGAACGGCACATTTCACTGTTACAGGAGTTTTTGTCATGGAAAGAGGAGCGGAGGAATTCCGCGCTTCGCGGTGGAGCCGCATGGCACAAAGCAACGCCGTGATGAAGCCTCACAGGACATGTTCTGGCATGTCCAGCTCATGCACAATTTCTCAGATAGTCACATGACTGAAAAGCCACTGAAAGCCATCTCAAAGCCGTCGTTCGGAGTGCACCGCGCTCTGAGATGCTGTGGGCGGTCTTTAAACCGGCTGGAGCACTCCTTAAGCTGTGTAATCCCCACAAAATCGTCCCTGAAAGCCAACAGAATTTTCCGAATGGTGTCCACCTGGAGGTCTCTCACAGTTTCTGGAAAAATGTGATGCAGCAAAGCTCCAAATCGTTCAGACATTTATTCGCAATAAAAATCCGATGAGAGGGGTGGACCACTGCTCACACAAAGCCTGCTCACAGGCGAATGACGCAACCGACAGGCGTGAAAAAACTCACGCATGCGCACGAAGGTTCAAGCTTGGCTGAAGCAATCACACGTGATTCAAATCCATATGGTTTTTGCAAAAAATAAAAAGGTCGGATACTTTTCTAACAGACCTCGTATTTGTATGTTACTCCTGCAAATAAGTATTTGAACCCCTGTGAAAATCAATGTTAATATTTGGTACAGTAGCCTTTGTTTGCAATTACAGAGGTCAAATGTTTCACTGCAGCAGGGATTTTGGTCCACTCCCTGATACAGATCTTCTATAAATCTTTCAAGTTTGGAGTTTCAGCTCCCTCCAAAGATTTTCTATTGAGTTCAGGTCTGGAGACTGGCCAGGTCACTCCAGGACCTTGAAATGCTTCTTACGAAGCCCCTGCTTAGTTGCCCTGGCTGTGTGTTTGGGGTCATTGTCATGCTGGAAGACCCAGCATTGACCCATCTTCAATGCTCTTACTGAGGGAAGGAGGTTGTTTGCCAAAATCTCGCAATACATGACCCCATCCATCCTCCCTTCAATACGGTGCAGTCGTCCTATCCCCTTTACAGAAGAGCAGCCCCAGACTATGATGTTTCCACCCCCATGCTTCATGGTTGGGTTGGTTTTCTTGGGGTTGTTCTCATCCTCTAAACATGGTAAGTGGAGTTGATTCCAAAAAGCTCTATTCTGGAATCATCTGACCACATGACCTTCTCCCATGCCTCCTCTGGATCATCCAGATGGTCACTGGTGAACTTCAAATGGGCCTGGACATGTGCTGGATGGGCAGGGGGACCTTGCTGACCTGCAGGATTTTAAATCATGACAGCATCATGTGTTACTAATGTAATCTTTGTGGCTGTGGTCCCAGCTCTCTTCAGGTCATTGACCAGGTCCTCCTGTGTAGTTCTGAGCTTTCTCAGAATCATCCTTACCCCACAAAGTGAGATCTTGCATGGAATCCCAGACCGAGGGAGATTGACCGTCATCTTGTGTTTCTTCCACTTTCTAATAAATAATCATAACAGTTGTTGTCTTCTACCAAGCTGCTTGCCTGTTGTCTTGTAGTCCATCCCAGCCTTGTGCAGGTCTACAGTTTTGTCCCTGGTGTCCTTAGACAGCTCTTTGGTCTTGGCTATGGTGGACAGGTTGGAGTGTGATTGATTGAGTGTGTGAACAGGTGTCTTTTATACAGGTAACAAGTTCAAACAGGTGCAATTAATACAGGTAAAGAGTGCAGAATAAGAGGGCTTCTTAAAGAAAAATTAACAGGTCTGTGTGAGCCAGAATTCTTGCTGACTGGCAGGTGTTCAAATGCTTATTTGCAGCAGTAACATACAAATAAATTATTAAAACATCATACATTGTCATTTCCGGATTTTTTTTTAGATTATGTCTCTCACAGTGGACATGCACCTAAGATGAAAATTTCAGACCCCTCCATGATTTCTAAGTGGGAGAACTTGCAAAATCGCAGGGTGTCCAAATACTTATTTTCCTCACTGTACATCCATAACAGCACTTCTGCAAACACACACTCAAATATGCACCGTGTGTGTGTGTGTGTGTTGTGTGTGTGTGTGTGGGGGGGGCAGGCGCAGGCACGTGCTCTGAAGTGAACATTGATCTGTTGTGAGGCTTTTTTTTTATTATTATTTTTGTATTTTAACTGCATTTAAAGGCACATCCACATATGCTCTGTGCTTGCATGAGATGGGTGAGTGTCCATGTGTGCGCATGATTTGATGCAACCTGGATTTGTAGGAATAGTTTGTTATAGTTTGTTAGGAATAGTTAGAATTTTTTATATTTTTGGTGGGGAAGCTTCAATGAGTACCATGTACAGCAATCAATCAACGCTTTTCATTCACAAAGCCGCACAGGGACACCCGCTGTGTGAGCCTGCTCGTGCAACATTTGTGCTGCGTCAGTGAAGTACTAATTAAGTTGTTAATAAATCAACAGAGTTGTTCATACATCCTTAATGAGTACTTAGTGCATCCTGATTTGCTAACGTCCTCTACGCAGAAAGGACCACAACATGTGTCTGCAAGAAAGCTGTCAAGTCCAGCTGATTTTTCAACTGAAGAGTGTGACCATGAAGGCTTGGAGAGGAACTGATGTCAGGTTATCAGTCTCAACAGGACAGCACGCAGCTGTATAACTGGAGATGCAAAATTCAACCACAGAAGCCGCTGACTTCTTCATGGCTGTCTGAGTGTCTTGATGGCTTTCCTCACTCGCCTCCTTCTTGCGCGGTCCCTTAAGGCCCTTTCACACTTAGCATGAAAGAGCTAATGGGGGAAAATGGATGGTCCTTTTCCTATTTTGTCCAGAGGACACAATGTCCATGATTTCCAAAAACAATTTGAAATGTGGACTCATCAGACCACAGCACACTTTTCCACTTTGCGTCTGTCCATTTCAGATGAGCTTGGGCACAGAGAAGGTGGGGCGTTTCTGGATGTTGTTGATGTATGACTTTCACTTTGCATGGTAGAGTTTTAACTTGAACTTGTAGATGTAGCGACGAACTGTGCTAACTGACAATGGTTTTCTGAAGTGTTCCTGAGCCCACGCGGTAAGATCCTTTACACCATGATGTCGGTTTTTAATGCAGTGCAGCTTGAGGGATCGAAGGTCATGTTGGTTTTCGGCCTTACTGCTTATATGTAGAAAGTTCTTCAGATTCTCTATATCTTCTGATTATATTATGGACTGCAGATGATGGAATCCCTAAATTCCTTGCAATTGAACGTTGAGAAACATTGTTCTTAAACTGTTGGACTATTTCTTCATGCAGTTGTTCACAAAGTGGTGATCCTCGCCTCATCTTTGCTTGTGAATGGCTGAGCCTTTTGGGGATGCTCCTTTTATGCCCAATCATGATACTCACCTGTTTCCTGTTAACCTGTTCACCTGTGAAATGTTTCAAACAGATGTTCTTTGAGCATTCATCAACTTTCCCAGTCTTCTGTTTCCCCTCTCCCAGCTTTTTTGAAATGTGTTGCAGGCATCCATTTCAAAATGTGCACATATTTAAGGTCTATCAGTTTGAACATTAAATATCTTGTCTTTGTGGTGTATTCAACTGAATATAGGTTGAAGAGGATTTGCACACCATTGTCTTCTGTTTTTATTTACATTTTATACAACGTCCCAACTTCATTGGAATTGGGGTTGTAAAATGAAATATAAACATCCTCTCCCCCTCGTGCAAGCAGTGACTGGTGCTCAGTCCAGCAAAGTTCACAGCTTCTGTGGGCCAACTGCCTGTAGCAGCTCTTATTGCATGGACGTCAAGTGTCCAATGTGTGAAGGGGACTTTAGTTTTAGAACTGTCTGCTCCACAAAGATTTGCCATAGAGTACCATAATGTTTGTATTTCTTCATAAGTGATGTACATAAAGTCCAAGACATAATCATTGTCTCCGAAATATTCATGTGTCCATCCCTTGACTTATCTGAAGAAGACTGGATGTAAAAGTGATGGTTTATATCTGCTATACTAAAGGGTCCACTTACTTACTCACACCATCATTTTGGCTTTCAGATTTTTATTTATTTTAATTAAGGATGTAGAAGTTCATTTTCACTGTGAGTTTAAAGGGCATAATTTTAGAAATTTTAATATAAAAAGCCTGATTTTTTTTTTTTTTGGCTTGTTTTTTTATGTCCTAAATATTCAAACATGTAAAAGCTCAAGGGTGCACAAACATTTTCACAGCACTGTAGAAGAAAAATAGCCTTTTTTCGGCAGGTTTGTCTGGAGGCTGACCTTAACTTTCTCCTCAGAAAATAGGTCACTGCAATAAAAGTTGTAGTTGTGAATGGCCCAAAATAAAATGTAATAAAAAATTTACAAACCCATGTTGCAATTTTAAAAGTCTAAGTTAAGAGATGTGTCAGCAGGCAGTTATGTACTATGCTGTGCCATACAGCCAAGCCTTTGATTCCTTGTTGATATTAAAGGATTATTAACCAAACGCAAGGTCTGTACGGGAAAATATCAGACCGAGGTGTTGACAGTGTGAAAGCACAGGGATCTGATATTCCCGTAGAGACCGAGCAAGCGAGGTTAATGATTTGTTTATTATATGCTATATGAACACTCAAACTTATGGTATCATCTGAATATGAAAGCTGCTGACGGTGTGGGCTCATAGTCAGACCCGTTCGCTTTCTTCAACTCCATGAAGAACTTGCTTAACAGATGGTCCGGTGTCGCTGACCGAACGGCCCCCTCTAAAAATTGGTTCACCCCACTTTCACTGCTCCTTCACTGCGCATGCGTCATTTTGGATTGTCTGGGTCTGAGTCTGAAGCCCCTTTCCCACCGGGCCTGCTTCGAGTTGCGTATGCAGTTTATCTAATAACGCAGCAGGGGTCGAATTAGTACGTGCATGTGCTAGTTTGTGCACGTATTATTCGAGCGGTGCACAAAATTTTATACTGCACTAGCACTGGTGCAAGTAACTTTATCCAAGTCTTATCAACTATAAGCACCAGTAGAATGAACCGATAAAGGAATAAATAAGGAAAAAAACATTTCCAGTGTGTTGTCTTCATCTTCCCTGCCTTTTATGACTCTCACACACAAAGCGAGTTGCTCTATTTGTTGTGGAAAGCTGACAAACGTCACCAGAGGCGCCGGCCCTGGGTTCACAACATCCTCATGAGACGTTCCCAATTTGGGGAGTTTCATTATTTGCTGCAGTTCCTCCTGTCCCATTTGCATGCGCACATGTAAACAAAGAAAAGAAAAAAAAAACTGGCTGCCACTGTGATTCCTCACTCTCTCTCCCCTCAAACTCTGTCATAATTGTGTTATAAACCAGTCACCATTTGTTGTATTATACATCTGTGTAGTTAATAAAATTATCTTCACAGATGATTAGTTTGCGCGCGCACGTGAAAAAAAAAACTGGCTGCCGCTGCGGTTCCTCGCTCTCTCTCCCCTCAAACTCTGTCATAATTGTATTATAAACCAGTCACCATTTGTTTTATTATACATCTGTGTAGTTAATAAATAAAATAATCTTGACGGACGATTCGTTCGCGTGCGCACGTGAAAACAAAAGGCTGTCTGCTTCTGCTGCTGCTGCTGCTGCTCTCCCCTCAAACTCTCCCCAGAGAGAAAGAGTCTGACACATCAGAGTAGGAGTTTTAAGGTTGATATAAGACTTCTGATTGTGCAAGTAACTTATTTTTGGTGCAAGTAATTTTTTTGTTACTAGCACCAGTGCAAGTAGGTTAAAAAATGTATTTCGACCCCTGGCAGCAATGTCTACGTCAGTTGAGCGGAATGGCGGTAGAAGGTTGAGGAGGTGAGAGTGCAGAGGAGCTGCAGCCAGACTGTAATGAGCAGGTGTGCACGCTGATTCTCTTCCAGTTTATATTTCTTCTTGTGCAGCGCTGCAGGTGTGCACTCTGATTTCTCTTCAACTGAACATTCCTTTTTAATACAATAATTATGTTTATAATTAAGTAATTCAAACTTTGAAAAAAGTTATACTGACTCATTTCCATTAATTAAACTAACTCAAAAATTAATTATTGTCATAGCACCTCAGTTCCTTTAAGTGCATTTCAAGTTTTGGTCATTTAAGTGTTGGTGATGTATTTCCAGTGCATTCCATTCACTCATTTTAATTGAGTTTATGTAATAGAGGCCAGCAGGTGTCGCTGTGCATATGTAGTTTGTAAACCTCACTCCCAACAGCTCAAAAGAATTCTCTGGTCACAAGGCCAGAGCCCTGGGTTTTAGCCTTCTGGTTAGAGAGTCTGACTTCCACGCTGGAGATCATGAGATCACATCCCGAGGGGAGCAAATGGGCAGAGTCATAACAACACAACGCCGAGTTAACAAGTAAACCAAAGAATGCATCAAAAAAATCTAATCCAAAATGTAATGCAATTTTTTTTTTTAGGCAGAAAGTTATTTGTCACTTTTTTATTGAAAAACATAAACTAAATTTACATAAGTTTAATTAACTGTAAATTGTTAAGTTACTAAAACTTTAGCAATGATTTTTTTTTTATATATTATTTTATTTAAGTTGGCAAACCCAAATGTTTTAAGGCAATCAGTTTCCTCAAATGGTTTGAGTTCAACTAACTCATTGAGTTTTACAGTGTAGTTTATATTTCTTCTTGTGCAATGCTGCAGGTGTGCGCTCTGATTTCTCTTCTAGTTTATATTTCTTCTTATGCAGTGCTGCAGGTGTGCACTCTGATTTGTCTTCTAGTTTATATTTCTTCTTGTGTAGCTCTGCAGGTGTGCGCTCTGATTTCTCTTTTAGTTTATATTTCTTTTGTGCAGCGCTGCAAGTGTGCACTCTGATATTTTGTCTGTGAGCAGGACTTAATAGACTTTATTTAACCCTCTGGGGCTGACGCCGTCATATACGACAACTAAGACCAAGCTTTACTAAATTAGAAATGACTTTTTAATGATATGAGATAGAAACTTACTTTTTTTGATGAAAAGTTAACTCCGCGGACTTTCGAGCCAGCCATCGGCCATCTTTGTACTCCTCATAGAAGCTGTGTGATGATGTGCGCAATGTGAGTGTTCAGTCGGAATTGGTTCACCGTCACATGGTTTTCCAAAATCCAATCGTAGGGCAGATTTACCTCATGTGAAAAGCCAAAGATCGTTTTCAGGAGTGATGTGTTACTAGTTGGCCCGTTTGAATAGCCCCCCTGGGTGCTCCAATGAGTACATACTATTAGTACATACTCAGTGCGCCATTACGCACAGCGATCAGGACCACACAGAGAGCCTCTGATGACAATCTCACGTGCTCAAACAGAGTCTGTAACTATCAGGATTGCTCCACTCGTTTGCATGTGAATGTTACTGGATAACTCTGTTGCTTTCTCTGCGTAAAGTGTTATGTGCAGACGCGAGTTGAGGAGCGCGACCAACGTCTGACTGAACCCAGCGCTAAATAACCAGAAAGCGGTTCCAAAAACAAAACAAATTTATTTCCCCTCTGTGCAATAATTTGTGTACAACATAAATGTGCGGTTGTCTGGCGAGGTGAAGGACGGTGCGCTCTCCAGCGCCCAAATGGATCGAAGCCCGACGCTTCTGGACCCAGACTCACCGCCGAACACCCCCCAGGTGGACACGACAAACTGACTCTGTGAAGAATGGAAAAGGTGAGGTAAGTCAACAGCTACAACAAATATCCTTCAAAGGCACACACTATCAGCAACACATTCAGGTCTGAATTTAAGCTTTATGTAAATGAGCAGCTTCTCACAACAGGTGGAGGATCATCATTCCGTACGCCACGGCAGTGAGAAGCGAGCTGCACAATTCTCATCAATGTTCAAATATACTGCATAACAAAATATCAAATTACTGTTAACACTTATTCAGACAATTATCACCTCTGATGTGTGCTGACAGCATGTGTCCCTCACCCATCCTCCTTCACAGGCACGATGTGTCAAACCCAGGCGCGGTCCTCAGCGTCTCACAAACGAACGTCACAAGGTCGAGTTCCCGGCAATTCTGCTTGAACCACTCATGGCTTAAATGCAGAACGCCATCTCATTATCTGCTTCAGCTGAAAGTCTTTAAGTTTACACGTGAGCATCATCCACAGGTGCTGCGAGTAATGCTGATGAGGGTGAAGGACTCTTCTGCCAGCACCTTCTCCACAGACAAAAACCAGTTTGCATACCACCTGGAGAGCAAAGAAAAGAAAACTACACCAAAATGTCCAGCTAAACCCCCCAACACACAACAGTACCCCCCCATCAACGGGAAGCCTCCCGGCGACTGAACAGACCAGGCCCGAGAACAGCACCTCCCTCCGGGGTCCACGTCAGGAAGCAGACGGCGTAACGCTCCCAAGGTCCACCGCAGACAGCAGGACAGGGCACCGCGGCTGGAAGGCTGGCTGGCATCAACAAAAACCCCAAAGAGTCTCATATACAACCCAACATACAAGAAAAAACACAAAACCCACCCAAACCCTCCCCAGGGGACCGTCCCATCCAACCCCGGGAAGAAAAGAAAAACACCCAAATCCAACAACCCAACACAGCCCCAACAACACAATACAAACATAAATTCACAAAGAAAAACAACAAACAACCCCCCCAGAACGACTTGCAGAGCCCAACACCCCCCAGAAGACCTTTACCGCCAGTTCCAGGAGTAACAGCCAAAGCCGGAATCCCACAGAGGTCCCCAGGTACACATGGAGCAACAGCGCCCCCCAGAGGACTGTACCATCAACCCCAGGAGGCACCCTCCCCACAACCCAGGAACCCCAGACCCGGCCATACTTGGCTAGTCGGCCCCACAAGCCAATTCCCCCCCAGAGGACCGTCCCATCAACCCTGGAGGTGGAACCTGGAAGGAAACATAAAAAACACAAAATCCAACCCCCGGCGGACTTCATTAAACCACCCCGGGGGCAAATAAAACAACCGGCAAACCCTGTTACCCCCCCCAGCACACCGAAAGACCCCAGATCTCTCCCAGAGCCTATCGTCAGCTCAATGTTGGCGAACGGCACAAAACTACCAAGCTGGGGAAGGAAACAGGAAAAACTAACCCAGTCCCATCCCCGAAGCGCAGCGGAAAACCGGAAAGACGTCCGGTGCCCCAACCCGACCATACCACCAGCCTATCGGGAGGGGTGGAACTACCGAAATTGCGAACGGCAACAGATCAGCCCACCACTCCGACTGAGGTATGTTCCCGCTGCACCACACCCCGGTAACACCAATGACGAACGGTCAAAGGCCCACCGGGGCTGGAGAGGAACCGGGCCCTAACCAAACCCAAAAAAACGCCCCTGACAACCCCCCCCCCAGGTGCAGAGGTTTTCTGAGAAACGGTCAGCGTAACCAACCTGCACCACCCCACAACCCAAAAGACAAACGGTCTTAGAGCATGTGAGGTTGGGGTTAGGTAAACAGGGAAATTAAAACAACAAAACAAAACGACCCAATCGTCAAACAAAAATTACCTAACTTCAAATAATGATTACCTGAGTCCAGCCGAGCTCCGAACCGCCAGTCGTTCACTCCACCAGAACCGCCTCTAAATCCCCAAACAATTTATAACCCCTTACATGAAAACAAAAAACAGCCCAAATAACTAAACAACCAAAGATCTGCCCCTTTTTTTTTTTTGTGTCCATTATTATGCCTGTCTAAGAACACCTGGAGATACGTCATTGTTATCTTTCTTGACGCTTATGTCCAAAATGTCCAGCCAAACCCCCCAACACACAACATAAAGCACTGTTTACCATATCAATGGACAACAAAACACATAGACCATTTTGTATATATTGTTCCAAATGTGCATTTGTGTTTATTGTTTGAACCTTTTTGTTGTACAGACTTTCACACAAGACCTGAAATTACCTTTATAAAGTGTCAAAACAGTTGTTTATTATAGTTTGCTGTGTTTTGAATAAATGTGTGTGGAAAATTATTTTTTGCTTTATTTTTTCCTTGCCTATTTTTGATTGTAAACCTTATTAAACTTATAAAACACAACAAAAACATGTATATTCTGAAAGCACAGATTGTCCTGAAAAGAAAAGAGACATAAAACTTGATTGTGGGATGGAGGGAGATATGTTAACAGCAATAATAAAACATTTATGCCAGGCAAGTGAACTGTCCAAAAAATGCCCTCAGACCCCAGAGGGTTAACGCAATCATGAACTTGAGTAGGTGAGCGGAAGGAGCATTTTTTTTTCTAATTGTTCACATGTGCTCTTTGAGTGGTATAGTTTTACTGCATCGTGTAAAAAATTTGCCAACAATCCTGCGTGATTTATAGCTCGGCAACAATGAAGCACAGCAGGAATCATGAATTGGTGTTGGGTAACGTTATATTGTATGGGTGTGGCACCCAGTCACATTAAGTACCGTTAAATTGCCTCAACTTGTGAGAAAAATACTTTCTTTCTTGCGTCCTGTACTCGCCAAAAAATTAAAGATGTTTAATTTTTTGCGTCCATTTCGTGCCGCCTTTTCCGTCCCTCACGGCATTGTGGCGTTAGGCTATATCAACTTGGTGTCGTCTTGACGCCACATGACGCAACTCCAAGCAGGCCCGGTGTGAAAGGGGCTTGACTGTCTACACCCAAAGCAATCAAAGGGAATAATGTGATTATTAACCATCAGCTGACAAAGTAAAACCTCTTAAATCATTCTAAAGTCAGTTTTAAGCAGAACAAGGTTGTTTTAAGCAGAATCAAGGCGATAATCAGACATAGGTGAAGCAGCACATCAGATGTGCTGCTGTGGTGCTCCGATCGCTCCCTCATCTTTTATTATGAAATAATGTTGAATTTATGTGGAAATAATTGTTGTACAAAAGCTTCAGATATCTGTCGCTGAGATAGATGATGACTGGAGTACAGTTTGAAGCAGAAACGAGGTGATAATCAATGAAGTGCTGCCGACACTCGTGCAGTAAAGGCGGGGCATCGGTCGGCGACACCGGTCATACCTGACAAGCTTTCAATCTGTGTGTGTTTATTCGATGCTGTTTAGATATTTATGGAGTATGTTCATGTCCGACTTGGTTTTTCTAATCGTGTTTTTAGTTTTCTGGTTTGTAATGAAGTTTTCAATCTGTTCTTGACTGTTCTGTTTTCATCTTGTTGGTCTTTATTTTGCACGTCCACTTCAAACTTGTTTGCTGTTAATTCCTCCATTTTCTTTGTTCGCTTTTCGTTTTGTTTTATTTTGTGCCATGAAAATTGTAAACAAAGTTGCAAATTTGATACGCAATCCGGACCGATTGTTTCCATCGAAGCTGCCATAGCCATTTAATAACACTTTTCTCACCAGGGATGTAATCATCTGCCTTTATTTATTTATTTATTTGTCTGCCTTGTAGCAGGATTACATCAAAAGTACTTCACAGATCCTCACCAAATTTGCACCACATATAGATATTAGGGCACTGAATTTTGGAGATTGATCCGAATCCGGATCTGCAGATGTCAGAAATCTCCGGTTGCTCTTGTTTGTTATATGAATCCCTACCAGATCCACTGTGGCGACCTTGAGCGAGCCTGAGCAGACAGAAAAAGAAATAGTCACAGTGTCGTATTTTTGACCGGCCAGATATTGAAATGCCCTCGCTGAAGTGAGGATGTTCACACCGCAACCTGATTACCATGAAAGGACAAGAAACACTGGGTCGACTAAATGACTCGTCTAGATGTTAAAACAGAACACCAGCAGCCAAGTTTCAGCTCATTTGTTTCTCAGACAAACAACACTTTGGCGGTGCAATGTCAATATTTGATTTTGAGTGTTTTCTGCAGCCGGTGTGCAGTTCTGCACTATCAAAATTAATTACACAGGTTGACGAAGTAAATATTACATGTGCAGAAGCATTAAATCAGTGTGTTTAACTGTACTCCTGTGCATTTTTCTGTACTTTGGAGTGAATTATTGCAGTTTTATGACTGGGAATCTTCCCTGAAATGAATGTTAATTGACAATTAAACATAGAAAAAGAACAAACTGAGCATTCAGCCTCACAGTGAAAGCTGCTGCTCTGTGTTTCCAAATCACGCTGCTATTAGTGACTCATCAGCTGATGAGCATATTTGCTTTTTTTCAGGCTATATCTACTGGAAAACCCCTCTGTGATGTTACCCACAGGTTTTCTGTGACAGGTTTGAAGCTCAAATGGGGCTGTTCCATATGTCACCATCTTGCCAGTGCTTAAATCAACCAAACTCCCACCCATCCCATGACTGGGCAAAGAGCTTAATACATGGTAAAATGGTAAATGGACTGCATTTATGTAGTGCTTTTCTATCTGCATCAGATGCTCCAATGCTTTACAATAATGCCTCACATTCACCCCAACATGAGGGTGCTGCCATACAAGGCGCTGACTACACACCGGGAGCAATGGGGGATTAAAGACCTTTCCCAAGGGCCCATAGTGATTTTCCAGTCAAGCTGGGATTTGAACCGATGATCTTCTCAAGTCCAATGCCTTAACCACTAGACATTCAACTCCCCCTAACAGAGCAGATAATGGAAAAATTGTGCTTTTATATATATATATATATATATATATATATATGTGTGTGTGTGTGTGTGTGTGTGTGTGTGTGTGTGAGGATTAAACAAAAAGACGCAGAGTCTAAAACACCACAACGCGAAGCGGAGTGGTGTTACTCCGCAAGGTGCATTCAAACCGTATAATGCATGGCTTCGAGTTGTTTAATCCGCTTATACCATGGTCCCACACAGTGAGCTAACACACGAATATTTATTTAAATTAACAGAACTTGATAAAAATGCGTAAGTATTTGGGACTATTTTATGCCAGTCTCAAGATATTTTCATCCTTGGCAACCGTTCATAGCAAACCACCGAGTCAGATTCCAAGAGCCTCGTGTGGACCTCACATGGCAGTTTAATTAGCTAAACTCAAGTTTTGCCGCAGAATCAGAAAACACCATGCTGGTCAAATCCAGCTTATTGTGAGTCAACTCTACATGAAAAATAACAGGAGAAGCAAGCAATTTTGTGGAATAATTTATTTTCTGCATTTCATGAATGTCAGCATTGCAAAGGTCATCCTATGAATATGTACTGTTTCATGCTACTGTGAGCTAGTTAATGCTGTGGCAAGCCACAGGAAAACTTCACATTATTAGAGACTTAGAGGAAGGTCACACACATTTTTGTAGTGAAATTTCATTGGGAATTTCAATTATTTCAATAAAGTTCTGAGTAGAATGTTCACAACCAGGCCTTTCTAACACTTCTGTCCTTTCAAGTCCAAAATGGAGTCACCCGTTGGACTAGCTAACCATGTCACACACTGTAATCTAATTTCAACAAAATCCCATTTCACCTTTTAAAATCTGGTTATTTTTTTCAATATATCAAATGTGAAAGGAAGCAACTAGTTTATAAAATGTGCTAATTTAAAGTAGTTAAAAAAAAAAGTTCAAAATAAACAGCTGTACTTCATGTCCAGACTTAAAGGACATGTCTCATGTTTTTTAACATCCCAGTTAGTAAGACAACATAAAAGTACCGATGATTGTGTCTCTGCACACATGTGCTAATAATTAATGATCTCTGATGTATTTTATTTGTCTCACTGTGAGCATTAGCAGGTGCATTTCCAGGAAAAAGTTTCAGTCGCCAATTCTCCGCATTTATCAGTGCGTGACGTCCTTATTAGCAAAACAGAAACATCCCCATGACTGACAGACAGAGGGAAATGAACCTGCTCCGTCCAAAAAAACGAAGCTTCTGAGCTGCTGTTCGAACGTGATGGCTCGGATTCACAGAGAGGAGACGACCTGCTTCACCCTGAAATTCTTTTAACTTCAGAGTGTCAGATTTTGGAGCCTAAAGTGTGGTGACATGCTGTTTGTGTGGATGCTGGTTTACTCAAACTGATATGGACGTGGGGACATCTGACACTGTTTTTAACAGACTGCCTGAACACAGAGATGGATTTGTTAGTTTACATTTGGAAATTAATCCATAACAGGACAGTAGGGTGTCCCAAAAAATGCCAAGTTTAAAAAATTTTGAGTCTCACCCACCAAAAAGTTTCCTTTTGGTGAGTCATTCTCACATGTAAAATTGTTTGCCAATCAGAAATTATTTAGAGGTGGCTCAAGGTCACCAAACATTTAAAACCTACCTGCGACAATCGGCATTGGTGCAATATTTGAAATGTCATATCTCTGCCACTGTTAAAACTATTAGATCACTACTTTTCATTTGTGTACAATTTCCTTTGGTAATTTAGAAATTAGCAGCAGATTTGGTGCCTGATGTTTACTGCAGTGAATATACAATTCCAGACTTGGCTGGTTTTGTCACTTTTTTGCAGATCTGAAACCTGGAAGACTGGGAAGTGAAAGAAAACTATACACTGTATGAACACTCACCAGTTTTGGTCTCTCTAAACACTAGAAACATTGATATACACGTATTCCATATGAAAGCATCACAGTAACATATTACACCTTTAACCAGCAGCTGATTTTCAGTATTCATATAAGTATTTTCATTGCACTAATTGTACAGAAATGATAAAAAACGGCCCTAACAGAGTGGTTTTTTTTTTCAACATTTATGAATAATCTGTAAGCACTTGCAGAATGCAGACAGTTATCAACAAAGTACCAAAAAATATTAAACAAAGCCATAAAGGCTAAATAAAAAGTAAGTAAACACAGTATTGTAAATAAATTGTCTAACTGACCAATATCATAGGCTGACTATGAAGCCCAGCTTCTGCACAAATTGGGTTTGGAGCCAAGTTTGGACCTGGATAGTCACTACAGTAAACATCTAGCACCCAATCTGCTGCTATAATTTCTAAATTACCAAAATAAACAGTACACATCTGAAAAGTAGTGATCTAATAGTTCTAAAAGTGGTAAAGATATGACATTCCAATTATTGCACCAATGTCGATTGTCGCAGTTAGATGTTCAATGTTTGGTGACCTTGAGCCACCTCTAAATAATTTCTGATTGGCAAACAATTTTACATGTGAGAATGACTCAACAAAAGGAAACTTTTTGGTGGGTGAGACTTGAAATTTTTTAAAGTTGGCATTTTTTGGGACACCCTACAGGACAGTGAGTCTGGCATTTTCAGAATTTTACCCCATTTGTGTTTTGTGGCTAGATTTCTTTTTCTTTTTGTTTACTTTGAGAGAGTGTAAATTTGAAGCTGTGTATGTGTGCTGCGAAACTCGCTCTGTGTGTGTGCGCGCGTGCGCTGTGTACCTGTGAGTCACTCAGTTCCACCCGCCAGCAGATGTATTTTTTTAGATTTTATTGATAACAACACTCATGATTAATCATGCACAAAGCTGAATCTGGAGCAGAGATGGTTATTGACAGGCTGCGTTTATGACTCAGTGCACGTCAACCTTCTTGGAGCCGCATATTTTACCGTGACTTCATCAAAATTAACAGTTATCACATAAAAACGAGTCATCATAACACGACATCACACTTATGTGAACTTTAGAATTAATCTGTGCCTCCATTCTTAACGTTATCAGCTACATTCCATTGAAGCGCACGCTGGGACGCTTGTAGTTGTGACGACAATTGTCGGAAACACCAGAGTACTCACAAGTACTTTGTTCACAGACGTCTCCATAGCTGTTTGTTGTGAATGCCGCATACTTTGAAACCGGTCACAGAAGTGCACAAAGTAATCCCTGTGAATCATTGGATGGTCACTAACAGTCTAAATCTAAATTGTTATGATTTTGGTGCGACCTGCCCTTTAACAGCACAAATAAACTCCCTCTGTATAATTGCTAACTTTCTGGGAAGCTACATAGGAAGCTAGCTTAACCTACTAGCCAAGCAGGTCTAGTTTTCATGTAGTCTGCGCAATTTCACACCACAAAATAATGTTTTAGGATTGACTGGCAAACATTAAGCTGTAAACCAAATAATGAATTTCACTAGAAATAAATTTTCATTTCACGTCATTACTATCACACTTCGCACAAGCAACAGTGGCCTTGGTGGTGAGCAGACCAAGACTTTAGAATGGAAAGAAATTGAAAAGCTCATTTCATGCACCATGTACATTTAAAACCACATAAATGTGGAGAGAGAGAACAAGAAATGGATATATTAATAAAAAACCCTTGTGTAGTGTTGTGTGGACTTGTGGCCATGTTATCAGAAAACAATGGATTACTTCTCTGGTTTATAAAGTTTATGTGCTGAAACAGTTTCTCTCATTCACCACGTTCACTCTGTACCTTGTTTGAGCAGCTCCCGTGCTTTGCTTTAATTTTCAGATAAAATCCTTTCTGCTGGGTTGTGTTACACATACAGCAGGTGGCGGTGTTCAGCAATAGGCAGGAAGGTCATTAGAAGCAAAATAAAGTTGTTTTTCAATTGATTTTGTGCATGAAATTTCACCCAATTTTTATCTGTCGTTGTTATATACCTTTTCATTTTGAAAAATACAATGCAATATTTATGGGAACTGCCTTTATTGTCATTGCACATACATACAACTTGTCTGCATTTAATCCATCCTAACTGCAGTTAGACACAGTCCAACCACTAGGAGCAGTGGGCAGCCACAGTCCAGTGCCTGGGAAGAACTCCAGATGTAGAGACGCTGACTTGATCAGGGGCAGAGAAAGGAGCAGACCCTACATTTATTTATTTTTTTTTTTTTTCAGAGTGGTTATATGCCCAACCGTTGGTTCAACAAAGTAAATACATGAGCATATACGCCCAACCACAACCGACCAATGAGCGTGCTTGTAAGTTCACTTCCGGTTTCAATGCGGGGAAAAGGGGCGGATATTTTCTTGCCGGCTGCAGGAGGGTTCGCAGCCAGAGGGGCTGTGATCTAAAGCGGTTCTGTTTGGCTCATCACAACCATGGAACTGTGTGAAACTAACACCATCTTACAGGCAACAAGCAGCATTTTGTTCATAAAAACTGTTTCGTCGTCGTTAACAGGCTTCCATTCAAAATGCTTATGAAATTTGTCTGCTTTCATCCATTGCAGTGTTTTTTCGCAGTAATTAAAGACGGCGCCGTTAACTGTGTCAAACATACGCCGCTTTTCACGCCGCAACAGAGCCTTAAAAAGTTGTGTAAAAAAACGTAATTTAGACAAAACGTGTCAAATACACGATCACGGTTGGGTGACTAAGGTAAGACATATTTATCTGCCCAACGGTTGGGCGAATAGCCTTTGCCTTTTTTTTATTATTATTATTGTAGGAGGAAACTGGAGTGCCTGGAGGAAAGCCACACAGATACGGGGAGAACATGCAAACTACACACAGAAAGGGTGGTAAGCTAACCCCAACCTAGCCCCAACCCTATCCCAGAACCCTAACCTTAATGATAACCTTGACCATAATGAAAACATAGATCAATGTTCCCTCATGACATGGAAGTGAAGCACATAGTTGTGTATGGCATCAGACAGAAATGCCATTGCCATCACTTAATAACTAAGTGACTAAATGACATAATACAGCTACCTAACTCATCACATAGTGTTGTAAAGCAGTACTCATGCAGTACTGTGATGGGAGTGACAATGTGTAATGTTTAGTAAATTACAGGGGACAGACAGACGCATTAATTTAGCTATGTAGCCACTCATTACATTTTACAAGCTACATGCCTAGGCTTTTCCAAAGCTCAAGAAAAAACTACCTTGCATTGAGATAAAGAATTTTAAAGTTTATCCACTAGGGGGCAGATTAACACAGTAGAGTGCCTTTGTTATCTTGTCCAGGGGTGCCAAAAAGGGGAGAATAAGGAGAAGGATTCTGGGGGCCCATGATTGACAGAGGACCAGAGAGGCCCCTAATACAATTATAATTCTGACAAAATATAGGGGATGGCCCAGTAAGCTTTCTTTTCATGTGGCTCAAAATCCCTGGCGGCGCCCGAGGTCTTGTCATCTGATTCTTCAGGTATAATCCAACAGTAACATCAAAGTGGGCAAACAGGTCCACCTCGGAAATTACTGCTATTTTGGTTGTGGTGGTGTTCATCTAGGTACCCTTTTTTAATTCTGCCATCTAAAAAGGGGGTCTGGATCTGGTCTACATTTATCCTTGTTGAAGTGATAAAGGAGCCATTTTGTTTTGAAGAGAACATCTGGCAGTGACTGACTGAGAACCTATATGTTATCATCGTGATCTAGTTGTCACGAAAACAGGGCAATGTTGGGGGAAAAAAATATTTTGGGTGTTTATAAAGCAAGACTAATTCACCAAGTACCATAGGATTTAAAACAAAAATAACTTGAATGCTTTTGTAGAAGCATATGCAGCGCCCTCTGATGGTCACAATCAAACTTGCTTGTGTGTCACAGTCTGATATGTCTGAATCCTGTGGGCACTCCAGTTCCACTTGGAGGTGGTAATTCTCCAGCTACAAGGAGGAAGTTTAAATTGGAATTTATTCCAACTCATCAACTGGTTTTAACTCCACATTCCCTAACCAGATCTCATGCCAATGAAAAGTGATTTGTTGTATTAGTTTATCATACTGTCTTGAAGTTGAGAACATTTTTCTGAATTGTGGTATGACAAAGCGGCGGCGGAGGAGCGGGGGTGGGGGGGGGGGGTTATGGTTAGGGTTGGAATTAAGGATTGAAAGTTGACTGCATCACAAAAATGTAATACAATTTGTGTCAGCATCAGAAAAAAGAAACAAACAAAATAAAACATGAGACTGGGCTATATTCACAAGCCAAGATAGCTGCTCCTACCTTCATTAATAGTCAAAGCTGTTATTTAGGAATTCTGTCCTTTTTATGTCCAATTTAATAAGTTATACACACAGGACTGTACTACTGCTGTCTGTGAACATGTTGCTACAGTGTTTTAAGCATGAAATACTGCATGTGTTTTGTGTTAACTATGCTACTAATATTGGCTAACCTGGTTGATGTTGCTAACAACATTAACGGGCTACACTGCAATACAAAGCAAACAGAAAACTAACCAGTAAACTGAAACAGTAATGTTTCTTCTGCATCACCTGTCTTTTTCCATGAGGTCGCTTTGGTGGACGACATACTTGTTTTGTTGATCTCCAAAATTCAAAAGAGCAAACACAAGAAAAAAATTTGTTGGGGGGTGTCCATCTTGTTTAATGACTTACAGGTGTTGTCTAGAAACTAATTTAATTTAATTAAATTTTATTAGCTTATAATGCGCCAAATCACAGCAAAAGCCGTCTCAAGGGGCCTTACACGAAACAATACAACATAAAATAAATAATTAAAAATGAATGAAAAATTTCAAATACGTAATTAAAAGCAGAAGTAAACGAGTAAAACAGATAAAAAAGAAAAACTATTCATAAGAAAGAGAATAAATATGGGTTTTCAGGCTTGACTTAAAAATGTCCACGGACTCTGACTGTGGTGCACGATGAGAAAAGGCTCTTTGACCTGCTGACTTCTTCACCCTGGGAACACAGAGAAGTCCCACATCCTGCGACCGCAAAGCCCGGGCTGGCACGTAAAGTTCCACCAGATCAACCAGATAAGATGGCGCCAAAGTAGAACAGATTAAACTCGAGTGTCATGTTTTTCAAAGTCGTGACTTATGACTTCTGATTTCATTGCAATACTGCATAATTTCAGTGTACTATTTGCTTGTTCTTTGTACTATCTTGTCTTCTTACTAGACTGCAGGATGGGGCGAAGTCATTCTCAAGTCATCAGTCTGCAAGTCACCACCAGTCAGCTTGCAAACAGTTGGTGGTCATTATGACTTGAGACTTGACTTGGAACTTACTGATTCATGACTTGAAAGTGACTTGATGGTGACTTCGTCCCACCTCTGCTAGGTTGTACAGCCCCTTATGGGTAATAGAGGTATTGCAGCTCAGAGCCATGTTGAGTGAATTTTGTTGGATGTGCACTAAGAATTCAAAGTGGACTTGTGATGCCACACATGTAGACAAGATTGTGTATTTGAAAGCTTAAATGTTACACCTTTTGGGAGAAGTGAAAGATGGCAACACAAGGTACAGTATTTGAAAAAAGAACAAGAAAGAGTTAAAGAGTAAGACAGAAAACTGAAGAATGAAACAATGAGGAGAAGAACGTGAATCATGAGGGTAAACTACAGAGGGGAATGTGATGGGGTTATGGAGGTACAAAGTATTCCTTGGTGAAACCATCTTTGCGATGAGCAATGGTAGCGGTCACCGGCCATTACCTCAGCCATCCACTGTCATAAGCAGAATATTTTTCCACTCTCCCCCTCATGTCAGGGGATCGGAGAAGCCGGCTCAGCTCCTGCATGCTGAATACATCTTCTCTGCCTTCTCCTAGTCCGAGCCTGCGCTCGCTGGGTGGCTACTTCATCATCAGAAGAAAGTACCTGTCAATAGTCTGTGGACATAATCAATAATGGCTTTCGGAGCTTTCCCTCTTTTCCCCAAATGCGAAAAAGGATCCTGTGAAATATGTCGAGAAAACAGGGTGCAGTTGTAGACCTAATGATTTTCTGTACTGTAAGGTGAAGCGCCCGAGATGACGCCCATTCACTCCGAGCACGCCGTGCCGTGTGACTGTCGCTGAAGTGAGGGTTAGGTAGCAGGTTTAGATTAGTCTTTTACAGCAGAGTGAGTTCTCAGCGGCTCTTTTGATGTGTAGGTGTGTGTTTGTGTGTGTGTGTGTGGTACTGAGTGGCAGGCCATTCTGCCCTGTGAATCCTGTCATGATGTGGGCATTAAGACTAGACAGTTTCACAGCGGCGCTCATTGAATATCACAGAAGTCATCTGCGGTCACTACCTCTCTCCATCTCGCTCCCCGTCACTCTTTTTCACTCACTCTGCATCATTAAATAAAATAAGCCAATTTTTTTAGAAAAGAAGACTCATATCTCTTATCAGTACGCAAACCAAGGAACATCGTGCTTGCAATTATTTTTTAACACAATTATCTCAAGATCTCAAGTTAATTATTTTACAGCTTCAAGATAACAAAGCTCAACGTTTTGTTTTCTCCTGATACAAAATAAGGTGTTGTCACAAGACCAGAAATCATTGCTTCACCTATTTAGTTACTACGATGATATTGATATTGTTCTAATGATGTAACTGGCTGCTGCAAACATTTATGCCTCGACTTAATGTTCACTTACTGATTCTGACAGTCATGTGAGAGATCTTGAAGGTTGAAATAGATTGTAATCAATTGGTCATCTTGAAGCTCTCATTATCCCGTAATTCTCTCTTGGTAATTTAGCTCAGACAATCTGTCTTTTGCTTTCTCAAGACAATCAGAAACATTAACTGGCTCTGATGAGAAAATGAATTTTGTTGTAATTTGGAGCAAACAGCATCACCACTTTCAGCTTAGGTATTTTTAAAGTTTGTCCACCACATGATGACTGACATACCCTAAGGAGGACATGTTATCACTCAGTGGGTGCTGTTTGTTTCTTACAGTCAATAACCAGATATAACAAATCTTAGGGCCCCTTCACACATAGTGTGAATTTTGGACAAAGTGCACACTTAGTGCACATGACGCAGGAATCGTGTGCAAACCGTATAATGTTGTCCCTGCCTCCAACGCCTCGTACACCTACAATTATTTGTGCACACAAGCGCCTGAAAACCAAGGTGTGCGCTGTGCAAACCCATCACACCCTCTCGCGGCAGGTGCCGGCCAAATTCCAGGTGACATGCATGAACATCTAACACCGCTCACATGGCACGTAGAAAATGTGTGGTCAGTCGCACTCTTGACACAACAAGAGACTGCATGCAATCACTGTCGTACTGCTGTGAAATTTGTCTAAGTTCCCCATGAGAGTGGCTTTACAAACACACACACTGACACGTGGGTGTGTGCGCTCCACTCACGGGAGGCATGGCTTCTGACAGAAGCAGCTGTGGTGATCTGTTATTCTGGACATTCCAGCTACACAACTCCTACTGTGTTTGACAGTCATGGACTAACAACTGTCCACTGTGAGGTGCGTGTGTCTGATTGCTGTATTTACGTGGACATAAATAAAAACATATATCACCGTGGTGACGCCAAGCTGCAGCAAGTGGCGGTGCCAGGAAATTTTTGTTGGGGGAGCTGGGGGGCTGGGGTAAAAATTGAAGGGGCTCCAGAAAATGTCATTGAAATGAACAATATATAGTAAATTGCTTTATAAGTATCAAGGTATATGTTTTAGTCACCTATCAATGCACACACACATCACTTAGAATGATTGCAAGTTCAGTAAACTTGCACATAGGTATACAAACTGAATTCATTGAAATGGTGCTCAAGACAATGCATGGAATCAACCTTACACAAATCGTCTATATCAAAGATTTATTGCCAGTTTAACACCAAGGTCATAACCATTTGATAAAAGTAAGTAAAAGATATAGCCTGAGAAACTTAGTTGTAAACAATATACAAAAAAGTGATTCTTTATGAAGTTTGTATACAATCTAGCCCAAGTTGCGTGTAAGGCAAACAGCCAAAGAACACGTTACTTCAAAACTATGCGCCTGTTCTGGTGGTTGGCAGCAAATTTATCAATGACAACATCAATGTCCAGCTGTTTTGCCCTCCTCGAGTTAACTGAAATGACAGCAAGGTTGCTGGTACGGTTGTTTCCACTGCTGTTCCTCAAGTATGTCTTGAGAAGCTTCAGACATGAGAAGCTCCTCTCACAAGCTGCTGAGATGACGGGCAGGGTAACAGCAATGCAGACAAGTTTGTACAGGTCCATGAAGGCGTCCTTGTAAGGTTCCAGCATGGCTGCAAGATCTAGCTGTGTTGATATTTCCTGGCCTTTGTCTTTCTTTCTTGTAATTAGCCTCTTCAACTGGTGGATCTCCACTGCTAGATCCTTGTCTGTCACTCCATAGTTGGCTGCCATTCCTGACAGTTTCTCCTTGTCAAGGAAGGAAATGTGCTTTGGGTTCAGTGCTGATACACCCATAAGGACACTACAGGCATCAGATGAGAATCGTCTGGTGAGCTTTCTGTCTATGATGGCATAGAAGGCCTGTCTCCTGGCATCTGGGGTAGCTTCATCTCGCTGGCCTGTGCTGGATGTTATGATGAACTCATCCAGATGCCTGGGGGTCAGATCTCTGTGTACCTGGATGCTGGGTGTCAGTGCGTATCCCAGCTGACTTGCACAGATCCTCAGCTGACTGCTCCAAGTCCCTCCAGGCTGCTTCAGTTCTCATCTCTGAGAGTCTAGCCATGACAGACTGCACCAAGTCCTCTGCAGAGGCCAGTTGCAGGTCAGGTGACTGTAGATGATCCAACAGCTGCTTGGTCATCTGCTGCAGTTTTTCCATAGCCACCACACTTGCCACGAACTGCTGATCTAGCAGGACGCATAGGCCCTTGGCTTCAGTAGCCCTCTGCACATTGTCTCCTCCAAAAAGATGCTTCAGGGTTGCGACAGTGGCAGGGAGGGTTCTCCTGATTGGAAGGCAAGCAGCATACTGACAGGCCCATCTGGTGTCCGAGAGCCGTTTCAGCTCCATGTGCTGGCTTGTGGGATCAATTTCTTTTTGTACCTTCAGATATTCTTTGTGTACAACAGAGGTGGAGAAGAACTTGTACAAACTCTGCACAGCCACGAAGAACTCAGCAGCAGTCTGTACATTGTGTACACAATCCACTAGCACCAGGTTGAGCAGATGTGGATATACACAGCCTCTGGTAACTCTTGTCGGAACCTCTCCTACACACCACTGATGTGCCCTGACATCACTGCAGCACCATCGTAGCACTGGCCAATGCAAGCATTGTGGTCAATGCCACATCTGGCCAGTGTTTCCATGATCTTCTTCAGCATGGAGTTGGCATCAAGACCTTCAGCAGCAGTGAAGTCCAGGAACTCCCCGTGGGGGGTCTCTTGGTGGATATACCTGACCATAACGGATAGCTGCTCTTGTTTGCTCACATCCTTTGTCTCATCCACCATTAGGGCAAAATGCTCTGCTTGGTTGACCTCGTTGCTGATGTCCTTCCTGATCATGGAAGCTATGATGGCAAGCAGTTCATTTTGAATATCATGGTGTGTATACTTGGTATTGCTGGGACCACTCAGTTTCTTCTTGACAATGTCATCTCACCTGGAAATCACCTCCAACAGTTCCAGGATGTTGCCTTTGTTGGTAGACTCAGCATCCTCCCTATGCCTTCTCTGGGCCACATTCTGGCAGGCAGTGTACAAGAGTGCATCTATGACTGCTCTGATGTAGTGCCTATTTTCCTGCATGGTTTTCACATGACTGGCATCAAGTGCATGTTGGATCCTAGCCCCCACTGTCTTCTGCATCTTGAACTCTGCCCAAGCTTGCATGGAGAACTTGTGTCCTGCTGAGCTGTCGTGGGCCTTCAGTGATGCGGTTGCTTTCTTCCAATTCTGAAAGCCTTTATGGGTGAATGAAGTCTCACTTTTGCTGAAGTGTGTATGACTGAAGTGGCAGCATGCAAAGCAGAATGCAGCATCTTGGATGGTGGAATACTCCAACAACAAGTGCTGGTCACACCAGTTCTTGTTGAAGGACCTTGTCTGGACACTGTATTCTGTTGCTGGATATTTCTTCAGGTCTGGGCAGGTGGACCATTATCTGGAAGTGGGCTGAGGTCCTTAGGTCCAGGCGGCAGTTTGTTACCCTGGGCATGGGTGGTGCCCTCCTGCAGCTGGGGCCCTGCACTGGCCATGTCTGTTATCTCACTGTCATGATCACCCCTGTCCTCAGACTCCTCACTCACAGCATCTGGAGGATCAGCAACTCGCTGCCTCTTCATAGGTAACAAGTAGCGTTCCATGACCAACCCTATGTACCAAAACAAAAGTCCAAATTATGGATCACAGACAATTGTCATGTTTTGTTAATGTTACATTGACAAGTTGGAGGCTCCAACTTTGTAGGACCTGTTTTTCCAGAAGCTTGTTCCATCCCTGAATATTCCTTCCAGTTCTCTGGTTTCTTGAGTTCTCCCACTGCATCTTCATGCTCTGTTCAGGGACATGCAGTAAATGTTAGGTAAGGTCTGAGCACGCACACGCGCACACACAACGGTTCAGCAGCTCCATAACTCTGCACGGAGGACTGCTTGGTCCTGCTCCTGGTCCTTCTGTCCAGCCTGAAGACATCAATGTCTGTTCTGGATGATGTGCTGCAGCAGGAACTAGAACAGGTTGGCAAGTTGTTCTTCTCACTGAGAGTCTCATAAATGGATGAAACATGCACTGAAAAATGTCTGCTGGACAACAGCTAAAGATGCTTCTTAAAACTATCACAGTGAAGCAGGTCTATATATATTTGGACACTATCGAGCATGCAGCCTTGAACGTTTTAAAGTTTGAATTTGTGACTTATCTTGAACGCAGCATAAGTGTGAATATTTACGGCTTTCACAGCACGTGGCTTGGAAACACGCTCCATGACTTTTTTCACTTTGGAAACATTTAACTTTTACTGGCAATGAATTTTTCTGTCTGTCTTGGCGAGGAAGCGCTCTGTGTGTGTGTGTGTGTGTGTGTGTGTGTGTGTGTGTGTGTGTGTGTGTGTGTGTGTGTGTGTGTGTGTGTGTGTGTGTGTGACACCTGAACAAAGAAAAATCATGCAATGTTGATACAAATTTTTAGTATCTGATTATTGACTTTTTTTTAACAACCCTTGTAGTGATTCTCAGAGTAAATTTAATTTGAGTGTGGGGGAATAAGCCACGAGCTCAGGAAGTGGACGCTCGTTTTGGCCGAACAACGATATACAGTTTCTGTATATTCTGTGTTAGTGCGCGGCTGCGGCCGGCGTGCTTGATGAATTCCTGCGCAAAAAGTAGTTCCCAGATAATTGTGATATATTCCTATGAGTTAATAGGTATATCTCATGTAAATCAATTCTAAAATTTGCCAGTAATAAAATTATGAAGATAAGTGAAGTTTTAAGAGTGGCCGTAAATAAATATTGAGGAAACCTAATTTTTTGGAGTATGGAGTTAAATTTGTCTCATTAATACTTGCAAATGCACAGAGGGTGATTTACAAATATCCTTTGATTTGTACATGCGCTTTGTGATCCACAAACACAAATTTCTGATTTGTAACTTGTGTGTGGGTTTTTACAAATAAATGTTTATTTGCAAAACTGAAAATTCTGTTTGTGAAGGGTGATTCAGCATTGGTGGATCACCGAACACACACATTCATCACTTTGCTCAGTTACGCAATATTGAGACATTCTCAGCGCAAAACTGCAGTTGAGATCCACAAATATGTCAGTCACTATTCACATTATTGGCAGAATTATTGGGGGGGGGGCTGAGGGGGGCTTGGCTCATTATTGTGGGGCTTAAGCCCCACTAAGCTCCCCTTTGGTGCCACCACTGACTGACAGCCCCCCAAGTTGAAACGGACCGTCAGATCAGAACACACAGCGGGCGATCTGACCATCAGGTCACCCACGTGAGCTCTGTTCCACATGACACGGTGTCTGTGCTGTGGTGTGCTGTCCACAAGACACGCGTGTTAGGCAGAACATGCACGCGGCTGTCTGGAAGCAACTGGGTCATGTCATTTCATGACTGTATGTCTGTGACCATGGGTCATTTACAGAGGAACAGACGGATCATATTTGTATTGCTCGCTTGCTAAACGCGGTGTTTTTATATGGTGGTGGGATTTATTTTTTTTGTAATACTTCTATGTCCTTCCTAATATGAGGCAGCTTCTCACAGCTTTCAAAGAACAGCTTTGTGGCTCAAGGGTAAAGTCACTGACTGGGAATCAGAGTTTTTGAAAGGCGTGAGTTCGCGTCCTGGGTGGTATTTTTTTTCTTTTTTTAAAATTATTCCACAGGTACTGGCTGGTTTTTATTTTTTTATTTATTCCACATAAGCGGTCCCATGTGGTTCCACACGTACCAGCTGGTTTTATTTCTTCCACATAAGCGATGCCATGTGCTGCACCTGGCACTGTTCCTGCTCGACGGACACCGGTGCATGCATGAACTCTCGCACTGGGTTCGTGCATGCCTGCCTGTTGGCGCGATGTTTCATGCTGTTTTGCTGTAATTGACTAGATGTTGACCACACTTCGCACTATGTGTGAAGGGGCCCTTAAGTGTGGCATCACAACTCAAGGCTTTAAGTCTTGTTCATTGTCATCAACTTTGGAGATGCAGTGAAAACTAGACAGTGACAGCAAAACTGTCTATCTTGCTGACCCTGATGTGTCAAAGTGTGAAAAAAATGTTTTTATCAGTGTAACCTTACCATAGTGATGTTTCAATAACCTCATTTATAATTCTGATGATGCTCAGAGCTCTATAGTGTATAATAGTGATTCCCAAACCTTTTTTCTTCACGGCCCGGCTTGTACTACTGAAATGATGAACTCCCCACCCCCCATCCAAGAAAAAAAGAAGTCATTAATTCTTTTTTTCTGAAAAAACAAGGACATTATAGGCTTCCCCCCTTTTCTGTTTGGTTCATCCAAAGAAAATAGTTTTTAATTAGTTTTGATTGTCAAGTAAGGGGTGATAAGTAAACTTTTCATTTTGATAGCCGTAGGTCAGACAATACCTCGGACACCTCCTGTTATCTTTGCCACCCCCCCTAAGGGACTTGGACCATAGGTTGGGAATCAGGGGTCTATAGCGTGTTGTGTCCCAGTTTCTTTGACATAAGCACACAAGACATGTTTGGAAAGAAAGAGACAAGGTTCAGTAATTGGTTTGTTTGCAGTTTGAATCCTTAACACTGGATGTCTTTGAAAATCTGCCAGACCACTTGAATTGTCACCTTACTTATTGCTTACTTAACTTACTTATATTGTGCTTTAGGGCAGATTTACAAACAGAGTTGAGCCAGCAAATGAAAGACAGATGTTTCACTTGTGACCGAACATACCGATTGAGTTGTTGTTCACAAAAGTTATTGAAAAAGAAGGTTCTACATCCTGGAATGAAAGGGGTGGAGCCGGTGCACTTTTAAATTACTTTATAGCATTGCAAAACATGCTGGTTTTATTTAGAAATGCCTTTTTTCCAAACTTTGCGAGAACATTAGGCTTTTCTGAAAATAGACATAATTACTATTTGGGGTGAATCAGGATCAATGAGCACAGCCGAAACACAGAAAATAGGTTGTTTGTTTGTTTGTTTTAAAATCATTTGGGGGGAGAGGGGGCAGCACCGTGGCTTAGTGGTCAACACTGTTTCCTCACAGCAAGAAGGTTTGGGGACTGTTTCTCACCTGGTCCTTTCTGTGTTTGCATGTTCTCCCCGTGTCTGCATGGGTTTCCTCCAGGCACTCGGGGTTCCTTCCACAATCAGAAGAAAAAGCTTATTTAGGGGCTGCTCCTTTCCTGTCCCTGACCAAGGCAGCGTCTCTGCATCTGGAGTTGGTCCCCTGGCACCGGACTGTGGCTGCCCACTGCTCCTGGGGGTTTGGATGGATTGTGTCTAACTGTAGTTAGGATTGTGGGTTCGTTTCCTACTTGTGGCCTTTCTGTGTGGAGTTTGCATGTTCTCCCCATGTTCACATGGGTTCCCTCCAGGTGCTCCGGCTTCTTACCTCTTCCAAAGATGTGCAGGTTAGGTGTATAGGTCTGTAGGTGTGTGTGTGGGTGAGAATGTGTTTGTCTGTCTATATAGACTGGCATCCCGTCCAGTACCCCGTCTCCCTCCCTATGACTGCTGGAATAGGCTCCAGCCCCCTGTGACTTTTAATTGGAGTCTGTGGGCATTGAAAATTAATTAATTAATTAATTAATTAATTAATTAATTAATAATAATAATAATAACAATAATAATAATAATTAGTAGTAGTATTAATTTTGGGGGACATTTTATTGTAATTGTAATGTAAAACCTAGTGAAAAATTTGACCCTGGCCAAAAATGAAAATTGAATATTTGGGTGTAGCAGGGACTTTTAAAAACATTCCTTCGCATTGTGTGCCACGGCTTGTGAACATAATGTTTAGTTGTCATCCAATTATAAATTCTGACATACAGACCAGCGGCAAGTCACTGTTTAAGAATGAGTCACAAGCAATGTGGACCCAATTATAGGCTTTCAGACTGAGTAAAAGTCAACTATCATGCTCAAAGTTTAATGGCTGAAAGCTGCATCAAGCTTCCACAGTCAGCTGGACATGCAAATTTACATTTGCCAGTCAGGGTGATCTGATGACTGGATTTATTAACAGTCTTTCATCGTTAGCCCAAACTGTTCACCGCTACTCACCATCCAGGATGCGATCAAGGATTAAGCCAGTGGCATCATCTTATGGTTACTCCTACTGATCTGACTCACTGTCATGCAATGCTCTTGTTCAGTTTAAATGATGAAGTAGATAATAAAGGAAAAGAATTTATATATGTCTGCCAGGAGGCATAGTCACCCAAGATTTAAGTTTTTCAGACAAGTAAATGTTTTCCCTATGAATTTTATCCTCCCAAATGATGGTGCTACTCTTCAGCCCCATAAATGTTCTAACCACATCAAATTTGGTTTTATTAACATCAGATGTCCACCAAGGCATTGCTGGTCAACAAAATGGTTTTAGTGAACTGGATATGATGGGTTTGTGTAAAACATAGTTGAAACCAGAAGTGCACATCCCATTAAATGAGTCCTCTCCGCCTCACTTTTCCAATCACCAAGTTATTCTGGGTGCAGTGTAAGAGGGAGGGGTCCCTTTTGTCTGCATGTCAAATCTCAAAAATTTAGTTTGAGTCTTAGGCTCTAGATTTTTACCTAAAAATATGGCCATCAGGTATTGTGAAGGCCTTGCATCCAGTCCTACACAGTAACATCACCAGTGTAAAACTAACACTGACCGTGTTAAATTAACCCGTGTAATTAATCGCAATGTTTCTGTGAAGGCTCTCAATTGTCCAGGTGGTTTCCATAGTAGAGAAGCTTGAATCTTCGACTGGACTGGGTTGCTGCGTCAAGCAACCCAGTCCAGTCGAAGATTCAAGCTTCTCTACACATGTAATTAAGTGTTCATATGGTCCCACTCTGGCCAGAGTGGGACCATATGTTCACTGTCAGTGTTAATTTAACACAGGTAATTTTACTGTGTATTACTGCCAGGGGTCTTCAAATTCACATGGAACATTCTTGGGACACAGTCCTTGGACAAGTTCAAAGATAGCTGACCTTAACCTATTTTAAGAGGTCAAAATGTCAGATTCTGTCTCCTATTTTTATGTTCATATGGCTGAGAGTATTTTTGCATTGCATTATATTTATTGTATTATATTATTATTATTATTAAGTAGCAGCATGATTTATTTTGTCCATAGTTGTGTCTGTTTTTTGAAAGTGTACAGATATTGAAAAAACAGAGAGCTACCACTGGAAATTGTGAGGGCAATTTTGAAGCAAGACACCACCTTAGGCAAAAATACTTGACAAAGAATCGTCTTGTAAAGTAATTAATGGCCTCACAGACCGCTTTCATCTACAGAGCTGTGTAACACTTTTGTCTCTTTTTCAGTAGATACATTATGACCTTTTTGACTATCACCATGTTTGATGTTGTTGGAAACATTTGCGCCCAGGCAGTGCCCTCTAGTGAACATTTGTGTAACAACATAAAGGAAGTCTGCAAGTATGTGAACAGTGATGGGTATAGCATTTGAAATGCTTGGATCGATTTGCATATGTAAGTGGACTAAGTATGTGGTAAATGACTTGTTATTGGTTATGGATTCAGATTCTACATCAGTGTTGCTGTTACTGGATTTAAGTGCAGCCTTTGATACAGTTGACCACTGTATTCTGTTGGAGAGCTATTTTGGCATTTCTGGTCAGATACTTGCATGGTGGAAAGCTTTCTTGTCATGCTGATTCATTGTGGGTATCCCTCAATGGTGAGGAAGATTGCCCCTTGAATAATTCCCAGATGAAGTGGTGGAACGTGGAGATGCCTGAATAGGCTCAGTCTTAACACATACGTACTGTTTCTTACAGACGCTGCACATGGTTGCTCCAGGAAGCTTCTACTGGTCAGGATCTTGCTTTTTCTCCTTCCTCTTCTCCTCTGTATTGTTCATTGGCATTTTTTCCCCAAAGGCTTCCACTCCCATATGGATCATTGCTCACTAGCTGGCTCATTCTCATGTGTTTTCAGTAACAGCATATATGTCAGTTCTCCACAGTGAAGCATGGGGTATGTTAAAGTTATGTTCATAGATCCATGTTTTGTTTTATTGAACAGATTATACATAGCCATGGGATTTTACTTTCACTGTTACTGTATGCTGATGACCTGCAGATGTACATGCCTGCTTATGTAGGTAATGATTCTCATATTGCAAAACTAGAGGTGTTTGTGGCAACACTGAAAAGCCTAGTATTATAGCACCACTGGTGAGAGACCCACAGGTGACTTGGACCAGTGCTAGGTAAGTAGGAGCAGTTACTAACTATGGGGGATGAATAGATGCAATACAAGAATGAATCAGAGCTCAGACAAAGAATGTTGAACTGCAGGCATCTTTATAAAAAAAAGAACATTGATACAATATTTACAATTTTCAGTAAGCCTTTGCTGGCTCCAACCATGCAAGATGTTCCCCACTGGGCTCAACACTACTTTAGTTGAATCAGTGGAAAGCTAGGTTTCTTTTTATCTGGGGTTAGGCCTATTTAACTTTTACTAACTCGCTCAGTTAGTCACTATCTCATCATTGTGTAGATGATTTCATTAGTAGACTTGGGTGTTCATTGCCCATCTAACACCAACCCAACAAAAATCACAGTTAATTAGAATCAAAACAGTTCCATGTAGCAAAAGTTACAGTTAATTAAGATTAAAACAGTTCCGTGAATCCAATCCCTTTTACACTCAGAACATCACCAGTCCAAAGGTTCCAGGCCCTTGAAAGAGGAGTAAAAAAATCCATGAGATTTCTCTGTGTTCCAGCAAAACACTGGGGAAAAAAAGGTTTATCCTACTGCAGATCAGAAGAACAGAAAGTGTTCTTATCTTCGATCATCAGTACAGAAGACCTCACAGGACCACAGCAGTGGGCCTCCAATGGGTGGATCGCCTGCGGGATCTAGTCCAAGTTCATTCACACCATGAAATCTGTCCCATGTAAAAACCTGTTCAAATCGTCATTCAACATTCACAAAAATATATCCAGCTTTCTCCAAAAAATGAGTAAAACGCTTTGGCTTGGTCTAGAGTTTATTCTCGTTATCTGCTTTGACATTCCTTGCTGTTTCATAATTTCAAGCTGATTTTCGCCCTCTCTTTCATGTTCCGCTGCATTCTCTCTGTGCTCATTCATGTGTACGTTCTCATCTTCTCCCTCCCTCTCACTAGGGGTGGCACTACTGATTGGCTGTTCCCACAGCCCCTCAAATGTACCCTCTTATCCTTAAAGCTATTTTCAACCTGGGTTACACTAGTGTCTCTTAACTTTCTACTATTGAACTCAGCGAAGACTGAGATGATTGTTATTGACTCTGTTAGACATGAAACTTTGTGATCTATTCCTACTGTCACTGGGTGGCTGTGTGATCCCTCATAGTGAAAGAGATAAAAATCTTGGCATGATTTCTGTTTCATTATTGTCTTTTGATTGACATCAGAGAGGTGGCTAAGATTGACCCATTTTATTGGTCATTAGATTTATTAGATCCTGTCCAGTGGATGATAAAACACTGATGATTTCCTTGTAGAAATGATTATTCAGATCTGAGAGCTTGGTCATTAACCATGCTATGGATGGTAACCACTTAGGAAGACAACAGGTGTGTCCTCACCTCCTCAAAGTAGCCATGTTAGCTGCAGTTAGCTTATGCATGGGAAATCCCTTGGGTTCTCAGGAATGGATCATGCTGACACAAATGCACCATCTCAGATCTGGGAGCACAGTCTGGTGCCATGTGTTGTACCATCCTCCATACCACGGAACCACTTTGGGTCCCTGATGGCAACCACACACACAGACAGCTCGTCCAACCCCACCTCTTGAAAGTGACAGTCCATGTGCCACAGCCAGGTTGAACATGGGCATCTCCTTATCCTTTTCCAGTTGCTAGGTTTTCAATGCAGGTGGTACTCCTCATCATCTCAGTCTTCCCAAATAATCATTTGTTGAACTGACTCACAATGCAGGTGGTACTCCTCATCATCTCACTCTTCCCAAATAATCATTTGTTGACAGGAAGTCTGGATCAAAGGGACTACCAGTATATAGAACTGGGTTCTATTCCAAGTGTATGCTCAAGAACATCACCTGCAATGAACATGACCTGCAATGAACCAGTGTTCTCTCAAGGGGGAGTCATAGACTCTCAGTTCAACTTATTTAATTCTTTTCAATTCTTTGTTTTATTTATGCAACACCAAATCACAAGTAATCTCAACACATACATGAGGAAGGTGCAGACCTTATCATCCCCATGAGTAAGCACATAGGCACTATTGTTAAGGAAAATCCCTTTTGGGTGTTTTGATTTGAGGAAGAAACCTCAAGCAGACCAGACTCTTGACTGACGGGCCTTGCAATAATATCTAAATAATATGCATATGTTGCACACATGAACAAGCCCCCTGCCTTTTTAAGCATTTTCCTTATTTTGCCTTTCAGCTTCTGGAGGGGCTCTGCCCCCCATACCCCTCACCTTTTTAAGCATTTTTGTTTTTTTGCTTTTCACCTAACCCCCCTAATTACAGCCCTCTTAACCCCCTGCCACTTTAAGCATTTTTTTTTAATGTAGATGTAAATTAATATTCAAAGTTTTCAGCTAGTTGACAGTTGTGCTGTACAATATGGCCAAATTATTTTATGTCAGTATTGTCATAAAAACTGTCATGTGAATGTCACTTATATACATGCTGTCCATATTCTTGAGCCGCTTAGGTGGGTAGGGAGAGTTCCCATGGGATAAAAAAGCTTTTTAACCTACCATCCCTGGTTCTCAAGACTAGGCACCTAAGTGGCTCCACTCTTTTTTTAAAACATATTTAGGTGTACCTTAGGAAACACTAGTAGACCAACGGTACTTGAACGCAGCATCAGTGACAGCAGCAGCTCCTGTGTGTGCTTATTATTTTTTATTAAATATAACAATATGAGTGTAGGAATCACAATCCAGCCCTTCTGTACATGTGGCAACAGGTAGATAATTCAAATGATTATATAAAGAGCTGGAAGGCAGAATTCATATTGTGGATCAGTGGCAGCTGGTTGAAATAACCGCATATGTGAGTCAATGCGTGGCGTTCACACGGATTGATCACTTTACTGCTCTGATGTATTCAATCATCTTTACACTTATAGTTATTCCTCCTTTGGACAGTTTTCTGTTATAAATCAATATATATGGCTTAGTAACGTAATACAGTGATAGATCAGCACCACGGCACACCAGAGGTTTTTTTAAATTGGAGCAAGATGTAGCATGCAGCGTGTCGTCAGACAGTGAGGATTGTGATGAGGAGATGATCCCTCTTTTGTTCTGGATGAGGAACCAGAACAAAAGATCATAAAAATTCCAAAAAAGGTATAGCTTGGACAATCTGTGACTAGATGTTATGGAGTTATGAAGTAAAAACAGTAAGAATGGTGACAAAGGTCAGTTTCAGTTTGTACAGGGGTCAAAAGTTAAAGTTGCTCCATTAATTTTGCTCCTGCTGTATTTGTGCTGAATTTGATGCTTGTATCACCATTTGAAGGATTGTTTCAGTTATCTGCTGCACTAATAAGCCAACAGAGCATGAACCAGGTGCTGTTTGTTAGCTTAAATATGTGTATGTAAGATCCCCCGAATTAAAGGAGAAATGTTGCTTTTAACAACCTGGACCTCATTTCTGGCATAAAATACGGTCGTTTACTCACCAATATAAGTTTGGTGTCATTAGAAGTCCATAGTTGAAATGACGTGTTCAGTTCAAATCTGAAGCAAACATTTTTCTTCTTCTACTAAGGTGGATTAGAACTTTTTGTGGTACACAGCACCAACTACTGGACAGGAGGAACCTAGCAGTCAATGTGAATCACTGATTTGAAAATGCAGCTCTTTCAACCAGACATGTGGTGCCGTGACATGTCAGTCGTCTGTGTCCAATCAGATTTCAGGGGAGTCCAGTGAAACCCCGGCCTCCACTCTAGCTCCACCCATGCCAGGAAGTATTCAACATTTGACATTTCCTGTTTCACTGTGACTGAAAATTTTGCACTTCCTGTTTGAGTGTGAGCTTGCCACTGAGTTCCCGTGAGATTCCATGGGATCTCGTCTGTCAATCCAGAAGTGTTTGACATTTGAACATTTCCTGTTTTACTGTGGATTTGAAATTTGGCACTTCCTGTTTAGGACGCCCTGTACCATGAGCGAGCTTCGAGCACAACGCTTCACTCGTAAAATTAAACAATGAAATAAATCAAAAGCATAACAAGGAATTGTCAGTCATGCAGTGGCAGAAATGTTGCAGCTAAGCATACATACGAGTGATGGCTGAAAAAACAAAGTGAAGAGCAGAGTCCCACAAAAAATGGGCTATAAATGAAAGTCAGTGTCTGTATTCTTGCCAGATCATTCCTTCATGAGACATTCCCAAGTTTTTGCCTCAACCTGATACATATCCAAACTCAACCATCTGATGTTCGCTTTGTCCCACAAGCAAATTCTGGGTTTCAAATAGATCTCAGACAGACCTCACATGTCCCAGTCCTGGATATATCCCACAGATGTGGAATGCGTGGTTCTTGCTTACAACTCTTATTCCCTGCAATTCTTTAGCTTCTCCCTGAAATGCAGCCAAGGAACGTCCTGATCCTGATGGCTGTCTGCCATCCACTGTTGCTTATCCCATCCAGGCAGGGTCTCACACAGGAAACATAGTAGAAAGTGTAACCAGTCCACAATAACACCAGTTTAAACAGTGAACCAACAGACAACATGGTAACAAATTCTCCAGCAATAACGTCTTATACTTCAGTAACATTCCCCCAAGAATTTTAATAAGACTTTGGCCTTCTTCACCAGTAACGCAACTAATAGAAGTGGACGTGAAAACGCAAAGTTTCAGTGGATATGACAGAGAAAACAGATGATCCTTAATCTGGATTTTATATGCTTCCACAGAATCAGACTGTTTTATATGAGTGGGTAGACTATTCCACAGAAAAGGCATACAGTGAAAGAAGGCCACCATGGCCACCAACTTACCATCCCCGATTCTCATGGATGCTTTGAAGCAGCCGACCCCTGTGCATAGGTGGTTCAGGAGGGTCCATTGCCGATGAAGTAGATCTTCTCCTCTGACGCCATCTCCAGGATCCGGGACATAATGGTGTAGATATGTATGTCATGCCGACTCCCACTCCTGCTTCCATGCCGCCGCCAGCCAGGCTTTGGTTGTCAGATCCTCCGAGATGGAAGTAAGCATCTCTTGCGCAGCTTGATTGGCATAGTGTTTAGCACTGTTGCATCACACCAAAAAGGTCCTGGGATCACTTCCTGCCTGGTCCTTTCTGTGTGTAGTTTGCATTCAGCAACATGGTAGCTTAGTAGTTAATACTCTTGCCTTATAGCAAGAAGGTCTTGCTTCCCACCTGGTCCTGTGTTCTGTGGTCCTTCCGATGTTCCAGGTTCCTCTCACTTCCAAAGACATGAAGTGTAGGTGCACCTCACCCTTGAATAATTGGGCATAAAAAAATGAATGAATGGAAGATCTATCAAATAAGAGGGTGCTTATCCATGTCGAATTTTGTATATTAACATAATCTCAATCTATGACCTCACATGAACAGAAAGCAAATAAATGGAACTCAAAACCAAGGTAATATGGTCAAACTTGCATCTCCTGGGTAGAAGCCCAGTAGCATTTTGAACCAAACGGATTACTTCTAGTGTTAGTGTGTGCCAACCAAGAAAATAAGACTATACAATAATCAGTTCGACATTAAACAAAGGGGCTTGAATCAGTGTGTCTGCACCTGCCATTAAAAGAATAGGCCAAATCACTGTGTATTCCACAGATGAAAGAAAGCCTTTGTCACAACATGGGTGGAAATTAGAGATGATGCTCTCTTGTTTCAAGAAATGGTCGAATGAAGTCTCTGTCACATTCCATCACCAGTCTACACTGCAAAAACTATCCCTCTCAAAATATGCTAAATAATCCAAAATCTGAAAAAAAAAAAAAATCTGCCACTGGGGTAAGAATATTTACTTGGTTAGAATTCTCAAAACTAGCAAAATGTCTAGACACTGAATAATCAGAATGTGCCTTAAAACTAGATAAAGAAAACAATCTTGTTACTTTGCTTGGATGATTTGAAATCCATTGCCTTTATTTGTTACTTGTTAAAAAATACAGCTTGATATTAGCTGTGAAAACTTAAGAAAAAGACCCCCCCAAAAAAGACATGTTTTTCTTATGTAAAAAGTCAAATTTTCTTTGAACAAGTCTTTTTTACTTTCTTAGATATTAGTTTTTGCAGTATATGAAAAGAAAAATAACAACAGAGTTGGACATGTCTGTGTATCCATCGAAATCAGTGAGTTAATGTTAACCAATCAAACTGGTGTCTTTTGTCTTACTTGACCAGTAATGACCATTTCATTCTATTTTGATTTTAAAGTAGGACATTACAGCCCCCCCAGTTTTTCACTGAACCCAGGCAATCCTCTACAACCACAGTCTGCCATCATTTGCTTTAATTGGGACGTGGAGTTGAGTATCTACAGCAGAACAGTGAAAAATAATTATTTTTTTATTGCAGTGTCTTTCCAAGATGTGCAATGTCAAGTGAAAATAACAAAAGACCTAATACAGACCCCTGTGGTACTCCATAAATTACTGCAGAGGGTTTGGAACTAATACAGTACATATTCTTATTGGGTTGTTAAATATAATGTCAATCATGAGATATCCTAATCAGAAATCCTAAAATAATTTCCTAAATTAATGATCAATTGTGTCAAAAGCTGCACTGTGATCCAGCAGCACCAGCACTGTATCTGAATTGATAGCGAGCAGAAGATAATTAACCACTTCAGTAAATGCTGTCTCCAAGGAGTGATAAGTTTTAAATGCTGACTGCAGTGTTTAAAAGACATTGTCAGCCAGATAAGCCACACATTGTCGAGAAACCACTTTTTCAAGAATTTTTGAAAAGAATGGTAAATTGGATACCTTTCTCTTACTAGCCAGTAAACCATAATCTTACACACAGTGGGGTAGTATTCTGCTTTGGCCACACTAACAAGATAGAAGAAAAGCACATCACACTATTGTCAGAATGTGCAGTGACAAAAAATGCTGCAACTGTGCCCCCATACAGTCTAGTGGGCACAATGACAGGTGGTTCAAAAGACAACCAGGAGGTGAAGATTAGAGTCTCAGTATAATCAAATGTATTAGTAAGTCAGCGATTGTGTTGCTGCAAGGTCATGTAATCGGAATGAAATTCAAACCCCAACCCTGATGCGTGTCCACCCCCAAATGATCTCCATGCTGCAAGCAAGCTTTTGTCTTCAAAAGTTCCAAAATACTGCAGAATGTAGACATCTCAGTGCAGACACAGGTTCATCTGAATACATATTCATGCCGTCATCTGCTTCACACCTAAGAATCCAGGGACAACCACTGCACAGGAGGTACTGCTTACTTTTTCCACTGAATTACAGCTGAAAGTTTGCACTTCAGTCATATCCTGATTGTGTCATTTCAACTTCAACGTTGTTGTGCACAGAGATAAAATTACCCAGCTGTACCTAAGATGCACAAGAGAGGCCATAACAGTCTGAAGTGCACTGTTTGTTTTCTCAGGGTTAACGGTGGCTTGTATAGATGTGGATTGAACCAAAGGAACATTCAAAAGGTCTCCATGTAGCCAAGGAGACCTGTTGAATGTTCCTACACTTCACTTTTTCCACATTTTGTTATGTTACAGTGTTATTCCAGAATGGATGAAATTATTTTTTCCCTCAAACTTCTGCTCACCACACCACACAATAAAAATGGGAGAAAGTTTTTTTGTTTGTTTGTTTGTTTTTTGCAAGTTTAATCAAAGCTCATGTGCATCCTGTTTTCGACTGATCATCCCTGAGATGTTTCTTCAGCTTAACTGGAGTCCACTTGGGGTAAATTCAGTTGATTGGACATGATTTGGAAAGTCACATATCTGTCTACATATAAGGTCCTACAGTTGACAGTGTATGTCAGATCACAAACCAAGCATGAAGTCAAAGGAATTGTCTGTAGACCTCTGAGACAAGATTGTCTTGAGGCACAAATCTGGGGAAGGGTACAGAAACATTTCTGCTGCTTTGAAGGTCCCAATGAGCACAGTGACCTCCATCATCTGTAAATGGAAGACGTTCAGATCCAACAGGACTCTTCCTACAGCTGGCCACCCATCTATCAGGGGAGAAGGCCCTTAGTCAGGGAGGTGACCAAGAACCCGATTGTTACTCTGTCAGAGCTTCAGCATTCCTCTGTGGAGACAAGAGAGTCTTCCAGAATAACAACCATCTCTGCAGCAATCCACCAATCAGGCCTGTATGGTAGAGTGTCCAGGCAGAAGCCACTCCTAGAGAAAGACACTTGGCAGCCCACCTGTAGCTTGCCAAAAGGCACCTGAAGGACTCTCAGACCATGAGGAACAAAATTATATGGTTTGATGAGACAAAGATTGAACTCCTTTGTGTGAATGCCAGGCATCATGTTTGGAGGAAACCAGGCACCATCTCTACAGTAAAGCATGGTGGTGGCAGCATCATGCTGTGGGGATTGTTTCCAGTGTCAGGAACTGGAACACTCGTCAGTATTGAGGGAAAGATGAATGCAGCAATGTACAGAGACATGAAAACCTGCTCCCGAGCGCTCTTGACCTCACACTGGGGTGACGGTTCATCTTCAGCAGGACAGTGACCCTAAGCACACAACCAAGATATCAAAGGAGTGGCTTCAGGACAACTCTGTGAATGTCACTGAGTGACCCAGCCAGAGCCCAGACCTGAATCCGACTGAACATCTCTGGAGAGATCTGAAAATGGCTGTGCACCGATGCTCCCCATCCAACCTGGAGCTTGAGAGGTGTTGCAAAGAGGAATGAAGAAAACTGCCAAAAGAGAGGTGCACCAAGCTTGTGGCATCATATTCAAGAAGACTTGAGGCTGTAATTGCTGCCAAAGGTGCATCAACAAAGTATTGAATAAAGATTGTGAATACTTATGTACATGTGATTTCTTAGTTTTTTATTTTTAATAAATTTGCAAAAATTTGAAAAAAAAAAAAGACCAACCTGTTTTCATGTTGTCATTATGGGGTGTTGTAAGTAGAAGTTTGAGGGAAAAAAATGAATTTACTCCATTTCGGAACTCGGGCACCGTACTCATAGAGCACAAACCTCCGCCAACACTTGTTTGCAATTCCACAAAATTTTGACTTGTAAAAAAGTTCAAGGTCAAAGTACTCTCCAAAGTGACTTTTCAAAAGCTAAATTAGAAGTGATCAAATGTCAGGAGTATGTACAATGTATTTAGTTCATGCAGTTGAATCAACATTTTCTTGTGGTGTCAGGTTTTTCTTCAGCTTCTTCGGTTTCTAAATTCTTTTTCAGATCATTTTCACAGAACATAGGTTATCTTTGCTGTGTACAATTTGTCATTGCTTTTTAGCACTTGGTTTCTGAGTGATAACTGGAAGAGAGACAAGTAGGCATAAACTTGGAACCTCCATCCAATTTTGGTGTTGTAGGTAAATCCATAAAAGAAAAATGACAGTGATTGAGACACTTCTAATTGAGATAAAATGCAAAATATACACCAAATGGGCTTTTCAATATTAAATTAAACTGTCCACAAAATCCATAATCCGGATCAGATCTGGATCAAACTTTGTCAGGGTATAATGCATGCCAGTCTGCACCTCACTTTCAAAGATGAGCGTGATTGGGGCATGTTTGATGGAGATATAATGTAAAATATACATTAAATGGCATTTTCAATGTTAAATTTAAATGGCCACAAAATCTGTAATCTGGATCAGATCCAGATCAAACGATAAGGATACCATCCTACATAATGCTGTCAAATGTGAAAAACAAATATATTTTTTGACAGAGTTATGAATGTCTGAAAATTCTCTCTATGTTAAAGACAGGGATTTTTCAAATTTTCCAAGATTTTTCCTGACTTTGGCCTTTGACCTGTAACCTTGAAAATTTAATCACTTCTTCCCCATCAGTATATGAATCTTCAGTTAAAAAAAAAAAAGTCATAACGATATATGAAAAATTGTGGGCTCCAGACTGTTCACAAACAAATAAAAGAACAAACTTTGTTGGCGGAGGTAATAAGGCTGTAATGTGGCAAAATGTGGAAAAAGTGAAGCACTTTCAATACTTTCCGGATGCATCATGAATAAATTACCAGCTCATGCTTTATCTGGCTAATGTTAATATAATTAATGTTCATATTTCTGCCTAGCACATTTGACTGATTTGCAGCTCCTTGTGTGTCTGAAAGGAAATAACTCTGACACTAACTAGTCACTGGCAGTGATGACACACTGGAATGTTGCAGACACGCCTACTCCAGTGATGAGCCAGAATGAAATTAAGAACAGAAGATCATAAAAAAGTAGGCTCAGTGGATGGAAAGAGGATGAAAAGTGTGTTGTACTATTTTATAAGTTAACATATGTTTACACTTTTACATACAGCTAGGTCCATAAGTATTTGGACAATGACAATATTTGTCATGTTGCCTCTGTACACAACCACAGTCGACAACAACAATATAACATTAACTATTGAGGAAGGAAAAACATAATAACGTAAGAGTAACATAATAACAAAAATAATAATAGCATAATAAAGATTAAATAGTCATTTTCATAGTGAGGCTTCTACAGACAAATCCCATGCAATTGAACTGAATTGGAAAGTGTGTCAAAGATTTTGGCTGGTAGGATAAAGTCTTCTAAAAACGTTTAATGACATCAAAATCAAAATGACAAAAATCATTTAGACTTCTTTATATTAAAATGTCAAAATTATGTCCTTTCAACTCACAATGAAAACTAATCTCTACACCATGACTTAAATTGAATAAAAAATTAAAACCCATCTATGCTCACTCAACTGACACAGTGCACAAATTAATCAAATGTGGGAACTGTTTAATCAAGTTGTGCGAACTAATTGTATCTTGTGTGCACACAGTAGTGTTTGAGCTGTGTATATAGTAAATCATTGCTTTGTTATACATTTTTTTTTTCTCCATCATACCAGAGCTGTGCATGGACCACAGATGGAACCACTACCCGCTGCGCTGTTATTGTGCAATACACATCGGCATTACTTTATGTTTATGATACTGTAGGGTGAGCATGACCAGCTGTACTTGCAATATTTAATTCCAATGAGTAGTTTTGCATGTTGGGCACACTGCAAAAAATTATACTTTGGATCAACTTAAAAAAAAATTATGTAATTTGTTACAGCTATTTTGTTTTGTTTTGTTTTTCACAATGTATATTTATGATTTGGTAAAGTGATTCCAGCAGATTTAAACTGGAAACCACAATTTTCCATTAGACCAATGTAAATAAGTACTTTGAATGAAGTGCACTGATGTTTCACGTTTTTCAATGCAGCACAGTGGCTGTGTGGTTAGCACTGTTGCCTGACAGCATGAAGTTCATGTGCCCGATTCCCACCTGTGGCCTTTCTGTGTGGAGTTTGCATGTTGTCCCCATGTTTGTGTGGGTTCCTTCCGGGTACTCCAGCTTACTCCCACATCCAAAGACATGCAGGTTAGGTGGATTAAGAATTTTAAATTGTCCGTGTGTGTGTGTGAATGTGTTTGTTTGTCTATATGTGGCCCTGAGACAGACTGGTGTCCTGTCCATGGGGTACCCTGCCTCTCACCCTGTGACTGTTGGGATAGGCTCCAGCTCCCCCGTGGCCTATTAACCTCTTTACTTGTATAACAACTATCTTGGTTCCTTGGTGTGCAAATCAACCTTTCACACCAAAATCATGTACATTCTTGAATTTGAATCCATGCATATCTATGCAAGACTATGAACATCTCACAGAGTGCAGAAGGAAAGTGGCCGTTATGTACTCTGGCTTGATAAGCACTGTGGGTGCTTGGTGGACAGTTGAGGTGTGACTGATTCCGGAAATCAAAAATAATTCCAGGTCACACAGGAAGAGAGAGAGTGAAAATTGATAAGAAGAATCTGTACCTGAAGCCTTAGGTATGAAGACTTTCCTACTGAAACATGGCATACGCCAAAACCCAGAAACTGGCATAAGCACAAAATATCCAGTTGCATCAGGGTGCATACGCATGGATCCAAGCATGTTCCGTGATGATGGAACTGAGCACACATGCACGCACACACTAAACTCTGCCCTGGTCACACCCCTATTTAAATATGCAATTCCATGTAAATTGGCCTTTGAGCAACTATTCCCCACGCCATCACATCAGACAACATGAACACAGAAAAGAAATTATATCAAGTGTGAGCTAGATGACTGGAAATGGCATGAAGACACACGAGGATAGTTTATTTGATACCCTGTTAAATGGAATAATCATGAAAGTGGAAAAATGTTAGTGGTTGTGTGTGTGTGAGGCTGAAACGCTGTGAGGTCAGTGCAGTACACACACACTGAAGTTAAATAAGTGAGGTGGTGTTCTGCGACTGACAGTGTGACATTCACAACTTTACACATGCATTTATTGACAAACACTGAACACAGGGAGACAATCTGGGCCTTGTTAAGAGTCTGCAGCTATACTTTCATCATCAAGAGAATGAAGACACTTTACTAATAATAACAAAAAACATATCTGAATGCCCACATGCCCAAATGTGCCCGTGCTGTTTTTTATTCGGAACAGTTACATGAATAAACTATCTACACAGCAAGCAGCCACGGATCGCGCACCATGCCAGCTTCTGTTCCCAGCCCAACCCAATGCATTTGCTGATCTTGTTTGATTTGAACATTGATGGAATGAAAATGTTTCCTTTTAACAAAAACAAATTCATCATGTGATGGCACCTTTACAGCAATATGTGTGTAGTCAATAGCTCCGATTACATTAGGGAAACTGGCTCTCCATGCAAATTGCACTTTCATGTTGGAATGTGCTGCACCTGGATGACATTCGGATGATTGCGTTCCACACAGCTGACATGGCTTAGCACAAGGTTGACTGGCACACTCCTGATCGATCAGCCAGCTCACGCTGGAATGCCCCTGTTGCCAGGACACCCAGAATGGTCAGCATCTGTGTGGACACACACAACTGCCTGGCCCCTCGCTGTATTGTGATCTGGGCCAGCCACAGTTCTGCGTGCAACTCCAGTGACAGCGGCCTTGGTAACTGAAATCGGCTTATAACCTCATTATCGCCATTTGTAAGCAAATCCTCACGTTCCTTGAATACACGCTCACGTTGGATTGCATCATTTGCAACATTCTGTAACAATGCTAACGCAGCCAATTTTAGTGCCATTTTATGCATCACTTTGCGCATGCTTTTATATCCACCCATATAGTTGCAAAGTTCATAAGTGTGTCTCTGGTGTGCACATCACTCTGGTGACTTCTTGTTTTCACACTATTAACGGTTCCCAGCATCACCTCTACGTGTTGGCGGTGAAACAATAGCTGTAGAAACGTGTGTATGCTAGCCAGGATGGCAGTAGAGTTTCTAACCAGATTGTTTAATAAAATCTTGGAAAGTGAGAGGATGCCTGAGGAGTGGAGACGAAGTGTGCTGGTTCCTATTTTCAAGAACAAGGGTGATGTGCAGAGCTGCAGTAACTACAGAGGCATAAAGCTGATCAGCCACAGCATGAAGTTATGGGAAAGAGTAGTAGAAGCTAGGCTTAGAAAACAGGTGAAGATCTGTGAGCAGCAATATGGTTACATGCCGAGAAAGAGCACTACAGATGCAATGTTTGCTCTGAGAATACTGTTGGAAAAGTACAGAGGACAGAAAGAGTTACATTGTGTTTGTGGACTTAGAAAAAGCTTATGATAGGGTGCCAAGAGAAGAGTTGTGGTATTGTATGAGGAAGTCTGGAGTGGCAGAGAAGTATGTTAGGGTAGTGCAGGACATGTACAAGAATAGTGTGACAGCGGTAAGATGCGCAGTCGGAATGACAGACTCATTCAAGGTGGAGGTGGGATTACACCAAGGGTCAGCTCTGAGTCCTTTCTTGTTTGCAGTGGTGATGGACAGGTTGACAGATGAGATCAGACAGGAGTCCCCATGGACTATGATGTTTGCAGATGACGTGATCTGTAGTGAGAGTAGAGAGCAAGTTGAGTCTAGTCTGGAGAAGTGGAGATATGCTTTGGAGAGAAGGGGAATGAAAGTCAGTAGAAGCAAGACTGAGTACATGTGTGTGAATGAGAGGGAGCCCAGTGGAATAGTGCAGTTACAAGGAGTAGAAGTGGTGAAAGTAGATGAGTTTAAATATTTGGGGTCAACTGTTCAAAGTAATGGAGAGTGTGGTAGAGCGGTGAAGAAGAGAGTGCAGGCAGGGTGGAGTGGGTGGAGAAAGGTGGCAGGAGTGATTTGTGACCGAAGAATATCAGCAAGAGTGAAGGGGAAAGTTTACAAAACAGTAGTGAGACCAGCTATGTTGTATGGTTTAGAGACAGTGGCACTAACAAAAAGACAGGAGGCACAGCTGGAGGTGGCAGAGCTGAAGATGTTGAGATTCTCTTTGGGAGTGACAAGAATGGACAAGATTAGGAATGAACATATCAGAGGGACAGCTCAGGTGGGACGGTTTGGAGACAAAGTCAGAGAGGCGAGATTGAGATGGTTTGGACATGTGCAGAGGAGGGACCCAGGGTATATAGGGAGAAGGATGCTGAGGATGGAGCCACCAGGCAGGAGGAGAAGAGGGAGACCAAAGAGGAGGTTCATGGATGTGCTGAGAGAGGACATGCAGGTGGTTGGTGTGACAGAGGAAGATACAGAGGACAGGGTGAGATCGAAATGATTGATCTGCTGTGGCGAACCCTAACGGGAACAGCCGAAAGACAAGGAAGAAGAAGCACTGCACATTTCCACGGCCATGTCGCTTTTGATACATCTGAACATTAGTGTGGAGACGGATGTAAGCCACGTTTTTGTGTATACGCACACTTTGTACTTGAGGCCCCAATTATGGAAGTCAAAACTTTCCCATGACAGTAATTATGGTGTACATTTCATATTTAATAACCATTTCAGATCATTTCAATTTGTAACATCAAACCGTAACATCAAACCTTTCTGTGGCAGCTGAGGAAGTTCAACCTGTCAAAACTTTCATGGTGATCTTCTACACTGCCATCACTGATTCCGTCATCTCCTCATCCACTGTTTGGTACGCTGCTGCCACTACTAAGGACAGGAGCAGACTGCAGCGTATCATCCACGTAGCAGAGAAGGTGATCGACTGCAATCTGCCATCCCTACAGGACCTGAACACCTCGAGGGCCCTGAGGCGAGCAAGGAAGTTAGTGGCCGATCCCTCTCACCCTGTCACCCTCCCCTCTGGCGGCTGAGGTCCATCAAGACTAAAACCTCAAGACACAAAAACAGCTTCTTTCCAGCCACAGCTAGACTTATAAATAATGCCAGAAACCCCCATTGACCCCGCCTCACCCCACTCCCACAAAGTACAGATTGATCATCCCTGCAATGAGAGGTGCTGTACATCTGCATGCCTTTGCACAGCCCCATTACACTAGGTTATATTTTGAGAATTTTCTTTTCTTTTTATTGTTGTTCATGCAGCAATTACTTGTTACAGAAGTATTTTTTCCTTTTCATGCACCAATGACACTAGACCAGATTCCTTGCATGTGTGCAACGTACTTGGAAATATATTCGATTCTGATTCTGAGAGTTTTTCCTTCATTAGTTTTAAGGTAAAGCATAGCATTAATGTTAATGTTCTCTTCAGTATAGCACTCTGTTATAAAAGACTTTTACTGAAGTTCTTCATGGTCTACACATTATTCAGTATTCGACAACTGCCACCAGGTATTCAAATGCCTTCCATTTTATGTAAGTGAGTGTAACTACTACCTCTTTTTACATTACATTCCCATTGCCAGAAAATTTCAACGCTCATTTTCTCAGCTGTTAGCCCACCATGCCGTGCTCGATTGGAATTGTGACTTGAAATATTATTTTGAACTAATCCAATATTCCATTTGTATGGTTTGAAATTGAGTTTAAAATGTCAATATCACTTCAAAAGCCAGGCTGTTACCTGGATGTGTGCTTTAACTTGTGTTGTGTGAGGTGCAGATTGAAGAATGATGCGTTTGTGGTGGCGCTCCGTCATTTCTTTATTGAACTAAGCACAGTACTTGGTACTTGTGAAGTGGAAAGATGAATGCATTCCATTCAAATGTCGTAAAAATGTAAATTCCAATCAGAAACACTGGTCGCTGCTGACAGCTCATTTGCAAAGTGAGCCTTTGTCACCTTTTTGCTACTAGCAGAGTGCATGCAACAATCTGCGGCGTCCTGCAGAGGACCTCCGCTGTGCTCCGGGCTGCTGCAGCTGTGCTCAGCTTTGGCTTATGTGAATTTTGTGCTAAAACACAGAAGACATAGCGTTGGAACAGATTTCTGTTAAAATGAAGACAAACAGGTATGTTGGCTTTTCCAGCGGCGCCCACAGAGACGTGGAGAAGGAGATCAAATCAATATACTGGGAACACAGTCAGGATACAAAGGACACCTTTAAAAACAAAACAAGGTGAAAGACCGCTATTAAAATTGACTGCTTCCTGCTTTAAACGATTTGCCAGCAGTGTCGTGGGGAAAAAAAAAAATCTATAGGACAGTTTCCTTCACCTCAGGAGTCTTGCTTTATCGATAATTTATATGAAAAAGATGATTGACGGAGCCCAATAGCTTCATAAAAACCCTTGTGGCAGAGTAGGTGGACTCACTTCAAAGCAGCGCTGCTGCACTGCTGTCACTGGGAAAAGGCCCGATCATGCGTCTGAGCCGTGCCGGTCACACTCCGTACTGACAGAACAAACAAAGTCAAACAAAGGCTTAATTACAGCGATAAGTTGTTGGCCTGCGGCTAAAAACATCTTATCGCTCAACAGCTGGGAGGACTTTTCTATTACATGATGAATGCATAATTGGATCCACGGTGACTGTCAAAGAGCATTTTTTAAAAAGAGTGCAACAAGGCCTCCTGCTGTGAGTTTGTTTTTTCACATTGCGCGTGTGTATCCAAGTTTATAATTCAATGCAGCTTGGAACATTCATGGAAATAAGGCTTTAAAATTAATTTACTGCTGCTACAGTTGTGGTCTCTCTTTTTTTCCCTTCACGTTTCATGTGTTTTTCGTATACACATGTGGCATTGCATTATTTGAATGTTGTGCAGCGAAGCCTTGGCACATGGCAGGATGATGCCTTAAGGTGTCACATTATGCATCTTTTCAGCAAACTAAATTTGGTTAATAGATGTCTAAGGATATAGGCTCCACCCCCCTGTGACCCTTAATTGGAGTAAGCGGTTGAAGATGAATGTGAGATGTCTAAGGATAGATTAGATTAGATAGAACTTCATTAATCCCTTGGGAAGACTCCCTCAGGGAAATTGGGGTTCCTGCAGAACTGGACAGTGGCACACAGGGTAAGAGCACACAACATATCAAAAGTAGAGATAGATAAGAAACAATTTGCAAAAAGTAAATACAAATACAATATAAATACCAGAACTAGTGGTTTACTGGCAACTGTGGTTCCTCTCCTTCCCGTCCTCTGTTTTCCTACACAAATACACAATTTACGTTGTTTTCCTCCTTTTCAGCAAAGACACAGTTTGCTCATTTGGTAGATGAAAGGAGATCCATCATCTTTTGTGTTGCAGGTAAAACTGACACTGATGGTAGCAGAGATGGGACAAAGTCACCATCAAGTCACTCTCAAATCATAAATCAGCAAGTCCCAAGTCAAGTCTCAAGTCATAATGACCACCAATTGTTTGCAAGCTGACTTGAGACTTGCAGATTGATGATTTGAGAATGACTTAACAATGACTTACTCCCACCTCTGGCTGGCAGTAATACCACAATAATACTAATAGAACAGCAACAAAATGGCTTAAAACGAACCTGCCTGAATTTTCCACAATATTTGAATACTGTGTAATCCTTATACAAAGCAACAAGTTGCAGTCCATGTCTTTGGTGCACAATCAAATTAACTGCAATTTGAACCAAAACTTATCAATAAAGTGAAAAAAAAAACTTTCCAATTTTTTAATAGCACACACCATAGTGTGAAGCTTTAGTTAACAGGGTTTTTAAAAGGAATAGTTTGCACCATGTGTCATGCTTAGTTATTACGTTACGGGGTAACATATGTTACCACCAGTAGGCCTCTACTGGTGGTTGGCTCTCACTGCGGTATTGTATCACTTCCTATTCTGGAGCACAGCGGTGTTTTGCTGTATCTGTTAGCTGTTTAATCTGCGCAGTTAGATTGATCTAGTTACCTAGATAACGATTTGTTTCACAGTGTAATCTTCACGTGCCTTAACTAAAGCACTCCCTCTGTTGAATCACCTCTAAATTATTTACACATTATTCACTTTGTGTGTTTTTAGGAATCCGCTAGCTTAGCGCAGCTACTAGCTCTTAGCCGGTTTAGCATGGCGGCTTCTCCTGTCTCTCCCGCACTTTTCTGCTCTGGGTGTGAAATGTTTAGTTATTCCTCGGCCTCCTTTAGCAGTAATGGTACTTGTAATAAGTGTAGCTTATTCATAGCTTTGGAGGCCAGGCTGGGCGAATTGGAGACTCGGCTCCGCACCGTGGAAAATTCTACAGCTAGCCAGGCCCCTGTAGTCGGTGCGGACCAAGGTAGCTTAGCCGCCGTTAGTTTCCCTCTGGCAGATCCCGAGCAGCCGGGAAAGCAGGCCGACTGGGTGACTGTGAGGAGGAAGCGTAGCCCTAAACAGAAGCCCCGTGTACACCGCCAACCCGTTCACATTTCTAACCGTTTTTCCCCACTCGACGACACACCCGCCGAGGATCAAACTCTGGTTATTGGCGACTCTGTTTTGAGAAATGTGAAGTTAGCGACACCAGCAACCATAGTCAATTGTCTTCCGGGGGCTAGAGCAGGCGACATTGAAGGAAATTTGAAACTGCTGGCTAAGGCTAAGCGTAAATTTGGTAAGATTGTAATTCACGTCGGCATTAATGACACCCGGTTACGCCAATCGAAGGTCACTAAAATTAACATTGAATCGGTGTGTAACTTTGCAAAAACAATGTCGAACTCTGTAGTTTTCTCTGGGCCCCTCCCCAATCGGACCGGGAGTGACATGTTTAGCCGCATGTTCTCCTTGAATTGCTGGCTGTCTGAGTGGTGTCCAAAAAATGAGGTGGGCTTCATAGATAATTGGCAAAGCTTCTGGGGAAAACCTGGTCTTGTTAGGAGAGACAGCATCCATCCCACTTTGGATGGAGCAGCTCTCATTTCTAGAAATCTGGCCAATTTTCTTAAATCCTCCAAACCGTGACTATCCAGGGTTGGGACCAGGAAGCAGAGTTGTAGTCTTACACACCTCTCTGCAGCTTCTCTCCCCCTGCCATCCCCTCATTACCCCATCCCCGTAGAGACGGTGCCTGCTCCCAGACCACCAATAACCAGCAAAAATCTATTTAAGCATAAAAATTCAAAAAGAAAAAATAATATAGCACCTTCAACTGCACCACAGACTAAAACAGTTAAATGTGGTCTATTAAACATTAGGTCTCTCTCTTCTAAATCCCTGTTAGTAAATGATATAATAATTCATCAACATATTGATTTATTATGCCTTACAGAAACCTGGTTACAACAGGATGAATATGTTAGTTTAAATGAGTCAACACCCCCGAGTCACACTAACTGCCAGAATGCTCGTAGCACGGGCCGAGGTGGAGGATTAGCAGCAATCTTCCATTCCAGCTTATTAATTAATCAAAAACCCAGACAGAGCTTTAATTCATTTGAAAGCTTGACTCTTAGTCTTGTCCATCCAAATTGGAAGTCCCAAAAACCAGTTTTATTTGTTATTATCTATCGTCCACCTGGTCGTTACTGTGAGTTTCTCTGTGAATTTTCAGACCTTTTGTCTGACTTAGTGCTTAGCTCAGATAAGATAATTATAGTGGGCGATTTTAACATCCACACAGATGCTGAGAATGACAGCCTCAACACTGCATTTAATCTATTATTAGACTCAATTGGCTTTGCTCAAAATGTAAATGAGTCCACCCACCACTTTAATCATATCTTAGATCTTGTTCTGACTTATGGTATGGAAATTGAAGACTTAACAGTATTCCCTGAAAACTCCCTTCTGTCTGATCATTTCTTAATAACATTTACATTTACTCTGTTGGACTACCCAGCATTGGGGAATAAGTTTCATTACACTAGAAGTCTTTCAGAAAGCGCTGTAACTAGGTTTAAGGATATGATTCCTTCTTTATGTTCTCTAATGCCATATACCAACACAGTGCAGAGTAGCTACCTAAACTCTGTAAGTGAGATAGAGTATCTCGTCAATAGTTTTACATCCTCATTGAAGACAACTTGGATGCTGTAGCTCCTCTGAAAAAGAGAGCTTTAAATCAGAAGTGCCTGACTCCGTGGTATAACTCACAAACTCGCAGCTTAAAGCAGATAACCCGTAAGTTGGAGAGGAAATGGCGTCTCACTAATTTAGAAGATCTTCACTTAGCCTGGAAAAAGAGTCTGTTGCTCTATAAAAAAGCCCTCCGTAAAGCTAGGACATCTTACTACTCATCACTAATTGAAGAAAATAAGAACAACCCCAGGTTTCTTTTCAGCACTGTAGCCAGGCTGACAAAGAGTCAGAGCTCTATTGAGCCGAGTATTCCTTTAACTTTAACTAGTAATGACTTCATGACTTTCTTTGCTAATAAAATTTTAACTATTAGAGAAAAAATTACTCATAACCATCCCAAAGACGTATCATTATCTTTGGCTTCTTTCAGTGATGCTGGTATTTGGTTAGACTCTTTCTCTCTTATTGTTCTGTCTGAGTTATTTTCATTAGTTACTTCCTCCAAATCATCAACATGTCTATTAGACCCCATTCCTACCAGGCTGCTCAAGGAAGCCCTACCATTATTTAATGCTTCGATCTTAAATATGATCAATCTATCTTTATTAGTTGGCTATGTACCACAGGCTTTTAAGGTGGCAGTAATTAAACCATTACTTAAAAAGCCATCACTTGACCCAGCTATCTTAGCTAATTATAGGCCAATCTCCAACCTTCCTTTTCTCTCAAAAATTCTTGAAAGGGTAGTTGTAAAACAGCTAACTGATCATCTGCAGAGGAATGGTCTATTTGAAGAGTTTCAGTCAGGTTTTAGAATTCATCATAGTACAGAAATAGCATTAGTGAAGGTTACAAATGATCTTCTTATGGCCTCAGACAGTGGACTCATCTCTGTGCTTGTTCTGTTAGACCTCAGTGCTGTTTTTGATACTGTTGACCATAAAATTTTATTACAGAGATTAGAGCATGCCATAGGTATTAAAGGCACTGCGCTGCGGTGGTTTGAATCATATTTATCTAATAGATTACAATTTGTTCATGTAAATGGGAAATCTTCTTCACAGACTAAGGTTAATTATGGAGTTCCACAAGGTTCTGTGCTAGGACCAATTTTATTCACTTTATACATGCTTCCCTTAGGCAGTATTATTAGACGGCATTGCTTAAATTTTCAATGTTACGCAGAGGATACCCAGCTTTATCTATCCATGAAGCCAGAGGACACACACCAATTAGCTAAACTGCAGGATTGTCTTACAGAAATAAAGACATGGATGACCTTTTTAAACTCAGATAAAACTGAAGTTATTGTACTTGGCCCCACAAATCTTACAAACACGGTGTCTAACCAGATCCTTACTCTGGATGGCATTACCCTGACCTCTAGTAATACTGTGAGAAATCTTGGAGTCATTTTTGATCAGGATATTTCATTCAATGCGTATATTAAACAAATATGTAGGACTGCTTTTTTGCATTTACGCAATATCTCTAAAATGAGAAAGGTCTTGTCTCAGAGTGATGCTGAAAAACTAATTCATGCATTTATTTCCTCTAGGCTGGACTATTGTTATTCATTATTATCAGGTTGTCCTAAAAGTTCCTTGAAAAGCCTTCAGTTAATTCAAAATGCTGCAGCTAGAGTACTAACGGGAACTAGAAAGAGAGAGCATATCTCACCCATATTGGCCTCTCTTCACTGGCTTCCTGTTAATTCTAGAATAGAATTTAAAATTCTTCTTCTTACTTATAAGGTTTTGAATAATCAGGTCCCATCTTATCTTAGGGACCTCATAGTACCATATCACCCCAATAGAGCGCTTCGCTCTAAGACTGCAGGCTTACTTGTAGTTCCTAGGGTTTGTAAGAGTAGAATGGGAGGCAGAGCCTTCAGCTTTCAGGCTCCTCTCCTGTGGAACCAGCTCCCAATTCAGATCAGGGAGACAGACACCCTCTCTACTTTTAAGATTAGGCTTAAAACTTTCCTTTTTGCTAAAGCTTATAGTTAGGGCTGGATCAGGTGACCCTGAACCATCCCTTAGTTATGCTGCTATAGACGTAGACTGCTGGGGGGTTCCCATGATGCACTGAGTGTTTCTTTCTCTTTTTGCTCTGTATGCACCACTCTGCATTTAATCATTAGTGATTGATCTCTGCTCCCCTCCACAGCATGTCTTTTTCCTGGTTCTCTCCCTCAGCCCCAACCAGTCCCAGCAGAAGACTGTCCCTTCCTGAGCCTGGTTCTGCTGGAGGTTTCTTCCTGTTAAAAGGGAGTTTTTCCTTCCCACTGTCGCCAAGTGCTTGCTCACAGGGGGTCGTTTTGACCGTTGGGGTTTTTACGTAATTATTGTATGGCCTTGCCTTACAATATAAAGCGCCTTGGGGCAACTGTTTGTTGTGATTTGGCGCTATATAAATAAAATTGATTGATTGATTGATTGATATGTCACATGTCATAGAATTCAATGGACGTCAACATTGTTTGACCTTTGGATACCAAGCATTCAACACAGGCAAAACTATTCCATTTATTAATCCTATTAGTTCAACCATCAATTTTTTACCAAAATTGATGCAACTTTACTTTTTGAACCATGTACAAACTAAAATTAATCTTTGTCACCATTCTTGCCATTTTTACCCCATAACATTTAGTCACAGATAGTCAAAGCTATACCTTTTTGGAATCTTTATGTTCAGAAAAATAATGTGGTGTAGCTTTCAATATGATTGCAACAATTTTTAAATTCTGACCCCTGTGTAATTTTTCATTTGACCCCTACCTGGCTGCCTAGTCAGAATTCAAGTGGACAGTCCAATTTTTCAAAAGGGTAATTTGTAACGAGTTTTTATGCTGAATTTAGTGCTTGCTTTACCATTTGAAGGATTGTTTCAGTTATCTGCTGCTCTACCTGGGAGAATTCTGTGCGAGTAACTGGTTGTGTTATGGTTATCCCTGGCTCTTGGATGATCCTTTGACTAGGGTCAAAGGACATCTTCAGTTTTCTGCTGGTTACGAGTTGTTTGGACTTGGTTTATTGCTGTTTCTGGTCTGCTTCAAGACGACAGGTGAATCTTGAAAGGTCGACTGACCAATGGTCACCCAGAGTGCAGACTAACTCAGTGGGAGTGTGTCCTAGAGTAAGCAGGAGTCCAATTATGGACTTGTGAGATGAACACCTCAGCACAGCGAGAGAATTCTCGGACTTTAAGGATGTTGAAATTGAAACCCCAATGCTTTCCTGTAAAATGTCAATTAAAAACTGATTTTGCATATGACCCTTTTAACCATATATAAGAAATTTGATAGGTTGCTTTGTGCAAAAGACAGAATGTGCTTTATCCCATTTTACAGTACAAAGTGTTCTCAGAAGTTTCTCTAGAATATTTTCCCCTTTTCCGAGTTGCACAACAGGCCCCTGCTAGAATAAGAAAGCAGGGTTAAGGTGCTTGATTTCTAAGTTTGTGCGAGGCTCAAACTCTTGAAAGGCTTCTAAAGCACTGTAGCGTTAGAGGGTAATTGTTATAATTGGACATACTTAGAGATCTCAGAGTGCAGCAGCTTCTCAAGTCTCTCTCACTCTCACCAGAAATGCAAAGACAAATGGAGACGCGGGTGAGCGCTTTGACACAATCAAAATGATCCACTGACAAAAAGATGACAGGCGGGCACTGCAGACAGAAACACACTTTCAAATAAATGCATTTGTATGCATAACTTTAGATACACATGCATGAAAAACAGACACTACGCTGTTCCAGTCTTTCTGTTAGCTTCTGTTCTCATCATCTCATTCCTCCTGTGTGCCTTCTCTTGCACACATGCGATCCGCCACTGTGTCAGAAGTCAATAACTCCATCTTGTCTTGTCAATACTCACACGGTGTGCAATGCACAATTTGATGAAGGGCCACAACTCCGGGGCGCCTGTACATGCATGTTGATTTTTCTTCACCTAATCGACAAATTGCCATTTCCCTTCCAGCAAGTTCAGTTTAATCTGGATGTTATCGCCTGTTCATAGCACTCATTCAATTTGATTGTTTTAAATCGCAGATTAGTTCAGTGCTTCCTGCTCTGCAAGGGGTGTGGAACAATTTCCATGGTGTGTGACTGTCTTGGGGAATAAATCTGACCTGTAACAAAAGATGAATTCATCCGATTCCTAAACGAGACCGTTCTGATGCTGCCGGGCTGTCGAGACTCAAGTTATTACGCTGTGTTGAGACAGAAAAAAAAAAAAAATAGAGTACAAGAAGGATGTTTGATAGCGAGAAATACATTTGATCATCATGCCAAATGACAGATAAAATGCAGCTAAAACCAATCCTGTCTCTACAAAATGTGGAAAATGCTATTTGTATGATGTGTTTTTCAACGTTCCTTCCAAAAAAAATATTTTCTGTTTTCTCATTTTCAAAGTTATTAAAATCAGACTGAAACAGAAACAATTTCATTACTTTGTGAACACAGCTGGTAAGCGATTAGCTCTTATGCTTCACAGCTAGAGGGTTCTGAGTTTGAGTCCAGCTTGGCCCCTTTTGGTGCTCTGTAAAACCACAAACATGTGGTTTAGACCAACTGTTATTTGTTTGTATGTGTTACTCGTGTGATGGATTCTTGCCCAGTGCATGCTGGGATAGGCTCCAGTGACCCCCAACAAGATAAGTGGAAGAAGATGGATAGATCAGACAGGGGAGGGTGGGTATGAGAGAAATGTCATGATATTATTTTGTATTCCAAGGGGAGGCTTGATGTAAAAACAGTGGGAACCACTTAATAAAGTCAGATTTTGTCACCCATTCTTATTTTCTCATTTCCATGTCTGCTGGTTGTTTTTTGTTTGTTTGTTTGTTTGTTTTGTGCCTAGTTATTAGTATCACATTGCAAAATGCTAATGAGGTAATTTTCAAGAAAAAAGGTTCAGCCTGACTTGGAATCAGTAATAGAAAGCTTTGTCCTGGTCTGGACAAATTAATAAATTAATAATTGTGAATTGAAAGGTTTTAACCCAATGTGTCATAATAAAAATCTTGATTTGTCATCTCATTGCCAAAAAAGGGAAATACAAAAATCTGAATCCAATGACAAGTAGGGTTCAATTAAAAAATACTGGAAGAAATCCAGATTCCATAAAATGTGTAGAGTCCATAACTCGGCAGACAAGCAGTAAATTTGCTAAAGATCTGCAAAAGAGGATTTTATTACCAAAAATAAAACTTTAAGGTTAGTCAAAATAGAGGACATACAAAGAACACCAACCATCATGCAACAGCACTAGACAAGGACTCCAGCTCAGAGACCTATAAATGATGGTTGAACAGATTTTATTGTCTAATAAACAAATAATTGAGCTACAGCAATATGCAGAGGCAGGAGGAATGGTTGATAACTAAGGACAGGTCAGGTATACAGAAAAACATCTAAAAAAAAAAAGCCTTAACTCTTCTGAGGAGAAAAAACAGATGTTAAGTTGTGCTGTTGTAGTGAACCCAAAATACAGTCACACAATGGGCCTCATGTATCAATGTTGCGCACTTGTGGCGTAAATTTACGGCGTAAACTTGAAATACACCAAAGTCACCGTGACATGTATCAAGCAGTGCGCACCTGCCCATTTCTGGCGTATGCCTGACGTGATCTTGATAAATGCGGCGGGTGGAAACGATCGTAATTATAATAAACACGCCCATAAATATTCAGACTCCGCTTCAGACACACCCTCATTTTACGACATGGAAGTCGGGAAGACGGCAATGAAAAAGAACTCCACCAATCACGACGCGTGCCAATAGAGCATCAAAAGCGGCTGTCGTATCAATTGTTTTGTAGTATATAATCAATAAAGTGTTACAGTGGTCCCTCATTAATCGCTGGAGTTACGTTCTAAAAAATAGCCCATAATACGCGAAACCGCGACGTAGTCAGCATTATTTGTTACAATTATTATAGACGTTTTAAGGCTGTAAAACCCCTCACTACACAGTATATACACTTTCTCAATTAGGCATGAACATTTTCTCACTTTTCTCTCAAACACTCTCAAAGTTCAAACCTTAGTAGGAAAATAATACCAAACTGTTTTCAGGCCCAAACATTTGTTTGAGAAATAAAACAGAAAGTTTTCGTATAAATAATTATGATGGCATTTAGAACTAACAAATTAATTTTAACGCTCAACGAACGAGTTCGGACACATAAGAAATTATTAATAGTGACTGACAAGTATTTCACAGATCGGGCCTCTGCGTCCTGGCGCTGCGCCTTTTTCCACTCACACCTGGCTGCAGCAGGTGTTTGTTTCCATGTGACAAACACAGTTATGAGTAGTTGTTGGCGCTCTTTTCTCTTCTTGGCAACAAGATTCTTATAAACAGATACGCAGAACACAGAACACTGTAAAAAAAAAAAGGCATGCAAAATTGGACTAAATACTCCGCGAGACTCCGAGGCCACGACAGGTGAACAGCGTTATAGCGAGGGACCACTGTATTCTCTTTTCACATGTCAATAATTCTTGACATGTGGATATTTGCTCGCTCAATTAATAAGACACGCCTAATCTGTCAGATTTCTTTATTTTTTAAATGTATTTCTGTATTTATTTTATTGTGACAACCAAATGGAGACGACAAAACCTGGTTGCAGTACGGGCGAATTAGGGGAATGACGAAACTACAGTTGTTATTATCAATTTCATAGTCTAAAACGATCACACCACATGAAGTTAAGCTCAGCGCTGCTCTGGCTCCAGCCTCGAAGTCTGGAGAAAAAGGCGAGCAGCGCTTTCCTTCCTGTCAGCGCTGTGACCACGGATCGTGCTCCATAACAATCCCGCAAAGGCGGGATTTGTATTGATTATTATGTAGTATAATCAGGAAAGTGTTATTTATGTAACATATGCATTGATTTGTATAATGGCACTGTTTATCATGTTGATCATTCTTAATTTTTATGTGGATTCCAGCGCTGGTTCATTTTGGTGTATAATTTACGCCACCTCTCGACCTGGTGTATATTTTCAGCGCAGCGTACCCCAACGACCACATTGATAAATGCCAAGTAGCGCAGCCATTTTGGCGTACACCCCATATACGCTCAAATATCGCTGTACGCAACGTTGATACATGAGGCCCAATGTGTGTGTCAAAATCCAGGTGGTTTATTGTCTGAGCAAAATGCAAACAGTCCAACGAGTGCGTGAGGCAAAAAGACAATTAGAAATCCAAACCCAGAGGTGGCAAACAAACAAACAAACAAACAAAAAAACAGAAATAAAACACAGGAGTGAACTAATACTGAGCAAAATGACAACTGGAGAAAGCCAGGCCAACTAATATACTCACACCCAACACAAAGAGCAGACAGAGGGAATGAATGGGCAATGAACAAGGAGGCATCCTTACCAGAGGCATCCTTACCAGATGCCCGAACCACCTCAGCTGGCTCCTTTCAATGCGAAGGAGCAGTGACTCTACTCCGAGCCTCCCACGGGTGACTGAACTTCTCACCCTATCTCTAAGGGAGACACCAGCCACCCTCCTGAGGAAGCCCATTTCGGCCTCCTGTACCTGCGATCAAGTTCTTTCGGTCATGAGCCAACACTCATGACCATAGGTGAGAGTAGGAACGAAGATGACCAGTAGATCGAGAGCTTCGCCTTTTGGATCAGCTCCCTTTTCGTCACAACAGTACCGTAGAGCGAATGCAATACCGCCCCTGCTGCGCTGATTCTCCGGCCAATCTCACGCTCCATCGTCCCCTCACTCGTGAACAAGACCCAGAGGTACTTGAACTCCTTCACTTGGGGCAAGGCAGTATTCCCTACCTGGAGTAGGCAATCCATCGGTTTCCTGCTGAGAACCATGGCCTCAGATTTAGAGGTGCTGATCCTCATCCCAGCCGCTTCACACTTGGCTGTGAACCGATCCAGTGAGTCTTGGAGGTCACCGGCTGATGAAGCCAACAGGACCACATCATCTGCAAAAAGCAGTGATGAGACCCTGAGCCCACCAAACCGGAAACCCTCCTGGTGGATAAACCTCAAACTACATTCTTATGAAGGCAAACTCATGGACAATTTTTGCTAGTACTATGGTGTTTGCACAGAATTTAACACACACAAACTTTTAGTAAATCAGGCCCATAATGTATTTGTCCAAAACATGGAAAGTGTGCAACATTTCAAAGTCTCATTAATCAGAGGATATTTAAATAATCGAATGAGTTCAGTAACTAAACATTTAATCAACAACAGTTTTAGGCTACAGTGTTAAACTAAACACAGATCAAGTTCGGTCATGAAGAATTCTCACTGGCAACAGTCTTACACTGGATTAAACATCTGACTTTCCCAGAATGACAATGAAAACAAGATCCAAGAATTTATACTCCCTTAGTCCATTATGGGCAAATGATAAACAGGAGTCCAGAATGGCAACATGAGCTGATAATGTGGACTCCATAAACACTGTTACTTTGCACAATGGCAGGCACAAAACAACAACCTGAGACAGCAAGGAACACTGTGACATGGAAGGCTACAAAGCTGGATGGAACTCAGTGCTAAGAAGTGGAAACTGGGAGCATTCTCACAGCGTAATTAAAGAATGCAGACCAATTAGATCCAGAAGTGCACAGTCATGCAAACATGGAGATCAGCCACCCAGAAATCAAAACTAAGACAGGGAGACTGTCAAAATAAAAGTACTAAAGGTAGTCACCATGAAGTGACACTGGGAGAAAACTAACAGAAATAACTCACAGTGACAATAAATTGGACAAGAACAGGGAAGCAAATTGAAGCTAAAATGCGAACTATGGCAGCAGGTCCTTAACTGAGTTTGAGGTCCAGATGGTGGCGCTATTCCTTCCGAGTACAAACAAAAGGGAAATGTAATGTGAGATGATGGAATTATTAATTCAAATTGGTTCTCCATCCTTATCTTCCTTAAAATATAAAAAACCCTGTGTTGACTCAAAACCTAAACATCTACTGATTTTTAATGAAACCCCTTCATGTTTTTGTTAAGATATCCTGACGACAAAAAAAAAAAAAAAGGTCAGAAAGATTATCTGTTTGGTGGAGGTGTTAATGTGGTATGAACGTGTTACAAGTAAAGTACTGTTGATGTTGACTAGGGTGAATATGGGGCGGGCATGATGAACTGAACAGCCAAACCCAATGAAAGGAACACGTGGAAGAACGAGCAGAAAGGGTGGAAAATTTTCAACATAAAATTGAGAGTGAGACAAGAATAACGGCTGTTTGAGGACCCAATTTTCAAAAGTTTCTGTGCAAAGTTTGATCTTATAGCAGTGATGCTAGAAGTAGGGCACTCACAGAGCTAAGATGTAATTCTCCTTACCCCATATACATACTTATGTACCGCCATAAAGGCCCACTACTTGTTCTTGCCTGAATTTTTCAAGGTTGGCTGAAAAATGTATTTTCAGCTCCAGCTCCTGTGTAACCTGCGGTCTATTCAGAAAGCACACACAAAGTAGTAATAAATACATCCCTTGAAAAACAAGCACATGCCACTGATTTTACCTCTGCTGTGTTATCACACAGCAACCATGTAGAATATTGTTCTGCTGTCTGGTGCTGCTCCAGTTTCACACAGGTTTGTCTGAAAACGAAATGTCCCCTTTGATACTTCCAAGTTCTCCGAAATCCACATGATGGTCGGTAAACATTTGATAGCAATCATTACATTTGTGTTGCTTGATTCTGAATACTCCTATTCCACAGAGCTTCCTTCTTGTTTCATCCCGAATAGCAACTCGGGGTGCGTTTGGAAGCATCACAATAACTTCTTGGTCCATCTCGTGCTGATCTTGAACTAACTAGGTATACGCAGTAGTTACAGCCATCATCTGCACCAGTTTTTGAAATCGGGGTGAAATTTTTAGGTGTTCAAAAATTTCTTCCCGTTTTGCCAAATCGGCGTCCATAGTCTTAAGTTTCAATCATGTTCAAACATCTTTAAACAGGGTAGTCCTAGTGAGTACAGCTTGATACGTGTGTGATTGTGTTCCATCGGGGTAAAAATGTGAAGCAAAAGCAGCGTTTGCAGCAGTTCCAGCTGAGAATGCAGCCGGGCGCAGCTTTACTTTCGTTTTCAAGCAGGTTGCCAGGTATGCAGTTTATAAGTCAGGTTGATAGGAGTAAACTGTTTCATCCTGTCTTAGCACTTTTTCAGCATCGTGGGGGATTGTAATAGAATGGTGTACTGTGGCATAGGGGTGTTAGTTTGCCTGTCCACAGGCAATAAGCAGGTAAGCATACACATCGCTAACATGAATGGCTGGTTGCCATTTCAAGTCCCGTGTGGACGTCACGACTCTCCCACTGAGATCATAAACAGAACCGTCTGCCGTCATAAACCCGCCTTTGCTTTCTCTCTGAATCTTCGTGGTCACACATCTCCAAAGTGGAATAAACTTGTGCAGCTTTGTCTTCAAGACTTGCTAGCTCCTGGCATAGTATTCCACTCCAGAGAACATGACATCCCTTACAGTAAGAAATATTTTTATAGTTAACACATGAAAAAGTAACAGGAAACAGTAAAAATAATTACAACACAAGAGCAATCAGAGATTCAGTGGAGTCTTTCATGCCCTACTATCTATCTGTGGTGCAAATTTGGTGAGAATCCATGAAGTAGTTTTGATGTAATCCTTCAAAGCCTATAAAGTGAAGTCCTGAGTCAGAATCTGGATTACCTCCAAAATTTAGTGAAGTCTTTCATGCCCTAAAATCTATCTCTGTTGAAATTTGGTGAGAATCCATGAAGTACTTTTGACGTAATCCTTTAAAGCTGATATAAAGTGAAATCTTGATTCAGAATCCGGATTGGGATCCAGATCACCTCCAAAAGTCATTGTAGTCTTCCATGCCCTAATATCTATCTGTGGTTCTGTGGTGCAAACTTGGTGAGAATCGGTGAAGTAGTTTTGACATAATCCTTCAAAACGTATATAAAGTGAAATATTGATCCAGAATCCGGATTCAGATCCAGATCACCTCCAAAATTTAATAGGTTCTTCCATAGCCTAAAATCTATCTGTTGTGAAAATTTCAATAAAAATCTGTGTAGTAGTTTTGATGTAATCCTGCTAACAAACAGACAAATAAACGCAGGTGATTTAATTACATCCTTGGTAGACGTAATAAAGCAGATTAGCTAGGTGCTGCTAAGTGAAATTTGTCATTGTACTGTATGCCACTAGAAGTGTGTTTATTGGCTAAAATATCTGGATGATAACGATGCAATGCATTCTGGATTCATTTTTCCAATATGAAGTAGGGAGAATTGATGGTTTAATTCTTGGGTGTGAAGCCAGACTGCTCTGGCAATTAACTGGGTTCGAATCCTATTCAGAATCATCCTTGCAAGCACTGTTCCCACCACAGAGAGCAGTGGAATACCCATTTATTTCTCAACATATTTTGAATTATGTATGTAAAAAATAGAGGTGTGAATAATTCTGACCCAGAGTGTATTGACAGATTTCACCAAACTCTGGATTTGAACTCATGACTTAAGCACAGTCAGTTTCATAGATATGTTCACAACAGACAGGAAAATAATGTTCTGATAACACATAAAATACATCAGCACATTATCAATTGATATAAAAACACATTTCCCAGCTTGGTTAATCTTTTTTTTTAAGCATCCAGGAAGCATGTTGATAAAAAAAAACCCTAAACTTATTGATTAGATCTACTTATTGGTTGTCTGTGGAGCACAGCGTTGTACCAACAGGTTTCACATTTTCTAATTTGTAGCAGCGCAGCCACCCTTCCTCACAACACTCTCAGTGTGCTTTTGCTGGGATCAGAATGCAAAGCAATTACACACTGGAGGGTTTGTCTCAATCAAACTGAATGGCTATGAATTTTAAATGCAGAGTATGAACCCACAGACGAGCAGGAATATGGTAGAAGCTCATTCAGTTGAGTGCTAATTTGACTTTTTTTTAATTATTTATTCCTTTAATTACTGCACACAGGTCTGACAGCATTTTGTTAGCAGGGTAGATGCATGTTTATGTTGTAGTCCTTCAAACACTCTCCCATTACCACGACACACCAGAAACACGGAGTCTTTCCAGAGACTCTTTGTTTGGCGGTGCCCAAAAAAAGTTCCTTTTTTTTAAAAAAAAAGAACTTACTGTACAAGAAACTGCTTTCATTTCAGAAGCTCTGCAGTGGTGGGAGATAGATAATGTTCACTGAAGTAGTCGAGAAGTTTTTGAATTTTGTTTCAAATATTTGTGAAATTAAACATAAAGACTGCTTACTTTTACCTTGCCAAAGAGCTTATATTTTTATGCACGTTGGATGTGTTATTGGTTTTGTTTGTATTGCTCTTTATATATATATATATATATAGGTGTGTTAAGATTGTGGTATCATATTCAAGAAGACTTGAGGCTGTAATTGCTGCCAAAGGTGCATCAACAAAGTATTGCACAAAGGGTGTGAATACTTATGTATGTGTGATTTATTACTATTTTACTACGTTCGCTAAGGACGTATTAAAATCGTTGGCATTTATTTATTTATTTATCTGACCGTTAGCAGGATTACGTCAAAATTTCTGCATGCATTTTGATAACATTTTCACGACAGATAGATATTAAGCCATGGAAGACTCCGTTGAATTTTGGAGGTGATCCGACTCCGGATTCTGGATCATGACTTCGCTTTATATAGACTTTGAAGGATTACGTCAAAACTACTTCACAGATTTTCACCAAATGTGCACCACAGATACATATTAGGGCATGGAAGACTCCACTGAATTTTGGAGGTGATCTGGATCCAGATTGGTGGACAACAGAAATCTCAGATTACTCTTAATGAATTTGCGATTTTTTTTTATTTATTTTTTTTATCTCTATGGGGTGTTGTGAGTACAATTTTGGAATAAGGCTGTAACATATTAAAATCTGGAAAAAGTCAAACGCTGTGAATACTTTCCAGATGCACGATATATGTGACACTGAGATAGACTGGCATCCTGTCCAGATTATTGCCCACCTCTTGCCCTGTGGCTCCAGCCAGAAAATTTATGATTTTCATTAATGACATTAAAATTGTATTATTATAGTTTTTGTTCTAGAAAAGGTTAAGTATAGTTACGTTCTAGAAGACATAACATAGGTACAGCTTTAAACTGCTTTTTTAAGCTATCAACTACTCTTTTTATGTTGCAAGATAGAGCATGTTCATTTGCAAGCCCCAATGAACCCCAAAATGATATTTGATGCATCTCAATATGACATTTTTATTTTTCAAACAAAATCATAATTAACTAAATGAGTTCAGAGCTGTGAACTTTTACAACCCTTTAACAAATTGCAAGTAAGAACATGATAATAGAGCAATGCACATTATCAGCAGGATTAATCAAAACTAATTAACTCATTTTCACAAAGCATAAGACAAGTTCTGGTTTGATGTCAAAATTATGTGATCATAATTTTGAGAAGATCTGAAAATATTAACTCTACAGCATCCTTTAAATTGGCAGGAAAGAACATGTCAGTCAAACCGTACAGGTGATTAGGAGGATTATTTAGCTGAATTCCACAGATCTTTAGGAAAACATTGGAAGAGACAGATCTACTTGAGATAGATTTTAAATTTTCATGATAATCAGGAGAAAGAGTTTGAACCAGGGAGGTTTAAATCTTCTTGACTGTTGTTCCTGCATGATCGGGTGTCTTGTTGAAAGTTGTTGAAAGCTTTGGTCTGGCCAAATTTTAAGAGGTGCCAACACCAAGTTTGGGGTGGCATCATGAAAAGTGATTTAATCTATTAGTTTGTGACACAAAATATGTTTTTGTTTGTCTCTAAGTTTCTGGTGCATACATTCTAGGTATGTTCTCAGATATTAATAGTTTCATATTTTTAATTTTTTTTTTTTTTTTTTTTTTTTTTTTTTTGGTTAAGGATTTGTAATGGGAATGTTCTGTAAATGAGTTTTGTTGTTGACTTCATTGTACAACTTTTGTTCCAAATAAAAATTTAAATATAAAGAAATTATTTTGTGGTGGGCAGCAGGTGGCTTAGTGGTTAGCACTGTTGCCTCACAGCAAGAAGGTCATGGGTTGAATTCCTGCCTGTGGCCTTTCTGTGTGGAGTTTACATGTTCTCCCCATGTTTGCTTGGGTTTCCTCTGGGTGCTCCTGTTACCTCCCTCATCCAAAACATGCTGGTTAGGTGGATTGGAATCTTTAAATTGTCCGTAGTGTGGTAGGGTGTGTCTGTGTTTGTTTGTCTTTATGTGGCCCTGTGACAGACTGGCATCTTGTCCTGGGTGTACACCGCCTCGCATTCTATGACTGCTGGGATAGGCAATAGCCCCCCGCGACCCTTAATTGGACTAAGCGGTTGAAGAAGTGTGTGTGTGTGTGTGTAATTTTGTGGTGGAATCACAAACTTTCGGGTGACGTGGAGGGGCCATGGGGGTCATGGTTAGGGTTACAGTTACAAATAGTGACCTAAACTTAACCACATCATGAAAATGTGATACATTTTGTGACAGTATCACAACCACTACCCCCCCCCCCCCCAAAAAAAAAAAAACTGTCATGAGACTGGGCATAGACATACCCAGATAAAGAGCTAAAAAAAACAAAAAAACAAAAAAAAAAACAACAACAACCCTTTTTCTTTCTTTCAACTCTGGAATAGATATCACCACATTTTCCTGTACATCCTCATAAAGGGCCAGATCCAGGACATTTTTTGTATTTGTGTGCATCCTAAAAAAACAAGAAAATTGCTACATTTTTTTTTTTTTTTTTACCGCTTATTAATGATAGGGTGCGTCTCAGAACATTCTTCTCTGCTCTCTTGAGATGTTTATGTGCACCAAACCAACCATCCGTCACAGTGTTAATGAGTGTTTGTCGTTCTTCTTGTTGTTTCAGGTGAGGAGTTCTATGAAACATCTCCGTATGAGCCCGTCGCACCCGTCCGCCACCCTGATGCATTCCGCTTGGCCTCCATCAGTTCAGGTAAGATGGGTTTGATCTTAAATGCACTTTTTAATTTCCAATCTATGTTGCAAAAACCAACAAAAAACATGTTTTCCCCTTGGTGCCTTTCCACAAGTTGTCGCCCTTTGACTGTATTGTGCGTTCATTTGTTGATCTCCGTTGTGACACATTAGGGGATTTGTTGAGGTAAACCATATATTCTCTGGGCACCAGCCTGCATTTTTCCCCAACTATTGATTTTGCTTTCAGTTTGATTTCCTTTCTGGTTTACTAATTAAACATCCTTGCACTCAGCAGTGTAGCTTAATTTACTGTTTATTGCTGTCATGGCATTAGTAATCAATGCAGGTCTTATTATAAGGCACAGCTACAATGCAGTGGAGAGTATCGAGTTGTACAAAAGGTATGATTGGCACGGGGGGACGGTGAGCGCGGTTTGTCAGAGCTACAGGCTACAGTCATTTCAAAATTCATTTTCTTTCATCCATTTGTGACAGAAATTTCTGGGGGATGTTTTATTTCTCTCCTTTTTTGTTCTTTTTTTTTCTGTTTGCTTTTGCCGAAAGCAATCTACAAACGTTGAACAGAACCCATTTTCCTTTCCTCCAGCCTGATGTATCATGCTTTGCTGCTTCATAACTGGAAGGTACACAAAATATACTCTTTTTATGCATAATCCCCTTAGTTTGAAATCAGCAGGGCATCACTTGTTTTTGAAAATATGCTTGTTTGAAAACAGGACAGAGTAGCGAAGTAAATATGAAAGTAAGTGGGCTTTGATAACTTTGAAGAAACGTTGACTGCTTTTCTTGATTTAAGTGCAGTGCAACTGGAAAACAATCAGAAGGTCCACAAACAGCTCCTCCACATTTTCTTGAGAATGTTTAGAAGGCACATCTGTATTTGGATCAGCATCAAAGTACCCATTATTGATGTTGAAATTTGAGGAATTATTAAAGCGTAGACGGATCACAATTTGATGTGAATCAGTTATACTCTAAATTTATCATGTTGCTGTAATGCCTGTCTTAGCTGTAATTCCAAAAGCATCAATCTGAATTACTTGTGTTTGTACCTTCCTTTCTCTGCATCTTTTTCTCTGCCTTCGTGGTCAAGGTTTTGGGGGTAAAACACCCCTAGATTGGGTTGTTTTGGTTCAGAAGCATAGATGATATGAAACGTTATTTGTAATTTACTGTACAGGTCAAGTCTGGAACCATGATGTGGATGTGGTGCTGCATGTCACCACATGGAACTGTATTGCCAGGTCATGACAATATTATTAAACATGAAACTCACATCCAGCACAGAACCAGGGCAGCGCACATGATTCAAACCACAGCCTGTGGTGAAAAGCCTCTCACCAGGCTGCTGTGTGCTGCAAATAATCACGCAAAAATTAAATCCCATGTGATAATCCAACCAACATCATGATGTATAGACTTTTGTTGTGCTTCTGAAGTAAGCAAAAAAAGAAAAAAGAAATTATAATTCGCTGGAAAGGCTGCATCTGATGCATGGTGTGACACTGCTGCAAACTTTCAACAAAGTGGTGTGCACACACTGGACACCTTTGCTGAAAGTTTGCTGGCAATGGACCAAGCAATCACACAATGCATCACACGCAGCTTTGACACATACGGCATGAGTCCGGTCCATACGTTGGTTGTACTCTGGTGTCCAGTCCCGTCAGGGACTGTGCAAAGGGAGGAACACAGCGCTCCCTCCCACTCCGGTCCCGTGTTTGCCATCCAGACGTTTGGACATCGGGCAGTCTTCAGCACCTTTTATGGCTGTCTGACAGCAGTCTGCGTCATCTACCTGTTGTCTACATACACTTTGGATGCCATTGTGCAGGTGTGGACGAGGTAGTCTGGCAGCGTTCTGACACGGCTGACCATGCCTCGTTCCTGCTCGACTGCATCTGATTATGGCATTTTTTGCCATTTCGGCCTGGTTCCTGCACATTCTTGCTATGTGTGACAAGGGCTTAGGTATTTACACATTTAGCCTAATATTTACAAATATCAAGCTAAATATTAAGCTAAATGTTGAGACAAATATGCACCTGAATAACAAAGCTAATTGTTCCTCCCTGAAAGACCGATTAATAAAGTGTCTAATGACAGATATTTAGCATGTAAGGGCATGTTTATTCAAATTTGCAATTCATGGATGTTTTGAAGTAGAGTTATATTGTAGCCTGCAGTCTTTTGATGTCAATTTCAATACAGAGCACTTGTAAAATATTAAAAATAATAATGAAATAATTTAAAAAATGTCTGTTTGTGCAAAATGTTGTGTTTTGCGGGGGCAGGGCCACTCGGAAGGGGAGTAATTCAGTTTAGAACTGCCACTGAATACTCTCATGCTTTTTTTTCGTGCTCCTGTCATGAAATGAGTCACATTTTTGTGACTTTTTTTAATTTCACTATTTATACCCCTTCCCCCAACCATAACCTAACCATCTCCCTTCTCCTAACCCAAACCATAACACTCACAACCCCAGCCCCCCCCACATTTTGTCCTCCCATCATGATCAAATGAATTTGTGATATCGTCAAGAAAACCACTGCATTTTCGTGACAGCATCACGAACCATAGATTAAGTTACATTTCGTGATGTCATCATGAAATGGCGTGAGATCAGGTTGGGCAAAAACAATGATTTCTGTCCTTTTTGATGAGCAGAAAGTTACGGACCACACTTTTCTTCATGAAAACAGGTTTAACTGCAGATGCTGCCATCCAACAGGAAAAAAAATAATAATCACTGTAAACATCAGGTGTATTGAATAAGTTTACTTCATGTTTGTTTGGTGATCAAAGATAAAATATCTCCATACACAACGTATACTTTTTACGTGACCATTGTAAATTTATGATGAAGTTATTATCACATTTAGGCAGAAATAACTTTCATGACATATGCTGTCAAACTTCATATTTCTGTACTTTGAACTACATCACGATTTTGTAGTGCTGCATAGCTGCATGTGAACACAAAAGAAACCCAACATCAATGTTTAATTAATTACTTTTCTAAACGCTGTGTCACGCTTACTCAACAAACACACACGCATGCACACACAGAAAACTACACAGCACATCTCAGTGTGATGATTACTGTGGATGTGATCTGTTTTCTGTGAGTAATGTGTTGTGTGCCTTCGCTGGCAGATCACATCATTATTCACCAGTTTGTTTAAGTATCGTGAGAACAATAACGATCTGAAATTGCAGATTTTTATTTTTTGGATTTAAGTGTGTGAACATACTCAGATGGCTTGTGCACAGCAGAGCACACATAGGCTGTGGACATGGACACAGAGCTGTGCAGTTTGTGAAACTCATAAAATATTCCTATTCATTCATAACTTATCTCACTGAGTTTCTTAAAAATATTAAGTAAAAAGCATCATCACACCTGTGAATGAAGTAGAACATTTCAATCCAATCCATAACAACCAGGGGTAGATTAATGGACCGGATGAAGACCAGCAACCCAAAGTGACATGGAGCTCCACATTATTGTCCCGTAATATTTTGGTTCTGCTGTGCTGTTGCACTGAGGCAAAGAAAGTGCTCATCTGCAGCAACAGAATCCAGTCTGGGCTCTGAAACCAGCTGAACATTGCTGCCCTGGACCATCTTGTCTGTCTCAGCTATGCTAAGATAGCAGTGGAGGATGTCCCATTTCAGAAAGCTACTGAACTTTTTCTGCCACCTCACCTGAGATATATCTGTGTCTGAGATCTTAACCCTCTGGGGTCCGAGGGGATTTTTTGGAAAGTTCACTCGACTGGCATAAATGTTTTATTATTGCTGTTAACAGCTCTCCCTGCATCCCACAATCAAGTTTTATGTGTCTTTTTTCAGGACAACATGTGCTTTCAGAATATATATGTTTTTGTTGTGTTTTATAATTGTAATAAAGGTTTACAATCAAAAATAGGCAAGGAAAAAATAAAGCAAAAAATAATTTTCCACACACATTTATTCAAAACACCCAGCAAACTATAATAAACAACTGTTTTGACACTTTATAAAGGTAATTTGAGGTTTTATGTGAAAGACTGTACAACAAAAAGGTTCAAACAATAAACACAAATGCACATTTTGAACAATATATACAAAATGGTCTATGCGTTTTGTTGTCCATTGATATGGTAAGCAGTGCTTTACGCAGAGAAAGCAACAGAGTTATCCAGTAACATTCACATTCAAACTAGTGGAGCAATCCTGAGAGTTACACACTCTTTGTTTGAGCATGTGAGATTGTCATCAGAGGCTCTCCGTTTGCTTCACTGATCACTGTGCGTAATGGCGCAGGGCGCATTTGGAGCCCAATAGTATGTACTCATTGGAGCACTCAGGGGTCTATTCAAATGGGCCAACTACATATCACTCCTGAAAACAATCTTTGGCTTTTCACGTGAGGTGAATCTGCCCTACGATTGGATTTTGGAAAACCATGTGACAGTGAACCGATTCCAATTGGACACTCACATTGCGCACATCATCACACAGCTTCCATGAGGAATACAAAGATGGCCGATGGCTGGCTCCAAAGTCCGCGGAGTTAACTTTTCAGCAAAAAAAGTAAGTTTCTATCTCATATCACTAAAAAGTTGTTTATAATTTAGTAAAGCTTGGTCTTAGCCATCGTATACGACAGCGTCGGCCCCATAGGGTTAACTTGAGTTGACTGATTCCTTTTTCAAAAATTCACAAGCAAAATGGATGTTATCTTCAGAGATTTTTCCTGCCAGTGTTGCACCACAATGCCCCAAATTTGTTTCCAATTTTCCAGATTTTCCCAGGTGGTCTGTCCCCTAGCGGGCGCCCCTGCCTACAAACACAGCACATTTTGAGAGAGGTGATGGCACAATGTTTGGATTCCCTACCTCAGCCCAACAGATGGTTGGCATTTGAACAGTTGGCCCAACTTAGCCTTTAGACATCCATATAGGAACCTGCTCTATCCTTAATTTTTGCACTCTGTGACCTCTATTCCTTTAAATAAATCATCATCAGTTCTGAATTTGATCTCAAGGAAACTTTCTTGACATTCTGTCCCATTGATTTTTATCTTGTGGCTGTTAGTCCAAAAAATTGCAACAGTCTTTTAACAAACTTAAGTAGGTGGATTATCAACATCTAACAAAGGTCAAATAAATAAGGTCAACGGTTAAATGCAGTCAAAACATATCAACAATGGTATCAAAAATATCAGGGAGAGTATACATAGATGACTGGCAAAAAGGCAGAGGTGAAAAACACTTAGCACACATTGAGGCACTATTATTTTCACCTTTCAAAGGCTCACGAAGAAAAAAAAATAAGGAGAATAATTTTTTTCCTGAACAGTCACTGGGAAATTACTCACTGGAGAATGTTAGGAAGACAGTGAGACTGTGGAATGAAACCTGGTGAAGAATGCGTTAAAAGGGGGTACCTTATAAAAACTGAATACTGGAACACGGGAGAGCAAGGGACTGAAACTTGAAGCAGAAAAGATTCCAACAAAAGACCAGGAACACGAGGAAACAAATATTAAACTATTATTACTGAGAGGATGTGAAAGCCAACACAAATACACAGAGGAAAGAGACACAAACGCAGGCAACAACATAAAATGGAAGAGTGCACAAAACCAGAATTAAAACAGAAGAGAAACCAGAACACCTCCCCAACTGCCCTGTGGAAAACACAACATAACAAGAAATTGTGATTGGGGACAAGTGGGGGGTGCACAGGAGGAGGAGAAGAATAAACACGGATAGTGGGAATGATACACCATAGAGAAAAACCACAAGGGTGTTCTAAAGAAACAAAGCCAATCAGAAACGAGTTTAATTGGAGAAAAACATGGAAGGAGGATGAAACAAATCAAAATGGGACAAAAACCAGGACCCAGCTGTGAAACCACCCACCCACCCCAGAGTTAGCATGTGCATGAAAACGGATTTAACGGACATAACACAGAGTGTTTAAACTTTAGTCACAAGTAGGCATTGCAATGTGAAAATCCCTAATGAGTCAGTATTTAACTCATGATGTAATATGTAAAGCTTTAAAAAACTAAAAGATATTTTTGTGATTTGCACTAACAAGTGCCAGCAAAATGCATTATTATGATTGTTATTATATTTGCCTTTGTTATCACTGTATTGTTCCCATAGTTGCATGTATTTGAAGGATTAAAAACATATTACTTTGCAATGATCTTATCCCATGTAGAGTAGGGCTGCAGAATTCTGCTCCTGGAGGGGATGTTCCTGCCCTGCATGTTTTGTTTTGTTTTTTGTTTGTTGGTTTTTTCAATTTTTTGCTCCACGCGCAGCTAACTGACAGGTATGTTCAGTCAATGAGCAGCAGAGAAACACCAGAATTGTCTTATATTACTGTATGACTCAGCTATGACTATGATGCACATCTACATACGGTCAAAAATGAATGAAGCATATCAAGAATAAGGGTTAAATGGTTAATAATAATAATGGTTAAAAATAGCTAGAAATGGTTGTGCTTTAGTTTGGATAAACCAGATACCAGCCCCAGTATATACATTAAATGTCAAACAGTAACATTTTGTCAGAATTCCTCAGTGCCACTAGACCAGTCCTTCTGAAATAGTGGGATGCGCCCCCTGGGGGACGCAGTGTGATGCCAGGGGGGCACGTGTGACCATGGGGAACATGCTTTTTTCCCCGTACTAGGAAAAAGTGTAATTGCACATCCACTACAGTAGGTGGCAGTGGCGCTGTCATTGTCAGAGTTTGTGCAGTGAGTATTGAGGACTCTAGCATAATGGAAAGCAGCTCTATGTCGGGGGTTTTTTCACACTACGGTGGGAGACGAGGAAAGACTGCTGTGTCTTAAAATGTTGGCAGTGGACAGAATGAAGCCAAATAACTTAAGGCATCACTTTAATGCATTACAACCCAATCACGCAAATAAGCCGCTTGAGTTTTTTTCAGCAAAAACGTGCCAAATATTGTCAGCAGTCATCCTGCTTTGTGAATGCTGCTTCAGTAAACCAGCGAGCACCGTTAGCATCATAGCACAATAGCAGAGGAGCTGAGCAGCAGTAGACATGGTCTCTGTCATGCTGGATGACAAGTGCGGCAAAAATAAAAACTAATAAAAAAATAAAAATCACAAGAAAATAATCATAAAAAATCAGCACAAATTGTTTTATTCATTTTTGTTTTGTCAAAGTGTTATATATATATATATATATATATATATATATATATTGAATTTTATTATTATTTGATTTTATTTAATTTTGTTTTTCAGTATTAAATGACAGTCGATCAAAAAATGTTTATATATAGGATATATAAACTGTTACAGTTTCTGTTACAGACTAAAAAACAATGTTAATAAAGTTATTCTTTGCTGTAAGTTGATCTAAAGTTCTTTCTTTTTTTGTTTTCTTTAATGTTAATAAGGATACAATGTTATGTACAGGTGTACTTATAACAATGTTAAAAGCCATGAGAAGGACAAATGCTGTGCTACGTATTCCTCCTGCCCCACAATGATACTACTTGTGGGGCAGGGGCGCGCGAAATGTTTTCTTCTTCCTAGGGGGGCGTAACAGAAAATAATTGAGAAGCAATGCACTAGACACATTTAGTGCCTGCATTTGAAGTGTACTGAAAAGGTTTTTGTTTTTTTCATATTTGCAGAAATATTTATAAACTGTTAACATTGCTAGTGCTAAACCTATAACAAAGTGAGGCCCTAGCACATACGCATAACAGTAGCATTAACTAATGCAATACTTCAGTGTTCTATTGAAAGCACATTTCAACTGCACTGTTGTAACAACCAATGCCATGAAGCTCTAACAAAGTGACAGTATTTGACACCTCAAGCTGAGGATGTGAGATTTACGAAGGACATTTCCTTGGAAGAACAGTTGACTGGGGAAGGTATCTGAAGACCACAAATGGCGGGATTCTGGGTATCAAGTCACAGTGTCATGTATAGCCTGATTGTGTGTCAACGCCTGGTTAAAACTTGAGAAACAGCATTTTTGATCCATTTGTAGACTTCTGGTACGAGCATACAAGCTAGAAAGTAAAAGAATATAATCACTGGTTCTCAATTAAACAAAACCTTGGTTCAGTGATTCTGCATCAGTCATTGACAGAACTGGTTGAATCTTTGCAATAATTCACAAGTTGAAATAAAATCACTTTGTGCAGTCTCCCTAATATGTATGTCAAAAGTCAAGGTAGGGTCATTGGCTCCTCCAAGATTCAAAGCTTTGTTACTTTACTAAATTACACAATTATCCAAATAAATAAATACATATACCATATATACATATACCATATATACCGTATTTTCCGGAATATAAATCGTGCCAACCCAAAAATGCCTCTTTAAGAGAGAGAAAAAAAACATATATAAGCCGCACCAGACTATCAGCCGCAGGCCATCTCAAACATGAAAAACACAGTACATATATCCTCCCTCCTCCTCTTTGCCTTAACTCCTTGTGGAGTCATTGGGACACCATTTCGAGCTGCAGTCCACCAGTTTCCTCCATTCTCGACGGTTGTGTGCTAAGTGTTGCAATTCAGCAAGTGTCATTTTGGTACATTCTTCAGTGTTGGCTGACCATCTTTCTTTCTGTTGCCCACACTTCCTTTTGCCTTCTACATTTCCTTGCAGTATGGTTTTGGCAAGTCCGTCTGATCTTGTGATGTGTCTGTACCACTTAAATTTCCCCTTCCTCACATTGGTTAATAGACCATTGTATTCTCCTACGTGGTCTTTTATGGTCTTCCTGATGTCCTTGTTTCGAATGCACTCTTGGTAGGTGATGTCCAGGATGGTCCGGTAGCATCTCATTTCAAAAGCTATTATTTTCTGTTGGTATTTTTTGTTCAGAGTCCAGGTCCTGCAAGCGTATGTAAAGATAAAAAACACAAGAGCTCCGAGGAATCTGATCTTATGCTTGGTGGTGACTGATTGGTCTTTCCAGATCATCTTCATTGCTGATGATGTCCGTGCTATTCTTGATCGAATTTCTGTGTCTGAGCCATCTACTCTGATCAATGTTCCCAAATATTTGAATTGGTTGACACTTTTCAGTTGTTGGCCGTTGATGGTGATTGTTGCTGTGATATGATTCTGATCATTGCTCAAGATCTTGGTTTTCTCTGTACTAATTTCCATTCCGAATTTACACAATGCTTGATTAAGTTTCAAGGCAAGTTCATGTAGTTTGTCTTCTGTTCCTGCTAGGTCATTAAAGTCATTGGCGAATCTGAGGTTTCTGATGGTTCTGTTTCCAGTTGATACGGTACCTTCATGGTTGTTTAGAGAAGATGAAGAGAAGAAGATGTTGAATAGGGTTGGGGAGAGTAGGCAGCCTTGCCAGAGTGTACTGAAGTATGGAACCATTCTCCAACTGTTCCTTGAAAGAGGACTGTGCTGCTTGTATTGTTGTATAGGTGCTTTATCTATGTTATTATTTTTGATCCCTTGTTGTATCTTTTTATGGTATCCCACAGAGCTTCATGCCATACCCTGTCAAAAGCTTTTTTTTAAGTCTATGAAGATGTAATGGAATTCTCTCTGATGCTCGCAGATTTCTTGCTGAAGATTCTTAGGTTGAATATTTGCTCTGTGGTACTTCTGCGTTCTCAGAATCCTGCTTATTCCTCTGCAGTGATTGCTTCTGCTTGTGGCTTCAGTCGTTTCTGTAAGATTTTCATCATTACTTTGTTGGCATGACTTATCAAGCGAATGTACGGTAATTTTGACACAGTTGAAGGTTTCCTTTTTGGTATAGTGATCATGAGTTATCCAGTCCAAGTTGTAGGCCAGAACCGTGTGTCCCACATGATGTCACAGACCTTGTGAAGTATTTCAATGGTGGTGTTGCCTCCTTTCTTCAGAGGTTCGGCACAGACGTTATCCACTCCAGGTGACATCCCACTCTTCAGTTCTTCGATTGCTGCTTCTACTTCTGTCCTCAGAATTTGCTATTCTTCTTCCTCAATGATTGGCTCTGGTTGCAGCACCCTTGGGTCACCTGATTCTCTGCTGTATACTTCTCTGCAGTACTCTGTCCAGTGCTGGTTTATTTCATTGTTGTCAGTCAATATATTTCCATTCTTGTTTTGAATCATGCTTACAAAGTTTTTTTTTTATCATTCATGATTTCTTTGATCTTTTGGAACACTTTTTTGGTGTTATTCCTCTGCATGTTGTTGTCAATATCTTCACATTGCTCCTCGAGCCATCCAGATCCACCTTGGATCTGCTGTGACAACCCTGAGTCCAAAAGTACTCTGAAATATGAAAACCAGGAAACAGTTTTACTGGGAAATAATGGTGCATTCTCATTTCAGGAACCCTAACGTTTGTTCTGCAAGACATTAAAGTCCAGGAAAAATGCCGCAGTTGATCCTAATTCAGAGAAAAAAACTCGAGTTCTGTGCAACGCATACTAAGGGCTGACTTCCATATAAAATTCAGTCTCTGATCGAACTAACTCCCCAGCAAATGGCAAGGAGACCTGACTTTGCTACGTGGTTTTTCGGAAAATTGGAGAGGGATGATTTGTTTCTTAGGAAACGTCAGACGAGGAGGTTACATTGATCATCTGGTGTAAAAAATAAAGGGTTAAAACATCAAAAAGGAAAGACTGAACTAAACACTGTCCATTTTGGAGAAAAAATACATGCCTCGTCTACATGGGCATGCAGAAAATGTCTGATACTTTTGGGTACATTTTTCTGAGACACCCTATTCTCATTGCCTTGCTGGATCCTTTTTCTTCAGTAAATCTGAACCAAAAAAGACAGCAACAAAAACAACTCTTCTTTTTCTGTCAGCATAACTCTCTGTCAGATGTGTTATTTGTGGTGTATCCAACAAACTAAGAAATAAGATAAAAGTCAAAGAGGACAACCACTTTATGCTGTCAGTCTCCAACAGCAATCACTTTGGTCAAACAGGGAGAGAAAGATAAAATAACAGCGATGGAATCATTACTATATCCATTTTCCTTCAACTGTTTCCTCAATTCCCTCCGAGGTGAAATATCGGATTTACTCTCTGAGTTCAGTTTAGCTGCAAGCTTTCCTCATTATTTATCATTTCTGAGCACGCAGTAATTGATTGTGGCACTGAGAGGAAACTGAAGTAATTATACACTTGTTCCACAGAAATATTTCTCAGTTCGATTACTAAATGACACAAAAGTATCCATAATCACTTCTACACATGTTTAACTGAGACTGTGATATCTGGTTGGGTGATAGGAGAGAGAAGTGTGTGTACTCTCCAAGAGGGAATGTAGGAAATTGAAAATAATCTCTACAATTTTAAAAGAAAGATAAGGCAGAGAATGATAGGATATGGGGGGAAAAAATCTTGAACTGCATAGAGGTTAAAATGAACAGAACATATGGATACTTTTGTTTTTGCCATGCTCAGACAATATCTGGAATACATAGCACAGCATTTGTCCTTCTCATGGCTCAATGCTGTCGTTGTTTGCTATTGAATCGTTCAGGCTCCTGTGTAAAGCAGGACTCCACTTTCCTTCAGCAGCTCTGTTCTGATTACACTGGCATGTTTTAGTTGGCACCTGCATCAGCACCATTTCATTATATCAGTGTTCAGCACACTTCAGCATTGAGCATAGTGGGGAAATAATACACTGGACCGTGTCTATACAAACATATGAGGTGCATACAGAGCTGTCCCACATATCATCCACATATCCATCACACTGGTCCTTGCCTACTGCCTCCGCCAATGCAGACGACTGTCTCAGTGATGCTGCCCTTACACTGCAGGACTGTTTTCAGTGCACAGACTGACAGGTTTTCAGACAGGCTTCTTCAAATGAGGGAGAGGTGGACCCAGAGGACTAAACATCTGGTGTTCTCAGATTCATCTTGAAGTGTGTTGATGATACTACCACCACGAAGACCACAAACACCTACCCAGTCCAGAAACCTTGGCTGATCACTAAGGTCAGGTCTCTCCTGAAAGCCAGGGACACAACACTTGGGTGGAGTGACACACCAGCACTCAAAGAGGCCAGAAGAGAGCTGAACACAGGCATTAAGAGGGCCAAAGCTGCATATGCTGAGAAGATCCAGGTGCTCTTCTCTTCCAACGACCCATGCAACATGTGGCGGGGTATCAAGTGCATCACGGACTGCAACACTAGGAATGCACAATACCCAGGGACCCCTCTGTGTCGGATGACCTGAACAGGTTCTATGCCTGCTTTGCGGACCCAATTGTCTCCGTCAGCTCCAGACTGACCACACCACCAGGTGAAGTCCCCCTCAGTGTGACTCCAGCGGCAGTGAGGAAAACACTCAAGAAGGTCAACTCTGCAAAGCTGCAGGTCCTGATAACATCCCAGGGTGGATACTGAGAGACTGTGCACACCAGCTGTTCCAGGTGATGACGAGCATCCCGGACACCTCTCTATCCCAGGCAATTGCCCCACCTGCCTAAAACTGCCACCATCATCCCCATTCCTAAAAGTCCCACAGTGACAGGCCTGAATGACTTTCAGCTGGTAGCCCTCACCCCAATAGTCATGAGGTGGAGGTTCAAAAGGCTGATCATGGCACACATCAAGGACTCCATCAACACCACTGTGGACCCGCACCAGTATGCCTACCGCAAAAATAGATCAACAGACGATGTCATCGCACTTGTAGTCCATACACCTGGAGAAGAAGCACTCCTACTTCTGCCTACTCTTTGCAGTCTTCACATCTACCATCAATACAATAATACTACAGATCCTGGTGCATAAACTCAACACACTTGGATTGAGCACCTCCCTCTTCACCTGAGTTCTGGACTTTCTAATGGACAGGCCGCAGTCTGTAAAGACCCACAAGATCATCTCCTCCTCCATCACCCTCAGCACTGGCTACCCCCCAGAGCTGTGTGCTGAGCCCTTTCCTATACACCCCGCTCATTTATGACTGTACAGCGAAGCACCAAGGCTGCCAAATAATGAAGTTCACTGACGACACTGGGAAGGTGATGGTCTAGTGGTTAAGCGCTGGCCTTGAGACCAGAGGATCCTTGGTTCAAATCCCAGCCTGACCGGAAAATCACTAAGGGCTCTTGGGCAAGGTCCTTAATACCATAATTGCTCCCAGTGTGTAGTGAGTATCTTGTATGGCAGCACCCTCACATCTGGGTGAATCTGAGGCATTATTGTAAAGTGCTTTGAGTGTCTGATGCAGATGGAAAAGCGCTATATAAATGCAGTCCATTTAACATTTATGATGCAGGCGTGATGTGATGCATCAGGAACAGCGATGAGTCCGGCTACAGGCAGGAGGTTGAATGCCTGGAAGGTTAGTGCAAACATAGCAACCTCTGCATCAACATGAAGAAAAATGAAAGAGATGATTATGGACTTTGGGAGAAGCAGACCTCTACTCCACCCCTGAACATTGGAGGAGCAGCTCTGGAAGCAGTCGACAGCTTTGCTACCTGGGTTTGATCCTCAACAAGTACTTCACCTAGAGCAACAACACCTCAGACCTGATAAAGAAGGCACACGAGTGCTGTACTTCCTCAGGAGGCTGAGGTGGGCTAGATTTGACAGTTCTGTTCTGTCCTTTTATATGCTGCTGAGCCTGAGTTACAAATTTTGTCCTTCCATGTGCCAGTATGTTCTGAATGACAATAAATGTACCTTTGCCTTCACACTGACGTTAGGAACACACTATTGCCAGAATCGTACAGAACTGCAAGTTCCGTTGCAGCATGTGCATGTGTAATGGTGTTACGTGTGTGCTTTTTGGTGAGGTGAAACCTCAACGTAGCATTTCAAGCATGTTTAAAACTTTTGTGGTGTGTCCTGTGCTGTATTTATCAAGGTGTGCGGTGTCGTTGGAATGTTGGAGCAGCCGTGCAAAGGACAAAGTAGAAAAAAATATATACGAGGTCTGTTAGAAAAGTATCGGACCTTTTTTTTTTGCACAAACCTGATGGATTTGAATCACGTGTGTTTGCATGAGCCAAGCTTGAACCTTCATGTGCATGCATGAATTTTTTCACGCCTGTCGATTGTGTCATTTGCTGGTAAGCAGCCTTTGTTTGAGGACATGTGTTGTGTGCTCGGCAGATTTTCATTGCAAGGAAAAAGATGGAACGACTGGAGCAGCGCCGCATCAAATTTTGCCAGAAACTGGGTGACAGCCAGGTGGAAACCATTCAGATGATTCAGACTGCTTTCGGTGACGATCCTATGGGCATCACACAGATTAAGGAGCGGTACAGCCGGCTTAAAGACGTCCGCACAACAGTGGAGAGTGAGCCACGCTCCGGTCAGCCATCAACATGCTGAAATGACCAGGTCATTCCAAAGTGAACGCTGTGGTGATGCGGGACCGTCGTGTGACTATCCGAGAAATTGCGGAAGAGGTGGACATCAGCACTTTTTCGGCACATTCCACTGTGACAGAAGATTTGGCCATGAAAAGAGTTGCAGCGAAATTCATGCCGAAGCTGCTGATGGCGGAGCAAAAGCACCTTCGTGTTGAAGTCTCACAGGACATGCTGTGACATGCCCACCTCTTCCACAATTTCTCGGATAGTCACACAACTGAAAAGTCACCGAAACCCATCTGAATCATCTGAATGGTTTCCACCTGGCTGTCACCCAGTTTCTGGCAAAATTTGATGCGGCGCTGCTCCAGTCATTCCATCTTTTTCCTTGCAATGAAAATCCGCTGAGTGTACTACACATGTCCTCACACAAAGGCAGCTTAAAGCAAATGACGCAATCAACAGGCGTGAACAAATTCACACATGCACACGAAGGTTCAAGGTTGGCTCATGCAAGCACACATGATTCAAATCCATCAGGTTTTTGCAAAAAATAAAAAGGTCCGATACTTTTCTAACAGACCTCGTATATATTGTTTGTGCAAATAAACTAAATAAATAGTTCTGGCAGCGCATGTAGTCACTGGAAAAGGTGAGGTGGCGCACGTGATATGTCTTTTTCTGTGATGAAACAAAATCTGGTCTGTGCCCAGTAAATATATTTCTGTATTTTTTATTATCCACATAAACACCCAATAATGTTTCTCATACAGGGTGCTATTTTCTCTCTTAAGTCAAGTCAATTTGACAGACACAGCACAGACACATATTACGTGTACATTGTTTTAAGGTATGGAAAATAGTTCTTTTTTTACACACACAATTGTTTTTTTTCTGCATGAGCTACAGATGGGAGAACGTGCATACCTGTACTTGTATAGATATAGGTCCGTGCCATAATATGTGTGCTGTGTGGGTCTTCTGATGTTTCTGCATTGCGCTGATATGATACTATGTTAGACTGATAAGGGCCCCTTCACACACAGTGCGAATTTGGTCAAATTGCACATCAAGTGCGCATGAAGCAGGAGTCATATGCAAAACATGTAAAATTGTAGCTGCTGCCAATGCCTCGTACACCTGTTGTGACAACTAGTTGCGCACACCAGCAGCTGAAAGACAAAGTGTGCGCTGTGCGAGCCCATCGAATCCTCTTACGGCAGGTGTCGGCCAAATTCCAGCTGACACACACGAACATCTAACACCGCTTGCATGGCACTTAGAAAATGTGTGGCCATTCACACTGTTAGCACAAAAACAGTCAGCAGATGATCACTGTCGAACTGAATGTGAATTTTGTCTAAGTGCCCCACCAGTGTGGTTTTGCAAACAGACACAGTGACACATTGGAGTGTGCGCTGAACTGACAATGGGTGTGGCTGCCAACAGAAGCAGCTGTGGAGGTCTGTGGACTAGACGTCACGGCTGGACAACACGTACTATGTTTGGACATGGACTAACAACTGCCCACTCTGACGTGCACATGTCTGCTTGCTGTCCTCATGTGGACATAAATAAAAACATATTTTGCTGTGGCGACAGGCTGCAGCGAGCAAGCACACATTGACAGGCTGCCCCCAGGTTGAAACGGACCGTCAAATCATAACACGCAGCGGGCGATCTGACTGTCACGTCACCCAAGTGAGCTCTGTTTCACATGATGCATTGTCACTTCACAGGGTGCTGTCCACAACATACGCGTGTTGGGTAGGATGCACGCGGGGCCGGCTGGACACACCGGACCAGTAGATATGGACATGATAAGAGTGCCCTGCTTCTCATTCATGTCATTTCATGACTGTATGTCTGTGACCATGGGGCATCTACAGAGGAACAGACGGATCTTATTTGTATTGTGCCCTTGATAAGAGGGGTTCAATACAATGCAATGTTTTTACATGGTGTGTGGTTTTATTTTTTTTTTTAAATACGCCCATGTCCTTCCTGATATCAGTCAGTTTCCCGCACCTTTTACAGGACAGCGATGGTAGGTCAGTAGTAAAGTTTCTGACTGGCAATCAGAGCTTTTGGAAAGTGCGGGTTTGATTCCCGTGGGTGGCGTGGAATTTTTTTTTTTTTTATTTTCTCTCTCTGGGTTACTTCAGGGTGCTCCATCTTCCTCCCACTTCCAAAGACATGCAGGTTAGGTGAACTGGTGGCTCTAAATTGATGAAGGTGTAAATGTGTTTGTTGGTTAAGATATTGGCCCAATGATAGACTGGCGTCCTGTTCAGCGCTGGAGCCTATCCACTGGGATAGAATTAGTGGGTTTAGAAAATTAATGAATGAATGAATAACCATTTCTGCTACTCAGATGACAAATTTTTTTTTTTTTTTTTTTGTTATAAGATGAGGAGACAGAGAAGAGTGGATGGACTAGTGGACTAGCGGATGGGTAGTGCTGATTGTGATCCTGATCATCTGTTAGTTTGAACAAAGATAAAAAGTAGAACATGGAACAAGAAGCCATACACAAAAACAAAAAGAAGAGGGATTGTGGAGTTTTGAAGGATGATACAACCATGAAGAGTTTTGAAGAACCGCTTGGAACAAACCCAGGGAGTGACACAACATGGATGTCCTTCCAGAACACCATGAATGATGCATTTGAGAAAATCAGCCCAAAGTTTTTGAGGAGAGACAGGCTGCTAATCAAACAGGTATGTTTAGCACAGAACACAAAGAAGCTTACAAGAAGGTAAAGAAGGTCTTACAGAAAGCAAAACAGAATTTGCACAGAGAAAGGCTGAATAAAGCTGAGGATGCACAACAGAGAGGACACTCAAAGACCATCCAAAAAACACTGAAGAAGAAACAAGGAGTTAAGCCTGGAATTGGGATAAAGGATTAAGCTGGAAGTGTGCTATATGATATCAATGAAATCTGCCAAAGGTGGAAACATATAAGGCAATAAGAATTTATGGAAGATGGCAACATATTTTCATTCCCAGCTCGTCACCTTTTTCCCCTTAGTCAGTGCCTCTTTGCATCACTATTTGATGAGTTAGGTTGCTGCTTCGCATCATTTAGTGAAACACAGGGAAATGTGTTTTTTTCACAGCAGCATTATTTCTCTATGACATCACACATAACTATCTGCTTGACTTTCGCATCATCAGGAAGATTTATCTGTGTTTTAGTTATGATTATGGTCATGGTTAATTTTAGGGTTAGTGGTAGAATTCATGTTCCTCTGTGCATCACATAGTAGTGCAAAGGGCTTTCCAACTTGTCAGGTATTGACATTTGGTGAAAATAAATCTTTTGCCTCAAAATGTGACAAGTTTTGGAGCGTGAAAAAGGTGCAAAAGCAGCTGGCATGGATGGCAGAGCAGTGGAGGCTTCAAAAGCAGGAGGTGCAACTACTGTTAATGTAAGGAAGAAGATGAGAGAAGAAGAAAGGATTGATTGGTAGCGGAATTAGTCATCCTGTCCATAGTACCTGGAACGTGGAACTGCTCCTCCTTGTACAGGAGCCCCATAAGCCACGTATCCAAAATCGTACTGGGGATCCTCAGACAGCAGCTGCAGCACTATATTGGGCCACAGATTGCAGAGGAACAGTTTGGTTTCTACATCTGGTGAAGGGTATATTTTCTGACAGCTGTATTATTTCTTTCTGACAATACACAAATTAATCTGCTTCATTTCCACATATTCAGTGAACATTCATCTATATTGTGATTATGGCTAAGGCTATAATTTGAGTAAAATGTTAACCCTAATCCTAACCCTGTGCCCCAAGGGGTCTCATGTTGACATTTGGTCAAAATGAGCCATAATGTGACAACTTCAGTGTAAGTATCGTTGTACATTTAGCCTGAGAATTGCCAGAAGCGCAACACAGAAATTATGGAATTATAAAAGTCCAAGGACCTGAGTGTGACACTAAAGGTGAAACTAACTCAGTCTCTGGTCTGACGTTTTGTTCTATATGGCTGTGAAAGCTGGACACTGCAAAGGAAGGAGGAATAAATATTCCAGGCTTTCAAACTATGGCTATGGAGAAGAGTTCTGAGAGAGAAAGGAAATGACAGGAACAGATAAGGGAATCCATTAGTATGCCAGAGAATGATGGATTTTTGAAAATATTCAAGCAGAAGCTGACCAAGTATGATCATTGGAAGCAAAGAGGAGCCCTCGTCAGGACAAATGTTGAGGGTGGGATCAGTGCAAAGGGACGCAATGTAAGGAGATGGTCAGAATAGATCAACAGCATCAGGTTATTGAGGGGTGAAATGAATTATGCAAGTAGGATGGCCATCAAGTGAAATGCCTACGGCCTTTTAAGGGCCAGGGCATGCTGTACCTGACCTATAAATACCATGGAGTACCACTGTTAAAACTCATTTCATGCCTTATTTAAATGTTGTATCATTGGGGTTCTTTTTTGAAATGTGGTTCACTTTGTTTTGTGCATGATTTCAAATATTATATTGCATGAAAGTGGGCAGCATGGTGGTGCAAGTGGTTGGTGTCATTGACTTCCAAATTAAGCACAGTTTAAGGCCACTCACCATTTTGGAGATGATGGTCTAGTGGTTAAAGTGGCCTCAAGACCAGAGAATTCTCAATTTGAGAATTAAACAACTTAAACAAAGACTTTATTCCATTATGTTGGTCCTAGTGTGGCAGCACAGCGGCTTACAGGTTAGCACTGATACCTCAGAGCAAGAAGGTTGTGGGATCACTTCCCACAGCCTTTCTGTGTCGAGTTTGCATGTTCTCCACGTGTCTCAGTGGGTTTCCTCTCGGCACTGTAGTTTCCGCCAACAATCAAACACATACTTATTTAGGGTTTGCTCCTTTCCCTGATCAAGGCAGCATTCCTGCATCTGGCGTTGGTCCCAAGGTGCTGGACTGTGACTGCCCACTGCTGCCAGTGGTTGGATTGTGTCTAACTGTAATTAGGATGGGTTAAATGCAGAGGACAAATTTCATTGCACATTACTTATGTACAGTGACAATAAAGGCCCTTCTTTTCCTCCTCCTTCAAATGAGCACCTTGTATGGTGTGTGAATGTGGGGCATCATTGTAAAACATTTTTAATAAAAGTGCTATAGAAATCCAGTTATTATTACATTTACATCTGAAGTTACCTCAGTAAGGGCATCTGGCATGAAAGAAAATAAGTGAGTACCAAATAACACAGTTAGCATAATGACTGCTCTCCTTTAGTTGGTACTATTCTTCTTTATGATTTCTGAATGTTGGCCTGTCATATTCCCATTTCCTGTTTAACTAGGGTTGGGTTCATGATGGAGGTGTTTAATAATATAGTATCATTTTTTCCCCCCAAGGCCAAAATATGGCCATCACGTATTGCGAAGGCTTTGTGTCCGCCCGTCTGTCCATCTGTGCTCTGCATAAGTCCAGTCCTATTACTGCCAGGGTCTTCAAATTTGTAGGGACAATTCTTGGGACACAGACCTTGGACAAGTTCAAAGATGGCTAACCTTGACCTATATTAAGAGGTCAAAAAGTCACATTATTTTTCCTATTTTTATGCTTATATGGCCATGGGTATTTTAGCATTGTGTTATATTTAATCATGCCAGCCCCCCCCCCCCAAAAAAAAAAAAATTGGTCATGTGAGTGGAAATTCCTCAGGTGATCCTAGTGCAGTGCATAAACAACATGTCATAGGTAGTATGGAACCAATCAAGGGTCATAGGGGACTGGATCCTATCCCACCTGTCATAGGGCGAGAGGCGGGGTACACCCTGTACAGGGTGCCACTCTATTGCAGGGCCATATATAGATTAACAAACTCATTCACACTTGTACACACACCTGTGATCACTTTAAAGTTTCCAGTTCACCTATGCAGCATGTCTTTGGAAGTGGGAGTTAGCAGGAGCACCTGGAGGGAAACCACATGAACAATGGGAGAACATGCAAAGTCCGCTTAGAAGGGCCCAGGTGGGAAGCAATCCTGCAACGTTCTTGCTGTGAGGCAACATTGGTAACCGTGCTGCCCCACCCCTATAGACATGTATAGTCATATATGCTTTTACCAACTAAAAAACTCAGTTAATACAAGAACCCTTAAATATGAGTAAATTAAGGGCACCAAGCTTCCTTCCATGCAAGAGTTTTACAGCTCCAAACTAAGAACATGAGCAGGAAGCATCGCAGCAGGCCCCACATATCCTGGACTCAGCCTGTTTCAGCGTCTCTCCACTGGGAGGTGCTACAGATCACTGATTACAAAAACTACCAGACATAGGAGTAGTTTATTTCCATAGGCTGTCACCCTGATGAACACCTTATTTGTAAATCATTGTTAATAATACAAACGTACATGTACATACATATACATACACCTATTGCACATACATGCAGAGCAGCTGACCTATATATATACAGACACTGCAAACATACACCTCACACATCATTTCTGTATGTTATTTTATATACTGCCTTTTGCACAACATCCTATGTAATATATACCATTAACGACTACAAGAGCTATGCTAAACCAGAGTCAAATTTGGCCAATATAGCTGACTCTTATTCTGATTGTGTTATGCTAGACAGACCTCTCTTGTAGTTTAGTCATAGCAGCACTAAAGGTTCTTGGACAAAATGTTTGATATCACGTGTCTCGTGATGTTATGATTGTGCCTGGGCACAATGTGCTAACGATGCGAAACCAACATACCATGCATCCCCACTACAGCCCCATCAATATCCATCCTTCAGTCACCTCTAGAATTAAATCATCTGTCCTATCTTCAAGTTCAAGTTTATTTTGTTTCAAGGAAAGAACTTTGCAACACAAAATAAAACAAAACAAAATAAAACAAAACTGATTTCTCGGTCAGTCAACCCATGCAACCGAAAGGGTGTAGGTAGAAGCAATCGCTTGAGTTCCTTTGAGATTCCATATTTTAGGGCCACAAGTAGAAACACAAAAACCTTTCCTGGTTGTCCGAGCACCAGCAATTTTAAAATGATACAAGCCCTTTAAATTATATTTTCCCTCTCTCACCTTGAAAAATTCTTGAATTCTAAGTGGCAGTTGCTTATTTTTCGCTTTATACATTAACTGCACAGTCTTAAATGCAATCATATCGTGAAGGTTTACTATTTTAGATTTAATAAACAATGAATTGGTGTGATCTCAATAACCTATATTGTGAATCGTTCTTAATGTTCTTTTTTGAAGAATGAATAATGACTGCAATGTAGTTTTATAATTATTGCTACAAACTTCAGCACAGTAAAGCCCCGTTTACACATAGACGGTAAACTCTCCCGGAAGCGTCCCGGCAGAGATTTTGCCCCCTCCGGGCCGTTTTAGGGATCAAACGCCGTAGTTAACGCCAGCGCACGGGGGTGTGGTTTTGTTCCGGCTTCACCGGGAATCATCGAAAAAATTATTCAACATGTCAAATAATTCCGGGAGCGCTCCCGGAGAAGTGGCCTGATGACGGAGACAACGCAAACATCTGCGTTTGATACTTTTTAATCGCCGTGTCATCCCGCCCCTTCCTGTAGTGCCACAGTTTACACCGCTGTAATTGGCGGCCGGTGTTGTATCCCTAACCAACGGCGTGTAAAACGGCGATAGAGCCCACATCGGAGTCCTCAAAGGTGTTTTAACCGGCGACAAAGGCAGACAAAACGGCGGCACTGGCGGACAGCACTCTGTTCTAAACGCCACCTCCCGGTTAACGGTGTTCCAAACGGCCGATAGGCGGCGGTCAGTATAAAAACGCTAGCGCGCTGCATGCAGGTCTCTCACTCGCGGCCAGCTCCAGATATTTTTGCAGAGAAGCTCCAGTATACCTCCTAAAATAAAATTGGCAGCGGCAAGGACTTACCAAGAGGTCTGGTTCAGGGGTAGCCCTGTGGTGGAAACGAGCAACACGTTGAGGAGGGGAAAAAGAGAGAAAAGAAAAGGCTGAGAGATGAGCTCCCTGTCACTCCCTCCCCCTGCACTGACAGCTGCTTCAGCCTATTATACTCTGGGGGCGGTGCCTATAAGCAAAAGTTCCTGGAGTAACGCAGGATTTGCCTGGATAAATCCAGCGGTACACAGGGCATTAGCGGCAGCAGCAGAACACCGCCGTTCTCACGCGCGTCTTAACCTGCGATTGTAAAGGATAGAACTGAGTATTAATCCCCGTTGCCTGATGTGTGCCGGATGCTACGGCGTCAAAACTCCGCTTTATTTGGCGGATTTAGCGGTGTTTTATCCGCATATTTGTGGCTAGTACGGTGCTCAAAACGCCGTTGAAATGCTCTGCCCCTTTCCACCGCGAAAACAGCCAGAAGTACCACGAACTTCGGTCTACGTACTACCCGCGGACAAAACCGTCTATGTGTAACCTGGGCTTAAGTCAAGTAGGGTGCAACCAATGAACAATACAGAGTATGAAGTGCTTTGCAATCAAGAACATTCCTTACCTTTTTTAGTACTGCAATACTTTTTGACACTTTCTTTTGAATAAGTTGAAAATGAGCTTTCCAGTTAATTCTTTCATCAATAATAACACCTAAGAACTTTTTTTGACACGCTCTATGATTACCCCTTGTATATTTAACTGAATTTGTATGTCTTTATTGTAATTCCCAAATAACATTATTGTAGTTTTAGACAAATGTCGTGATAATTTATTAATATCAAACCATCTCTTTATCTTTATCATTCCAATATGTAAATCAGACAATAACTGCTGCAGATTTTCTCCTGAACAAAACAGGTTTGTATCATCTGCAAAAAGAACTGCCTTAAACAGATCTGAAACTTTAACATAAATCATTCATGTACAGAATAAATAATTTTGGTCCCAACACAGAACCCTGAGGAAGCCCACAAATGATGTCCAGATATGAAGAGCAGGAATCCCGAGTTTAACTGTTTCCGGTTTTGTAAGTAATTTTTAATCCAGTTCAAAGCCACCCCTCTGATCCCATACAGTTCCATTTTTTGAAATAATATGTTGTGATCTATTGTATCAAAAGCTTTTCTCAGGTCAATAATTAAACCTTTTACTATTTCCCTTTGGCCCATATGACTACTGATCTCTGAATTGAGCAAAGCCTGTGCAGTGGACCTTCCTGCTCTAAAACCATATTGACTTTCATCCAGCAAGTTATAGTGTTCTATAAATTTATCCAAACTGCTATTGTAAAGCTTTTTACTTTTACATGTACTAACTACCTTAATAATTTCCCTTTCATCTACTGGACCAAGAAACATTGTGTGTGGATTTCTTTCAAGTAATTGATGATTTTTCCATGGACTGTGTGGAATTTCAGCTGCCAGATGTGGCCCAACATTAGCAAAGAATTTATTGAAAATATCCACTGCTTGGCTCATGTCATATTCATCTTTGTTCTTATACGTAAAATATGTTGGATAGCTAATTGATTTGGATTTATTTGTTATAATAGTAGTCAGTATTTTCCATGTTTCCTTTATGTTGTTTTTATTGTCATTTAGTAGCTTTCCAAAGTATGATTTTTTTACAGTTCCGCATGATAGTTGTTAATTTATTTTTATAGTTCTTATATTTAATCTCTGCCTGTCTTGATTTAGTTTTAATGAATTCTCTGTATAGCATTTTTTTTTTCTTGCAAGCCTTTTGAAGACCTTTAGTTATCCATGGATGAGCTTTATATTTATTCTTATTACTATACTGTATAACTGGACACTTTTTGTTGCACATATTGAGAAATATGTTTTCAAATTCTGAATATGCCAAGTTAGCATCCTGTTTTGCGTAAATGGCATTTCAATTCTGTAAAAGTAAATCATGTTTTAAGGCAGTGATAGCTTCTTCAGATTCCAAATGCTTACAATATTGTATTTTCTCAGTACATTTTTTATTTAAGTTTACATCAATTACTGTAAAAATTGGTAAATGGTCACTGATATCATTGATTAATAAGCCACTTAGTGTTTTAGTATCAGTCATTCATTAATATATTATCAATGAGAGTAGCTGAATGTAAAGTTATTCTTGAAACCTAGTGATTTTTGGATATAAATTTAAACTGTACACAGTACAGGTTAATTTACAGTTTAAATAAATCTCAGAACCTAGATAGGACCTTCTTCTTCTTCTTTCTACTGTGTAGACCACGTTTAGTTACAGTTCTTTAATCATCTTGTCGATACTTTAATCATTCTTGACATAGGTCATCTATTACATTATGTAATAGATTATACTGAGTTATGCAGTATTTATGCTTCAGTGCATTGAAAGTTTTGGAGTGGTGTTAAAATGTTTCCTGGTGATTCATTCTTGTGCTGTGGTGAACTGCATACCTTCAATTATGTGCTGTTTTTGTGGTGGTCAGAATCCCCAAGTCATTTTTTTTAGTATTTCAGTTTAACTTTGCTCATCAGTGGAGAGGCTGCAGCATGTAGAGAGGTCATAAATAAACATGAAAGCAGTCTGGTTCATAAATATTTGGACATTACCCAAGGAATTGTTATTTTAAGCTGACTATAATGCTACTATGGAGTTGAAAGCAAATGATGAGTTCAAAGCACTGCTTCAATGTGAGAGCATTTCCATCCACAATGGGTATAATGTAGCAATTACAGCAGTTATTCACGTGTTGCTGTCCTCCTAATTTTTAAGGGCCAAAAGTAAATAGACAGACTAATAAAATTAAATTGATGTTTATAGTCATAGAAGTATTACTAGATCTGGAGCACACAGTTTAAGAATAATATGGTGGAACACCAAACCATATGTCTTTGCAGAGCATGAGGAGGTAATGGCAGGTGATTGGTTGAAACTACTTACATCTGGCTAATAACTATTGTGTAGATTAAAGTGGCCTGTAGATACCACAGGCTGTAGGCATGAACAAGTTATGGGGCTTTCACACTGGAGGTGTCAGTCCGATGCATCAGCACCTCCCCATGCATCAAGTGACATCAGACGCATCACTTCGGAAGCGGCAGAGTGGCGGAGATTGCTACATCACACTCTGGCTGTTTCCACAACCCGAAAAAAGCTGAAGGATCGCCATCTTGAATTTGCATCTGTAGAACCACAAAAAGGCTTTAAAAAACAAGAGCAGGACAAGTCTCCCATCACCCTGCTGGGAGAAGCTTTTTTCAGCTACTTTTTGGAGTGACGCCGAGCCAAGGGAGGACTGATGAGTTGGTGGGGGATCGATTGAACCACTACAGCGTGCAGAGCCACACAGAGGAGCCAGAGTTCAGGCCTCATCCCTGGGCAGAGCAAGACAGGCAGCCGGGGTGATGGAACAGACCCACTCAGTCTGAAATGCCTCACTTTTGGATATATAAAAACACCCAGTTTAAGCAACGGAGCTTACTTCTGCAAATTTCTTTTCCTGGTCTTGAATGTGTCTGCAGTGACATACAGCATTTGAGATCAAAAGATGCCTGGGAAGAGCTTATGGACTGACGAGGACACTGGACAGAAGTGTGTGGTCATCATCTTGAATGAAGAATGAAGGTTCAAGTCATTTGGGTTGTGGTGCTTCCTGTCTCAGGGTTCTCACTGGGCTCTGACTGCTAGAGAGTGGGTGGATACACAAAATTGTGCCAAAGCAGGCAAAGTGACAACTTTGTAATGTGGAATCTTAGTGAATTGGTCCTCCTGACATGTTCATGCATGGCGACTGACTGTCAGCTGAATGCCATCCAGAGTGGCGGCGACAAATCTTAAGCAGTCCGTACACATATCATGACAGAGCCACTGACATGACAGATGAGTAGCACTGGGACAGCTTTTGCAGGTGCAAGGATTTGTGCATGAATACCACATGGCACTCTAATGAATGTTGAGTGCCACTGCCATGGCTGAAATAATTTCTCATTTGTGCTGTGTGCTCATTTGTGCACACAGTGCTTAGGGTGGCTGTGGAATTTTGGCGTCGTTGCCAGCCTGGCAGCATTAAACTTATTTCCAATGCAGTCTTCAGAAAAATGAATAAATAAATATTACATAAATAAAAAGAGCAAAATGCAATAAATCCAGTTCCTGCAGCTCCTCCGTGGCCGGACTGGATGCTTCCAGCAGGCTGACGTACATACACAGCCAGACTGTGCGTTCACAGCTGGGTCCATGCATCAACCTTAGTTCCACTGGATGGCGCGGCTCCTCCGTGGCTGGACAGGATGTGTCCATCCCACTGACATCCATGCACAGCAGGCGGGTGCTGGCCCGGCTGCAGAAACAGGTGGCTGGAGGCTGCCGCTCATTCGGCGGCTTCTAGAAGCACTGTTAATCTCTAATCTTATAAATGGAAAAGTGTGCGTCAACCCCTCAGAAGTTGTGTCATGTTGCGTACATGGAGACGGGTATGAGATGTGCGCCTGACTATCTGGCGAGAAACACGCTGGCAACTCCCTGCGACTCAGGCACGGGGATAGCGAATAGTATCAGCATCACTTGAAATTGCACAAATTCCCTCACGGATGCCATTTGTAAGTTATCGCAGCCCAGCGAGATATTACCCTGACTGTATGCTTGTGAGACTTGGACACTAACCAGTGACCTCGGGTGAAGGCTGGACGTCTTTAGTACTAGATTTTTCATAGGATCCTTGGGGACACAGGTGCCTCAGTGTTGAGGACCCCAGCAAGTGGAAAAGGCCAAGGGGATCCTTGGCCTTTTCCACTTGTAGGGAGATTGTTACTTTGAGATGTGTGGATGGACTGGTCGTCTGACTTGGTGGTTGCGATCGCATGAAACATGACAAGAGAACACGCTCCCAGACCTGACCAGACATATTGTCTTGACCCTTATAGTACAAAGAATGAGTCGGTCAGCAGCGTTCACTCACAGTGTGCTGAATATTCACCATGTAAGTAAACAAGCATAAAAATAATAGTCATAGTCTGACCTCTTCAGATCAGACAGCAGATAGGCAGCAAAATCTGTATTCCACCTAATAAATGATTAAATTGATGAGAAATTTATTATGAGTTCCACCAGGAAGAAGTGGGGTTGAGTGTATGATATACTCACAATGGTCATTAATTAAGGCTTCAACGGCAAAATCAATATTAAAATCCATCACTGGTGTAGTATTGAGAGAGCGGAGAACACTTCTCTTCCTTGAAATCATTAATTTCCATCTCAGTGCTGTTCTCAAGCAGCGTCTCACTGATAGTGTTGCTCCCCTCCCCCCATGTTTAAATAAATTATTTACAGAACATTCCGTGTAATGGAGACCCATGTTTGCAAGTCCAAAAGGTCATAACGTTTCTAAAGACTTAAAGCCGTGTTCTTCGGCTTCCCGTGCCTGTTCGCAGAGCTAGTTGGAAGAGGGAGGTCGGCATTCTGTTTCTCTGCACAGACCTCCAACCGTGTTACACAGCACGAGTAAATGTGCACTTCATCCAGCAAGAGCTGCGTCAACACCACTCTCCCACACACATCAGGTCTTTGCAGGGGTCCACAATCCGGCCGCCGTCAGTCCTTTCTTCACTCCGCTTTAGCATTCCGCTCATTGTGGAGCGTTGTTGTCCCTTGATGTGACATGCTGCACTTTTATACACGACGGCGTGCTGTCAGTATCGGTGAACACACTGTACCTGCTACAAACATCAACACAGAGAGTGACAGAAACACACAACAGTGACAGCAAGAGTCACACAAACAACTTTATCGCCAGTGCTTTAGGAAGCACTGTGAAAACAAGTGCCGCTGCTACGTGATGTGACAGACGGCGTTTTGGGAAATCTTAAATAGTGTAGAAATAAAATGATCCGCCCGTGTCTCTTAAAGGACATTCCTTAGTTCTTATTTGAACTCAGGCCATGTAGGAGAAATGATCCACAATACTGGAAATCAGTTGGATTCAGTGTTGTGATTACACCTCATTACAACACCACAATTCACCAGCAAATTATTCTTAATCTCATATTTACATTTGCTCTCAGATTCACTTTCAAAAAGTAGGGGTTTGGTGTGAATGTTAAGTCTGACTAACACTCAAAGAAAGCTTTTCTTTTTTTACTGGCTTAGGTGTCTTTTATTGTGAGAAAAGGTTTACTGACCTTGGCTTAGCAGAGGATGTTGTTATCTTTGTGGAATTACGTAGTCGATACCCAGATTGCAGCACTCGAGAACCTACCTGAGGAATCAGGATTTCTGGATTTGAGGTTTTGCTGGATCCAAGACTAAGATCCAGGCTTTCAATGACTTTCTAGTCACACCAGATGTGTATTTGTATGCACTGAAAGTGTTAAACCTGTAGAGACACGTCGTTATCTCAACAGTCACGTCCATGTCTCTGAGTCCTCGGACTTTACGATCACTAAACACCTAAGAAGAGCTCGTGGAGTCATGAGGTCACTGGACAGAGGTATTTGGAGATGCAGATGCCTTTGCAGAGGAATGAAGGTGCAAATCTTTTGGGTCCTGGCACTGCCTATCTTACTTTACAGTTGAGAGACTTGGACCTATGGCAACAACTGGATATCTTTGGAACTTGACCTCTTTTGACAAAGGGTTCTCCATCTGGTCCTCAAGGTCCCCTGAACCTGCACGATTTCCATCTCTACCTGCTCTGCCACAACCTGATTTGCTAATTCAGGTGCACAGCCAATCAACTCCTAACAGACACCCGAATTAGCAAATCAGATTGTGGCAGGGCAGGGAGAGATGGAAAATGTGCAGGGTCAGGGGTCCTTGAGGACCAGATTGAGAACCCCTGCGTTAGAGGATCCTTGGGTACCACTGGAATGACTTTGTGTTAAACAAGTGGTACATTGTGAGCGAGCATCAGCTGTGATATTTTGGACATGTGGTGCATTTCTGTGTCCACGATCCAACACACAGATGCCTTAGTGTTGAGAATTCCAGTGGCAAAGTCCAGCCAAAAGTAAAGTTACTGCATGTTTTTTCCTGTTGAAGCCAGATTTAATTAAACAACACTGGGAGTTTAACCAAATCAAACAAAATGCTGATGCATCCAAGTTTAAGGAACATTTAATGAACATTTCTCAACATTCCAGTATATTCAGTACTTTGTCTACATAGTGCAATCAGACTTTTACTTTGAAGACCAAGCACTCAGAACTGTCATAAGTATTACCATTTTTAACCCTATTATATCCACCAATAATTTCAGTCACTTTTTCCAGAAATAGCAACAACTTTAATTTTTGACCCCTGTAGAAACTGAAATGGTGGCAGCCAAGGTTCTGGGTTCAAGACCACCACTGCCCATTATCTATGTAATGTGGAGTTGTGTCAGGAAGGGCATTCAGTGTAAAAATTGTACCAAATCAAGATTCAGATCCATTTCTGATCTGCTTTAGCAATAAGGGAGAAGTACTTACTACAAATTGAAATGAACCTTTGTCACCATTTTGCTGTTTATTTCCACAAAATGACATAGCATTCAGTCCTAAATAGTCCAAACGGTTCCTTTTTATAGTACAGGGTGGGCCAATAAAATGTTACCACTCTTTGATCATACACAAGTTTTTGAAACGAGAACTTATTTGAAAATTTTATTTATAGACTTGTAACAGAAGCATCAAATTAACATTTGATACGAAAGGTTTCCCCCTTTGTCTCTTCAATAACTGATGACATGTTCAATCCATGCTCCTCTTCTTTGGATTACAAAGTGGTAACATTTTATTGGCCCACCCTATACTTCTGATCAGAGAAATATTGTACACATTTCAATATGATTGGAGTATTAATTGGGAGCATTCACTGTCTTTAGCTGCTGTTCTTGGATATTTTAGGCATGGCATATTCAAACTGGATTGTAAATGTTCTTCATTTGTTTTAGGTGGTACCACTTAGGTCAAAATTGGCTACGGTCTCATGAACTATTAGAAAGAGATGTCACTTTAGGTAACATGAGAGGAAAGAACATTCCATTTGCCTTTAAGTGTTTCTTTAAAACTGTACATCACATCTTGGCATCTTTATTCTGTGTGCATTGGGAGGTGCTAAAATGCCAGAAAAAATATTTCCAATTTAGTTTTTTTTTTTTTTGGGGGGGGGGGGGTGATATTAATGGTCATACAGCGTATTGTTGCTGTCAGATGAAAAAACACTTATCTCTCTGTCACCACAATTGGAGATAAGTGTTTTTCATCTGACAGTGACAATGTATGAATGTGACACAATTAGCCAGTGGCTATTTTGTATCTGGAGTCCTGACCTAATGTGCATATTTTTGATGATGGAAGAAAAGCCACCCAGCTGAAGGATCATCATGCAAACTCCACAAAGAAAGGACCCATGCATCAGTGGAACTGAATCCAGGACCTTCTTGTTGGAAAACAAGAGTGCCAACCACTGCACCATTGAGTTCTGTCAAAGAGTTCTGCAACCTATACATCGATGTAGGAGGTGACTGACTGAGACAGGATGTCTGACTTGTAATTTTGAGCTTTATAAGAACATAATTGATTGAGTGACGAATGTAAAGTGATTAGACAACTTTGGCCCCTATTATCAGAAATTGAGTAATAGCAGTATGATTAAAATGTCAGTGGAAATTACTTCAGTGACAGCTGCAAAGAAAATTAGATCAAATTATAATATGACACTAAAACGTACTTTACAGGAGTGCAGTTTGCACAATATGCAATGTGCAAAGCAGCGTCATATTGTACACTGACAAGCTGATTTGCAGCACAGTTTGGTTTAAATGTTTTTTTTTCTGACTGTAGTGCAATCCCTTGGTTGTTTAACATCAGATTGTACTGGACTAATTTGTTAGCAGTGTTTTCCTGGCATTAGTCTCTGAGCTGTTCTAATCGATCAACAGTCAGAGAGTCACATGTCCTCATATTGTTTTTTTGTTCTTGTTGTTTTGTTTTACAGCTCTAATCTTATAAAAGGAGAGGAATATTTAGCTCCCTGATCCTTACAAAACATCAAACACTTCTATAATTCTCAGAGCCCAGCAAATATTTACCTTTCAAGAATAATTTTTGTAATTCAAAAAGTCAGGAAAGCGTGTGACTTTTTGAAAGGCAGGTCTTGGAATAATTGATTCTCCTGCCAAAACCCCTTTGGTTGCAAGCACAATAAGTAATATTAGTGCATGTGTTCTCTGTTGAAACCACATTTAATTAAACACCACTGGGAGTTTAACCAAATTAAACAAAGTGATGACACATTGAAGTTTAAGGAATATTTTCCAGTCACAACCAGCTCCTCACCCTCCAGAGTACTTTGCCTACACAGTGCGATCAGACTGGTTTGATTGAAACATGCCATACAATACTATGCCATGGTGTGCTGTACTATGCTGTGCAGTTCTGTAGTATGGTATGCACAACTATACTATGGAATGTGTATTATACTATTGCATTGTATGCAATGCTGTGGATTCATCAGCATATTATCTTATGTTATATTTACACAAGAACATATTGGGACAATCCAAATGCAAACCACATACAATACGATTTGATGCATGTTGATTTATTTAACAATACTTAGTAACAGTAAGACATAAAATAAATTAAAACACTATGCATGTGAGTAAGGAAAAATACAAGATCCAAAATAATACAAAAAAGGGAAGACTTAGTGGAACAGCCAAATAAGTAAGAAGAGGTCTCAGAGATAAGGTGAGGTTAGAAAACTTAAGCCCATACATTGATACACCAATACATCAAGCTGAGGAGAGAAGCCTGTATAAACGGCATGTGTGAATACTGATACAGAGAGGGTGTCACTGCTTATGTGACATGGGTGAGTTCAGAGAAGCTGCATAGCAGATATACTGTATTATAATATGTTATACCATGTGTTTTACTGTCAGGTGTGAGCACATGCGCTGGTGCTATGCGTCATTGCATCCACCACACTATCGGTCCTCGTCTGCATCCAACCAGGCAGACCACAAGCACATCCTCACCTCCTGAATGTAGACATTTATCTGCTACAGTCAGGTGACATATGGGCATTTGCTTGGGCTTTTGAAGATTCAAGGGTCTTGAGCACTGAGGTACCTATCTACTGGATCACGCCCAGGGAATCACATCACATGGGCATAGTGTCGTAGGTGACAGTTCTTCAAAATGTACACAAGTGTCCTAAATTAACCACTCACTTGACACAAACGTGTTGCAGCCATGTTCAAGGAGTCTCTGGAGAGACCTAGTACCAAACACATTAGGTTATCATTGAGATCTCACAACCAAAGAGAAAGGCTGGAGGTAGTACTTGAAACAGTTGGACCTTCTTCTCCGTCACTAAACACCTCTGTCTGTGAACCTTGCAACACTACAAGCTGTTTCCAAACATCTCTCAATCTCAAAGGCTGTGCTCCCGTAGACATACATGGCATGCTGAGATAAGTGAATATGTCAACAAGTTCGAAACGTTCACCACATGCAGATAGACACACAATAGATGGCAGAGTTTTGGAAGTTATTGAAAGCCTAATCAAGGATGTTAACCACCTCAGACACTCTAACTCTTTTCTCATGCTCTTCTCAGGACATCTACTGATTCCAAAAAGATCTAAGCATAGTCCACAAAGTCAAGGTTGGTCAGCCTTTCCTCACTGACAATAATATGCAAATTGCTAGTTTTCACAAGCTTACCCAACACCCAGTTCATGCAAGCAATATCCAAGAGCCAGAACACATCAGTTAAAAATGCCAGAATTCAGTGGGAAGGAGTCAGAGACTCTGCCTCCATTCTGCAGAGCACTCACTGTCCTTGAGTAGGCCACCTTTGATATCTAGGTACTTATTGGGGAAGTCTACAAATTTGCAGAATTCCCAACAAAGCAGACTGATCAACCAGCATTCAGGGAATACTCACAGAGCTATAAAGTCAGGATACAGTCAACCGTTGACTTCTTTGTAGAGGTGGGCGATACCGGGAATTTTGGTATTGATCCGATACCAAGTAAATACAGGCCCAGTATCGCCGATACTGATACCGATACGTTTTCATATTTAAGCTTCATGGATTCAAAGGATCCAAAAGACCTAGGATAGAATTTCACCAAACATTGTACATGTCAACAAAATACTTTATCACAATCAACATTTTTGTTTAAAAAATATCACTCAACACAATTTAAAACAAAATCTCTTGAGGTAGAGGGCTGACAAACCACAACACAAGGGTGCACTGCTCCGTGTTGTGTGACACAGTGCAGCGCTGCTCTTACAGGCAGAGAGTAGACTTTGATGAATCAGGATGAAATTTTCAAGCTCTTCAAAAATTTCATCCTGATTCGACAAATTGGCATCATTACACAGCCACTTACACAGTTGTTCGTAGTCTTCACAGCTTCAGTTATGTTCAAACATCTTTAAACAGGGTAGTCCTAGTGAATCCAGCTTCATACTTGTTTGTGTTCCTTTGGATAAAAATGTGAAACAAAAGCAATGTTTGTTGTGGTTCTGGCTGTGAACGCAGTCAGGCGCAGCTTAACTTTCATTTTTGAGTGGGTGGCTAAGTATGCACTTTATAAGCTAGCCAGTTTCCAGGTCTGCACTTTATAAGCCAGTTTGATAGGAGGCATCCCAGAGTAAGATGATTCCTCCCATTTTTGCGCTTTTTCTGAATAGTGGGGAATTGTAATAGAACTGTGCCCTCTGCAGTAGGGGTGTTACAGGCAGCTAGCATTGTTTCCAACTGAAAATTACTCGTGAGCACCTTGCTCTGCACAGAGAGCAGCATAACCATTAATCCATTTACTTGGTACCCATCCTTCTGGTTTGAGCTCAGAACACACACCCTCTAGATAGCAATGTGCTAGCATTCTGATTAAAGTTCAGAATGCACAACTTCTAGATAGAAATATGCACTCACACATCCCCCAAATGCCCACTTGCATTTTATGCCCTATAGTACCTCAAGATAGCATGAAAAGTATCAAAGATGAGTTGCAGTGCATTGAAACATGTTTTTGGTAAGTTGTTGGGTAGCTCCCCCCACCCCAGTTTTACATAGGAGAGGACACCAAAGGGTTTGCGTTGTGAATCTGCCTACGGAACTTCATTGGACTACTTTGGCTGAGATTGTTGAGCTGAAATTAAAATTTATAACCTGTTTACTTTTTGAAGGTAGAGGACATGTACAAATCAATTGCCCCTGACTAAAATCAATAGTACCTCATGCATGAAGCATGTGGGATGGTTACATAACATACACAGTCCTTCCTCCACAATCCTTCCTACTCTATCAAAGGCCAAATGAATGCTATATTACAATTAGAATGTCATAATATTGTAGACTGTTAATATGCTTCGCATGAAATGCATTGTGCTTTGTTGCCCCAGTGCTGAGCTAATTAACTTATTAGGAGCAGAGGGCGGTCTAAAATCCAGCATTTGGGACCCTGTAGGAATTACACTTAACATCCCACAGTTAGGCCTTCTAACGCTTTGCACTAAGCCTCTCACCTCTCAGTTCAGTCTGCCTACCATCCAATTAAATCCAGAAATCCATTTCTACGTCTGTGGCAAAAGCTCCAATGCAACAGCCATGCTCAATATGCTCCTGAAATGTTTGACACTTCCACAGTCCTCATAACAATTACTTACTTACCCGAACAGTAGGATGTTTTGGGCATGTTGTTCTCGAGGTTTCATTATTAGGGGCTTTAGTATTTCTGTGCAAGTGTGTTTGTGGAAGTTTTATTTTGTATATGCTTGTGACTGTTTGTTATAATGCCTTGTCAGTATATGCTTCGTTATTCTGTGTCAATTTTATAATCACTTTACCCTCAGTTTGTCTCTTGGTATGTCGGTAATAAGAGTTGTAGTGTGAAGCTCACTGATCTCAGCGATCCTGTACAGTCAGCATTTCTAACAAGGTTGAATTAAACAACAGTGTACAATCTGCTGAGCATTGTCATGGCAATGCTTATTATTCGATCCATACCCTGCATATATGGTCGTAACAAACACTATAAGTGGTTTATCTCCAAAATATCAGTCATATACTGGCAACAGTTAGCCTGCACTTTGTAGTTTGTCATATTATACTTAGGTTGTGGTCAGCAGTAATATTGGTAAAAGCAGTCCCACTAAGACAACAGGAATGGAAGCTTGCTGATGGTTCCTGTCACGATTATTGTCTTGTAATTGCAGAGGTAATCGTTGTATACAAATATGTACAGTCAGTAAATAAAATGAACCCATATTATGAGAGTTAAATATTGATATTTACATTCTGAGTGGAGATCAGCAGGGGTGGTGGCCAAGTGGTTAATGTGCTTGGTTTCAGTTCGAAAGGTTCTGGGTTCAAATCCCACCCCTGCCACATTTCTCCATGTAATGTGGAGTTGCGTCAGGAAGGGCATCCGGCGTAAAACCTGTGCCAAATCAACATGCAGATCCACCTTGGATTTGCTGTGGCGACCCCGAGTGCAAACAAGGGAGCAGCCGAAGGGACTTACTTACATTCTGAGTGGAGATTACATGCTCTCACTGTGTTTGTGCGGGTTCATCCCCCTTACAAAGACATGCAGGTTTGGTGAAATGGAAACTTTAAATTCACCGTAGGCGCGAGTGAGAGTGCGAATGTGTTTATCTTTTTAAATGTGACACTGCGATAGACTGTCGACCAATAATTGCTGGGATAGACTCGAGTAGCATGACCTTTAATTGGAATAAGCAGGTATTTTTCATTTTAATGTAACCTTTATTTAACCAGGTTAGTCCCATTGAGATCGAGACCTCTTTTGCAAGGGAGACCTGAACAACTGTAAAGTTTCCAATTCACCTAAACTGTATGTCTTTAAATGTGGGAGGAAACTGGAGCACCAGGAGGAAATCCATGCAAACATGGAGAGAACATGCGCCAAATTCCACACAGAAAGGCTACAGGTGGGAATTGAGCCTATGACCTTGTTGCTGTGAGGCAACAGTGCTAACTACAAAGCCACCGTGCTAAAAACTGAATGAATGAATTTCACTTTGTCGTTGGTGGCCACCAGGATACTTCACAAGCAATCTGAGAGTCTAACCTGTGTTTCTTTTATGGTGTGCGAATTTTGAATATTAAACAGTGCCAGCATGGCTTAAAATGGGACAATGACTGGTCCTCACCTGTGTCTATCATTACTCCAGTTTCAATGCTCAACATGCAGTAGTTTTTACATTTACAGGGATAAAAGTGGTGAAAACAAGGAAAAAAAAATTGAAACCAAAAATTACTAGGGGGGTCTAGAGGCATGTCGCCTCCCCAGAAAATTTTAGAATTCTAGAAACTCTGAGAAGTAATCTGGGGCTATTACAAACAATAAATTGCAGTGAGTGCAGCACCCATTTTGGTGAGAAAAAACAGTTTTCCTTACTCATAATCACTCCCCTAGTAGCATTCTCACAAAAATTATGAATATCTTTTCAACTTAAAGTAACAGAAACTAATCATACCTGAAAAGTAATGCACAGCCACTTTATTGCACCTGTACTACATCAATATACTTCAGTCGACTTACTTCTAAATTTTTCGACCCGTCATCTACAGATACGATCTGTTTGGCCACCTCTGGTCTTGTCTTTACATCTTTGAAAAGCGGATGGACACCATATCATGCTGTCCAGGATTTGATGGAAAAAGGCAGCTTGTAGTTCATCTGTCTGGTCTTTATAACTTTATAATGTTCACTGTGAGTGACATGACTTTCCAGTGCTTTCACGCCACATGAAGTGTAACTAACGGAATCCTGGCAGAAAATGCACACTTTTCTAGGCATTTTGTGAAAACATTGGCTGAGGATACAATCGGAAGTCTCCTTGCTTCCTGCTAGCTTGGTTTTCGCAACACAATCAAGACAATCCCACCTGATTCTTCACTGTAGAGTTGATCTTTCTATATCGCGAGTTGTCTTTATGGTCCAAAATCCTGTTGGTCCATTTTGCTATATTGCCATTTGGCGTGAAAAACAACAGCGATAACCTAAATATGGCTGGTTGTTAACAGATTGCGGTGCAAAGGCACTTGCGACAACACTGTTAATACGTAGTACAAAAACCAAGTATGTGACGGACCTTGATTTTGTGACATCAGAGTCTGGCAATGACCCGAAAGTAACGCAGATGTCAGTCTATAATACAGAACTGCGTACGTCGCACATCGGATTTGCAACACATGGTAAATACTGTTACCTCCTTCCATCGTTATTCGTGGTAGAGAGACCTCTGGTATATGCTGAATACTCTTACCCGCCGTAGCTCATTGTAGCTGGTAACTGGCTTTATCTGTTGGGAAAGTGTAGGAACACGGACCCACAACAGGGGGCGCAAATGAACGGACAATGGAGTAAGTCAAAATAACAACGCTTTACTGTTGTGAATGTGCACAACGAATACAACCAATCACAGCAATGGACAACAGTCAATTCACAAAAGTGTCGTGTGGGCAGGCTCGAAGATAGGAGACGCCTCTCCAAGGTAAGACCGGAACCACACGGCTTCCTCCGCCACAGGACCCCGGGAATACCGGAGCCGCCAAGTCCCGAACTCCCAGGTGGCCACTGCCTCCGCGTGTCGGACCTGGTACTGCTGGCGAGGAACAAAGGACAGTTAGATGGGGGCGCGTTTGCACCCAGGACTCCGAACAGCAGGGAAGTTACCTCCACCTCTCGTTGGAACAGTAATCCACAAACTAAGCACAAATCCAAAAAGATACACTCCGTAGCTTCGATACGTTACCTCTCTGGTAGAAACGATATCTCGGCAATGAGGTGGAGGTGCCGTCCTGCTGATATACCCCACAGATGATTGCCGTGAGCTGTCTCAGGTGATGGGTGACAGCTGTCACCGTAGCTGCTCACGTGAGGCGGCGGCGCCCTCTGGTGCCTGGAGCCCGCATCCAGGCAGGGCGCCCTCTGGTGGTGGTGGGCCAGCAGTACCTCCTCTTCAGCGGCCCACACAACATTATCGGTCCGGTTAATTCTGATGTGTGGCGTGCAGACAAACAGGTGTGCACGTTGCAGCTTCTTACTCCAACTTGTCATTTATTTCTCACTTTCAGTAACACAAACATTTCACAGCATCAGGCTGGTAGCTAGCTATGACTTCTGAGCTAAATTGACACTCAGAAACTGGCTGCTGCAGGCTGGATATGGGCTTCAGTTGCAGACGCTAAATAACTCAAAAACATGCACACACTGCTAACAGAGGAGGAGCATAAGAACACTTCATTTCCCATAACACAGCGAGCTTTATGCATACATTACCCACAAGGCCACCTCTTAAGGTGACAGGCTAATCTTTTCCGGATGCCCCCTGGACGCCTCGCTGGAGAGGTGTTCCGGGCACGTCCCATTGGGAGGAGAACTACATCTCTCGGCTGGCTTGGGAACGCCTTGGGGTTCCCCCGGAGGAGCTGGGGGAGGTGTGTGGGGATCGGGAGGTCTGGGCGGCTTTGCTTGAGCTGCTGCCCCCGCGACCCGACTCCGGATAAAGTGGAAGAAAATGGATGGATGGATGGATATATACCCCCCTCATTTTTTTCCAATGGATTTGCATTTCATAGTGGAGTTGAGCAGAGAAAGATTTTCATACAACAAAACATATCAAGGGCAACACGGGGGCTTAGTGGTTAGCACTGTTGCTTCACAGCAAGAACGTCATGAGATCGATTCCCTCCTGTGGCCTTTCTGTGTGAAGTTTGCATGTTCTCCCCATGTTTGTGTGAGTTCCATCTGGTTAGGTGAATTGGAAACTTTAAAAAATGTCCATAGGAGTGTGTGTGGATGTGAATCTGTTTGTTTGTCTATATGTGGCCCTGCGACAGACTGGCGTCCTGTCCAGTGTGTACCCCACCTCACGCCCTATGACTGCTGGGATAGGCTCCAGCACACTTGTGACCCTTAATTAGAGTAAGAGGTTGAAGATGAGTGAGTGAAAACACATCTCCCATGTGCCTTCTGGCAAACTGTAGCCGAACTTTTATTTCTTCTTTTTAAGAAAATCATTCTCTATACCATTTCATGATGATGCTGGACAACTCGTGGAGTTAAATAGAAAACTAGCATTGTGCTGTGCACAATTTCTCCAGTCAAAGGCACAGAAGCTGATAACATCTTCAGGGTTGTCTTGTCATCTTGGTGGCTTTCCTCGCGTTTTGGGAACTGCCGCCTCTGGGATGGATTTACCATACAGTACCTTATTGTTTGTGTTTCTTAGTAACTGGGGTAAATGAAGCCTAAGACGTAATCTGTGACTTGAAAATGTTCATGTATCCATCCCCTGACTTGTCTCAAGAAGGCTGGATTATAAAAGTGATGGTTTATCTGTGTTTTATTACAGGGTGCACTTACATATTCACACCATCATTTTGGCTGTTAGATTTTTATTTCTTTGAATTTGTGATGTCCACATTATTTTTCACTATGAGCTTAATGGGCATCATTTTAGGAATTTTCATTTTTCATTTCATTTATTTATTTATACAGGAAAAGGTTAAAAAGCACAATTGCACATTACCCCAGGCCTGACTCATTAACACTGTTTTACAGCAGGTTCCTGTTTTACACACAAACCTACACACAAACAAACATTTCATTCAATCATTTGGACAATAGACCTAACATGTACAGCACACATTCATAAAGTGATCAGTCAAGTAATTTGAAGATTAAAAGCCTGATTTTTTTTATATCATAAATATTCAAACATGAAAACTCACAAACACTTTTTCACATCACTGTAAGCAGCATTAAGCACATAAATGTACCGATATCGTGATACATATCGAGTATCAGACGTCCAGTGACACGTATCGTATTGTATTGAGTTTTGAGAAACGATATAGAGCCTTGTGGCAGACGGTGCAGACAGGTATTCGGACCCTCGGTGAAATTTGAATCCTCTCCGACGTGACCCAGAAACAGTAGGTCAAGATCAGCCTCATCTTCACTCAAGTTTGCGAGGTGAACTTTGGTGTTGAGTAAACGTGCCATGGATAGACACACTGATACACACACAGATGGACTGACTCCATTTGTGCAGCTCGTGTATTAGGGCAGCAGCAGCTGAAACGACCTTGCAGATGTGCATTTATGTACACAGTTACTACTGTACCGGTCTATTGAGACTGCTGTAGTACTACTCTTAAAAACTACAAAAATTTCTTACAGTGCAAAAGGCAGCACATTATTGACAGAATGTTGTGTTTATTTCACCTGCAGTCACACATACAGTAGATTATTTAAATATTACATTCATGCCAGGGGCTGCATGCGCTAAACGCCATGCATATTAAACCCGAGGGTCCGCTGAGCTTTGAATTCCACACAGCAAAACTAAACTTGGAGGCAGATGTTCATAAACTGCTCAAGTATTTAGAAGTGTGTTTACAATGATTTAAAATTCAGTTGGACACCTCCTTCCCACTTCTCCTTTCCTCCACATTTATTCAGCCATACAAATATTTAGCGGCCTCTCATCATTTCCATCTGCCGCGCTCCTTTCATCCTCACGCCGGCTCATTTTCCATCAATAATTTCATGCTCATAGGTAAAATTGAGTTCATTTCTGGGAACGGAACATTTCACGGACCGCACCAGTCCTCCTCTGAGGATGTGTGCACGCACATCGTATGTGCACACTCATCCTCAGGGAGATGATGATGTTGTAGATTCTGCCTGGCCTCTGATGTCCCCCTCGGAAACCCCGCTGTGACAGAATACAGCGCTAATGACTGATGAGCCCTTTGACACACAAATGTTTGACATGCTCCTCAGGGTTAGGACTAAAGAATTCCCTAACAAGCTCTCGCCCGCTCACTCAGGGCCATATTCCGTTAAAACTTTGGCACCTTTCCTAATTACTGAGAATCTACCCAAAGCCAAGAGCTTCTTCCTAACCCAGGCTGAACTCCCCTCTGCAGCACAACGTCCCTGGAGTACAGGATGATGTATGAAATACAGAATTCAAATTAGGCTGATGGAGAGCAATTACTGCGGAAGGAAGAGCCCTTTCTCTTTTGGGGATGGGGAAAAAAAAAACCCTCCATCAAATTCCAGATTCAATGTGAACATTTTATGCACTTTATCTCGTTCTTATATGTTCTCTCTCTGCCCTTTTTTCAATGTCTGCTTCAAACATTTGTTAGTTTTCTGTCTGTTTTTTTTCCCTGCATGTCTCTGATCTCCACCTCTCTCTGCCTTCCTTAATATTTCTTTGCAAATCTATCTCTTTACTCTATGTCTCTTTATGTATGGAAAGAATGGATGGCTATTTCCACTGCAGTCTAATTTATGACGGCCACAGAGCAGAGAAGCCTATTAAAAACCTATTTACAGTCAAACAGCAGGATCACTGAAAGAAGATGGTGCTCTTTTTTTTACATCCACAAAATGCTATGAGATCATGTCTTCCAAAGACAAAGGCACTTGAAAACAAATAACATTGGGCTTTTAATTTAAACCCTTGCTGGGAATACAGTTTTTTCTCCTCTCAGAATTAATTTAATATGAAGAGAAACCGGTGGTTTGTTCTGGCTCAAGCTGACAAGAAACTGTGCCAAATTTGGAGGAGGTCTCTGCAATAGCGAAGAAGTGAGTCTCTGGAAGCATGTATAGTCAGGTCCATAGGTACCTGGACAGTAATAATTTTGTAATATTACATCTGTACAGTACCACAGTGGATTTGAAATGAAACACGATGCACATGGAGTAAGTAGTGTATTTAGAGTGTTAGCTTTAACTTGAGGGGTTTGACAAAATATCACATTAACTCTTTAGTATGGGTGTACAACTATCCCATATAAAATGTGTGTCGATAAATAGCCAATGATACATTTCAAGAATGACACTGTTTAATCAGGGAAAGCTTCAATTCAATTTCATGTATATTCCATGACAAATTGAGACAAGACAAAAGTGGCATTGTTTACCAAATACATATTTCATGAAAAAACAAGGACCTTCTTCAAGTTATTCATACTGTGGTGCAGGCAGTGTTCACCACTGGGGGCAACACCACATGACAAAAAAAACAAAACAAAATCAGCACAGAGGAAGAAGCCAGCTGTTGTTACCATAGCACAAATAGCATTGCATAGATTTCCAGTTCTGAACCAGTGTGGCAATATGAATAAATTATGAACGAAAAAGTTCAAACAAATACCATTTAACGTTTGCAAGAGTTTGTAGGAGCGAAACAAGATTAATTGAACAAATTTATTTGAATAAAATCGAGTGATTGACTGATTACAACTGCCGAGGACATAATAAAACTTTTCCCCCAAAATAGATATTAGGACCTGGAAGACTCCACGGAATTTTGGAGGTGATCTGGAACCAGATTCTGGATCAAGATTTCACTTTATAGAGCCTTTGAAGGATTACATCAAAACTAGTTCACGGATTCTCACCAAATTTGCATCACAGATGGATATTAGGGCATGGAAGACTCCACTGCATTTTGGAGGTGATCTGGATCCGGATTGGCAGACATTGGAAATCTCGGATTGCTCTTGTTCACAGTGCATTTAGATCAATTCAGGTGGCCAAGTATTGATGTGGCTGTATTGTGGCAGCACAGCACATGACTGGTACCTGCTGGACAGTGTAGGAATGTACATCCATATTAGTATCAAATTTAAAAGCTGCAGTCAGTGCAGAGTCTGTACTTGCACTCACACATTTGCTGCATGTGTGGTGCCGTATGATAAATCTGTCTGGAGTCTACAGTTCTCAAAAACTCTGACTGTGCAAAATGAAGACATCTGAGAAAGAAAGAGAAATAATTATAAGCTTATATATGGTTGTGATTGGAAAAACTGCATAGTGCAACTTTTTTTCTGTTTCATCACTAGCTACAGTTTCATGGTGGAGCAGCATAGAGAAGTTTTCCAAAATTAATTTCAGCTACAATTTGGTAGAAGGAAAATGAGAGACCAAAGCTTAGATTTCATCTGCTTCTTTGTGTTCCATTGTTTCACTGTGCCACTGTACCATGAAGCTGTAAGTGGTGGTGCAACAGACAGAAGTTGCATGATGCACAGACATAGAAGCCAATAAGAACTTCAGAGTTGCCTGTATGTCTTGGTAGCTTCCCTCGCCAGTCTCCTCCTTCCACAGTCACTCAGTTTTACAGTACTATGCTGTTTGTATTTCTTAATGATTGTGAATGAAGCCAACGACCTATTCAGGGACTTGGAATTGTTTGTATATCCATCCACTGACTTGTCTAAAAAAAATAAATAATGGCTGTCACAGTAATGATTTCTGTTACAATAATCCTCATATTGAGTTTATCCAATTACCTATGGAGGCATTGTATATTTTCAAATGGCCGTAATTCCTAAATGGTTAATGTGAATTTTATTAAACTCCTTGAATTAGAGTTGAAACTCTTCACTACAAGCATCTCTTAATTGTTTCATTTTAAATGCATTGTGGTGTTGCATAAAAGAAAAAATAGAAAAATTGTCTCACTGTCCGACAAATGAACCTGACTGTACATGATATAGCAATATAGGGATGTGGGTGGATCACAGTGTCAAGTATGCACTCCCTGACACAGAGGAAAATAACAGGAATGATACAGGAATTATGGTTCACTCCACAAACCTGGTTGCTGCTATTTTTGTTGTGTGGGCCGCTGAAGAGGAGGTACTGCTGGCCCACCACCACCAGAGTGCGCCCTGCCTGGAGTGCGGGCTCCAGGCACCAGAGGGCGCCGCCGCCCCACAGGAGCAGCCTCGGTAACAGCTGTCACCCATCACCTGAGACAGCTGACGGCAATTATCACTGGGGTATATCAGCAGGACGGCATCTCCACCTCATCGCCGAGATATCGTTTCTACCGGAGAGGTAACATATCGAAGCATACAGAGTATATATTTTTGACTGAGCTAGTTTATTGGATTACTGTTCCAACGAGAGGTGGAGGTACCTTTCCTGCCGTTCGGAGTTCTGGGTGCAAACGCGCCCCCATCTAACTGTTCTTTTTCCCTCGCCAGCAGTACCAGGTCCGACACGCGGAGGCAGTGGCCACCTGGGAGTTCGGGACTTGGCGGCTCCAGTATTCCCGGGGTCCTGTGGCGGAGGAAGCCATGTGGTTCCAGTCTTACCTTGGAGAGGCGTCTCCTATCTTCGAGCCTGCCCACACGACACTTATGTGTATTGACTGTTGTCCATTTCTGTAATTGGTTGTATTCGTTGTGCACATTCACAACAGTAAAGCGTTATTATTTTGACTTACTCCATTGTCCGTTCATTTGCGCCCCCTGTTGTGGGTCCGTGCTCCTACACTTTCCCAACAATTTTAACCCATTTGGGGTGCCCTTAGGAAAGTCACAAAAATCAGAAGCAGACAGCAATGTAAGTCTATTTGTCAAAGTGTAAGCAAAAACACTCTACAGGAAATGTGCTATACTCTGGATACCGGTGTCGCCGACCGAACGGTCCCCCTAAAATTCGGTCCCCCCCTGATGACGTGGTTCACGGATTAACACCTTGTTTCTGCTTCAAACTGCACACCAGTCATCATCTATCTGAGCAACAGATATCTGAAGCTTTTGTACAACAATCATTTCCACATAAATTCAGCATTATTTCATCTTAAAGGCGGCAGAAGCGATCAGAGAGCTGCTGCGAAATGAGCTGTCAGTTGATGCGTTCACTGCACGTCGGACATTTCAAAGCGCCAACGAATTTTGCCTTGTTTCTGCTTAAAACAGCCTCGTTTCTGCTTAAAAGTGACTTAGAATAATTTAAGAGGTTTTACCTTTAACATCTGATGGCTAACAATCCCATTAATCCATTTGATTGCTTTGGGTGAAGACACTCCGTCTCAGACATGCTGCTGTGGTCCAAAATGACGCATGCGCAGCAAAAGGCGGACCGATTTTTAGAGGCAGACCGTTTGGTCTTCTACACCGGACCAGGAAGCAGAGTTGTAGTCTTACACACCTCTTTGCAGCTTCTCTCCCCCTGCCATCCCCTCATTACCCCATCCCGGTAGAGACGGTGCCTGCCCCCAGACCACCAACAACCAGTAAAAATCTATTTAAGCATAAAAATTCAAAAAGAAAAAATAATATAGCACCTTCAACTGCACCACAGACTAAAATAGTTAAATGTGGTCTATTAAACATTAGGTCTCTCTCTTCTAAGTCCCTGTTAGTAAATGATATAATAATTGATCAACATATTGATTTATTCTGCCTTACAGAAACCTGGTTACAGCAGGATGAATATGTTAGTTTAAATGAGTCAACACCCCCGAGTCACACTAACTGTCAAAATGCTCGAAGCACAGGTCGAGAGGAGGAGTAGCAGCAATCTTCCACTCCAGCTTATTAATTAATCAAAAACCCAGACAGAGCTTTAATTCATTTGAAAGCTTGACTCTTAGTCTTGTCCATCCAAATTGGAAGTCCCAAAAACCAGTTTTATTTGTTGTTATCTATTGTCCACCTGGTCGTTACTGTGAGTTTCTCTGTGAATTTTCGGACCTTTTGTCTGACTTAGTGCTTAGCTCAGATAAGATAATTATAGTGGGGATTTTAACATCCACATAGATGCTGAGAATGACAGCCTCAACACTCAACACTTAATCTATTATTAGACTCAATTGGCTTCGCTCAAAATGTAAATGAGTCCACCCACCACTTTAACCATACTTTAGATCTTGTTCTGACTTATGGTATGGAAATTGAAGACTTAACAGTATTCCCTGAAAACCCCCTTCTGTCTGATCATTTCTTAATAACATTTACATTTACTTTAATGGACTACCCAGCAGTGGGGAATAAGTTTCATTACACTAGAAGTCTTTCGGAAAGCGCTGTAACTAGGTTTAAGGATATGATTCCTTCTTTGTTATGTTCTCCAATGCCATATACCAACACAGTGCAGAGTAGCTACCTAAACTCTGTCAGTGAGATAGATTATCTCGTCAATAGTTTTACATCCTCATTGAGCACAACTTTGGATGCTGTAGCTCCTCTGAAAAAGAGAGCCTTAAATCAGAAGTGCCTGACTCCATGGTATAACTCACACACTCACAGCTTAAAGCAGATAACCCGTAAGTTGGAGAGGAAATGGCGTCTCACTAATTTAGAAGATCTTCACTTAGCCTGGAAAAAGAGTCTGTTGCTCTATAAAAAAAAGCCCTCCGTAAAGCTAGGACATCTTACTACTCATCACTAATTGAAGAAAATAAGAATAACCCCAGGTTTCTTTTCAGCACTGTAGCCAGGCTGACAAAGAGTCAGAGCTCTATTGAGCCGAGTATTCCATTAACTTTAACTAGTAATGACTTCATGACTTTCTTTGCTAATAAAATTTTAACTATTAGAGAAAAAATTACTCATAACCATCCCAAAGACATATTGTTATCTTTGGCTGCTTTCTTTGCTATCTTTGCTATCTCTGCTTTCTGCTATCTTTGGCTGCTTTGGTATTTGGTTAGACTCTTTCTCTCCGATTGTTCTGTCTGAGTTATTTTCATTAGTTACTTCCTCCAAATCATCAACATGTCTATTAGACCCCATTCCTACCAGGCTGTCCAAGGAAGCCCTACCATTAATTAATGCTTCAATCTTAAATATGATCAATCTATCTTTATTAGTTGGCTATGTACCACAGGCTTTTAAGGTGGCAGTAATTAAACCATTACTTAAAAAGCCATCACTTGACCCAGCTATCTTAGCTAATTATAGGCCAATCTCCAACCTTCCTTTTCTCTCAAAGATTCTTGAAAGGGTAGTTGTAAAACAGCTAACTGATCATCTGCAGAGGAATGGTCTATTTGAAGAGTTTCAGTCAGGTTTTAGAATTCATCATAGTACAGAAACAGCATTAGTGAAGGTTACAAATGATCTTTTTATGGCCTCAGACAGTGGACTCATCTCTGTGCTTGTTCTGTTAGACCTCAGTGCTGCTTTTGATACTGTTGACCATAAAATTTTATTACAGAGATTAGAGCATGCCATAGGTATTAAAGGCACTGCGCTGCGGTGGTTTGAATCATATTTATCTAATAGATTACAATTTGTTCATGTAAATGGGGAGTCTTCTTCACAGACTAAGGTTAATTATGGAGTTCCACAAGGTTCTGTGCTAGGACTAATTTTATTCACTTTATACATGCTTGCCTTAGGCAGTATTATTAGAAAGCATTGCTTAAATTTTCATTGTTATGCAGATGATACCCAGCTTTATCTATCCATGAAGTCAGAGGACATACACCAATTAGTTAAACTGCAGGAATGTCTTACAGACATAAAGACATGGATGACCTCTAATTTCCTGCTTTTAAATTCAGATAAAACTGAAGTTATTGTACTTGGCCCCACAAATCTTAGAAACATGGTGTCTAACCAGATCCTTACTCTGGATGGCATTACCTTGACCTCTAATAATACTGTGAGAAATCTTGGAGTAATTTTTGATCAGGATATGTCCTTCAGTGCGCATATTAAGCAAATATGTAGGACTGCTTTTTTGCATTTGCGCAGTATCTCTAAAATTAGAAAGGTCTTGTCTCAGAGTGATGATGAAAAACTAATTCATGCATTTATTTCCTCTAGGCTGGACTATTGTAATTCATTATTATCAGGTTGTCCTAAAAGTTCCCTAAAAAGCCTTCAGTTAATTCAAAATGCTGCAGCTAGAGTACTGACGGGGACCCATATTGGCCTCTCTTCATTGGCTTCCTGTTAATTCTAGAATAGAATTTAAAATTCTTCTTCTTACTTATAAGGTTTTGAATAATCAGGTCCAATCTTATCTTAGGGACCTCATAGTACCATATCACCCCAATAGAGTGCTTCGCTCTCAGACTGCAGGCTTACTTGTAGTTCCTAGGGTTTTTAAGTGTAGAATGGGAGGCAGATCCTTCAGCTTTCAGGCTCCTCTCCTGTGGAACCAGCTCCCAATTCGGATTAGGGAGACAGACACCCTCTCTACTTTTAAGATTAGGCTTAAAACTTCCCTTTTTGCTAAAGCTTATACTTAGGGTTGGATCAGGTGACCTTGAACCATCCCTTAGTTATGCTGCTATAGACTTAGACTGCTGGGGGGTTCCCATGATGCACTGAGTGTTTCTTTCTCTTTTTGCTCTGTATGCAGCACTCTGCATTTAATCATTAGTGATTGATCTCTGCTCTCTTCCACAGCATGTCTTTTTCCTGGTTCTCTCCCTCAGCCCCAACCAGTTGGGACTGAAGACAGAAGACTGCCCCTCCCTGAGCCTGGTTCTGCTGGAGGTTTCTTCCTGTTAAAAGGGAGTTTTTCCTTCCCACTATCGCCAAGTGCTTGCTCACAGGGGGTCGTTTTGACTGTTGGGGTTTTTCTGTAATTATTGTATGGCTTTTGCCTTACAATATAAAGCGCCTTGGGGCAACTGTTTGTTGTGATTTGGCAATATATAAATAAAATTGATTGATTGATTGATTGATTCAGTATTGAAAAAGTGGGGAGTTTGAACTTTAATAAGATTTAGTGTGTAGATGTCAAACCTATTCCAGAAAGGGCCAAGGTTTTGTTTGTGATTTCACTCAATATCACTTTGAGCAGATGGAATGAGTTCATAAATGAAATGAATTCCTATTAAATGGCTTCTATGAGTTCGGGCCTTATTTTCCAGCTGATGCAAAGCAACTTACAGTTCAGTACAAGTGTACAAACCTGTGCATGTTTTTGCACCCGTGGGTGTGTTGATCTTAAAATGAGGTGTGGTTAGACACAGCACTAGAACATTAATATCATGAGCCAGCAAAAAGTGTTTGTGACATAGACCATCAAAAATATGATTTACAGTCAAATGTAGTCTTTTTCTTATTTGTATAAGGCAGTTTTCAGATGCACTTTACACACACTCTGCATGTCCACACAATGTTACTGTAATGAAAATAACAATTAAATCACATAAAAGTAAACACTGATGGAAAGATACAAACTTCACCTTACTGTTTCACCTCAGGCAGCTTTGGTGGCAGCCCTCGCTTTGATACATTGCATGCAAATCCGTTCACTCGAAACAAAATCTCTCACTTCAGTCCACTTTCTAAATAGCAGCGTACCACATTCCACTGCACACTGACTCTGTCTGGTATATGTATAAGTTTATGCCCAAAACACACCCTTGATTAATGAAATTACTATATACAGCAAATCTGGAAAGCATTCACAACTCTTCACTTTTCCACATTTTGTTACAGCCTTATTCCAAAATGAAGTAAATTTGTTTTTTCCCCTCAAAATTCTACTCACAACACCCCATAATGACAACATGAAAAAAAGTTTTTTGGATTTTTTTTTTTTTTTTGCAAATTTATTAAAAATTAAAAATAAGAAATCACACGTACGGAAGTATTCACACCCTTTGCTCAATACTTTGTTGATGCACCTTTGGCAGCAATTACAGCCTAAAGTCTTCTAGAATATGATGTGACATGCTTGGCACACCTATCTTTGGGCAGTTTTGCCCATTCTTCTTTGCAGCACCTCTCAAGCTTCATCAGGTTGGATGGGGAGCACTGGTGCACAGCCATTTCTCTAGAGATGTGCAATCGGATTCAGGTCTGGCCTCTGGCTGGGCCACTCAAGGACATTCACAGAGTTGTCCCGAAGCCACTCCTTTGATACCTTGGCTGTGTGCTTTGGGTCATTGTCCTGCTGAAAGATGAACTGTCACCCCAGTCTGAGGTCAAGAGCAATCTGGAGCAGGTCTTCATCCAAGATGTCTATGTACATTGCTGTATTCATCTTTGCCTCAATCCTGACTAGTCTCCCAGTTCCTTCTGCTGAAAAACATCCCCATAGCATGAAGCTGCCACCACCATGCTTCACTGTAGGAATGGTGCCTAGTTTCCTCCAAACATAACGCCTGTCAATGATGCCAAAGAGTTCAATCTTTGTCTGATCAGACCAGAGAATTTTGTTTCTCATGGTCTGAGAGTCCTTTAGGTGTCTTTTGGCAAACTCCAGATGGGCTGCCATGTGCCTTTTACTAAGGAGCAGTTTCCGCCTGGCCACTCTACCATACAGGCCTGATTGGTGGATTGCTGCAGATATTCTTGTCCTTCTGGAAGGTCCTCCTCTCCCCCCAGAGGAATGCCTTACCTCTGACAGTGTGACCATCAGGTTCTTTGTTACCTCCCTGACTAAGGCCATTCTCCCCCATTTAAGCAATTTAGATGGGTTGGCCTGTTCTAGGAAGTGTCCTGGTGGATCCGAAGTGCTTAGATTTACAGATGATGGAGACCACTGTGCTCATTGAGACCTTCAAAGCAACAGAAATCTTTCTGTACCTTTCTCCAGGTTGGTGCCTCGAGACAATCCTGTCTCGGAGGTCTACAGACAATTCCTTTGACTTCATGCTTGGTTTGTGTTCTGACATGCACTGTCAACTGTGGAACCTTATATGTAGACAGGTGTGTGCGTCTCCAAATCATGTCCAATTAACTGAATTTACCCCAGGTGGGCTCCAGTTAAGCTGTAGAAATATCCCAAAGATGATCACTGGAAACAGGATGGACCAGACCTCAATGGACCTCAATTTTGAGCTTTGTGGCAAAGGCTGTGAATACTTATGTACGAGGCCTGTTAGAAAAGTATCCAACCTTTTTATTTTTTCAAAAACGTGATGGATTTGAATCACGTGTGCTTGCATGAGCCAACCTTAAACCTTTGTGCGCATGCGTGAATTTTTTCATGCCTGTCAATTGCGTCATTTGCTTGTAAGCAGCCTTTGTGTGAGGACGGGTGTTGTCTCTCATCGGATTTTCATTTCAAGGAAAAGGACGGAACGACTGTAGTAGCGCGACTGCATCAAATTTTGCCAGAAACTGGGTGACAGCCAGGTGGAAACCATTCGGAAGATTCAGACGGCTTTTGGTTATGAGCCTATGTGCATCACACAGATTAAGGAGCGGTACAACCAGTTTAAAGACGGCCACACAACGGTGGAGCCATGCTGCAGTCGGCCATCAACATGCTGGAATGACCAGATCATTTCCAAAGTGAACACTGTGGTGATGCTGGACCGTCGTGTGACTATCCGAAAAATTGCGGAAGAGGTGGACATGCCCACCTCTTACACCATTCGGAAGATTCAGACGGCTTTCAGTGGCTTTTCAGTCGTGTGACTATCCGAGAAATTGTGGAACAGGTGGTATCATTTTTCAGAGTCCAGCATGTCCTGTGAGACTTCAACACGGAGGTCCTTTTGCTCCGCCGTTATCAGCTTCGTGCCGAAGCATGAATTTCACTGCCACTCTTTTCATGGCCAAATCTTCTGTCACAGTGGAATGTGCCAAAAAAGTGCTGATGTCCACCTCTTCTGCAATTTCTCGGATAGTCACACGACGGTCCTGCATCACCATAGCATTCACTTTGTTAATGATCTGGTCATTTCAGCATGTTGATGGCCGACCGGAGCGTGGCTCGTTGTGCGGACGTCTTCAAACTGGTTGTACCGCTCCTTAATCTGTGTGATGCCCATAGGATCGTCACCGAAAGCCGCCTGAATCTTCCGAATAGTTTCCACCTGGCTGGTGCCCAGTTTCTGGCAAAATGTGATGCAGTCGCGCTGCTCCAGTCGTTCCGTCTTTTTCCTTGAAATGAAAATCCGACAAGAGACAACACCCGTCCTCACACAAAGGCTGCTTACCAGCAAATGACGCAATCGACAGGCGTGAAAAATTCACACGTGCACAAAGGTTCAAGGTTGGCTCATGCAAGCACACATGATTCAAATCCATCAGGTTTTTGCAAAAAATAAAAAGGTTGGATACTTTTCTAACAGACCTCGTATATGTGATTTCTTAGTTTTTTATTTGTAATAAATTTGCAAAAATCTCAAAACAACTTTTTTCACAATGTCATTATGGGGTATTGTGTGTAGAATTTTGAGGAAAAAAAAAGAATTTCATCAATTAAGAAACAAGGTGGTGACATGAAAAATGTGGAAAAAGTGAATCGCTATGAATACTTTCAAGGTGCACTGTATAACCCCTTTGCTCCCTGACCTTACTTAGCACTCAGATTACACACCATATAAATAGCAAAGTGGGGTTGGGCACACCCCAAATGCAGCTGACTTACATACTTTAGACTGTGCACTATCAAGATAGGGCTTTTAGATTTCTCATAGGTTCATGAATTAAATTAGGTGTACTCTGGCCAACAATAAATTTCAAGAACATGTGCCATTCGAAAATAAATGTGTACAACTGTACCCCAGTAACTTTTTAGGGGTCTAAACATTTTTTGCTATTGATAGGATTATTAGGAACATTAACAAGACAGCATTGAAACAAAGCCGTGTGGCTGTTTGTCAAAGGCAAAATTGAACTCCCCAAACCTGTATGTCCAGCAGGGAGAAAGTGTTTCTCTTTGTTTGTTTTATTTTGGTTTAAAAATTCCTTATATCTTTTACAGTTCTGGCAGCAACACAATGAAAACCAATTATACACTGGCCAACAGTGCCCCTGAGCTGCAATAATTTCATGTAGATGACTCATGCATGAACAAAATTGTACTCTGGAAATCTCGACCTCCAGTAGTATAACAATCTACACCATGAAGCCATACTATTACAGATATTTGTAATAAAATGCTCACAAACGAGGCATTCAGTCATGTTAACATTAGCTGTTACCACTGTGCTATGTGATGCTAGCAACTACATAAAGAATATGTTGCTTTTAAAAGGGACATAAACAAATAAAATTAATCATGATTCACTGGTTTAATGCATTTGCCTTAAAACCTTAGCCAAGTTGTCAGCTACAGTTTGAAAATAAGCTTAAAATTTATACATAAATAAAAATAAAACTTTTTCCTCTTTGTGTTCATTGACAGATCGTAAACCAGCTTTAGAGGTGCATACCGCTACTGACTGTATGGGAGTTTTTGAAAAAATGGCATTAATTATGCTAAGTCAATACAATACAGAACATGAAGTAATACAATGAAAAATAAAACAATCAAAATATACAATAAATATGCAAATGCTATTCGGAAACAGCGTGTTGATGCGCTTTTTCCAATGCTGTGCTTTAATTGTATTTATTTATTTAATGAAAAATGCTTAAACATTGGTAATTACTCTTCACCCGGGCAGATAGGCACCTCTGCTAATTTTTCTTTAAACACTAATATTTAAGACTGTAGTTCAGTTTTTTGCAAAATCGATGTGTGCACTTGTGTACTCTCTGAGCATCACTGCAGAAAATTTAACATAAATCTGTCGAACGGTTGTGTTATTAGCACTGTACAGTACAGTGATGCAAAGTTCTATATTATAAGCTGAAGAAGTCTCATGGTCTGACTCTCCGAAAGCAATTGATCCTCAACCAAATCTGTGTACACGTTATTTCATAATGGAGCCAAAGGCTATGTTGATATATTGGAAAAATCATTATTTAAATGTCATTTCCTGTACTTCATGGCATTGATTGTTGCATTTCTGGTCTTCATTCGTCATCCACTTTATCTGTTCATTCAGTCTATCACGAATAGACCATAGAAGAGACGATGAGGTAAGTTAATGGATATGTATATTGTTATGTACTGAGAGCTGTTGATTGCGCGGCTGATGGGCTGGGTTAATTATTCCGTGCAATAGTCGCACATCTTTCCTGAAATAGGCTGGATTAATTGAAAGCTCTCCAGTATGTCTCAGTAAGTGGCTGTCCAATCTGTTACTCTGTGTCCTCTCATTTTATCTCTCTCTCTCCGTCATGATCAGCTGCCGTAATCAAGTGCTCAAGTCTCTTCTCCCACTTAAAGCTTTTTCCATTTTTGTACTTCTTGTATCAGTACCTTATCAACCCCTTTCTCCTCACATTATGGTGGAATATGTTTGCTGAAAACCTTTGTAGTAATGCACTTGGAAAATCAATTATGGCTCTGTAACACAATACTGCACTTTTCCCCTCCCATCCTCGCTCCTCGGCTTCCTTTCTCTTCTCCCACTATCATCCCCATTTGGGTGCGCACGAGTCAGAGCAATCGAGCTGGTTTTGTGTCTTACGTTTGCCTCAGGACATCCCTTTGAGTTGAAAACCAAATTCCATCTTGGCTCTCAAATCAGAGTTCCTAAAAACTCATCTGTCGCCGTCGCTGCCTCACGTGTGGCTATCACCCGTGGTTGGTGAGATAAATCTCAGTAGCTCATCCTTACATTTTCTTTTCATCCTGAACCCCTCCTCTTCTAGTGGCCCACATTGGAGTCTGGAGATGGCCAAGTGAGATTTAGGAGCTGCAATCCATCAACTTAATCCGGCCCGAACAACTGGACAGCTGCCCTGCTCACCTCTGTGCCAGCAGCGCGGTGCTGCCGTCCTGCAGGCCCACCTCGTGCCAGAAAAACTTTGGCCCTACCTCGGCCTCTTCATGTTCACTGCCAGACTCTCTGCTTGCTATTCTTATTCTAATCACAGATCAGCTGAGCTCGACAGAGTTGGCTACTTGTCTCGCATCCTGCGTAGAATGTTTTGTGTGGGTTAGTGTTGCATAAGTAATTGATCTGAGCACAGTTCTGTCACTTACGCTAACAAGACACTTTGTTCTTAGATGCTGTGTTGCCTCCCTCCTGAGTGCACAAAGATAAACAAAGTGGTATTTTAAGATGAGTTTGAAGATGGAGTGAGTTTGAAGATGGAGTGATCCCTTATTTAAAACTAGAACTCAAACTGTGCAACTCTGCACTGACAGCAAACAAGCCTTGAATTTTACATTGGAATTAAATATATTTATGTCATAAGTTACATTGTTTGGAGTCAGAAGAGTGACAGCTAATTTTGATCATGAAAATAAAATTTGATATTGAAAAACAAAATCTGAATTGAAAAAGGAAACATTGGTATTGAAAAACAATATTAGGACTGAAAACTGTTGCACTGATAAAGACATATACGAGGTCTGTGAGAAAAGTATCGGACCTTTTTATTTTTTTCAAAAACTATATGGATTTGAATCACGTGCGATTACATCAGACAAGCTTGAACCCTCGTGGGCATGCAAGAGTTTTTTCTTTGTCTAACAACTTGCTGAGAGACTGGCACTTTGCTTTATCAAAATTTTTTCAGAACCTGTGAGGCAGATCGAAGTGGACACCATTTGAGAAATTCAGCTGGTTTTTGGTGAAAATTTTAATGGCTGATGAGAGATTACGGAGTGTTACTGTCGCTTTAAGGACTTCCCACAGAGCAGGATGTCACGCCGCGCTCTGAGGCGCTGTCATCAGCCTGTTTCGAGCTGAAAACCTCCAAATTTAAGCCTCTGTTGGCCCAGGACGTTGTGAGAGAACAGAGAACTTTCAGAAGAGGTCGGGCAGGCAGCCGGCGCGGCATGCCGCCACAGGAAAAACACCTCCGTTGGAAGCCTTAAGGACAAGTTGGAACATGTCCAGCTGTTAAACAATTTCTCAGATACTCACTCTACTGAAAGCCATCAAAAGCTGCCTGGTTTTTACAAATGGTTATCAACACGGAGGTATTTTTCCTGTGATGGCGCGCCGCGCTGGCTGTCTGCCGACGCGCCAATCCGTCCGTACGTCTTTCATTACAAAATCTCCTTTAAACAGTGGAATGTCCGGATAAACTGCTGATCCTGACCTCTTCTGAAAGTTCTCTGTTCTCTCACGACATCCTGGGTCAACAGAGGCTTAAATTTGGAGGTTTTGAGCTCGAAACAGGCTGACAACGGCGCCTCGGAGCGCGGCGCGACGTCCCGCTCCATGGGAAGTCCTTAAAGCGACAGTAACACTCCATAATCTCTCATCAGCCGTTAAAATTTTCACTGAAAACCAGCTGAATTTCTCAAATGGTGTACACTTCGATCTGCCTCACAGGTTCTGAAAAAATTTTGATAAAGCAAAGCGCCAGTCTCTCAGCAAGTTGTTAGACAAAGGAATTCCGACGGGAGGGGAGGACCTATGGAGTTAAAATTGTCTCATTAATATTTGTAAATGCACACAGGGTGATCTACAAATAATCATTGATTTGCAAATGTGTTCAGATATCCACAAATGCAAATTTCATATTTGTAACTTGTAAATTGCTTGCCTCTACTGGTGGTTGGCTCTCACTGCGGTATTGTATCACTTCCTGTTCCGGAGCACAGCGGTGTTTTGCTGTATCTGTTAGTTGTTTAATCTGTGCAGTTAGATTGATCTAGTTAACTAGATAATGATTTGTTTCACAGTGTAATCTTCACGTGCCTTAACTAAAGCACTCCCTCTGCTGAATCACCTCTAAATTATTTACACATTATTCACTTTGTGTGTTTTTAGGAATCCGCTAGCTTAGCGCAGCTACTAGCTCTTAGCCGGTTTAGCATGGCGGCTTCTCCTGTCTCTCCTGCACTTTTCTGCTCTGGGTGTGAAATGTTTAGTTATTCCTCGGCCTCCTTTAGCAGTAATGGTACTTGTAATAAGTGTAGCTTATTCGTAGCTTTAGAGGCCAGGCTGGGTGAATTGGAGACTCGGCTCCGCACCGTGGAAAATTCTACAGCTGAAAATTCTACAGCTAGGCAGGCCCCTGTAGTTGGTGCGGACCAAGGTAGCTTAGCCGCCGTTAGTTTCCCTCTGGCAGATCCCGAGCAGCTGGGAAAGCAGGCCGACTGGGTGACTGTGAGGAGGAAGCGTAGTTCTAAACAGAAGCCCCGTGTACACCGCCAACCCATTCACATTTCTAACCGTTTTTCCCCACTCGATGACACACCCGCTGAGGATCAAACTCTGGTTATTGGCGACTCTGTTTTGAGAAATGTGAAGTTAGCGACACCAGCAACCATAGTCAGTTGTCTTCCGGGGGCCAGAGCAGGCAACATTGAAGGAAATTTGAAACTGCTGGCTAAGGCTAAGTGTAAATTTGGTAAGATTGTAATTCACGTCGGCAGTAATGACACCCGGTTACGCCAATCGGAGGTCACTAAAATTAACATTGAATCGGTGTGTAACTTTGCAAAAACAATCTCGGACTCTGTAGTTTTCTCTGGGCCCCTCCCCAATAGGACCGGGAGTAACATGTTTAGCCGCATGTTCTCCTTGAATTGCTGGCTGGCTGAGTGGTGTCCAAAAAATGAGGTGGGCTTCATAGATAATTGGCAAAGCTTCTGGGGAAAACCTGGTCTTGTTAGGAGAGACGGCATCCATCCCACTTTGGATGGAGCAGCTCTCATTTCTAGAAATCTGGCCAATTTTCTTAAATCCTCCAAACCGTGACTATCCAGGGTTGGGACCAGGAAGCAGAGTTGTAGTCTTACACACCTCTCTGCAGCTTCTCTTCTCCTGCCATCCCCTCATTACCCCATCCCCATAGAGACGGTGCCTGCTCCCAGACCACCAATAACCAGCAAAAATCTATTTAAGCATAAAAATTCAAAAAGAAAAAATAATATAGCACCTTCAACTGCACCACAGACTAAAACAGTTAAATGTGGTCTATTAAACATTAGGTCTCTCTCTTCTAAGTCCCTGTTAGTAAATGATATAATAATTGATCAACATATTGATTTATTCTGCCTTACAGAAACCTGGTTACAGCAGGATGAATATGTTAGTTTAAATGAGTCAACACTCCTGAGTCACACTAACTGCCAGAATGCTCATAGCATGGGCCGAGGCAGAGGATTAGCAGCAATCTTCCATTCCAGCTTATTAATTAATCAAAACCCAGACAGCGCTTTAATTCATTTGAAAGCTTGACTCTTAGTCTTGTCCATCCAAATTGGAAGTCCCAAAAACCAGTTTTATTTGTTATTATCTATCGTCCACCTGGTCGTTACTGTGAGTTTCTCTGTGACTTTTCAGACCTTTTGTCTGACTTAGTGCTTAGCTCAGATAAGATAATTATAGTGGGTGATTTTAACATCCACACAGATGCTGAGAATGACAGCCTCAACACTGCATTTAATCTATTATTAGACTCAATTGGCTTTGCTCAAAATGTAAATGAGTCCACCCACCACTTTAATCATATCTTAGATCTTGTTCTGACTTATGGTATGGAAATTGAAGACTTAACAGTATTCCCTGAAAACTCCCTTCTGTCTGATCATTTGTTAATAACATTTACATTTACTCTGATGGACTACCCAGCAGTGGGGAATAAGTTTCATTACACTAGAAGTCTTTCAGAAAGCGCTGTAACTAGGTTTAAGGATATGATTCCTTCTTTATGTTCTCTAATGCCATATACCAACACAGTGCAGAGTAGCTACCTAAACTCTGTAAGTGAGATAGAGTATCTCGTCAATAGTTTTACATCCTCATTGAAGACAACTTTGGATGCTGTAGGTCCTCTGAAAAAGAGAGCTTTAAATCAGAAGTGCCTGACTCCGTGGTATAACTCACAAACTCGCAGCTTAAAGCAGATAACCCGTAAGTTGGAGAGGAAATGGCGTCTCACTAATTTAGAAGATCTTCACTTAGCCTGGAAAAAGAGTCTGTTGCTCTATAAAAAAGCCCTCCGTAAAGCTAGGACATCTTACTACTCATCACTAATTGAAGAAAATAAGAACAACCCCAGGTTTCTTTTCAGCACTGTAGCCAGGCTGACAAAGAGTCAGAGCTCTATTGAGCCAAGTATTCCTTTAACTTTAACTAGTAATGACTTCATGACTTTCTTTGCTAATAAAATTTTAACTATTAGAGAAAAAATTACTCATAACCATCCCAAAGACGTATCGTTATCTTTGGCTGCTTTCAGTGATGCCGGTATTTGGTTAGACTCTTTCTCTCCGATTGTTCTGTCTGAGTTATTTTCATTAGTTACTTCATCCAAACCATCAACATGTCTATTAGACCCCATTCCTACCAGGCTGCTCAAGGAAGCCCTACCATTATTTAATGCTTCGATCTTAAGTATGATCAATCTATCTTTATTAGTTGGCTATGTACCACAGGCTTTTAAGGTGGCAGTAATTAAACCATTACTTAAAAAGCCATCACTTGACCCAGCTATCTTAGCTAATTATAGGCCAATCTCCAACCTTCCTTTTCTCTCAAAAATTTTTGAAAGGGTAGTTGTAAAACAGCTAACTGATCATCTGCAGAGGAATGGTCTATTTGAAGAGTTTCAGTCAGGTTTTAGAATTCATCATAGTACAGAAACAGCATTAGTGAAGGTTACAAATGATCTTCTTATGGCCTCAGACAGTGGACTCATCTCTGTGCTTGTTCTGTTAGACCTCAGTGCTGCTTTTGATACTGTTGACCATAAAATTTTATTACAGAGATTAGAGCATGCCATAGGTATTAAAGGCACTGCGCTGCGGTGGTTTGAATCATATTTATCTAATAGATTACAATTTGTTCATGTAAATGGGGAATCTTCTTCACAGACTAAGGTTAATTATGGAGTTCCACAAGGTTCTGTGCTAGGACCAATTTTATTCACTTTATACATGCTTCCCTTAGGCAGTATTATTAGACGGCATTGCTTAAATTTTCATTGTTACGCAGATGATACCCAGCTTTATCTATCCATGAAGCCAGAGGACACACACCAATTAGCTGAACTGCAGGATTGTCTTACAGACATAAAGACATGGATAACCTCTAATTTCCTGCTTTTAAACTCAGATAAAACTGAAGTTATTGTACTTGGCCCCACAAATCTTAGAAACATGGTGTCTAACCAGATCCTTACTCTGGATGGCATTACCCTGACCTCTAGTAATACTGTGAGAAATCTTGGAGTCATTTTTGATCAGAATATGTCATTCAATGCGCATATTAAACAAATATGTAGGACTGCTTTTTTGCATTTGCGCAATATCTCTAAAATTAGAAAGGTCTTGTCTCAGAGTGATGCTGAAAAACTAATTCATGCATTTATTTCCTCTAGGCTGGACTATTGTAATTCATTATTATCAGGTTGTCCTAAAAGTTCCCTGAAAAGCCTTCAGTTAATTCAAAATGCTGCAGCTGGAGTACTAAGGGGGACTAGAAGGAGAGAGCATATCTCACCCATATTGGCCTCTCTTCATTGGCTTCCTGTTAATTCTAGAATAGAATTTAAACTTCTTCTTCTTACTTATAAGGTTTTGAATAATCAGGTCCCATCTTATCTTAGGGACCTCATAGTACCATATCACCCCAATAGAGTGCTTCGCTCTCAGACTGCAGGCTTACTTGTAGTTTGTAGGGTTTGTAAGAGTAGAATGGGAGGCAAAGCCTTCAGCTTTCAGGCTCCTCTCCTGTGGAACCAGCTCCTAATTCAGATCAGGGAGACAGACACCCTCTCTACTTTTAAGATTAGGCTTAAAACTTTCCTTTTTGCTAAAGCTTATACTTAGGGTTGGATCAGGTGACCTTGAACCATCCCTTAGTTATGCTGCTATAGACTTAGACTGCTGGGGGGTTCCCACGATGCACTGAGTGTTTCTTTCTCTTTTTGCTCTGTATGCACCACTCTGCATTTAATCGTTAGTGATTGATCTCTGCTCCCCTCCACAGCATGTCTTTTTCCTGGTTCTCTCCCTCAGCCCCAACCAGTCCTAGCAGAAGACTGCCCCTCCCTGAGCCTGGTTCTGCTGGAGGTTTCTTCCTGTTAAAAGGGCGTTTTTCCTTCCCACTGTCGCCAAGTGCTTGCTCACAGGGGGTCGTTTTGACCGTTGGGGTTTTTACATAATTATTGTATGGCCTTGCCTTACAATATAAAGCGCCTTGGGGCAACTGTTTGTTGTGATTTGGCGCTATATAAATAAAATTGATTTATTGATTAAATTGGTCTTTGCAAATAATGTTGTATTTGCAAATATAAAACTTAATTTGTAAAAAAAAAATTACATTTGTAAAACTGGAAATTGTATTTGTGAATTGAGTTTCAGCATTTGTTGATCACCAGTTACACGCATTCATCGCTTTCCTTTGCAACGTCATTTTGAGACATTCTTTCATTGATGTGGCAAGCTGAATTATGTTTTTAAATTATGTGTCCGTAGATTTCATCATGGGAAAGGGGGCGGGGGTGTTAGTGTTGTACTCTTTAACGCAGTGGTTCAAATAAGCGTATTAAACAGCATTGCGCCTGTTCGTGCTCCGTGACTCAGACATGCTGCAAAACTACTTCTTTTAAAAACTTGAAAGTTCTAAAAGTTGCTACATTTAGCTAAGCTTCGCACAGGAGCCACACAGCGTTACAGCAGCAACCAACCAGTCCCACTTTACGACAACTGTCGCAACAGCCAGGCTCTGCGGATCCGAGGAAACTGATTTTTATCTGTAACACGCAGATCAGTGTCCGCTGACTTATAAAACTTGCATTATGTCGTAAAAAAAAGAAACACTTTACAATAAGCATTTTAAATACTCAGTAACGATTACGATTAAAGAGTCATGAATGGAACCACACTGCCATCTAGTGGATATCCAGTGTGCGTGTGTATTTGTGAATCAGTCAGCATTTGTTTGTGGATCTGTGTTCGCGAAAAGAATGTCTCAAAATGACGTTGCAGAGGAAAGTGACGAAGGCGTGTAATTGGTGATCCACAAATGCTGAAACTCAATTCACAAATACAATTTCCAGTTTTACAAATGTATTTTTTTTTTTTTTACAAATTAAGTTTTATATTTGCAAATTTCCAGTTTTACAAATGTATTTTTTTTTTATTTTTTTTTTACAAATTAAGTTTTATATTTGCAAATACAACATTATTTGCAAAGACCAATTCACAAGTTACAAATATGAAATTTGCATTTGTGGATATCTGAACACATTTGCAAATCAATGATTATTTGTAGATCACCCTGCGTGCATTTACAAATATTAATGAGACAATTTTAACTCCATATGGACCACTCCTCACTCAAAGCCTGCTCACAGGCGAATGACGTAACCGACAGGCGTGAAAAAACTCACGCATGCGCACAAGGGTTCAAGGTTGGCTGATGTAATTGCACGTGATTCAAATCCATATAGTTTTTGAAAAAAATAAAAAGGTACGTTACTTTTCTCACAGACCTCGTGTATATATATATATATATATATATATATATATATATATATATATATATATATATATATATATATATATATATATATATATATATATATATATATATGTATATATATTTTCATGTGGCTGTAAGAGATAAATGGTTTAGTTTCAAAGGTGGGGAATGGATCAGATGTCTGCCTGGGTGGTTGCCTTTCAGGACACAAGGAGGTTCCTTACTTAACTTCCCAGTCTACTCCCATTTTGTTTACTTCCCATTTCATCTACTCTCAGAAATGTAGAGTAGTGGCATTTCCTCTACTCACGTATTTCCCTGATTTTGTCTTAATTATTAAAAGATTTTGAGTTATAAGAGGTTGTAATGATTAGATAAACCAAAAATATCCCCCAATTTTCAATAATGATAATAATAAAAAAAAAATCAGAATTTTTATTTAGGGTTAGGGTTAGCCTGGAGTTTATTTTGTATTTGTATCAGTTGCTATATTTAAAGACAAAAATAAGTCATTAATATTTCTCCTAATTAGAAGTTAATTTCCTTAATTTCAGCAAAAAATAAAAACTACCAACTAAAAGTTGAATATTAAGTTTCATTTGCATAAAAATCCAAAACAAAATTGGAGTAGACGAAATGGAATTTATGTACTTTCCTAAGAGTAGACAAAATGGGAGTAGACCAACTGGGAATAAACCACTCCTTAGACAGACCTGTTTAAATTATTGAAAACTTGTACATCTCACTGTGAAAAGGATTTAAAAAATAATCAAGAATCCATATCATAATCTTGATTATTAGAATATTTACAGTATCATTCCTGTTGATACGATTGGTCATTAACCTGTGGGCCCCCTCACGAGCAGGGTAATCACTCCTGTGTGTGTGTGGGTGTGTGTGTGTGTGTGTGTGTGTGTACAAAAGACCTACAAAACAGCAATGCAGAAAACAGATTTTCCCCAAACCTGTTGGTAATATTATGTGGGTTCGTGTCTCCAGATGTTTAACCTTTGGAACAGATTGGTCAAAGTTCAAGGTCAAGCAAAACATTGCACTCAAGGTCACCAAAACAAATCCCAGGATTATCTGTATGTTGATTTTTCCACAACATTTAACAATGCGATGAGAAATTTGATCACAAGCTCAGTATAATGATTGTGATTGATTGATATGTGTTCGTGATGAAGTCATAATATGACATCACAACATGCTGTCTGATGTCTTTCATTCCAAACAGTTTTGTGAGGATCATTTATAAATGTTAATGATTGGGTTGAAATTGAGGGAAATTGCATATTTCACTATGTTAAAGCCACAAAATTAACAAGTCAGAATCAACATCTGGCCAACAATAAAGGTTCTTCACCTGTGTTGGTCATTTAAACTCACTTTGTGATTCTGAGTTATCCTGCTAAGAGGCAAACAGAGAGACAAACAAGAGCGCAGAGGAAACAACTCTTTATAAAAAGGGGATTCTCCTTTGGTTGATCCACAAATGAAAGATCTACCTGGCCTGTTGTCAAATGCAAGCACAGAATTTCTTTTTGAACTCTGTTGAATTCAGAACTTGTCTCTAAAGAATCCAGCGCCGTTTATCAGAGGACGTGCTACATTTTACCTTGACACATCTAAATGAAGTTGTGGTTATGGCGAAAGCGAGATTAACTGTGTTTTCTTCTCTCGCTGATGAAATCCTGATACTCCACTCCTGCTGTTCTTCAGTGGCAGTGAGTTTTGTTTTATCTGACATGATCTGAAACCACAAAGTCATTAATTTTAGGGTTCTGCGTATTTATTTATTTTTCTCCCCGCCCCTCCTGCTGTGGACTGAATTGCTCTATGTATCCCCATTTCTAGGATTGATAATGTGCAATTCACCACTTGGAAACAATACGGCGTCTCTGACACACCTCTCTAAAACAAATGGTATCTTTCCTGCTCGAGGCCGTCTGATAGACACAGAGTGAGATTGGTTCTGTTGAATAAGAGATGAATCTCTGTGGGTGTCACCGTGCCGTCACGACCTCTGAAATATCATTATCTACAGGGGAGAGGGGTTAACTTCTCTAATATAGCTTGAATGCAAGAGTGAAGTGCCACAAGTGAGCATGTGCCTGCTTTATTAGTGGTATATCTCAGACAAATATGTGAATTTTTTCATTTGGTGTGCATAAACTGTTTCCTGCAAAAATGATGTGCAGCCTGAGGGATAATTACAACAGCTCAGTTTGCAAATTCACAAAAAACAAATGAAAAAAAAAAAAAAAAACACAAGGGAATTTAATCGTGCTTGAAACATCCAGCAAGTGGTTCATACAATCCCAAAAAAACATCTACTGCATCGTGTGCTTTATTTTTATAATATGAGTACATTTTGTATTGTGACCAGTATTTTTGTCTGTGTGGCTTCTAAGAGCTTTTATTTCCATTAAATGGGTCAAAAAATGGATTCTTATCTGACAATTTCCGCCAAACATGGCTGTTGTTTTTTTTTGGGGGGGGGGGGGAGTGGGGGGCTGAATATCATAATCCAACTATAATTTATATTGCTTTTGTGTACGTTTGTTGCCATCCGGCATTATTCTGCCAACTGCTCTGCTGACACGGGTCCAATTGCCGCCATAGTCTGCCAAGAAATGCATTATGATCATGGATTTCTGTTGACATTTTCTGCATCTCAAGCGCTGGCCGATTTACAACCCCAATTCCAATAAAGTTGGGACGTTGTGTGAAATGTAAATAAAAACAGAATACAATGATTTGCAAATCCTCTTCAACCTATATTCAATTGAATACACCACAAAGACAAGATATTTAATGTTCAAACTGATAAACGTTATTGTTTTTGTGCAGATATTTGCTCATTTTGAAATGAATGCCTGCAAACACGTTTTAAAAAAAGCTGGGGCAGTGGTATGTTTACCACTGTGTTACATCACCTTTCCTTCTAACAACACTCAATAAGCGTTTGGGAACTGAGGACACTAATTGTTGAAGCTTTGTAGGTGGAATTCTTTCCCATTCTTGCTTGATGTACAACTTCAGTTGTTCAACAGTCTGGGGTCTCCGTTGTCGTATTTTGCGCTTCATAATGCGCCACACATTTTCAATGCAGGTCTGGACTGCAGGCAGGCCAGTCTTGTACCCGCACTCTTTTACTACAAAGCCACGCTGTCATAACACGTACAGAATGTGGCTTGGCATTGTCTTGCTGAAATAAGTAGGGACGTCCCTGAAAAAGACGTTGCTTGGATGGCAGCATGTGTTGCTCAAAAACCTGGATGTACCTTTCAGCATTGATGCTGCCATCACAGATGTGTAAGTTGTCCATGCCATGGGCACTAACACACCCCCATACCATCACAGATGCTGGCTTTTGAACTTTGCACTGGTAACAATCTGGATCATTGTTTTCCTCTTTTGTCCGGAGAACGCAACGTCCATGATTTCCAAAAACAATTGAAATGTGGACTCATCAGCACACTTTTCCACTTTGTGTCTGTCCATTTCAAATGAGCTCTGGCCCAGAGAAGGCGGTGGCGTTTCTGGATGTTGTTGATGTATGGCTTTCACTTTGCATGGTAGAGATTTTAACTTGCACTTGTAGATGCAACAACAAACTGTGTTAACTGACAATGGTTTTCTGAAGTGTTCCTGAGCCCACGCAGTAAGATCATTTACACAATGATGTCGGTTTTTAATGCAGTGCAGGTCAGGGATCGAAGGTTACGGGCATTCAGTGTTGGTTTTCGGAATTGCTGCTTATGTGTAGAAGGTTCCCCAGACTCTCTGAATCTTCTAATTATATTATGGACTGTAGATGATGGAATCCCTAAATTCCTTGCAATTGAACATTGAGAAACATTGTTCTTAAACTGTTGGACTATTTTTTTTTCACCCAGTTGTTCACAAGTGGTGATCCTCGCCCCATCTTTGCTTGTGAATGGCTGAGCCTTTTGGGGATGCTCCTTTTATACCCAATCATGACACTCACTTGTTTCCAATTAGATGTTCTTTGAGCATCCATCAACTTTCCCAGTCTTTTGTTGCCCCGTCCCAACTTTTTTGAAATGTGTTGCAGGTAGGGTTGAGCCGGATACTCATTTCAGACGATAATCCGGTATGAATAAAGCATTTTTGATGAGCACGAGCATGATCCGGATAAAACTCGTCAATATCTCTGTTCGTGCTAAAGGAAAATCCTGATTGGCTAACTGACTGTCTTCATGCTTTGTGATTGGCCAGTCACACACAGCGCCCGCCCCGTCCTACACAGACACGTCTCACTGTTGCTTCTCACACACACCGACAGGAACTGATCTCTCTCTGTGTTTGGTTTGACTCCAGCTAACATTGCTGTGCTCCGTAATTTTTCTTCAATTCGCCTCTGTTTTGGTTTGTATGGTATTTAAACTTACTTGGTGAACTTGTTTCGTAACGTACACAGTACATTTGACAAGACAGAGCTGAAAGCGGCTGGTGTTGTGTCGCTCACTGCCTCCACTCCGGTCGGGTTTATTTTTAACTGTTTGTTTGCTGGCTGGTGATATAAAGTCAGTTGGAAAACTTTGCTTGTACTGAATGCGGTGCTTTTGAGAAGAATACAGTGAACAAGGCTGACATATTATTTCCCTGTTTGCCATCACTGGATGTTTGCATGAATCACCAAGTTCACACAGATCATTAAAAAATAAACAGTCTTAGAACAACCTCTCTCTCTCTGTCACACACACGTGCACACGGACACACACGCACAGACACCTTAATCAAAATGCCAACAACATTAGGTAGTAAAAATAAATAAATAATTGAAAAAAAATATCACAGTTTGATCATAAAATTAAAATAATAATAATAATAATAATAAAGAACATTGTGTTGAGTATGACAACTCTTGTTCATGCATACTTAGTTCATAATTTCCTACTACACTGAATGTCAATTCTGAGGCTGTTCTATAAATATTGATTCATACACTTAATAATATTCATGTTCTGAGTTTATAAAAAACTTGTTCTATAAAATAGTTCCTTTAATATTGTGATCAAAAACATTGAATTCTGAGGCTGTTCTGTAAATATTCATTCATACACTTAAGAATATTCATGTTCTGAGTTTATAAAAAACTTGTTCTGTAAAATAGGTCTCTTACTTTTGTGATCAAAATCATTGATTTGAATCTCAATGTTGAGGCTGTTCTGTAAATAGGACGCCCCACAATGGTGCACGGCGCGCCGCGCTCCGAGCCGCCATCGAGAGGCAGAAAACACCACATCATTTCTAAACGGATGGCTGTGTGGAGCCGGGACTGTCGTGAGCAATTTCCCTGGTTATCACAAGAGCTGGACATCAGCCATTTTCCGGCAGATTTCACTTTTAACAAGAGATTTTGTCATGGAAAGCCGCGCGGAGGCTTCACGCGTCAGGACCGATTCGCTGATTGAGCGAGAGGGCGGCCCGGAGCGCGGCGCGCCGTGCACCATTGTGGGGCGTCCTTAAAGCTGTAGTAACAGTCCTTATTCTCTGTGAAGCCCATAAAATTTTCACCGAAAGCCAGATAAATTTTTCGAATGGTTTCCAGCTGCTTGTCTCTAACAGTTTCTGAAAAAATTCTGATGGAAAAAAGCCCAAATCATTCCGCCATTTCCTCGCAATGAAACAACGACGAGAGGGGTGGAGCAGTGCTCACTCAAAGCCTGCCCACAGGCGAATGATGCAACCGACAGGCGTGGAAAAACTCACGCATGCGCACGAAGGTTCAAGCTTGGCTGACGTAAAAACATATGAATCAAATCCATATAGTTTTTGAAAAAAATAAAAAGGTACAATACTTTTCTCACACACCTCGTACAGCAACTTCTGATCAATCCAGATCAATTTCAGACTTAAAATAATGTACAGCTGTAAGCCCCATCCATTTTGGGTTAAACCACGCCCACTTCTGGTTTAGTCCCCACCCACTCTGAGTACAGATACAGATCATTTAGATGGTTGAACAAATACAGATACAGATAGTGGTGTACTCGCTTATCCCTAGTTGCAGACAACCATTTCAAAATGAGCAAATATTTGCACAAAAACAAAAATGTCTGTCAGTTTGAACATTAAATATCTTGTCTTTGTGGTGTATTCAGTTGAATATAGGTTGAAGAGGATTTGCAAATCATTGTATTGTGTTTTTATTTACATTTTACACAACGTCCCAACTTCATTGGAATTGGGGTTGTATTTTTTTATGTACCTCCAAGGCTTCATCTTTGCCACCATGATTGTTTTGTTTTTTTTCCTAATATTTATTTCATTCATTTAAAAGCAGAAAAGCAGAAATGAGTACATTACAAGACACTGAATGAAAAGGAGCAGAGAGAAGAACATGTCTTATACGAGGTCTGTTAGAAAAGTATCCGACCTTTTTTTTTTTTTCAAAAACCATATGGATTTGAATCACGTGTGATTGCATCAGCCAAGCTTGAACCTTCGTGCGCATGCGTGAGTTTTTTCACGCCTGTCGGTTGCGTCATTCGCCTGTGAGCAGGCTTTAAGTGAGGTGTGGTCCACCCCTCTCGTCTATTTTTTATTGCAAATAAATGTCTGAATGATTTGGATCCTTGCTGCATCAATTTTTTTTCCAGAAACTGTGAGAGACCTCCAGGTGGACACAGTTTGGAAAATTAATATGGCTTTCAGGGACGATTTTATGGGGATTACACAGATTAAGGAGTGATCCAGACGGTTTAAAGACCGCCCACAACTGCTGAGAGCGCGACACACTCCCAGCCCCCATCGACAGGCTGACACCCCGCTGGAACAACCAGATCATTTCCAACGTGAAGGCTTTGTTGATCCGGGACCTCGTCTAACTTTCACAAAAAGGCTGAAGATGTGGACATCAGCACTTTTTCGGTACATTCCACCGTTACAGGAGTTTTTTTCATGGAAAGAAAAGCGGAGGGACGCGCCACGGAGCCGTTCATTACGCAGGACAAAACCACCTCGGTGTTGGTCTCACAGGACAGCTTAAAGGTGGATTTCTTTTCTTTCCATGAATCGGAAATGTCGAATGTTTTGTTCTGAATCCATACTGAGCATTATTTAAAATATGATGTTTCTCAATGAATTTGTCCAACCTTGTCACAAAAACGTTTTCCATAATTTTAGAAACTGTGGAAGCAATGACACTGGCCTGTAATTTGAAAAATTATGTTTGTCTCCATTTTTATATAATGGGACTACCTTGGCAATTTTCATTTCGTCTGGGAAAATTCCTGTTGACAGAGACAGATTACAAATGTAAGTGAATGGTTCAATAACAATTTCTATTATACTTTTTACAGTCATCATGTCTAAATCTTCATAGTCAGTTGATCTTTTGCTTACACAGTTTTTTACAATATTTCTTATTTCATCTTTTTCCACATTGTCAAGGAAAATACTATTGACCGTATTTACATGTGTATTTAATTTATCTTCTACTATTAGTTTATTTCCCACCAGACTTGATCCCACATTTGAAAAATAATCATTAAACTCATTTGCAACTTCTTTTATGTCATATATCTCTTTATTTTCCTTGACAAAGTAATTTGGAAAAGTTGATTTCACTCCATCACTTTTAATCACACTATTTATAATTCCCCATGTTGCCTTTATATTATCTTTACTCTTATTTAATTGTTCACTATAATAATCTTTTTTTGTTTCCTAATTATTGTCAATAGTTTATTTTTATATTTTTTGTATCTGTGTTCTGTTTCCTTTGTATTTTTAAAAAGCACCTATATAAATAGTTTTTCTTTACACAAGCATTTTTTATTCCCTTAGTCAGCCATGGTTTATTTACTCTTTTCTTACAAATTTTTATTAATTTACAGTTTTTATTATATTTATTTTTTATTATTTTTTTATTTTTTTATTATATGATTCATGATATGCACAATGTTGCTAATGTTGTGTTCAAAACACTCAGAAGGTCGGACATTCCATCCTCTAGCTCAGAGGTAAATGCCCAAAGGTTCATTCGGAAACTCGTGAGACTACATTAGTAATGTAAAGGTCCTTTCCATTTAAAGAAACAAGAACAGAAATGGGTTTTTTCTTAAACCTCTAAAAATATTTGTTTCTTTGTTTGCTTACTTGTTCACATCACATCAGGCTCTATGAAGTGTTTTTAGCTCCAAATTTAATGTCTGCTTTTAAAACAGTTTCTGACCTGCAAGCTAAAAATGCAGAAATAAATACTCTGTTTACTTCATTATCAAACAAATTCGAAAAACATTAAATACACTTCCACTGGGTCGACGTGACATAAAATTCAGAATGATAGTCTGATGTACTAATATAATCATAATTACATCATTGTAATACATGCAAATAAATCATGCATTAGCATCCAATTTGGAATCTGGGTTTAATTCTTTCATATTTCACTTCACTCAAGGTTGCAAAGGCACTGAATCAATAATTCACTTAGAGTGGATACAGGCTAGTTGCAAGCATCCCTCCAGTGGCTTAGAGTTGGTTGAGAAAACAGAGAGGATGAGATGATATTGAATATTCTCCTTCAGTGTTCAAGTGTAACATTTGTAATGAACTCCCCTACGGTTCGGGATGCAGAACGCGCTGTTGTATGTCTTGATCTTTTGTCTGAGCACAGCCCTCCTTAAATTATATCAAACTGATGTTGTTGAATCGGACAAATGATTGATGGGTTTATATTTTGTGTGATGTCTTTCTATTGGTACCAGGCTTAAATGGTAGTATTCACACAAATTCAGTAAGTCCATATTAAATATCACTCACACTTGCATTGGATATAATCACGTGTCCCATCTCTTTGTGTTACTAACAGGGATGCACACCGTCGCCCTGAAAGGTTTGCACTGTCCCGATGCTGGCAAACCCTGCAACCCCTGCCTCGACGCAGCCAAAGCCTGCAACTTGAACAGCGTCTGCAAGAAGCAACGTTCTACCTACATCTCCACCTGCAGCAAGGGGGACCACAACAAGGGGGAAACCTGCAACCGAAAGCGCTGCCACAAGGCGCTGAGGCAGTTCCTGGACCGGGTGCCCACCGAGTTTAGCCACCGGCTGCTGTTCTGCCCATGCCAACATGAAGGCTGCTCTGAAAGACGCAGACAGACCATCGTGCCTGACTGCTCCTTCAAAGATAAGGTCATACCCAACTGTCTGGAGCTACGGAGGGTCTGCCGGCAGGACCCACTGTGCAGGTGAAGGGAGTGGGGACAACTCAACATTTCTGACCGTGGATGTTTTATGTGTGTGTGTGTGTGTGTGTGGATTAGTATAATTTTACTTTTTTGGGTTGAGCACATGAGATGAGCTCCCACTAAACACATCTGAGGATTTATTATCATCTCTGTATATGCATGGAGGATGAGGAACAAAGAAAATTAAATCGAAGAGTTCCTGTTTGATGGAAATTTCTGTCATCCCTTAGCAGTCTAAAGTTTTATATCTCGCTGCTGTAACTTTGCCAGGGAAGTAATTATACTTTCAGGGAAACCGTGGCTATTAGACATGGGATGAAGATGTGAGGCTAAGTTGAAGGGACAACGCTCAATTAAGCCGAACAAAACATTAGTGGATCACTTTGGCTGCATGGGGCCTCTGTTGGATTCAGGCGGCCACATTCAATTCACACCTACCCATCCGTGACATGTCTCTTTGTGTTAACGCTTCTGAGAGCAGGTGAAAAACAGCAGTCCTACCATCAGCCCAATCAGCTGTCAAGATCTTTTTTACCCCCCCACCAGAACTGGATGACAGGTCTGGCCATCAATCGGCTCCACATTCAGGCAGTTGACGCAGATATGCTCTGCGTTCATTAGTCTAATAGCACAAAAAAAATGTGGGGCATTTGAATAATTCTAACCATTTAAAAGCTCATTTGTGAGCCTAATGGAGTCTGACCAAGTGATAGACCATTGAAAGCCCACTGCTAAAAATAACGCCTGTGCTTAGAACAATCAAAAGGGAAAAGTTTTGGCTTCTTTTCTGCTTCAGAAGACCACAGATGATTAGGCAGCCGACTGTGAAAGAGTTTATAGGTTGATTACACCAAGTAGCTGTCCAACATTCGCAGACATGGGAGGTGATAGTGCCTTATCGGTTCGTTACCTGCAGTAACTGCCTGAAAATTAGAGACCAGCTACTTATTCAGTAAAGTACATTCCCATAATATGGCATGTTTGGAGGGATTTGTTTACTTCATTGTGGAAGTCATACCACACGTTGCATCCAAGAAAAGTGTTTGAGACACATTTGGTGGGTTAACCCTTATGGATCCAGAAACAAAGAAATATTGATACGGAAGTGCTGGTGAGTCCATGGAACCCTGAGCGTTAGCAACCAAGCCCTAGCCACCCGGAAGCAGAAAAAACTGCAGTTCCTTGAATGGCTGTTTGAGGCTGGCTCCAAAAGACAACAGATTGCCGTAGACGCGCCGCCATCTTGTCTGCAAATATAGGTAGGGCTGTACAGGGAGGGTAATATTAGCAATTTACAGCAGGCCACGGAGCAGGTGATTAGAGACCCCGCAAGGCTCATGACAAATGTGGGTGTGGAATCCATTAGCTTAGCGGGGAAATTAGTGCAGAAAATCCACTATGGTGATAGTGCAGTTTATCTGCCAGGGAGGCCTGCTTCCATAGATGTGTCTATAAAAATCATAGAGGGATATGCTTTGCAAACTTAATACCCATTACGACCAGTGATGCCGGTAACGCGTTACTTAGTAACGCGTTACTCTAATCTGACCACTTTTTTTTAGTAACGAGTAATCTAACGCGTTAATCTTTCCAAATCAGTAATCAGATTAAAGTTTCTTCTCCATGTCACTGTGCGTTACTATTATTTTTCATTGTGGGTCGATAACAGCATTAAACTTGGTCCGTGGGCAGGAGGTCGGGGTTCGACTGAACTGCCCACTTTAAGCGAGCTGTGAGCTTTTAATCCGCGGTTTTTTGCAGCTGCTCGACTCGTCCTCACCTCTTAAAGCGCGGTGATCAGCACACCTGCACTGAACTTTACAAAGACATTTTTATACTTTTTTCCTCCTTTATTTAGAATTCTGAGCTGAGCCGCTCTGTATCTGGTCGTTAAAAACAGCTGATCCTCCGCGACGCGTCAACAACTAACACTATTTTCCACTCAAATGCACCTAAACTCTCTTTCTGAGGACCACATGATGTGAAAACGCAATAAAACTTTCTTACCTGTAAATCTGGTCATGTTTTCTGCATAAATAAATGTTATCCATTCTTTGTGCTCAAACGCCAAAGCAGGGGCGAATCTAGATGGAATGGGGGCGTGGGGCAAGGATGTGCCCCCTCCCCCACAACACCCCTAGATTAAAGGTGCAATTTTGAAGCCGTTTTTTACTACAACTAATATTGCTTAAAATAATAATTTCGACAAGTAAAATGTTTAGAGAGAATTTAAATGTTAGAAAAATGTTAGAATTTAATAGTTACCTTTATAAACAATGTAGGCTCGAAATTGCAAGTTTTACTGTTACAGTGCTGTCAACAGTTAAATATGAGGTCAAGAAAGACGTCTTTATTTTACTTTTTATAAAACAAGTATTTATTTTCATTGAAGTCAAGAAAGGGTGACTATAAAGTGAGTTTTGGCAAAACAGGTATCATTGTCATGTTGAGGTGGCAGAGGGTTGTTGTCGGCAGCTGGGAAAAGTAACTAAAAAAGTAACTAGTAATCTAACTTAGTTACTTTTACAATTGAGTAATCAGTAAAGTAACTAAGTTACTTTTACAATTGAGTAATCAGTAAAGTAACTAAGTTACTTTTTCAAAGTAACTGTGGCAACACTGATTACGACATTGGATGATGTTGAAATTGAGGATGGCCCATTGGCTGTAAAAGCAATATCAAAGATTTCGTGTCTGCTACCTACAACACGCGTAGAATGTCTCAAACCTAAACCTACTTCTAGGCACCTTATATATGTTACTCTGGAACCACCCCTAAATCCAAACAGTTCAACTGTCAACCCCAGTGATGTCCTAGTCTGGATCTCATTAGCATAAGATCACTGTCCTCAAAATCATTGTTGATTAATGATCTAATTATTGATCATTACTTAGATATGATTGGGTTATGTGACACCTGTCTTAAACCTACAGCTGTCCTCCCCTTAAATGAGGCCTGCCCACCAGCATATACATTTAGTCACGTCCCTCGTTATGTGAAGCAAGGCGGGGGTGTTGCTCTTATTTATAAATCTAGGTTTAGCTTATTAGCTGTTGGGGGTCACAAATATAACTTGTTTGAGCATCTGATTCTCCTGGAAATATCCTGGATCTGGTTCTCACACGTGGTATTGCTGTCACGAATATTGACATCATGCTTCTTACATCAGTGGTGTCTGATCACTCACTTATTAGGTTTACAGTTTTGCTGCTGTGTTTAGTGGAAGAACAACATTATATATCACTATGTCGATGCATCAACTCCTCAACTAAGACTGAACTCAAAGCTAGACTGCCTGATGTCTTAGCTTTAGATTTGGCAAATACCCACTCAGTAGACAGTCTTGTGGATAGTTTAAACTCAGTGCCCAAAACTACACTTGACATGATTGCGCCACCTGTGTTAAAACCACGCTTCTGGGGAAAACCTGGTCTTGTTAGGAGAGATGGCATCCATCCCACTTTGGATGGAGTAGCTCTCATTTCTAGAAATCTGGACAATTTTCTTAAATCCTCCAAACCGTGACTATCCAGGGTTGGGACCAGGAAGCAGAGTTGTAGTCTTACACACCTCTCTGCAGCTTCTCTCCCCCTGCCATCCCCTCATTACCCCATCCTCATAGAGACGGTGTCTGATCCCAGACCACCAATAACCAGCAAAAATCTATTTAAGCATAAAAATTCAAAAAGAAAAAATAATATAGCACCTTCAACTGCACCACAGACTAAAACAGTTAAATGTGGTCTATTAAACATTAGGTCTCTCTCTTCTAAGTCCCTGTTGGTAAATGATATAATAATTGATCAACATATTGATTTATTCTGCCTTACAGAAACCTGGTTACAGCAGGATGAATATGTTAGTTTAAATGAGTCAACACCCCTGAGTCACACTAACTGTCAGAATGCTTGTAGCACGGGCCGAGGTGGAGGATTAGCAGCAATCTTCCAGTCCAGCTTATTAATTAATCAAAAACCCAGACAGAGCTTTAATTCATTTGAAAGCTTGACTCTTAGTCTTGTCCATCCAAATTGGAAGTCCCAAAAACCAGTTTTATTTGTTATTATCTATCGTCCACCTGGTCGTTACTGTGAGTTTCTCTGTGAATTTTCAGACCTTTTGTCTGACTTAGTGCTTAGCTCAGATAAGATAATTATAGTGGGTGATTTTAACATCCACACAGATGCTGAGAATGACAGCCTCAACACTGCATTTAATCTATTATTAGACTCTATTGGCTTTGCTCAAAATGTAAATGAGTCCACCCACCACTTTAATCATATCTTAGATCTTGTTCTGACTTATGGTATGGAAATAGAAGACTTAACAGTATTCCCTGAAAACTCCCTTCTGTCTGATCATTTCTTAATAACATTTACATTTACTCTGATGGACTACCCAGCAGTGGGGAATAAGTTTCATTACACTAGAAGTCTTTCAGAAAGCGCTGTAACTAGGTTAAGGATATGATTCCTTCTTTATGTTCTCTAACACCATATACCAACACAGTGCAGAGTAGCTACCTAAACTCTGTAAGTGAGATAGAGTATCTCGTCAATAGTTTTACATCCTCATTGAAGACAACTTTGGATGCTGTAGCTCCTCTAAAAAGAGAGCTTTAAATCAGAAGTGCCTGACTCCGTGGTATAACTCACAAACTCGTAGCTTAAAGCAGATAACCCGTAAGTTGGAGAGGAAATGGCGTCTTACTGATTTAGAAGATCTTCACTTAGCCTGGAAAAAGAGTCTGTTGCTCTATAAAAAAGCCCTCCGTAAAGCTAGGACATCTTTCTACTCATCACTAATTGAAGAAAATAAGAACAACCCCAGGTTTCTTTTCAGCACTGTAGCCAGGCTGACAAAGAGTCAGAGCTCTATTGAGCTGAGTATTCCATTAACTTTAACTAGTAATGACTTCATGACTTTCTTTGCTAACAAAATTTTAACTATTAGAGAAAAAATTACTCATAACCATCCCAAAGACGTATCGTTATCTTTGGCTGCTTTCAGTGATGCCGGTATTTGGTTAGACTCTTTCTCTCCGATTGTCCTGTCTGAGTTATTTTCATTAGTTACTTCATCCAAACCATCAACATGTTTATTAGACCCCATTCCTACCAGGCTGCTCAAGGAAGCCCTACCATTATTTAATGCTTCGATCTTAAATATGATCAATATATCTTTGTTAGTTGGCTATGTACCACAGGCTTTTAAGGTGGCAGTAATTAAACCATTACTTAAAAAGCCATCACTTGACCCAGCTATCTTAGCTAATTATAGGCCAATCTCCAACCTTCCTTTTCTCTCAAAAATTCTTGAAAGGGTAGTTGTAAAACAGCTAACTGACCATCTGCAGAGGAATGGTCTATTTGAAGAGTTTCAGTCAGGTTTTAGAATTCATCATAGTACAGAAACAGCATTAGTGAAGGTTACAAATGATCTTCTTATGGCCTCAGACAGTGGACTCATCTCTGTGCTTGTCCTGTTAGACCTCAGTGCTGCTTTTGATACTGTTGACCATAAAATTTTATTACAGAGATTAGAGCATGCCATAGGTATTAAAGGCACTGCGCTGCGGTGGTTTGAATCATATTTATCTAATAGATTACAATTTGTTCATGTAAATGGGGAATCTTCTTCACAGACTAAAGTTAATTATGGAGTTCCACAAGGTTCTGTGCTAGGACCAATTTTATTCACTTTATACATGTTTCCCTTAGGCAGTATTATTAGACGGTATTGCTTAAATTTTCATTGTTACGCAGATGATACCCAGCTTTATCTATCCATGAAGCCAGAGGACACACACCAATTAGCTAAACTGCAGGATTGTCTTACAGACATAAAGACATGGATGACCTCTAATTTCCTGCTTTTAAACTCAGATAAAACTGAAGTTATTGTACTTGGCCCCACAAATCTTAGAAACATGGTGTCTAACCAGATCCTTACTCTGGATGGCATTACCCTGACCTCTAGTAATACTGTGAGAAATCTTGGAGTCATTTTTGATCAGGATATGTCATTCAAAGCGCATATTAAACAAATATGTAGGACTGCTTTTTGCATTTACGCAATATCTCTAAAATTAGAAAGGTCTTGTCTCAGAGTGATGCTGAAAAACTAATTCATGCATTTATTTCCTCTAGGCTGGACTATTGTAATTCATTATTATCAGGTTGCCCTAAAAGTTCCCTAAAAAGCCTTCAGTTAATTCAAAATGCTGCAGCTAGAGTACTAACGGGGACTAGAAGGAGAGAGCATATCTCACCCATATTGGCCTCTCTTCATTGGCTTCCTGTTAATTCTAGAATAGAATTTAAAATTCTTCTTCTTACTTATAAGGTTTTGAATAATCAGGTCCCATCTTATCTTAGGGACCTCGTAGTACCATATCACCCCAATAGAGCGCTTCGCTCTCAGACTGCAGGCTTACTTGTAGTTCCTAGGGTTTGTAAGAGTAGAATGGGAGGCAGAGCCTTCAGCTTTCAGGCTCCTCTCCTGTGGAACCAGCTCCCAATTCAGATCAGGGAGACGGACACCCTCTCTACTTTTAAGATTAGGCTTAAAACGTTCCTTTTTGCTAAAGCTTATAGTTAGGGCTGGATCAGGTGACCCTAAACCATCCCTTAGTTATGCTGCTATAGACGTAGACTGCTGGGGGGTTCCCATGATGCACTGTTTCTTTCTCTTTTTGCTCTGTATGCACCACTCTTCATTTAATCATTAGTGATCAATCTCTGCTCCCCTCCACAGCATGTCTTTTTCCTGGTTCTCTCCCTCAGCCCCAACCAGTCCCAGCAGAAGACTGCCCCTCCCTGAGCCTGGTTCTGCTGGAGGTTTCTTCCTGTTAAAAGGGAGTTTTTCCTTCCCACTATAGCCAAGTGCTTGCTCACAGGGGGTCGTTTTGACCATTGGGGTTTTACATAATTATTGTATGGCCTTGCCTTACAATATAAAACGCCTTGGGGCAACTGTTTGTTGTGATTTGGCGCTATATAAAAAAAAATTGATTGATTGATTGATTGATTGATTCCCCAAATCACAGTCACCTTGTTTCAAAGATTACCTGCGTGACCTCAAGCATAAGGCAAGAGGTTCTAGAACGGAAATGGCGTCGTTCAAAATTAGAAGTATTCCACCTTGCATGGCATGATGCTGTCTTAGATTATAAGCATGCATTACTGGCTACAAAGCCTACCTATTATTGATCAACATAAACAAGCATAACTCAAAGTTCTTCTTCAACACGGTGGCAACACTTATTCATGAACAACCACCTGTAGTTCGATCTCCTTTTACAGCACAAGATTTCCTGGATTACTTTGAGAAGAAAATAGAAGACATTAGGTTAAACATATCCCAGCATTCCTTAACCCAGCCACTACACCCTGCTATTGAGGTGGGTGCCATTACTGAGGTATTTACCTAGATTTATAGAATTTGATAGTATCTCACTAGGCAAGCTTCTGAAACTCATAACGTCAACAAAAAGCACAACCTGCTTATTTGATCCTATACCAACAACTGTTTATGGACCTGTGGCCCACTCTTGGGCCAACTGTGCTGGAAATTATTAATCTTTCTTTAACTTCTGGATCTGTTCCTAAATGTTTCAAATCTGCAGTGATTAAACCATTACTTAAGAAACCTAATCTTGACCTTAGTGTATTGAAAAAGTATCGGCCAATGCTCTAAAATTCTGGAAAAAAGTGGTGTCACGGCAGCTCATGGACTATCTTAGTGAGAATAATCTCTTTGAGCCGCTGCAGTCTGCTTTTAGAAAATATCATTCCACAGAGACGGCTCTCACTAAAGTGGTGAATGAACTTCTGCTTACAATGGATTTGGACACCACTACGGTTCTGGTGCTATTAGATCTCAGTGCTGCATTTGCTACTGTGGATCATCATATTCTACTTGATAAGCTGGAAAATCATTTTGCGATTACTGGGAGTACCCTTGCATGACTGGCATCATACTTGACCAGTCGTTCTTACTGTGTTTTGTACAGTAACACTACCACTAACCTTAGTGACATGAAATTTGGGGTTCCACAGGGGTCTGTCTTAGGCCCCCTGCTTTTTTCCTTTTATAAAGCACCCCTTGGGCACATATTACGGTGTTTTTGGATTACCTTTCACTGCCATGCTGATGATACTCAGTTTAACATGCTGATAACTGCTGGTAATCTCATTCACATAAAATCCTTCTAAGATTGCCTTGCATCAGTGAGAAGCTGGATGTCTAGAAACTTCCTACTTTAAACTCTGATAAAACTGAAATGATGATTCTTGGTCCAGTGAGACATCGGCATCAATTTGACCAGTTAACGCTCAGCCTGTGTCATACATCACACTGACAAAGTGAGGAACCTTGGGGTAATTTTTGATTACAAATATTACGAGGGCTGCTTTCTTCCACCTGCGAAATATAGCGAAGATTCGTCCCATCCTGTCTATGGCTGATGCTGAGACCCTGATCCATGCTTTTATCTCTTCTAGTTTGGACTACTGCAATGTTCTATTTTCTGGTTTACCGCAGTCTAGCATTTAGGGGTCTCCAATTGGTTCAAAATGCTGCAGCCAGACTTGTGACACGAAGCAGAAAGTTTGACCACATTACACCCATTTTGAAATCCCTTCACTGGCTTCCTGTCCCCAGTGAGATCAGATTTTAAGGTTCTGCTGCTAGTCTATAAAATTGTTCATGGACTGGCACCTCCCTACCTAGCTGACCTAAAACCTTACTTACCAGCCTGGGCTTTGCATTTTCAGTCTGCAGGTCATAGAGCTTTCTCTTATCGTGCCCCTGTTCTGTGGAATGATCTTCCTGCGTCAATAAAACAATCAGATTCTGTGGAGACTTTCAAGTCCAGACTTAAGACACACTTATTTTCCCTTTTGTATGGCTAGCATACTGATATAGTTTTGTCTTACGCTTTTTGCTCTTTTAATTGATTTTATTAGTAAACTGAGCGTGCCACGGCCTCAACTTTACCTAAATTCTGGGTCTTTTAGTGAAGCTTAGGGCTAGTGGCCGGCGATCACCTTAGTATTTCTTCTGTTTTTCTTGTTGATTAATGCTGGCAAATTATACAGTATTTCTTATCTTTCTGATGCCTGATTCTGTTTTTTTCTCTCTGTTTAAGGTGCAGCTCCATCCAGAGATGGGAGTTGTATTTGTGCTGGCGACCCTCCCGTCCTGTGCACCAACAGCATTTCCTGTATATTCGTTTTGTGAATTGTTCTGTAATTTATGTCTGTAGCATGGCACAAGCAGAGGGTCACCCTTTGAGTCTGGTCTGCTTGAGGTTTCTTCCTCAGAGGGAGTTTTTCCTTATCACTCTTGCTCTGGGGGTTAGTAAGGTTAGACCTTACTTGTGTGAAGTGCCTTGAGGCAACTCTGCTGTGATTTGGTGCTATATAAATGAAAATAAATTGAAAATAAATTGAAATTGTAGAAGCCAAAGACCTAAATAATTAAACTGCTCAACAGGTACGATTGGGGTATTATCCAAAGAAGTGAGAATGAGCTCACCTACTGATATAAAGCTTTTCTTGAATAACATTGAGTGAGATATTTATATTATTAAGAAGCAATTTGTTAGCTTTAAGCCATAATTGAACTGAGTTAAAGTCATGTTGAAGCAAGTGCTGAATGTCAGCAATATTAGAACAATAAATAATAGTATCATCCGCATATAGTTGAATTTTACAGTCTTTGCAGGTGAGAGGAAGGTAATTAATAAAAATTGTAAATAAAAGAGGCCCAAGTGTAGAATCCTGGGGCACACCTTATCTTCTTTTATCTATAGTTTGAAAGTCAGAGTGACTATTTTTGAAAAAACACATTGTTGACGGTGATGGAGATAAGAGTTGAACCAGAGAAGAGAAGACTTATTAAGACCAATCAAATGTAATTTGTCCAACAGTAGATAGTGATCAACCATGTCAAATGCCTTACTAAGGTCAATAAATAATGCACCAGTAGGTAAATTATTATCAAGGCCAGTAAAAGCATCATTAGTGAACTTCAATAAAGCAAAAGTTGTTGAAAATATTTTCTAAATCCAGATTGAAATGGAGATAAACGATCATTGTCAGATAAATAATCTGATAGTTGGTTAAAAATTATTTCTCAAAACTTTGACAATGCTATTAGTAATTGATATTGGTCTGTAATTGTTTAAATCACTATGGTCACTGCCTTTGTGAAGCGGAATAATCCTTGCACATTTCCAGCCAGAGGGCACATCACAGGTGGACAAAGCTAAGTTGAAGAGGTCAGCTCATGAAAGGAAAGAACATGACATGCAAGCTTAATAAACTTAGCTTCAATACCATCCGGACCTACACTTGAACTAGGGAAGAACCCATCAATGGCCCCCTCAACCTCAGCTGGGCTGACTTGTCCCAACAAAATGAGCTATTACAAGATATCAAGGTATCAAAAGACAGGAAAGAGTTACCAGTAAATTGACCTTGAGGTGAACGGGAGAAGTGCTGACTGAAGACATTTGATATAGTCGAAGGATCTGAAGTATAATCATTATTATTAATAAGCATGTTTAAAGATGTAGAATCAAATTTAGCTAAGTTTTTTCCAGAAATGTCTTGGATTCTTAAATTATTCGCTAAACAATTTTATAGTAGTTAGATTTGTGGAGTTCTGTTGGTGTGGTTCCTGCCCAGTGCCACTTTTTATTGCTTTGTGCATGTCTCTCCATTGGTGTGTGTGTGTGTGTGTGTGTCTTAATCTTGTGCATGTGTGGATGGAGGTGAGTTGTGTGCATGTTGGGGAGCGTATGTTGGAATACGTGTTATCTGTTTTGGTCTTCTTGTAAGCATGTGTGGTGTGTTGGTTGTGTCCAAGTCTCCAGGTGCCAGTCTATGTTTGTGTATATGGGAATGCATATGTGCATGAATGTCGTCTTCTTCTTGTCCTTGCTTTTTTTTGTTATCATTGCTGCTTTGCATTTTTGGATCATTAAACTCCTGTCCTTTTGCACCTTACCTTTTGTGGTCCACTGCCTTGCATTCTGGGTCCATTTCCACCTGTTGATGACGTATATCGTAACAAGATTTAGCATTTCTGATGTGTGTTGTACATGTATTTCTAAACTGTTTATAAGCTTCCCAATCAGCAGGATGTTTTGTAGATCAATACTTCCTCATGCTTTATCCCTAAAAAGATGCAACGTTTGCCGTTCACCAGGGAGATGGTGACCTTTGACCTTGATCACTGTAAGAGGGCATGATTGTTAATAACTACAAATCTCATCATAAAATAGTCCCATCCTCATTCATGTAAGGTGGTAGTTTCAGTCAACTCCAATTAATATTTAGCAGGTCAGTACTATAATTATCACAATTGAATGATTTAAAATGAACTAGTAATAAATTTAGGGGGCAGATGAGAAATTGTAGTTTCCCCATCGACAGTAGTGATGCATGTGATCACCGAAACAGTCAGACAGGACACCAGATTCCAAAAAATCTATTGGGATGAGTTACTAATATCCAGTCAAGAAGAGATTTAGACTGAAGATGAATTCTTGTTGGTTCATTGATAAGCTGAGTGAAATTAGTGCTGTTAAAGATGTTTCGGTCCTAGCTGATGATGCCGCTAAACCAGTTCAATATTGAATTACCCATCAAAATCATTTCACTTGCTTGATTAAAGGATGTAACAGTAGGTAAAATGTTTTTTACAGAATCAAAAGGAGGATTTGGAGGTCTACAATTGTTACCTATTATAAATGTTTATTTTCATGTAAAATCAGTTCAAAATTGACTGGTTTCTCCTTTGGAAAAACAGGATATGATTGAAAATTTAAGGATACAAAGTGGCCACTCCACCTCCTCTAGAGCCTCTGTCCGCTCTGAACCAAGTATTAATTTTCCAAAGAAATATCATTGTCTGAGTTTTAGTAGAAGAAAGCCATGTTTCAGATATATAATTATGCTTGGTTTATTGTAGGTAAGCCAAGTCCTAAGCTGGTCAATTTTAGGAAAAAAGATCCTAAATGTTTACATGAATAATGTAAAGACCATTAACCATGATCAAAGAGAGAAAAATAAATTGGAGAAGTTATACAGAGGAAAGAGAGAACTTCAAAGAACATGATAGCAATAGCCCACACAAGCAACAATCACAACTGCAACACATACAAACATGCAAACATACACAGCAAACCCTATACACACTAAACACACACAACAAAAACAATAATTCAAGCTGAAACGTAGATAGCATGTTGCCAACTCTCTGAAAAATAAATAAGGGACACCTCACCGACAGGGCTGACCGACCATTGTCTTCACCCTTCCCAGCGTCTGTGTGAAACAATTTTTAACCATTTGACTGTTGACTTGACCCTGAATTTAAGTAGATGCATACATGCATTTGTTCTGGTATGAACACGTGGAAAACAAATTATTATTCAGCAATTTATTTTTAGTGCAAAATACATTTTCATTCACAATTTCAATATGAGCATTCTGTCCTGCTTCAAAACATAAAATAAAAAAATATTTCTTTAAAAATAAATCTTTCTCTGTAGTGTTATTGCTTACCTTAAAATTGTATAAATTAACAAAAAAAAAACAATAGAAAAATTGCATCATCCAAAACAATGTAACAGTGCACATTTACACATTTAGTGTAATAAAAAGTGCAAAAAATAAAGTCTAAAAAGTAAACAATACTCATGCCATGCCTCAAGGCCATGACTGTAGGCTATAGTTAGGCTCCAAAAGTATGAACTTTTAACCAATAAACTATAGTTTATGTGTAGTATATCAACTACCTGTAAAGCAGTGAGGCATGCTATTTATCTGTTTGAGACCCAAGAAATGTGTATGGTTGCTTGTAGGCCGCATGTATGTGATGTGTATCTACAGTTTAATGTGTATCTTTATTATTATTCATCTATATTACTTGTAACATTATGTATTATTTATTCAATGTAATATTACAAAATATGGACCATAACAATATTCATATAAATATTCAGCAGTTGTATGTCAATTGAAAACATGTTTCCACTTAAGTTGAGCAGACACTGTACAGTATTTTCAATCGTTGTACTTGGCTCCAGCTCAAACTGTGTGACAAAACCGCAGGGTGTAAATGTTCAGAGCGCACGATTTATGTTCTCACACTACAGCCCGATGCTCTGATGCGATCTGACTACTCACATTTTACGTTGAAAAAAAATACACGTCGGACTCGTGTTTCCGGATGCAAAATATAAACAGAAGCTTTTTTTTTTTTTTCAAACTTTATTTACATTTTTACAAAAACTCTCGATGGGAGACATCAAAGTTTTAACAAAAATAAAAATACAAGACTTTAAATGACTTGAAGATAATGGGGAAAAAAAGAAACAGAAGCTGCCCCCAAAGAGATGATCACTGGTTATGCTCTCTCTGGTGTTTGCACAGGCACAGTGCGAGAGATGCTTGTAGCGCTGCTTCAACAGCGCGTAAGCCTCACGATGGGCAACCAGAATATGGATGGATGGATAAATGAGATTTGTGAGGTCTGTTAGAAAAGTATCCAAACTTTTTTTTTTTTCAAAAACCTGATGGATTTGAATCACGTGTGCTTGCATGAGCAAACCTTGAACCTTCGTGCGCATGCGTGAATTTTTTCACGCCTGCCGATTGCGTCAGTTGCTGGCAAGCAGCATTTGTGTGATGTGGTTTGTAGTGCTCTCGGCGGTTTTTCATTGCAAGGAAAATGACGGAACGACTAGAGCAGCGCTATTGCATTAAATTTTGCCAGAAACTGGGCAACAGCCAGGTGGAAACCATTCGGATTATTCAGACGGCTTTTGGTGATGATCCTATGGGCGTCACACAGATTAAGGAGTGGTACAACTGGTTTAAAGACGTCTGCACAATGGTGGAGAGCGAGCCGCGCTCCGGTCGGCCATCAACATGCTGAAATTGTTGTGGCTGGCGTGCCTGGCTGGCTTTTGTTTGTCTTTTGTTTCTGTCTTTTGGTTTTCCTTCCAGGTGGTGCGCATTTGGGACTGAGTGGCTGTGTAGCTGAGTTTATCAGGACCTCACCCTGATCACCTGAGGCTGATCACGTGCAGCTCGTCAGGACTCACAGCTGTGGTGCATCTACACGGATTGGAACATGGTGGCATTTAAGTCTGGAGTGCACAGTGTGTGTTGGCCAGAGACTCGACCTTGTGACCAGACACATTGCACTCAAGGTCACCAAAACAAATCCCAGGATTATCTGTATGTTGATTTTTCCACAACATTTAACAATGCGATGAGAAATTTGATCACAAGCTCAGTATAATGATTGTGATTGATTGATATGTGTTCGTGATGAAGTCATAATATGACATCACAACATGCTGTCTGATGTCTTTCATTCCAAACAGTTTTGTGAGGATCATTTATAAATGTTAATGATTGGGTTGAAATTGAGGGAAATTGCATATTTCACTATGTTAAAGCCACAAAATTAACAAGTCAGAATCAACATCTGGCCAACAATAAAGGTTCTTCACCTGTGTTGGTCATTTAAACTCACTTTGTGATTCTGAGTTATCCTGCTAAGAGGCAAACAGAGAGACAAACAAGAGCGCAGAGGAAACAACTCTTTATAAAAAGGGGATTCTCCTTTGGTTGATCCACAAATGAAAGATCTACCTGGCCTGTTGTCAAATGCAAGCACAGAATTTCTTTTTGAACTCTGTTGAATTCAGAACTTGTCTCTAAAGAATCCAGCGCCGTTTATCAGGACGTGCTACATTTTACCTTGACACATCTAAATGAAGTTGTGGTTATGGCGAAAGCGAGATTAACTGTTTTCTTCTCTCGCTGATGAAATCCTGATACTCCACTCCTGCTGTTCTTCAGTGGCAGTGAGTTTTGTTTTATCTGACATGATCTGAAACCACAAAGTCATTAATTTTAGGGTTCTGCGTATTTATTTATTTTTCTCCCGCCCCTCCTGCTGTGGACTGAATTGCTCTATGTATCCCCATTTCTAGGATTGATAATGTGCAATTCACCACTTGGAAACAATACGGCGTCTCTGACACACCTCTCTAAAACAAATGGTATCTTTCCTGCTCGAGGCCGTCTGATAGACACAGAGTGAGATTGGTTCTGTTGAATAAGAGATGAATCTCTGTGGGTGTCACCGTGCCGTCACGACCTCTGAAATATCATTATCTACAGGGAGAGGGGTTAACTTCTCTAATATAGCTTGAATGCAAGAGTGAAGTGCCACAAGTGAGCATGTGCCTGCTTTATTAGTGGTATATCTCAGACAAATATGTGAATTTTTTCATTTGGTGTGCATAAACTGTTTCCTGCAAAAATGATGTGCAGCCTGAGGGATAATTACAACAGCTCAGTTTGCAAATTCACAAAAAACAAATGAAAAAAAAAAAAAAAACACAAGGGAATTTAATCGTGCTTGAAACATCCAGCAAGTGGTTCATACAATCCCAAAAAAACATCTACTGCATCGTGTGCTTTATTTTTATAATATGAGTACATTTTGTATTGTGACCAGTATTTTTGTCTGTGTGGCTTCTAAGAGCTTTTATTTCCATTAAATGGGTCAAAAATGGATTCTTATCTGACAATTTCCGCCAAACATGGCTGTTGTTTTTTTTTGGGGGGGGGGGGAGTGGGGGGCTGAATATCATAATCCAACTATAATTTATATTGCTTTTGTGTACGTTTGTTGCCATCCGGCATTATTCTGCCAACTGCTCTGCTGACACGGGTCCAATTGCCGCCATAGTCTGCCAAGAAATGCATTATGATCATGGATTTCTGTTGACATTTTCTGCATCTCAAGCGCTGGCCGATTTACAACCCCAATTCCAATAAAGTTGGGACGTTGTGTGAAATGTAAATAAAAACAGAATACAATGATTTGCAAATCCTCTTCAACCTATATCAATTGAATACACCACAAAGACAAGATATTTAATGTTCAAACTGATAAACGTTATTGTTTTTGTGCAGATATTTGCTCATTTTGAAATGAATGCCTGCAAACACGTTTTAAAAAAAGCTGGGGCAGTGGTATGTTTACCACTGTGTTACATCACCTTTCCTTCTAACAACACTCAATAAGCGTTTGGGAACTGAGGACACTAATTGTTGAAGCTTTGTAGGTGGAATTCTTTCCCATTCTTGCTTGATGTACAACTTCAGTTGTTCAACAGTCTGGGGTCTCCGTTCGTATTTTGCGCTTCATAATGCGCCACACATTTTCAATGCAGGTCTGGACTGCAGGCAGGCCAGTCTTGTACCCGCACTCTTTTACTACAAAGCCACGCTGTCATAACACGTACAGAATGTGGCTTGGCATTGTCTTGCTGAAATAAGTAGGGACGTCCCTGAAAAGACGTTGCTTGGATGGCAGCATGTGTTGCTCAAAAACCTGGATGTACCTTTCAGCATTGATGCTGCCATCACAGATGTGTAAGTTGTCCATGCCATGGGCACTAACACACCCCCATACCATCACAGATGCTGGCTTTTGAACTTTGCACTGGTAACAATCTGGATCATTGTTTTCCTCTTTTGTCCGGAGAACGCAACGTCCATGATTTCCAAAAACAATTGAAATGTGGACTCATCAGCACACTTTTCCACTTTGTGTCTGTCCATTTCAAATGAGCTCTGGCCCAGAGAAGGCGGTGGCGTTTCTGGATGTTGTTGATGTATGGCTTTCACTTTGCATGGTAGAGATTTTAACTTGCACTTGTAGATGCAACAACAAACTGTGTTAACTGACAATGGTTTTCTGAAGTGTTCCTGAGCCCACGCAGTAAGATCATTTACACAATGATGTCGGTTTTTAATGCAGTGCAGGTCAGGGATCGAAGGTTACGGGCATTCAGTGTGGTTTTCGGAATTGCTGCTTATGTGTAGAAGGTTCCCCAGACTCTCTGAATCTTCTAATTATATTATGGACTGTAGATGATGGAATCCCTAAATTCCTTGCAATTGAACATTGAGAAACATTGTTCTTAAACTGTTGGACTATTTTTTTTTCACCCAGTTGTTCACAAGTGGTGATCCTCGCCCCATCTTTGCTTGTGAATGGCTGAGCCTTTTGGGGATGCTCCTTTTATACCCAATCATGACACTCACTTGTTTCCAATTAGATGTTCTTTGAGCATCCATCAACTTTCCCAGTCTTTTGTTGCCCCGTCCCAACTTTTTGAAATGTGTTGCAGGTAGGGTTGAGCCGGATACTCATTTCAGACGATAATCCGGTATGAATAAAGCATTTTTGATGAGCACGAGCATGATCCGGATAAAACTCGTCAATATCTCTGTTCGTGCTAAAGGAAAATCCTGATTGGCTAACTGACTGTCTTCATGCTTTGTGATTGGCCAGTCACACACAGCGCCCGCCCCGTCCTACACAGACACGTCTCACTGTTGCTTCTCACACACACCGACAGGAACTGATCTCTCTCTGTGTTTGGTTTGACAGCTAACATTGCTGTGCTCCGTAATTTTTCTTCAATTCGCCTCTGTTTTGGTTTGTATGGTATTTAAACTTACTTGGTGAACTTGTTTCGTAACGTACACAGTACATTTGACAAGACAGAGCTGAAAGCGGCTGGTGTTGTGTCGCTCACTGCCTCCACTCCGGTCGGGTTTATTTTTAACTGTTTGTTTGCTGGCTGGTGATATAAGTCAGTTGGAAAACTTTGCTTGTACTGAATGCGGTGCTTTTGAGAAGAATACAGTGAACAAGGCTGACATATTATTTCCCTGTTTGCCATCACTGGATGTTTGCATGAATCACCAAGTTCACACAGATCATTAAAAAATAAACAGTCTTAGAACAACCTCTCTCTCTCTGTCACACACACGTGCACACGGACACACAGCACAGACACCTTAATCAAAATGCCAACAACATTAGGTAGTAAAAATAAATAAATAATTGAAAAAAAATACACAGTTTGATCATAAATTAAAATAATAAAATAATAATAATAAAGAAATTGTGTTGAGTATGACAACTCTTGTTCATGCATACTTAGTTCATAATTTCCTACTACACTGAATGTCAATTCTGAGGCTGTTCTATAATATGATTCATACACTTAATAATATTCATGTTCTGAGTTTATAAAAAACTTGTTCTAAAATAGTTCCTTTAATATTGTGATCAAAAACATTGAATTCTGAGGCTGTTCTGTAAATATTCATTCATACACTTAAGAATATTCATGTTCTGAGTTTATAAAAAACTTGTTCTGTAAAATAGGTCTCTTACTTTTGTGATCAAAATCATTGATTTGAATCTCAATGTTGAGGCTGTTCTGTAATAGGACGCCCCACAATGGTGCACGGCGCGCCGCGCTCCGAGCCGCCATCGAGAGGCAGAAAACACCACATCATTTCTAAACGGATGGCTGTGTGGAGCCGGGACTGTCGTGAGCAATTTCCCTGGTTATCACAAGAGCTGGACATCAGCCATTTTCCGGCAGATTTCACTTTTAACAAGAGATTTTGTCATGGAAAGCCGCGCGGAGGCTTCACGCGTCAGGACCGATTCGCTGATTGAGCGAGAGGGCGGCCCGGAGCGCGGCGCGCCGTGCACCATTGTGGGGCGTCCTTAAAGCTGTAGTAACAGTCCTTATTCTCTGTGAAGCCCATAAAATTTTCACCGAAAGCCAGATAAATTTTTCGAATGGTTTCCAGCTGCTTGTCTCTAACAGTTTCTGAAAAAATTCTGATGGAAAAAAGCCCAAATCATTCCGCCATTTCCTCGCAATGAAACAACGACGAGAGGGGTGGAGCAGTGCTCACTCAAAGCCTGCCCACAGGCGAATGATGCAACCGACAGGCGTGGAAAAACTCACGCATGCGCACGAAGGTTCAAGCTTGGCTGACGTAAAAACATATGAATCAAATCCATATAGTTTTTGAAAAAAATAAAAAGGTACAATACTTTTCTCACACACCTCGTACAGCAACTTCTGATCAATCCAGATCAATTTCAGACTTAAAATAATGTACAGCTGTAAGCCCCATCCTTTGGGTTAAACCACGCCCACTTCTGGTTTAGTCCCCACCACTCTGAGTACAGATACAGATCATTTAGATGGTTGAACAAATACAGATACAGATAGTGGTGTACTCGCTTATCCCTAGTTGCAGACAACCATTTCAAAATGAGCAAATATTTGCACAAAAACAAAATGTCTGTCAGTTTGAACATTAAATATCTTGTCTTTGTGGTGTATTCAGTTGAATATAGGTTGAAGAGGATTTGCAAATCATTGTATTGTTTTTATTTACATTTACACAACGTCCCAACTTCATTGGAATTGGGGTTGTATTTTTTATGTACCTCCAAGGCTTCATCTTTGCCACCATGATTGTTTTGTTTTTTTTCCTATTTATTTCATTCATTTAAAAGCAGAAAAGCAGAAATGAGTACATTACAAGACACTGAATGAAAAGGAGCAGAGAGAAGAACATGTCTTATACGAGGTCTGTTAGAAAAGTATCCGACCTTTTTTTTTTTTCAAAAACCATATGGATTTGAATCACGTGTGATTGCATCAGCCAAGCTTGAACCTTCGTGCGCATGCGTGAGTTTTTTCACGCCTGTCGGTTGCGTCATTCGCCTGTGAGCAGGCTTTAAGTGAGGTGTGGTCCACCCCTCTCGTCTATTTTTTATTGCAAATAAATGTCTGAATGATTTGGATCCTTGCTGCATCAATTTTTTTTCCAGAAACTGTGAGAGACCTCCAGGTGGACACAGTTTGGAAAATTAATATGGCTTTCAGGGACGATTTTATGGGGATTACACAGATTAAGGAGTGATCCAGACGGTTTAAAGACCGCCCACAACTGCTGAGAGCGCGACACACTCCCAGCCCCCATCGACAGGCTGACACCCCGCTGGAACAACCAGATCATTTCCAACGTGAAGGCTTTGTTGATCCGGGACCTCGTCTAACTTTCACAAAAAGGCTGAAGATGTGGACATCAGCACTTTTTCGGTACATTCCACCGTTACAGGAGTTTTTTCATGGAAAGAAAAGCGGAGGGACGCGCCACGGAGCCGTTCATTACGCAGGACAAAACCACCTCGGTGTTGGTCTCACAGGACAGCTTAAAGGTGGATTTCTTTTCTTTCCATGAATCGGAAATGTCGAATGTTTTGTTCTGAATCCATACTGAGCATTATTTAAAATATGATGTTTCTCAATGAATTTGTCCAACCTTGTCACAAAAACGTTTTCCATAATTTTAGAAACTGTGGAAGCAATGACACTGGCCTGTAATTTGAAAAATTATGTTTGTCTCCATTTTATATAATGGGACTACCTTGGCAATTTTCATTTCGTCTGGGAAAATTCCTGTTGACAGAGACAGATTACAAATGTAAGTGAATGGTTCAATAACAATTTCTATTATACTTTTTACAGTCATCATGTCTAAATCTTCATAGTCAGTTGATCTTTTGCTTACACAGTTTTTTACAATATTTCTTATTTCTTTTTCCACATTGTCAAGGAAATACTATTGACCGTATTTACATGTGTATTTAATTTATCTTCTACTATTAGTTTATTTCCCACCAGACTTGATCCCACATTTGAAAAATAATCATTAAACTCATTTGCAACTTCTTTTATGTCAATATCTCTTTATTTTCCTTGACAAAGTAATTTGGAAAAGTTGATTTCACCTCCATCACTTTTAATCAACTATTTATAATTCCCCATGTGCCTTTATATTATCTTTACTCTTATTTAATTGTTCACTATAATAATCTTTTTTTGTTTTCCTAATTATTGTCAATAGTTTATTTTTATATTTTTTGTAATCTGTGTTTCTGTTTCCTTTGTATTTTTAAAAGCACCTATATAAATAGTTTTTTCTTTACACAAGCATTTTTTTATTCCCCTTAGTCAGCCATGGTTTATTTACTCTTTTCTTACAAATTTTTATTAATTACAGTTTTTCTTATATTTATTTTTTATATTTTTTTATTTTTTTATTATAGGATTCATGATATGCACAATGTTGCTAATGTTGTGTTCAAACACTCAGAAGGTCGGACATTCCATCCTCTAGCTCAGAGGTAAATGCCCAAGGTTCATTCGGAAACTCGTGAGACTACATTAGTAATGTAAAGGTCCTTTCCATTTAAAAGAAACAAGAACAGAAATGGGTTTTTTCTTAAACCTCTAAAAATATTTGTTTCTTTGTTTGCTTACTTGTTCACATCACATCAGGCTCTATGAAGTGTTTTTAGCTCCAAATTTAATGTCTGCTTTTAAAACAGTTTCTGACCTGCAAGCTAAAATGCAGAAATAAATACTCTGTTTACTTCATTATCAAACAAATTCGAAAAACATTAAATACACTTCCACTGGGGTCGACGTGACATAAAATTCAGAATGATAGTCTGATGTACTAATATAATCATAATTACATCATTGTAATACATGCAAATAAATCATGCATTAGCATCCAATTTGGAATCTGGGTTTAATTCTTTCATATTTCACTTCACTCAAGGTTGCAAAGGCACTGAATCATAATCACTTAGAGTGGATACAGGCTAGTTGCAAGCATCCCTCCAGTGGCTTAGAGTTGGTTGAGGAAAACAGAGAGGATGAGATGATATATTGAATATTCTCCTTCAGTGTTCAGTGTAACATTTGTAATGAACTCCCTACGGTTCGGGATGCAGAACGCGCTGTTGTATGTCTTGATCTTTTGTCTGAGCACAGCCCTCCTTAAATTATATCAAACTGATGTTGTTTGAATCGGACAAATGATTGATGGGTTTATATTTTGTGTGATGTCTTTCTATTGGTACCAGGCTTAAATGGTAGTATTCACACAAATTCAGTAAGTCCATATTAATATCACTCACACTTGCATTGGATATAATCACGTGTCCCATCTCTTTGTGTTACTAACAGGGATGCAACCGTCGCCTGAAAGGTTTGCACTGTCCCGATGCTGGCAAACCCTGCAAACCCTGCCTCGACGCAGCCAAAGCCTGCACTTGAAACAGCGTCTGCAAGAAGCAACGTTCTACCTACATCTCCACCTGCAGCAAGGGGGACCAAACAAGGGGGAAACCTGCAACCGAAAGCGCTGCCACAAGGCGCTGAGGCAGTTCCTGGACCGGGTGCCCACCGAGTTTAGCCACCGGCTGCTGTTCTGCCATGCCAACATGAAGGCTGCTCTGAAAGACGCAGACAGACCATCGTGCCTGACTGCTCCTTCAAAGATAAGGTCAGACCCAACTGTCTGGAGCTACGGAGGGTCTGCCGGCAGGACCCACTGTGCAGGTGAAGGGAGTGGGGACAACTCAACATTTCTGACCGTGGATGTTTTATGTGTGTTGTGTGTGTGTGTGTGGATTAGTATAATTTTACTTTTTGGGTTGAGCACATGAGATGAGCTCCCACTAAACACACTCTGAGGATTTATTATCATCTCTGTATATGCATGGAGGATGAGGAACAAAGAAAATTAAATCGAAGAGTCCTGTTTGATGGAAATTTCTGTCATCCCTTAGCAGTCTAAAGTTTTATATCTCGCTGCTGTAACTTTGCCAGGGAAGTAATTATACTTTCAGGGAAACCGTGGCTATTAGACATGGGATGAAGATGTGAGGCTAAGTTTGAAGGGACACCGCTCAATTAAGCCGAACAAACATTAGTGGATCACTTTGGCTGCATGGGGCCTCTGTTGGATTCAGGCGGCCACATTCAATTCACACCTACCCATCCGTGACATGTCTCTTTGTGTTAACGCTTCTGAGAGCAGGTGAAAAACAGCAGTCCTACCATCAGCCCAATCAGCTGTCAAGATCTTTTTTACCCCCCCACCAGAACTGGATGACAGGTCTGGCCATCAATCGGCTCCACATTCAGGGCAGTTGACGCAGATATGCTCTGCGTTCATTAGTCTAATAGCACAAAAAAAATGTGGGGCATTTGAATAATTCTAACCATTTAAAAGCTCATTGTGAGCCTAATGGAGTCTGACCAAGTGATAGACCATTGAAAGCCCACTGCTAAAAATAACGCCTGTGCTTAGAACAATCAAAAGGGAAAAGTTTTGGCTTCTTTTCTGCTTCAGAAGACCACAGATGATTAGGCAGCCGACTGTGAAAGAGTTATAGGTTGATTACACCAAGTAGCTGTCCAACATTCGCAGACATGGGAGGTGATAGTGCCTTATCGGTTCGTTACCTGCAGTAACTGCCTGAAAATTAGAGACCAGCTACTTATTCAGTAAAGTACATTCCCATAATATGGCATGTTTGGAGGGATTTGTTTACTTCATTGTGGAAGTCATACCACACGTTGCATCCAAGAAAAGTGTTTGAGACACATTTGGTGGGTTAACCCTTATGGATCCAGAAACAAAGAAATATTGATACGGAAGTGCTGGTGAGTCCATGGAACCCTGAGCGTTAGCAACCAAGCCCTAGCCACCCGGAAGCAGAAAAACTGCAGTTCCTTGAATGGCTGTTTGAGGCTGGCTCCAAAAGACAACAGATTGCCGTAGACGCGCCGCCATCTTGTCTGCAAATATAGGTAGGGCTGTACAGGGAGGGTAATATTAGCAATTTACAGCAGGCCACGGAGCAGGTGATTAGAGACCCCGCAAGGCTCATGACAAATGTGGGTGTGGAATCCATTAGCTTAGCGGGGAAATTAGTGCAGAAAATCCACTATGGTGATAGTGCAGTTTATCTGCCAGGGAGGCCTGCTTCCATAGATGTGTCTATAAAAATCATAGAGGGATATGCTTTGCAAACTTAATACCCATTACGACCAGTGATGCCGGTAACGCGTTACTTAGTAACGCGTTACTCTAATCTGACCACTTTTTTTAGTAACGAGTAATCTAACGCGTTAATCTTTCCAAATCAGTAATCAGATTAAAGTTTCTTCTCCATGTCACTGTGCGTTACTATTATTTTTCATTGTGGGTCGATAACAGCATTAAACTTGGTCCGTGGGCAGGAGGTCGGGGTTCGACTGAACTGCCCACTTTAAGCGAGCTGTGAGCTTTTAATCCGCGGTTTTTTGCAGCTGCTCGACTCGTCCTCACCTCTTAAAGCGCGGTGATCAGCACACCTGCACTGAACTTTACAAAGACATTTTAATACTTTTTTCCTCCTTTATTTAGAATTCTGAGCTGAGCCGCTCTGTATCTGGTCGTTAAAAACAGCTGATCCTCCGCGACGCGTCAACAACTAACACTATTTTCCACTCAAATGCACCTAAACTCTCTTTCTGAGGACCACATGATGTGAAAACGCAATAAAACTTTCTTACCTGTAAATCTGGTCATGTTTTCTGCATAAATAAATGTTATCCATTCTTTGTGCTCAAACGCCAAAGCAGGGGCGAATCTAGATGGAATGGGGGCGTGGGGCAAGGATGTGCCCCCTCCCCCACAACACCCCTAGATTAAAGGTGCAATTTTGAAGCCGTTTTTTTACTACAACTAATATTGCTTAAAATAATAATTTCGACAAGTAAAATGTTTAGAGAGAATTTAAATGTTAGAAAAATGTTAGAATTTAATAGTTACCTTTATAAACAATGTAGGCTCGAATTGCAAGTTTTACTGTTACAGTGCTGTCAACAGTTAAATATGAGGTCAAGAAAGACGTCTTTATTTTACTTTTTATAAAACAAGTATTTATTTTCATTGAAGTCAAGAAAGGGTGACTATAAAGTGAGTTTTGGCAAAACAGGTATCATTGTCATGTTGAGGTGGCAGAGGGTTGTTGTCGGCAGCTGGGAAAAGTAACTAAAAAAGTAACTAGTAATCTAACTTAGTTACTTTTACAATTGAGTAATCAGTAAAGTAACTAAGTTACTTTTACAATTGAGTAATCAGTAAAGTAACTAAGTTACTTTTTCAAAGTAACTGTGGCAACACTGATTACGACATTGGATGATGTTGAAATTGAGGATGGCCCATTGGCTGTAAAAGCAATATCAAAGATTTCGTGTCTGCTACCTACAACACGCGTAGAATGTCTCAAACCTAAACCTACTTCTAGGCACCTTATATATGTTACTCTGGAACCACCCCTAAATCCAAACAGTTCAACTGTCAACCCCAGTGATGTCCTAGTCTGGATCTCATTAGCATAAGATCACTGTCCTCAAAATCATTGTTGATTAATGATCTAATTATTGATCATTACTTAGATATGATTGGGTTATGTGACACCTGTCTTAAACCTACAGCTGTCCTCCCCTTAAATGAGGCCTGCCCACCAGCATATACATTTAGTCACGTCCCTCGTTATGTGAAGCAAGGCGGGGGTGTTGCTCTTATTTATAAATCTAGGTTTAGCTTATTAGCTGTTGGGGTCACAAATATAACTTGCTTGAGCATCTGATTCTCCTGGAAATATCCTGGATCTGGTTCTCACACGTGGTATTGCTGTCACGAATATTGACATCATGCTTCTTACATCAGTGGTGTCTGATCACTCACTTATTAGGTTTACAGTTTTGCTGCTGTGTTTAGTGGAAGAACAACATTATATATCACTATGTCGATGCATCAACTCCTCAACTAAGACTGAACTCAAAGCTAGACTGCCTGATGTCTTAGCTTTAGATTTGGCAAATACCCACTCAGTAGACAGTCTTGTGGATAGTTTAAACTCAGTGCCCAAAACTACACTTGACATGATTGCGCCACCTGTGTTAAAACCACGCTTCTGGGGAAAACCTGGTCTTGTTAGGAGAGATGGCATCCATCCCACTTTGGATGGAGTAGCTCTCATTTCTAGAAATCTGGACAATTTTCTTAAATCCTCCAAACCGTGACTATCCAGGGTTGGGACCAGGAAGCAGAGTTGTAGTCTTACACACCTCTCTGCAGCTTCTCTCCCCCTGCCATCCCCTCATTACCCCATCCTCATAGAGACGGTGTCTGATCCCAGACCACCAATAACCAGCAAAAATCTATTTAAGCATAAAAATTCAAAAAGAAAAAATAATATAGCACCTTCAACTGCACCACAGACTAAACAGTTAAATGTGGTCTATTAAACATTAGGTCTCTCTCTTCTAAGTCCCTGTTGGTAAATGATATAATAATTGATCAACATATTGATTTATTCTGCCTTACAGAAACCTGGTTACAGCAGGATGAATATGTTAGTTTAAATGAGTCAACACCCCTGAGTCACACTAACTGTCAGAATGCTTGTAGCACGGGCCGAGGTGGAGGATTAGCAGCAATCTTCCAGTCCAGCTTATTAATTAATCAAAAACCCAGACAGAGCTTTAATTCATTTGAAAGCTTGACTCTTAGTCTTGTCCATCCAAATTGGAAGTCCCAAAACCAGTTTTATTTGTTATTATCTATCGTCCACCTGGTCGTTACTGTGAGTTTCTCTGTGAATTTTCAGACCTTTTGTCTGACTTAGTGCTTAGCTCAGATAAGATAATTATAGTGGGTGATTTTAACATCCACACAGATGCTGAGAATGACAGCCTCAACACTGCATTTAATCTATTATTAGACTCTATTGGCTTTGCTCAAAATGTAAATGAGTCCACCCACCACTTTAATCATATCTTAGATCTTGTTCTGACTTATGGTATGGAAATAGAAGACTTAACAGTATTCCCTGAAAACTCCCTTCTGTCTGATCATTTCTTAATAACATTTACATTTACTCTGATGGACTACCCAGCAGTGGGGAATAAGTTTCATTACACTAGAAGTCTTTCAGAAAGCGCTGTAACTAGGTTTAAGGATATGATTCCTTCTTTATGTTCTCTAACACCATATACCAACACAGTGCAGAGTAGCTACCTAAACTCTGTAAGTGAGATAGAGTATCTCGTCAATAGTTTTACATCCTCATTGAAGACAACTTTGGATGCTGTAGCTCCTCTAAAAAAGAGAGCTTTAAATCAGAAGTGCCTGACTCCGTGGTATAACTCACAAACTCGTAGCTTAAAGCAGATAACCCGTAAGTTGGAGAGGAAATGGCGTCTTACTGATTTAGAAGATCTTCACTTAGCCTGGAAAAAGAGTCTGTTGCTCTATAAAAAAGCCCTCCGTAAAGCTAGGACATCTTTCTACTCATCACTAATTGAAGAAAATAAGAACAACCCCAGGTTTCTTTTCAGCACTGTAGCCAGGCTGACAAAGAGTCAGAGCTCTATTGAGCTGAGTATTCCATTAACTTTAACTAGTAATGACTTCATGACTTTCTTTGCTAACAAAATTTAACTATTAGAGAAAAAATTACTCATAACCATCCCAAAGACGTATCGTTATCTTTGGCTGCTTTCAGTGATGCCGGTATTTGGTTAGACTCTTTCTCTCCGATTGTCCTGTCTGAGTTATTTTCATTAGTTACTTCATCCAAACCATCAACATGTTTATTAGACCCCATTCCTACCAGGCTGCTCAAGGAAGCCCTACCATTATTTAATGCTTCGATCTTAAATATGATCAATATATCTTTGTTAGTTGGCTATGTACCACAGGCTTTTAAGGTGGCAGTAATTAAACCATTACTTAAAAAGCCATCACTTGACCCAGCTATCTTAGCTAATTATAGGCCAATCTCCAACCTTCCTTTTCTCTCAAAAATTCTTGAAAGGGTAGTTGTAAAACAGCTAACTGACCATCTGCAGAGGAATGGTCTATTTGAAGAGTTTCAGTCAGGTTTTAGAATTCATCATAGTACAGAAACAGCATTAGTGAAGGTTACAAATGATCTTCTTATGGCCTCAGACAGTGGACTCATCTCTGTGCTTGTCCTGTTAGACCTCAGTGCTGCTTTTGATACTGTTGACCATAAAATTTATTACAGAGATTAGAGCATGCCATAGGTATTAAAGGCACTGCGCTGCGGTGGTTTGAATCATATTTTATCTAATAGATTACAATTTGTTCATGTAAATGGGGAATCTTCTTCACAGACTAAAGTTAATTATGGAGTTCCACAAGGTTCTGTGCTAGGACCAATTTTATTCACTTTATACATGTTTCCCTTAGGCAGTATTATTAGACGGTATTGCTTAAATTTTCATTGTTACGCAGATGATACCCAGCTTTATCTATCCATGAAGCCAGAGGACACACACCAATTAGCTAAACTGCAGGATTGTCTTACAGACATAAAGACATGGATGACCTCTAATTTCCTGCTTTTAAACTCAGATAAAACTGAAGTTATTGTACTTGGCCCCACAAATCTTAGAAACATGGTGTCTAACCAGATCCTTACTCTGGATGGCATTACCCTGACCTCTAGTAATACTGTGAGAAATCTTGGAGTCATTTTTGATCAGGATATGTCATTCAAAGCGCATATTAAACAAATATGTAGGACTTGCTTTTTTGCATTTACGCAATATCTCTAAAATTAGAAAGGTCTTGTCTCAGAGTGATGCTGAAAAACTAATTCATGCATTATTTCCTCTAGGCTGGACTATTGTAATTCATTATTATCAGGTTGCCCTAAAAGTTCCCTAAAAAGCCTTCAGTTAATTCAAATGCTGCAGCTAGAGTACTAACGGGGACTAGAAGGAGAGAGCATATCTCACCCATATTGGCCTCTCTTCATTGGCTTCCTGTTAATTCTAGAATAGAATTTAAAATTCTTCTTCTTACTTATAAGGTTTTGAATAATCAGGTCCCATCTTATCTTAGGGACCTCGTAGTACCATATCACCCCAATAGAGCGCTTCGCTCTCAGACTGCAGGCTTACTTGTAGTTCCTAGGGTTTGTAAGAGTAGAATGGGAGGCAGAGCCTTCAGCTTTCAGGCTCCTCTCCTGTGGAACCAGCTCCCAATTCAGATCAGGGAGACGGACACCCTCTCTACTTTTAGATTAGGCTTAAAACGTTCCTTTTTGCTAAAGCTTATAGTTAGGGCTGGATCAGGTGACCCTAAACCATCCCTTAGTTATGCTGCTATAGACGTAGACTGCTGGGGGTTCCCATGATGCACTGTTTCTTTCTCTTTTTGCTCTGTATGCACCACTCTTCATTTAATCATTAGTGATCAATCTCTGCTCCCCTCCACAGCATGTCTTTTTCCTGGTTCTCTCCCTCAGCCCCAACCAGTCCCAGCAGAAGACTGCCCCTCCCTGAGCCTGGTTCTGCTGGAGGTTTCTTCCTGTTAAAAGGGAGTTTTTCCTTCCCACTATAGCCAAGTGCTTGCTCACAGGGGGTCGTTTTGACCATTGGGGTTTACATAATTATTGTATGGCCTTGCCTTACAATATAAAACGCCTTGGGGCAACTGTTTGTTGTGATTGGCGCTATATAAAAAAAAATTGATTGATTGATTGATTGATTGATTCCCCAAATCACAGTCACCTTGTTTCAAAGATTACCTGCGTGACCTCAAGCATAAGGCAAGAGGTTCTAGAACGGAAATGGCGTCGTTCAAAATTAGAAGTATTCCACCTTGCATGGCATGATGCTGTCTTAGATTATAAGCATGCATTACTGGCTACAAAGCCTACCTATTATTGATCAACATAAACAAGCATAACTCAAAGTTCTTCTTCAACCGGTGGCAACACTTATTCATGAACAACCACCTGTAGTATTCGATCTCCTTTTACAGCACAAGATTTCCTGGATTACTTTGAGAAGAAAATAGAAGACATTAGGTTAAACATATCCCAGCATTCCTTAACCCAGCCACTACACCCTGCTATTGAGGTGGGTGCCATTACTGAGGTATTTACCTAGATTTATAGAATTTGATAGTATCTCACTAGGCAAGCTTCTGAAACTCATAACGTCAACAAAAGCACAACCTGCTTATTTGATCCTATACCAACAACTGTTATGGACCTGTGGCCCACTCTTGGGCCAACTGTGCTGGAAATTATTAATCTTTCTTTAACTTCTGGATCTGTTCCTAAATGTTTCAAATCTGCAGTGATTAACCATTACTTAAGAAACCTAATCTTGACCTTAGTGTATTGAAAAGTATCGGCCAATGCTCTAAAATTCTGGAAAAAAGTGGTGTCACGGCAGCTCATGGACTATCTTAGTGAGAATAATCTCTTTGAGCCGCTGCAGTCTGCTTTTAGAAAATATCATTCCACAGAGACGGCTCTCACTAAAGTGGTGAATGAACTTCTGCTTACAATGGATTTGGACACCACTACGGTTCTGGTGCTATTAGATCTCAGTGCTGCATTTGCTACTGTGGATCATCATATTCTACTTGATAAGCTGGAAAATCATTTTGCGATTACTGGGAGTACCCTTGCATGACTGGCATCATACTTGACCAGTCGTTCTTACTGTGTTTTGTACAGTAACACTACCACTAACCTTAGTGACATGAAATTTGGGGTTCCACAGGGGTCTGTCTTAGGCCCCTGCTTTTTTCCTTTTATAAAGCACCCCTTGGGCACATATTACGGTGTTTTTGGATTACCTTTCACTGCCATGCTGATGATACTCAGTTTAACATGCTGATAACTGCTGGTAATCTCATTCACATAAAATCCTTCTAAGATTGCCTTGCATCAGTGAGAAGCTGGATGTCTAGAAACTTCCTACTTTAAACTCTGATAAACTGAAATGATGATTCTTGGTCCAGTGAGACATCGCATCAATTTGACCAGTAACGCTCAGCCTGTGTCATACATCACACTGACAAAGTGAGGAACCTTGGGGTAATTTTTGATTACAAATATTACGAGGGCTGCTTTCTTCCACCTGCGAAATATAGCGAAGATTCGTCCCATCCTGTCTATGGCTGATGCTGAGACCCTGATCCATGCTTTTATCTCTTCTAGTTTGGACTACTGCAATGTTTCTATTTTCTGGTTTACCGCAGTCTAGCATTTAGGGGTCCTCCAATTGGTTCAAAATGCTGCAGCCAGACTTGTGACACGAAGCAGAAAGTTTGACCACATTACACCCATTTTGAAATCCCTTCACTGGCTTCCTGTCCCCAGTGAGATCAGATTTTAAGGTTCTGCTGCTAGTCTATAAAATTGTTCATGGACTGGCACCTCCCTACCTAGCTGACCTAAAACCTTACTTACCAGCCTGGGCTTTGCATTTTCAGTCTGCAGGTCATAGAGCTTTCTCTTATCGTGCCCCTGTTCTGTGGAATGATCTTCCTGCGTCAATAAAACAATCAGATTCTGTGGAGACTTTCAAGTCCAGACTTAAGACACACTTATTTTCCCTTTTGTATGGCTAGCATACTGATATAGTTTGTCTTACGCTTTTTGCTCTTTTAATTGATTTTATTAGTAAACTGAGCGTGCCACGGCCTCAACTTTACCTAAATTCTGGGTCTTTTAGTGAAGCTTAGGGCTAGTGGCCGGCGATCACCTTAGTATTTCTTCTGTTTTTCTTGTTGATTAATGCTGGCAAATTATACAGTATTTCTTATCTTTCTGATGCCTGATTCTGTTTTTTTCTCTCTGTTTAAGGTGCAGCTCCATCCAGAGATGGGAGTTGTATTTGTGCTGGCGACCCTCCCGTCCTGTGCACCAACAGCATTTCCTGTATATTCGTTTTGTGAATTGTTCTGTAATTTATGTCTGTAGCATGGCACAAGCAGAGGGTCACCCTTTGAGTCTGGTCTGCTTGAGGTTTCTTCCTCAGAGGGAGTTTTTCCTTATCACTCTTGCTCTGGGGGTTAGTAAGGTTAGACCTTACTTGTGTGAAGTGCCTTGAGGCAACTCTGCTGTGATTTGGTGCTATATAAATGAAAATAAATTGAAAATAAATTGAAATTGTAGAAGCCAAAGACCTAAATAATTAAACTGCTCAACAGGTACGATTGGGGTATTATCCAAAGAAGTGAGAATGAGCTCACCTACTGATATAAAGCTTTTCTTGAATAACATTGAGTGAGATATTTTATATTATTAAGAAGCAATTTGTTAGCTTTAAGCCATAATTGAACTGAGTTAAAGTCATGTTGAAGCAAGTGCTGAATGTCAGCAATATTAGAACAATAAATAATAGTATCATCCGCATATAGTTGAATTTTACAGTCTTTGCAGGTGAGAGGAAGGTAATTAATAAAAATTGTAAATAAAAGAGGCCCAAGTGTAGAATCCTGGGGCACACCTTTATCTTCTTTTATCTATAGTTTGAAAGTCAGAGTGACTATTTTTGAAAAAACACATTGTTGACGGTGATGGAGATAAGAGTTGAACCAGAGAAGAGAAGACTTATTAAGACCAATCAAATGTAATTTGTCCAACAGTAGATAGTGATCAACCATGTCAAATGCCTTACTAAGGTCAATAAATAATGCACCAGTAGGTAAATTATTATCAAGGCCAGTAAAAGCATCATTAGTGAACTTCAATAAAGCAAAAGTTGTTGAAAAATATTTTCTAAATCCAGATTGAAATGGAGATAAACGATCATTGTCAGATAAATAATCTGATAGTTGGTTAAAAATTATTTTCTCAAAAACTTTGACAATGCTATTAGTAATTGATATTGGTCTGTAATTGTTTAAATCACTATGGTCACTGCCTTTGTGAAGCGGAATAATCCTTGCACATTTCCAGCCAGAGGGCACATCACAGGTGGACAAAGCTAAGTTGAAGAGGTCAGCTCATGGAAAGGAAAGAACATGACATGCAAGCTTAATAAACTTAGCTTCAATACCATCCGGACCTACACTTGAACTAGGGAAGAACCCATCAATGGCCCCCTCAACCTCAGCTGGGCTGACTTGTCCCAAACAAAATGAGCTATTACAAGATATCAAGGTATCAAAAGACAGGAAAGAGTTACCAGTAAATTGACCTTGAGGTGAACGGGAGAAGTGCTGACTGAAGACATTTGATATAGTCGAAGGATCTGAAGTATAATCATTATTATTAATAAGCATGTTTAAAGATGTAGAATCAAATTTAGCTAAGTTTTTTCCAGAAATGTCTTGGATTCTTAAAATTATTCGCTAAACAATTTTTATAGTAGTTAGATTTGTTGGAGTTCTGTTGGTGTGGTTCCTGCCCAGTGTCCACTTTTTATTTCTTTGTGCATGTCTCTCCATTGGTGTGTGTGTGTGTGTGTGTGTCTTAATCTTGTGCATGTGTGGATGGAGGTGAGTGTGTGCATGTGGGGGAGCGTATGTTGGAATACGTGTTATCTGTTTTGGTCTTCTTGTAAGCATGTGTGGTGTGTTGTTGTGTCCAAGTCTCCAGGTGCCAGTCTATGTTTGTGTATATGGGAATGCATATGTGCATGAATGTCGTCTTCTTCTTGTCCTTGGCTTTTTTTTGTTATCATTGCTGCTTTTGCATTTTTGGATCATTAAACTCCTGTCCTTTTGCACCTTACCTTTTGTGTCCACTGCCTTGCATTCTGGGTCCATTTCCACCTGTTGATGACGTATATCGTAACAAGATTTAGCATTTCTGATGTGTGTTGTACATGTATTTCTAAACTGTTTATAAGCTTCCCAATCAGCAGGATGTTTTGTAGATCAATACTTCCTCCATGCTTTATCCCTAAAAAGATGCAACAGTTTGCCGTTCACCCAGGGAAGATGGTGACCTTTGACCTTGATCACTGTAAGAGGTGCATGATTGTTAATAACTACAAATCTCATCATAAAATAGTCCCATGCCTCATTCATGTAAGGTGGTAGTTTCAGTCAACTCCAATTAATATTTAGCAGGTCAGTAATATAATTATCACAATTGAATGATTTAAAATGAACTATAATAAATTTAGGGGGCAGATGAGAAATTGTAGTTTCCCATCGACAGTAGATGATGCAGTGATCACCGAAACAGTCAGACAGGACACCAGATTCCAAAAAATCTATTGGATGAGTTACTAATATCCAGTCAAGAAGAGATTTAGACTGAAGATGAATTCTTGTTGGTTCATTGATAAGCTGAGTGAAATTAGTGCTGTTAAAGATGTTTCGGTCCTAGCTGATGATGCCGCTAACCAGTCAATATTGAATTACCCATCAAAATCATTTCACTTGCTTGATTAAAGGATGTAACAGTAGGTAAAATGTTTTTTACAGAATCAAAAGGAGGATTTGGAGGTCTACAATTGTTACCTATTATTAAATGTTTATTTTCATGTAAAATCAGTTCAAAATTGACTGGTTTCTCCTTTGGAAAAACAGGATATGATTGAAAATTTAAGGATACAAAAGTGGCCACTCCACCTCCTCTAGAGCCTCTGTCCGCTCTGAACCAAGTATAATTTTCCAAAGAAATATCATTGTCTGAGTTTATAGAAGAAAGCCATGTTTCAGATATAGTAATTATGCTTGGTTTATTGTAGGTAAGCCAAGTCCTAAGCTGGTCAATTTTAGGAAAAAGACTCCTAATGTTTACATGAATAATGTAAAGACCATTAACCATGATCAAAGAGAGAAAAATAAATTGGAGAAGTTATACAGAGGAAAGAGAGAACTTCAAAAGAACCATGAGAGCAAATAGCCACACAAGCAAACAATCACAACTGCACACATACAAACATGCAAACATACACAGCAACCCATATACACACTAAACACACACAACAAAAACAATAATTCAAGCTGAAACATAGATAGAGTTGCCAACTCTCTGAAAAATAAATAAGGGACACCTCACCGACAGGGCTGACCGACCATTGTCTTCACCCTTCCCAGCGTCTGTGTGAAACAATTTTTAACCATTTGACTGTTGACTTGACCCTGAATTTAAGTAGATGCATACATGCATTTGTTCTGGTATGAACACGTGGAAAACAAATTATTATTCAGCAATTTATTTTTAGTGCAAAATACATTTTCATTCACAATTTCAATATGAGCATTCTGTCCTGCTTCAAAACATAAAATAAAAAAATATTTCTTTAAAAATAAATCTTTCTCTGTAGTGTTATTGCTTACCTTAAAATTGTATAAATTAACAAAAAAAAAACAATAGAAAAATTGCATCATCCAAAACAATGTAACAGTGCACATTTACACATTTAGTGTAATAAAAAGTGCAAAAAATAAAGTCTAAAAAGTAAACAATACTCATGCCATGCCTCAAGGCCATGACTGTAGGCTATAGTTAGGCTCCAAAAGTATGAACTTTTAACCAATAAACTATAGTTTATGTGTAGTATATCAACTACCTGTAAAGCAGTGAGGCATGCTATTTATCTGTTTGAGACCCAAGAAATGTGTATGGTTGCTTGTAGGCCGCATGTATGTGATGTGTATCTACAGTTTAATGTGTATTCTTTATTATTATTCATCTATATTACTTGTAACATTATGTATTATTTATTCAATGTAATATTACAAAATATGGACCATAACAATATTCATATATAAATATTCAGCAGTTGTATGTCAATTGAAAACATGTTTCCACTTAAGTTGAGCAGACACTGTACAGTATTTTCAATCGTTGTACTTGGCTCCAGCTCAAACTGTGTGACAAAACCGCAGGGTGTAAATGTTCAGAGCGCACGATTTATGTTCTCACACTATACAGCCCGATGCTCTGATGCGATCTGACTACTCACATTTTACGTTGAAAAAAAATACACGTCGGACTCGTGTTTCCGGATGCAAAATATAAACAGAAGCTTTTTTCTTTTTTTTCAAACTTTATTTACATTTTTACAAAAACTCTCGATGGGAGACATCAAAGTTTTAACAAAAATAAAAATACAAGACTTTAAATGACTTGAAGAATAATGGGGAAAAAAAGAAACAGAAGCTGCTCCCCCAAAGAGATGATCACTGGTTATGCTCTCTCTGGTGTTTGCACAGGCACAGTGCGAGAGATGCTTGTAGCGCTGCTTCAACAGCGCGTAAGCCTCACGATGGGCAACCAGAATATGGATGGATGGATAAATGAGATTTGTGAGGTCTGTTAGAAAAGTATCCAAACTTTTTTTTTTTTCAAAAACCTGATGGATTTGAATCACGTGTGCTTGCATGAGCAAACCTTGAACCTTCGTGCGCATGCGTGAATTTTTTCACGCCTGCCGATTGCGTCAGTTGCTGGCAAGCAGCATTTGTGTGATGTGGTTTGTAGTGCTCTCGGCGGTTTTTCATTGCAAGGAAAATGACGGAACGACTAGAGCAGCGCTATTGCATTAAATTTTGCCAGAAACTGGGCAACAGCCAGGTGGAAACCATTCGGATTATTCAGACGGCTTTTGGTGATGATCCTATGGGCGTCACACAGATTAAGGAGTGGTACAACTGGTTTAAAGACGTCTGCACAATGGTGGAGAGCGAGCCGCGCTCCGGTCGGCCATCAACATGCTGAAATTGTTGTGGCTGGCGTGCCTGGCTGGCTTTTGTTTGTCTTTTGTTTCTGTCTTTTGGTTTTCCTTCCAGGTGGTGCGCATTTGGGACTGAGTGGCTGTGTAGCTGAGTTTATCAGGACCTCACCCTGATCACCTGAGGCTGATCACGTGCAGCTCGTCAGGACTCACAGCTGTGGTGCATCTACACGGATTGGAACATGGTGGCATTTAAGTCTGGAGTGCACAGTGTGTGTTGGCCAGAGACTCGACCTTGTGACCAGACGGGTGAGATCGTCGTCTCTAGAGCCATCTCCCATCAGTGGATGCAGAGAACGTCCAGGTTTGATGCATGGTCTGTGAAAGAGGAGGGGGTGAGGTCTCACGCTCGTCAGCACACTTCCTGAGGTACGTTTGGTTTTGTGACTAACATTTATACAGTCAGTAAATGTGGTGTCCCTCACACCTTATTATATTGAGCTGTATGTTAGTCGTTTAAATCAGCTTCCACTGCAGTGGAGTTTTGTGAACGGGGTGTTCTATGCCTGCAGGGTGGGAAGCTGATTTGCAATTAAGCCAGGAAGTGTTTGCTGTTTGTACACCTTTGAGCAGTCTCTCTGTGTGTGGAGTGTGGACTCACATAATGATTTCTTCTTTCACAGACTCGGTTTGTTGTGGCCACCTGGGGGGTGTCGGCGGGGTCCTTGGGTCCAAACAGTTTTCTGGCTCCGGACCGTTAGCGCTGCTGGGAGCGCACCGCAATCCACCACGCCAGACCGCGCACTCTTTTGTTGTTTTCGTATCACTTCACTGTTATGTTTATTAAACTCTGTTATCCTTTGTACCGTGCTCTGCTTATTTCATACTGGGTCCTTCAAACGCTGGTCGGTTCTCCGGGCTGCGTCCGAAACATAACAGTAGTCTCTGGCCCAACATCACGGACCCAGCGGTAGCAGACACGGTAACGCGCCGGGAAGGCGGCAGCAGACGTTCAGAAGTTATCCGGATCAGTTGCGGGTGCTCTCTGCCCGGATGGTGCGTGTTTGAGAACCCATTACTGAATACTGATTCGTGCTCTCTTGCAGCCGTGTTTCCTGTGTTTGTGCCTTATCCGTGGGTCATGGTGGAGTGTGACTGGCGACGGCTTCACGTCACGCTCCGACCGGATAAGAGGTTTAAACGGGAGCTGCAAGAGTGTGTCTGTAATGGGTGAACACGCACGGCGGAGCTCTGTGGCACGGGTCGCTGAGCTTCCCGTGTTACAGTTGTAGCCCCGTTTCCCCGGATGAAGATAACTACTGCGTCTGTTGTGACAGCTCCGGCGTTATTTAGTTGAAACACATTTTGGTTGTGTGTTTACACGTTGCTGCGCACAGAAAAGCAGCATGAGTTGGGTTCTCTGTTACCAAAGGGGGTTTTTCATTTTTAGCACTTTGGCTCCCTCTGTTGGTAACTGAGTCACATTACCGTCAAGCTCTTAAGTGGGAACAGGTGTGTTCCATTTGTTTGAGCTTAACGGTATACGTCACTTATTTGTTTTGTGTTAGTTCATTTTGTGTGGGTGTTTTTTGAGTTGGTTTTTGTGTGGGATTTTTTTTTACACTATTAGTGTCTGGGGTTGTGACCCTGCAGCCTGTTTGGAGCAAAAAAAGGACCCAAGCAACTTTATGTTAGTCTGTTAGACTTTCTTTTTATTTCTTTTAGTTTCACCTCCCCAGGGTTTGATGGGACGGTCCCCTGGGGGGTGATGGGGGGGTAATTGGGTTGTTTTTTCTTTTTTCTTTTTTTTTTTTTTGTTATGCCCTCTCTTCTCCTCTGACTCCAGCCGTGCGAGCCGTATGTGTCGGCGTTGCTGGAGTGGTGCAGTTTGGTTATGCTGGGCGTTTCCCAGGTAACCTCTGCACCCGGGAGGGTGGGGGGGGGTTTGGGGTATTTTCTTTTTGTTCCCTCTCTTCTCCTCTGGCTCCAGCCGTGTGAGCCATAGTGTCGGCGTTGCTGGAGTGGTGCAGTTTGGTTATGCTGGGCGTTTCCCAGGTAACCTCTGCACCTGGGGGGGGGGGGGGTTTCGGGGTGTTGTTTTTTTTTGTTTGTTGATTCCCTTTTCCACCTCCGGCTTCAGCGCGCCTTTGAGCCGTCTGCCATCGGCGTGGCTGAGGTTTGGGGCAGTGGGATATACCCGCAACTGGTGGCTGGTTTGGAAGTCGGAGGAGTGGCGCCGTTTTGTGCCGTCTGCCATAACCGCTGTTCCACTCCTCCCGCTTGACTTCTGGGGTATAGTCACGGTTGGTGACGCTGGACGTGCTTCCAGTTCCCACTGCGCCAAGGGGGTGGGGTTGGGGTTGTTTTGTTTGTATGTTTTTTTTCTTTTCTTTCCTTTTGTTTTTCCCCCCAGTTTCCGCCCTCAGGGTTTGACTGTGGTGTCCTGTGGGGGGGAAAGGGCTGTGGGTCCATCTTGCCATAGACGGCCGGGGCTGGGTCCATTGGTCATGGGGGGGGGCGTCTCCTGGGGTTAATGGAACGGTCCTCTGGGAGGCGCTGGGAGCGCCCGTGGGTGACTTTGGAGCCCAGAGGGACCTCGGCTGTGGTTATTACTCCTGGAGCTGGCGGGATGCCCTCTGGGGGGTGTTGGTCCCTACATGTCGTCGGGGGGGGGGGGGGGTGTTAGCATTTTTATTTGCAAGCTTAAGTTTGGGTTGTTTTTCTTTTCTCCCCTTCCCCGGGGTTTGATGGAACGGTCCTCTGGGGAGGGGGGGGGGGGGTGTTAGCATTGTTATTTGCAAGCTTAAGTTTGGGTTGTTTTTCTTTTCTCCCCTTCCCGGGGTTTGATGGGACGGTCCTCTGGGAGGGGGGGGTGGTTTGGTTGTTTGTGTTTGTCTTTTTTGTTTTATGACTGATCAGACTGTAAACATGGTTGGACAAAGGCTGACCGCACAGGTTTAAGAACTCCTGGCCATACCTGTGCTAATTGACAGACAGAAACAAAGGCAAAGATGCAGCCAGAGGAGAAGACATCAACCATTCTGTTGGGTGAAGATTCTGTTGGAAGATGAATGCAGATACGGTTTCCAGCCATGGTCCCTGGAGGGGGGTGTTTCTCCTGGGCCAGGTTTGTGTGGTTGCCGGGAGGCTTCCCGTGAGGGTGGGGTGCTGTTGTGGCTGGCGTGCCTGGCTGGCTTTTGTTTGTCTTTTGTTTCTGTCTTTTGGTTTTCCTTCCAGGTGGTGCGCATTTGGGACTGAGTGGCTGTGTAGCTGAGTTTATCAGGACCTCACCCTGATCACCTGAGGCTGATCACGTGCAGCTCGTCAGGACTCACAGCTGTGGTGCATCTACACGGATTGGAACATGGTGGCATTTAAGTCTGGAGTGCACAGTGTGTGTTGGCCAGAGACTCGACCTTGTGACCAGACGGGTGAGATCGTCATCTCTAGAGCCATCTCCCATCAGTGGATGCAGAGAACGTCCACGTTTGATGCATGGTCTGTGAAAGAGGAGGGGCTGAGGTCTTACGCTCGTCAGCACACTTCCTGAGGTACGTTTGGTTTTGTGACTAACATTTATACAGTCAGTAAATGTGGTGTCCCTCACACCTTATTATATTGAGCTGTATGTTAGTCGTTTAAATCAGCTTCCACTGCAGTGGAGTTTTGTGAACGGGGTGTTCTATGCCTGCAGGGTGGGAAGCTGATTTGCAATTAAGCCAGGAAGTGTTTGCTGTTTGTACACCTTTGAGCGGTCTCTCTGTGTGTGGAGTGTGGACTCACATAATGATTTCTTCTTTCACAGACTCGGTTTGTCGCGGCCACCTGGGGGGTGTCGGCGGGGTCCTTGGGTCCGAACAGTTTTCTGGCTCCGGACCGTTAGCGCTGCTGGGAGCGCACCGCAATCCACCACGCCAGACCGCGCACTCTTTTGTTGTTTTCGTATCACTTCACTGTTATGTTTATTAAACTCTGTTATCCTTTGTACCGTGCTCTGCTTATTTCATAATGGGTCCTTCAAACGCTGGTCGGTTCTCCGGGCTGCGTCCGACACATAACAGAAATGACCGGATCATTTCCAAAGTGAATGCTGTGGTGATGCGGGACTGTCGTGTGACTATCCGAGAAATTGCGGAAGACGTGGACATCAGCACTTTTTTGGCACATCCCACTGTGACAGAAGAGTTGGCCATGAAAACAGTTGCGGTGAAATTTGTGCCGAAGCTGCTAATGGCGGGGCAAAAGCAACTTTGTGTTGAAGTCTCACAGGACATGCTGGACTCCGAAAAATGATGCCCACCTCTTCCACAATTTCTCAGATAGTCACACGACTGAAAAGCCACCGAAATCCGCCTGAATCTTCCAAGAGCACAACACACCACCTCACACAAATACTGCTTGCCAGCAACTGACGCAGTCGACAGGCGTGAAAAAATTCACGCATGTGCACGAAGGTTCAAGGTTTGCTCATGCAAGCACACGTGATTCAAATCCATCAGGTTTTTGAAAAAAAAAAAAATAAGTTCTGATACTTTTCTAACAGATCTCGTATTGTCATCGTCATTACAAGTGCAACAACAACGAGATTACGTCCACACTCAAATTGCCACAGACAAGATACAGCAATTAATCCACAATTATTACTTGTTTCCCGTAATAATGGCACACATCAGAATTAAGACAACACACATTCAAAATCAAACCTGATTGAATATCAAACAGGTTTGATTTTCATCCGACCATGCGATGGCCGATCGGGAGGTGGTCATGAGAGGTTAAACACAGCTCGTTACTCCATGTATACTACACGATGCAGGATGCACGATTAAGCTAAAACTCAGCGTGATCCAAAACATTCTCGCACGAGTGAAAAATTGGCTCAAAATTGGCCAAAACTCGTACAGTGTAAGCCCATCTTTACACTAATGTTCAGTTTGGTCGCAGTGCATCCCTGAACACCTTTGGAGGTGGTTTGGTTTATTGAATCACAATCCATCCTCGGTGCACATTTACACGTGTCCTTTCAAGTGGTGAAGTACTATCCTATTGGAATCTGACGACAAAAAACACATTTTAATGCAAGGTGTAAATGGTTGAAACTCAAACTGCTGAATAGTAATGCCTTAAAGGGGAACAGAAATCCCCACGGATTATTTATAGCATGAATAAACACAAAAAAATGCATTCTTTTGATAGTTCAAGAAACACAAAAGACCATAAAACATCTATAGAAAACCTTGTTTTAGTCGTGGTCTGAGAGGCTTTGACATCAACCAGCTGCCGCCATTTATGCAGGTCAGGTGGGTGACGTCACTGGTTGGGGGGGAAAATGAGTCTCGTTCTGAGATTCCCTGCCAGAGGCACCAACAAAGAGGTTATATATGACTACTAGAGTCTGCACTCCCAATGCAGCCCACTAAACGCGAACGTCCCTTCATGGACAGCGACATGACACCTCCTAACTGGGCAAACTACTGATGAAGTTCTTGGATGTTAATGCATTTTCAATGGGGATTTACAATCAATCAATCAATCAATTTTTTTTTATATAGCGCCAAATCACAACAAACAGTTGCCCCAAGGCGCTTTATATTGTAAGGCAAGGCCATACAATAATTATGTAAAACCCCAACGGTCAAAACGACCCCCTGTGAGCAAGCACTTGGCTACAGTGGGAAGGAAAAACTCCCTTTTAACAGGAAGAAACCTCCAGCAGAACCAGGCTCAGGGAGGGGCAGTCTTCTGCTGGGACTGGTTGGGGCTGAGGGAGAGAACCAGGAAAAAGACATGCTGTGGAGGGGAGCAGAGATCGATCACTAATGATTAAATGCAGAGTGGTGCATACAGAGCAAAAAGAGAAAGAAACAGTGCATCATGGGAACCCCCCAGCAGTCTACGTCTATAGCAGCATAACTAAGGGATGGTTCAGGGTCACCTGATCCAGCCCTAACTATAAGCTTTAGCAAAAAGGAAAGTTTTAAGCCTAATCTTAAAAGTAGAGAGGGTGTCTGTCTCCCTGATCTGAATTGGGAGCTGGTTCCACAGGAGAGGAGCCTGAAAGCTGAAGGCTCTGCCTCCCATTCTACTCTTACAAACCCTAGGAACTACAAGTAAGCCTGCAGTCTGAGAGCGAAGCGCTCTATTGGGGTGATATGGTACTACGAGGTCCCTAAGATAAGATGGGACCTGATTATTCAAAACCTTATAAGTAAGAAGAAGAATTTTAAATTCTATTCTAGAATTAACAGGAAGCCAATGAAGAGAGGCCAATATAGGTGAGATATGCTCTCTCCTTCTAGTCCCCGTCAGTACTCTAGCTGCAGCATTTTGAATTAACTGAAGGCTTTTTAGGGAACTTTTAGGACAACCTGATAATAATGAATTACAATAGTCCAGCCTAGAGGAAATAAATGCATGAATTAGTTTTTCAGCATCACTCTGAGACAAGACCTTTCTGATTTTAGAGATATTGCGTAAATGCAAAAAAGCAGTCCTACATATTTGTTTAATATGCGCTTTGAATGACATATCCTGATCAAAAATGACTCCAAGATTTCTCACAGTATTACTAGAGGTCAGGGTAATGCCATCCAGAGTAAGGATCTGGTTAGACACCATGTTTCTAAGATTTGTGGGGCCAAGTACAATAACTTCAGTTTTATCTGAGTTTAAAAGCAGGAAATTAGAGGTCATCCATGTCTTTATGTCTGTAAGACAATCCTGCAGTTTAGCTAATTGGTGTGTGTCCTCTGGCTTCATGGATAGATAAAGCTGGGTATCATCTGCGTAACAATGAAAATTTAAGCAATACCGTCTAATAATACTGCCTAAGGGAAGCATATATAAAGTGAATAAAATTGGTCCTAGCACAGAACCTTGTGGAACTCCATAATTAACTTTAGTCTGTGAAGAAGATTCCCCATTTACATGAACAAATTGTAATCTATTAGACAAATATGATTCAAACCACCGCAGCGCAGTGCCTTTAATACCTATGGCATGCTCTAATCTCTGTAATAAAATTTTATGGTCAACAGTATCAAAAGCAGCACTGAGGTCTAACAGAACAAGCACAGAGATGAGTCCACTGTCCAAGGCCATAAGAAGATCATTTGTAACCTTCACTAATGCTGTTTCTGTACTATGATGAATTCTAAAACCTGACTGAAACTCTTCAAATAGACCATTCCTCTGCAGATGATCAGTTAGCTGTTTTACAACTACCCTTTCAAGAATTTTTGAGAGAAAAGGAAGGTTGGAGATTGGCCTATAATTAGCTAAGATAGCTGGGTCAAGTGATGGCTTTTTAAGTAATGGTTTAATTACTGCCACCTTAAAAGCCTGTGGTACATAGCCAACTAACAAAGATAGATTGATCATATTTAAGATCGAAGCATTAAATAATGGTAGGGCTTCCTTGAGCAGCCTGGTAGGAATGGGGTCTAATAAACATGTTGATGGTTTGGATGAAGTAACTAATGAAAATAACTCAGACAGAACAATCGGAGAGAAAGAGTCTAACCAAATACCGGCATCACTGAAAGCAGCCAAAGATAACGATACGTCTTTGGGATGGTTATGAGTAATTTTTTCTCTAATAGTTAAAATTTTGTTAGCAAAGAAAGTCATGAAGTCATTACTAGTTAAAGTTAATGGAATACTCAGCTCAATAGAGCTCTGACTCTTTGTCAGCCTGGCTACAGTGCTGAAAAGAAACCTGGGGTTGTTCTTATTTTCTTCAATTAGTGATGAGTAGAAAGATGTCCTAGCTTTACGGAGGGCTTTTTTATAGAGCAACAGACTCTTTTTCCAGGCTAAGTGAAGATCTTCTAAATTAGTGAGACGCCATTTCCTCTCCAACTTACGGGTTATCTGCTTTAAGCTACGAGTTTGTGAGTTATACCACGGAGTCAGACACTTCTGATTTAAAGCTCTCTTTTTCAGAGGAGCTACAGCATCCAAAGTTGTCTTCAATGAGGATGTAAAACTATTGACGAGATACTCTATCTCCCTTACAGAGTTTAGGTAGCTACTCTGCACTGTGTTGTTATATGGCATTAGAGAACATAAAGAAGGAATCATATCCTTAAACCTAGTTACAGCGCTTTCTGAAAGACTTCTAGTGTAATGAAACTTATTCCCTACTGCTGGGTAGTCCATCAGAGTAAATGTAAATGTTATTAAGAAATGATCAGACAGAAGGGAGTTTTCAGGGAATACTGTTAAGTCTTCTATTTCCATACCATAAGTCAGAACAAGATCTAAGATATGATTCAAGTGGTGGGTGGACTCATTTACTTTTTGAGCAAAGCCAATAGAGTCTAATAATAGATTAAATGCAGTGTTGAGGCTGTCATTCTCAGCATCTGTGTGGATGTTAAAATCGCCCACTATAATTATCTTATCTGAGCTAAGCACTAAGTCAGACAAAAGGTCTGAAAATTCACAGAGAAACTCACAGTAACGACCAGGTGGACGATAGATAATAACAAATAAAACTGGTTTTTGGGACTTCCAATTTGGATGGACAAGACTAAGAGACAAGCTTTCAAATGAATTAAAGCTCTGTCTGGGTTTTTGATTAATTAATAAGCTGGAATGGAAGATTGCTGCTAATCCTCCGCCCCGGCCCGTGCTACGAGCATTCTGACAGTTAGTGTGACTCGGGGGTGTTGACTCATTTAAACTAACATATTCATCCTGCTGTAACCAGGTTTCTGTTAGGCAGAATAAATCAATATGTTGATCAATTATTATATCATTTACCAACAGGGACTTAGAAGAGAGAGACCTAATGTTTAATAGACCACATTTAACTGTTTTAGTCTGTGGTGCAGTTGAAGGTGCTATATTATTTTTTTTTTTTGGAATTTTTATGATTAAATAGATTTTTGCTGGTTATTGGTGGTCTGGGAGCAGGCACCGTCTCTACGGGGATGGGGTAATGAGGGGATGGCAGGGGGAGAGAAGCTGCAGCTGAACACACTCATAGAAACAGTCTGAAAATACATGTTAAAATGTCATACTGACCTGGATATCGAGCCATTAAAATGAATTAACATTAAATCATGTCAGAAAAGTATTAAACTTAGTCTGACACCCACACATTCTGAAATATTAGTGTAGAAAGTTACACACCTGTTAAGCTGCGCTGCTGGGCTGAACCGAGCTGCTGCTGCTGTTTTCAGCATAGCGTGGCTCCTAAAACCATTATGAAACACACACACACACACACACACACATATATATATATATATATATATATATATTTATTATTATTATTTTTTTTTTTACACAATTATCCTTTATTGACCAAAGTCACTGGCGTTTGTGCACATCTGTGTGTGAGTGGTGTGTGTAAGTGTTGTCCGTGTCGTCAGACAACACAGGCACGGGCAGCAAACAAACACATTTATCAACCAAATGTCATGGACAAAGTGAGAAGAAAAACCAAAACCACTTACTTATGGAAGGAAATATTGTCTCCCTTGTTCCTCCGTTTGTGGCTTTGCCAACATGCACAGCTTTCCGGCATATTCCATCTGTTTCTTGACGAGACTAATAGAACTTCAATGAGCAAGCTCAGTAAACTGCACTTGTCCCCAGCAGAGGAGACCCCAACCAGTGACATCAACCAGAAGTGCCCTCCACTGACTTCAGCCAATGGCGATTTACATGTCAATTTAGCTGCAGATTTGATTCAAATAATATTATCTACACTGTGCTCAAACATTCTGCAAGTGTATAAATAACACTTAATTTTTACCAAGGAATGCACAAACAAACTCTGAAAAAGCATTTCTGTTCCCTTTTAAATTCACCCACATTGATGTCAGTTGTGCAAAAGGCATAAGGTGGAGGATGAGGACCTTGCTCAAAGGCACCTTTGCAGTGGTAATGTGGGTGAGACAACTGCTACACTTTCATCTCTGCCAACAACTTCTTTTTCTTCCCTCCTGGCTGGAGAACAAACCTACAACCATCCAGTCACATGGCTGCATTTCTGTCATGTTAATTTTGGCCCTTTAATGGTGTCCTTAGACTGTTCTTTTGCCAGGGTGGAATGATTGTACACAACACATCATTAATGACTTTAAAAAAATAAGAATTGGATGCACAAGTCTGAATTTTTTTTTTAAATCATCGCTAACACACACAGGGTCAAAATTATACACACAGGCTCAAATAAATACACACACTCCTACTAATATTTGGTTAAATGCCCCTTAACCTTAACCATAACCTAATCCTACTCCTTTCCCCCACCCTAACCATAACCACCCTGACCCACCCGCTTCACTTTTAATTTCGTGCAGCCATCATGGAATGAATGGGAATTAATTCGTGCTGCCGTGATGAAAATGAGGCGCTTTTCGTCACAATATCACAAACCAATAGATTATTAGTTATCAAGTTGTTCACCAATGAATATGGCTTTTTACACCCTGAAGAAAACCATACACCCTGCGCATCAAAACAGCGAGTGTAATCTCTGGACCTGTCACTGCATGCAGCTCAGTACAGCAGACGGGGCAGTGTGAGTGGCCCGCTGCGGCGCTTACCGAGCCCGCAGACTCAGTAAGCGAATCGGAGGCAGTGAGAGCAATCGCCCACCTGATGAGGACGCAGAACACAATGTACAGTTTAAAAAAAAGAAGAAGCATGCAAAATTGCACTAAAAAAAATCTGCGAAACTGCGAGGCCACGAAAGGGAGTTACGTTCTAAAAAAACCCGCGATAGGCGAAATCCGCAAAGTAGTCAGCATTACTTTTTACAATTATTATAGATGTTTTAAGGCTGTAAAACCCCTCACTACACACTTTATACACTTTTCTCAAGCAGGCATTAACATTTTCTGTCCTGTGTAAACACTCAAAGTTCAAACCTTAGTAGAAAAAAAAAGAACGTTTTCCTATAAATAATTATGATGCTTTTAGAACTAACAAATTTAATTTTAACGATCAACCTACGAGGTTGGACACATAAGAAATTATTAATAGTGACTCACCAGTATTTCACAATTCCTCTGACCGCGCCTCTTCATCGTGGCGCGCTCCACTGTCCGGATTGGCTGATTACTCGGGTGATATGAAAAATATTACCTGTCCGCGGAACGGGTGTATTGCTATTTATTCTTTAGTGTTTTATCCAATCATATTGGCGTATCATTTATAGGTATATGATGATAATGTATATTTCGTGCTGCTGAATCACGACTTGCCATGAGACCAGGTTGCACAAACCCTATCACCGCAAAAGTGATTTTTTTTTTTTTTACTTTATTTTTGGCACAGGTGGCGGTCACTACAGCCGGTGACCCCCCGGCAACTGAGTGCCGTAGTATAACCAGCAGGAGACCATAATGTGTGCCGTGAATTTGGTGACGCCACACCTGAATTTATTGAATATTTTTCTGGTGTCTTGTTTTTGCACTTTGTAGACGGTCCCTATGCTTCAGTTTTTCTGCCGCCTGCTCGCTCAGGTCAGTATTATTTTTCCAGGTCAGAGGACGGCTCATATGGATAAAATGAGGTTGTCTAACTTCCTGAGGTTAGAAACTAGTGCTGTTTCTTTTACTACAAAGTTTCTCTTAAGATTGTTGAGTCAATTTAAGATTATACCAGAGGGGGAGGTTTCTGTCCTCTTCGAGTTTGAGGCCTTCGTTCCCATTTGACAGTCAAACTCCTCACCTGACACTGTCCCTCGGAGCAGGACACACCCAGCGGGCACTTGACACCAGAAACGACAGCTGCTCGGATCACCTCCCCACCTCACCGGACCCTGCAGTAATTGATTTGTAAACTGAAATCTATAACTACTTACACTGAAAAAATATATGCCTGTACCATGAATGATATTCACGTTTTGTGAGACCCGCGTTCACATATTGTGAGATATTTTTTCCAGTATTTACATTTTGCAGCTGATTCACCTTTTGGGTGTTAACAAGGCTGTGAAAATTCCCTCACTTTAGGCAGAAAAAGCATTGTAAATAATAATAATTAAATAATGCTAATTAATAATAATAATTTTAAAAGAGGAAAATTATAGCCAGCCCCTCATGGACTTACAGAATGATGTCCAGGAGCTGCTACACATCGATATTATTGTCCCTGCTGGTCCTACTGTCCTCTCATCCCTCGAATGACCGAACAATCCTCCACTGGCCGAGCAAGACTATCTACTTGAAGTGGATCCACTTGACTGCTCAATGCATGCTCTGTGATCCTCTGGAAGCACTCCAATAAAAAGAAAACAAAAAATAAAGCCCATGCACAGATGATGTTCAGCACGCTGTCCATGTGTGCATGGTGGGTGGACACCAGTTAGCAGCTTTAACGTCATTTCCACTGCTGTGCTCAGAAAAATAAATGAATAAATAAAAAAGAGGAAACCATATTAATGCGTGTGCACGGCGGGTGGATGTTGCCGGCTCACCTGCAGAGTTGGGTGGCTGGAGGCTGCTGGACTCATTCGGCCGCTTCCAGAAATGCTGTTTGTCTCAGATCATATAAAAGGAAAAGTGTGTTTCAACCCCTCACAAGTTGTCCCACATGTTGCACACATTCTGAGTTGTGGAAATTGCGTAGTGAGGGGTATGAGGCGCCTGCCTAACTATTTATGAGGAAGTTTGCTATACAATTTTTTTTGGTCTGTTCAAAAATCAAGCGACACATGGGTGCCTTCCCCCCACCGCTGAGGCAAGAGAAAGGAGAACAACTGTGAATGTCATGCTGAACTGTGTTAATTTCCTCACGGATGCCATTCACAGGCTGTCACAGCCCAGTGAGATAATACCCTTAGATCTTCACTGAGTTTCTTGAACTTTCCCATTGTTCTGAGTGCTGTCAAACTTATCCTTTTTATGCTGGCAAAGAGAAAGTACCATTTGTAGTCAATCATGATCACAACCGAGGAGTTAATAGGCCTTGATATTGTAATGTTAAAAGACATTGTGGAACCTTCAGCACCACCCATTAAAACATTTAAATCAATTTATGTATATATTTGATCCTATAGGTATACTTTTGATCCTGTGTGGATTAAATAAGATCCAAAATAAATTCCATCTTGTGCACCCGATTTTTGTTTTTTAGAGTCGTTCACAAATATGACCAACATCACAACAAGGAGTCTGAAAAAGATGCTCAAATGACTCACAATTCATGGAGGAATTGTACATACCATATTGTTGGTTTGGAGGTTGATGATTGCATAAAGACGTGGACCTCATTGAGGGACAAATTAATCCAGAAGAAGCTGCTGCTCCTGTGGCAAATTGCATAAAGACGCGACAGAGAACTTTAAAGGGTCACGTGCACGTTGACGTCATTGCATGGCCACGGAGTTAGAGTTGCAGAAGCATAAATCAGGTTTCAGGATTTTAAGGTACCACTCCGCAGTGGACTTAGAAAAATTGGATTTTGTCCATTTTATACATATAATGGATTTCAATTATAATGGACAAAATTTGCTGGTCCACCTGAATCATTATATATAAGTTTTACTGTATACCCTGACATTACTGGAGAAAATATGGTGGTAATAGAGGAGAATTTCTCTGTTTGAGTAGAGGTGCGACTCTACCAGCTTTGCAAGCAATCTTTGTTTCTTTCAATCCAGTACCATCTCGACTGACTAGAAAAATGCACTTGTTATCCTGCTCTTGAAAGGAAAGGGTTAGAGTTGCTCTCTGTGCTTGGAAAGGCACTTGCAAAGATTGCACTTACAGTAAGTTCAGTCCCAGTTACTTGTTGCTTAGCGAGTCGAGCAGTCTCGTTTCATGCCCTGTAACCGCGTCCTAGTAAGTAAGTCTTGAATTAATGCAAGTGTGAACATCAACAGTGTTTCATAACTACAATAATCCCCCACTTGACTGCTGCATTCTCCTGCAGTGAATAAATGCTGCAATCCAAGAGAATGTCACTGTTGACTCTGCTGATCTGTGGGACCTCCTGAAAATCCATATTGAACGATGCCATTAATGGTTTGCAACTTGCAGCAACCGGAGCAAACCTTTATTGCCAACCAACATGGCGATCATGTGACCTAATGATGTCATCTGTACAGGGTCCTCAATATATGTTTGGTACAGTTACAGGAAACCAGCACCTAAACCTTTGTGTTTTTTATGTCCTGCTCATTTGCAGCTTTATTCCCTTATTGCATTTTCGTTGGTATTTTGCATGCCATGTATTGGGTAACTTTGTGCCAGAAACAGGTGTGGCTCTACAAGAATGATTTTCAGTTTTGCACATAATTTCTACCACAATAACAACAATTCACTTTTGACTGCCTCATTTGAATGAAACTCTCACAGTTATGGCTCCCGTCCAAACTTTGCACTGCGTGCTCCATGCTCCCAACAAAATCCCAAACAGATGCCTAAAGCGGATTAGCAGTAGTAGTGCTGCTTGTGCTGGACATTGTGCTTCTGTTAAATACACACTAATAGACAAAGATATAAAAGATTCTGCTCAGTATTACAAAAATCAGTTTGGTTTTAGGGAATCAACGTGTAAGAGGGATTTACAAGCCTGAGAATAAAATTATATAGATGAATAGTTTTTCCCCATTTTGGATAAAGATGATCAGTCTTTAAGACTGTGTCATAGCAGCACCACCCCTCTTACTTTTTGCAACATTAAATCCAAACAGCGTGTTGGTAGAGACTCTCGTTGGCCTCTTCTCTGGTATGATTGGGTTGATAATTACCTTGCCTGCTTTGTGTAATCTGTTTTCAGGCTGAGTTTCTTTCATTGACCTTAGGCCCTCAGGTGTCTGCAGTGCACCTCCTTATTGAGAAAGATGAAACAGAATGCTAAAGCTCATTATCCTTTGCTGCTTAATGCCATACTGAGGTCAACAACCCGATGTGTGTATACACAGTCACACGGTACAGACCGACACACCACAGCTGCACAACTACTCAAACAGCCACTATGAGCCCGAACGTGACCACAATAATCCCCCGCTTGACTGCTGCATTCTCCCGCGGTGAATAAATGCTGCAATCCAAGAGCATGTCACAACGATTCAATTAAACCAAGACGTCATTGGTCAGTGCTGGGCTGACAGGGTTCTTCTGATTACTGCTATTATCCAGCTTTTAGACCTCCACAATCACTGCCATCCCTGTGCTGTGCTGTGCCTGTCTACATGTTGCATGATGTAATAGAAATGACAGTTATATACAATGTATCCTGTGCTGAACAATTTTTATTTATAAGGCTTTATATATATTGTCCTGGTTGCCAATGAAACTGGGCTATTAAGTCAAGCAGTTTGTCCATCTATCTGTGCACCTATACTTAGGTAAGTCTGAGATTTATAGGATGATTGCAGTCAGAAATACTTTCATCATGTTATGGTTTTCCACTTAGATTTGAGAGCCAATTTGAAGCATTTAGTTTGAATTGTTAACAGTCTGTCCTGTAAACAACCATATTGAAACCGAATTACGTCAGGAAGTTTATACAACTGCCCCTGCAGCACTTGAAGCCAGCAGTGAGTGTGATTGGATGTTGTGAATCATAAATATGCATGAATGCCTTGATTTTTTATTTGAGCGAATGGATGAATGAAACAGTTAAAGCAGATGGTATTTTTAAAAAACACAAATGAAGCAGCCAGCAAACTGTGGCTTCAGCACTCTGTTGCAAAACTTGATTTCTGCCTTTGCAACTGTTTTTTTTTTTGTTTCTTCTTCCTCTACTTTTGGCTTGCTCTGGTTGCCACACCAGTTTCCATATAGGGCTACATGAGAATTTGAGAACTTTCACCCGGATGCACTAGCACAACCCCTAGTGTTCCTAAGGGCCCGGTCACACAGTGATAGCTGAATGAAGGAAAGAAAGTCACAAAGTCACAAATCGTTGAGAAAAAGTGGACGAATGAGCTGCCACTTCTCCCATCACCGAAAAGCCTGCAAGTCCAAAGCACATAACAGAAGGAAACAAACCCGAAACAAACAAAACAAAACAAAAAAGACATGAACAGCGACCTAGACTCTTTAAACAAAATCAAACAAAACATCCATGATCATGTGACTTGACAGCGGGTATCAGACTAAGCGCCAGCCTGTGATCATTTCTGCAGCCAACGTGCACGCTCCACAGCACCTGTAGGCGTGAGTTCTGGTTGTCTTGACAACAGGTTTGTCTTCACAACAACAACGACGGACGAAGTTGAATGACAATCAAGCGGAACGCTGACGGTACGGGAAGTACGCAAATGATGAGGAACTGTCAAGACAGAAAGCAAAATTTTTCAGCAGTTTGAAAATTCTGACGAAGCGCCAGCTACAGGAACAAAACTGGACAACAGTTAAACGATATCTCCGAAAGTCAACGTAAGTCCATATTTCTTGTTTTTTGGTTTTTTTTTTGGCTTCAGTGTCCTTCATTAGTGTTGTGTGACCAGGGCTTAAGCAGTCTATCTGCTTAACATCTTGTGATCTGATGAGGTGGGGTCCACCCTGGACAGGCCACCAGTCTGTTTCACTGTGCATGTGTCAGACCTACAATAAAAACAGTCACACTATTATTCACAATTTAAAGACTCCAATTCACCTAAAAAGCCCACCCTTCTGCAAGTTCATGATAAATTATCACAGATGTACACATCAAATTCACTCAAGTGTACAGGAAAATGGGCTTTGGCCATGTGTTGCAGGGTGAAAATCAGCTGCATAGCATATGCTGAACATGTTCAAAATACAGTGTATCCAGAAAGTATTCACAGCGCTTCATTTTTCCACATTTTATGTTACAGCCTCATTCCAAAATGAATGAAATTAATTTTCTTCCTCAAAATTCTACACACAATATCCGATAATGACAATGTGTAAAAAATGTTTTTTTGTTTTGTTTTGTTTTTTTTTGCTTGTTTTTTGGCAAATGTATTAAAAGAACTCACTCGTACATAACTGTTCACAGTCTTTGCCATGAAACTCAAAATTGAGCTCAGGAGTATTGTATTTCCACTGATCATCCTTGAGATGTTTCTACAGCTTAATTGGGGTAAATTCAGTTGATTGGGCATGATTTTGAAAGGCACACACCTGTCTATATATAAAGTTCCACAATTGACAGTGGAGGTCAGAGCACAAACCAAGCATGAAGTCAAAGAAATTTTCTGTAGTCCTCCGAGATGGGATTGTCTTGAAGGGTGTGCAGTGCCAACCAGGAGAACCAGCTGGAGAACCAGCTTGTCTGGACCATTCTGGGGAAGGGTCCAGACAACATTTATGCTGCTTTGAAGGTCCCAATGAGCACAGTGGCCTCCATCATCCATAAATAGAAGAAGTTTGAATCCACCGGGACTCTTCCTAGAACTGGCTACCATTTTAAACTGAGTGATAGTCACTCTGTCAGAGCTCCAGTATTCCTCTGTGGAGAGAGGAGAACCTTCCAGAAGGACATGGTGAAGCATGGTGGTGGCAGCATCATGCTGCGGGGATGGGAACTGGGAGACTAGTCGGGATCGAAGGAAAGATGAATGCAGCAATGTACAGAGACATCCTGGATGAAAACCTGCTCCAGAACACTCTTGAACTCAGACTGGGGTGACAATTCATCTTTCAACAGGACAATGACCTGAAGCACACTGTAAAAATATCAAAGGAGTGGCTTCAGGACAACTCTGTGAATTTCCTTGAGTGGCCCAGCCAGAGCCCAGACCTGAATCTGATTGAACATCTCTGGAGAGATCTAAAAATGGCTGTGCACCAATGTTCCCCATCCAACCTGATGGAGCTTGAGAGGTGCTGCAAAGAGGAATGGGCAAAACTGCCCAAAAATAGGATGTACCAAGCTTGTGGCATCATATTCAAGAAGACTTGAGGCTCTAATTGTTGCCAAAGGTGCATCAACAAAGTATTGAGCAAAGGGCTTGATTAAGTACGTATGTACCTGTGATTCTTTTAGCTTTTTATTTTTAATAAATTTGCAACAATTTCTAAATAACTTTTTTTCATGTTGTCCTTATGAGGTGTTGTGTGTAGAATTTTGAGGGGAAACATGCATTTTCTCCATTTTGGAATAAGGCTGTAACATAACAAAATGTGGGAAGTGTGAAGCGCTGTGAATACTTTCTAGATGCACCGTACGGCTCCTGCAACTCTAAAATTCGGCAGCTGTTTTAAAGAAGTGTACCACAGTGATACTACACTGTGCAACATAAGTGTGTATGTCAGCGACTGTCGCAAAGGTGGGGGGAAAAACAGTTTTGTAACGTGTACAATGGTGGAATGTGTATGTATGTATGTGTATGTATGTATGAAGCCACACGATCTCTTCGAGGAGTCGCTCAATAGAACCCATTGATTCTTTTACGTATATGCACACCATGCAACCAAAAGCAGCCCAATCAAGAGGGATATAGAAGACAGGGAAGATATGCCAGTTTATACATAAACTAAAGTTGTTGAAGTGTTTTACAGGAGGAAGGTGGAGAACACACTCCCTGCCTCTCTCAGTCTTGCTAAAGTCCTGCCACAGTCATGTGATTTTCTGACATGACCATCCCACAACAATGTTGCCGCTATCCTGCAGTATTGTGCAATAATGTCTTTGTGATCATCGCAAATAAGTCATATTTAACTGCGACTTCTGTGACCCTCCAAAATCATGACATTCAAATCTCGATGTGAGTGGGGCTTAACCTGCATGACTTTGGAAATGGGAGGAAGTTGGAGGAGCCATCGGGATTCAAGCACATTACTCTTAAATACTCTTGTCTTAATACTCTGCAGGCTACATCCATATTTTTTGGGCCTGCACTGTATCAGAATCATTTTGGGAAGACGTTCATCAGACAGTAAAGGAAATATTAGGTTTTGATGTGGCATTTACTTGTGTTTCTTTTTATCTAGGTAATTTGGATCCAAATTTGAGTAAAGTAGATAAATATCTTCTAAAACGTTTTATGGCTGCAAGTAAAAAAGCTATTACCAAGCATTGGTTCACTAAAGATCCCTCGAATATTAACCAGTGGCTTACCATAGTCAAAAGCATTCAGTCCTTGGAGCGCTTAACTTTTATACTGAGGCTTCAGAAACAGAAGGGTGATGCCCTTTGGGAGAAATGGGACACTTACCTCATGTTAAGGGGCAATAACTGATAACTGATAAATTGGAAAACAGGCAGGAACCCCATGGACCCACCCCAGGTAAAGGGCCTACCAGGGGAGTGGCCACAAGACCACCCAGGGACAGGAAGTCCAGCAGGATGACAACAGAACCTCATGCAGGGGACAAACGGAACACCAAGAAGGCCAGCCAAAACAGAATCTGGGCGGCAACCATGAGGGCGATTGTGAGGCTGACCCAAGCCGATCGGAAGGACAGGCGGGACATGGGGTGGCTGGATGAGACTCACAGCAGAATCCGGAGGATGACCGCGGGGCCCATCACCGAACCTGGAAGAACTAAGGGGTTGGCCAGGAGGTCGATTCATGTCTAAGGGCAGGCCTGGAGAATTGCCATGAGATTGGCCGGACAAAGTAGCCGAGACAAAGGGAGGACATGGGTTAGAAAATTGACGCAAATTATTGGAATACTTAAACCTAGGGGTGACAGACTGCCCATGGCAGGTGTGAAAGGAGGAAAGTAACATAACCAATGAACCAGATGAGACCTGAACCAGTTTACGGAAGTGACCAGTATTGCGGGGAAATGTGCAATAATTCAACAAAATCCCAAAAAAGCAACTGAGAGAGAGGAGGATAGATGCCAGAGGGAAAAATAGATGGGGGAAAAACAAAAGGAACTAACCTGCTGAAAGGAGGGATATACTGACTTGAAAAACCAACGTAGTGAAACCTTATCAGAGCCTAATGACCTAGCAAGGGAACGACATGATGAAGAGAACAGTTTACTCAAAAAATGTAGAAGGCGTGAATACTGACCAACCAAATTTAGAGGACCAACCGGGAAATTCATTATAGAGCCACATGAGGTGTTAACACAACAAAGAAGTCGTTTAGTCAAGAAATGTGATACATAGTGAAACCAACGAAACGAGATGCAGAACCCAGAAAAACCAACAAAAGAACTCCATGAAACAGAAAACTGTTTAAACAAAAAAATATACAAAATCAAGGACCCAACCAAGCACACACATGGACTTATCAAAAGCAGAAGACTCAGAGGAGAAACGAGAAGGAACATTAACCACACCGCTGCAAAGGTGTTTGATCTGTTTCATATTGAAACATAAACAAAGAGTTGATCCAAAAAATAAAATAGACCCAAAATGCAGTATACCAGTAATAACTGAAAAAGGCGTGATGCACACCTTACAATGAACCTGTTCACATATTGAAAAGTGCTGCTGACAACTGCATGCATTGAGCGATCACACCAAGAAAATCTACTTAGGGGTCGACAAAACCGAGAAAGCTCAAATGCAAATCTGGGGAATAAATCCTCCCAACCACAAATGATACAGGCAGATATAACACAATAGGGAAGCATTATTACATAGTGTAAAGCAGATTGTGTTGGTAAACACAGCAGGAGGTGAACTGACAAAAGAAAAATCTGCCCCAAAAAATAAGGAAACGAATGACTCAGTGTCCGGCTGATCATAGATGTTTGAGTTCCTGGTGTGGATGGTTCAGATGACTGGGTGAGGTGAGGAGGTTCACCAGGTGAATCCTGGGGAGAGGATGCTGTGGGTGAATTAGCAGACTTCACATGTGACTGTGGTAAGGCGCGCATCATGGCTGATTCAGCAGGCTCTGTTATTGACTGTGAGGAAGCGCGCGTCGTGGCAGGTTCAACAGTCTCCGTCATTGACTGTGAGGAAGCGCGCATCGTGGTAGAGTCAACTGGCTCCGTCATTGACTGTGAGAAAGCGCGCATCGTGGTGGATTCAGCAGGTGCCGTCAATGACTGTAGGGAGGCACGCATCATGATGGATTCAGCAAGCGCCGTCGGTGAGGTGTGCATCGGAACAGTGCTCTCTGATGACATCGAGCACCGTAGGGTGTGGAGAGCTGGGGAATCCTGACATGCGCACGCCGTGGAGAGGCCCTGTGGTTTGTATACGGCGTAATGCTGTGTGGGCATGACTTTTCCAGAAGGTTCTGCTTGTTCTGGAGGCATCACGGCAGGTGCCACTATGCGCAGTGGAGACATAGATCTTCCTGATGGCTCAGCGGATGATCCGTAAGGTAAAATCTGCGCCGAGGGGTTAGGCAACAACAAGGCTTCTCTTTCAGATGAGGAAGCAACAGATGATGGCGCACGAAGCTTACGTGGTGCTGGTAATGGGGGCTGACTGGGCCAGCGTCGGTGTGGCATACGACCGTGGAGCTGGTTCTCCTGGTTGGCACTGCACAGCCGGCTTCCGCGTAACAGCGTCATGGTGCTGGTGTCGGCAGCAGACAAAGCATGCTCGTGTGACCAATTGAGATGGCAAAACTGCTGCAGTAGACAGGGTGATGAACTGTGGCATGTCTGAGCAGGCCTCATAAATGTCACATTCAATCAGAAAGTCCATGGTATCTTCAACACATGGAGGCATCTGACCTTGCCTAAAAAAGTTCTTGATATTACCTAGATCAGGAAAAGTTGATACAACCTCAGGCTTGGTCTGCAGGATCTGGTCTAATGCTGCTAGGACTCGCTTTCTGTCCAGCCGGTCAGTACTGTCCCAGTATTCATAAAATAAGTCTTGAATCTTGAACAGGAACATGGCTGTGTCCTGCAGTGTCTGTCCTTCCATATCAGATGACTTGTCGTCCTCAATGTCTTCCCAGTCTGATTCACAGTCTGAGTGGGAGGTTGGATGACAGGTGTAATTCAGGCTGACTCACCCAGGCTGGGAGACGCCCCGCAGCAAACAAACTGTCCAGGTCAGGAATGTTTCCTAGTTCAGGAAAAAATTTAAAAAAGCCAGGAATTGGCTTGCACCAGATTCCAAGCTTTGTCCAAAAAATCAAACTTCTTCTTTGGGGTGTAGCAGGAATGAAAACAGGTGAAGAAAAAATTGTTCTGAGAAAAAATGTCCTTAATGGTGGCCATGTCTGGGATCATGACGGTTGGGTATGAGCTTGCTGCATCCATTTCTGTCCAGTTCATTCTGTCAGGATCAGACTAGACGTGGCACAGAAGGTGGATGGATGCAAATGCAAAACTCACAGAGACTGGTATGATAGTAAAAAGGCTTTATCTCAAAAAGGCATGCAGGGATTCGATACACAAGTAGACAGTCAGAGAAGCGGCGGTACAGGCTGGCGACAGGCTAAGGTGAGGTCCAAAAACATGCACTGATCAAAACACAAGGCAGCAATGGTCATGGGCTGAGGCGAGAGCAAGGTCAAAGGTAGAACATGATCAAAAACACTGCAGAGCAAAACAGAGCAAGACAAAAGGTCTCGAACGTGAACTAGAAAGCACAATGAACTGGCAGGGAGTGGAGAAAGTGAGTTGTTTAAATAACAGGTGCAGTAATTAGGAAAACAAGACACAGGTGTCAGGGAAAGTGCTGGAAGGGGTGTGGTCAGCCAAGACAGAGGTGAGGCAGGAGTAGAGTGACAGGTGGGCGTGACTAAAAGAAACAGACTCAGTGACTGAAAATCAAACCCCAACCAACTGTGATAAAAACTGACAAACCTAACGCAGAGAAGAAGACAAGAAAAGAGTGCCAACATAAGACAGTGATCAACAAAAGAATAAAGACAGAGACCACACTAGAACGGGACCAACAAGTGGCAACAGTAAAACAGAAAATACAACTAATGACTACCCAGAAAATAGAGGATAAACAGAGCATAAGACCAATGACAAAAGTAATACTCAGAACAAAACTAAAACAAGACTTAACAAGTGACTAAAATACAATGGCCAAATACATATAACCAGGGACTGAAATCATGATAAACAGAAAATTAAACAGGATCGAAGACTGATACACACGAGTCCAGATAATAACAAGAGCCCAGAATGGGCTGAAACATGACAATAACAGCCAATTTTGTGGTGCTTGTCTTTATTTTTACTTTTTACATTCTATAATTTTGTATTTTATTTTTTTACATCTCATTGTACATTTGACACCTCTTGTTATATGGCTGGGGGGGCCTGGCTGCCGGTTTGTTTCTGTTTTTTTGGTTTTCCTCCCAGGTGGCGTGCGTTTGGGACTGAGTGGCTGTGTTGCTGAGGCTGTCAGGACCTCACCCTGATCACCTGCGACTCGTCAGGACTCACAGCTGTGGTGCATCTGGATGGATTGGAACATGTTGGCATTTAAGACTGGAGTGCACAGTGTGTATTTGCCAGAGACTCGACCTTGTGACCAGACGGGTGAGATCGTCGTCTCGGGAGCCATCTCATCAGCAGCGGATGCTGAGAACGTCCAGGTTTGATGCACAGTCTGTGAAAGAGGAGGGGGTGAGGTCTCACGCTCGTCAGCACACTTCCTGAGGTACGTTAGATTTTGTGACTAACAGTTATACAGTCAGTAAATGTGGTGTCCCTCACACCTTATTGTATTGAGCTGTTTGTTAGTCATGTATCGGCTTCCACTGCGGTGGAGTTTTGTGAACTGGATGTTCCATGCCTGCAGGTTTGGAAGCTGATCAGTAATCAAGCCAGGAAGTGTTTGCTGTTTGTACACCTTTAAGTGTTCTGTGTGTAGAGTGTGGACTCACATAATGGTTCCTTCTTTCACAGACTCGGTTGTTGCGGCCACCTGGGGGGTGTCGGCGGGGTCCTTGGGTCCGAAACAGCTTCTGGCTCCGGACCGTTAGCGCTGCTGGGAGCGCACCACGCCAGGCCGCACCTTTTTGTTATTATATTTTCACTGTTATGTATTAAATTCAGTTAGCCTTTGTACCGTGCTCTGCTTATTTCATACTGGGTCCTTCAAACGCTGGTCGGTTCTCCGAGCTGCGTCCGACACATAACAGTAGTCTCTGGCCAAACATCACGGACCCAGCGGTAGCAGAGACGGTAACGCGCCGGGAAGGCGGCAGCAGACGTTCAGTGGTTATCCGGATCAGTTGCGGGGCTCTCCGCCCGGAAGGTGCGTGTTTGAGACCCATTACTGGATACTAATTTGTGCTCTCTTGCAGCCGTGTTCCTGTGTTGTGCCTTATCCGTGGGTCGTGGTGGAGTGTGACTGGCGACGGCTTCGCGTCACACTCCGACCGGATAAGAGGTGTAAACGGGAGCTGCAAGAGTGCGTTTATAATGGGTTCACGCGCACGGCGGAGCTCTGTTAGCACGGGTCGCTGGGCTTCCTGTGTTACAGTCGTAGCCCCGTTTCCCCGGATAAAGGTAACTACTGCGTCTGTTGTTTCAGCTCCGGCGTTATTTAGTTGAGCACATTTTGGTTGTGTGTTGCACTCAGCTGCGCACATAAGAGCAGCTCGTTTGTTTTTTCTGTCGCCAAAGGGGTTTTTTTTTCATTTTTTGCACTCTGGTTCCCCCTTGTGGTGACTGCATCACGTTACCGTCAAGCTCTTGAGTAGGAACAGGTGTGTTCCATTTGGTGGAGCTTGACGGTATAACTCACTGATTTGTTTTGTGTTAGTTCATTTTGTGTGGGTGTTTTTTGAGTTGGTTTTTGTGTGGGATTTTATTTTTTTGTTGTCCACTATTTGTCTGGGGTTGTGACCCTGCAGCCTGTCTGACAAAGAACAAAAAAAAAACAAAAAAACAAAAAAAAAGGACCCAAACAACTGTGTGTTGGTCTGTTTGTTTTTTCTTTTATTTCTTTTTGTTTCACATCCCCAGGGTTAGATGGAACGGTCCCCTGGGGGGTGATGGGGTGGTACTTGGGTTGTTTTTTCTTTGTTTTTTGTTATGCCCTCTCTTCTCCTCTGACTCCAGCCGGGTGTGCCGTAGTGTCGGCATTGCTGGAGGGGTGCAGTTAGGTTGTGTTGGGCGTTTCCCAGGTAGCCTCTGCACCCGGGAGGGGAGGGGGGGGGGTTTGGGGTGTCTTTTTGTTTTCCCCCCCCAGTTTCCGCCCTCAGGGTTTGACTGTGGTGTCCTCTGGGGGGGAATGGGCGTTGGGTCCATCTAGCCGTGGACGGCCGGGGCTGGGTCCATTGGTCGTGAGGGGAGGCGTCTCCTGGGGTTGACGAGTGGTCCTCTGGGAGGCGCTGGTAGTCCCCGTGGGTGACGTTGGATCCCAGAGGGACCTCGGCCGTGGTTATTACTCCTGGAGCTGGCGGGTGGCCCTCTGGGGGGTGTTGGTCCCTACGTGTCGTTTGGGGGGAGGAGGGGGGGTATTTTGGCATTTTTGTTTGTGAGCTCCAGTTTGGGTTTTTCTTTTCTCCCCTTCCCTGGGGTTTGATGGAACGGTCCTCTGGGGGGGGGGGGGTATTTTGGCATTTTTGTTTGTGAGCTCAAGTTTGGGTTGTTTTTCTTTTCTCCCCTTCCCTAGGGTTTGATGGAACGGTCCTCTGGGGGGGGGGGGGGGGGGGGGGTTTAGTATTTTTGTTTGTAGACTTGGGTTTGGGTTGTTTTTCCTTTCTCCCCTTCCCTGGGGTTTGATGGGACGGTCCCCTGGGGAGGGGGGGTGTTTTGGTTGTTTTGTTTTATGACTACTCACACATGTTTGGATAAAGGCTGACCGCACAGGTGTAAGAACTCCTGGCCACACCTGTGCTAAGAGACTGTCAGAAACAAGGGCAAAGATGCAGCCAGTTCAACCAGTCTGTTGGAGGATGAACGCAGACGCGGTTTCCAGCCATGGTCCCTGGAGGGGGGTGTTTCTCCTGGGCCAGGTGTGTGTGGTCGCCGGGAGGCTTCCCGTGAGGGTGGGGTACTGTTATATGGCTGGGGGGGCCTGGCTGCCGGTTTGTTTCTGTTTTTTGGTTTTCCTCCCAGGTGGCGTGCGTTTGGGACTGAGTGGCTGTGTTGCTGAGGCTGTCAGGACCTCACCCTGATCACCTGCGACTCGTCAGGACTCACAGCTGTGGTGCATCTGGATGGATTGGAACATGTTGGCATTTAAGACTGGAGTGCACAGTGTGTATTTGCCAGAGACTCGACCTTGTGACCAGACGGGTGAGATCGTCGTCTCGGGAGCCATCTCATCAGCAGCGGATGCTGAGAACGTCCAGGTTTGATGCACAGTCTGTGAAAGAGGAGGGGGTGAGGTCTCACGCTCGTCAGCACACTTCCTGAGGTACGTTAGATTTTGTGACTAACAGTTATACAGTCAGTAAATGTGGTGTCCCTCACACCTTATTGTATTGAGCTGTTTGTTAGTCATGTATCAGCTTCCACTGCGGTGGAGTTTTGTGAACTGGATGTTCCATGCCTGCAGGTTTGGAAGCTGATCAGTAATCAAGCCAGGAAGTGTTTGCTGTTTGTACACCTTTAAGTGTTCTGTGTGTAGAGTGTGGACTCACATAATGGTTCCTTCTTTCACAGACTCGGTTGTTGCGGCCACCTGGGGGGTGTCGGCGGGGTCCTTGGGTCCGAAACAGCTTCTGGCTCCGGACCGTTAGCGCTGCTGGGAGCGCACCACGCCAGGCCGCACCTTTTTGTTATTATATTTTCACTGTTATGTATTAAATTCAGTTAGCCTTTGTACCGTGCTCTGCTTATTTCATACTGGGTCCTTCAAACGCTGGTCGGTTCTCCGAGCTGCGTCCGACACATAACACCTCTCTTATACCCCAGCTTGTTCTCTTGTTTTCTATCTTTTCATTACCTTCGCCAAGGAAGTTAAGTTTTCAGTCGCGTCCTTTGTTTGTTGGTTGGTTGGTTTCTTAGCGGGATTACTCAAAAAAATCCTCAACGGATTTCAATGAAATTTTTTACCAGGGGTGTATCTTGGCCTAACTTAGAAGTCATTAAATTCTGGTAATGATCCAGAACACGATCTGCATCCAGTAATGTTTTTAAGGATTCTTTATCATTGCAGGATAGGGCCAATTTCAACATTTTTGCATCTAACTTCATGAAGACGGGTCACAAAGGCTGAACAAAAATTAAGTTACGACACAACAATAATTTAGCATTTGTTTCTCCTCACTGAATAAACTTATTAGAAAATTTAAAAAAAAAAACTTGTGTAGTTCTTGCAGTTTCTCTTCTTCTGGGGCCGACACCGTCGTATACGATGGCTGAGACCAAGCTTTGCTAAATTATAAATAATTTTTTAATGATATGAGATAGAAACTTTTTTTTTTTTTTGCTGAAAAGTTAACTCCGCGGACTTTCGAGCCACCATCTTTGTACTCCTCATAGAAGCTGTGTGATGACGTGACCAATATGAGTGTTCAATCAGAATTGGTTCACTGTCACATGGTTTTCCAAAATACAATCGCAGGGCAAATTCACCTCACGTGGCACACCAAAGATTGTTTTTAGGAGTGATGTGTTACTAGTTTATTATAGTTTGCTGTGTGTTTTGAATAAATGTGTGTGGAAAATTATTTGCCGCTTTACCTTTTACTTTACTTATTTCTGATTGTAAACCTTACACAACTATAGCATATATATTTTGAAAGTACAGGTTGTCATGAAAAAAGAGACATAAAACTTGATTGTGGAATGCAGGGAGAGCTGTTTTTTTTTGTTTTTTGTTTTGGTTTGTTTGCTTATTTTTTTATTAAGAAAAAATTGGAATACAACATCTTGTAGAGGAGACAAACACATCAACCAAAAACAGACAAAAAAAAAAAAACAAAACAAACAAAATCAAAAGGGGCATTACCCAGTGACATATAAGGAGCAAGGTCATTTCATAAAAGTAACATAGAGTTTATATCCTTGTGGATTTTACACGCCAACTTTGATTTCACTTTTTGGAAAGACAGGAAAAATAATTTAAAGTCATTAACAAAACCTACAAAGGACGGCTTATTGTTTCTCCATTTACAACAGTGAATATAATATTTACCCATGAGTATGACAATATTTACCACATCAGAAATAGAAGACTTTAGATTGTCCATATAAAAAATAATGCGACAGATGACAAAAGGTAACATATCAATTATTTTCACAGATAACCACTCATTGATATCCAGCCAAAATGTCCTAGATACAAGGTATAAATAAAACATATGTTCTAAGGTTTCCTCAGCTACATTACAGAAAGTGCAAGGCTCTACTTCAAACCCAAATCTTCTTTCAAGGAAATCAGCAACTGGATAGATTTTATTTATTATTTTAAAGTGAGTTTCTTTTACCTTAGGTGAAACAGACCACTTCACAAATTTTGTGTGAGCCTTTTCCATAACTGACAAGGACACTTCATCAGTTGTTCTGAACAAGGCTCTGTTGAAGTTATGGAAAAGCTTTACTTTAAAGGCTATACTAACAAATCTGTTATCACACTTCTTATTGTTTATGTGAATTTCATCTATGATTAACTGAGGTAAATAAGACCTAACATTAGAATTCTTCTTAATATTTAGTATCAATCTAATCAAAGGCAGGGGGATAGCCTTGCAGATTTTGTTATATTCATATTGAGAACATTTTAACTTATATTTAGATGAAAAGACACTATAATTCAAAAATTCACCATCCCCATCCATTACATCGGTAACAAAGCAAATGTCTCTCTCATACCAATCCTTCTTAAAAAGTGATTTTCTATTGATGTTAATAACTTTGTTATTCCATAAGGTTGCTCAGTGAGGCAAAAAGTATTTATGAAATTGTGAAAGTTTCAAAGGAATCTTATTGATATCAAAATCACATTTTAAAAGAAAATCAAATCCTCCAACTTTATTGAACAGCCATCTAGGTATGTGGAACCACATAGAATCAGACTGGGCCAAAAAGGTTTTAATCCACTTAACCTTAGTCCCAACCATTGTTTCAAAATCTGGAGCTCTGCTACCATCTTCTTTATACTCTTTAACAAGCTGTGATCTTTTAATGTAGTGTGTTGTATTCTTCCACAGAAACTGAAAAATAATAGAGTTGCTTTTTTAATATTGTTGGGAGAAATGTAAAGTGAATGACAAGGGTAGATCAAAATTGAAATGCCATCTGCTTTTGAAAGAATCACTCTGCCAAAAATGGTTAGGTCTCTGGATAACCAACGATATTTGGACAGAGATATTGGTGTCCTCTCTTCTGAGTATGTTTTTGGACATTGTTACTTCAAGGTATTTAACTTCAGATTCGACTCTAATTGAAGCAATAGAAGAATCTGTGCTTGTATGTAAAGGAAGAAATTCACACTTTTTAGTATTAAGGATTAACCCTGATGCATTAGAAAAAATATTGATTATATTTAAAGCTTTTTTTTAACAATACATTTATTTTCAGTGGCACAGTTCCGATAATCCGATAACCAATAATTATTGAAGATAAAGTTTTCATTATCGGATTATCTTTTCAGATAACTTTTGAAAACCATTATCGGACTAATTATCTTCCGATAAATTTTTGTCTGATAACTTTTAGACCGTTAGCGTGGTAAACAAAAGTGAACAGAGAGGAGAGCTGCTTCTAGGAGAAACCGCTCTATCCTCTGCAGGCAAAGGAAAACTGGTCACCAAAAAAAAGAGAAAAACTTTTACATATATATATAAACCCAAGTCATCCAGAGGCATACATTTTTAACTTATGGTTCAAATTTTAACCAAACTTATTTCGGACAAGTTTTTTAAATTAACATGCTGTGCTGGTGCATTATGGGATAGGGTAATCTCAGTATGGTAATCTCAGTACAGTAATCTCAGTACATTCACGACAGGAGAAATGCATTTTAGACACTCTGATCAGGACAACAGCATTAAACTCTAGTGCCTAAAACTCACGTGAATATATTCTCTGGGTTTATAGACATTGTTATTGTGTTTGTTTGCTTTTATTAAATTCCACGCATCTTAAACGTAGCAAGTAGCAACACAGATTATCTGGAATTTTGTGTTTGCAAGTTTTCAAGGTCTCTACTACCATCTACTGGCCAGTAGTGTTCATGGCAGTATTCAAACTGAAGCTGGGCTGATATTTTCAAACCGCACGTCAGACTCGTGTTTCCAGAAGCAAAATGTAAACAGAAGCTTTTTTTTCAGACTTAATTTACAAAAACTGCATTTTAACTGCTGCACATGGACGACACCATTAACATCGCAACATAAAACTATTTTTATATTGTGCCTAAAACTCTCATGAATATATTCTCTTGGTTTATAGATGTTGTTATTGCATTTGTTTTATGTAAACATTCGAGAATCATAGGCTGTCTCTTCGTTATTTTCAATGGGAGCTGCTGTGAGCTACAATCACTTCCTGAACATGTCGTTCTGGGGAAAGTGAAGTTTTCTTTAACATCTTGATTATTGTTCATTACAACACTGTTTGTCCTCTTTGTTCCAGACTAATATATATAAGATGTCTGAAATTCGGTTTGCGTTTATTATATTCCATGCAGATTAAACATAGCAGACACAGATTATTTGTTATAATTGTTTTAGCAAGTTTTCAGGGTATCATGCATGCAGTTTCTTATTAACGTGATGAAAGGCATAAAAAATACATTTTTGTAGTATAATATTAATTTATAATTGTCAACATGTGGATTCTCTATATGTTGTTTGACTGCAGCTACTCTCTGGTACGCAAGGGATTATGGGATACATCAATAGGGCGAATGGCAGTATTATATTTATTTTGACACTGGTTATATCAGATGGTTATCTAATTACAACTTGGCTTTTTTTTTTAAATGCCTTTTTTTACAAATAAAAAATGGCATATTTTGGGATATTTTACAAAAGCACATTTATCTGAAAACACCAACACACGACACACCTCACATTAACGTGTTGGTTTACATAGAATGGATCATGCAATCAGTGTTTAGCAGAGGCACATTTTACCCAGAATGCCTTCTGTCTGTGTTTGTTACAAAACTTCAGAATTAGTGCATTATTCAACATTAAAAGATATATGTTATATCTTAACTTTGCACAAATGACAGAATTGACATTAATGGAGTTATTCTATCAGTATTCATTTTATTTATACACCAAACCATAACTTAGCAGGGCTTTATTTTCCAAGACCTCTGCCTGACAGCAGTGCTCTGATTGGGTAGAAAGTTGAGCTGTGTGGCTCCTCTCAGTTGTGTCTGTGCTGGAAGCCATGTATTAAACAGAAGCTTCCAGCAGGGGGCAGGATGCTCAAAGACAGAAGTGCTGACTCATTGTTTGGGTCTGTTGTTGCTTTTGATGCTTCCAAAAGTGATTGTGGTGTTAAAACTCAAAATCAGCTTGTTAGTAGTTGTAAGTGTACTGGAGACAATACTGGAATTTATCGGTTATCTGTAACTTCTGATACATTTTTGGGGGGTTTATTGTTTTATCTTTATCAAAGATAACTTTTCAGTTATCTGATTATCTGTTCTCGAAGTTAATGTTTTGGTTATCTGTGCCCACCACTGTTTATTTTTGAGGAAGATGGCTGTATCATCAGCAAACTGGCTAATTTTGAATTCTTTATCAAAAATCGTAATACCAAGTAAATCCTGACTATTATTAATGAGTAATGATAACAGTTGAGTGGTCAAAATAAATAATTTAGGAGAGATAGGGCACCCTTGTCAGATGCCCTGCAACACCTTAAACCTAGGAGTCATTCCTGGATTCAGGGCAACAGAACTGTATATATCAGTATAGAACATCTGTACTGCATTGCAGAAACTTTCTCCAAAACCTAGAAAATTAAGTGCTTTCAATAGGAAGGACTGCTCAACTGTATCAAAAGCCTTGTAAAAATCAAGTAATAGTATAAGACTCTCATTGAATATAAAATCATTTTAGTCCAACATATCTAGTATTAGTCTTGTATGGTTATGAATATTCCTACCTTTAATGAATGCTGATTGGGATTCATCAATTAGAATCATTAAGCCCTCATTTAGTTGATTCGCATAGACATGTGCTAACAGCTTGTAATCTTTAGAGAAGTGTTATTGGTTGCCAATTGTCTAACAGGAATGAATCTTTATTAGGTGTTGGAATTAATGTTATGAGACCATGTTTCATAGTGGCCAACAAGTTTCTATTTGATATACATTCTTTACAGGCTTTATGCAATAATACTCTAATTTCGCTCCACAAGAACAAATAAAACTCAGTGGTTAGCCCATCAACTCATGGCTGTTATGTGCAGACGCAGGTTGAGGAGAGGACCAACGTCTGACCGAACCCAGTGCTAAATAACCAGAAAGCGGTTCCACAAACAAAACGATTTAATTTCCCCTCCAGTGCAATAATTAGTGTACAACATAAATATTTGGTTTGTCTGGCGGAGTGAAGAACGGCACGCTCTCCAGCGCCCAAAAGGATCGAAGCCTCGGCGCTTCTGGACTCAGATTCACCGCCAAACACCCCCCAGGTGGACACGACAAACTGACTCTGTGAAGGATGGAAAAGGTGAGGTAAGTCAACAGAGCTACAGCAAATATCTTTCAGAGGCACACACTATCAGCAATACATTCAGGTCTGAATTTAAGCTTTATGTAAATGAGCAGCTTCTCACAACAGATGGAGGATCATCAGTCCGTACGCCACGGCAGTGAGAAGCAAACTGCACAATTCTCATCAATGTTCAAATATACTGCGTAACAAAATGCCAAATTACTATTAATGATCATTCAGACAATAATCACCTCTGATGTGTGCTGACAGCATGTGTCCCTCACCCGTCCTCCTTCACAGGCACGATGTGTCAAACCCTGGCGCGGTCCTCAGCGTCTCACAAACGAACGTCACAAGGTCGAGCCATTCTGCTTGAACCACTCATGGCTTAAATGCAGAACGCCATCTCATTATCTGCTTCAGCTGAAAGTCTTTACGTTTACACGTGAACATCCTCCACAGGTGCAGCTAATAATGCTGATGAGGGTGAAGGACTCTTCTGCCAGCACCTTCTCTACAGACAAAAACCAGTTTGCATACCACCTCGAGAGCAAAGAAAAGAAAACAACACAAAAACATCCAGCCAAACCCCCCAACACACAACACTGGCAACTTTCCTTTTGCCATGCTTGTTATTGCCCTATCCAGTTCTTCGATTTTAAGATCATTTTCGATGTTGTTAATAAAGTCATCATCCATCTTTTTTTTAATCTGCCAATTTTCAAAAAATAAAGAGCAACCTGACTCTCAGAACTGAGAGTTATACAAGTTGCTATAAAACTTAATTATTTCCTCATCAGTATCCATTTGATTATCACTCACTTTACCATTTATATTCCATTTTTGAATTTAGGAGAGAGGGAGAGCTGTTAACAGCAATAATAAAACATATATGCCAGGCGAGTGAACTGTCCAAAAAATGCCCTCGGACCCCAGAGGGTTAACCACTGAATCTGAAGCATGATTGTAGATGTGTGAAACGATGTGGAATAAGTCTCTTTGCCAAAGGGTATTCCATGAGACGTCGGTGACCCTATGGCCTTGGCGGAGGTTTGCGCTCTCCGAGTGCTTCTAGTTTTTCTTATTATTTTCACGTTTCTTTGTCATTTACTCAACTGTTAAAAACCCTTTAACACAAATAAAGTATTAAAAAAAAGTCCTTGATAATGTATTATATAGTAGCCGTTAACAAAACAGGAGAGTCATGATGGTCACAGGCCCACAATGTTGCATTGTGGCTCATGCAATGTGTGAAGGTAATTCTAACTATGAGACTAGTGGACTTCTCCCAAATAATGAAGACACAGGAGTGGCCTTGACTCAGAATCTGTTATAGCAATGAAGAAACAAAAGAGAGCGCTACAATGGGTCATACAATGTAAATACAAATGTGGTGCTCATCAAGGATAAGAGCAGTATTCTCCAAAAATCACAAAAATGACTCTCCATTAACTCTTAGGAAGAAGTCAATAAAAGAGTACAAGCAGCAGTCAAAATGAAAGGTGTCCAAGGCACTCTGATGTAGAAAAAAAAAAAAACAACAACTTGATTTTATGTGGAAAAGTGTTTCTTTCTGCTGAGGTCTTTTCTGAGTTTCCTTCTTGGAAATTTTATCAGTAAGCTTTTAAATGTGATATCTCTGGATTGGCAGCTATATATTGCCATGTACAGCAGTGGAACCACTTAATTACTTGTGTGTGTGCGTGTGTGTATACAAAATAACCCAGACACACATGAGCAGATTTTCACCACTTTTGGTCAGAATATTCTTTAGGCCGTGTATCCATGTAGGTTCCCCCTCGGCACCAGCGTCTATTTGTTGGGAAAGTGTAGGAACACGGACCCACAACAGGGGGCGCAAATGAACGGACAATAGAGGAAGTCAAATAACAAAGCTTTACTGTTGTGAAACACGCACAACAAACACAACTGATTACAATGTTGAAATAAGCCAAATGTCAACGGTGTCGTGTGGGCAGGCTCGAAGATAGGAGACGTCTGTCCAAGTCGAACCGGAACCACCCGATTTCCTCCGCCACCGAACCCCGGGAATACTGGAGCCGCCAAGTCCCGAACTCCCAGGTGGCCACTGCCTCCGCTCGTCGGATCCGGTACTGCTGGCGAGGAACAGAAACAGTCAGGTGTGGGTGCGGCAGCACCCAGCAACACGTAGGGTGGAAACACCACCTCCACCTCTCGTCAGCAAAATACTGTAGTGTAAGAATGTGAGTACTTATCCAAAAAAGTCCAATACAGTCTCCAGCTGTACTACTCACTGTCTGCACACAAGCAACAAAGTATTACTGTCAGGAAGACAATAGAATCGGCTGAGAACGTTACCTCTTTGGTAGAGCGATATCTCGGCAATGAGGTGGAGATGCCGTCTTGCTGATATACCCCTGCAGATCCGATGATTGATGACAGCTGTCACAGGTGATGGGTGACAGCTGTCACTCTGGCTGCTCCTGCAAGGCGGCAGCGCCCCCTAGTGCCTGGAGCCCGCACTCCAGGCAGGGCGCCCTCTGGTGGTGGTGGGCCAGCAGTACCTCCTCTTCAGCGGCCCACACAACACTATTTTCAATTTCTCTAAATTAGAACAGAATGCTTTTGGCCACACACAGCCACCTCCAGGAAAAAAAAAACAAAAAACGCTGCAATGAAATGCCTTTTTTTGCAGAGCTGACCACTTTTTTGTAGGACGGGTCTGAAAATGTTAGTTCAAAATCTCTGAACATTTTGGAAAGACACCATGATGTCACTTCAGAGCCTTATCACAATAGAGACAAAATATTCATCTGTGATAGCAGATTGGACAGACGCTTGGTTCTTGCTGATGGTGAGTCCTCTTTATTGACGTGCATTATAAACTAGTCATTAAGTATTGTCATAGAAACAAATCTCTAAGCTTTTTTTTTTCCAACTGAAAATGCTGAAACTGCTGGGATGACACATTTCTAAATGCTCTCCTTTTCCATAAGACAAGAACACTATATGGGCAGGGATCTTTAGGCCTGTATCTTACTAAGATTAACTTTTGGAGGAGATCAGTCAGAGGTCACCGTCAAGGTAATCAAAAATATTGTCAGAAAAATATTTTTCATGATATCTCTGCAATCAGTCAAATAATGTAAGACTTATGTCAATCCGCAAATCATTTTAGAGCTCTCTGCTTAGCTCCAGAGGTTACTTGCCAGGCAAGTTCTGGGTCACATCTACTTGCCACACGGCACGTTTAACCTATATTCAACCAGTTTAGTCCCACTGAGATCAAGATCTCTTTCACAAGGGAGACCTGGACAAATATAAAGTTTCCACTTCACCTAACCTGCATGTCTTTAGATATGGGAGGAAGCTGGAGAACCTGGAGGGAACCCACGCAAACACGGGGAGAACATGCTAGGCCTCAGGTTGGAATTGATTCCATGACCTTCTTGCTGTGAGGCAACGGTGATGACCACTAAGCTTTAGTATCAAGCCCTGATTTGTATCTCAGTGATATGGGTTCTGCTTTGATAACATGACAGCCATGTCAGAAAAATACATAAATGTTCAAAAATAGTTTTGATGGTGTCACCACTGTTGTGAAAGTGTAGGAACACGGACCCACAACAGGGGGCGCAAATGAACGGACAATGGAGGAATCAAATAACACTGTTTTACTGTTGTGAAAAAGGCACAACGAATACAATCGATTACAATATGGAGATTGAGTCTGATTACAACGGTGTCGTGTGGGCAGGCTCGACGATAGGAGACGTCTGTCCAAGTCGAACCGGAACCAACCTGATTTCCTCTGCCACCGAACCCCGGGAATACTGGAGCCGCCAAGTCCCGAATTCCCAGGTGGCCACTGCCTCCGCTCGTCGGATCCGGTACTGCTGGCAGGAAACAGAAACAGTCAGGTGTGGATGCGGCTGCACCCAGCAACACGGAGGGTGGAGAGTCCACCTCCACCTCTCGTCAACAACAATCAAGAAATGTAGGAAGGTGAGTACTTATCCGAACGCTGTCTGGTAGTCAGCTGTCCTACAGATAATCACAAGAACACAATTAAAGTCACACGTATGTGTAGGCTGAGTTTGTTACCTCTTTGGTAAGGCGATATCTCGGCAAATGAGGTGGAGATGCCGTCCTGCTGATATACCTCCTTATTGATTGGGATCAGCTGTCTCCAGTGATGGGTGACAGCTGTCATCCTGGCTGCTCCCGTAAGGCGGCAGCGCCCTCCGGTGCCTGGAGCCCGCACTCCAGGCAGGGCACCCTCTAGTGGTGGTGGGCCAGCAGTACCTCCTCTTCAGCGGCCCACACAACAGGACCCCCCCCTCAACGGGAGCCTCCTGGCGCACGACCGGGTTTGTCAGGGTGGCGACGGTAGAAGTCGGCCAGGAGGGTCGGGTCCAGGATGAAGCCCTTCTTCACCCAGGAGCGTTCTTCGGGGCCGTACCCCTCCCAGTCCACCAGATACTGAAAACCCCGGCCCATCCGTCGGACGTCGAGGAGCCGGCGCACGGTCCAAGCCGGCTCTCCGTCGATGATCCGGGCAGGAGGTGGCGCCAGACCCGGAGTGCAGAGGGGTGAGGTGTGATGGGGTTTAATCCTGGAGACATGGAATACTGGATGAATCCACAGTGAGGCCGGAAGCTGGAGCCTCACTGCGGCGGGATTGATGACCTTGAGTATCTTGTACGGGCCAATGTATCGTTCTTGCAGTTTTGGGGAGTCCACTTGAAGGGGAATGTCCTTGGTGGACAACCACACTTCCTGCCCAGGACGATACGTGGGAGCCGGGGCCCGCCGCCGGTCTGCATGGTTCTTCGCCCTCGTCCGGGCCCTTAGCAAAGCAGAACGGGCGGCACGCCACACCCGATGGCACTTCTTTAGGTGGGCCTGGACCGAGGGCACACCGACCTCTCCCTCAACCACCGGAAACAACGGGGGTTGATACCCCAAGCACACCTCGAAAGGGGAGAGGCCGGTGGCTGATGACACTTGACTGTTGTGGGCGTACTCGATCCAGGCCAGGTGGGTACTCCAGGCCGTCGGGTGCGCGGCTGTCACACAGCGTAGGGTCTGCTCCATCTCCTGGTTGGCCCGTTCTGCTTGTCCGTTGGTCTGGGGATGATACCCGGACGAGAGACTGACCGTGGCCCCCAGTTCCCGGCAAAAGCTCCTCCAAACATGTGAGGAGAACTGGGGACCGCGATCGGAGACGATGTCTGATGGTATCCCATGCAGACGGACGACGTGGTGGACTAGGAGGTCCGCTGTCTCCTGGGCCGTTGGTAGCTTTGGGAGGGCCACGAAGTGGGCCGCCTTGGAGAATCGGTCCACTATCGTGAGGATGACGGTGTTTCCCTGGGATGGCGGGAGACCCGTGACAAAATCCAGGCCGATGTGAGACCAGGGGCGATGAGGCACGGGCAGCGGCTGTAGCAATCCCGATGTCTTGCGGTGGTCGGCCTTGCCCCTGGCGCAGGTGGTACAGGCCTGGATGTAACCCCGGACGTCGGCCTCCAGGGACGCCCACCAGAAGCGCTGCCGGACGACTGCCACGGTTCTTCGCACCCCAGGATGACAGGAGAGCTTGGAACCGTGACAGAAGTCCAGAACTGCAGCCCTGGCTTCTGGTGGGACGTAGAGTTTGTTCTTCAGTCCGGTTCCGGGGTCCGGGTCTCGTGTCAGGACCTCCCGGACGGTCTTCTCCACGTCCCAGGTGAGGGCGGCCACGATAGCGGACTCCGGGATGATGGGATCCGGGGGATCCGATGACTCCGTTTTGACCTCATCTTCATGTACCCGGGACAAAGCATCCGATCTTTGATTTTTGGTCCCGGGACGGTAGGTGATCCGGAAGTCAAAACGGCCGAAGAACAGTGACCAGCGGGCTTGCCTGGGATTCAGCCGCTTGGCGGTCCTGATATACTCCAGGTTCCGGTGGTCAGTGAAAACCGTGAATGGCACGGACGTTCCCTCCAACAGATGTCTCCACTCCTCAAGAGCCTCTTTCACTGCAAGGAGCTCTCGATTGCCGACGTCATAGTTCCGTTCGGCTGGGGTCAACCTGCGGGAAAAATAGGCACACGGGTGAAGGACCTTATCGGTCTTCCCGCTCTGGGACAGCACGGCTCCTATCCCTGAGTCCGAGGCGTCCACTTCAACCACTTACTGGCGACTAGGATCGGGCTGCACCAGAACAGGTGCAGACGAAAAGCGCCGTTTCAACTCCTTGAATGCGGCATCGCACCGATCCGACCAGGTGAAGGGGACTTTTGGTGAGGTCAGGTCTGTCAGGGGGCTAACTACCTGACTGTAGCCCTTAATGAACCTCCTGTAGAAATTAGCAAAGCCGAGGAACTGTTGCAACTTCCTACGGCTTGTGGGTTGGGGCCAGTCTCTCACTGCCGCAACCTTGGCCGGATCAGGAGCGACGGAGTTGGAGGAGATAATGAACCCCAAGAAGGACAAAGATGTGCGGTGGAACTCACACTTCTCGCCCTTCACAAACAGCCGGTTCTCCAACAACCGCTGCAGGACCTGACGTACATGCTGGACATGGGTCTCAGGGTCCGGAGAAAAGATGAGTATGTCGTCTAGATATACGAAGACGAACCAGTGCAGGAAATCCCGTAAGACATCGTTAACCAACGCTTGGAAAGTCGCGGGAGCGTTTGTGAGGCCGAACGGCATGACCAGGTACTCAAAGTGACCTAAGGGGGTGTTAAATGCCGTCTTCCACTCGTCTCCCTTCCGGATCCGAACCAGGTGGTACGCATTTCTAAGATCGAGCTTGGTGAAAATCTGGGCTCCATGCAGGGGTGTGAACACTGAATCCAACAGGGGCAACGGGTATCGGTTGCGAACCGTGATCTCGTTCAACCCCCTATAATCAATGCATGGACGAAGTCCGCCGTCTTTTTTACCCACAAAAAAGAAACCTGCACCCATCGGGGAGGTGGAATTCCGGATCAACCCGGCAGCTAACGAGTCCCGGATGTAGGTCTCCATTGATTCGCGCTCAGGCCGTGAGAGGTTGTACAGCCTACTGGACGGGAACTCACTGCCCGGAACCAAATCAATGGCACAATCATACGGACGGTGGGGGGGAAGAGTGAGAGCCAGATCCTTGCTGAACACGTCAACAAGGTCGTGGTACTCCACCGGCACCGTCCCCAGATTGGGCGGGACTCTGACCTCCTCCTTAGCTTGGGAGCCGGGAGGAACCGAGGAACCTAGACACACCCGATGGCAGGTCTCGCTCCACTGCACCACTACCCCGGACGGCCAATCAATCCGGGGATTGTGCTTCAACATCCAGGGAAATCCTAAAACCACACGGGAGGTGGCCTGGGTCACAAAAAACTCGATCACCTCCCGGTGATTTCCTGACACCACCAGAGTTACAGGAGGTGTCTTATGCGTGATCGGAGGGAGTAGGGAGCCATCTAGCGCCCGAACCTGAACAGGCGAGGTAAGCGCCACCAGAGGGAGCCCTATCTCCCTGGCCCATCTGCTGTCCAACAGATTCCCTTCAGAGCCCTTGTCCACCAGTGCTGGGGCCTTCAGGGTTGAGTCCTCATAAAGGATTGTGACTGGGAGTCGTGTGGCAATGTGGGTGTGTCCCACGTGAATGTCTCGGCCCACCCCTAGCCCAGTCTCTAGGGGCGGGCGTTGGAGTTTTAACCGCTCGGAGCAGTCTCTCACATGGTGCTCTATGGCACCACAAACAAAACAAGCTCCGTGGGCCCGTCTCCTCTGTGCATCCGGTGCCCTAAATGTTGCCCTACTCGTGTCCATAGCTTCGTCAGTAGGGGGAGCTGTGGCCCCACGGAGCGCAGGGGCCGTGGAGCGTGGGGAAGGCGGAGCGCGGTCGGAACCGGAAGGGAGAGGGACGGCGCGTGCCCGGCCACGCCCTTCGTCTCGTTCCCGCCGACGTTCTTCTAACCGGTTGTCTAACCGTATGACAAGATCGATGAGCCCATCTAAATCCCGCGGTTCATCCTTAGCCACCAGGTGCTCCTTAAGAACCAAAGACAGTCCGTTTACAAAGGCGGCGCGGAGGGCAGTGCTATTCCAGCCGGACCTCGCAGCCGCAATGCGGAAGTCGACTGCATAGGCAGCTGCGCTCCGACGCCCCTGTCTCATTGACAGTAGCACGGTTGAAGCGGTTTCGCCTCTATTAGGGTGATCGAACACGGTTCTGAGCTCCCTTACAAACCCATCATATGTCAGAAGGAGCCGTGACTGCTGCTCCCAGAGCGCTGTAGCCCAAGCGCGTTCCATTGGCCGTTCAACAGCCGGTTGACGCCCCTCGGGATCCATGACGTTGGCCGAGATATCCTGTTGTGAAAGTGTAGGAACACGGACCCACAACAGGGGGCGCAAATGAACGGACAATGGAGGAATCAAATAACACTGTTTTACTGTTGTGAAAAAGGCACAACGAATACAATCGATTACAATATGGAGATTGAGTCTGATTACAACGGTGTCGTGTGTGCAGGCTCAACGATAGGAGACATCTGTCCAAGTCGAACCGGAACCAACCCGATTTCCTCTGCCACCGAACCCCGGGAATACTGGAGCCGCCAAGTCCCGAATTCCCAGGTGGCCACTGCCTCCGCTCGTCGGATCCGGTACTGCTGGCAGGAAACAGAAACAGTCAGGTGTGCACCCAGCAACACGGAGGGTGGAGAGTCCACCTCCACCTCTCGTCAACAACAATCAAGAAATGTAGGAAGGTGAGTACTTATCCGAACGCTGTCTGGTAGTCAGCTGTCCTACAGATAATCACAAGAACACAATTAAAGTCACACGTATGTGTAGGCTGAGTTTGTTACCTCTTTGGTAAGGCGATATCTCGGCAAATGAGGTGGAGATGCCGTCCTGCTGATATACCTCCTTATTGATTGGGATCAGCTGTCTCCAGTGATGGGTGACAGCTGTCATCCTGGCTGCTCCCGTAAGGCGGCAGCGCCCTCCGGTGCCTGGAGCCCGCACTCCAGGCAGGGCGCCCTCTAGTGGTGGTGGGCCAGCAGTACCTCCTCTTCAGCGGCCCACACAACAACCACAACAAGTATAGCCAGACAGGTAATCTGAGGCTCAAACTGATCAAGTAGCAATTTGTAATTATGTGGTTTAACATCACTAAAACACCAAGAAATGATGTCCTTGTAGTCTGACAAACACATTTTTACGTGTGTGTGTGTGTGTGTGTGTGTGTGTGTGTGTGTGTGTGTGTGTGCAAGGTATGCATCACCCCTTCCACGTCATACATCACCTCTCCCTCTCATTTCATATAGATGGTGCTCATGGCAAAATATTTTTTGTAGAAATGGTTTTAGATGTGACAGCGCCAACTGACTTTGATATTTGTCTCAAATAAATCATAAATATTCTTCTTGATTATATAGTGTAGTCACATGTCTTGCTCTTTAAACTTGCATTAATTTCCTTTAGAAAATAATAAAATGTTGTTCATGTTGCCAGGTAATATTTATCTTCTTTGATGTCATGCCTGCACCATTCAGAAGCCTATCCACAATAGGTGTAGTAACATCCTCCCCTTCTTTTCTCCAGCCACAACTCGTCTCATTTGTTCTTGAATTTATTAAGGAGTTTTTCCCTGTAATATCTGCATTCTGATGTAGAAGCAAGTTCATTCTGAAAACTCATACAGTATGTGTGGCTAATGCTTCCAAAGTCTGCTGTTGAATTTTCCTTGTGCAACATTGGTTTCACACCCTGCAAATCAAATATTTTGAAGTTGCAGAGTTCATAACTTGAGAAGTCGAGAAACTTTTTTTTTTCCAAGATTTTTTTTTGCCTTTCCAGATGTTGATAAAAAGTGGTGGTAGATGACAGAACTGCAGGTCTTTCTCCTGCAGAGATGCCTGCAGAGATGCCTGTCTGACTCCAAACAGGGGATACACAGCAAGCCCAAGCCAATTTCATTTTAACACTAGGGACAGATTGGGTGTTGGGGGGTAGGTGGGGATAATGAGATGAAGAGAGCAGGAGGGAGGTTTGTAGGATCGATGTGGGCTGTAAAGCTACTGCAGCAGCAGGTTGGAGGTCAGCGGTTTGGTCACACAGCTATGGATCTCTGCAGTTGACTCCGCAAGTCATTTCAAAGATGGGTGTAGCTCCCTGCATCGTTCTCTGATGGTGGAGACGTCATGGCACACAACAGAGCCAACTCATACCTGTTCTAAGTTTTGAAGTGGGTCTTGAGTTCTGATATTTGATACCAGCTCAGTGATTGCCACTAATTATTCTGATTCTTGAGTTCTGATATTTGATACCAGCTCAGTGATTGCCACTAATTATTCTGATTCCTTTGACTGTGATTACAGGCTCAAAGTAAGATATAGACAGACAGGTGGCAATGAAAGCATAAGCTCCATAGTGAGGTTCATCGTGGAAAGTTATTGATCAAAAACAGCAAAACAAAATTCTTTCTTAAAGTGAAGCAAAAAACGTAGCTCTAAAAAGTATGCTGGACATGGTTATTAGGAACCTTTGATGAATTTACAGCAAATTATGACTTTAACCACGGGTTTTCTTTAGACAGCTCAGGGGACAGATACAAGAATGTTTCCAAGTCACTGAATATGTCTTTCATTTATTTACATCAGTTTTTAAGAAATGCAACCAGTATGGTACTGAAGGACAAATCTGTTTGATGTAGGCAGCTCCCAACAACTGAGTGACCATGAATAAAGGAGTCTAGTGAGGGAAGCCATCAAGACATCAATCCAATTCTAAAAGAGTTATACACACAGCTATGGCTGTTATGAGAGAAACTGTATCTTTATGATAGACTGAAAGTCTACCAGGAGGACCATGGGAGACTGAAGCCTTGTCATTTTTCTTGAATGAAAATCCTTCTCTGTCCAACTCCAACATGAAGCTGTGACTGCTGATGCAACAGACAAATGTTCACTATGCACAGTTTATCAAATCACATCAACAGAAACTCCTAACTCCTTCAGAGTTGTTATGGGTATCTTGGTAGCTTACTTCACTATTCTCCTTCTGGCATGGCCATGCAGTCATTGATGTGGTATTGTAGACAGATTTACCATACAGTACTACATTGTTAGTATTTCTTAATGAGTTAGTGGTTAGCAATGTTGCTAGTGAGAAGCTCCCAGGTTTGCTTCTGACAGGAAGCTAGCCTCATTCCTGCAGATTAATTTGCATTAAGACCTCAATGAATATTGCTCAAATCCAGTTTAAATCCAATTTGCACTCTATAGAGTCAGAATAAAACCTTTTTTGATTGCCAACCCCAATCTGAATTGGGTCTAAATTGATCATAGGTGTGAGTGAGAGTGTGAACGCGTTTGTCTATGTGTGTTGACCCTGCAAAACATTTTCACCATATTCAAGGCAAAACCCACTGACTGCTGGGGTAGAATTATTCTTACATGTCCAATTACTTACAACCTTTAAAAATGAAAGGACTACATAAAAATGGCCATCATTCCTAAATGGTTAGTGTAATATTTTCATTGAATTCCTTTAATTAAAGCTAAATGTCTACACAACAAGCACATTTTGTTTGAGACAGTATTACAAACATTATGTCTGTGTCCTATGACTTGTAAACTGACACGTGGACAGTATGGTAGCTTTGTGGGGCTTTTTCAGCTTCTGAAGGAAGAGTTTACTTTTAAAAAAAAGAACCTTCTGGCATGTTGTGGTCTGTGTATGTTTTCCTTTATACACCCGTCTCACTACAGGCCAAATGAAAATTCAACCCACATTTGGGAAGTGCTGAGTGGTGGCCAAGTGGTTAGTGCACTTGGTTTCCGCCAGGAATTTTTTTAAGGATTCTCCACCATTGCGAGATAGGGGGAATTTTGACATTCTAGTTTCTAACTCCACAAAAACAAGGCAGAAAGGCTTGAAAAAAATTAGGGTGTAACATAGTCAAATGTTCTATCAAACAACAAAGTTTGGTGATGATCGGATCCAGATTCCAGATCTGGTGATCCAGAATATGCAAAAATATAGGGAAAATAGAAAATGTGTCAGTGTGAGGTGACAAATGAAGTTAGAGATGCACAACTAACACCAAATTGTAGCTGAATCTGTACTGATTCAGTAAGGTGTCATCAGATTTGATGTAGCTTCAAATGTTATGGAGCTAGATCCAGAAGAAAACCGCCATTACCAAAAAAATCGTTTTTATACAATAACTTTTCAACTAATAAAGACATAAAAGTGATTCCAAGTTCTAGTGGTATGTTTTCATGGTCAAGGACGTCAAATATAAAGGAAAGAAAAGTGTATATATCATAGTTTTGGTTGTAACACTGAATTGTTGAATAGATCACTGTGCCAAAGAGGGAATCTATTTAGGTTTTTGGCCTTGTGTAGCACATGCAACACTTAAAAAATAGTTCTATTTCAGAATTTACTGTTATTTATTTAAAGAAGTGTTTCATAAATGTTAAAAATTCATATATTTGCAGTTTAGTTGAATAATAAATTGAATTTTGTCTCATTTGTTTTTGTCTATAAGCACATGCAATATCAATATCAGTGCTCAGATGACAGTAGCTTCTGGGAAAGGTGCAAGTTGCAGTAAACTGTGATGCCAAGCGCTAAGGATACATGCTATCCAGTCACAGCAGATTAAACTTTTTTTACTACTGAGCAAACATCATTGTTAGACTTTTTTAGGTTCAATGATGATGTTATGGCGTCAGTGACCCCATGGCCTTGGCGGAGGTTTGCACTCTCTGAGTGCTTCTAGTTCTTACTGCATTATGGCAGCTGTCCAGGTACAGTTACTGTGTTCCACCTACATTTGTACTGCGTTTAGAGGCTCATGCACACGGCATGTGCACGGATCAGTTGGGGTGGGTAGGGGCACAGTCTGGGTATTCGGACAGCTGTCCTCCACAATTCTTATTCCCTCCCAGATGTGGCACAAATTGTGGCTTTTTTTTTTTTTTTTTTTACATTCCTGCCTGATTCGGCGGAATGTAAAAACAAAAATTGGTGTGTCGGGGCCCTTCGGGTAGTACAATATTTGTTTTCACAGTTTGAGTTGACATTAGCAAATTACATCCAGACAAATGTAATTTTTAGTTTTTACTCGTATTGGGATAGTTGTTTTGAGACAAAAAAAAAAGGTTATACATTAGTGCCAGTATTGACAGATACTGAAGGTTCCACTGTCTGAATCGTGTTACTGGCGCCCATCAATTGATGAATTGCAAAAATAACAGATTAATCCATAGTGAAGTTGATGATTAGTAGTAGTCAGATCACACTGTATGAGCCCGATGAAGCTCAGGCCAAAGAACACTGAGTTGTATGCATGGACTGCCTGGTGGATCAATACAACCCTTCTTTGATTTATATCCCGTGGTCTCCAGCCTCACTGGCCACTCTTTGATTGAGTTCTCTGTCTGTTGGTTTTCAAACTGGCAAGTGGACAGTCTATCGTTTTACAGGTAACCTGACCCAGTTTGAGAGATGTACTGTGCAAGGGCTTTACAGAAAAATCAGAGGCTATTCCACTCGCTCTCTGTTTCTTACACACACAAAACACATACACACTCCCCTAAATCAACAGTCTGCTCTGCTGTATCTGACACTTCAAGCCTCCGCTGAGAGAGAACAGCGGAGGGAGAATTACTGACCCAGATGGTATTACTCCACAGCTTCTGAGACAACGCTGAAAAGAAACCAGAATGCTGCTGCACTTTTATCAGTTTCTAACAGTTTTGCACTTTCGCTATCGCTTACAGGCACATACAGTTTTACGTCTGTCTTGTGAGAAGCCTCTGTGACCTGAGATACATTTCCCAGCCCGTAATCTGAAAGCCTTTAATGTACTTCACAACAGCCTGGATGCACACAGTAGCGGACAGAGACAAGCAAAGGGAAAATGCACACTTTTTCTGCTTATAAACAACATTGGAATCTGCTGGGTGGGCGCGTCCCACATGTGGTAGATTGGCTTTTACACGGAGCCTCCGAGTAACGCAACAACAGGAAAAACACGCATCCCCCCTGCTGTGGCATTTTCCCATCCAGCGTCTGCATGGCCTTAAATCCTGCTTGCAGGTTTCAGTTATTTACACTTCATCCTGACTGCAATTTTTCTTTAATTGGCCAATTTTCCTTCCAGGGCAAGTACATACTGGACTGTCCTTGCAGAAATTCAGAGCTGAAATATAAATCCTGGTCATGATTGAATTCATACAATTTCTCTTCTACCAGAGGGCGTACACTGGCTCTTTTTTTTTAATGCATGTACAGCCAGTTCCTGTGTCCAATTTCAGTAAATTGGAGACATATCGACGTACCAGCCAAAGTGGACTTCATTTCTTTGGTGTGCTATTCATTTGAAAAAAAGATGCTCAAAAACACATTACAATGGTGTCTCACCTTCACCCAGCGATGCCAGCAGCTGCAGGACAAAGTGCTGATATGCATACAGCAGCTTATTTTATTTTATTTTATTTTTTTTGTGCTTGTCTTTTTCAAAGACTCTGCAGTACACACATGCAGGAGCCAGAGACCAAACCATAACTTTTGGGTTAATGGGCAGTGAGGTTTCGTCACCTAAACATGTGCCTACACACTGTGTGATTCCAGCAGCTTGCAAATTTAACCTCACTATAATTAGTCCTTAAAGGCAGGGGCATGCTTCTTCCAACAGCCTATTCAAATTGTCGAAAAGAGTGTAATCCCCTCGCTTTGATGATAGAAAAGAAAAGAATGCATGGCAGAATGTGCAGTGCACTGACACTTGGACAGCTGCACCAGTCTCACTTGGCCAGGCATCAGTGGAATGTGGAATTGATTTTCTTCCAGGCTTACCTTAAACATTAACTACATTATCTCTTGTTCAAATGGACGTGAGATAGCAGCAATGAAAAAGTGTGATTACGATGTAAATTTGTTAAGGTGGTCCACTACAGTCCTCGTGTAATATGACTTTCTGGAAGGACAGGCTGCGGCTTCATCCCACCTGCTGGAAGGAATCATCATACAGAGGCTGTTCTGTGGTTCTACCAACCCAGTCGCACGGATTGTCGTGATTCAGCAGCATGAAATATACATTAATCTACTGGTGTGTCATATTATCAAGAAAAGTGCAAAGTTTTCGTCACAGGAGCACAAATTCATTCTAATTCATTACGTGATGGCTGCACGTAATTATAAGTGCAGTGTCTGGGGGGGGGGGGGGGGGTATGGTTAAGGTTAGGGGTAGGTGTAGGGTTAGTAATAGTGAGTTTAAAAAAAGTCACTTTCAAATTTTTACAAAATTGACAAAAAAAAGTTGCTTTGTATTAAAATCTAGTTATTATAAAGTAGTCTTATTGCCCAAACACTCTGCATGTGTTTTGTGGACTTGAAAAAAGTGCGCAACCGGGTTCCCCATGGTGCCCTGTTGCTTGGGGGCAGCAGGTGTATGGTGTTCCTGGACTACTGCAACGCACCATATGGTTTCTATATGACCAAAGTTGGAGCTGTGGCTGCCCCTTATCAAACCTGTTTGTGATTTTCATGGATAGAATTTCAAGGTGCATTCACAGACTGGAGGGTGTCCAGTTTGGTACCTCAGAATTATCTTTTGTTTGCAGATGATGTAGTTCTGTTGGCTTCATTGGACTATGACCTTCGTGTGCACTCAGCACGTCTGAGGCCTAGTGTGAAGTGACCGGGATGCAGATCAGCACCTTCAAACCTGAGATCATGGTCCTCTGTCAGAAAAGGGTGGATTGTACCATCAGAGTCAGAGGTTAGAGTTAGAAGACTTGGCTGGGGCCAGTGAAGTGTGAGGAGCTGCTTGGTTTACTGCCACTGCAACCTAAACCCAGATGTTCAGCAGAAAACAAATGAAGGAATGAATGTTTTTTATGTAGTATATAATAAAATTACATCAACTTTTTGGGATCTTAAAGGATTTATTTTGGGGAGATTCCACAGTATTGTGAGTCTGCTCCAAGACATCTTGCAGATGACAAGAAGGAGGAAATGGGTTTGTATGCACAATGTTCCAAGTCCACGCTGCATTTGAGGGAAACTAGAAAGTTAGAATTTAACTTGCAACTTTGAAAAATATAATACAGACTGTAATATAGCTCTGATAAAATGTTCATCTCCCCACTGACTCATATTAGTAAAAAACAAACAAACTTGTAACTACAGTAAGTCCTTCGGCTGCTCCCTTGTTTTTCACTCAGGGTTGCCACAGATGATAAAAGCAGGATCTGTATGTTGATGTAGCACAAATTCTACACCGGATGCCCTTCCTGACGCAACTCCACATTATATGGAGAAACACGCAAGGGTGGGGTTTGAACCAGGAATCTTCCACACTGAAATCAAGCACACTTTCCACTTGGGCACCAGTACCAATAAACAGCAAAATGTTTGTGTAAAATATCTCCAGAGTGTACGCTGAATATCTACTAGCTGTGTCTGTTGCTTACATTGTGCTTTAATTTTAAATTTTAGGAACATTTCTTGTGCTGCCTAATGCTAGTACCACCATATGTAGCATAGCAGTGCTGGGGGAGGGTCGGAAAAATCCTTAAATGTCATTTATGATGTCACCACATAAAGTGGGCCATGGCGACTTGTCACTGCATTTCAATCAATGTGGGTCAAAATACAAAATGGTTTCCAGACAAGGTGAATTTTTATCATATTGGTAACTGAGAATATTTGAATTTTGAGGAACAAAATTATAGTGGTGAAAATATAGTGAACAAAATTCTTAATAGATTTTTATATAGTACAGTGGAACCTCGGTTTTAGAACTTAATTGGTTCCTAAATGTTGTTCTTAAACTGAGTTGGTCTGAAACCAAAACCAATTTTCTCATGAAGAAACAATGTAAAATGGATTAATCAGTTCCTGGCCCCCAAAAGAACACAGTTTTTTTTTACCTTTTTAACTGCATTTCTGCATTTAACTGCATAAAAGGCAGACAAAATACAAAGAATATCCATAGTATCATATACAAAATACTGTACAGTAATTGTAATAAAATAGACAATTTAATTTCACCTTACACAAGAGACCATAAGAACTTCAGGTAACTGAGCTTCTGAACTGATCAGACGCCTCTGTTGGAGTGAAAGTCTGGTCAGATTAAATGTTGTACACTAACAGCATTAGTACTTTTAGCAGCTGTTGGTAAGTTCACCTGTTAGCTCCACTTAATGTATGATTACTGGAAAAAATACACAGCTCATAACTTTTAATGAGCACCTTGCATTGCAGCACCCTGACATCAGTGTGTGAGTGTGTCTGTGTGCATGTGAGGCATCATTGTAAAGCACTTTGATCTTCTGTGTCAGAAGGAAAAGCGCTATATAAAGGCAGTCCACGTACCATTCTAATGTCCACAACAAAGTAAACCATAGGAGAACCACCGCCCCAAACATATGATTTAATAAACACCCAAAGACATACTTTCTTGCTGCTTCTTCTTCTTTCGAGTTTATTGGCAGATTGCAACTCAACACAGTGCATTACCACCGCAGTAGGTGACGGTGTTCGTGCATTTTTCATTCAAAAAATTTGCTTGTGAACTGATTTGTTCATAAAGAGAGCCGTTCTAAAACAGATGTTCCACTGTATAAACAAATCAGTCAATCAAAAGGTACTATAATTTTAATGTTAAACTTCAGCTGTTTGGATAAGATGGAAGGAGCCAGAATGTGCATAATTCAAAGTATAAAAATCGTCTAAATTTGTTAAAATCATAACGTGCTAGACTCTGACATGTTTGTATCAAAGCTACCTTCTTTAGGACCTCTTCATACATAGTGCGAATTTGGTCGAATTGCGCATTAAGTGAGCATCAAGCAGGAATTGCATGCACACCGTGTAATTTCGTAGCTGCTTCCAACACCTCGTACACCTGTTGCTACAACTATTTGTGCACACCAGTGGCTGAAAGACAGAGTGTGCGCTGTGTGTGCCCATCAAACCCTCTTGAGGCAGGTGTCGACCAAATTCCAGGTGACATGCACGAACATCTAACACCGCTCACATGGCACTTAGAAAATGTGTGGCCATTCACACTCTTGGCATGACAACAGCCTGCAGACAGTCACTGTCGTACTTGCAGTGAAATTTGTCTAAGTGCCCCACGAGTGTGGCTTTGGAGTGTGCGCTGAACTGACAGGAGGTGTGGCTATGACAGAAGCGGCCTTGGAGATCTGTCATTCCAGACATCCCAGCTGGACAGTACTGTGTTTGGATGGACATGGACTAACAACTGATCACTGTGACACAAGTGTGTGTGTTTGCTGTCATCAAGTGACAAAAATAAAAACATATCACTGTGGCGATGGGCTGGAGCAAGCGTATGCGCTTGCTCCAGCCCATCACCAAATGGACAGGCATCCCCCAGGTTGAAACAGACCGTCAGATCATAACACGCAGCAGTCGATCTGACTGTCACATCACCCACATAAGCTCTGCTCCACATGACGCAGTGTCCTGCGGCGCGCCGTCCACAAGACACACGTGTCAGCAAGATGCGCGCAGGCCGGCAGCTGCACAATGTGTAACCACAAACCGTCGCACCAGCATCGTGCACGCCTACCCGTCAGCGCGACATTTTGTGGTGCGCACATACCAGCTGCTCCGACGGGTGTCGCCCTGGAGTTGTACATATTCGCATTATGTGTGAAAGGGCCTTTACTTCTTCCAGCCTGTTCTCCAGTTAATACCTGCATCGCTTGAATCTCCCTGGTTAAAATCCAAGCTATCAGAGAGAGGTGTCTTTTCTGATAGCGTAAAGCTCTAGTTTTTGCAAACTAAGCATGTGTCAATTGATGACCTTTTTCTCATACATAGGGCAGTTTGCTGCAGTGTGTGGCTTTAATCAGGTCGCGGTTACTGTGCCAACAGGCTCAGCTTGCTGGTTACACATGAGAGCAACAGGCCACTGTAAGTGGGCGAGACAGAGCAGGAATTGGGAAAAGTAGTTTGCATTTGATTCCAATACATGGATTAGCACACACCCATTTACCTTTCTAACTGTAATCTCAAGGAGGAGATGGTATGACGGAAAACCGCAGTCATTACTGACTAGGCCCCATCATTCCTTCACAATCTCTTCCTCAATTGTGCCTTATTTATTATTCATGCTCGCATTATCAATAGGAGCTCAGACTTATCTACAGAATGGTCGATCTTTGGGTGTGAATGTGTTGAATAGAACTTGCTCTCTAATCTTTCTTTGAGTCTTAATAAAAGCTGTAAAATCTTTTTAGCAATATTTCTTTTTTGCTTATAAAAACATAGCTGGAAAAGAAAGACAGCCATGAATTTTAGTAACCGTAAATTATTACATAAAGAAAAACAGAAAAAAAAACTATAACAAAAAGTAATTATTCAACTACAGTGATACAACAAATGCATCAACAATGACATCTTGTACCTTCTGAAATTGTGTGGTATTGTTCTCTAATGCAAGACTTTGTCCAGTTTTTAAATAACATTCCTGTAAAAAGGTTATATTGTGCACAAATATATTATTTTGGCTCCCTTTTATGGTTAAATATATTTGGGGTGTCATGATTGGCATCCCCATAGACCTACAATTTTGTATACAAACTCTAATGCTATAACCAATATTTGGAGCTCAAATTGTCATGGTTAGGGGTTTGGATGGAACCGAACCAGTCAGACGATGAACCCAAATGCAGGAACAGAACAGGAATCCGCCATCTGGTGGAGACAATAAGTCATTACAGGGAACGTGGTGCGGCAAAACACAACACAAATGGTTTGTTTAGGTTTTTGTTTCATATATAAGGGCCCCTTCACACATAGTGTGAATTTGGTCAATTTGCGCATAAACAGCCCATGAAGCAGGAGTCGTGCAAAACATGCAAAATCATAGCTGCCTCGTACACCTGTTGCTACAACTACTTGTGCACACCAGCGGCTGGAAGACAGAGTGTGCACTGTGAGAGCCCATCGAACCCTCTCACAGCAGATTTTGGCCAAATTCCAGGTGACGCACAAACATCTAACACCGCTCGCATGGCACTTAGAAAATGTGTGGCCATTTGTACTGTCATCACAAAAACAGTCTGCAGACAATCACTGTCATGCTGGCAGTGAAATTTGTTTAAGTGCCCACCCTAAGTGTGGCTTTGGTGTGTGCGCTGAACTGACAGGAGTTGTGCCCACCGACAGAAGCGGCCATGGAGATCCGTCGTTCTGGACATCCCAGCTAGACAACACGTACTATGTTTGGACAGACATGGACTAACAACTGCCCACTGTGACGCACGCGTGTTTGCGTGCTATCATCATGTGGACATAAATAAAAACATATATAGCTGTGCCCATGGGCTGCACTGAGCGCGCGCATGCTTCAGCCCATTGACAGGCTGCCCCCAGGTTGAAACAACCCGTCAGATCATAAAACGCAGCGGGCGATCTGACTGTCATGCCACCCACGTAAATTCTGTTCTACCTGACGCGGTGTCAGTCCTGTGGCATGCCGTGCATAAGACACATGCGCGGACCGGCTGGACATGCGCCAGCAGATGTGGCCATGATGACACGAGCGAACTGCTTCTCATTCATGTCATTTCATGACTGTACGTCTGTAACCATGGGTCATCTACAGAGGAACAGATGGATCATATTTGTATTGTCTGCTTGATAAGAGGGATTCAATATAATGCAATGTTTTTATATGGTGTGATAAATGGACTGCATTTATATAGCGCTTTTCCATCTGCATCAGACGCTCAAAGTGCTTTACAATTATGCCTCACATTCACCCCAATGTCAGGGTGCTGCCATACAAGGTGCTCACTACACACTAGGAGCAATAGTGGATTAAGGACCTTGCCCAAGGGCCCTTAGTGATTTTCCAGTCAGGCGGGGATTTGAATCTGTGTTGGAAGTCTCACAGGACAAGTTGTGACATGCCCAGCTGTTACACAATTTCTCGGATACTCACTCAACTGAAAAGCCACTGAAAGCCGTCTGAATCTTCCGAATGGTTTCCAACACAGATGTGCTTTTTGTTGTGCACCACTGCGGCTCCGTCCCGACGTGCGAATTCCTCAGCACGTCTTTCATTACAAAATCTCCTGTAACAGTGGAATGTGCCACAAAAGTGCTGATGTACACCTCTTCTGCAATTTCTCTGGTAGTCAGACGAAGTCCCGGATCAACACAGCCTTCACTTTGGAAATGATCTGGTCGTTTCAGCCTTTCGATGGCCGCTCGGAGCGCGGCCGCCCTCCGCCGCTGTGGGCCGTCTTTAATCTGGTTGTAATGCTCCTTAATCTGTGTGACGCCCAGAGCATCCTTACCGAAAGCTGTCTGAATCTTCCGAATGGTTTCCACCTGGCTGTCTCTCACAGTTTCTGGAAAAATTTGATTCAGCGCTGCTCGCTCAGCCATTTCCCTGACAATGAAAATCCGATGGGGGGGTGGACCAGTGCTCACTCAAAGCATGCCCACAGGCGAATGACGCAACCGACAGGTGTGAAAAAACTCACGCATGCGCACGAAGGTTCAAGCTTGGCTGATGCAAGTGCACATGATTCAAATCCATATAGTTTTTAAAAAAAATAAAAAGGTCGGATAGTTTTCTAACAGACCTCGTATACATCCAGAAAGTTTCCTTTTGATTTGTCTTTGTCTGCCACCTTTTCTTAAGGATAGTGGGATGTGATTCATTCCAGAGGCCTGTAAGGTGGATGAGTCACTGGTTGTCCATGTAGTGTTTTGCCATGGGGTAACTCGTACCCTTGGTAAAACACTACGTAGACATTACATAGACCTAGATTTGATTGTGATTGCATGTTGCACTGAGTTTGTGTCAATGAGTGGATAGGGTGACATCTGTTGGATTTTATATGTATTTACATTTGAAACCAGAATACTACACTTGCCAGGTGGAGACTTCTGATTAGTGGACTACAGTTATAAGAACCTCTTCTTCGCCTTCTCGTCTTCATGATGACTTAGCTGTAATTATAAAGGCCTTTTAACTTGGTTGTGAGAGTGCCATGGAGTTATTTTTGGTTGTTTCTATAAAATATCCCATCCAAAGAGCATCTTAAACAAACACTTTTTTTGAGTCCAGAAAGTGCTCCTCAACAGATGTTTTTGATATATTTATAATGGCGTTGGACCATTAAATTCTAAATATACATTTACAGAAACTAATACATTTAGGTGTAACAACAATCAGTATTTTATTTACGTTAGTCCAAGTTTAACTTTCTTCAAGGCACAAAACAGGCTTTTGTTTTGTGTTTTGAGATGTGGAAATGGATTTAATAAGAACAAGAATATTTTTATTTATAGAGCACATTCAAATCAAAATTACAAAATGCTCCATATCTCATAGCAAAGGCAGAAAAATTAAAAAAGTAATTATAAAAGTGCAACAACCATAAAACGGATTGAAATAGAAAATCAGATCATCAAGTAATTATATCCCAACTGCAAACAGTGCAAAACTGACAAGTTTTAAGGTTGACCTTAAAAAAATCCATGGCAGTTAATTTTCTAAAAGGTAGGAGCACAATACACAAAAACTGACCTCTTTAAACCATAGAAACAGAAACTAAACTTGCATTTTCAGATCATAAAATACAGGTTGGAACATATAGCCTGATAAATTCCAGAAGATATGAAGGTACACAAACATTCAAAATTTTATAATGTTAAAATAAGCTTTCACATTCACATATAGGCAGTGAAGGGAGGCCAACAGAGGTGTAACATGCTCAAACATCACGGTTGTAGTTAAAACTATATAGCAGCCATATTCTGAATCTTCTGGAGTCATCTCTCTTGTGTGGTAAACCAGACCGTAAAACGAAAAAAAGAATAAATCAATATCTCGACATACACCAAAGACAGTGTAGGGCTAACCTTTGCAATGTGACAAGGGTGAAAATAAAGCAGTTTTAGCAACCTCTGTAATGCATGAAAAGAGTATCATGATTCAAAAAGTACAGAAAGACTACGAACTTTTTCAGTGTTGAATCACACATTCACCCAGCAGCTGTTTGTTGATCAGGAAACTATTGTCTAGTACTATATTCATCATCGTAGTCTTCTTTCAATTGAAAAGTAAAAACAAAACAAAAAAAAAGAGAACTTTTATGTAGGTTTATATTGTGAGATATTACGTACACAAACAGGCATGCACACATCTGCAGGTCACAAGCATAACAGTGAAAGTCAAGCTCATGAACATGCATAATCTAACTAAGTGGTGCAATGTAAAGAGAGAATATCAGTGGACCTAGGACTTAACCTTGAGGTACCCCATGCTTCACTGTGATAGCTGAATGGGGGGGGGGGGGGGGGGACATTATCCAGCCTTATCTCCATATGGGCTAGAATCATGCAAAATATAAAATGAAGAAAACAGAACTATAATATTAATAAGCACTATGGCAGTCATTGCTCAATCTTTCAGTGACCACAGGAATGGATAGAAAGCTTTAAAGCAGTATTATCTCATGTTCTCATTACTGATCCCCCAAAACTGTTTGATATTTGACTAATCGCTATTTAATTACCTTTGATACAAAGGTCATGTTTTCATCTGTGTCTTTGTTGGTTAGATTGTTTGCAAGATTACTCTGCAACTAATGAAGTGATTTTCATCAGCCTTGATGGAAAGGTTGGGTTTCTTTCTCTAGCAGATATAATCTGTTTTGAAGTTGAACTTCATCATTAAAATGCAAAGCAAGGAATTTTATGTTTATTTGTTTGTGTATTATACAAATAAAGAATGTTTATGACTTCACCTCATTGAATGGTATGTTCTATCTTTCACCTCATGAAATATATGTACCATTGAAAGAATGGAAAAACATTCATTATTTGTCTTATATAACAGTGAAAATAGATCCTTGTCATTGGATATTTTATTAATTTATAAACAACAGAAAAGGGACTTACATTTTGGTGTTTGTCACTGGTGCTTAACAGTCCAAAACAAACTTTAAATAGGAGTCCAAAATTGTTCGCAGCAGTATTTCCTCATTCCACTGAAAAATTGCATCAGAAATTTGTCCACCTTTTCATCCTAACTTCATCCTCTTCATCCTAACAGGTCTTCCTGCCTCTAGACAGTATGTTGGATTTTTGTGTGTCTGTGTGTGTTAGAAGAATTAGCGCAGTCAATTAGCTCCATCAAATTGTCGTCCGCCAGCAAAACAAACTCTGCCATGTTTAGCTAAACATCACTCCTGGTACTGTGAGCATGTGGGGTGGCAGAGCGTGCAATAGCACATTTCATATAGCACCAAAATTGCACGCTAAAAAGAACTATTGCACGGTAAATGAAACACAATGTCAAATGGGACAGGTAATCCATGTTACATGACATACAAACCACCAATCAAATGACAATGATCCACTCAGCCATTATATAATAGTTTATATGTTTGTCTAATGAGCCCTTCTATTATTGGTAATTTAATTTAACCTTTGTTTAACCAGGTTAGTCCCATTGAGATCAAGACCTCTTGTGCAAGGGAGACCTGGACAATTATAAAGCTTCCAATTCACCTAACCTGCTTGTCTTTGGATGTCTTTTTTGGGTGTGGGAGGAAACCGGAGCACCTAGAGGAAACCCACGCAAACATGGGGAGAACATGCAAACTCCACACAGAAAGGCCACAGGTGGGAATCGAACTCATGACCTTCTTGCTGCAAGGCAACCGTGCTAACCACTAATCCACCATGCTGCCATCATTTCAATTTATTTTGATTTATATAGCGCCAAATCACAACAAAGTTGCCTCAAGGCGCTTCACACAAATAAGGTCCAACCCTACCAACCCCCAGAGCAAGCACACAGCTGAGAGTGATAAGGAAAAACTCCTTCTAATGATTTGAGGAAGAAACCTCAAGCAGACCAGACTCAAAGGGGTGACCCTCTGCTTGGGCCATGCTACCGACACAATTTACAAAACAAATACAGGAAAATTTGCCTGTGCACAGGACAGGAGAGTCACAGAAACAGACACCACACCCATCTCTGGATGGAGCTGTACATCAAACAGAGAGAAAAAATCAGTATCAGGCATCAGAAAGACAGCAAATACAGTATAATTTGTCAGCTTTAAGCAACAAGAAATACTAAGGTGATCGCCGGCCACTAGCCCTAAGCTTCACTAAAAGACCCAGACTTTAGATAAAGTTGAGGCTGCGGCATGCTCCATTTCCTAATAAAATAAATTTAAAATGCCATCGTGACTATTTCAGTTCGCTGTGTCCTGTTATGATACAGTTCATCATTTTCTTCGACATGCACACTGATGGAGGATGGGTGTTGGCCTTATTCAGAGCGTGTAGAGAGATGAGATAACCTTGGATAATCTACTCAGTCTTTACTAAACAGACAGCACTGGATGTTGAGTGCCGTGAATGATTTCACATTCATTTCAATAGCAGAAACGTTGAGGGGCTTTTAAGACATCTGCAGTGGGTGGTGCAAAGAGAGTGGGACTGGAAAAGAAGCAATGGGTTGCCATTCATTTTCTGGACAGTAAATGCGCAACAAGTTTTCAAGCATAAGTAAATGTGCACATTTTTTGCTGGGTGGGGGGGAGGGGGGTTGAACTGAAAGTATAATGTTAACATTTTCATTTTGAACTCAGAGCTCAATAACACAGGAGTGCTTGTGTCACCAGATAGCCCCTCCCCCCAAAACCCTCTGTCAAATAAAAGGAGAAAGGTGGCGTCATGTGACAGCAAAGCTAAACTGCCCTGAAGGCCATCTGTCCACTTCGCTCTTTTGGACTGTTGACCAGGAATCCAGATGAATCCAGTGGTGCCAAGAAAGCAAACACAATCAAGAGAAAATTGCTGCACATAAATAGAAGCAGCTAGGTAACTGGCGTGTCTGTCTCAGGGGTAGTAGCAGACATTTAAGACGGAAAGGATCAGTCAAATTTCGAGACATGACAGATGCTTTTAGTTTGCCTTAATATTCATGGCACACAACGCTGACACACTCAGTGATGTATTGTCGGCATTTCTGACAAGCGTTATATTGTGGTGTGGAAAACTAAGCATTGAAACTGTACCACGGTGGCGTCACCCGTCGCTGTTATTTGTTTTGGCATCAAATGACAGAAGGACACACAAGGCTGTTGAGTGCTATTGATTGAACAAGGGTCAAATTCCCTCATCATGAATTTGCCCATGAGCACTTGAGGGTGCAGTGACAATCGGTTTATGCGACAGTGACGACAGGACATACAAGAGAAAAGGTCGGAGGAAAAGAAACGAGAAAAGACAAGAAGCAGCAGCAAATGAGAAAGCAACAAAAAGGAAATGTGTTTTGTTTTCCTCATTTGCTTCGACTGTTATTATGTTGCCGGCTATTGTGTCATGGTTATTGTTATGCTCTGTGTAGATGAGTGAGAGATATAGAGTCTAAAGGCTCTCTAGGCTGAAGAAATGATAAGAACCAAGTGCTGTAATTTCACATTTAGCAGAAATTATTATCCATTGAAAACCCAGTATCACTGGAGCACGGAGAGAAAATCTCTAAATCTGATATGACATCATGTATCAGGGTTCAAACTCAGTCACACTGAGGGCCATAAAAAATTCATGTTATACAGTGCATCCGGAATGTATTCACAGTGCTTCACTTTTTCCATATTTTTGTATGTTACAGCCTTATTACAAATGGATGAAATTCATTTTTGCCTTCAAAATTCTACACACAATACCCCATAATGACAATGTGAAAAAGTTGACATTTTTGCAAATTTATTAAAAAACAAACCTAAGAAATCACATGTACATAAGTATTCACAGCCTTTGCTGTGAAGCTCATAATTGTGATTTGGAAAGACACAGACCTGACTACATATAAGGTCCAACAACCAACAATGAAGTCAAAGGAATTTTCTATAGACCTCTGAGACAGCATTGTCTTGAGGCACAAATCTGAGGAAGGGTACAGAAATATTTCTGCTGCTTTGAGGGTCCCAACGAGCACAATGGCCTTTATCATCTGTAAATTGAAGGAGTTTATATTCACCAGGATTTTTACAAGAACTGGCTACAGGTCTAAACGCAACTGAGCGATCAGGGGTGAATGGCTTCATCAGGGAGGTGACCAAGAACCCGATGGCCACTCTGTGGCCACTCGGCTCCAGCATTCCTCTTTGGAGAGACAACCTTCCAGAAGGACAACCATCTCTGCACAATACACCAATCAGTTCTGTAAGGCAGTGATTTTGAACCTTTTTTGATTCGCGGCACCCTTTTTATATTTACAAAATCCTGCGGCACACCACCAACCAAAATAATATTATAATGCTATTACCTCTGGTTTTGCGCAAAACCCAATTATCGCAATAGAAAATCGATACAGAAAACACCGCATTTCAAAAATCCTCAAGCATTTTGCGCTCTGATCTCAAGTAGGGCTGTCACGATTAGGAATTTCTGGAGACGATTAATTGTCAGACAAATAATTGCGATTGACGAATATATTGTCTATTTTTTTTCTTTTTTCCCTTCTTTATATTCTACTATTGTAATATAATTACACAACTCTGGAAGAATGTTTGGCTTCTGTGAGTGGAGAAACGGGAATGGTGCAACATTTTTATTTTTATCTTCATTTTACATACAGTCCCAACTTTTTCTGATTTGTGGTTGTTTCTGTTGCATTTCTGAAATTGTTTCTCCTCATCAGTCACGTTTTGTGCTTAAACACTGCATTAAGCTCAAGATTGAACAAATAAATACCTTTGGAAAGTAACAGCTGTTAAAGTTCAGAGTTCTCACCTGCTTTTTGTGATCTGTGCGTCTGAACATTGTTTTTTTTTTTTTTTTTTGCGGCTCAGTTCATTCATATATTCTCATTTTTAAATATGTTTTTAAAGCTATTTGACCGTTTATTTCATCTCATGAGCTCATAAATTCAGCATACGACGTGCACATGGTGTGAACAGGACGGTAACGGCAGAATCACACCTTTAGAGAAAGTTCAGAGAGAAGTAAAGGCAGCTTCATGTTTCCGTTTTGTTAACGTTCACTTGGGTTAAAATCCTCTCTCTGCTCCGCGCCCGCTGCGCACTGAACGTGTCGCGCCTGCATTCAGGAATCTCCCTCACCCACCCCCTCCCCTCCCTGACCCACCCCCTCCCTCGCAGTCTGCAGCCTGTTAACTCCGCGCGCGCGCACACAGGCACAGACACACACACCGACAGCTCCGCATTTTAGACGGCTTTTGAAGGAGACGACACTGTTTTAATCGGCCGCCAGCCTCCATGTTATTGTCCCGCCTTAAGACGAGAGCGAGGCTGCAGCACGTTTGACGTCAGATTCTGAGTCGTTTTATGCTTTGTGGATAAAATAAATAATTCACGGTAATCGCGAATATGAAAAATACCCACGGCACCCCTGACAATCGATCACGGCACCCTAGGGTGCCGCGGCACCCCGGTTGAGAATCACTGCTGTAAGGTAGCGTGGCCAGACGGAAGCCACTCCTTAGTAAAAGGCACATGGCAGCCTGTGTGGATTTTGCCAAAAAGCACCTGAAGGACTCTGAGACAATGAGAAACTAAATTCTCTGGTCTGATGACACAAAAATTGAACTCTTTGAACTCTCTGCGCCCCTCATACTGGGGCGCAGCAGGACAATGCCCCAAGGACACAGCCGAGATATCAAAGGATTGGCTTCAGGACAACTATGTAAATGTCCTTGAGTGGCCCAGCCAGAGCCCAGACCTGATTCTGACTGAACATCTCTGGAAAGATCTGAAAATGGCTGTGCACCAGCTCTCCCCATCCATTTTGAGGGAGCTTGAGAGGTGCTGCAAAAAGGAATGGACAAAACTGCCAAAAGATAGCTGTGCTAAGCATGTGGCATCATATTCAAGAAGACCTGAGGCTGTAATTGCTGCCAAAGGTGTATCAACAAAGTATTGAGGAAAGCGTGTGAATACTTATGCACGTGATTTTTTTAAGCATTTTTTTTAACAAATTTGCAAAAAATTCAGAAACTTTTTTTCATGTTGTCATTATGGGGTGTTGTGAGAAGAATTTTGACAGAGAAAAATGTGTTTACTCCATTTTGGAATAATGCTGTAACATAACAAAACGTGGAAAAGTGATGCGCTGTGAATACTTTCCAGATGCACGGTATAACATAAATTTTTTTTATGGCCCTCAGTGTGACTGAGTTTGAATTTCCGGATGCACTGTATGAAAGGCTGTTTCTTATGCATATTTATTGTACATTTTATATATATATATATAAAAAGTTGTTAAAGTTCAACATCATTTTGCCATTTTTTTTAAACCAGGTATGTTTTGATGATATGTAGATATTTTGATCATATGGCAAAAAATATGCTTGTGAATGAGTGTATTCAACACCAAGCTTAATATAAAGTGCTAAATAACAGCAATGCCTCTATTAAATTTGAAATTGCTCAAAACATTGATGGGAATGGCTGCATTGAGATTATTTAGGTAAAAGGATGAAATGGCTGTAAAGAGTCTTTTGGCGCTCACAGGAGTGGCACACCTAAATGATGGTCACTGTGAGCATTTTAGGTTGTTTCCCTGACAACAAACAATGTGCATTTGCAACCCGTGGTGTGGTGCATTAAACTGAGCAAAATCACATGAACCAACATCAGTATGATTTCTTTGAAACATTTCGCCATTATTAAAACATATGGAGCAGCACACATTTAAGAAACATTTTGAATTATTATAATGAGACAGACAGAAGGTGAAATGAATGAGTGGATCCAGCACCAAGCTGAAGTAAAAATGCAACTGGTTACTAGCACTTTAACTATGTTAAACAAAAAAAACAGAGCAGGTATCAGGGTTTAAGCTACCAATATGTGCACCTGTATTCAGTTCCCAGTGTGTGCTTTACCTTGACTGTCTGTGTCCTTGGACAAGACAGTTCACCTGTAATGTTCTAGTAGACCAGCTATAAATGGGTCCCAGCCTGACTGACACCCCATCCAGGGGGAGTTTATAGATTCTCATCCACTGTATGCTGTGGTAACTATGGATAAACTTAGGTCCAATGGGTCTCAGGGTCTGCGTAGGACTATATAAGCAGCAGGAACCTTGATGGCCAACAGACCAAGACTTTGCAAATGTAAGAAACAGAAAAACAAGCTAATTTTAATCGACATGTAACTTCAACCATACCTTCTCATAATTTCCATCATGCATGTGATGATAGGGTTGTAACATTAGCAAACATTTAGTAGTCAATATCACTTACTCCAATCAAGGATAAGGCTCCAGTCCATCACAGGGGCACATACAAACTCATTCACACTTGCATGCAGACCTATAGTCAAGTTAAAGTTTCCAATCCACCTAGCCCAGATGTCTTTGGAAGCTGAAGGAAGCGGAAGCACCTGGAGGGAACCCACGTGAACACGGGGAGAACGTGCACACTCCACATAGAATGGACCAGGTGGGAAGAGATCACACGACCTTTTTACAATGAGGCAACAGTGCTAATCACTAATCCACCGTGCCAACTATAGTCAATACCAATACCAGTGAAATGACATGAATCTTGATACCTCGATACCAAATTCAATACAACAGTTAAAAACAACACAGAAATTAATTAATTAATAAATGAATTAAACAACAACAAAAAAACGTAATAAAAACGGAGGTCACAGTGTTCAAATACAGGTGTTTAGATAATAAAAATATGTATTTTAAGCTTTAATTAAACATTATACAAATAATGAATGTTTATGAGTTCAGTGGCACGAATATTTTATGAGGTGAAAGATGGAATGTTCCATTCAATGAGGCAAAGCCGAGTTGAATGGTACGTTTCATCTTTCACCGAATATTCATTCCATTGAAAGAATGAAAAACATTCATTATTTGTTTTATATAACCGCTAAAATGAATCATTGTCATTTGATATTTTATTAATTTATAAACAACAGAAAAAGGACTTACATTTTGGTGTTCATCACTGGTGGTTTGACAGCAACAGTCCACACACACATCTTCAACCGCTTACTCCAATGAGAGAGTCGCAGAGGGCTGGAGCCTATCCCAGCAGTCATAGAGTGTGAGGTGGGGTACACCCTGGACAGGATGCTGATCTGTCCCAGGGCCACATATAGACAAACAAACACAGTCACAACCACACACACACACCTACAGACAATTTAAAGTTTCCAATCCACCTATAACCTGCGTGTCTTTGGATGTGGGAGTAACCCAGAGCACCCAGAAAGAACCCATGCAAACACGGGGAGAACACTCAAACTCCACACAGAAAGGCCACAGGTAGGAATCGAACCCATGACCTTCTCGCTGTGAGGCAACAGTGTTAACTACTAATCCATGGTGCTGCCCCATCAACAGTCTAACAGGAACTTTAAACAGGAGTCCAAAATTGTTCTTAGTCAACCTGGAAAAACAGATAGTTCAAAAATATTTTCTGACGTAGTCTGTGGTTCTGTGCACTGACTTCCTGTACTTCCCAAAAAAAAAGAAGACTTTGTGTAGTTCCTCAGTCCAGCGAAAAATCACGTCAGAAATTAGCACAGCTTTTCATCCTAACAGCTCTTCATGCCTCCACACGGCTCACAGTGTAGCAAATTTGTTTTGTGTCAGTTAGCTCCTTCAAATCGTTGTCCATCAGCAAAACAAATTCTGCCATGTTTAGCTAAATGCGCCCCCACGAGTGGCAGGTGGTCACAGCATGCAATGGTACAAAATGTATGGAACCAAATTTGCATGGTAAATGGAACCAAACTCTATGCTAAATGGAATGGAACACAAATAGGATGAATAATCCATGTCACATGACATACAAAGCACCAATCAAATGACAAGGATCCACTCAGCTTTTGTATAACCACAAATAGTATTATGTTTATACGTACTATAAAATTGTATGATTGAGATATATATATATATATATATATATATATATATATATATAATATTACTTACTGGCAGAGCCTAAAGAAAAATAAGTTTTAATGTTGCAGTATTGTGACACAAATTATTTGACCAGTAGATATCAGGTTGGTGATAAACTGCTGTGGTGACACCTGATGGAGCAGCTCAAAGAAGATGTTCGTGTGGCACTTGAAGTAATGAAGGTTTTAGCAAAGCCTGGGAGTCACAGCTACGACACCAAATGACACTTAAACAACACGTAGTTTAATCTAGTCATATTTAATGCAGCTCTGCAACTTTTTTCTTTTTCCAGCTTTCATTTTTATTACCAGTGTTAACGTTACAACAGGGCTACCTGTGTCTCACTTCACTGTGTGTGCTTGTGAGGAGCTGGCCCATGACACAATGGGGCTCGGCTAATGCATGCTTAAAATATTATACAGATGCCAGACTGCAAGTCTGTTTCCATGCTTGGAATTTAATGACTGTTGTGGAAAAATTGTGTATTTGGTACAGACGATACTGCTGACACTAGTAAAAACTACGTCTTTATATTTTCAGAATTTCAGTATCGACTTGGTAACAAAGTGCCAGTTCTCATGACATCCCTATGTAATGACAAGTTTATTTCTTGCAACAAGCCCAGACATGTCCAGCAGGTGGCATAGAGGTATATTGTATTGCATAAGCAAAACAAACTTGCATTTTGTATTGCTCGAGTCTAGTGTGTTAAAGTTAACTGTAATGACAGTTTATGAGTGATTGTGTTAACTTGGAGAGGATGGACTCATTTATCTATTCACTCACTGCACACATGCCTAGCTGCATACCAAGCTGCATTTCCTAGGCTTTGGAAAAACCTAGGAAATATGATGACAACAATGATGGGAATGGGATTGACATTTGTGAGTAGAAGGGTTGATCTGAAGAAGGAGCGAGGAATCTTCTGGCAATCAGTGGGCACAGCACAGGTTGTTTAACAAGATGAGCTTTTCAGTTGTTTCCCTGACCACAGATGTTGCCTATGTTGTGGCTGGCCCTGGTGGAGCCAGCTGGGGTAAATCACCTGCTTCAAATTACAAACTGATTTGTCTGCCGTGGGTGCAGCTTGGCCTGCATTGTGCCTTCTCTGTTGAATGTGAGTATTGCAGTGACTGAAAATACAGCCATATGCTCACTGGTCAGATTAAATTAATCATCTTATTTGGACCATAGGCCAGTTCTAAATTTGTCTTGGGTCAGATCTGTCCCCTGGGCCTTGGAGTTGGGCTTATACACCATATACACATTTGTTTTTTTTTTAAAGGAGAAAAGAAGCAAATTAGAGGAGTCCTGTCTCCTGTCATGAAAAAAAAATTAAAAAAAAAGGTTTCCTAGACTGACACTCATCTGATTTGAGTCACATTGTTTGTCACAGGCATCAAGTGATAGGAATAAGAATCCATATAAAGCCATTAGTTTTCTATTACTGCCAGGCTGGATGGACAGGCGCTCAGTGCTCAGCCGAATGACTGTGTTTAAAGTGTCAGACTGGTTGAAAGAAGTCTACCTCTGTAGGGCTCCAATGCCACTTCCCTGGGGGCTGAGTGTCTGAAATGACCATAAAGCTCTGTTGAGGTAGACAGCCTGTAATTTCAGCAGCGAGTGGCGCTTCGCCGAGGTATAATGGAAAGCCTGTGAAAGCCATGAAATGTGCAGAATCCCTGTGTTGGAGCACCATTGTCTGAGCACTCAGGACACCTTTCTAAACTTTAAATTACTGTTCTTAAACCATCATTGTCTGAAAGAGTTCCACTCCTTTAAAAAACACACACAGCGGTTGTTCCGTTTCTTTAATCTTCTGCGATCTTTACCTTTGCTACAGAAATCGGACAGTCTGTACTCACACATGTAGGTGCAAGCTTTTGAATAAAAAAAAAAGCCTAAACAGGGAGTGTGTGTGTGTGTGTGTATCTTTCGTTTGTGTCTGGACAAAAGAGTGTCTCTCTTTCTCCTCTCTCTGTTCCATTTTGTTATTCAGCTTTTGCCACAAACGCTGGTGCAAGTGCTTTTTTTTCCCACTCCGACAAGAACGGGTAAGAAAGGGCTTTGAGTGAAGACAGGTGCGGACAGGGGAAGGTTTGTATTTGTGTCGGTTCTTGTTGTGTGAATTCATTTTTTTTGTTCTGAACATGCTGTACCTCCACAGGAGGGGTATCTGTGTGTTGGTACATGTGTGCCGGCCCGTGCACTCGCAATAGAGCGAACACGTCCCGTTTTCCGAAGCGGGGCTTTAGATGTGATGTTCGCAGGATGTCACGTCGAGACTGTCCGGGTGATTTGATAGGAGGCCGGCTGGAGATGGAGTTGGAGTAATGAAGTGAGTCTGAGCAGGGGTTTGCTGCTGGAGGCTGAGGCCATCACACCACACTGACTGCGTCTCTGATCAAGTGAAAGACAGAGAGAGAGAGAGAAAGAGAGACATTGTTACCTCATCTCCCTCTGCTCCCTTTCAGCCAAATCTGCTTGCCTCTGTGCTCTTCATTTGCAGAGTAGAGCTGTAGCGTCACAGTAAGCACATTGGTCTTTAACTCGGCACAGCACAAAGACGCCCTCAGACTGTGTGACGGCTGCATGTACTCGTCTCCAAGCTCCCTCAATTGACAGTGTCCCTCCTGCTGAAAGGGTAGATTCAGTGTTTGTAGACGCACACACACACACACACACAGGTAGCGGCTCAGCAGCATGAGAATGCATCTCGCTTAATCCATTTATTCAGCAACTTATGAAACCGTCCCAAAATGCTGCATCAAGCGATGCCGCTGTGGAACGTATAATAAGTAACACCACTGTAGTGCATATTTAAAGACAAAGCTGGATGGAAATTTACGTGACACCGAGATTCCGACTTGTTTCGGCTGCTGTCGCATTTAGCAGCAGCATTCAGCATCAGCAATTCGGTCCACTGCCACTGCCAATGTTTGAGCCGAACTCACTGCATGAAGAGATTGTTGTAACAAGTGCCACACTTTCCCATGAACTACAATTCAAAGACAGGACAAAAATATAGTAAATCATTTCCAGTTTTTCTAATTAGTCATGTGAGCTTGTGAAAATGCATGCAAATACTTGTAAGAAGGAATTCAAATATTACATGGTGGCATTTTTTATTCCATTGTAAAGGGTATATTTATTTCTGCAATGATTTGGGATTAATCAAATTAAGTGGACAGATTAGTAGAATGACAGAAGTCAAACCTTTCATGACACGGGCATTCTGTCACTCCTAAATTGCTTGTGTCTCTATTTTCTACTGGCTTGACATAATTTCAACCAAAGTGGAATGGGGTTCTGTGTTGATTCACAACTGTAATTTGGAACTGTTCAAATCATGCAGATCAAAAATCTGTTGTCAAAACAGTTTTAACCTTAACAGGTGGTGTTTATTATTGTACCTTAAGCCCAGTCTCTATGCTGTTGCATATTACCACTATTTTAGTGCCTGTGTGTCCACTAGGGGTAGTGTTACATGCCCATACCAGAAGGCATAGTAGAAGAAGTCTATAATGTAAGCAATTTTGAGTCAGTTACCATAGTATGTTATTCACAACTGTAAGTTGTGCTTGCCAAGAGAAATTGTTGTCCTTCCATCCATCCTCCCATCCCTTACAGCAAAACCTGTGTCCTAAAACTCAACAGCCATAAACCTCTCACAATTTAAATGTCTGTACATTAATATATGTCCAAAAAATCATGCATATCCTACATTTTTTTAAATAAAATTTGGGTTTCAAGTAAGAAATGTACCAGAAACCCTGAAATGCTCACATTGTACGCTAGATGGCGACAAAAGCAACTCAAATGTGAGGCAAGGTCATTTATTCATTTGAGAAGCTAAATTTTGGTGAAAAACTTACAGTTGTGTCAACTTACAGTTGTGTCCCTTGCCCATATGGGCAATGTACTGGTCTCTTATGGGGAGAAAATACAGGGTGACCCAAAAAACCAGAACCCATAAAAAGGTAATAAATCCTATAAAGGTTCAGAAAAATTGCTGGACTTAAACTTCCGTCCGTGCACAGTCATTCCCAAAAGTTTAAATTATCTTGGTGGCTTTGCATAAAAGTCAAGTTCTTTCAAAATTATGCTCCAAATGGTATAATTTGTTGGTTAAATAGGCCTCCAGGCAAAATGTCTTTTCTTTGGTTGACATGACATATTGGGTTAGATAGTTGGTTAGCACTGTTGCCTCACAGCAAAAAGGTCATGGGTTTGATTCCCCCCAGAAAGGCTCTGTGTGAAGTTTGCATGTTCCCCCCGTGTTTGCGTGGGTTTCTTCTGGGTGCTCCGGTTTCCTTCCACATTTAAAGACATGCAGGTTAGGTGAATTGGAAACTTTATAATTGCCCAGGTCTCTCTTGTAAAAGAGATCTCAATCTCAATGGGACTAACCTGGTTAATAAAGGTTAAGTTAAATTAAATATTATTAATATATACAATTTTAATGTTGCAGCAGCAATTTTGCTGGCCCCATTGTCACCCAAACGTTACAGGGGTAACACAGAAACAAACAATGGCATCAACAACAGTGTCTATAACAACAAACAGTTGTTTGCCTTACAACTGCTCCCTGTTTGCTCAGGATCACCTCAGCCCACTTGTCCCACCTGGGGCTGCCTACCAGTGTGTGTGCACCCCCCAAGCACTGCTGCAGCAGAGCCAACATGGGGAGCTGCCCAGCCGCCAACGCCAACCACACACATATTTCAACCGTGTAGGAGATGAGGCACAGTGCCCAGAGGGGGCCCTGAACAGACGACAGCATCTGCCTTGTCTGTGTTTCTTGATTTTAGATTAAACTGCTCCATTACTTTGTTGCAGGTTAAGATCATCACTGAACCATCATGGAAAATTCAACCAATCAGTTTTTTCAAATTAACCAGAGATGAGATGTACTGCTGAGAAAATTGGCGGGATGCAGGTTGGTGCGTCAAAAGCCTCTGCAATGTGTGATTACCTGTTCTGCAGTTCTGTTCTGTGCCTTGGCCAGTGTCTATGCAGGCATGCAGCTAAGCAGAACTAAAAACAACCTTCATTCTGACACAAATACATGAGAATTCCTCGATTTAGCTCTTTGATTCAACAGATACTAAATTTAAATACGTCTTGAACTACAATTTCATTTCCTGTGCAGAAATGAGGGAAGGTTCAATCAAACCTTGACCCAATGAGCCTGGATGTCTGAAGACAAAAGCCTTATGGTGCAGCAACAAAGGTTTTCAAAGAAGATGAAGGATGTATACAACATGGTAACCTTTTGGGGTCCACATAGTATAATTATCTCCACATGTACTGCATGAATCAACACAAAATAGAAAATATTAATTACTTAAATTTCTCTCTGTATTACGTTTTACACATTGTTTGATGCATGGGGAGTAAGGTTTTTTTTCCTATATGATCCTTACAGGTTTAATGCTTTATGTTTTTTGTTTTTTTTTTCATTTTTCTTAGAAATAAGGAAAGTGATGCCAGATTTCACATTTTTACTTCATTTTTCCAGTTAGCAGACAGCTAATGAAATAATTATGGAAATATCATCATTATAAAACTGATAATGATGTCATATCTGCAGTGGATTATTTCCTGGAGCTCCAGGATGAGACCTTCTATGACAGTGGAGTCCAAAGTATTCCAGAAAGGGCAGAGAGGGTGCAGGTTATCGTTGCAACCACTGACTTCAGCTGGTGATTTCACTGATGGACTCATCCCACCTGCTCAAAGTGATGTTAATAATTTGGACACCACTGTTCTATGAGAACGATATGAAGGCACTGCAGAGACATTGGAAAAAGTGTGTGGACTTACATGGGATTATGTTGAAAATAAAGCATTGCATTAATTTTGTTGTGGTTTCATCTAGGTTGGGCTCAAAACCTTTCACATGCCCCTCATACTGTATGGTTGTGAGACTTGAACAATAATGAGCACTGTAAGGTGATGTCTGTATATGTCTGTGGTGCTAGATCTCATCAGAGGATCCTTGGGTGCCATTGGAATGACTGTGTGTCAAAGAAAAGGTTAGTTAGAGAGACTGAGATAAGGAGTGTCACTTGCATCGTGATAGACCATCACCTACAACATTTTGGTCATGTAACATGTTTCTCCAGCCATGATCCAGTAAGCAAGTTGCAGATGTTGAGGATCCCAACATGACCTGGGGCCCATTCCATAAAACAGGATTACCAAATAAGCCAGGCTTACATTTCGTTTGTCTGTCTTAGCCAATAGAAAATAAGTCAGGCGTATGAAATAAGCCTGGCTTATTTGGTAATCCTGTTTTATGGAACGGGGCTGCAATAAAATAGATGGCTACATTTGAGAGGTGTAAAATAAACAAATAAATAATTGGCATTATCACTGACAACAGTCCATGTTTTGGCTGAGTCAGTATGGTAGATAGTGACTTCAGTGGCTGTGACTCAACACCCAACCTAGTGTTTAGACCTGTGGTTCCCAGTCATTTTTCCTTGGAGACCCCATATTTGAATCCAGGAAAGGTAGGGGTTGAGAAGGTTAGACCTTACTCATGTAAAGCACTTTGAAGCAGTGTTGTGATTCGTCACTATATAAATAAGACACATTGAATTGAAATTGAAAGGCTGAGTCGCTCTAACCTGTGCAAATATGGCGCACGCGCACACATCACAAATGAATAGTCAGTCATTCCAGTGTTTTTTTTCTTCTTCTTCGTGTTTAGGTTTAACAAATATATAACTTTGATTATAAATCCCCCACTCCTGTTTTTTGGTTCATTCAAAGGAAAAACAAGAACCTTCTTTAATTACTTTTGATTATCCAGTCAATGACTTACTTACTACCGGCAATGCGAACCAAGCTCCTGCTGCGGTCATACAGGGACCGGATAGCCCTTAACAAAGGACCCCGGACCTCGTACCCCCGGAGCACTCCCCACAGGGTGCCCCGAGGGACACGGTCGAACGCCTTCTCCAGCGTGCACTGGGGCGGTTTGCAGCCGAGTGTGAAGCGTCCGGGATGAAAATCAGCACCTCCAAATCCGAGGCCATGGTTCTCAACCGGAAAAAGGTGCTTTGCCCTCTTCAGGTCAGTGGAGTGTCCTTGCCTCAAGTGGAGGAGTTTAAGTATCTCGGGGTCTTGTTCACAAGTGAGGGACGGATGGAGCGTGAGATCGATAGACGGATCGGTGCAGCATCTGCAGTGATGCGGTCGCTGTATCGGACCGTCGTGGTGAAGAGAGAGCTGAGTAGGGGGGCAAAGCTCTCGATTTACCGATCGATCTACGTTCCGATCCTCACCTATGGTCATGAGATTTGGCTCATGACCGAAAGAACAAGATCGCGAGTACAAGCGGCCGAGATGAGTTTCCTCTGCAGGGTGGCTGGGCGCTCCCTTAGAGATAGGGTGAGGAGCTCAGTCACTCGGGAGGAGCTTGGAGTCGAGCTGCTGCTCCTCCATGTCGAAAGGAGTCAGTTGAGGTGGCTCGGGCATCTTTTCCGGATGCCCCCTGGACGCCTCGCTGGAGAGGTGTTCCGGGCACGTCCCACTGGGAGGAGGCCCCGGGGAAGACCCAGGACATGCTGGAGGGACTACATCTCTTGGCTGGCTTGGGAACGCCTTGGGGTTCCCTCAGAGGAGCTGGGGGAGGTGTGTGTGGATCGGGAGGTCTGGGCGGCTTTGCTTGAGCTGCTGCCCCCGCGATCCGACTCCGGATAAAGCGGAAGAAAATGGATGGATGGATATCCAGTCAATGAGTTATTGTAATTTGATGAAGCATTCTTTCTAATTTTGACAACCTCAGAGCAACCAAAACCTCACAGTGCCCTTGCGATCATTGTCGACCCCCTAGGGTAGGTTCTGAACCCCACTTATTAACCAGGGTTCCCAACCAGTGTGTAGAAAAGGTGCGAAATGCTGTCATATGAACACAATTTTGTATGTGTCAGTACAAAAAAATATGTATTAAACAGTCACACATTGACTGATTGTATGCAACTGTTGATAAATCCAACATTCTAAAGCACATACTTGTGCATGTTCATGGTCATTTGCTTTCAGAAACGCAATCGGGTAACATATATGGTAAGAAATATATGGTAACAAAGCAAATCAGTTTGTTGATTATGTTCCTCATTGGAATAATGGGCAAGAGAGTGAAGAAAATCAACTTTTGTGCAACAGAGATTGGGGTGTTTGTCTGTGGTCAGAGCCTAAAAATAGAAAATAAAATAAATACTCTACCAGGTGGCAACTACCTGTCTACAGTCATTTTGAACTCAACTATTTGTGATGACCATTCACTCATGATGTCACATGTTGTTTATTAATATGGACTTTACCATCACTTATGGACATAATTTTAACAAGAGCAATCAGAGACTTCTGACATCCTCTAATCCGAATCTGGATCACCTCCAAAATGTAATGGAGTCGTTCATAGCCTATATATAACCGTGGTGAAAATTTGGTTAGAATCAGTGAAGTAGTTTTGATGTAATCCTTCAAAGCATATATAAAGAGAAATCTTGATTCGAACCTGGATTCGGATCAAGATCACCTCCAAAATTTATTGGAGTCTTACATGCCCTAATATCTATCTGTGATGCAAATTTGGTCAAAATCAGTGAAGTAGTTTTGACGTAATCCTTCAAAGTGTATATAAAGTGAGGTCTTGATTCAGAACCTGGATTCGGATCCAGATCACCTCCAAAATTTAATGGAGTCTTCCATTCCCTAATATCTGTCTGTGGTGCAAATTTGGTGGGAATCTGTGAAGTAGTTTTGAAGTAATCCTCCAAAGCCTTTATAAAGTGAAAACTTGATCCAGAATCTGGATCTGGATCCAGATCACCTCCAAAATTTAATTGGAGTCTTCCAATGCCCTAATATCTATCTGTGGTGCAAATTTGGTGAGAATCTGTGAATTAGTTTTGACATAATCCTTTAAAGCGCATATAAAATGAAACTTGATCCAGAATCTGGATCCAGATCACCTCCATAATGAAATGGAATCTTCCATCTCCTAATATGTATCTGTGTTGAAAATTTCATCAAAATTCGTGAAGTAGTTTTGACGTAATCCTTCAAAGCGCATATAAAGTGAAATCTTGATCTAAAATCCAGATTTGGATCCGGATAACCTCCAAAATTTTATGAGTTCTTCCATGGCCTAATATGTGTCTGTGTTGAACATTTCGTCAAAATCCGTGCAGTAGTTTTTACATAATCCTGATAACAGTAATCCTTCAAAGCCTTTATAAAGTGAAACCTGATCCAGAATCCAGATCCGGATCCGGTTATTCCATGGTCTAATATTTATCTGTGGTGAAATTTTTGTCAAAATCCGTGCAGTAGTTTTGACGTAATCCTGATAACAGACAGACAGACAATTAAACGCAGGCAATTTTATTACGTCCTTGGCGGACATAACAAGCTTCAAGAAGCTGTAACAAGCTCACCACAAAAACCAGCAGTGAATGTGTTTGTCTGTCTATATGTGTCCCTGTGACAAACTGATGGCCTGTCCAGGGTTATATCCTGACTCTCGGCCCACTGACTGCTGGTATAGGCTCCAGCTCTCCTGTGACCCTTAATTGCAGTGTGTGTGTGTTCTTTTTGAGGTAAAAAGCTGTTGTTTAGTTAATGCAAGTGTCTTAATATAATAAGTACTTGTGTTCTCATTCATTTGGGGAAATAAAGAGTGTATGTGGATGAGGTTGCTGCAATCCTGTTCTAGTTGCAGTTTTCCTGTCCTGCCACTATATCCTGTGTGTATGGTCAGAGCTGTGATTATATTTATACACATTCCTAAGTCTGAATATAAGTTGATAAATTCCACACTGCACGTAGAAATATTCATATGCACAGTTTAAGCACAAATCTGCGCATATGAACGGTTAATAAATGAGGCCCCTGGAGTTTAGAGAACGGCACTGCTACGACTCTACTACTACATCTTCTTCTTTCATTTGTATTTTGCAATTGAAATGCAGTCTTAGTACATCGTGATCATGATACAAAGTATCTGCTATGGATTCCCATGTACGCTGATGTTCTGTCACACAGCCAGGCAAATTGGTGTGAATTAGAACCCAGACCTTAAACCACAGCTAAGCTAAATGAGAGAGCAGCAGCCCACTGTAGGTGACTCATTAGTCAACACTGAACCTGCATGGCTTCATTACCGCTGCACTCTGCTCAGCTTTTGATAAATCTCACAGCCAAATACATTCTTGTATATTTAGACGTGTTAAATAATAGAATAAAGCTGCAAGGTATGAACCGCAACCCACTGGTTTGCATTATTTGGAGCATATCTGATCTGTTCAAGAGTAACAACAACAATAATAATAACCTTTATTTAACCAGATAGAAATTCTATTGAGATCAAAACCTCTTTTACAAGGAAGGCCTAGCCAAGAAAGGTGGCAGCACACATCAAAAAGGACAGGTTAACATCAGCATGAGAACATTGGTGATTAGAGATGTCCCGATCAGGATTTTTTGGCCCCAATCCGATTCTGAGTCATCTGATTTTGAGTATCTGCGATACTGAGTCCGAATCCAATACTTAAAAAACTGAATGAACAATGAACAAATGCTAAATATATAATAGTTTCATTTTAATCACCTTATTTTATTATTCATCACTTAAACAGTGCACTTCTTCTTGAGGTAGCTTGAACAATCAAGTAATAATCTACCAGACTTAAAAAAAATGTACAAATTTCCATGTTATTTTATTAGTCTAAAAATAAATGTCCAAGGTTCCGTATGTTAAACAAGAAATTATCTAATCTGAAATAACAGGTGGTTTTAATTTCCAGAAGGTCTCTAAAGAGGGTCTTTAATCCTCTATTGCTCCCGGTGTGTAGTGAGCGCCTTGTATGGCAGCACCCTGACATCGGGGTGAATGTGAGGCATAATTGTAAACCTCTTTGAGCATCTGATGCAGATGGAAAAGCGCTATATAAATGCAGTCCATTTAAAGAACTGTTTATTGATTTAGCTATTTTAATTACAAGTGTTCTAAACTTTTCTTAACAGTAATCAGAAATGTTGAGGTAACAAACAACAACAACAAAAGACATTTCCAAGGATTTTTCTTCAGAAAACTGCTCTATAAATGAGCAGTCCTGTGACACATTTCTGTTTTGTATAGATCAGTGGTTTCTGCCACTAGTCTTCCATGTTTTGGCCCAACGCGTCATTCCTATTGGAAGCTACGTCACAGCTCAGAGCGTCGAAAGTTGTATTGGGTTGAACTTTGACTGCGTCAGCCTGCCGACAAGCGGCAATGCGCGCTTCCATCAGAACCGTCGCTTTAGCTTGGCTTTTGACGTGACACTTCTGACACCTCTAAAAAGCAACGCGTCTCATTGAAAATAATGCTTTTTAGACCGATTCCTGACACCTGTGACGTTTCCGACGCGTGAAAGGCCCATTAATCTGCAATAATGAGCTTGAAATAGCGCTGATCAAAATAATGAGGATAAAATCTATATCAGATTCCTGATCGGGATGCAACGTCTGATTTTGATCAAGTCTGAAACCACGTGATTGAGCCCGATTTCCAATCACATGATCGGAGCGGGACATCCCTATTGGTGATAAATAAAATACAATCGCCTTGGTCATAACATTGCACATGATATAAAGCCTCAAGCAGATTTAGATTTAGAAGTAAAGGCATTGCACAAAAGAATCCTATTCGTGATCTCATAGAATCGGACTGGAAGATGTTCAAGGAGGTCAGTCTGGACAGTTTCTGTTCGGATTGGGGACGTTCCATCAGAGGGAGCTGAAAAACTGAAGGCATTCTTTCCCACTTCAGAGCGGACACGAGGTACGCAGAGCAGAACGCCTTTCAGATCTCCAATGTAAACTGAATACAATAGTTCAGAACCAGACCAATAAGAGTAAACCAGAATTATTCAATGTGTATAATGCTGGCAGACAAAGAGGGCATGGCTTTTGCATACACTCACAGTAGTGGGTGAGGCGGTGACAACCAGTGATGAATCTCAGGGTACAATGGTACAGCGTAGAGTGTCTTAATGGATGATTTTCAAGTTGCGATAGAGCAGCGCCTACGCGCATGCATGATGACGTCACAACTCTGTCCAGTTAGGAAGACCGCAGTTTTGGTCAACAACAAGAACTGTCAAGAAACTTTCTCTGCACTGTTTGGAGTTGTGTAGCAGTAGGAATAGCCTTTTGAATACTTGAATAATGATGTCAATCGCACAAAGAAATCAAATAAAAGTGAAAACATGTTCATTGCACCTAGAGTGTTGGTATTTTGGCCGTTGAACTTTCCTAGCAACGAATGTAAAACTCTGGTCACACAGCACTGACAAAGGACACCGAAGCCAAAAAGGAACAAGAAATCTGAACTTAAGTTGACTTCCAGAGACATCATTTAACTTTATATTCTGACAAAACACCAGCTACAGAAACAAAGCTGGACAGCGGTTAAACGACGTATCTGAAAGTCAACGTAAGTCCAGATTTCTTGTTCCATTTTGGCTTCGGTGTCCTTCGTTAGTGCCATGTGACTGGGGCTTAAGGAGAAGCATAACTTGTTTCTGTAAAGGAAGCCTAGCTTCACCATTAATTAGGAGATCAGGTGTTTAAATGAACTTTAAAAGAGAGAAAAATGTCCGATGTCTGCATAAACATCTTAGAATGACCGCCGCGAAAAAAATCCCATATGCAACTGACTTTGGGTGAGGCCATCTTATTTATGGTCATTAAAATGTTGCACAGTTATTCTGGAAATATAGTGTTGCCTTTAGAGAAATGCCTGTGTGCACACACCAGGACCTAATAAACAGAGAAATGGCTGTAATAATATGACCAATGACCCGCAGGACTGCACAGAGACCCTCGGAGCAGATTAAAACAAGCCAGTTTCCGCTTTTGAGATGCTTTTTAAATTACCCAAAAATTAGCAACCAAGCAGATACTAGTCAGCTGCTTTTAGCAGTCCTGTTTCTGTGTGTTTGTGCGTCTTTGTTTTGTGTTCATCTGGGATGTGACAGCCCAAGGTTTGTTACAGTACCTTTGAACTTAAGGCTGCAAGAAGCGGTCAGACCAGGTCAGAATGAATGAGTCATGAGACGGAGACAGGGACGAGAGACAGAGGGGTAGAGATGTGCAGTGGGTTGTGATTCACTTAGTGGGCAGCTGTGATGTGAACGGTACAGACAGAGCAACTTTGCACACGCTAGTCCCAATAAACCTACTTAAGTGGATTAGCAATGCCACCCTAGGGGACTCCACAGAGTTAAAGCTCTTATCACAAACACACACCCAAACAAGACCTACTATTTTTATCAGTTCCCTCAGTTTGTGGAGCGAGTCTGTTTGGACGACAGTGGAGATGTTTGGGATAAATACAGCCAAATTAAAGACACAATAATATGAGATATTAGCGGAAATGTGCGATGGGTATGTTGCATGCTGGGAAGATGGGACGGATTCTGTTTTTGACACGTGACTGAATGTGGACACCTGTTGTGACTCAGAAACAGATGTTGCTTATACTTTCCCAGTTTGATGTTGGTCGCAATTGGCAGCTGTTCCGAACTGCAACAGCGCTGTTGCCAAAAACGATGGAGGTGCTCTGAATTTGTGTGCTTTCGTTGAGCCGTTCTGGAGAGATGTGGACTGAGCCTTGCCTTTTTCTGTCTGTGCAGGTCTAGACTGGCTGATTTCCACATGAACTGTCTGGAGACGCAGCATACAGTGAGCAGCTGTCCCAATGAAGACAATTACCAAGCCTGCTTAGCTCCTACGCGGAGGCTCATCGCGTCAGTACGGACAGCCCTTTACTCAAAATGCACACAGATCAAAATTAAATCTGTAACTTTACAAGGGTCAAGATATGGAAGAACCACGTGGTCCGCCCCCTACCTGCACATGAGCATGACAGAAGTCTTCACGTCTCCTCACAGTACTGGACGTCAGTTATCTTTTTTTAAGTAATTAAGGTCTAAAAGGCATTAAAAAACATTTCCTTAATTAAAATACTTGGTGACCATCTGTTTGCGCATAATAATTGTTCAAACAGTTTGCACAGACAAAAGTAGACTCATGCTTCCCTCCCAGCCAGCATTTGATAACAGTCTTCAATGTGGAGCTTGTACCATATCAAAATGATAGACCCCTGTAAACCCTACCTCTAATAAAAAAAGACCCAATTCTTAAAATACCTGAATATTGCACAAACTGCAATGAGAACGTGTATGTGTTATGATGACAATAACTAGAATTGTTGATGAATTATCACAACAAGATTTCCACTGTGCAATACTTTTAACTGGGTCACAAGGGTTACAAAGAATTCACATGGAAACTCATCTTCCATTTAAGTAGGTCAGAGGGGTCACAGAATGCTCAAGTGCAAATCTAACATTTTGGCTCAGAGGGCACGTGTACCCAATATTGAAATGATACCTGGAAGCACTGATGAGTAATCACAGAGACAAGGCATGTGACAAACACACAGATGGATACAACCCATTTTAACTGGGTCTGTTAATGAAGCTTAGGACTACTGGCCAATGATCACCTTAGTATTTCTTCTGCTTTCTTGTTGCTTAATGGTGATGAATTGTACCTTAAGTGTAGTTTTTGTGGCCAACTGATTCTGTTTTTTTCTTGCTGTCCGAGATGCAGCAGAATCCACATGCTGGGTTAGATGATTTCTGTAACGGCCGCGGAACAGACTCTGCAGGAACAGATCCACTGAGTGGCTTGATGACTCCCCTCTCCAACCCCCCTGATGGTGGACTGGACGCCTGCACGGGCTCTCATCGATTATTGTTGTGTTGTGTTCTGTATTGTAAACCTTTCTGGTAGAATGGCCTAAGTAGAGGGTCACTTGTTTGAGTCTTGTCTGCTTGAGGTTTCTTCCTCAATATCATTAGAGGGAGTTTTTCCTTACCATTGTCATCTGTGTGCTTCCTCTAGGGGTTGGTAACCTTAGACCTTACTTGTGTGAAGCGCCTCGAGGCAGCTTTGTTGTGATTTGGCGCTCTATAAACTAAATAAATTGAATTAATGTACCCTGCATTTGCCCAGGGGAGGTGATGATCTAGTGGTTAAGGTGTTGGGCTTGAGTCCAGAAGATCATTGGTTCAAATCCCCGCCTGACTGGAAAATCACTCAGGGCCCTTGGGCAAGGCCTTTAATCCCCTATTGCTGCCGGTGTGTAGTGAGCGCCTTGTATGGCAGCACCCTGACATCGGGGTGAATGTGAGGCATAATTGTAAAGCGCTTTGAGCGTCTGATGCAGATGGAAAAGCGCTATATAAATGCAGTCCATTTACCATTTGAAACCAAAAATAGTTGCCTCTAGGGACTTGTGTCTACACATAAGTATCAGTGGACCATATGCTAATTTACTAAAGTCTGAAAGTTAGAAAAGGAAATCAGAAAAGCTATCTGGGACCTCAGAAAGCCCATCTGCAATTATTGCTTGATCACCAAAATCAGTCTATGCAAGTGAAATTATGTTCAGTATGAATGCTGTCATTAGTGCCACTTCGAAAATTCAATTCATGATAAGTAATTTATCCTAAACTTATGATCTGTTGTTTTTTCAAACTTATGCAAAAACAAATCTTGAGAAAAAAAAATACAGTATGCGATAGTTAATAATTATTAAGAGCCTGTTCTTTCATATTTATGAATACATTTTACTACATTGCAGTTGTTTTTTAATGAAAACTCAACCTATCATTCTTTTTGTTCTACACATGTGGTGATACCTTATTTACACCAGGATGTTAATAAAATCAATGCTGGCTATTCTCAGAATAACGTACTTATATCCACAGTTTCAAATTGCACAAGTTAAATGGTGTCCATTTTATGGTCTTCTCAAAACATTAAAATTACTGTTCTGGATGCTCAGAATGCCCCCAGACCCCGGCCTATGGGCTTCAGACCTGTGGGCCTTGCACTTTGTCCTCCCCAATTTCTAGTTCTAAATTGCGCCCTTGATGTAAGGTGTGTGTGTGTGTGTGTGTGTGTGTGTGTGTGTGTGTGTGTGTGTGTGTGCGTGTCCTCTCACTCTCTCTCTCTCTCTTTCTCTCAACATGAATCATTTTTACACCATTTTTCAGGTTTACATGTTTAAGAGATTTGTGGTTCTGTTTAATTAGCCATCGTTAAAGCCTACAGAGCATTTTAGTGCAAACTTTCACTACTAAACACACACATACACACACATTTTAGATATTTCTACGGCAGGTATTAAAGCAAGTTGCATCGATAAAAAAGTAATTAGCTGCCTTTTGACTTAAATGTGCAGAAGGACAGCAGGACAATGAACGAAGGTCTTTAATCCACACATATTGCCTCCGCTTTGCATGACTTATTTTTCAAAGCCTGCTCCATCCCCCTGAATGTTGGGCTGTCTACATGTATTCAAATTTTGGTAGTTCCTGCTTCAGCTGCCAGGGAGTGACAGGCATTATGAGGTACTAACAACAGGAGTGCAACAGTGACGTCACAATGTCATTCCAGCATTATGATGAACACCCACTGCAAGCCAGGGTCCAATATGACCAGAAACTTGATATTGAAATCGAGACAAATTGTTTCACCAGCCATCAGTTTTGCACCACCATCTGGCCATTATTCCTTTTTTACGCATGCCCATTTCACTACCTCTGGCACTCTGTGCACTGTTTATATATTTTGAAATGGCAATGCTGTACATTAAGGCCCCACAGTCAGTGGTTAATGCCACAGGTTGCCACACGGGGCACGTTGTCAGAGTAGACAGCCCTATGTTAATGGAATGGACATTGACAAATAAAACCTTAAGAGTTTCATCAATTCACCACCTATTTTAGGGTAAATAAAGTTTATGCTGCATTTTCATGCTGTGTTTAGGAGGAACCAGTAATCTTTGTGCATGCTCTCAGGACTGAAATGTGTTTACTGAAATTAGACATGCGTAAACACAGTTCAAAGACAGCAAACTCGACTCAACCCAGAGTACCCAACCTAGTAGACCAGCGAGGAAATTCTGACCTCTGCTGAGTTGGATTTCAGCTCAATGCTTAGGGCCCCTTCACACATAGTGGAAGTTTGGACAAAGTGCAAACTTAGTGCGCATGATGCAGGAAATCGTGTGTAAACCATGTAATGTCATTCCTGCCTCCAACGCCTCATACACCTGTTGCTACAACTATTTGCACACCAAGACATGGACTAAGAACTGACCACTGTGATGCGCGTGTGTCTGTTTGGTGTCATCAAGTGGACATAAATAAAAACATATCACTGTGGCGATGGGCTGCAGCAAGCGAGTGCATGCACGCACAGTGTGCACATGGACAGGCTGCCCCCAGGTTGAAACGGACTGTCAGATCAGTACACGCAGCAGGCGATCTCACTGTCACGTCACCCATGTGAGCTCTGTTCCACATGACGCAGTGTCCTGTGGCGCCACATGACGTACCACAGAACACCGCGTCACGTGGACATGAATGAGATGAGCGAAATGCTTCTCATTCATGTCATTTCATGACTGTGCGTCTGTGACCATAGGTCATTTACAGGGGAACAGAACGGATCATATTTGTATTGCTCGCTTGGTAAATGCTGTGTTCTTATATGGTGTGTAATTTTAATCTTTTTTGTAATACTTCCATGTCCTTCCTGATATGAGGCAGCTTCCCGCAGCTTTCCAAGAACAGCTCCATAGCTTAGTGTTAAAGCCGCTGACTGGGAATCAGAGCTTTTTAAAGGCATGAGTTTGTGTCCTGGGTGGTGTGTTTTTTTTTTCTTTTTTCTTTTATTATTCCACATACGCGGCCCGATGTGGTTCCACACGTACCAGCTGGTTTTTATTCTAACACATAAGCGGCACCATGTGCTGCACCTGGCACTGTTCCTGCTCGACGGACATGGCGCGTGCACGAGCGCGTGCGTGCCTGCCTGTCGGTGCAAAGTTTCGTGCACTAATTTCAAACTGTTTCTCGCTGTTTCACTGTTTTCGTCCAAACACCGTCCAAACTTTGCACTATGTGTGAAGGGGCCGTTACAGCAGAGAAAGCAACTGGACTCATTAAGACCTCCATCATGCATGTAATTTTGTGGAAAACATTTTGTGGAAAACATTGCAAAATGTGCAAATGACACCACTGACTTTGTCTGAAAGCATCAGTGTGGAGGTATTTAAAATGTAAAATGTGTCATTATGTTGGGGCTATATTCAAGCTGCTTACTTCTGAAAACACTTACTTTACAGACTATTCATAAAATAATGGCCTCTTTAAATCTAAAATATGTTTCCATAAAGTGAAAATGTGCAAACCCATCCCTATGACTAACATGTTGTCATGCACTGTATATATTACTTGCAGTAAAGGTAGTCCATTTATTGTCCATTAGTGACCCATCACTGATTGTGTGTGTGTGTGTGTGTGTGTGTGTGTGTGTGTGTGTGTGTGTGTGTGTGTGTGTGTGTGTGTGTGTGTGTGTGTGTGCGTGTGTGTGTGTGGGCACACCCTAACAGGGACAGACATGACACCCAACTATGTGGACAGCAGTTATTCCAACTGGACAGTCTCTCCATGGTGCACATGTAAGGGAAGTGGAAACCAAGAAGAGGAATGTGTGAACTTCCTGCATGACTTCACGAAAAACACATGCCTGAGTGAGTCACTCAAACACTCCTCACACATTTGAAATGTGTTTTGTGATGGTAGGGGTCCAACACTCATGTACTATTGATAACTACATAAATGTGTTTGATGCTTTTGCAACTCCCGCTGCCATGTAAGAGTACAGTGAGCTGTGAACTTTGATCTCATGCAACTTTAATGGTTTTGTGCCAGCTTCTCTTTCTCAATGTTGCAGATCTCTCAAATATGCAGGTTTTGGCACTTCTGTACTGCCATCATTTTTCAGCACAAGTTGCCACTTGGACACCATAAGCTGAGTGCAGTCAGAATGATAAAAAGGTCCTTCAGCTTTATGGATATTCAGTGTTTTAAGATCATCTTCAGGACTTAAATCTGGCCTCATCTACAAGCCTATACTACAGTATGTGAAGGATGTAGAAGTACAAGACAGAGTCCAGTGGTGAGCAATAAGTGCACTCTTGACTTCTACACATTGAAGCAATGAAGACTTCAAGGAGACCTCATAGAGGTCCTTGTATAGGATCCTACACGGGCTCGAGAATATAGTCGACATTCTTCAAAAAAACATCTACAGCTGCACAAAGAAAGGACTGGAACTGAGAAAATAATGATTTGACCCAAAGAACTGCTACCACCTTTAAAAAAGACGAGAAACATATTAGCAAAAATACACAAACTTGGAAACTATATAAACTAACCTAAACTAAGCTTCATATAGGAAGGAAATTTTGCTGAGAAAAAAATTTTCTCTGCTGGGAGAACATTTGGTCCCAGTCTAAATAGAGTTAAATATACTCTACCACAGTGCTAAATCAACTCAGCATAGTGTAAAATCAACTCTTATTGGAGTAGAACCACTTGCATTGACTAGACAGTGTCGCAGACCAAACGGTCCCCCCTAAAAATCAGTCCGCCCTGCCTTCGCTGCGCATGTGCATCAGCCGCGGTTCACGCGGTTGCACTCCAGTCATCATCTATCTCAGCGACAGATATCTGAAGCTTTTGTACAACAATCATTTCCACATAAATTCAGCATTATTTAATCAGAAAAGGCGGAGGAAGCGATCACGGGCTGCTAGCCGTTGTGTTCACTGACCGTCCGTCATTTCAAAGCATCACGGATTAACGCCTTGTTTTTGCTTAAAACTGACTTTAGAATAATCTAAGAGGGTTTACCTTGTCATCTGATGGTTAATAGTCACATTATTCCCTTTGATCACTTTGGGTGAAGCGAGTCCGTCCACAGAATGTCTGAGCTCCGCAATGACGCATGCGTAGTGGAGGCGGGGCGGGGGGCCGTTGGGTCGGTGACACCGGTAGAGCTGATTTCACTCTACAATAGAGTGTTTTTTACTCTATTTAGACTTGGATCAAATGTTATCCCAGCAGAGTACGTTTTACTCAGCAAAACTTACTGTGTAGCATGTGAAAGATGAGCAGTATCAAAAAATCTTGTAATTTGGCATCAGTGTAAATTTGCTTGTTGAAATTCACCATTATTTAACTTGACCATAATCTATAGGTATGTGTATGTGATGACCATGGAGGGCAAAACATTATCCATTAAAACATGGATCATGGTGAATTATATTGAATTTTTTAGAAATTTAATCATAGTTTTCTGCCAAAATCTAACTGACCTTCGCTTTACAGTGAAACTATAACTTCCATGATGTCAAGTTTTTTGATGTGAAATAGGACTTTGTCTGAGATTTTACAACTGGTCCTGATTTGATGAGGCTCGTTGAATGTGGGTGGGACTTATCAGTATTGGATGGATGGATGGATGGATGGATGGATGGATGAATGAATGGATGGATGAATTTTGTGTCCCTAATTTAAAATAACCTGCTACTGAGTTTGGTATAGCTTATCCAGACACATACTATCCTTAGTTTCTGAGAAACAAGTCATTTCTTATCACTTTCCATCCTTCCTTTGGGCAAAATCTGCTTAAACGTTAATACAAAAGAAGCCATTTGCATATAATTTTCATGTTCATGCTCAGAGAATGAAAGGTATGAAAAGAAAGCGATCTTGCACAAATGGAATAATAGGGTTACCTAAATTCCATATGAGATACACTTCTAATAGACAGTACAGGGAACAGCATGACAGAGTAATTACCTCAAATATTCTTATGTTTTCATTGAGAAGTAAAATACAGCGAGCGCATTTCCTGCTGTGGCGGAGCGAGTGGTGTCATCAGTGCTACAAGACTCCATTGCCTTTAACATGTTCCCTTGTGTGGATAATGCTTTCAGACCATTTCAATAGATTGCTGGGCTACGGTTTTAGCTGAGTGTGCGGGATGAGGGATGAGGTTGGAAGCTGAGGAGGTGCCTTGAAAAATAACACAAAATGCAGCATCTCCTCTCTGCAGTCAAGGGGAACCGGTGATAAACTTCAACACACCCGAATAATACACACAGAAAGCACACATTATAAATATATGTGTGCACTGTAGTTTTACTTTCCTCTGGATGTTGTGGATTCCTCAACAACAGCCAGTGATAGGTGGGTTTGATTTTTGGTTTTGATGCATTTTTATTATTATATTTTCATGGTGTTTGATGTTCGGATCATCCAAAATGTTTGCCTCCGTTCTGTCACAAGTACATAATCGTCCGATCAACACCGAGCTGCAAATTTTACAAGGATGAGTTCCGTTTTTTACAACCTTAATCATATTAAAACATTGGGCTTCATGCAAGAACCACTCATACTAACAAATTAATTTATAAATTATGCGCACGAGTGATTTCAGTCAGTGATTGTCTTGTATTTTATGCTTTTTTTGTTGCAGTTTTGTGAGCGGTCCAGAACTGCAGTAGGAGTTATGTGCGGTTAGTCTGCTGTTTTCCATACTTGATTGTGAATGTCAGTATTTTCAAGCAGTCTTAGCTTGAAAATCTGTCATCAATCACAGGTCATAATTCCACTGCATTACATGATTACATAATAACGCATAATCACGCTGCAATTATCCTGTTTAATTCTTCAACTTGAAATGTAACAGTCTACATTTATTTATATAGAATATGACATCATTAATGTTGATAAGATGTCATAAGGTGCTAATCCTGCAACAGGGAAATATCCTGGGGTGGTGCTGGGGTAGTGGAGGGGTGGGGTGTAATACTAGCATGTGAGACATAGGTACCCACCAATGAACTGCAAATTATTATGAACTCACACTGCAAAATAGTTGATGGCACATACTATTTGGTTCATCTCAGTGATGGGGGGACATGACCCCCTCTCACACAGAAAGCACGTGGGTGATCTGTTAGTGGCAACCATTAACGTGCTGTACTTGAACACGCTGGCAGTTGCTGGGTGTCGCCTGCTGTTTCCTGACCAGTGTTTTATTAACTATGTCTCTGGGTTTTTTTTTTCCCATTTTGAGATTCTGAACAATGTGGTGCTTTCTAGTCTGCCATGCAGGTGGCGTGTCCACAGTGTGTTGTTGGCAGTTTCCTCGCTTGCGAGGATAGTGGGAAGGCCTTTTTTTTTTTTTTTTTTAGTTTATTTTCTACAAGCCCTCTGGTGGCTGAAAAGTCTGATGCGGGATGCACAAGACCTGTTACACTTGGGGCAAATGAACACTTGAGTAGGCTGGGCTTGTACTGCTGCCCGCTCTTTCTGTCTTTGACGCTTCTGGCGTGAGGCCTCACTTCTTTCTGCCTCAAACTTCAGGCTGGCGGATTTGATGCTGGAATGCCAGCTGAGTCTATCTGTAGCTAGATGCTGCCATGACTGATGCTGAATGCCTGCAAGGGAGAGCTGTTTCTTCAGCTGGTCCTTATAGCGCTTTTTGGGGGCCCCTTGGTTTCGTCTCCTTTTCTTGAGCTCGCCAAAGAGAATTAATTTCGGCATGCGTGTATCATCCATCCTGGCTATGTGACCTGCCCAACGAAGCTGTTGTTTGAGTATAATAGACTCCATGCTGGGCAATTTGGCTCTGGTAAGGATGTCCTCATTTGAGACGTAGTCCTGCCACTTGATCCCGAAGCTGTTTCAGAGACAACGCTGATGAAAGCGTTCCAGTAATCTGATCTGCTGGCAATACAGAACCCAGGTTTCAGCTCCATACAGGAGGGTAGGGACCACAATGGCTCTGTAGACCTGCACTTTTGTGGAAAGGCGCAGTGCATGATTCTGCCAGATTTTCTTAGAGAGTCGACCAAAAGAACTGCTGGCCTTGGCAAGGCGACTGTCTAGGTCCTTCGCAACAGATGCGTTGTTTGAGATAACACTACCGAGATACGTGAAGTGCTCTACTGCATTCAGGCTGGTACCCTCGATGTTGATTTGGGGTGGGGTATATGCTGTATGGGGGACTGGTTGATATAGCACTTCTGTCTTTCTCAGGCTGATGGTGAGGCCGAAGGCTCTTGCTGCTTCAGCAAAACAGTTCACAATGTGCTGCAAGGCTTGCTCCGTATGGGCGACGAGGGCGCAGTCATCTGTGAAGAGCAGCTCCATGATTAGCTGTTCTGTGATCTTAGTGTGGGACAGAAGGCGCCGCAAGTTAAACAGACTTCCGTCGGTTCTGAAGCGGATATAGATGCCGTCTGTCAAGTCTTCTTTGGCCTCACGAAGCATCATGCTGAAGAAGATGGAGAACAGAGTGGGCGCGAGGATGCAACCTTGTTTGATGCCATTTGAGATGGGGAAGCTGCCGGACAGAGTCCCGTTGTACTTCACTTGTCGCATCTGGCCTTCATGCAGCTGACAGATGATGGTGAGGAGCTTTGGAGGGCAGCCAAGGCGTGCAAGAATCTTCCACAAACCCTCACAACTGACCGTGTCAAAAGCCTTGGTTAGGTCTATGAAGGCTGCATAAAGGGCCATGTTCTGTTCTCTGCACTTCTCCTGGATCTGTCTCAGGATGAAGATCATGTCTGTTGTTCCCCTGTTGGCCCAAAATCCGCACTGACTCTCGGGAGTATTTTCATGCGCTATGGTAGGGGTAAGCCTGTTGAGCAGCACTCGAGCCAAAATCTTATCTGCTATTGAGAGGAGAGTGATGCCCCGGTAATTAGAACCATTCCCTTTTCCCAGCAACTGGAGAAGAGAATCTGAAGCTTGTTGAGGACTGCCTCACCTCCATTTTGGTACACCTCTGCTGGGATGCCATCTATGCCAGGACACTTCCCTGGATTCAGCTGCGTGGTGGCCTTTCAGATCTCTTCAAGTGTTGGGGGGGTCATCAAGTTCCCATTTCACCTCCACCTGGGGAATCTTCTCGATTGATGACTCTTGCACAGTGCGCTTGTCACTGAAGAGGTTTTCAAAGTGTTCTGACCAATGCTGCATAATGGTTTCCTTGTCCATCAGAAGGGTGGAGCCGTCTGAGGAGCGCAGGGGTGCTTGCACTTGATGTGCTGGCCCATGGATGGTCTTAAGGGCTTCATAAAAGGAGCGCATGTCTCCGGCATCGGCATGTTGTTGTGTCTTCTCCGCAAAATATAGCCACCAGTCGTTCTGCAGTATGCAGAGCTTGCTTTGCAGTGTGGAGCAGGCATTTCTGTAAGCTGTCTTGGCAGAGTGGTCATCAGGTTTAGCTAAAAGAGTCTTGTGGCATGCACGTTTCTTTTCTAGTAGTTCCTGGATTTGTGCATCAGACTCATCAAACCAGTCTTTATTTTTCCTGGCTGAGAAGCCCATTATTCTGCTGCCGTCAATTGAAGCATGGTCTTTAATCTCATCCACTGTTGTTCAGGGTCGTCAGGCAGGCCTTCTCCTCCACCCAACTCTCCTCTAGTTTGGCCTGGAACTCCTTTTTTTGTGTCTATGTCTTGCAGCTTGTGGACTTGTAGCTTCTTAAACTGTGGGCCTTTCTTCTTAGGAGGGGGCTTGAAAGTGAAAGCAATCTTGGAACGGACCAAGCGATGATCCGTATAGCAATCCGCTCTAGGCAGATAACAATCTAAAATTTACTTAAAATAACACTATCTGAATCTTAAAAATGTATTTATTACTATGAAAACAGTTAAATGTATATAAAGCTAACTGAAAAACAGCTAACTGAACATAAATTCATGCAAAGCTATGTGACTAGCTAAATGAATATAAAGCTAGCAATCTAAAATTTACTTTAATAACACTATATGAATCTAAAAATGTATTTATCGCTATGAAAACAGTTAAATGTATATAAAGCTAACTGAAAAACAGCTAACTGAACATATAAATTCATGCAAAGCTATGCAAATAGCTAAATTAATATAAAGATAGCAATCTAAAATTTACTTAAAATAACACTATCTGAATCTAAAAATGTATTTATCGCTATGAAAACAGTTAAATGTATATAAAGCTAACTGAAAAACAGCTAATTGAACATATAAATCCATGCAAAGCTATGCAAAGAGAGAGTTAGAGAAGTAGAAAAAAATCATACTTACTAACATACTTACATACATACAATGTGGCATTGTACTGTGTGATAAAACTGCACCTTTCAGAGTGGCCTTTTATTGTGGGCAGTATAAGGCACACCTGTGCACTAATCATGGTGTCCAATCAGCATCTTGATCTAGATATATCTACACAGTGTGTAAGGGTTACAAGCAGTGGTGTAGTCTACATTTTTGAAGTGGGTAGACTGTGTTTTTTGCCCATCATCAACCCTGTGCGTATGCGTCCCCGGTTATTAACGTTTTTAACACCATAACAACAAACAGATCTATACTTTCCATCTGATCATTTATATTCTATATTTGCCACTATAAATGTGAGAAATGTCTTAGAATGTAAGTACCGTATTTTCCGGACTATAAGTCGCACCGGAGTATAAGTCGCACCAGCCACTTTATCCATTATAAAGAAAAATAAACCATAAATAAGTTGCACTGGACTATAAGTCCCATGGACATACAGGTATGTTAACTTAACATGAAAAGTTCAGATGATAATATTGTGACGGCTACCGTTTTCAGATGCATATTTCACCAGTCATAACTTACAATCTGCAGAGTATGATTTTCTTTTTGGTGGCATTTTTTTGGGCCTTCTCCGTTGTCTTGTTAAGTTATCAGTAACGTTGAAATTTTTATTTTTCTATGGTAGTCAGAAGTCGCAGGAACAGTCACACAAGCCTTGAGTGCCCTCTCGTGAGCTGCATTTTACCTACAGATATGTTTGTATTTTGCGGACCACATTGCGAGCCGAACCATGCAGCACCTACCTGCGCAGCTCATGACCACCCAGCGTTGTCGATCCAGCTCCTTCCAAGTGCAGACGCTAATCCTCCGCCGTCGCTCAGTGCTCCCATGCAGCTCTCAGCGTCAACTCTGCTCACACTGATATCCAAGGGTTGAAGCTGTTTTGTTAGCCGTCCCGGAATAAACACCATGTTCGTCTGCTTCAAACGCTATTCACAATCTTCGACGCCAGCTCCTTCGAAGTGCACACACTAATCCTCCGCCGTCGCTCACCCGGTGCTCCCACGCAGCTCTCAGCGTCAACTTAAACACTCTGCTCACACTGATATCCAAGGGTTGAAGCTGTTTTGTTCGCCATGCCGGAATAACAGCAAGCACCGTATTCGTCAGCTTCACACGCTGTGGGTGAGGTGAGGAATACGCGTCCAACGTTCTGTTCTCTGATTGGTTATTGTGACCAGCGTGACTTATAGGACGGCCGCCATACTACAGTGTCCATGATGCATTGCATTTCCTTTTCTGGTGGCCATTTTAAAACATAGATCGACTCTGTCACGTAAAATTGTTTTGTTACAGTAAATTAATTGAGATCCTACCGGTATATTTTTCATTTATAAGTCGCACCGGAGTATAGGTCGCACCCCAGGCCAAAACATGTAAAAAAGTGCGACTTATAGTCCAGAAAATACGGTAAGTAATTTGCACCAATTGCAAAATACAGTATACAACAGTAAATCTAAAAGAGTGATTAAAAAATACAAAGATCAAATACATTTATTTTTTGGCATCTGAAAACCTAATTTAACAAAGAAATTTAATCAGGTCATTAACCAGGAATAAACAATGTTTAAATCCAGCCAAAAGTATCATATGCAAGCTACTGCAATTTCATTGTATCACTTGTACAACGACAATAAAGCCTATTCTATTCTATTCTATTCTATTCTATTCTATTCTATTCTATTCTTCTGTGTATTGTTTAACAGAAAATAAGACAACTTTAAGTCAGTCACTCAAAAAAAAAAGTGACTGTGACTCCTTGTTATTAAGAAAGAAAAGTTCTCTTAACAATAATAAGGAGCAGATTATTTCCTCCCAACTAAGTATATTGCAAGAGTTCACTTTTCCTCCCTCTATTTAGTACGGGATATGAGCCTGTACTGCCAAATTCAGCAGCTGCAAGATTCACCCTTCATATAATCCGCATGCCCCCACGTTGTTTGTGGACAGTTTAGACGCATAAACAAAAACAAAATAGAACACACCGGTCTACATGAGCATGCACTGGCTGCAGAGCCTCACGCCTCCTATCACAATCTCTGTTGAAGTTGACAGTCCATCATCAGGTCTAGACGGGGGAGTGAAACCTGTAGGCTTTGTGGTCCATAAAGAAACCTACCCAGTATAAACAAGCTAGTATTAGTATACGTTAAGTTCCATTAAAACAGCAGCTAGGCTGAAGGACAGATGCTAGCTCCCAGAAAATTCACATACAATGAAAATATGGTAGATGCTTTACTTTGCAGAAACCTTTTCAACCCATGACAAAAACATTGTAGGCCAAATCAGTGGCACAAAAGTATAGTATGAAGACAACCATGCAATTAATACCAGAGAGTATGTCACTTACCAATTCCAGTCATTTTAAAACTACACTATCCAATAGCCAACGGGACTCGAGCTCAAGAGACATCTGTAGATTATGGGCAAAACTCTATTATTTTTTAAAAAGCTGTTTCATTTTATATTTTAACAACAAATGAACGGATCATTAAAAATGTCCACGAATCAAAGTCAAAAGACATTTGCACAAGCAGAAGCTCTCCACTTATTGTGCTCAAATTCATATTTTAGAAATGACTCTGTCCTGATAACATTAAAGGCAATTACATATTTTGGCGAAATTACAATTACAATTGAAATGACCATTAAAAAATTCATCATGAAGTTTATGTCACAGAAATCCTACTTTACAATCACTGCAGTCATTGTTAAATTATTTCCTGTTGCATTTATAATAAACATTTGTATTTATTTACAGTGTCTGTTTTTTCTGGTTGAACTGAGATATAAATAATGTACCAGACTTAACAAAACTGTACAAATTTCCATGTTATTTTGTCTAAAAATAAATGTCCGAGGTTCCTTATGTTAAACAAGAAATTATCTAATCTGAAATAACAGGTGGTTTTAATTTACAGATGAAAGGTTTCTAAAGAACCATTTATTGATTCATTTAGCTATTTTAATTACAAGTGTTCTAAACTTTTTTTTTAACAGTAATCAGAAATTCTGAGGTAACAAACAACAACAAAAAACATTTCCAAGGATTTTCCTTCAGAAAACTGCTCCATAAATGAGCAGTCCTGTGACACCTTTGTTTTGTACAGATCAGTGGTTTCTGCCACTAGTCTTCCGTGTTTTGGCCCGATGCGTCGTTCCTATTGGACAACGCAAAGGTACGTCACACTTCAAAGCATCAAAAGTTGGTTTGGATTGAACTTTGATGCGTCAGCCTGCCGACAAGCAGCAATGCGTGCTCCCGTTAGAAGCGTCTTTTTAGCTCGGCTTTTGACGCGACGCTTCTGACGCATCTAAAAAACAACGCGTCTCATTGAAAAGAATGTTTTTTAGACCGTTTTAGGCCCATTAGCTTAGTGAACAAATAAAAAAACTAGCTGTCGTAGCCCACTTACCAGCAATACAGACAGCGCCAGGTTTATCTCCTCCACTCAGGGTGCAAATTTCATCAATCGGCCCTGAAGCAGCAGGTGGACGTTTTTGAAAAAAAATCTAAAACCGAGGCCTGTTTTCTTTTCATTTTTTCGGGTAATAATCACCATCGATACTTTCTCTAGCATTCTTCTTGTTTGTGTGCGGCTTTTGCGCTGATTAGCTGGTAGCCCAGCCCCCATCTATCTATGACCCAATTAAAACTCTTATCTAGCAGAGCAAGCGCGGGGGGGAGGAATGGGGATGGGACACATACGGTGCACTCTGCAGTGATGGACGCCTGATGGCTGTCTTTTAAAGGGAAAAAATAAAATTACAGTCAATAAGCGGTCATTTTATTGACACCGTCACGTTCCCCGGGGCAATTTGAAGTGGGTAGATGGAAATTCCAGGTCTTTTTAGGTGAGTAGACAGCGTCTACTTGCATTCCATGTAGACTACACCACTGGTTACAAGGTGTTCCAAGTGAAGTTGAATGAGTGACCAAAGTACTGATCACACCCTGGCGAGTGTCATAAACATGTGGCATTGTATGATGTGTTTGTGGCACGTAGTGACGAATTGGCTGGCATGTGCCACAAACACGCCATCTGTGTGAGAGGGACTTTACCCATGATCCTCTCCTGTGGCAGACAGCAAAGCTTGATGTGTGGAGAGGTTTTATAATCAATTTTTAGGCTTAACTGTAAGTTCCTTGTTTCAGTGATGGAGTCCATCCCTGTTTCGGTGTCCTGACTGGAGTTCATTTAGAGCTCTTTTACTGGTACAGGGAGGTGTTGGATTTGAGGTTAGAGAGGCAGCTTCTCAGTTCAGTTCCATATCATAGAGCAAATTCACTGTGTTACCCTTGAGTAAGGTTGTTAATCCCCAAGGTGGACATAGTGTATCTGAGTACCCTACATGGCGAATAGAGCTGCATCAACCACAACATGCCACTACTTGCCACAAGCACATCACACAATGCCGCACTGTTGCCGGTGTAAAAGTATATTTTCCCCCCAGATATCCCCACCCCACCCCTGACAGGCAACATTCCTACAGGGCAGCAGTGATTAACCCAAACCTTGATAAAGCCCAATCAGGATAGAGCAACCTTTAACACTCGCAAACCCAGCCTTTCCTCCCACCTCCTATTCTGACCGCAGGGTGCCAAATGGCACTGCTGGGGTAATTTACAACTCATTAGGCCACCTTTTCTTGTGTACCTGTTCTTATGTTTCATATGTAAGTGTAACCATTAGATTGAATGTGCTAGTACCAGTGACCTGCAGTTTGAGCTTTCTGCTCAAGCTTACATTCTGACTTTCTCAAAGTCAGAAGTGTTATGCATGCATACAAAAAAAAAAAAATAAAAACGGCCAAAAATTTAAGATTGAAAAAACAAAACTAAGCTTCATGAATTAAATGTAAAGGCAGTTTTTTTTTTAAAGTTTGCAATGATGATGAGCCCTCTGTTACATTTCTTTTATCATTCCATATTTGTATGACACAATATCTGATGGAAAACAGACTATGTTTAGTTTTATAGAAAGGAAGGTGAAGATATATATATATATATATATAAGCCTCCGCGCGGCTTTCTATGACAAAATCTCTTGTTAAAAGTGAAATCTGCCAGAAAATGGCTGATGTCCAGCTCTTGTGATAACCAGAGAAAGAGCACACGACGGTCTCGTATCCACAGAGCCATCAGCTCAGAAATGGTCCGGTGGCTTGTGCCGTGTCGTCGCAGCTCAGAGCGCGGTGCGCTGAGCGTCCTTAAAGGTGTCCTTAAAGCTGTACTATCAGACCTTATTCTCTGTGAAGCCCGTAAAATTTTCACCGAAAGCCAGATAAATTTTTCGAATAGTTTCCAGGTGCCAGTCTCTGACAGCTTCTGAAAAAATTCTGATGGAAAAAAAGCCCAAATCATTCCGCCATTTCCAGACAATGAAAATCCGACGACTGGGCGGGACCACTCCTTCCACAAGGTGTGCTCACAGGCGAATGACATCACCGACAGGCGTGGAAAAACTCACACATGCGCACAAGGGTTCAAGCTTGTCTGACGTGAAAACATATGAATCAAATCCATATAGTTTAAAAAAAAAATAAAAAGGTACGATACTTTATGGACAGACCTCGTATGTATAGAACACACAGTACCATACCATCTTTCTTTATAAAGGACTTTACTACAACCAAAGCTGACCCTTTTTTGCTGTACACTAAAACAGACAGTTAAAACATTATGACATATATTTAAACAAGTTATTAATTATATATAGTTGACACACACACAAACATGTACACACAGACACAATAGTATGCAAAGAAACAAATGTTTAAGAAACATAATGAAAATGAGGGGCCTATAATGTCTGCTACCTCTCTCAAATCTCTTTTCGGGACATGTCAGGGTGTGTCAGCTGTTTTGGTCATGTTCAAAATACTTCATTTGTCGTGCGGTCATCCATTACATGCCACTAACAAGCCACACACATGCCGTCTATGTCAGAGGCTGGAAAGCACCAGGTTGTTAAATTAATTTTTCCCATTTACACTCGTTGCTTTCAGCAGTTTGAGTAGCGCACTCAGGTCTGATTGCTACAGTTGTATTACAAAGACTTTTTCTTTTGTCTTCTACCTTTTTGAACAGCAGTCTGATTTGGATGTGCATGTTGAGTTGGCACAAGTTCTATGTCAGATGTGATTCCTGATGATTCTGTGTTACATGGAGAATGGGGGCGGCACAGTGGCTTAGCGGTTAGCACTCTTGCCTCAACAGCAAGAAGGTCGTGGGATCACTTCCCACCTGGACCTTTCTGTGAGGAGTTTGCATGTTCTCCCCGTGTTCACGTGGGTTCAGTCCTGGTGCTCTACTCCCCCCTCCCCCCACTTTCAAGAATATGAAAGTTAGTGGAATTGGTGACTCTAAAATTGACCGTAAGTGTGTGTGTGTGTGTGTGTGGGTGCTTTTGTCAATGTATTTGTCTGTCTAAATGTGACCCTGTGACAGACTGGCATCCTGTCCAGAGTGAACCCCGCCTCATGCCCTATGACCGCTGGGATAGGCTCCAGCCTCCCTCCCCCTCCCCCATGACCCTTGACTGGCATGAGCAGTTATGGAAAATGAATGGAAAATGGGAAGAGTTGGTCTTGAACCAGGAACCATCTATTTTGGAAACAACCACACATGGCACTTATGGCAATAACAATGAGACTAAGGTTGTTCAAAGAAAAATCAAACTTGTCCTTTAAGTGTCAAGCTCAAACAGGTTTCTGGCTCTTCATCAGTCTGACAGGCTGTTTATATGCTGTAACAGTCTGGAAACCTACCAAGGGTGTACATTTTGTGAAAGGCGGCGTGCACAAGACAGGCAGTTTACACAGATCAAATCTGCGATAGCCCAGCTGACATATGGGTCAACACGTCACACAGGCAATGTAAAGAAGCTTATGTGTAACCGCAGAGGTTGAGAACACTCATGCTGTTGCTTGAAGTTTAAATTTGCCTTGAATGATAACTGGCTTATACAAGATACAATTAATGTTGTAGCACAGAAATGTGTCCTGCAGCTAATTGCTAGCTATACAGTAAGTTTAAATGAGGAGGCTTAGCAGCAACAATTTCACAAAGAAAGACTTAGTTATGGAGAGTTTTTTCATATGGCCTTTAAAAGCTGTGGAATTTTATGTTTACCTGTTATATAGCGTTACGTTACCCTGCTAGCACATTAAGTGTTTATGTATCATTCATCTTTATATAATGCCTGAACTGAGTCACGTGATATGGATTATTCATACCATTTGCCATTGTGTTCTATTTAGTGTGCAATTTTGGTTGTATTTAGCGTGTAATTTTGGTTCTACACATTTTGTGCTATTGGACGCCGCCACGTGCTCACACTGGCAGCGACAGAGCTTAGGTTTAAAAAACAGCGGCCCGACACAGTGCCCAAACTTGCTGGGCAATGGATGGGAAGGCTGGTTGCACTGAGGGGGCTCGAGAGCAAGTCGTGGGGATCCTGAGAAAGCATGTTTGCCGGAGGCAGAGCCGCGCAGGCCTGGTTGGCCCCGCCTCAGTTCAGGTCTTGCAGGGTGCCAATGGGGTGCCACAGCAGGCTCTGTCAGATGACACCCGAGTAAGACAGGGCATCTCAGTCTCACTACAAAGCTTTGGCAGATGCTGTAGGACCGGGAAGGTTGCAAGTCCCTTTTTGTCTTGTTTATAAATGAATAAAATATCAAATGACAAAGATCTATTTTAGGTGTTATATAAAACAAATAATGAATGCATTTTCATTTGTTCAATGGAAAGATGAGGTGAAAGACGGGCTGTTCTGTCTTTCACCTCATGAAATATTCTAACCATTGCACTCATAAACATTCATTATTAGTATACTATCCTCCCCAGCAGGCATGTACTGTTATAATGAGATATTAGCAGATCCTCCAAATCAACTGAAGAGTTTATTTGTGCAAATGTATTACAACCTTGCTAGCAGTGTACAGTATGATTGTCTTGTTAAAAAATGCATACAATGTCATGCTAGCAACTTTGGGTAAAGAGAGGAGAGAAAGACAGTTAGCATATAAGTATTGCTGATATTCAAGTTTAGAATATCAACATGCTTTTAATTATATTCAATATATAATTATTTTTGCATGTGTGCATTTTTAAATATTAGCAATCAATGTACAAAATAACCCAAAGAGATGACCGAGTGCAGCTTTTATTGTGACAGTATTTTGGTTTTCTTCGGTGGCTGTAATAATTACGAATTCTTCATTCGATTATGTCTTGAACATTTTCAACAATTAAACACATACTCCCTGTCCTATTGAGTCATTTGCTAATCCAAAACAAAACCTTGCACCTATTTCCTTTTACCTTTTCCAGACTTTGGCTAATCTTTTGTTTCACATTGCATTAAGTGACAAAGTAAAGCAAATTCTCAATGAAAGTACTGTCAGAAAATTCATTTATAACTCAAACTTTCATCCCCAGACTCTCCTTACATGTTCAAGCAGAGGAATCATCAAACAGAGAGATACCTTTAATACTAAATGTGTAAGGAGGCAATGTTCCCCAGCGGAAACATTCCTGATAAAAGGATATTAGGATGATACAAATACAGTCTGAACCCTGATTCCTTTCTTGCATTCTCATTGTCTGTCTCTTCCCTCCATCTCTCCCTTCAGGTAGGCCAATGCCGTCTATGCCCAGGGGTTAAAGAAAAACTTACCCAGAGTCATTAAAAAAAAAAACTGAATTGCTATCGGCAATGAGTTTAATCACTCAGTGGAGCATTCGGGCGCACTAAAACATCCTGTGTGGAAACCCTGCAGCCAACTACTTTGATTTATGACTTTATTCCCCCATCTTAAAGCATCTGTAGGGGGCTAGCTAGCTAGCGCCAACCCTGATAAACAGATGCTTAACATCACACGTCTCAGCAGTGCTGCACTAGCTCCTCATTGCTAACATTAAGGTTGTTAGGCTACACTGGTGAGCTCCTTTTCTCCCTGTGGATTTAGTTCGGAGCACAAGCCCAAATTACTCATGACTAACAGACTGAAAAAGGCTGCTTTTGTATTTGCTATGTGTGCAGCTGTACGTGTATAACAGTGTGTAGGTGGACAGCGAATGTGACAGACTAATCTCGGTGGCCGTGTTGTCCAAGTACTAAGCACTCTTTGTTTGCGCGTCTATCCAGTAACACGTGTGTTTCGCAACTGTCCTGTTTGTCCTTTGTGCGATGGTGGGGAAATGTCATTTCTCCTTTGTTTGGGAGTGTTTTAAATTTGATCAGTCACATAAATCTATTCAAAGTCATCTCTACACGCTGACCTTATAATGGAGGTGGTTGCCAAGCAATTACATGCCTTGCCTTCTCTCAGGTTGAACAAAGAGAAACAAGCCTCGTGTTTTAACCGCATGAGCGGCGAAAAGGTACTCGGCCCATATTTTATCATATCCAGCTGAAAAGCCGACTGAACAGGGATTTATCACATTTTTGCAGAGACTCACACAAAATTACACACTTGCATTTGGCACGTTTGAAGGCAGCTACACAAGCACTCATATGCATGCACAGACTGATGTCCTCGGAGCTGATTGATTTGCCACTTTCAAAAGATTCCATTTCTAACTGTCAGAAAAAAAACAAATTGGGGTTCTTCGTCTCAAGTGCAGACATTATGTCATGATTTGGTCAGCTTGCTGAAAATTGAGAGCGGCTGTTGCAACAAACAAAGATTTCTATAATGACCCGAGCACATGAATCAACCTTGTTCATGTGTAAACACTTACATCCATTTTGTCTCTGCAGGATTTTATTACAGATGGATACAGGTAATTACAAGCAAAATTAATAGTGTGAATATGGAATTAATTATTTTTTTTTTTAAGCCATGTCTTAAAATATGAAGCAGAGCCATATTGGTGTTATATGACAATTAAAACCTAATCCATTTCCAAAGTGACAGATTTTACAAACAAATCTCACAATGTTGCTCTTGGAAAATCTGGTGGGGTGAGGGGGGTCCCCCATTTGCAAGCATACTGACAAGGCAAAAGGAATTCTTACTCATCCACTCATTACCACATTACTTTCATTGTATTAATAAATATAATATCTTTTTATTTTTTTAAATGGTAGATTTGGAAAACAATAGATTTATGGAACATTTACAATATGCAGAGTATGAAGAGTAGTGTTATCATTTGTATGGACAGTAATATGGCAAACACATCATTTTCTGCAACGTGGAGACCGGAGCCTGTCCCAGCAGTCATAGGGCATGAGGTATGACACACCCCAGGCAGGATGCCAGCCTTGCTCTAATATAAAGAAAATAGGATTCAATTAGCTTTGGTTGTTGTTTTGTTTTGTCATCCTGAATACTTCTGGAATTCATTTACACGTAAATGGGTTCCTGACTAAGAAAACACTGACTCCGATGAAAGCCCCTGTCACACATAGCAAGAATGTGCAGGAACCAGCCTGACACGGCAAATATTGCCACAATCCGACGCAGTCGGAAGGAAAAGTGGTGTGGTCAGCAGTGTCAGAATGCATCCAATTACCTTGTCCACACCTGCACGATGGCATCCAAAGCGCATGTAGACAACAGGTAGATGACACAGACTGCTGTCAGACAACCATAAAATGTGCTGAAGACTGCCCGATGTCCAAGCGTCTGGATGGCAAACACGGGACCGGAGTGGGAGGGACCACTGTGTTCCTCACGTGCACAGTCCCTGCCGATACTGTACATCGGAGTACAACCAATGTATGGACCGGACTGATGCCATATGTGTCAAAAGCAACATGGTGTGGCCACTCAGTCAGTCATGCAATCACATCTGTGCTCGTCCTCCACTTCACAGCTCTACTGACCTCACATGCGTGTGTGCTTACAGAAGAGGTGCTGGACTGATGACGTGATTGCTGGGTCTGTGTGTGTGTTTGTTCACAATGGGTGAATGAGCAGCTGTGTGCGCGGTGCACGTGACGCACATACATGTGTACGCATGGCTCACATGCGCATGAGCGCACTATTGGCAGCTGCTGGACACTGCTGGCAGTGGGCCATGTGGTCCCATGAGTCAGGTGCAGCCTTTCCAGGGAACATTAATTTTTTTTGTGTATTTTGGCTCACTTCAGGAGCACAATGCAACTCTGGACACCGCGATGGTTGGATTATCACATGGGATTTATTTTTGCCGTGGTTGATTCCAGCACATAGCAGCCGGGTGAGAGGATTTTAACCACAGGCTGCGGTCTCAGCTCCACGTCCACCCTGCGCTCCTGGACCACTGTTGGAGGTGAGAGTCATGTTTCGTAATGCTGTCACAGCCTGGAACAGCAGTTCCATGTCATATCTCCGACAGAGTTAGAAGGTGATCATATATTACAGTGGTGAGAGGCATTCAGCTCCGAGCCTGATGCATGCAATGACACCTTACTGTGTACCACAGAGAGGCACAGCTGCCCATGTTATATACAGATATGATGGAGGCAACAGTTTGAATTTTTTACATCGCCCATCGTAAGTAATGGACAAATATCTGTACTGTAAGGTCTATTGTTGATATAACAGCCTTCCCAGATTTCTGGCGGTGTGCACATAGTAGCGCATGGTGCTTTAGGATTGATAGCCACTGTTCACATTCATTATACATAATAATAATTCATAATTATTATCATGATGAAGTGTGCCACATACATTTTAACAGTTCCATTGTGCTCCAGGGGGTGGGCATTATTATACATAGCATGTGCAGGTCATACCGGCAAACTTTACCATGCCAGATCCATCTCGATGTTCCGTCGTATGCACTCAAATCGTTCCGGATCCTGTTTTGCCGCTATCAGAAAATGTAAATTGTGGACAGATGTTCCTCAGACTGCACATGGACCACCGTTGGATAGGTGTCCCATCTTGATGGCGCCCAGAGGGTTTTGAACATGTGCTTCACACTCGGGGCCACCGGCCGATTTTGACCGTGTGGACTTTCGCAGATGGCTGTCAGAACATTTTGGAACTGAAACCCGGCACTTTTCGGATGTGAGCCGAATCGTCATTCTGATGCCTTTCTGCATGATTCTGGCTATGTGTGACGGGGGTATTAGTTGCTCGACATTTAGAAGCTTGTATATAATAAAATATGTATTTTATGGTCGTCATTTTCAACAAGCAGCAGTGGCCAGGCAAAGACTTTATTTATTTCAAAACCACACATAAGTTGAAAGAAACAGAGAGAGAAGGAAGACATGTCTGCTTTAGCTACACACACACACACACACACACACACACACACACACACACACACACACACACACACACACACACACACACACACACACACACACACACACACACTCATCTTCAAGCACTTTGTCCAATCAAGGGTCGCGGGGGGCTGGAGCCTATCCAAGCAGTCATAGAGCGCGAGACGGGGTACAGCCAGTACAGGATGCCAGTCTGTCGCAGGGCTGCTTTAGCTACATTCATACAAAATTACTTCTGCAGGGAGTGTGGACATGTGATCGTGGACGGACGCAGGACGGACTCTGCTGTAGGAGCAGATCCAGTGAGTGGCTCGATGACTCCCCCACACACACACCTGATAGCGGACTGGATACCTGCATGGACTCTCATCAATTGTTGTATTGTATTCTGTATTGTAAACCTTTTTGGTAGAATGGCCTAAGCAGTGGGTCACACCTTTAAGTCTGGTCTGTTTGAGGTTTCTCCCTCAATATCATCAGAGGGAGTTTTTACTTACCATGGTCGCCTGTGTGCTTGATCTAGGGCAGGGGTGGGCAATCATGTGCCATGAAGGGCTGAAGCACTGCAGGTTTTCCTTGCTACCAATCACCTCAATAGGTGATTTCATTAATGTTCAGGTGTTTCAGCAGGTGATTTCATTGACAACCAAGTGGTTATGTTCAAGGGAGAAACTCATCAGCAACCCACCTGCTGAGGTGACTGGTTGCAAGGAAAACCTGCAGTGTCTCGGCCCTCGTTGCCCACCCCTGCTCTAGGGGTTGGTAAGGTTAGACCTTACTTGTGTGAAGCGCCTTGATTCAGCCTTGAGTTTTAGAGTATAGCTACCGTCAAACAATTACAGAACAGTTTATTTCTCCGATTTACTGCATTTCAGTACCTAAATGCTGTCTCACTCATGGAAAGTATTAACTACTTACCTATCCCTCACTTCTTCATTAGCATCTGAATTTGAATAAAGTCCTTTCATGCAATCACATCTGTGCTCGTACTCCACTTCACAGCTCTACTGATGGTGTGAGGGTAGGACTGTATGGATGTATGATTTAGTACACTTCTGCTGCGTCGCTGAAAACCACACCTGCTCCTAATCATCAACAATGCAGCATCCACTAACCCTCCAGGAGATGGAAAACATGTCTACAGGATCTTACAAAAGCAAAACAAAATCATTTTTTGATGCATCAAAGTTCTAGATTTTAAAGGGTTTGTCATCATGATGCACTTTCAGTTTGGTAAGTTACAAGATATAATGGTTTTGAATTATCATGTCAGCAACCTGAACTCACTATCTATCTATCTATCTATCTATCTATCTATCTATCTATCTATCTATCTATCTATCTATCTATCTATCTATCTATCTATCTATCTATCTATCTATCTATCTATCTATCTATCTATCTATCTATCTATCTATCTATCTATCTATCTATCTATCTATCTATCTATCTATCTATCTATCTATCTATCTATCTATCTATCTACAGTATCTTGTAGAGGAAACATCGACAGCATGGTGACTAACAAATAACATTTAATTTATTTTCAGGTTCTCCTTGCTCTGATGATTCAAAAATGCTCAGGTTTGTCTGAGCAACTAAAATGCAGAATAAAAAAAGCCATAATGAGCATGACCACAAACTGGTCAGAGGACCAAGACGTTGTCTTAGAGCTGTGTTTCTGCTAGTTGGCTACTTTGAGGGTAGCAGTAAAAAACAAATGATTTTATCTGTGTTGCGGCAGGAAATGCCATCCAGGCCTTTGGTTATGGGGCAGACAACATGCAGAACAAAGACGTGTCCATCTCAGGCTCCTCAGTGACAGCGAAGGCGAGGATGGATGGGTCAACAAGCACCTCAGAACCTCCTGATATCTCCAATGGCATCAAGCCAGGAAACGAGGTGCTAGGAAAGGTAACACTGTTGTGTTGTTATGAATAAATGTCTGCATAGTATAAGCCAGAAATGAAATAATCTTTCATCAATCTCATCATTTAATAAAGTTCCCATTTTTAGAAATGGTATTGTTTCACCAGATGAAAAAGCACAAATGAATTTCAGTAAAATGAACAAATGAATGTGTATTGATATGAATAAATACATGAATAATATAAACAGTAATAAGCAATTAATAGCACAGGGATCAGATACAGCCTCACATGTGATCTATCTCACCATTTCCAAAAGTTTCAATTGATACAAATTGTATTTTTGCTACAGTATTAATATCCATAAGAGGTGGGTTTTTTTACTTATTCCTGACAATGTATTTTAAGACATGTTAGTATATTATATAAATCAATGCTTGAAAATAGATTGTTAATGTTTGTAACTACCTTCAAATCACTCATTACTAATGCTGTATATTCAAACATGTCTCTTGAATCAGCCATCATCTTACATATTGCTACTTGGCCAGTTAAAGAAGGAAAATAAGTGTCAACAAAAAGTTAGTTCCAGTCAAGATGAAACACAAATGATCTTTTTTCCATCAATTTTCAAACAAAGGGTGATCCTCTGCCAAAAAAGATTGTGGATTGTACCCTCTGAGACAGGGAAAGGGTATTACCCCAAGCGGAGGACTTTAAGTATCTCGGGGTGTTGTTCACAATTTGCAGCGTGAAATAGATGGACCGGAGCTGCTGCAGATTTTTTACGGACACCGTTGGGGTGAAGTTGAGACTCTCAGTTTACCAGTGGATTTACACTCCTATCCTCACCTATGACCATGAGCTTTGGGTAATGACTAAAAGAACAACGTCATGGATACAAGTTGAGGAAATAAGATTCCGCCATTGGGTATGTGGATTTAGCTCAAAAATCCTGGAGTCACCCAAAGTAGATCTGCTGCTGCTTCGCATCGACAGGAGCCAGCTGAAGTGGTTCAGGCATCTGAATCTGGTGATGGTGATGCTCTAGTGGTGCCCCCTGGTTGTCTCACTAGAGAGGTCTTACAGGTATGCCCAACTGGGAAGACCCAGGACAAGCTGGAGGGATTATACTACCACACTGGGCCCCACCAACATGGGCCATGTCATTCCTGAAAATATAACACTGAGCGGACATGTACACAGCAGTCCCTGAAAAAAAGATGTGCTCAAGGTAATCTTTTACCATTGAAATTAAATTTCAACGGTAAAATCTTAACATGAACTCATAACCTATCAACACAATAGAAATAGTGATGCACAGATATTTTAGATAATGTGGTTGGAGAAGTAACCACACAACAAACCATATTGTCATAAATATTCATAAGGAAATGCTCAAAATGAGAGATGTAGCCCTCCACAACTGGCCTCTGATCCAGTAATGCTATGATCATGGCTCACGACACACTAGCTGTCACTCTGCGCAGCCATTCCCATAACACTATGTAACAAATTTTTATTTTTGTTTTGTTTCTGGGTACACAGTGTGTTTTCCTAACCTGTTATACCTTAAATAAATAGAAAATAGCTGTTATTCCACAGAAACTTTGCTTCTGTGATCAGGACAATGATATTTTGAAATTTGTCTGTTTTCAAGAATATTCTCGATTCGCCTTCACTTCTACTGAGTAGTCTTCTAGAATATTCTTTAACTGCTAGAACTGTCCAGAATTTTCTAGAAGTTTCTAGAATTATCTAGAAATTTCAAGAAACTTTTAGAACTTTCTAGAACGTTAAAAAAATAAAATCAAAGTTTTGCTGAATGTAGTCATTTTTCCATAGACTTTAGACATAAGCAGTTGAAATATAACACTTAGAAGCCAGGAACAAAAATTGTGTTACATAGTGTAATTAAACATACATTTATGCCTTAAAACGTCTTACACTAAGGAGTTATTTTAAAAAATCACCCGTGTAGTGTTATCATGGAGGTTAAACTTGCCATAGAGACCAAAACCGTTTTTTGTACCAGCTTGTAAACATGATTATTGCTCTAAAGTTTGAAATTTAATTTGAAATTCATTGGGAACCTGCTCACTTTTGGAACCAGGCTCAAGTGGTCAGTCAAGGAACTGCAATTTTTTCTAGTTCAGGGTATGCCTTGAAATTTACCACTTGGTTACTGATGGGTGGTGACCAAGCGGTTAGTGTGCTTATGTCCAGTGCAGAAGGTTCCCGGTTTGAACTCGGGCTGGGTATCGATTCAAATTTCAAGAATCGATTTGATTCCGATTCTTAAGATTGAGAATCGATTATTTATTTTGATTCAATTCAATACTGATTTGGGGTGGTGTTATTAAAAAACATTTTTTGAGCAGTTACCTGATTGTGTAGTTATGCAACACATTAACACTAGTATTATATTGATATTTGACATCAAATTAATGAAGTATTGGTAGTTACTAATGATAGCTAAAAGACTGATGGCATGGACCAGTCCTCCTCCCAGAATGGTAGACTATCGTTTTTTTTTTTTACAAACATGCTGTTGAACAGAATTACTGAAAGGATCCAGGGCAGCCAAAAGGGGGCGCCAGAGGTCTCTACACCGAGTTCATTGCTCCTGACACGTACATTTCTACACGCTTCCATGTTTTGGCCTGATGCCTAGTTTCTTTTAGCTTTAAAGTAAGGCTATAACAAAGAAAAAAAAACTATGGCTTTACTTCACAAAATTTGGCCCTCACAATGCAGGCAATAGTATTTCAGAGGGTTATAAATTAAAAATTTTTCCAGGTACAACATCCCGATCTCCCCTACAAATAAACACGCTGCTGCAGCAGAACTTCTCTAATTAATGTAGAGAAGTGATCATTTTCACACCCTCAGAAAATGGAAGCGTAACGGAACAACTGCAGCATCATTTTTTCAGGGACACAGCGAAAATGCATATATATATATATATATATATATATATATATATATATATATATATATATACACAGTGGGGAAAATAAGTGTTTGACCCCGTCAGTTTTGCAGGTTTTCCCACCTACAAAGAATGGAGAGGTCTGTAATTGCATTTTATTGCATGAAATAAGTATTTGACTCCCTAGAAAAACAGAGCTTAACAACTGGTACAGAAACATTTGTCTGCCATTACAGAGGTCAGACATTTCTTGTAGTTCTTGACCAAGTTTTCACACACTGCAACAGGGAATTTGGTCCACTCCTCCATACAGATCTTCTCCAAATCTTTCAGGTTTGGAATTTCAGCTCCCTCCAAAGATTTTCTATTGAGTTCAGGTCTGTAGACTGGCCAGGCCACTCCAGGACCTTGAAATGCTGCTTACGGAGCCCCTCCTTAGTTGCCCTGCCTGTGTGTTTGGGGTCATTGTCATGCTGGAAGACCAGCCATGACCCATCTTCAATGCTCTTACTGAGGGAAGGAGGTTGTTTGCCAATATCTCCCAATACATGACCCCATCCTTCCTCCCTTCAATACAGTGCAGTCGTCCTGTCCCTAATTTGAAGAGCACCCCCAGAGTATGATGTTTCCACCCCCATGCTTCACGGTTGGGATGGTTTTTTTGGGGTTGTTCTCATCCTACAAACATGGTAAGTGGAGCTGATTCCAAAAAGCTCTATTCTGGTCTCATCTGACCACATGACCTTCTCCCATGCCTCCTCTGGATCATCCAGATGGTCACTGGTGAACTTCAAACGGGCCTGGACATGTGCTGGCTTGAGCAGGGGGGCCTTGCTGCCCTGCAGGATTTTAAACCATGACAGCATCATGTGTTACTAATGTAATCTTTGTGACTATGGTCCCAGCTCTCTTCAGGTCATTGACCAGGTCCTCCTGTGTAGTTCTGAGCTTTCTCAGAATCATCCTTAACCTACAAAGTGAGATCTTGCATGGAATCCCAGACCGAGGGAGATTGACGGTCATCTTGTGTTTTGTCCACTTTCTAATAAATAATCATAACAGTTGTTCTCTTCTACCAAGCTGCTTGCCCGTTGTCCTGTAGTCCATCCCAGCCTTGTGCAGGTCTACAGTTTTGTCCCTGGTGTCCTTAGACAGCTCTTTGGTCTTGGCTATGGTGGACAGGTTGGAGTGTGATTGATTGAGTGTGTGAACAGGTGTCTTTTATACAGGTAACAAGTTCAAACAGGTGCAATTAATACAGGTAAAGAGTGCAGAATAAGAGGACTTCTTAAAGAAAAATTAACAGGTCTGTGAGAGTCAGAATTCTTGCTGGTTGGTAGGGGGTCAAATACTTATTTTATGCAATAAAATGCATATTAATTATTTAAAAATCATACAATGTGATTTTCTACATTTGTTTTTAGATTCTGTCTCTCACAGTTGAAGTGTACCTACGATAAAAATTACAGACCTCTCCATTCTTTGTAGGTGGGTGGGAAAACCTGCAAAACTGACAGGGGGTCAAACACTTATTTTCCCCACTGTGTGTGTGTGTGTGTGTATATATATATATATATATATATATATATATATATATATATATATATATATATATATATATATATATATATATATATATATACGAGGGCTGTCAATAAAGTAACGGTCCTTTTTATTTTTTTCAAAAACTATATGGATTTCATTCATATGTTTTTACGTCAGACATGCTTGAACCCTCGTGCGCATGCGTGAGTTTTTCCACGCCTGTCGGTGACGTCATTTGCCTGTGAGCACTCCTTGTGGGAGGAGTCGTCCAGCCCCTCGTCGGAAAGATGAACTGTTGCCCCAGTCTGAAGTCAAGAACGCTCTGGAGCAGGTTTTCATCCAGGATGTCTCTGTACATTGCTGCATTCATCTTTCCCTCAATCCTGACTAGTCTCTCAGTTCCTGCCTCTGAAAAACATCCCCACAGCATGATACTGCCACCAACATGCTTCACTGTAGCGATGATGCCTCGTTTCCTCCAAACTTACGCCTGGTATTTACGGCAAAGAGTTCAATCTTTGTCTCATCAAATTAGAGAATTTTGTTTCTCGTGGTCTGAGAGTCCTTCAGGTGCCTTTTGGGAAACTCCTGGCAGGCTGCCATGTGCCTTTTACTAAGGAGTGGCTTCCATCTGTCCGTTGATGGATTGCTGCAAAGAGGTTCATCGTCCTTCTGGAAGGTTCTCCTGTCTCCACAGAGGAATGCTGGAGCTCTGACAGATTGACCATCAGGTTCTTGGTCACCTCCCTGAATTAACCCCACAATCACTCAGTTTAGACATGCGGCCAGTTCTGGAAAGAGTCCTGGTGCATTCAAACGTCTTCCACTTACGGATGATTGGGACCACTGTGCTCATTGGGACCTTCAAAGCAGCACAAATGTTTCTGTACCCTTCCCCAGATTTGTGCCCAAGACAGTCCTGTCTCAGAGGTCTACAGACAATTCCTTTGACTTCATGCTTGGTTTTTGCTCTGACATGCACAGTCAACTGTGGGACCATATATGCAGACATGTGTGTGCCTTTCTAGATCATGTCCAATCAACTGAATTTACCACAGGTGGACTCCAGTTAAGCTGTAGAAATATGTCAAGGTTGATCAATGGAAACATGATGCAACTGAGCTCAATTTTGAGCTTCATGGCAAAGGCTTTGAATACTTATGTTAATGTGATTTCTTGGATTATTTATTTGTAATAAATTTGCAAAAATAAAAAAAAGACTTTTTCACATTGTCATTATTGGGTACTGTGTGTCGATTTTTGAGGGGAAAATTGAATTTCCTCCATTTTGGAATAAAGCTGTAACACAACAAAATGTGGAAAAAGGGAAGCGCTGTGAATACTTTCCAGAAGGACTGTGGTACTGTAGCTTTGCTCTCCTCATGCAGTCAATAAGATCACTGCATGTGGTTTGGAGGCATTTCATGTAAATAGAGGTATGGTGTGGGAAGAATGCAGAAGCTGTCATGCTTTTTGCCAGAAAGAGGAAAAATAAACAAGAAACCATTAGATTAATTTGTGTCTTGCAAATAAAATTATCCATAATCCAGGGGAGGTGATGGTCTAGTGTTTAAGTGATGGGCTTGAGACCAGAGGATCCCCCTTTCAAATCCCACCCTGACCGGAAAATCACTAAGGGCCCTTGGACAAGGTTCTTAATCCCCTAGTTGCTCCTGGTGTGTAGTGAGCACCTTGTATGGCAGCACCCTCACATCAGGGTGAATGTGAGGCATTATTGTAAAGCATTTTGAGTGTCTTATGCAGATGGAAAAACTCTATATAAATGCAGTCCATTTAATGTTCAAATATGTTTTTAAGACCGCTGTCAACCATGGATCCTTAGAATCATTCTAACCTCCCCACACACAGCATATGGTGCTCCTCAACACAGTGCATGTATGACAAACAAACCACAGTCAGGTGTCAGGCCTTGGAGTATGTGGTGATACACTGAGTCACCTCATCCACCACATCAAAGAACTGCTCCAGGTCCTGAATGGCAACCATCCAGGCAGACTACCAATTGTTCCCTACTTCTCAAAAGTAACCATCTATCTGCCACAACCAGGTCATCCCCGGCCTTCTCCATCTTCTCGGTCCTTCAACACTGATGCACCTGTACGCTGGATCGCGCACAGACAAATACACCACAAGTGTATATAGTAACTGATGTTCCCTCATATTTCCAGTGATTGTCCTCCTCTTAGTCTGCCGAAGTAACCGCTCATTTGAAACAAAGTCATTCCACCGGTACCTAAGGATTCTTTGAAAAGACCTAGTACTAAACATATCCTGTGTTCACCACACATCTCTGTTTCGCATTCCAGGTCCTAAAGCCATGCAGTAAGACAGGAAGCACCAGCACCAAAGGACATGGTCCTACATTCTCCAAAAAAAAATGTATGGACATCACCAAATGCCGGGACATTGTCTTTCACCTAAAATGTACAGAATTTATTTGTTTTTCATTGGAAAACAAAACATTATTACCATATTACAGACATAAGGACATGGATGACCTCTAATTTCCTGCTTTTAAACTCAGATAAAACTGAAGTTATTGTACTTGGCCCCACAAATCTTAGAAACATGGTGTCTAACCAGATCCTTACTCTGGATGGCATTACCCTGACCTCTAGTAATACTGTGAGAAATCTTGGAGTCATTTTTGATCAGGATATGTCATTCAAAGCGCATATTAAACAAATATGTAAGACTGCTTTTTTGCATTTAGACAATATCTCTAAAATTAGAAAGGTCTTGTCTCAGAGTGATGCTGAAAAACTAATTCATGCATTTATTTCCTCTAGGCTGGACTATTGTAATTCATTATTATCAGGTTGTCCTAAAAGTTCCCTGAAAAGCCTTCAGTTAATTCAAAATGCTGCAGCTAGAGTACTGACGAGGACTAGAAGGAGAGAGCATATCTCACCCATATTGGCCTCTCTTCATTGGCTTCCTGTTAATTCTACAATAGAATTTAAAATTCTTCTTCTTACTTATAAGGATTTGAATAGTCAGGTCCCTTCTTATCTTAGGGACCTCATAGTACCATATCACCCCAATGGAGCGCTTCGCTCTCAGACTGCAGGCTTACTTGTAGTTCCTAGGGTTTGTAAGAGTAGAATGGGAGGCAGAGCCTTCAGCTTTCAGGCTCCTCTCCTGTGGAACCAGCTCCCAATTCGGATCAGGGAGACAGACACCCTCTCTACTTTTAAGATTAGGCTTAAAACTTTCCTTTTTGCTAAAGCTTATAGTTAGGGCTGGATCAGGTGACCCTGAACCATCCTTTAGTTATGCTGCTATAGACTTAGACTGCTGGGGGGGTCCCCATGATGCACTGAGTGTTTCTTTCTCTTTTTGCTCTGTATGCACCAGTCTGCATTTAATCATTAGTGATTGATTTCTGCTCCCCTCCACAGCATGTCTTTTTCCCGGTTCTCTCCCTCAGCCCCAACCAGTCCCAGCAGAAGACTGCCCCTCCCTGAGCCTGGTTCTGCTGGAGGTTTCTTCCTGTTAAAAGGGAGTTTTTCCTTCCCACTGTTGCCAAGTGCTTGCTCACAGGGGGTCGTTTTGACCGTTGGGGTTTTTCCGTAATTATTGTATGGCTTTGCCTTACAATATAAAGCGCCTTGGGGCAACTGTTTGTTGTGATTTGGCGCTATATAAATAAAATTGATTTGATTTGATATGGCCATTTTATGTGGTAAGAAGAAGAAGTATGTCCTACACTGCCCATAGGTGCACCAATGGACATCAGGGTCAGTGAATCCACAGATTCCTTCATGTGATGTGAATGACATCGAAGATTTCCCTTGGATGGGACACCAGTCCATTGTAGTTTGCTTTCCTGGCCAAGGCTGGTACCCAAATACAACTGGGTGTACTGAGTATCAGGCTTTCAAACACGAAATGGCTGGACACAATTGCTAGGCTCAGACACAGAGTGGAGTTGTTCAAAAAGGTTTACTGGTGTAATAAGCAGGTACACAAAAAGGCAGTCCAGAATAAGCAACAGTAACAGCTCCATCAGGCAGAGGCGTGGTCCAAACAAACAAGCAGGTGGTCATGAAAACACAGAGAGAAGAGTAGGATGAGAAAAACACTTGGAACAACGCTGGAAGCGAAGGCATGGAGCACAGTGATCTGGCGGGAAAAGGTGAACAAGGTTAGACTTAAATACAGGAAGGTGATCAGCAGCAGATGAGGAACAGGTGTGAGGGAAAGACCCAGGGCGTGGATGTGGAAAGGCAGAGGGATACGCCCACCACCGAGCACCAAGAGACAGACAAGAGAAATAGAGACAGAAAAAGACAGACTAGAAAAACATCACAAAGAACATGATCACAACCAAACACTCTAATGCGTAACACAAAGAACACATCCCAGAACCCACCAACCCTGACACAAAACAGATGAAGGGTGTTGTCCAAGGACACAGGCTGGTAGTATGACCGGGAGTTGAACCTTGGTCTGTATATTGGTATCCCAACTCCTTATCCCACTGAGCCTACTTTTGTGAGTAAATTTACAAAATAAACTTTAAATTTATTGTAGCAAGATTGGAATTAATCTTTGGCATTTTATTCTGTGTTTAATAATTAAATACATCATTGTATCAATTATTTTTGTATGATTTAATATGCAGTTCAGTCCTATGGTAGTGACAATGCAGTATTATTGGCAACAGCGTCATCAAAGTTGTCCATCCATGACCAAAAAAAAAAAAAAAAAAAAAAGTGTACAATTGCATGCCAATCAGGAATGCCTAATAAACTGAACAAGTGCATCATATTAGATAGAGGTCACAGTTTTGTCAAACATTAATTCATTTTATGCTTCTAAACAATCAAATCAAGATGTGTTTCACTATTTTCAACACCTTCTTTGCATATATTTATATAATAGAGGGCCTGGGGGAACAGCCATAAAAAGCAGTCTGAGTGAGCCAAAACCACAAGGCTCGCCATGCTGCATCATCACATCACACCCGATCTTCACGCTTGTTTAAAGCAAGTGGCACATCAGAACAGTCGCTTGATGATAAGACAGTTTAGACTACACCCTGGATGATGATATTTAGTGGAAATATTATATTTCTATCACACACACTAAACTAGTGAAAGAAACAGAGGGAGGTGGGGGGGGGGGGTAATCTGGATTAGAAGTTCTAAAATTCTGGCCCCTGGGCTTGTTCTCTGTGGAGTCCTCTCAACTCTGAAGACTGCAGTCAGGTCTGATATAACTGGTTTCACTCTATGCTGCAGGAAAATAAATATCTTTCTCAGCTGTGAGAATGCACGTCTTCTAATGGAACTGTGTGATTTCTTTTCAAGTAAAAATGTGAAAATAACATAATCGCATTGTTAATCTCAGACAACCTGCACTCTCTCTTTCTCTTTCCCTGCATCTGTCTTGAACAGGTGAGAAATATTTCACTCTGCACTTTGGGCCTGGGAGAGATTTTTCTTTTTTAAATCAAGCTGTTGAGTTTGATTAGTTTTCACAATGAAATATTATTCTGTTTTACAGATGTATTTTAGATGTGCCGAGCAGCCTTCTCGTATAAGACTAATGATGTTTTTCACCTTTGCGGGAGACCTGGCTACCAAGCTTGGCTGAAATTGACGTGTTATAAAACAGCACCTCGTAGAGCCTGCTGCTGCAGCTACGACGGATAGCGGCGCAGTTTGTATGAATGCATATTATTGACTCCCATTAAGACATCTATTTTGAGTAATTCCAGGGGTTATGTTGCAGCCGAGTCGTGCAGCATTGTCCTTTACATGGAAACCCACATTGTGGCGAAGACAGCAAATTAAAACTATAAAAACGTCACAAGGAGGAGAATTAATGAACAAGCAAAACTGATAACAATAACTGTGTAAGTGTCTGGGAGAGGTGTGGGGGAGATGGTGTGGTGAGAACGGATGGTGGAATTGCTTTCACAGAAGGTTGTGTGCGAGCGGCAGTATTGATGCACCACACCGTGCCTGTCTCACTGCAAGCATGGTGTTTAATTTATTGTAAAAATGGTAATTAGGAAACAATAAGACGTGTGATTACTCAAGCAGGAAGTTTATAATTAGAGTGGGAGCTGTTCGGGACATTTTGGGCGCCCCAGCATTCTCATACAACCATGCCTGGCAATTAAAACTTGTCAAATTTCCACGGCAGATAAGTTGGGGGAGTGGCTTTTATGCTATGAGTCCTGTTGCCAAAAGACTGACTGTAAAAGCTGTAAATTTCACTGAGGATCCCGTAGTGCAAAAATATAAATGAGTGGAAACTTTTACAGTTGCACGCAGCTGAAGTAACGGGATGACTTCCAGGATAATTACTATGATAACCACTTACAACTGTGTACAGACTGAAGGGGAATCTGATCTCCGTATCGGCCCACATTGATCATGTTCCTCTGTGATTTATTGTTTTAGCAACTGTAGGTGTATAATTGGTCAAAATGTCATCACTGGCGGTTGTGGGCCGTCCTCAGTGAGTAAACGTGGGCTGGAGCTCAGCTCTTTGAGTATTGTGACAGGGGAAGTCATCATAAGTCCTGCTTTGTTTGTGCAGCACAACAGTTGTTTTGCCATTTGCCATTTTTCTTCTATGAAATTTGGCAAAGGAAACCCCCAATGATGTCCTTATTATTGTCTCACGGTTTGTGTGTCAGTCACAGATAAAATGTATTTTGTGCTTCTCGTACATGGGAAATCACAATCTGTAATCATACTCAATTGTAATCATTCCATTTTTTTCATGTAATCTAATGTAACCTGTAATTTTAACCAAAACAGATAACTGTCATTGTAATTTAATTATATCTTTGGAGAAAAAAAAATGTAATTGTGAGAATTATGTCAAGATTATGCTAAAATAAAATGGATTATCTTAAATAGTTCAACAAGAAATTTGTTCAGATTTCCTTCCCAATATGCAAGGAATTTAAAGGTGTTTTTTTTTTTTTTGAAAGACATCAAGAAGATGGTGTATTTCTGTCAATAAACATATTTAAGAAGAAATTTTCTTGTTTGAAATTTACTTAATTTGTTGTTAGTAATCATAATTTATTGTAATTGTTGAAACATAATCATAATTTAATTGAACTCTAACTTTCCAACTGTAGCTTTAATTGTAATCACAGAATTGCATATATATATATATATATATATATATATATATATATATATATATATATATATATATATATATATATATATATATATATGTATGTGTGTGTGTGTGTGTGTGTGTGTGTGTAAATAATTGGAATCTTTATATTCTTAACGTAATCACCCCATGTCTGTCTCATACAGTATTTGTAATTCTGATTCCCTCCACCAAGGAGATATATTATTGCGTCGTTTGTCTCTCTCTCTCTCTCTGTTGAATACTGCTGTGATGTATTTTTTTATTAAGCTTGATGAACATACTGTACAAATAATGTTTAAGTTTAATGGTACAAATATTTCATAAGGTGAAAGATGGAATGTTCCATTCAACGAGGTGAAGCCGAGTTGAATGGAACATTCCGGCTTTCCCTGAATTAACTATTTGTTCCACTGAAAGAATGAAAACCATTTGTTATTTCTTTAATACAATGGCTAAAATAGATCCTTGTCATCCATCTACAAAAAGAAGGGAGATCGGAGTGACTGTGGTAACCACCGAGGCATATCTCTTCTTTCAATTGCTGGCAATGTCCTTGCAAAGATCATGCTCAAAAGGTTAAAGATACTCTCTGAGAGGATTCTCCCAGAAAGCCAGTGTGGTTTCAGAGCTGGAAGATCTACAGCAGATATGATATTCTCCCTTCAACAACTTCAGGAGAAAGCAGCAGAACAACATCAACCCCTGTACATCGTTTTTGTGGACTTTTCGAAGGCCTTTGACACTGTCAGCAGGGAAATATTGTGTAAGGTACTCAAAGCCTATGGTTGTCCAGAGAGGTTTGTCAATATGACCAGGCAGTTTCATGATGGAATGTCAGGACGAGTGTCGATCGGAAGTGACATCAGTGAGCCTTTCCAGGTCAACCATGGCGTTAAACAGGGCTGTGTACTTGCGCCAACACTCTTCACACTCTACCTAGCTGCTGTCCTGGAAACTATGTCTGAAAACCTCACCAAAGGTGTCTACATTCGTTCGCGTAAAGACGGAAAACTCTTTAACCTGGCACGTAACCTGGCACGTCTGAGGGCTGAAACAAAACAAGAAGCATCTGTATCAGAGAATTACTATATGCGGATGATTCTGCTCTGGTTGCCACAGATCCTGCTGATATCCAAGAGATTGTGGACCGATTCCATGCGGCTGCAACACAGTGTGGATTAAAGATAAATACTTCAAAGACTGAACTGCTCTTTCAGCCTCCCCCAGACAGCAAGAACCTAGGCAGACCGGACATAACTGTCAGTGGAGAGGTCTTGAGAAGTGTCAACAGCTTCATATATCTGGGGAGCACAGTTACCAATAACAACTCATCGGATGCTGAAAGTGAGAGAAGAATACAGTCGGCAACAAAAGCTTTTGGAGCCTTACACAGACGACTGTGGTCCTGCCATGATATTAAGCTACAAACCAAGATTAAAGTATACAACACCGTGTATAAAGTATACAACACACTGTGTTGCCGACCCTGCTATACTCAACTGACACAATGACTCTCTATAGATGCCATATCAAAAAACTCACGCGATTCCAGCTGCGTCACTTACAAGCAATCATGCATATCAGGTGGCAAGACAGAATTCCCGATGTGGATGTGTTGAGCCGAGCTAAAACAGTCAGCGCTGAAGCACTGATCACAACAGCTCATCTGAGATGGGCAGGCCATGTTAGAAGGATGCCAGATGAGAGACTGCCCAAAACAGTCTTTTATGGTGAGCTGGCATCTGGTAGACAAAGTAGAGGTGGTCAGAAGCTGCGCTACAAAGATGTGTTGAAGCGACACATGAAGAAGTGTAACATCGACCCTGATACGTGGGAAGAACAAGCAGCTATAAGACCTCTATGGCAGGGTATAATCAATAAGTCCATCACTGTGATTGAAAATAAGCGCCTGCAGGAATACCAAGCTGCTCACAAGAGAAGGCAAACACCCCTGACTCAGTCAGCGTACCAGTGCAGACGCTGTGGACGGTTTTGCCGTTCTAAAGCTGGACTGGCTGCACATGAACGATCGTGTAAAGTGTAGACACACCAACCAGTCAACATCAAAAACGATGGACTGTCGATATAATACAATGGCTAAAATAGATCCTTGTCATTTGATATTTCATTAAGTTATAAACAACAGAAAAGGGACTTATATTTTGGTGTTCATCACCAGTGCTTTGACATCAACAGTCCAGCACCAACTTTAAATAGGAGTCCAAAACTGTTCTCAGTCAACTTGGAAAAACAGAAAGTTCAAAAATAATTCTGATGACGTAGTCCGTGATACCGTGCACTGACTTTGTGTACTTCCTCAGTCCAACGAAAAATCTTGTCAGACAATTGCCCGGGTTTGCATCCTCACTTCATCCTAACAGTTCTTCATGCCTCCAGACGACTTACGACATAGTGGATTTAGTTTTGTGTGTGTGTGTATGTGTGTGTGCGTGTGTGTGTGTGTGTGTTAGAAGAATTAGCATGTCAGTTAGCTTGTTCAAATTGTCGTCCGTCAGCAAAACAAACTCCGCCATGTTTAGCTAAACTCTGCCGCCACTAGTGTGTGTGGGCGGGGTTTCCAGTGTGCAATGGTACAAAACATATGGAACCAGACTGGCACGGTAAATGGAACCAAATTTCCACCCTAAGTGCATCGCAACACAAATAGGACGAATAATCCATGTCACGTGACATACAAAGCACCTATCAAATGACAAGGAACCACTCAGCCATTATATATTGGTTTATATATGGGGTTGAACACATCAAATGTTGATGATGACCTGGATGAAGACAAGTTAATTACAAGCTTAAGGTCAGAGTGTGTGGTGAATATTTGTCAAAACAAACAAAGACTGATCTCTACTAGAACATCAACACACATATACACACACAGTGACAAACAAATCTTAACTTAAAAAGTACTGGCTCCAATGGTTCCATTTGCGTTGGTCTCTTCACGCAACGGTGTCATGGGGCCTCATTTATAGCTGTTGCACATACACAAAACGGGACGTAAATGATGTGCATGACCTTTTAATTTAATTTATTTAATTTATATAGTGCCAAATCACAACAAAGTTGCCTCAAGGCACTTCGCACATGTAAGGTCTAACCTTACCAACACCTAGAGCAAGCACACAGGTGACAGTGGTAAGGAAAAACTCCCTCTGATGATTTGAGGAAGAAACCTCAAGCGAACCAGACTCAAAGGGGTGACCCTCTGCTTGGGCCATTCTACAGACACAATTGACAATACAAAAAAACAGAAAATTTGGTCCCACTCTAGCCAGAGTAGGACCATATGTACACTGGCAGTGTTAATTTAACACTGTCGGTGTTAGTTTTACACTGGTGATTTTACTGTGTAGGAGAGATTTTATTTTAGTAAAGAGAGCAGCATGCTTATGTCATAGCAGTGCAAAGGATTCTAGAACAACTATAATATATATAATTATCTAGTTATAATTGTCTAGCATTTGGAAAGGTTCATTTTGGTTGTTGTGGTAAGCTTCCTAAAGCATGTTAAAGTTATGTTTTTAAATGCAGGGATGCCAGTTACGCATTACTTAGTAACACAGTACTCTAATCTGACTGCTTTTTTCAGTAACAAGTAATCTAACGCATTAGTATTTCCAAATCAGTTATCAGATTAAAGTTACTTATCCAAGTCACGGTGCTTTCCTATCATTTTTGTATGTTTAGACAGTATAAATCAGATTGTGATTGATCAGTCCATTGCAGAGATAGTGTTGGTCAGTCGCAGCATTAAAACTGGCCTTTAGGCAGGCGGAGGTTGGGGGTTTGGTTGAACTGCCCACTTCGCCCACTTTTAGCTTTTGATGCTGCGAGCAGTTCATCTGCTGTTTTGTGCAGCAGCTCCAAGTTGAAAAAAACAGTTTTCGTCTCTCAAACCACAGTGATGGGAGCACACATGCACTGAACTTTACTAAGACATTTTTACGCTTTTTTTTTTTGTTTAAAACTCTGCCACTATGCCTCACTAAAAACCGATGAAGACCTGCAACATGTTTACAACAAATACCAATGTTCTTTTTCCACCTAAATGCGCCAAAAGTCTCTTTCTGAGGACGACATGATGTAAAAAATACCGATAAAACTTTCTTATCTGTCAATCTGGTCGTGCTTTCTGCATACATACACATTATCCATTCTTCTTGCTCCAATGGAATACCAGGGCCAACACCCCAAGATTAAAGGTCCAATTTTGAAGACATTTTTTCATACAAGTACTACTACTTAATAATAATAATAATAATAATAATAATAATAATAATAATAATAATAATAATAATAATAATAATAATTTCAACAACTAAAATGTTGAGAAAGAATTTAAATGTTAGAAAAAATAATTTAATTGTTATTGTTTATAAACAATGTAGATTAAATTGTTTTACCATTACAGTGCTGTCAGCAGTTAAATATCAGGTCAAGAAAAACTGTCTTTATTTTATTTTTTATTAAACAAGTATTTGTGTTCATTGAAGTCAAGAAAAACTGACTTTATTTCATGTTTAACAAAAACTTTTTTCAGGAAATAGTGTTTAAGTTCAACTTAAAATGTCAGGACATGCATTGTTTACGTTACTGTTAAAAATGCACTTCCATTAAAGTGAGTATTGATGAAACTGGTTATCATTTTCATGTTGAGGTGGCAGGAGGGTTGTTGTTGTCAGCTGCTGAAAGTAACTAGTAAAGTAACTAGTAATCTAACTTTGTTACTTTTAAACAGTGCTGGGCACAGGTAACCAAAAAGTTAGCTTTGATAACCATTAATCAGATAACTAAAAAGTTATCTTTTATGACGATAAACCGATAAACTGATAAAAATTAGCTTTATTACAGATAACCGATAACTATTAGTATTGATTTGGACGTGACCACATCAGATTACATCGTCGGCTTCTGATAAACCAGTTTCACTTTATGCACCGCAGGGGCTGCTGGGTAAATTCAAGGATCACAAACACAAAGAACGCATGAAAAATTAATAAATAAAAAATAAAACCCAAAACACAGTCATCATCTTTCAAAAGCAGTAAAACACAGTATTAGAAGTCACAGCTTATCTCGATGTTATATACACTGTCATTTACGAGATAAAGCTGCCACTTTTTTCGCATGCTTTGAACCCCGTGGCTTAAACAACCGAAACACGTCCATTAATGCATTGATTGGCAGAATAAAAGACATGTAGTAAATATAAATTCTTACCTGTTAGTTTCAGTGGGGTTCATCTGAAGAAATAATCCACATAAATCGTCCTTTTTTAAATCCAAAATGGTGTCTAAATGTGAAGAAAAGTCTCTCCCTCTACGTCATGAGAGCTCCTCTCCCCCACCGAGTCTAGGCGAATAAATTACAGCCACAAAGAAATAAAATAAAATAATGTTAAAATTAGTCTGTTTTGCTTTTGTGTTAAGTGGACAAGTCACTGTAACGTCCAAAGTGAACCTGAACTACACTACCCACAATGCTCCATGCGTCGACTGGCCAATCACGTTTTGCGCTTAATGATGATGTCATCAGCAAGTGACAGGCAGTCAGTCTGCTCAGTGGCTACAAACACACAACAAACTGACTAAAATGTTTGATTTTAGGGTTTACAAACGTTTCTGACCGTTAAACTTTACCAGCAAAGCAAATGTTATCGGACTGAAAGTTATCAGAACTAAATTTATCGGAAGATAACTGATCTGATGATGGTTTTATATATACGAGGTCTGTTAGAAAAGTATCTGACCTTATTATTTTTTTAAAAAGCCATATGGATTTGAATCACGTGTGATTGCGTCAGACAAGCTTGAACCCTCGTGCACGTGTGAGTTTTTTCATGCCTGTCGGTTGCGTCATTCGCCTGTGAGTGGCTTTGAGGCTTTGAGTGAGGTGTGGTCCACCCCTCTCGTCTATTTTTTATTGCGAATAAATGTCTGAATGATTTGGAGCTTTGCTGCATCAATTTTTTTCCAGAAACTGTGAGAGACCTCCAGGTGGACACCGTTCGGAAAATTAATATGGCTTTCAAGGACGATTTTATGGGGATTACACAGATTAAGGAGTGATCCAGACGGTTTAAAGAAAGCCCACAACTGCTGAGAGCGCGCCGCACTCTGAGCGCCGATCGACAGGCTCAAACCCCGCTGAAACAACCAGATCATTTCCAACGTGAAGGCTCTGTTGATCCGGGACGTCGTCTGACTTTCACAAAAAGGCAGAAGATGTGGACATCAGCACTTTTTTCGGTACGTTCCACCGTTACAGGAGTTTTTTTCATGGAAAGAAAAGCGAAGGGACGCGTCACGGCTCCGTTCATTACGCGGGACAAAACCACCTCGGTGTTGGTCTCACAGGACGGCTTTCAGGTGGATTTCAGACGGATTCCGGTTGCTTTCCAGTCGTGTGAATATCCGATTGTGATTGTGCATGAGCTGGACATGCCAAACATGTCCCGTGAGGCTTCATCACGGCGTTGCTTTGCGCCGAGCGGCTGCACCGGAATATATATATATATATATATATATACTTGCAGTTGTTGTTTAATATGATATGTACATGGTGGTCACAGGCAGAATTTCAATTTTAACAGTGTGGTTGGAGGGGATGGGGGTGGTACTTTTTACCCTGACTGAAGGTCAAAAGCCATAAATTCTGAATGGCTTTATATCTACTTGTAATAAAATGCTATTAAAAATCATATATATGTTGTTGTCATTAAAAGACTAGTGATAATATTACAGTGGAAAAAGGAGCAAGGTAAATGACCACAATGGCAAGGCATACTTCAGATTTATATTTTAATACACATGCCCGTATATAGAGGGGGTTCAGGGGGTTCAACCGAACCCCCCCTGAGAATTCTGCTGATTTTTTTCTGCTGATTTTTTTCTGATCTGGATATCAACATTATGTATTTTCATTGATAATAAGCAACAAGCACTAACTGTTACACAGCTATTATCACAGACCCTCAATTTTCAATTTCCTCTGCCAGAGTAATCCCTTAAGTGATGAAAGGGGAAACTGCTAGATAAACGTTTCCCATGGGGGTTGAGAATTTTTGCTCCCTGGTCCCTATCCTCCTCTGATATCAAACAGATTAGTAGGCTTGTAAATACCCATGTAGATACACATTTACACTTGTCTGGTTTGTAAAAACATGTTTGTATGTATAAGCTGAGAAATAAAGGGAGCTTCTCCTTCCTGTTGCAAATACTGTAAAGGTGCAAATATTCACTTGGGATTTATTATGCGAATTTCGCGAGTTAAACAAGATACAAATTAAATTACCGCTATTTTAATACATAACGTACATATACGTACATATTCATAATGTAAACGCGAATATTAGTACCGCTAAATACGAGGTCCGTTAGAAAACTATCCGACCTTTTTATTTTTTGCAAAAACTATATGGATTTGAATCATGTGCACTTGCATCAGCCAAGCTTGAACCTTCGTGCGCATGCGTGAGTTTTTTCACGCCTGTCGGTTGCGTCATTCGTCATTGCGTCATTCGCAACCGACAGGCAGGTATAAAGTTTGCATTAATGTTATCTCGGTTCTTCCTGGGTGGTTCTTATGGCAACTGATCCAATCCCAAGCAAGGACTATTTTTATATAAAAATGTATTTCCTAAAATGATACATTTTGGGTTTCAAATGAAATTTATGTAGCTTTTTACCCCTCGAAATCCTCAAAAAGGTTCTGCTTCGGGGGGCTTCGCCCCCCTGAGTCCCCCACAAGGGCATTGCCCCTCGACCCCACTGGGGGCCCTGCGGCCCACTGGACCCCCAACTCAAGGATTTGAACCCCCCCTTTCACATTCCTATATACGGCCCTGATACATAAAGATTTTTTTTTATCCAGGCATGTATGGGTTCATTAGAGCTATTAATCAGCTTGAATACAATTTACAAGACTTCATTTATAAAAATCCATTGAGAATTATGATGACAGGAAAAAAAACACAGTAAATTCCCCAAACACAGTAAAATCCCCAAATTTCCACACTTTACATAAAACATTTTTTTTTCTACCCAGGCATGTATGGGTTTATTAGAAAGAGCAATTAAAGGGCTTTAAAACAAGCCTACGTTTATTAAAATCTGTTAACAAATAGCGACAACAGAGTGAGAAAAGCAGCACAGTTTGTCATCATTTCCCCATATTTCTGCATTTTACATAAAAGTTTTTTTTTCACCCACACATGCATAGGTTCATTGGAAAGAGCTTTCAAAGGGCTTTGAAACAAGCCTACATCTATTAAAATCCGTTAAGAAATAGTGACGCTAGTGCAAAAAAAGTGGTCAGTTTATTATCGATGATCTGCACATCTCCACCCTTAGTAATGACGCCTTCCTGTCCTGAGTGACGCTAATAGATTGAGGAGCGCATGTCCATTCCAGGTCTATATTTCCATGGCAAAAACATTAGCTTCGATAATTATCTGCTATCAGATTAGCTGAACTGTGCCCACCACTGCTTTTAAAATTGGGTAATCAGTGAGTAGTCAGCAAAGTTATTGTTATTTTTTCAAGAAGTAATCAGTAATTGGATTACTTTTTCAAACTAACTGTGGCAACACTGCTTAAATGCCATATCTCACCATATACCATATTTTAAATCATTTCTTCCAAGTCTTGAACATGTGTGGGCCCTGATATAGTAGCTGATAAAGGTAAAGTCTGACAGAGTGCATAAAAAAATACAGGACAGATTCACAACCGTATTTATCCATAATCATTATGTAACATTTGGAACAGATTTTTATCTGTGTGAAGATCACCCGCCTGCATCCAAATACAGTTTTACGGTTGGACTTTCACCAGGACCTTGATCCAGGTTGTTTTTTGTTTTCAGGGGGTGAAAAAAGCCTAAAATAAGCAGAAAGCATTATTAATGAATACATACAGAGAGAGATGCATCCCGCAAAGTTCTCCTCCCATGTTCGCACACAGCAGCCATGTAGAATCTCTCATGTTCCAGTTCCACATGTCTCGTGTGTAAATAAAGTCATTATCTCCTCCAAACCTCCCAATTGTATGTAACACATGACGGTCAGTAAAGATCCGATCGCCAATTGTCCACAGTCATTGATTTGGTAATGTAACACCTTTAAACGGCTGGGTGTTGGTCCAGTGATCACATCACAGCTCTCCCGTGAAGATTGTAACAGCAGTCAGTCTCTCAGTCTTCATGTCACACTTAGAAACACACAAATAAAATTCTTCTGTCTCCATGATTAATCTCCAGTCGGGCGCCCACATCACGGCTCCCAGCAGAGCATGGGAAAGACAGACATTTCATTTCCTTGACAGCGTCAAACAAACAAACAAACAAAACCCATTCCACACTTTTGGGAGAGACAACTAGTATACTGAGGCTCACTATGACATATGAGCACTTTCATTGACCTAACCTAGCCAAAAGAAAATGTCCAATTTATGAAATCTGATATTTTTTCCACACAACATAAAAGAGATAGCATCCTTTAGACCCAAATGTTTTTTGAAGCCCATTTCTCACTCTGTACCTGCTGCAGTCTTGTTCAGAGACACATGTACAGGACACTTCCACTTGAACACTGGACAACTCATAAAAATCATGACTTGCATTGCTGGACCTTATAAAAACAATCCTATGCACCATGTCAAAGTATTTGTTGTGAAAGTCCACAAAAAAACAGAATTTGAGCTGCAAAAAATTCCAGTTTCCCCATTTGTTTCAATGAAGTTAGCAAATGGGTCTTCGGGGGCAGTTCCAAAGACAATGGTACCGAAGTCAACATTTGTCACAGGCTGACATTTCTGAGCATTTATCAGCTGCAGATGAAATCAAGCTTAATTTCCCATGTTAATGACATAGTTTCTCAGGTCATACAGCACCAAAAATGAAACACAGTACATCAATATTTTCATAATTATTTATTCTTGACTTGCCATTGCCACCTTTTTTTTCTACCTAGTGTTGCCACCCACTTTCTTCATTATTGCTGCTGTGAACACATACCATTACCTCAATTTTTGATTCAAAAGTGCATTTTTTCCTGCTCTTCCTCTTGATTGCCATAATAAGTAGACATTTCAGGCTTCGTGTGTTTCATATGTTTGAATATTCATGACATGTTGTGCATTGACCAATTGCTGTTGAATGTGGGTTTGTAGACGATGTATCATTCTAAGTAGAGTGTAATTCATAAAGACAGTTTTGCATGTAGGTGTGCCTTTGAAGTTTTGTAAGTCACACACACTCACTCACTCACACATCTTCAACCGCTTATCCGGGATCACGTCGCGGAGGCAACAGCTCTAGCAGGGGACTCCAGACTTCCCTTTCCTGTGCCACATTGACCACCTCTGACTGGGGGATCCCGAGGTGTTCCCAGGCCAGTGTGGAGATATAATCTCTCCACCTAGTCCTGGGTCTTCCCGGGGTCTCCTCCCAGATGGACGTGCCTGGAATACCTCCATAGGGAGGCGCGCAGGGTGCATCCTTACCAGATGCCCAAACCACTTCAGCTGGCTCCTTTCAATGCGAAGAAGCAGCGGCTCCAGTCTGATCTCCCCATGGATGACCGAACTTCTCACCCTATCTCTAAAGGAGACACCAGCCACCCTCCTAAGGAAGCCTGTTTCGGCCGCTTGTACCCGCAATCTAGTTCTTTTGGTCATGGCCCAACCCCTCATGACCATAGGTGAGAGTAGGAACGAAGATTGACCAGTTGATCGAGACCAGTGACCAGTATTGACCAGTTGACCTTTTCATCACAACAGGACGGTGGAGCAAATGCAACACCGTCTCTGCTGCGCCGATTCTCCAGTCAATCTCACGTTCTGTTGTGCCCTCGCTCGTGAACAAGACCCCAAGGTATTTTTTTTTCTGACACCATTTTTGCCTTTTGTTCATACATGTACTTTTAGTATGAATCCTACATAATGTTTTATAAATCAGGTCCCTGTTTCCTCACCAGAAATCCTCTTGACACTTTTCACCTGCATCCATGATGTGACAGCATTGTGCCGCTTCTGCACTCTGGCTTAAAGGGAACACCAATTTGATTAATATTATGATGTGCCTACAGAACATCCTTGAATAATGTGAATCATTAATCCCAGCGCTCAGGTTTACATTCAGATTATGCACCCTCTAGGTGTCATAGATAGTGTGCTTTGACACATCCCAAATGGAGTTATGCCATGTGGATAGGCTCTATAGAACCTCAAGACAGTGTCCACAGTACCTGTGTGTAGGTTTCCTATGATGGCCAGTGACATATTGGGGATCTGATTAATTGACTACAAAATAATTCTGCCAATTTCATGTTTGCATTTAATGGGTTTTGGCAGAAGTAGGATGCAGCCATGTCCTAGTTAGTACCCCTTGACAGCATACAGCAGTCCAGCCATGAGGCAGACATCTTGAAAAGGAAAGCAGATTTGACTCATGGTTTTGATATATGAATCAAATTAATCTGGATAGAATAACTACACTAATATCAACTCTTAAAATGTACAAAGTAAAAATATAACACATATCTGTTAATTTTAAAATATACACTAATTCTGAAGATTAGAACATTAACACACAGATGCCCAAAGGGATTATGGGTACACTGAACCTCCGCTCATATTGATTGGTTGACTAATTCATTCTATGTAAAAACCAGCACAAGTGAATGTAACGTGTGTTGGTGTTTATAAATAAGTGTGTTTTGTAAAATGTCATTTTTTTCATTTGTAACAAAAAAAAAAAGGCATTCACAAAACGGAAAAGTCTGTTGAGCTGTGATTCAGGTCGACAACCGTGTGATATAACCGGCATCAAAATGCATAGAACACTGTCTTCTGCTGGCACCCAGGGACATTTCTGTGCAGACCATCTCAAGTTGGTAATTTGTAACAGGTCATGGCATGCATTTACAACATCCAGTTCAAATTTGGAGAAAATCTGAAAATTTTGTCCAAGTTACCATGTGCACAAGAATGTGTGGTTGAGGCAAGCACAGATGAACAGATGGAGCATAATCCTATGTCCCCATTCTGGCCTTACAGCTGGCGGGAAATCATAAATCAAAGAGACTTGTTTATTTCACTGCATCTCATGTTTTGTTGAAAGTGTAACACGAGTCATGATTTATTTAAGAAACTCACCCTTTCACCCCAAAACTATTGAGAGCCTGATGTTGTCATGTAGCACTGTAATGTTTGTATTTTCATTTTAATTGAGTGTGATTGATTGTGTACAGAAACAATGTAACTGAGGGTTATTCGATAGCCTGTGTGGGAAATGTCACCCTGTCGCACTGAGCAATGCTGTAAACATGCGCAGTGCATTTACCTTTTCAGCAGCACGTGAAATTGTCCACTTTGGGTGCAATGAAAGAGATCTGCTTTGAGCAAAAAACAAAAAAACAAATGGTAAATGGACTGCATTTATATAGCACTATTTCCATCTATCACAGAAGCTCAAAGCGCTTCAAGGCGCTGTCACACTTTGACGATTTAGCCAGCATATGCCAACCATATTAAAAAACACTGGCATAACTCCAATAAGTTTTTTATAAGTTAAGAGCAAGTTGGCACATGTTGAAACACGTTGAAGCTCGCTGATGTACGTCCTAATACACTGAGCTCCTCAAAACATTTTGGGCATGTTGAAAATTTTCAACGCATGCCAGCGTGTGACTCATACATTCCACACATGCTGGACATAAGTTGTAGGTAAGTTATGTGATTGTTGCCACCAGTGTTGCCACAGTTACTTTGAAAAAGTAATCCAATTACTGATTACTGATTACTCCTTGAAAAAGTAACTTAGTTACTTTACTGATTACTCAATTGGAAAAGTAACTAAGTTAGATTACTAGTTACTTTTTTAGTTACTTTCCCCAGCTGCCGACAACAACCCTCTGCCACCTCAACATGACAATGATACTTGTTTTGCCAAAACTCACTTTATAGTCACCCTTTCTTGGCTTCAATGAAAATAAATGTTGTGAAAGGGTAGGTACACGGACCCACAACAGGGGGCGTAAATGAACGGACAATGGAATAAGCCAAAATATAACAATTTAATGTTGTGAATGTGCACAACAGAACAACAGACAACACAATTTAGATTATCAGTCAATAATTCACGGTGACGTGTGGGCAGGCTCGAGGATAGAAGACGCCCGTCCAGAGAAGAGCCAGATCCCACACGTTTTCCACTGCCACCAGATCTGAAGCACCCCGGAGCCACCAAGCGCTTGGTCCCCAGGTGGACACTGCCTTCGGCTGTCAAATCGGGTACTGCTGGCAGGAAGAACAGACAGGTGATGGTGGGTGCGTGAACACCCAGCAAACAGTCAGAAAGGGTGGGTAACACCTCCACCTCTTAAGCACAGTCACGCAGGAACAATAACGTGCAGCGCCTGAATGACTACTTATCGGAGGAGCGAAGAGCGTCGTCTCCTCCCAGCTTCCAGCTGCGGACCAGTCAACAGGAACGCCTACAAAATGTTCAGAACGATTGTACGGCACAAAACTACGGCTTTACCTGATTGGTAGACGATTTCTCGGCAGTGAGGTGAAGATGCTGGCCGGCTTTTATGGAGATGTGGTTGTGGTGATGATGAGTGACAGCTGGTGCTGGTGATGAATGCCAGCTGCCACTCCTGGTTGCTCCGGCGCCCTCTCGTGCCTGAAGCCCGCACTTCAGGCAGGGCGCCCTCTGGTGGTGGGCCAGCAGTACCTCCTCTTCAGCGGCCCATACAACAAAATGCTTGTTTTATAAAAAGTAAAATAAAGACCTCTTTCTTGACCTCATATTTAACTGTTGACAGCACTGTAACAGTAAAACTTGCAATTTCTAACCTACATTGTTTATAAATGTAACTATTAAATTAATTCTAACATTTTTCTAACATTTAAATTCTCTCTAAACATTTTACTTGTCAAAATTAATATTATTTTAAGTACTATTAGTAGTTGTAGTAAAAAAAGACTTCAAAACTGGACCTTTAATCTAGGGGTGTTGTGGGGGGCACACCCTTGCCCCATGCCCCCATTCCATCTGGATTCGCCCCTGCTTTGGCGTTTGAGCACAAAGAATGGATAACATTTATTTATGCAGAAAACATGACCAGATTTACAGGTAAGAAAGTTTTATTGTGTTTTCACATCATGTGGTCCTCAGAAAGAGAGTTTAGTGCATTTGAGTGGAAAATAGTGTTAGTTGTTGACGCGTCGCGGAGGATCAGCTGTTTTTAGCAGCAGATACGGAGTGGCTCGGAGGAAAAAAAAGCATAAAAATGTCTTTGTAAAGTTCAGTGCAGGTGTGCTGTTGTCACCGCGCTTTAAGAGGTGAGGACGAGTCGTAGCTGGTGCAGAAAAACGCGGATGAAAAGCTCACAGCTCGCTTAAAGTGTGTAGTTCAGTCAAACCCCGACCCCCTGCCCACGGACCAAGTTTAATGCTGCTATTGACCCACAATGTAAAAATAACAGTAACACACAGTGACTTAGAGAAGTAACTTTAATCTGATTACTGATTTGGAAAGATTAACGCGTTAGATTACTCGTTACTAAAAAAAAGTGGTCAGATTAGAGTAAGCGGCATCACTGGTTGCCACACGTTTCTTGTAATTTACTAATAAGTCTAAATCCATCCATTAATGCTGGCCACTGATTGGCTGAATCCTCATGCGCATCAGGTGCCAATGTGTCCACCGTATTTCCAACGCTGTTCTTTTGTCTGGATGGTGAAATCTAAAGTGAATTAGAACGGCACCCTCCAAGGCTGAACGATCTTGAAATTTTACATTGAGAGAAATTGTAGCCCTGCTTCATACAAAGCAGTGACGTACTGTAAGTAATCTCACAGCCATTCTTTCACATATTATGATCATGTGTCATACATGTGACTGATTTTTATAGATGGCTCACCCTTTGAGCTGAATACCCTTTTGTGTTGGGCCCCAGCTGGAGGGGGTTGAGGTGGGGGTGGAGTGGAGTTTGTATCATTGATTCATTAATTGCAAGGAATTGCTTAAGATATTCATATTCGTGATGTGCGTTCCCATCGCGCACATCACGCGCTATGGGGAGAGCACCTTACCAGCCGAATCAGTGATCATAATAATCATGCTAATTAGTGCTGCACGATTAATTGCATCGCAATTGAGCCCGTGTGATTATCTTCTCTTACTAAGGCTGCGGTTTTAAAAATAAATAATTGTCATCCTAACGTTAAAATGCAATATGCCGGCCTTCAAATTCTTCACTTTATGCAAGTTTTGTGAAAAAAAAAAATCATGCACAAAAGAACGGGTTGTCTCATTTGAAATGTGAAGGACTGTGCTGCTCCTCTAGTGCAGGTGATAAGAGGATAGTTACAGAGGAATCCTTCAAACAGTGATGCAAGCACCACATATGGCACAAATATTCCTGAGACATTACTCTTTTGAAAAAAAAACAAAAAAAAAAAACAGAGTGTCCACTTGAATTTTCAATAGGCAGCCAGGTAGGGGTCAGTTAAAGGGGTCAAAGTTTAAAATTGCTCTAATCATATTGAATGGTATTCCATATTATTTGTCTGATCATAAAGATTTCAAAAAGGTATAGTTTGGACTATCTATGACTGAATTCCATGGAGTTATGAGGTAAAAAAAATAGCAAAAATGGTGAAAAAGGTCAATTTCAGTTTGTATCGGGGTCAAAAGTTAAAGTTGCTCCAATTTTGGTAAAAAGTGATGCAAATTATTGGTTGAGCAAACAGAGTGTAAATACTGTGCGTCATGCTTAGTTATCATATTACAGTGTAACATATGTTTTATGGCATTAAATCCAATGGATGCTGACCTTGTTTGACCTTTACTGTGAACACCAAACATTCAACACGTTCAAAACTATTCCATTTATTAATCCTATTAGCTAAACCAATAATCTGGATCAGTCTTTACCAAAATTGGAGTAACTTTAACTTTTGACCCTTATACAACTGAAATTGACCTTTCTCACCATTTTTGCTATTTTTTACCCCAATAACTCCATAGAATTCAGTCATAGATGGTCCAAAATATACCTTTTTGGAATCTTTATGATCAGACAAATAATGAGGTATAGTTTTCAATATGATTAGTGCATTTTTAAAATTGTACCCCTGTGTAATTCTTCAATTGTCCCCTACCTGTCTGCCTCTTGAAAATTCAAGTGGACACTCTGCCTTTCCAAAAGAGTAATGTCTAAGGTTTATTTGTTCCAAATTTGGTGCTTGCATCACCATTTGAAGGATTTTTTTCAATTATCCGCTGCACTACTCCTTTCTATCAGCTGCACACACGTATGTGTGCATAAAATCATAGTCATACTTAGAGAAGCTGATTAAAATGTCAAAATAGGTCAAAGGTGCTGAGAGAGGGCAACAATGCCACAGTTGTATATCGAAATATCAGGCGTAGAGAAAATGTTAAGTTGGCTTTTAAACAGTCAAGTTCACAAACAGTGAAATACCTCAACTCATTTCCATAAAAAATTCTTATACAACCCCTGGCAAAAATTATGGAATCACCGGCCTCAGAGGATGTTCATTCAGTTGTTTAATTTTGTAGAAAAAAAGCAGATCACAGACATGACACAAAACTAAAGTCATTTCAAATGGCAACTTTCTGGCTTTAAGAAACACTATAAGAAATCAAGAAAAAAAGATTGTGGCAGTCAGTAACAGTTACTTTTTTAGACCAAGCAGAGGACAAAAATATGGAATCACTCAATTCTGAGGAAAAAATTATGGAATCACCCTGTAAATTTTCTTCCCCCAAATTAACACCTGCATCAAATCAGATCTGCTCATTGACATTGACCCTGTGCGATGACATTGACCCTATGTGTCTTTTTGCAAGGAATGTTTTTGCAGTTTTTGCTCTATGGCAAGATGCATTATCATCTTGAAAAATGATTTCATCATCCCCAAACATCCTTTCAATTGTCCAAAATATCAACATGAACTTGTGCATTTATTGATGATGTAATGACAGCCATCTCCCCAGTGCCTTTACCTGACATGCAGCCCCATATCATCAATGACTGTGGAAATTTACATGTTCTCTTCAGGCAGTCATCTTTATAAATCTCATTGGAACGGCACCAAACAAAAGTTCCAGCATCATCACTTTGCCCAATGCAGTTTCGAGATTCATCACTGAATATGACTTTCATCCAGTCATCCACAGTCCACAATTGCTTTTCCTTAGCCCATTGTAACCTTGTTTTTTTCTGTTTAGGTGTTAATGATGGCTTTCGTTTAGCTTTTCTGTATGTAAATCCCATTTCCTTTAGGCGGTTTCTTACAGTTTGGTCTGTCTTGACGCTTTGATGTCTTCCTTGGTCTACCAGTATGTTTGCCTTTAACAACCTTCCCATGTTGTTTGTATTTGGTCCAGAGTTTAGACACAGCTGACTGTGAACAACCAACATCTTTTGCAACATTGCGTGATGATTTACTCTCTTTTAAGAGTTTGATAATCCTCTCCTTTGTTTCAATTGACATCTCTCGTGTTGGAGCCATGATTCATGTCAGTCCACTTGGTGCAACAGCTCTCCAAGGTGTGTTCACTCCTTTTTAGATGCAGACTAACGAGCAGATCTGATATGATGCAGGTGTTAGTTTTGGGGATGAAAATTTACAGGGTGATTCCATAATTTTTTTCCTCAGAATTGAGTGATTCCATATTTTTTTCTTCTGCTTGGTCTAAAAAAGTAACCGTTACTGACTGCCACAATCTTTTTTTCTTGATTTCTTATAGTGTTTCTTAAAGCCAGAAAGTTGCCATTTGAAATGACTTTAGTTTTGTGTCATGTCTGTGATCTGCTTTTTTTCTACAAAATTAAACAACTGAATGAACATCCTCTGAGGCCGGTGATTCCATAATTTTTGCCAGGGGTTGTATAATAGCATTGCACTGGAAGTTTGACCTTGGTCTTAGACCTTGATCATTGACTGAGCTGCACCATAATTATATCGCTTCTTCCCATAGTGAAGCAGATAAGTATGATTTCTGGCCAGAATTGTTCACTTGGTGATGCAAGCATCAAATTTGACATAAATATTCTTCATAAATCAGTGTTTGAGAAAAAAGTGCTGGCCACTTGAAAATCCAATATGTCGGCCAGGTAGGGGTCAGTGAATAATTAAACAGGGGTCAAAATCTATAAATGATCCAATTATATTGAAAAGTATAACACATTATTTGTCTGATCATAAATATTCCAAAAAGGTATAGTTTGGACTATCTATGTCTGACTGTTATGGAGTTATGGGGTAAAAACAGCAAGAATGGTGACAAAGGTCAGTTTCACTTTGTATAGGGGTCAAAAGATAAAGTTGCATCAATTTTTGTAAAATGTGATGCAAATTATTGGTTGAGTTAATAGGGTTTTAAAAAGGAATAGTTTGCACCATGTGTCATGCTCAGTTGTCACGTTAAGGGGTAACATATGTCACACGCCATAGAATCCAGTGGATGTCGACATTGTTTGACATTTACTTTGCAAACCAAGCATTCAACACAGTCAAAACTAGTCCATTTATTAATCCTATTAGTTCAACCAATAATTTGCACCACGTTTTACCAAAATTGGGGCAACTTTAACTTTTGACTCCTGTACAAACTGAAATTGACCTTTGTCACCATTTTTGCTGTTTTTACCCCATAACTCCAGAACATTCAGTCATAGATCATCCAAACTATATGTTTTTGCAATCTTTGTGACCAGACACATAATGTACTATAGCTTTCAATATGATTGGAGCATTTTTAGATTTTGACCCCTGTGCAATTCTTCATTGACCCCTACCTGGCCGCCATATTGGATTTTCAAGTGGCCAGCACTTTTTCCTCAAACACTGATTTATGAAGAACATTCATGTCAAATCTGATGCTTGCATCACCAAGTGAAGGATTGTTTCAGTTATCTGCTGCGCTACCATCCATACACCCAATATACCTGCCAGGTTTGATCAAAATCGCATTTGGTGCAATCACAGTAATTTCGAGACTAAGGTGATGACAAAAGCGAAAACCCCTTTGGTGGAGGTCATTTTATTCTCCTCATTTTCCAGAATTATTAAATCATAGATAATCCTTGTGAAAACTGTGTGCACACGTCGCACAAGTATTCATCTTTGTTCCAGTTTTACTTTGACAGAGAAAGAATTATTAATACTCCTGCAGTCCTGGAGCCTATGACACACTGACACTGCTTGTATTCTGCTGCGGTGTGTGTGTCTGTGTGTGTGTCTGTCTTTGTATCTTTGCGTTTGTGTGGATATTGGCTGCAGCCGGAGATCTGGCCTCGTGTCAACAGGCTGCCGCCACACATCACTGCCCTCGCTAATTAATTGGCTTTTAGTCACGGATGTGTTTGGTACATTGTCAAGCTACGCAGTGCTTTTTTTTTTTTTCTTTTGGCAACTATCATTTAACCATGTGACTGTCGGGTGACTGTAGAAGCACACGGTCAAGCACCGTGTTAACTGCAGCTATTTTGGATACTGGTATTTTCTGCTACTCTCTAGGAAGGAAAAGCTGCCTGTCTCGTTAATGTAATTCAAGGCCGTTTCCTCGTTTCATTTACGTTTGTGTGCTGCCTTTTTGTGTTGGAAAATGCTGTGTGACTACATAAGATGTTACTAAAGTTTTGTTTGTTTGTTTGGGTTTTGTTTTCCCTGATGTACAGCAGAATGAACCAAACTGTAATTTTGCCAAAGGTTGCGTTTGTGTAGATGAGGTGAGGGGGCTGCTGGAGGAAGTGTTTCATGTTCCTTATGATAGTCCTCTGTAATGCTTTGCTGCACTGAAAATGGTGCGTCTGCAAATTGAGCGAGACTATTTTAACTCGGAGGCACATGGTTATGCTTTTGCATTGCAAGAATCCAAGAAAATTGAAAAAGTATTCAAAATGCTAACAGTTATATGGAAAGGCAAATAATAAGGCCATTGTCGTGTAAACTGGAGGCCACAGAGTTTGATAATCTGGACGGGTGTGAGAACACACTCATCCAGTATTCCAGCATTCTCTCTCACAATTTGCACACTGGATAAATACCAGAGAATGTGTACAAATACCATAGAATGCATACACATATACAGGCCAAACCCTCCATGACGTCAATCATACGTTTTCCGAATGACAAATTGGGGGTTCCAAATGTCTGACACTGCCTAAATCCAAACCAACTCAGAAATGGTAAAGAGGCAAATCGTGGACAAAGCTGGTGTGGTGTGGGCAGGACTAAACCCCCGTTCCATCTTAGAGTTAAAAAACATGTTAACAGGCTAATATTTCATTAACTTTATTTGTGGACTGGGCGATGGATTTCATAAGGGTCACTTTGGTGTGGTAACCACCATATAGCCTCAGTAACCATGAAGTAACAGTACTGAAGTCTTGTTACATGCTAATTGATGCTAACAGTGCTAATATGCAATTTAAATAATACTAAAATTCCATTCAATGGAAAAAACTTGAGCGCAGACTTCTTTGATGGTCAGTATATATAGTTAACCACAGAGCAAGACCCAGCAAACGCAGATATTTGTAATAAAATGCTCATAACATGCGAACACAGTCAAGTCCATAACAGCTAGCAGCTACTGTTAGCAGCAGCTTCTACTCCAGAGTGTTTTTTTTAAAACCAAACCGTTTATTTCTGCTGCAGTGTTTGAGGTTTTAACCCCTTCAAAGTACTTGCACATGGTATAATACCCATGTGTTGCATATCAACATTCAGAACAATCTCAGCTTTCTGAATGTGAGACATATATTTGTCGAGAACACTGTTTAAAGATGTAATTTGTCTCTAAATCTAAAAATCAGAAATGTGTTTTAACAAATTCTTCAAATATGTAGTGAAAATGCTCCTTTATTCGTGTGGAGGAACTGTTTTGGTGTTAGAAATGGTTTACCAAAGCCTTTGAGTCACAAAAGTAGTGAAGTATATGAAAAAAATTGTGTATAATAAATGTCCAAAATGAAAATATGCAATTTTGCACATTGACTGAACTTGCTGTCAGTCACTGCATATTTACAAATTTGAGTGATATAGATAAAATGATACTAAATGAAGACTGCATACAACATTTCAAGCTTGAACTAATCATGCATTCATTCAATCACTCACACTGCTTTGATTTTTTTTTTTTTTTGGAGCTGCCAGTGACCAAAAGACACCCATTCATATCCATCACTGATGTTCACTTTTATATCATGAATAATGCGGGGGGTGCATTATGATAATTTTTAAATGGTAAGAGTAATGTACACACACACACACACACACACACACACACACACACACACACACACACACACACACACACACACACACACACAATGTCATTTTTGTCAAACACAGAGACAAACAAATAAAAACAAAATAAAAACAGCATGTCACCAGGCAGCAAACATCTGAAGCAAATGATCACATTACACATTTGGAACATGAGGAAAAGTTCATCATGATGTGGTGGTGTGTCATAAGGGCTCAAAGGGTTAACATATGGGGTCTATGGGGATTTTAACATGTGAGTCTATGGGGAGCGACTAGCTTTTGGAACCAGCCCCAAGTGGCCTTTCAAAGAACTTGCAAGATTAGGGACTTCTGGATTCACTTCATTTTTCAGCACTGGAAGTTTGGGCTTGACATAAATGCACTTTCTCTGTTTGATTGACATTTTGCACCACACACAAGGGTTTGTGAAGTTTTGTTGTGTGGCATGTACTTGTACTCTAATTTCAGCTTTACGGCAGGCTGAAAGAAATCCACCGAGGCTGCCGGCTTCGGCGGGGTGCATTGGGCTTCACGGCATATATTTTTTTTTGTAAATAAAGTCTTTAATGATAGCTTTTATAACTGTTTAGAGACTTGCTGGCACAACCTGAAAGAGTGTGAGAAAAAAGAAAGAGTCCTCGCACGATGATTTCCTTTGTTGCCAACTTGTTTAAGGATCGAAGAGCACACGAAGCAGCGGAGGCTTTAAATATACTCCACATATCAAAACATTTGGCGGATCCAACGGTTAATGTTGGTGCCAAAGTGGGTCGAGCACGGACACATGTAATTCCTCTCTGTCTGACTCCTGCTTTCTTTTCTTACTGACCGTGCCCTCCCTCCTCTCTCTCTCTCTCTCTCTCTCTCTCTCTCTCCTTTGTCAAATGCCAGAACAAGAAAGCGCACACTAGTGTCTGAGTGAAGCGTAACCTTTCCACCTCTTTCTCTCTCTCTCTCTCTCTGTGTGTGTCTGCACAGCCTCTCGTGGAACCCAGCAGCGGTTACGGTGGCCTGAGCCCACCCCAGGTCCAGCCAGAGGATCAGTCTGCCTGTCTGTGTGCCAGCATCTGGGCTCTGTTTCCCACCCTTGCTTTGGCTCTCATCCTGGCCCAGCATGCCTTATAGGAACGCCAGGAGGAGACACACACACACACACACATACACATTAACACACAATAAATAAATAAATAAATAAAAAAGAGGTCATCCACCCACAAGTTGATCCCAAAAGCAGAAGGTGTTATTTTTGAGACTGATATCAAGGAGACTTGAATCTCTATGGGGAATTGTCAAAAATGGCACTCACGAAAAGCTAAAAACGGGCGGCGGGTAAAGGGGGGTATTTAAAATTTTAAAACTGTGAATATGTTCTTCATTTCATGTATTGCTATGGTGGACCACAACTGTGATGAAGCACATGGCTTTAAAAGCACCATTGGTATGAGAGGCTGCGACGGGCTGGGGGGGGTGGACAGTTCAATATCAGACCCGACAACAAACCCGGAGGACTCGAGCTGATCATGTCAAAGACTGCTGCACTTTTATCACCAAAGGATGATGAGCGCAAATGAACAAAATAATATAAAGGAAGACACCAGTGATGGAAAAGAAATGGTGGTAGACAGACGGAATGAGCGACACATGAGTAGGGTAGAGTGAAAGGCACAAGAAAGACATTTCTGCTATCAGTTACTTTTTTTTTGTTGTTGTTCTTTGTCTTGAATTTGTTCTTGACTTTAGTAGCTTCTCTCAGATGAGCAAACTGCAAATTTTGGGGTGTGGGAATGGGGACGATTGCATTCTGTCTCTTCATAGCTAGTGTAAACTCTAACCTGTAAAGCCTACTCAGTGTTCTAAGTGTTGGTATAGTATCCGTGAACATAATCAATCTACCGTACCGCGCTTTTATTTGGGTGCTACAGTATAGTTTTTCAGCAAACAACAAAAGAACTAAAGATGGCGATGTTAACAGTCAATGGTTGTGATTTGACATTGTTGTTGATGACTGTGGATGTGTGCCATACGTCCACTTGCTCTTGTGTATATTTCTGTCTCTGTGTATATAAACAAGTTTTCTTTCATTCGACCTTATATCTGCAGTACATTGACTTATGACGACTGTATGAAAAAGATTTGGTTCTAATGGAAGGCCTTCATATCTACATTCATATAAAGTTTTGATCACAAAGAATGTATACAGGGATGGAATTAAATGAGCTCTAACTGCTTTGAAAGCTATAACTGGTGTGCATCATGCTGCATCTACTGATTGTGCAATGACAGCAATCTCAGAATGTGTGTGCGTGATTACCACATTTTCTGGAGTGAAAGTCTTTTTTTTTTTTTTTTTTTACTTTTTTGGCTGGCCCTGCAACTTATATTTCAAAGCTACTTACATATCAAAAAAAAATGCTGCATTACCATCTACAGCCATAAAATGGCACCATCTACATACATGACAAGGTACTCCTGTGTACTGATCTGAATGAAGCGTTGTCTGATCCACGTTCCAGAGCATAAAGTGGCAGTAATGCACCATTAAGTTAGATGACAACCAGCATAAAACAAGAAGAGCTGAATGATGAGTATGTGTTTGGGTTTAGAGATCAAATGAAATATATAAATCGTGAAAGACCACACTCTTGAATAAAAACAGGGAATAACCTTGATACTCGGCACTCCACTTGTTTGCACTTTGTGAGACAGCTGTAGGACAACAAGGACAATGGCTAGGCAAAGGTAAGACTAAGTGTATTGTTTTGAAAATGTCTAATCAATTAAAATGCTTATTTATATTTGGTGACATAAACATGCACATAATTACTTTTATGTTTTTGTCTAGTCAATGGCAACAAGAACCAGTTTACTTCTGAGGTCCGTGCGTCTTGCACATTAACATTAATATGCATATGTCACGGACATGAACGAGCGAAGCTCTTCAGCATCTCAGCATCTTTTTCAGTAAAATGCTTCAGTGGAGCATTAGCATGGCTAAAACCTTTCAACTTCTGGGAGGCCCCACCTTTTTAAGCATTTTCATTTTTTTTTTGCGTTTAAGCTTTTGGGCATATTTTTTTAGCCTTTCAGCTGACCCCCCTAATTACAGCCCTCTTAACCCTCTGCCACTTTAAGCATTTTTTTAATGTAGATGTAAATTAATATTCAAAGTTTTCAGCTAGTTGACAGTAGGGCTGTACGATATGGCCAAATTATCAAATCTCAATATTGTTATATCGGTATGATATGACTATGATTTGACAGAAAGTGCAGCGACAGTGAAAATTAAACATTCTTAAACAAAACAGTAATAATACCACACTCATTTTGCACTCATCATAAGGTTAGGATACTGTGCCCTCCAAAAGTATTGGAAAATGGTATTTCACACATTTTAATTTGTTTATGCCATTTCAAATACAATAAATACATATATATATATATATATATATATATATATATATATATATATATATATAAAGAATAAAAAATTCTAAAATGATCTTCCTCAAACTCAAACTGAAAGCAAATCTCTAAAACTTGATAAAACCTGCAAATAATAATCAGTTTTATTGTGAGTTTTCTTTAGACAAGTCAGGGGATGGAAACATGAACATTTCCAAGTCACTGAATATGTCTTGGACTTTATTTATATCAATTATGAAGAAATACAAAAGCTTCTTTCACCAAAACATCAAATCTAGGCTTTCATCTCAAATGTACTTTCTGTGAAATTGTAGCTGAACTTTCAGGTCTTCTTTTTAAGAAAATCCTCCTCTACATCACTTCATCTGGAAGCTGGATTTCATATTTTTAATTAATTTAGATCAAGTTGTAGAGATTTGCTTTCAGTTTGAGTTAAGGAAGATAATTTTAGAAAAAAATGTATTTGAAATGGAATAAACAAATTAAAATGCGTGAAATACCAAGTGTTCCAATACTTTTGAGGGCAATTGAGAAACACTGAGGAGCAGCATCTTACATCTCATATATAGTGCAACAGATAATAGAATATTTAGAGTGGAATCCTGCAAATGGTGATACAAACATCAAATTTGGCACAAATACTCCACAGACATGAACTCTAAAAAAAAAACTGATTGGGCAGGGCACTTGAATTTTCAATAGGCAGTCAGATAGGGGTCAATTGAAGATTTACACAGGGGTCAAAGTTAAAAGGTGCTCCAATCATATAGAAAACTACAGCACATTATTTGCCTGATCATAAAGATTCAAAATTAGACAATCTGTGACTGAATGTTATGGAGTTATGGGGTAAAAGCATCAAGAATGGTGACAAAGGTCAGTTTCAGTTTGTACAGGGGTCAAAAGTTAAAGATGCTCCAATCTTGGTGATGGACATTGACCTCGTTTGACCTTTACTTTGGAGACCAAACATTCAGCGCTATCAAAATTATTCCATTTATTAATCCTATTAACCAATAATTTATATCACTTTTTACCAAATTTTAGGACTCTGAAGCAGGACTCTGAGGAAAATGTGACTCTCACGTCGAAACGTTAGTCCCACTGTATATTTTTGTTTTCAGCACCTTATTAAACTTTCCGGCACTTATTTCTGTGTTGCACCAGTTATTTTTCTCTTTTGAAATTGACCTTTGTCACCATTCTTGCTGTTTTTACCCCATAACTCTATAACATTCAGTCATAGATAGCCCAAACTATACCTTTTTGTAATCTTTATGATCAGACAAGTAATGTGGTGTAGTTTTCAATTTGATTGGAGCATTTTTAAATTTCTACCCCTATGTAAATCTTCAATTGGCCCCTACCTGGCTGCCTATTGAAAATTCACGTGGCCAATCGGTTTTTCAAAAAGTGTAATGTCTAAGGTGTATTTGTGCTGAATTTAATACAAGTATCATCATTTGAAGGACTGTTTCAGTTATCTGCTGCAATAATAAGCCAGCAGAGCATGAAGCAGCTGCTGTCTGTTAGCTTGAATTGAATTTTTGAATTGAATTTATTAGACACCCATGCAACAAATTTCACTCATATACAACTTAAACGTGTATATAAGAGCCCCCAAATTAAAGGAGAAATGCTGCTTTTAACAACCTGGACCTCATTTCTGGCATAAAATACAGTTGTTTACTCACCAATATAAGTATGGTGTCATTATTAGTCCATGGTCCAAACGACATGTTCAGTTCAAACCTGAGGCAAACATTTTTCTTCTTCTACTAAGGTGGATTAGAACTTTTTATGGTACACAGCACCAACTACTGGACAGGAGAAACTGCGCAGTCAATATGACTCACTAATTTCAAAATGCAGCTCTTTTCAACCAGATGTGCAGTGCTGTGACATGTTAATCATCTGTGTCCAATCAGATTTCAGGGGAGTCCGGTGCAACCCTGGCCTCCACTCTAGCCAGGAAGTGTTCAACATTTGACATTTCCTGTTTCATTGTTGACTCAAATTTGGCACTTCTTGTTTCAGTGTGAACTTGCCACTAAGTTCCCGCGAGATTCCATGGGATCTTGTCTGTCAATCCAGGACATGTTTGACATTTGACATTTCCTGTTTCACTGTGGATTCAATATTTGGCACTTCCTGTTTGGGCCACAGTGTACCATAAGTATTAAGGGACCCTTGACACATAACACAAAAGACACAGAAACCGAAAGACAATCCACAAACCAAAAACTAAATGGGGAACTTGAAATATTCCACCTGCTGTCATGAGGAACAGCAGGTGGAATGTTGCAGGTGGAACGAGCGTGCATGAAACCGCTGCGACTGTTTCGTGCACGTTCATGTTCTTGCACACGAACACAGTGCGAGCATGTGGAAAGTCGCGCACACAGCAGTGGAGGAAAAACATTAAAAACACCACAATTTATAATACTTAAAAAGCGGATTTAGCCTCCACCTAGACGTACACCAGCAAGTAATGAAATTACGTGGATTACTGTTCTCTCTTTCATGTTTCTTACATGAATTACCTAATGTGCTCGAGCCGGCTGGCTCCTGTGTCATGAAGAGTTGGCTCCCATGTCATGAAGAGCCAGCTCCCGCATCATGAAGTGTCAGCTACCGTGTCATGAAGAGCCGGGTGCTTGTGTTGTGAACACATCAGCAGTGATCCGCTGCAAATGTGCTATGTGTTTTAATTATTACAATGTGGAGAAATCCCACAGTGACACGTGCCTCGAAGGGGCGTCCCATGGGGTGATTTCCTGCATGGCAGCATTGAGGTACACTGACGCTATAGTCAGCTGAAGCAATATGTTTTAATTTATTCCTACGCGAGGACAGCATGCCAATGTCCACGCTTCATGCTGTAGTTATGTGAGGTTGTATCCTACAAGCCAGTACAGGTGTTTCCCAGCTTTGATTTGCGAGTATCGATATCTGAACAGCTGCAGGTCACAGTGGGACACACCCACCACTGTCAGCAGACTGGTGTCACTGACTGAAGGTTCCCCCTAAAAATCGGTCCGCCTTTTGCATCTGGCGGAAGCGATCAGAGTGCCGTGGCTAAATGAGCTGCAAGCTGATGTGTTCACTACGCGTCTGTCATTTCAATGCATCACAGAATTTCGCTGAGTTTCTGCTTAAAACTGACTTTAGAATGATTTAAGAGGTTTTACCTTTGTCATCTGATGGTTAATAATCCCATTAATTCATTTGATTGCTTTTCTGAAGAGACTCTGCCTCAGATGTGCTGCTGTGGTCCGAAATGATGCATGCGCAGATGCAAAAGGCAGACCGATTACTGGGGCGGACCATTTGGTCTGGGACACTGGCTTCACACTGTGCCATGCGTTCAGACACTGTCCGGTCCTCATGAGAGCGTGAGCGCCCGCACACACATGTACACTGTGTGTTCTACAGCGGATGTGCAGCACGCAGCAGTCGGCTGGTCCAGCACCAAGCCACAGCTAACAATATTGGATTCATTGTGTGTGTGTGTGTGTGTGTGTGTGTGTGTGTTGGTGGTGGGAGAGACGATGACACACTCCATAAGCCATTTGTGTTGACGGGGGTGGTGCTGGACGATGACGAAACACTTCAAACACCATGTGTGTGTGTGTGTGTGTGTGTGTGTGTGTGTTGGCGGTGGGCGAGGGAGAGACGATGACACACTCCATAAGTTGGGGGGGCTGGACAACAACGACACACTCCAAACACCATTTGTGTATGTGTGTGTGTGTGTGTGTGTGGGAGGGAGGGGGGTCGGCACAGTTACACCCATGTGTGTTGCTTGGTTACACCACTTTCGTGTGGCACTTTGACACTTTTCACAGACAGGTCAAATGTACTCGCCTGCTCTCCACCATCGTACCAGGTGCATGAATTTCTCTTTTCTAAGTGTGCAGTGAGCGGTGTTAGATGTTCGTGTGTGATACCTGGAATTTGGCCAACACCTGCCAAGAGGGGGATCAAATGAGCACGTGCAGGGCATTCGCTGTTTTTCGGCCTCTTGTGCGTGCGAATGATGTGGCAACAGGTGTACGAGGCATTTGAAGCGGCTCCGATTTTTCACGAATAGCATGCCATTCCTCCTTCGTACGCTATTCGGCTTTAATCGTGTTATGTTTGAAGGGGCTCTTAGCCTATCAGCTTGTGCTTGCTGATGAAGGCTTCATCATTCACCTCATCAAGCAATTCATTACGTATTCCTGATTAACTTGTCATTGTAGCAAAAACTCAATTCCTGAACTTCAATCCGAATATGAAGAAATGTGACTAAAGTGACATTGAACATGACATGCATGTTGGTGTCAGGCAGGTTGGTTTGAGTATTTCACAAACTGCTAATCTACTGGAATTTTCATGCCCAATCATTTCAGGGTCTATTCACCTTATTCAGGTGGTCAGGGTGGGTGGCTCCATTTTGTCAAGCAACTTCCGGTTTGCCACTGCGTCTGATGATTAGCTACGTGTGAACATGGTACGCTAGAAGTGTCCAAACATGAGCAACATTAATTGTTCAGTTCGTGAGTGCCACAACTGGAAGAAGAGAAAACTTTCACTTTCAGAACAATGTTTTGAACACAGAAAGTAGAGATCTGAGTGCTGTGGACCAGCATTAACTTGTTCCCTCCTCTATTGAAAGACAAGGATCTCCGGTGCTTACTAAAGGCACTGAATTTGAAAAATTCACCCAAACATCCCTATGTCTGTTCTTTTTACTTTATGGAGAAAAAAACCCACACCATTGCATCCTTACCCAGAGAAATGATTGGACTATAACGCTCCACTGAAGAAGCCACGGCGGATGTGAAAACGCAATAAAACTTTCTTACCTGTAAATCTGGTCATGTTTTCTGCATAAATAAATGTTATCCATTCTTTGTGCTCAAACGCCAAAGCAGGGGCGAATCCAGATGGAATGGGGGCATGGGGCAGGGATGTGCCCCCCCCACCACCCCCACAACACCCCTAGATTAAAGGTCCAGTTTTGAAGCCTTTTTTACTACAACTACTAATACTACTTATAATAATAATAATAATTTCGACAAGTAAAATGTTTAGAGAGAATTTAAATGTTAGAAAAATGTTAGAAAGAATTTAATAGTTACATTTATAAACAAAGTAGGTTTGAAATTGCAAGTTTTACTGTTACAGTGCTGTCAACAGTTAAATATGAGGTCAAGAAAGAGGTATTTATTTTACTTTTTATAAAACGTATAAAAATGTTTTATAAAACGTATAAAACACCCACTCACTCACTCAACGTCAACTGCTTACTCCAATTAAGGGTCACTGGGGGCTGGAACCTATCCCAGGAGTCATAGGACAAGACACCAATCTGTCGCAGGGCCACCTACACACAAAACAAACTCATTCACGCTCTCACCTATGGTCAATTTAAAGTTTCCAGTTCACTTAACCTGGATGTCTACAGGAAGTGGGAGGAAGTCGGAGCACCGAGAGGGAACACAAGCAAACACGGGGAGAATGTGCAAACTCCAGGTCATATGCAACCTTGGCCCTTTGAAGCAGTGTCAACCACTAAGCCATCATGCTGCCCACTAGTTGCTGTGACTGTTATTATTATTATTATTATTATTATTATTATTATTATTTTTATTAACAGCTGCATGAGTTTTCAGTAAGTCACAGGACCTCCCAAAGAAACTTTCAACCTATACTCAGGAAAAACCGACAGCCCTTTGTTTCATTCTTAGAGTGAAGTTCAGTCTGAGTATGTTTTGGCCTACATTTAGTTATAGCCACAAAAATCAATCAATCATTTCTGACAGTGGAAAACCAAAATCCTAACTGCATATTGGCAGTGAAGGAGCCTTTTGTTACTGCTACTGTAAAGAAAAGGACTTTGAAAAAAGCACTGCAGGGGCTGGAGCCATAATACCGTACCGGTGTCTTCTGGGGACTTCTACAGGATCTAAAGAAAAAAAGGCTTAGATCCTGCTCCTGTTCCACCAGGATGAAAAACCCTGATCTTATGTAAATGTGGAGCAGTGACACTTGAGTGATTTTAACAAGCTCCACTCCTTTAGACTGGCTCAGGAAGAAAAAAAAAACTGTTGAGGTTGGAACTAAAGTAGTCCCAAATGTTGTTATTTGAACCTTGGTCGTTCAAAAAGGCACTGTCCCTCTTTATGTCATGTCCCTTATTAGGGCACCTAGTCCCTGCTGTGTCTGCTTTTCAACATAACCCTGAAGGTACTCTTAACAACTGCAAAATAGAAAACCTAAAATTAAGAGAAGAAAAAAAAATCACAAAATTTAAACTAAATTGTGTAGCAGAAGTGGTTTGAACTCTATATTAAAGCTACAGTGTGTAGGCTATAGTGCCATCTAGTCGTGGGTTTGCAGATTGATGTATGCCATTGTCAGTCATGATATTGTTTCTTTTCACATTTTCTTTTGGTGACTGGCATTCTTGCTCCTTTTCTTTTTCTTGTAACAAGCAATATGTGATCCTCGATTTGTGTTAGCCTGCACTAGCAACTAGTAGAGTGTATAGGGTAACAGGCACCAATTTCTCTAATTTTTTTGTTTTTGTTTTTATTTAGTCTTCTGGCAGCTCTCAAAAATGTGCAAGTTGCAGTAAGTATGTCCCTTTTTGGCTCCTGTATCAACAAAACAGTGCAACTTTGCGGCTTCCATGAGGGGGCCTGCTCCCTTGTAGATATGAAGGACTCATTCGAAGCTTATGAAAACACATTGATTCATTATACGCTAATGAAAAGATGGTTATGAACACTACATTCTAATCCAATTACATTTTTTCTACAAATCTTATTGGTATCGTGTGAGAGCGCAAACCGTATAATATATTATATACGTGTAATTTTTGCAACAACGGTGGCAAAACATGTATTACTCCGCATCCTGACTGGTGTTCTGACAAGATGTGATTACTGTCAAATGTCATTCCTGCCCTCCGCGCACATGCGCAGTATTGTCAGGATGCAGAACGTTCGAGATGCACAGTTCTTCAAAACACCGGCTGTACAGGCTGCTAGCTGTTAGCGCTGTTAGCTCAGAGTGAGAGAAAGTCACATGCCGCCGCAGACATGGGTGAATTTAAGCTACCATACGAAAGTATTGATGTGGATTCTCATACAGAATTACCATTTCACATTTGATGGATTTTCACATTCGATGGATTACTCCGCCCCTGACCACTGTTGGAGAGATGATCACTGCTTCACGGTAAACAGAATTACCTACAGAATAATAAACCGTGCAAACGATGGAATTGGGTTAGAATGGGAATAACCCCCTAGTGTCTGATGATGGGCGGACGTTCATGCTGTTATACAGTCGAACGTATCCGTTAAATTATAGCTACTACCGGTAAAGCTGAATGTTCGACCGTATAACCCAGCATGAACGTCCGCCCATCATCAGACACAACAGGGTTATTCCCAAATTGCATTCTCCTAAAAAAACAAACCATACTGTAAATCCTACACACTGTAGCTTTAAGGATTTCCACTGTGTCTCTTGATAAGGAGTACCTCAGGTTTTCTACCATTTGGTTCAAACCACAGGAGAAGGTATGAAATTATTTCATGGCTTAAATATTTATTTCTCGGTAGGATTTTAAACTTTAATATCTGTGCAAAAGAAAGTCAGCCAGGGCAGCAGTCTCAACATTGGACTGATCGTCTCTTTTGTGCAGCAGATAAGTGAAACAATCATGCAAATGGTGATAAAAGCATCAAATTCGGCAGAAATACTCCTCAGACACTCCTCTTTTGAAAAAAATGATTGGCCACTTGACTTTTCAATCGGTGGTCAGGTAGGGTTCAATTGAAAAATTACGCAGAGGTCGAAATTAAAAGATGCTACAGTCATATTGAAAAATATTCCACAATATTTTCCTGATCATAAAGATTCCAAAAAGGTATAGTTTGGACTGTCTGTGACTGAACTCTATGGAGTTACGGGATAAAAACAGCAAGAATGGTGACAAAGATCACTGTTATTTTGTACAGGGGTCAAAAGTTAAAGTTGCTCCAATTTTGGTAAAAAGTGATGCAAATTATTGGTTGAGCTAATAGGATTAATAAATGGAATAGTGTTGACAGTGTTGAATGCTTGGTCTCCAAAGTAAAGGTCAGACAAGATCTACGTCTATTGGATTCTATGACATGTGACATATGTTACCCTGTAACGTAATAAGTAAGGATGATACATGGTCCAAACTATTCCTTTTTAAAACTGTGTTAACTCAACTAGTAATTTGCATCACTTTTTACCAAAACTGGAGCAACTTTAACTTTTGACCCCTGTACAAAATGAAACTGACCTTTGTCACCATTCTTGCTGTTTTTATCCCGTAACTCCATAGAATTCAGTCACAGATAGTCCAAACTATTTTTAATACTTTAATATAATTAGAGCATCTTTTAATTTTGACCTCTGTGTAATTCTTCAATTGACCCCTACCTGACCACCGATTGAAAATTCAAGTAGCCAATCATTTTTTTCAAAAGAGGAGTGTCTGAGGAGTATTTCTGTCAAATTTGATGCTTTTATCACCATTTGCAGGATTACCCTCTAAATATTGTCTTATCCGCTGCACTACTTCTCTTTGTGTTTGTTGAGACCTTGAACAACAACGTTATGGATAAGCTGAAACTGTTCGATAGTTTGTGTAAGGCTTATTGGGATCTGGCACACTTGGTCGCATATTGCTCCACGAACAAAAACAGATGGTGAGTCTGACACATGATGATGAAATGAGCAACGTCACAGTAGCGTGTGTGTGATTTCTTGTTAGCTGCCTCAGCTGGGATCCATGACGCCGGCACATTCACAATGAGTGAGGCAACATCCACCAGGAGAGGCAGGCTTCAAATGTTGGCGGCTCATTCAGGTCCTTAGAGCGCTCTCTAGATGACAGCGGCCCACGGTGCAGTCCTCATTCTGACTCACAATAGCTAAAGTGCATAACACAAATGCAGTGTGTAATGTGAGCAAAGTAAGGCCTGGGGTGCAAAGGGATCACATTTATTCTCTGGTGCTTTGCTATACAACAAAGGTTTCTGGCAAGTTAACAGACATGCATATAACAGGTTAAGGCAGAAAAAAAAACACCAAGGCTCCCTGAGGTGAAGCACTGTAGGGTCAAGGTGATTTTATTTATTTAGGTTTTCTTAAACATCATGTGAGTGCATTCGGAAAGTATTCACTGCGCTTCACTTTTTCCACATTTTATGTTGCAGCCTTAATCCAAAATGGATTAGGATTTTTTAATTTTTGTAAATTTATTAAAAATTTTAAAAACTAAGAAATCATAAGTACATAAGTATTCACACCCTTTGTTCAATACTTTGTTGATGCAACCTTTGGCAGCAATTACAGCCTCAAGTCTTCTTGAATATGATGCCACAAGCTTAGCTACCTATCTCTGGCCAGTTTTGCCCATTCCTCTTAGCAGCACCTCTCAAGCGCCATCAGGTTGGATGGGGAGCGTTGGTGCACAGCTATTTTTAGATCTCTCGAGAAATGTTCAATCGGATTCAGGTCTGGGCTCTGGCTGGGCCACTCAAGGACATTCACAGAGTTGTCATGAAGCCACTCCTTTGATATCTTGGCTGTGTGCAAAGGTTCATTGTCCTGCTGATATATGAACCGTCACCCCATTCTGAGGTCAAGTGCACCCTGGAGCAGGTTTTCTCCCAGGATGTCTCTGCACATTGGTGATTTCATCTTTCCCTCAATCCTGACTAGTCACCCAGTTTATGCTGGGTGACATCCCCACAGCATGATGCTGCCACCACCATGCTTCACTGCAGGGCTCATGCCTGGTTTCCTCCGAACATGGCACCTGGTATTCACACCAAAGAGCTCAATCTTTGCCTCATCAAATCAGAGAATTTTCAATTTCAGTCTATTTTCATTTATATAGCGCCAAATCAAAGTTGCCTCAAGGTGCTTAACACAAGTAAGGTCTAACCTTACCAACCCCCAGAGCAAGCACACAGGCAACAGTTGTATGGAAAAACTCCCTCTGATTTGATGAAGAAACCTCAAGCAGACTAGACTCACTTTGCTTGGGCCACGCGACCGAAACAATTTACAAAATGAATATACAGGAAGCTTTGCTGGTGCACAGGACGGGAGGATTGCAGAAGTAGACACCACACCCAACTCTAGATGGAGCTGCACATCAAACAGAGAGAAAAAAATGGAATCAGGCATCGGAAAGACAACAAATACAGTATAATTTGTCAGGAATAAGCAACAAGAAAAACAAAAGAAATACCAGCTTCACTAAAAGACCCAGACTTTAGATAAAGCTGAGGCCGCGGCCCGCTCTGTTTCCTAATAAAATGAATTTAAAAGGGAAAAAGCATAGTAACATATAATGCAGGTGGAAGAAAGCAGTCCTCATAATATCGCTAATGTGGAGGTCAAAGGACAACGTAGGATCAAAAATTACCCCAAGGTTCCTCATTTTGTCAGGGTGATGTATGACACACGAGCCTAGGCTAAGTGTTAACTGGTCAAATTGATGCGGATGCCTCACTGGACCAATTTTTCAATTTCAGTTTGGACCAATTGGAGACCCATAATGCTAGACTGCGGTAAACCAGAAAATAGAACATTGCAGTAGTCCAATCTAGAAGAGATAAATGCATGGATCAGGGTCTCAGCATCAGCCATAGACAGGATGGGATGAATCTTCGCTATATTTCGCAGGTGGAAGAAAGCAGTCCTAGTAATATTTCTAATGTGGATGCCAAAGGACAACGAGGGATCAAAAATTACCCCAAGGTTCCTCACTTTGTCAGTGTGATGTATGACACACGAGCCGAGGCTGAGCGTTAACTGGTCAAATTGATGCCGATGTCTCACTGGACCAAGAACCATCATTTCAGTCTCATCAGAGTTTAAAAATAGGAAGTTTCTAGACATCCAACTTCTCACTGCTGCATGGCAATCTTCTAAGGATTTTATGTGAACGAGATTACCAGCAGTTATCGGCATGTATGACTATCATCTGCAGAGCAGTGAAAGGTAACCCCAAAACTCTGCAGTATGTGCCCAAGGGGTGCTATATAAAGGAAGAAAAGCAAGGGGCCTAAGACAGACCCCTGTGGAACCCCAAATTTCATGTCACTAAGGTTAGAGGTAGTGTCACTGTACAAAACACTGAGAACGACTGGTCAAGTATGACGTCAGCCATGCAAGGGCACTCCCAGTAATCCAAAAATGATTTTCCAGCCTATCAAGTAGAATATGATGATCCACTGTATCAAATGCAGCACTGAGATCTAACAACAACAGAACCGTTGACAGACCAGAAGATCCTTGGTTTAAATCCCCGCCTGACTGGAAAAATCACTAAGGGCCCTTGGGCAAGGTCTTTAATCCCCTATTGCTCCCGGTGTGTAGTGAGCGCCTTGTATGGCAGCACCCTGACATCGGGGTGAATGTGAGGCATAATTGTAAAGCGCTTTGAGAGTCTGATGCAGATGGAAAAGCGCTATATAAATGCAGTCCATTCAATTTAACCATTTAGTGGTGTCCGAATCCATTGTAAGCAGAAGATCATTCACCACTTTAGTGAGAGCCGTCTCTGTGGAATGATATTTTCTAAAAGCAGACTGCAGTGGCTCAAAGAGATTATTCTCAGTTAGATAGTCTACGAGCTGCCGTGACACCACTTTTTCCATAATTTTAGAGAAAAATGATACAACCCCTGGCAAAAATTATGGAATCACCGGCCTCGGAGGATGTTCATTCAGTTGTTTAATTTTGTAGAAAAAAAGCAGATCACAGACATGACACAAAACTAAAGTCATTTCAAATGGCAACTTTCTGGCTTTAAGAAACACTATAAGAAATCAGGAAAAAAAATTGTGGCAGTCAGTAACGGTTACTTTTTTAGACCAAGCAGAGGGAAAAAATATGGAATCACTCAATTCTGAGAAAAAAATTATGGAATCATGAAAAACAAATCTGGCTCCAACTTTCTCTGATTGCTGTTGCCAGATCAGCTTTGCAGGTTGGAGCCTTGTCATGGACCATTTTCTTCAACTTCCACCAAAGATTTTCAATTGGATTAAGATCCGGACTATTTGCAGGCCATGACATTGACCCTATGTGTCTTTTTGCAAGGAATGTTTTCACAGTTTTTGCTCTATGGCAAGATGCATTATCATCTTGAAAAATTATTTCATCATCCCCAAACATCCTTTCAATTGATGGGATAAGAAAAGTGTCCAAAATATCAACGTAAACTTGTGCATTTATTGATGATGTAATGACAGCCATCTCCCCAGTGCCTTTACCTGACATGCAGCCCCATATCATCAATGACTGTGGAAATTTACATGTTCTCTTCAGGCAGTCATCTTTATAAATCTCACTGGAACGGCACCAAAGAAAAGTTCCAGCATCATCACCTTGCCCAATGCAGATTCGAGATTCATCGCTGAATATGATGTTCATCCAGTCATCCACAGTCCACGATTGCTTTTCCTTAGCCCATTGTAACCTTGTTTTATTCTGGTTAGGTGTTAATGATGGCTTTCGTTTAGCTTTTCTGTATGTAAATCCCATTTCCTTTAGGCGGTTTCTTACAGTTCGGTCACAGACGTTGACTCCAGATTCCTCCCATTCGTTCCTCATTTGTTTTGTTGTGCATTTTCGATTTTGGAGACATATTGTTTTAAGTTTTCTGTCTTGACGCTTTGATGTCTTCCTTGGTCTACCAGTATGTTTGCCTTTAACAACCTTCCCATGTTGTTTGTATTTGGTCCAGAGTTTAGACACAGCTGACTGTGAACAACCAACATCTTTTGCAACATTGCGTGATGATTTACCCTCTTTTAAGAGTTTGATAATCCTCTCCTTTGTTTCAATTGACATCTCTCGTGTTGGAGCCATGATTCATGTCAGTCCACTTGGTGCAACAGCTCTCCAAGGTGTGATCACTCCTTTTTAGATGCAGACTAATGAACAGATCTGATTTGATGCAGGTGTTAGTTTTGGGGGTGAAAATTTACAGGGTGATTCCATAATTTATTCCTCAGAATTGAGTGAGTCCATATTTTTTTTCCCTCTGCTTGGTCTAAAAAAGTAACCGTTACTGACTGCCACTATTTTTTTTTCTTGATTTCTTATAGTGTTTCTTAAAGCCAGAAAATTGCCATTTGAAATGACTTTAGTTTTGTGTCATGTCTGTGATCTGCTTTTTTTCTACAGAATTAAACAACTGAATGAACATCCTCCGAGGCCGGTGATTCCATAACTTTTGCCAGGGGTTGTAGATTTGATATCGGCTGATAGTTTGTCAATACACTAGGGTCAAGATTAGGTTTCTTAAGTAATGGTTTAATCACTGCAGATTTGAAACATTTAGGAACAGATCCAGAATTTAAAGAAAGATTACTAATTTCCAGCACAGTCGGCCCAAGAGTGGGCCACAGGTCCTTAAACAGTTTTGTTGGTATAGAATCAAATAAACAGGTTGTGCTTTTTGTTGACATTACGAGTTTTGTCAGCATGCCTAGTGAGATACTATCAAATTCGTTAAATCTAGGTAATACCTCAGTAGTGGCGCCCACCTCAATAGCAGGGTGTAGTGGCTGGGTTATGGCATGCTGGGATATGTTTAACCTGATGTCTTCTATTTTCTTACCAAAGTAATCCAGGAAATCTTGTGCTGTAAAAGGAGAGCGAACTACAGGTGGTTGTCCATGCATAAGTGTTGCCACCGTGTCGAACAAGAACTTTGAGTTATGCTTGTTTTTGTTGATCAAATCAGAGTAGTAAGTCCGCTTTGTAGCCAATAATGCATGCTTATAGTCTAAGATAGCATCACGCCACGCAAGGTGAAATACTTCTAATTTTGAATGACGCCATTTCTGTTCTAGACCTCTTGCTTTATGCTTGAGGTCACGCAGATAATCATTGAACCAAGGTGACTGTGATTTGGGGGAGCATGGTTTTAACACAGGTGGTGCAATCATGTCGAGTGTAGTTTTGAGCACTGAGTTTAAACTATCCACAAGTCTGTCTACTGACTGGGTATTTGTCAGATGTGAAGATAAGTCATCAGGCAGTCTACCTTCAAGTTCAGTCTTAGTTGAGGAGTTGATGCATCGCCGTAATGATATATAAGGTTGTTGTTCCACTAAACACGGCAGCGAAACTGTAAACTTAATAAGTGAGTGATCAGACCCCACTGATGTAAGAGGCATGATGTCAATATTCGTGACAGCAATACCACGTGCGAGAACCAGATCCAGGGTATTTCCATTAATGTGCGTCAAATCCCGAATGCATTGCCGAAATCCTAATGCATCCACAATTTCCATAAATGATTTGCAGAGGGGATCAGAAGGCTCATTTATATGAATGATAAAGTCACCAATGATCAGAATGTTATCTACACTAGTTGACAAGTTAGAGATGAACGCACCAAATTCATCTAAGAATTCAGAATATGGGCCAGGAGGCCTATATACAGTGACAAAGTAATACAACTGATTTTTATTCTTCTGACCTTGGCAATGTATAATATCCTGAGCAGAGCGGAGAATCAGATGCTCAAACGAGTGATATTTGTAACCCCCAACAGCTAATAAGCTAAACCTAGATTTATAAATAAGAGCAACACCCCCGCCTTGCTTCGCATCACGAGGGACGTGACTAAATGTATATGCTGGTGGGCAGGCCTCATTTAAGGGGTGGACAGCTGTAGGTTTAAGCCAGGTTTCACATAGCACAATCATATCTAAGTGATGATCTTATATTAATGAGACCCAGTCTGAGGACCTCAGTGGGGTTGACAGTTGAACTGTTTGGGTTTAGGGGTGGTTCCAGAGTAGCATATATAAGATGCCTAGAAGTAGGTTTAGGTTTGAGACATTCCACGTGCTTTGTAGGTAGCAGACACGAAACCTTTGCTATTGCTGGAACAACCACTGGGCCATCCTCAATTTCAACATCATCCAATATAGTAATGGGTATTAAGTTTGGAAAGCATATCCCTCTATGATTTTTATGGACACGAGTATGGAAGCAGGCCACAGTCTCAACTTGTTGAAATTCCCTCCCTGGCAAATAAACTGCACTATCACCATAGTGGATTTTCTGCACTAAATTCCCTGCTAAGCTAATGGATTCCACACCCACATTTGTCATAACCCTTGCAGGGTCTCTAATCACCTGCTCCGTGGCCTGCTGTAGATTCCTAATGTTACCCTCCCTGTAGAGCTCTATCTATGTTTGCAGACAAGATGGCAGCGCCTTCCCCAGTAGGGTGGAGGCCGTCCAGCATCAGCAAGCCAGGGCAGCCCCAGAACGAAGGCCAGTTATCAATAAAGCTAAAGCCTTGCTGTCTACAAAACTGCGTCAGCCACCTATTTAACGATGTCAGCCTGCTAAATGCTTCATCAGTACCCCGGGAGGGGAGGGGACAAGAGACTATTAATCGATGCCGACACATCTTTCTGGCAAGGTCACAAGTCCTCTCTATGTCCATTTTTGTGACCTCTGAGTGCTTCATCCTGATATTATTGGTGCCAACGTGAATAACTATGTGACTATATCACATGTCATGTTCCTTCATCTGTCTTCCCTTCTGCAGTGTCAGCACCCTAAGATGAGATGCAATGTCGGGAGCTCTGGCCCCAGGAATACATTTAACATCAGCCGACATCTGTAACCTGACTTTGCGGGTGATAGAATCCCCTATCACTAAAGTCCGGTGTTTTGGCCTGGAGAAAGGACTGGAAGTCACTTGTGGGTTCAGAGAATTCACATCAGGCAAATCCAAGGGGGAGAACTGATTCACAGTTCGCACTGGCAAGTGTGATCGGGGTGCCACAACCGGGCACCAAGCCCTACGGGGCTTCCTCCACCTACCCACAGTACGAAAGCCTTCCTCCACAGCCGGCGTTTCTAAGCTGATGCTAATGGGCTCGCTAGCCGGCCCAACACTAACCTCATCTGAAGTGCCCATAACATCTAACTCCACTGAGCTAAGAAGCTGCTCTAACTTATGGACACGGCTCTCTAAGAGAGCTACCCTAACTTCCAACATCACGAAGGAGTTACAGAGGTGTAAAGTAGAATTAGTAGTGTACTTTGTGCACTAAGAAATTCAAGAATGTAGCCAGGCAAACACGAGCTAACCAATAATGGATAAGCTAACCACTCCTAAGGCTCACACAGACGCAAATAAATGAATTAAAATTCACAGCAGTTACACTGAAAAACTAAGTATTAAACAGGTAAAAAAGCAGCAGCTATAAAATACACTAAACAGTTAATTAACCAACAGGAGTGTAAAAAATGAAATGAAAAAATGATGACGGAGGTCCCAAACTGCTAACGCAAGCCAACCACTAGTGAAAATGCTAGCCAAAAACGAACAGAAGTATTAAACGGGTAAAAAAGAAACAGCTATAAAAAGTAACAACAGAGAGGAGAGGGGTCGACCTAGCTAGTGAAAGCTAACTGCTAGTGAATCCTAACCGCTAGTGAATGTTAACTGCTAGTGATTTACAACAGGACTGTTGTTAAATAACATTCAGAGTAGATACAATTAATAACCAGAATAGTGCTAAACAGAAATAAATGAAGCGTATACAACCATGTGAAGTTCAGAGTGGCGTCACAGCAACAAAACAAGAACCATCATTTCAGTCTTATCACAGTTTAAAAGTAGAAAGTTGCTGGACATCCAGTTTCTCACTGATGCAAGGCAATCTTCTAAGGATTTTCTGTGGATGAGATTACCAGCAGTTATCGGCATGTATAATTGAGTATCATCAGCATAGCAGTGAAAGGTAATTCCAAAACACCACAATATGTGCCCAAGGGGTGCTATATAAAGGGAGAAAAGCAGCAGGCCTAAGACAGACCCCTGTGGAACCCCAAATTTCATGTCACTAAGGTTAGAGGTAGTATTATTGTACAAAACACAGTGAGAACGACTGGTGAGGTATGACTTCAACCATGCAAGGGCATTCCCAGTAATCCCAAAATGATTCTCCTGCCTATCAAGTAGAATATGATGATCCATGGTATCAAATGCGGCACTGAGATCGAACAGCACCAGAACCGCAATGGTGTCCGAATCCATTCCAAGCAAAAGATCATTCACCTAACCCTAACCTATGAAATTGTTCACAGACTGGCACCTCCCTACTTAGCTTACCTAATTAGACCCGACGTACCGGCCTGGGCTCTGCGTTCTCAGTGTGCAGGACTACTTTGTGTCCCTAGGGTGAATAAAAAGTCTGCAGGTCACAGAGGTTTCTCTTACCATGCCCCTGTTCTGTGGAATGATCTCTCTGCATCAATAAAACAGTCAGATTCTGTGGATACTTTCAAATCCAGACATAAGACACAAATACGAGGTCTGTCAGTAAAGTAATGGTCCTTTTTATTTTTTTCAAAAAATATATGGATTTCATTCATATGTTTTTACGTCAGACATGCTTGAACCCTCGTGCGCATGCGTGAGTTTTTCCACGCCTGTTGGTGACGTCATTCGCCTGTGAGCACGCCTTGGGAAGGAGTGGTCCCGCCCCCTCGTCGGATTTTCATTGTCTGGAAATGGCGGAATGAAAAGGACTTTTTTTTCCATCAGAATTTTTTCAGAAGCTGTTAGAGACAGGCACCTGGAAACCATTCGAAAAATTTATCTGGCTTTCGGTGAAAATTTTACGGGCTTCACAGAGAATAAGGTCTGTTACTACAGCTTTAACAACCCCTTTAAGGACGCTCGGCGCGCCGCTCTCCGAGCTGCGACGACGCGGCACAAGCCACCGGACCATTTCTAAACGGATGGCTCTGTGGATACGATTCGTGTGCTCTTTCTCTGGTTATCACAAGAGCTGGACATCAGCCATTTTCCAGCAGATTTCACTTTTAACAAGAGATTTTGTCATGGAAAGCCGCACGGAGGCTTCACGCGTAAAGACCGATTCGCTTTGGAAGCGAGACAAAGGAACACCTCCGTTTCGGCGTGTCAGAGGACAAGTTTGGACATGTCTATCTCGGCTTTCAATGCTTACCAGTCCAGTAAGTATCAGTGAAATTGTGGAGAGCTATACAAAGGAGCTCAGCTCCTTTGCTGAGATAAACCATCCCACCTCACAGGTGTGCCATATCAAGATGCTGATTAGACACCATGATTAGTGCACAGGTGTGCCTTAGACTGTCCACAATAAAAGGCCACTCTGAAAGGTGGAGTTTTGTTTTATTAGGGGGGATACCAGTCAGTATCTGGTGTGACCACCATTTGCCTCATGCAGTGCAACACATCTCCTTCGCATAGAGTTGATCAGGTTGTCAATTGTGGCCTGTGGAATGTTGGTCCACTCCTCTTCAGTGGGCAGTCTAAGGCACACCTGTGCACTAATCATGGTGTCTGATCAGCATCTTGATATGGCACACCTGTGAGGTGGGATGGATTATCTCAGCAAAGGAGAAGTGCTCACTATCACAGATTTAGACTGGTTTGTGAACAATATTTGAGGGAAATGGTGATATTGTGTATGTGGAAAAAGTTTTAGATCTTTGAATTCATCTCATACAAAACAGGAGCAAAACCAAAAGTGTTGCATTTATATTTTTGTTGAGTGTATATATATATATATATATATATATATATATATATATATATATATATATATATATATATATATATATACAAACAAATTTTGTTTCATCAAAATATTTTTAAAAATATCCAAAGGTAACTGGTGACAAAAACAAAACACAATGCTTTCATAAAGTGAAATAAAAATCCTGACATAAAATGTGTGGCACCAGTATTTCCTGCCACATAAATAACAAAGTGTGCTCAGGCATGCCCAAATGATTGTGTCCTCTACACAACTTTTATTTTTCTTTTTGCATCTGTCTCTGTTATTTTCAATCACATGCTTCTATATATATAAAAGCCAAGTGGCCTCTGTGTATGTTTATGAGTGCATGTTTATTGATTTGTTTGGTATGATAATGTATTATGGGCCAAGGATGAACGCTGCTAAAATGGAAAGTTGATAGTACTAATATTTTTTGAGAAACTATGGATATTAGCTAGCAACAGTGAACAATGGACATTGATAATTAAATTCTGGACCCACACGCCATTCCAGTAGGGCAGGGGTGGCCAAGTTCGGTCCTCGAGAGCCACATTCCTGACACTCTTAGTTGTCTCCCTGCTCCAACACACCTGAATCCAATGAAAGGCTCATTAAAAGTCTGCTAACGAGTCTTTCATTGGATTCAGGTGTGTTGGAGCAGGGAGACAACTAAGAGTGTCAGGAATGTGGCTCTCGAGGACCAAACTTGGCCACCCCTGCAGTAGGGGATGATAAATCACGTACTGTATCCTCCTAGGGCCTGGCATCCACATATGTGGACATGACATTTTTAGTTGTCTTGACCATAATACTAAGTTTTGTTTCATGAGAACCTCTGGGTCTTAGGAGGGGATATATTACTGTGTACGCGTGTGGGTGTGTATATCTTTGATAATGGACAAACCGGGGAGAGCTGACATTTGCTGTTTAGCATGCTTTTGTATTTTGGATCAAGGATGAACGTGCTAAAATGGAACATTGATAGGACTAATATTTTTTGAGACACTACGACTATTAGCTAACAACAGTGAACAATGAACGTTGATAACTACATTCTGGACTCACAGGCCATTACAAATCTTTATAGAATCTTTGCAGATTTTATTATCATCCTTGAAAAATGTCAGCTACCTATTTCATGAACACTACCCAATCTAGAGCCCGTGGATCCCCACGGGCAATGCATTAGTTAATTTTATTATTGCAACAGTAAAGGTTCTGCATGTATTTCATAAGTTTTTATGAGCTTCACTTAAATAATCCCTTTAAAGAGGCAGATTTGCAGAAGGTTCGAAGTCTTTGTGTGACAGTTGGTTTCTTCAAGTAAGCCATGTCAGCAATTTGATTTAAAAAACAAAACCACATTTATTTGCATTGCATTTTCAGCTGGATCAGATTTTCAAACCAAACCATGGAGACATGAATTACATCGGACATATCATTTATACAATATATACTGTACACTCAAGTCAATAATAAACAATAATTACATAGCTCTTCAAAATAAAAGCTCACTGTCACCAAAAAATATATAATTTTCATGCTTGTTTTTGTGCATTTATCCACACAGCATTCTGTTTTTTCTTTTAGCTTATATGCATTGAATGAATGCCATTTGTGATCACACAATCATAATTTACTCTAAAATGTTTATGTCTTCAAGTGACATGCAAAATATAAATGCACTACACCCATACATTACAGTCAGGTTGGTGTAGAAGAAAAAAATGTTTCTTTCCCAAACCAGTCTGTTTACCTTTCTGTGGTTGTGAGAATCTAAACTGTAAAACAGCCCAGTTAAATATAATATCTGCAATTTTTCACCATGAGCTTAACATTGAACAGAGATGCCACGTTTGATGTTTTGGCTCAGTGCTGTTATCATTTTGGGTGTCAAATGATGCAGTCACTGCATGAGGTAAAAAAGTACACACATTTTCATTTGTAGCATTTTTCCCCACCCTCAAAACAAATAGTTACCCTTTTGCCACATCAATCACATTTTTAAAACTGCCAAAGTGTTTCTGAAAATAAAACACCACTGAATATATATTCTAATTTGTGCATCCTCTCAGAAGTAAATCTAAAGTCCACGTTCATCACAAGCACACTTCTTTAACAAAATACACTAACACCTTTAAATTACAGCAATATACAGAATGTGTACACGGAGACAAATAATTGTGCCATTGAATCTGAAAGAAAATGGTGAAAAAAATATCTATCTAATGCATAACTGCAAGATCAACAGCAAAAAGGTAAGGTGTCTGGAAATCAAAGGGCAAAAGGCTCTTATCTCACATAAACATTTCAGAGGAGAGAAATATATCAAAGACACAGCTGCCGAGTATCTCTACAAGACTACCTATAGTCACCCATCATGCAATACTGCTGTAATATTGTGCAGACGCCATCACAGACATTATTTAGTGTCCAGGACTTTACTCCAATGCAGGCATGGTAAGATATTTTTTTAGCCCTCAGCCAAAAATGGCCTGAGGGTTATTGTTACACTTTGTGGCATATTTGTCTGGCTATTCATAAATAGGAGCACTTGAGGCCCTATCCTGATTATCTACATGGCACATTCTGAAGTACACAGCATGAGAGTTCAACTCTGTTTTGCTGTTCATATGGTGTGCAATTAGCACACAAAGTGAGACACAAGGTGCAAAGGGAGTCAGGAATGAACAAAGTTACTCCATACAAATGTATTAAAACAACCAGACTGTAATTTACTTTAACAGTGGTATATGCTTTAAAATAGTACCTTGCTGTTATGTGAGGAAACAGGTCTGCACACAAAGTGTTAAAGTGCATGAACTAATCAAAAGCAACCACCAAAGCTCCCTGCGGTGAAGCAGTGAATTGTATCATTCTTCCTCCTCTTCCATCAATGTCCACTGAGAGACCTCCACTGCACCTTGGCTGTGTTTTGGCATATTTTCCTCAAGCATAAAAAGAGACTTTTTAAATTGATGATTAAACTTTTACTGAGGTAAACATACTATCTTGTAATGACATTTTCAACTCTGCAGAAGCAGTTTACTATACTATAAGGTTGCCCATGCACTTGCATTACACAATCAGTTAGTATGTGATGGTGTTTGAATTCTGTGTTAATACTGCACTGATTAAAATTGCTTTTATACTGTGAAATGAGAAAACTGCCAAAAACAGTTTGCCCTGGTTTAAAATTCCCAGTAGTAATTAGAAGGGTTAGACCCCTTCATTACCTCTGTAAGGGCCCCTTCACATATAACATGAAAGATGCAGAAACTGGAAGAAAATCCACGAACCAAACACGAAATGGGGAACCCCGAAACATTCCACCATGAAACATACAGACAGGCATGCACGATACACTAGTGACGGTTTTGTGCACACACATGAACACAGTGCGAGCAGCTGGAACGCACCGCTGTTATGGAGAAAACAAAACATCTGGAATGTGTTGCACCACATCACACCTTTGCTGTGGAGAAAAAAACAAACAAACCACACACCATAAAAAACACCGCAGTTTATTGAATACCTGTTATCGAGCGGACAATACAAGTACGAACCATCTGTTCCTCTGTAGATGACTCATGGTCACAGATGTACAGTCATGACATGACATGAATGAAGCAGTGCGCTCTTATCATGTACACATCTGCTAGCCCGGCGTGTCAAGTCGGCCGTGAGTGTGTCCCGCCTGACACGCATGTCCTGTGGGTGACGCACCACAGGACAGACACCGTGTCATATGGAACAAAGCTCACGTGGGTGACGTAACATTCAGATCGCCCGCTGTGTGTTCACATGATCTGATGGTCAGTTTCACCTGGGCAGCCTGTCAATGTGCGCGTCATGCGCTCGCTCACTGCAGCCCATTGCAAAGGTGATATATGTTTTTATGTATTTCCACGTGAGGACAGCAAGTAGACACGCGCGTCACAGTGGACAGTTGTAAGGTCATGTCCTTCTAAAAACGGTATGTGTTCCCCAGCTGTGACATCCAGAACCAGAGATTTCAACAGCTGCTGCTGTTGGCAGCAATGCCCCCTGTCCGTTCAGCGCACACACCAACGTGTCACTCTCTGTTTCTGTTTTGTTTTTGTTTTTTTAAGTTATTTGTTACATAATTTTAATGTTAGGGTGTGCCAACATACTGGCACCCCACATGTGTGTCGCTTTGCAACGCCACACTCTTGGAGGCACTTAGACAGATTTCACTTCCAGCTCGACAGTAGTCATCTGCTCACTATTTTCATGCTCACAGTGTGAATGGCCACACATTTTCTAAGTGTCCTGTGAACGGTGTTGGATGTCTGTGTGTGTCACCTGGAATTTGGCCGACACCTGCTGCGAGAGTGATCGAATGGGCTCTCACAGGCAACACTCTGTCTTTCAGCCGCTGGTGTGTGTGAATAGTTGTAGCAACAGGTGTACGAGGCGTTAGAGGCAGCTCCGATTTTTCACAAATAGCATGCAATTCCTCCTGCATGCACTCGTCGGCTTCATTCGTGTTATGTGTGAAGGGGCCCAAAGTCAAAACATGAATATAAGTACAATCATGCAATTACAACCCCAATTCCAATGAAATTCAGACACTGTGGGAAATGTAAATAAAAGCAGAATACAATGATTTGCAAATCCTTTCAACCTATATTCAACTGAATACACCGCAAAGACAAGATATTTAATATTCAAACTGATAAACTTTATTGTTTTTGTGTAAATATTTGCTCATTTTGAAATAGATGCCTGCAACATGTTTCAAACAAGTTGGGACAGTGGTATGTTTACCACTGTGTTACATCACCTTTCCTTTGAACAACACTCAATAAGTGCTTGGGAACTGAGGACACCAATTGTGAGTGTCATGATTGGGTATAAAAGGAGCATCCCCAAAAGTCTCAGCCATTCACAAGCAACGATGGGGTGAGGATCACCACTTTGTGAACAACTGTGTGAAAAAATAGTCCAATAGTTTCTCAATGTTCAATTGTAAGGAATTTAGGGAATCCATCATCTACAGTCCATAATATAATCAGAAGATTCAGAGAATCTGGAGAACTTTCTACACATAAGTAGCAAGGCCAAAAACCAACATTGAATGCCCGTGACCTTCGATCCCTCAGGCGGCACTGCAGTTAAAACCAACACTGTCAAAAGAATCTTACCGCATGGGCCATCCAAGCAACATCTTTTTCAGGGACTCCTTTGCTCATTTCAGCAAGACAATGCCAAGCCACATTCTGCGCGTGTTACAACAGCATGGCTTTGCAGTAAAAGAGTGCAGATACTGGACTGGCCTGCCTGCAGTATAGACCTGTCCACCATTAAAAATGTGTGGCGCATTATGAAGCGCAAAATACAACAACGGAGACCCTGGACTGTTGAACATCTGAAGTCGTACATCAAGTAAGAATGGGAAAGAATTACACCTACAAAGCTTCAACAATTAGTGTCCTCAGTTCCTAAACGCTTATTAAGTGTTGTTAGAAGGAAAGGTGATGTAACACAGTGGTAAACATACCACTGTCTCAGCTTTTTTGAAACGTGTTGCAGGCATCGATTTCAAAATGAGCAAATATTTGCACAAAAACAATAAAGTTTATCAGTTTGAAAATTAAATATCTTTTGCTTGTGGTGAATTCAACTGAATATAGGTTGAAGAGGATTTGCAAATCATTGTATTTGTACATTCTCATGTTTTCAAAACTTAAATATCTATATATAAATGTCTAGAGCAACAAAAAAAAATGTTTTTATTGTTTAATCTGCATAAGGACACAAGGTGACAGTATGTACTGTATGTAGCATCTACTGAAAACATTCTCAAACTGAATCAGAGATTACTGCATCTCAAATATTTAAACTGATGTATTCTATGTGCTGATTACATGAGATATAATTACAGTGATTGCTGGCAGATATAATTCATTGATTGCATGAACTTTACAACAGCAATTTTTCATGTTTTTTTCTGTAATATTAATAACTTATCACAAAATCCCAATTATTATTTTGAGTAAAAGTGTGTATAAACCCCCGCCTGCCATCCCTAAAAAGCATAGCAACAAGTACATATAAGATTTGTGCTGTAGGTGGATTTTCCATGTTTAGATTGCTTCACAATTTGCAGTCACTTTCATCACAAAATGTTTTAAATTATGCCTGAATGATGTAGAATCTGAAGCAGAATTATTATGGGGCAAATTTGAAATACAAACATAGCGCAGCTTTTGTAGACTGATAACAGGAAGCTGGTGATGTTTCTGGGTTACGCGCTGGGATGAGTCGATGACTGGCATTTCATATTCAAGCCTTTTGGCAACAGACAAGAATTTATTTATTTTTTTGGCTGCGACAGAGTTTTGTGTGGAACTACACGGAGTTCTCCTCAGTTCTCTGTAAATGTAAATAACAGTGATTATCTGTTCTGCTTATATTCTGTTACATAAACACAATCGAGAAGCAACCTGCTCGGCTGTTTTTGTATTTCGCAGTCGACTCAGTCAGAGAATTTACAGCTGAAAGCTTGTTGGGCTTCATGTTTCCCCAGCTGTCACCTAACAATGCTGTCTGTACTTCACCCTCTATTTATCAAACTTTGATTTGGCCATTTTGTTGCTTACTGTTCAGAAAAAAAGTGATGACACACTGGGAAAGATTATCGAGTCAGCCTCCCATAATGGCGATCAAACCTGGCAGATAAATTAAGGCCCCAGACATGTAGAAAATGCAAATAAACTGATCAAAATTCAAACATTCTCATTCTTCGTTTTTACCTCCTGGGAGTGGATCTGAGTTTGAAAAAGGCAGCACATCAGCAGTTCTCACATAGTGTTAAAAGAATGCATATGCAGAAGACTGCGCAAAGCGCAGAACAGGATTTTGCCTTGTAGCTTGATGGCGATGGCTGCTGGACTGCACTAGTGGGACACATTTCAGAAGATGTGAAGTGTTTTTATGAGGTTGGGAGAAAGTGATGCTGTTATCTGGGTGCTGGTGAATGATTTTACAAGGTCTATTAGAAAAGTATCCGACCTTATTATTTTTTTCAAAAACCATATGGATTTGAATCACGTGTGATTACATCAGACATGCTTGAACCCTCGTGGGCATGCGAGAGTTTTTTCACGCCTGTCGGTTACGTCATTCGCCTGTGGGCAGTCTTTGAGTGAGGAGTCGCCCACCCTCTCGTCGATTTTTTCATTGTTTAGGAATGGCTCAGAGACTGCTGCTTTGTTTCATCAATTTTTTTTCAAAACTGTAAGGCACAAGTGAGTGGACACCATTTGATAAATTCAGCTGGTTTTCGGTAAAAATTTTAACGGCTGATGAGAGATTTTGTTCTGGTAGTGTCACCGTAAGGATGGCCCACGGCGCCTGAGGGCGATCTGCGCTTCGAGGCGGCAGCGTCTCGCCGTTTCAAGTTCAAAACTTTCACATTTCAGGCTCTGTTGACCCAGGAAGTCGTCATAGAACAGAGAACTTTCAGAAGTCGGCATGAGGAGTTTATTCGGACATTCCATTGTTAACGGACATTTTGTAATGAAAGAACGTGCAGGCAGAGTCGCATGTCGGGCCGGACCCGACCGCGGGGGGTCGCGACAGGAAAAACACCTCCGTTGGAAACCTTAACGGGCAAGTTGGAACATGCCCAAGCTGTTAAACAATTTCTCAGTTACTCACTTGTTGAAAGCCATCAAAAGCCGCCTGAATTTTACAAATGGTTTTCAACACGGAGGTGTTTTTCCTGTCGCGGTGCACACAGATTTGCTGAGTCGTCACGGAAACGACTTGGCGAATTTGCGCGCATGTCTTTCATTACAAAATGTCCTTAAACAGTGGAATGTCCGCATAAAGTCCTCATGCCGGCCTCTTCTGAATCTTCTCTGTTCTCTCACGACGTCCTGGGTGAATTAAGCCTTAAATTAGGATTTTTCAGGTCGAAACAGGCCGATGACGGCGCCTGGAAGCGCTGCACGACATCCCGCTGCGTGGGAAGTCCTTACTCCGACAGAAACACCCCATAATCTCTCATCAGCCGTTAAACTTTTCACCGAAAACCAGCTTAATTTCTCGAATAGTGTCCACTCGGATATTCCTCACAGGTCCAGAAAAAATTTTGATAAAGCAACGTGTGCCGTCTCGAGCAGCGTGTGAAACAAAGGAATTCAGCCGAGAGGGCGGGACCACATCTCACTCAAGGCCTGCCCACAGGGAAATGACGTCACCGACACGCGTGAAAAAACTCACGCATGCGCACGAGGGTTCAAGCATGATTGGTGTAATCGCACGTCATTCAAATCCATATAGTTAAAAAAAAAATAAAAGGGTTGGTTTATTATCTAATAGACCCCGTAGCTGAACACAGAAAAAAACAGTAGTAAAATGCAACATGGGCACCCCCATAGATACCACATTTATACAACCCCAATTCCAATGAAGTTGGGACGCTGTGCAAAATGTAAATAAAAACAGAATCCAATGATTTGCAAATCCTCTTCAACCTATATTCAATTGAATACACCACAAAGACAAGATACAAGGTCCGTTAGAAAACTATCCGACCTTTTTATTTTTTGCAAAAAACATATGGATTTGAATCATGTGTGACTGCATCAGCCAAGCTTGAACCTCCATGCGCATGCGTGAGTTTTTTCACGCCTGTCGGTTGCGTCATTCACCTGTGAGCAGGTTTTGTGTGAGCAGTGGTCCACCCCTCTCGTCGGATTTTTATTGCGCATAAAATGTCTGAACGATTTGGAGCTTTGCTGCATCAAATTTTTCCAGAAACTGTGAGAGACCTCCAGGTGGTAACCATTCGGAAAATTCAAATGGCTTTGAGGGACGATTTTATGGGGATTACACAGATTAAGGAGTGCTCCAGCCGGTTTAAAGACCGCCCACAGCGGCTCACAGCGTGGCGCACTCCAAGCGCCGATCAACAGGCTGAAACCCCGCTGAAACAACCAGATCATTTCCAAAGTGAAGGCTTTGTTGATCCGCGACGTCGTCTGACTTCCACAGCAATGGCAGAAGACGTGGACATCAGCACTTTTTCGGCACATTCCACTGTTACAGGAGTTTTTGTCATGGAAAGAGAAGCGGAGGGACGCGCCACGGAGCCGCTCATGGCGTGAGACAAAAGCACGAATTTCTCCGCACATCTGTCTCAATGTGCCGAAAAAGTGCTGATGTCCACGTCTTCTGCAATTTCTCTGGTAGTCAGACGATGTCCCGGATCAACACAGCATTCAGTTTGGAAATGAACGGCACATTCCACTGTTACAGGAGTTTTTGTCATGGAAAGAGGAGCGGAGAAATTCGCGCGTCGGGACGGAGCCGCATGGCGCAAAGCAACGCCGTGATGAAGCCTCACAGGACATGTTCTGGCAGGTCCAGCTCATCCACAATTTCTCGGATAGTCACACAACTGAAAAGCCACCGAAAGCCGTCTGAAAGCCATCTGAAAGCCGTCCTGTGAGACCAACACGGAGGTACTTTTGTCCCGCGCCTTGAGCGGCTCTGTGGCGCATTCCTCCGATTCTCTTTCCATGACAAAAACCCCTGTAACAGTGGAATGTGTCGAAAAAGTGCTGATGTCAAGGTCTTCTGCCATTTCTGTGGAAGTCAGACGACGTCCCGGATCAACAAAGCCTTTACTTTGGAAATGATCTGGTTGTTTCAGCAGGGTTTCAGCCTGTCGATCGGCGCTCGGAGTGCGTCATACTCTCAGCCGCTGTGGGCGGTCTTTAAACCGGCTGGAGCACTCCTTAATCTGTGTAATCCCCATAAAAGTGTTCCTGAAAGCCATCTGAATTTTCCAAATGGTGTCCACCTGGAGGTCTCTCACAGTTTCTGGAAAAATTTGATGCAGCAAAGCTCCAAATCGTTCAGACATTTTATTCGCAATAAAAATCCGACGAGAGGGGTGGACCACTGCTCACACAAAGCCTGCTCACAGCGAATGACGCAACCGACAGGCGTGAAAAAACTCACGCATGCACATGAAGGTTCAAGCTTGGCTGATGCAATCACACGTGATTCAAATCCATATGGTTTTTGCAAAAAATAAAAAGGTCGGATAGTTTTCTAACAGACCTCGTATTTAATGTTCAAACTGATAAACTTTATTGTTTTTGTGCAGATATTTGCTCATTTTGAAACTGTGTTACATCACCTTTCCTTTGAACAACACTCAATAAGTGTTTGGAAACTGAGGACACTAATTGTTGAAGCTTTGTAGGTGGAATTCTTTCCCATTCTTGCTTGATGTACGACTTCAGTTGTTCGACAGTCCGGGGTCTCTGTTGTTGTATTTTGCACTTCATAATGCGCCACACATTTTCAATGGGTGACATGTCTGGACTGCAGGCAGGCCAGTCTAGTACCCGCACTCTTTTACTATGATGCCACGCTGTTGTAACACGTTCAAAATGTGGCTGTTGTGTGGGCCGCCCGAAGAGGAGGTACTGCTGGCCAACACCAGAGGGCGCCCTGCCTGTTGTCGGGTTTCAGGCACCAGAGGGCGCAGTTGTCGCAGGAGTCCACCAGGAGCCAGGAGCTGACAGCTGTCTACAATCATCCCATTATCATCACAACCCATAAAAGCCTGGAAGAGACACCACAACTCTGCCGAGTTATCAGCTTACCCGTCAGGTAAACCTACTCTGCTTTGTGCCGTTCGCACATTTATTGCTACTGACCTTTGCAGTCGTAACCTCTGGTATACTTGCAGCTTGGAGCTGGGTTTGTGCAAGTTTGGAGGAGCTGGCGTTTCCAATCCTCACTTTCCTTATCTCAGAGTGTTACTGTTGGTACTGCATGTTTTCATTATTCCTGTTTCCTGGGAGTGGTGGATTTTTCCCTCAGGAAGGAACTGTATTATTGCTGACTGTTTGCTGGGTGTACACACACCCATCTTTAACCTGTCTCTTTTCCTGCCAGCAGTAACGGATCTGACAGCTGGAAGCAGTGGCCACCTGGGGACTCAGGACTTGGCGGTGGAACCTCGTGGGTCCCGGCTCTTCTCTGGATAGGCATCTCCTACCCTCAGGCCTGCCCACGTGTCATCTTTTGTGTAGACTGATTGACAGACTAAAAGCATATTTGGTTGTTGTGCACATTTGCAGAATAAATTGTTATTTATTCGGACTTCCTATTGGCCATTCATTTATGCCCCCTGGCGTGGGTCCGTGTACTTCACTTTCCCAACAAGATAACTCGGCCACGTCATGGACTCCGAGGGGCGTTTACCACCGTTTGAACCACCAATGGAAATGCAAGGTGCGCAGGCTCCACCAGGAGGTGAGTTGGGTGAGCTGTAGCACATTCTCACCAACTTAATGGCTTGGTTGGATCTGGTAACCGAGCAGGAGATTCACCTCACCCGCAGGATGGAGGCTGTCACAGCTCAGGTAGAGGCGCGCGCGTCAGACATGGCTGCAGCCACCCCTCCTGCGGGTCTGTTGCTTAATAATGATGATCCAGTGGTAGTTCAAAGGTCTCCTCCCCCTTCTCCCGAAGCTTACATTAGCCCCCCGGAATCGTACGGGGGTTGTGTCGAAACGTGCACGGACTTTCTGATGCAGTGCACGCTTGTTTTTTCACAACGCCCCGTGAAGTACGCGTCAGACCACAGCCGGGTGGCTTTTGTGATTAATTTGCTTCGGGGCAAGGAATGCGCCTGGGCTACGGCACTCTGGGAGCAGAATTCACGGCTCCTGTCGACGTACACTGAGTTTATCAGGGAGTTTGATCATCCTTACAGAGGCGAATCCGCTTCTAATGTGCTACTGTCAATCCAACAGGGGCACCGGAGCGCCACTGAGTATTCAGTCGACTTCCGCGTTGCGGCAGCGAGAGCCGACTGGAATTCGGTAGCGCTCCGCACCACCTTTATAAGGGGGGCTGTCTCTGGTCCTAAAGGAGCATCTGGTGGCAAAGGATCAGCCACGGGATTTAGACGGGCTTATCGACCTAGTTATACGGTTAGACAACCGATTAGAAGAACGTCGACGGGAGTGAGACGAGGGGCGTGGCCGGGCACGCGCCACCCCTCTCCCTTCCGGGTCTGAAGCAGCGCCGTCCTCCCCCCGCTCCAAAGCCAGATCATTCCGCGTGATAATAGCTCCCCCTGCTGACGATGTTAGGGACACGAGCAGGGCTGAATTGAGATTGAATGACAGACAAAGGAGGCTGGCACATGGAGAGTGTTTTTACTGCGGCTCGAGTGAGCACATGCAGAAAAACTGCTCCAAGCTGTCAAAACGACAACGCTCGCCCTTAGAGACTGGGCTAAGGGTGAGCCATAATACTCACGAGGGAAAACCATGAAAATCCGCACGAGTCCCGGTCATGAGCCTCAGTGGGGATTTAACCCTTCATGCCCCAGCACTTATCGACACGGGGTCAGAGGGGAATCTACTTGACATTAGATGGGCTAAGGAGGTAGGGCTCCCTCTAGTGGCCCTTCCTTCAACATTGAGGGTACGGGCACTAGATGGCACCCTTCTTCCATTAATAACACACCAGACACAGCCCTTAACACTGGTTGTGTCTGGTGTGTTATTAATTATTAATGGAGCGAAACCTGCCACCGGGAGTGTTTAAGATCCTCGGTCCCACCCGGTGCGACTGCTAAAGAGGAGGTCCGAGTTCCCCCCAATCTCACGGTAGTACCGGCTGAGTACCACGATCTTGCTGATGTTTTCAGCAAAGATCTGGCACTCTCGCTTCCCCCGCACCGACCGTATGATTGTGCCATTGATTTGATCCTGGGCGCTGAGTATCCGTCCAGCAGGCTGTACAACCTCTCATGTCCTGAGCGCGAATCAATGGAGACCTACATCCGGGACTCTTTAGCTGCCGGGCTAATCCAGAACTCTTCCTCCCCGTTAGGTGCTGGTTTCTTTTTTGTGGGCAAGAAGGACGGCGGACTCCGTCCATGCATTGATTATAGAGGGCTGAACGAGATTACGGTTCGCAACTGATACCCGTTGCCTCTATTGGATTCAGTGTTCACACCCTTGCATGGAGCCAAAATATTCACTAAACTGGATCTTAGGAATGCTTATCACCTGGTTCGGATCCGGAAGGGAGACGAATGGAAGACGGCATTTAACACCCCGTTAGGTCACTTTGAGTACCTGGTCATGCCGTTCAGCCTCACTAATGCCCCACATTCCAAGCATTGGTAAATGACATCTTGCGGGACTTCCTGCATCGGTTCGTCTTCGTATACCTGGACGATATCCTCGTCTTCTCCCCGGATCCTGAGACCCATATTAAGCATGTACGTCAGGTCCTGCAGCGGTTGTTGGAGAACCGGCTGTTTGTGAAGGGCGAGAAGTGCGAGTTCCACCGTACTTCTTTGTCCTTCCTGGGGTTCATCATCTCCTCCAACTCTGTCGCACCCGATCCGGCCAAGGTAGCGGCGATGAGAGATTGGCCCCAACCGGTAAGCCGTAGGAAGCTGCAACAGTTCCTCGGCTTCGCAAATTTCTATAGGAGGTTCATTAAGGGCTATAGTCAGGTTGTTGATCCCCTTACAGCCCTGACCTCCCCAAAAGTCCCCTTGACCTGGTCGGATCGGTGTGAAGCCGTGTTTAGGGAGTTGAAATGCCGGTTCTCGACTGCACCAGTTCTGGTGCAGCCCGATCCTAACCGCCAGTTTATTGTTGAAGTGGATGCCTCTGACTCAGGGATTGGAGCCGTGCTGTCCCAGACCAGGGAGTCCGACAAGGTTCTCCACCCTTGTGCCTATTTCTCCTGCAGGTTGACCCCGGCAGAGCGGAACTATGATGTCGGCAATCGGGAGCTCCTGGCAGTGAAAGAGGCCCTGGAGGAGTGGAGACATCTGTTGGAGGGAGCTGCAGTTCCATTCACGGTCTTCACTGACCATCGGAACCTGGAGTACATTCGGACCGCTAAGCATCTGAACCCCAGGCAAGCCCATTGGTCACTGTTTTTTTAGACGTTTTGACTTCCAGATCACCTACCGCCCCGGGACCAAAAACCAGAGGTCTGACGCGCTGTCCAGGGTACATGAAGAGGAGGTCAAAACAGAGCTGTCGGATCCACCTGACACCATCTTACCAGAGTCCGCTATCATCACCACCCTCACGTGGGACGTGGAGAACATCGTCAGGGAGGCCCTGATGCATCACCCGGACCCCGGCGGTGGACCAGCGAACTGTCTGTACGTCCCACCAGACGCAAGAGCTGCAGTCTTGGACTTCTGTCACGGTTCCGAGCAAATATATGCACAAAAACAATAAAGTTTATCAGTTTGAACATTAAATATCTTGTCTTTATGGTGTATTCAATTGAATATATGTTGAAGTGGATTTACAAATCATTGTATTCTGTTTTTGTTTACATTTTACACAATGTCTCAACTTCATTGGAATTGGGTTGTACAGTAGTGTTTCAAATACAGATTTTTTTTTTTCCTTTTCCTGATGGTACTTGCTTATTTGGTGTTTCTGGGTATTTGAAAGAATAAAGTATTTTATGAAACATTTGTTTAATTTTACGCCTTATTTTGACACCAGATGTAAAAAGGACTCGCACACAGGTAGCGAGCCATTTTGTCCCAGTGCACTTTGCTATATAAACAGCAGAATATACTGGTGCAAAGCTGGTGGGTGCACAAAAGGATTGTGTGTACCATGTTGGTTATTCATTTTGTAGTTCAAACATGATATCAGCCAATCAGAGTGGTACCTGTCCATCCCTTTAAACTGTACTGTGCTGTGTGCAGAGCATAGTGGGATTGAGGAAGCAGATACAAGATGAGGGGATTTCTTGCTCGTCGATAGCATTAACTCCAGGCCCCTGGTGGTTGAGGGGTTAAGGCATGTACCATGAATCACAAGAGGGGGTTGCTGTGTGTCTCTCAGACTCTGTGGTTCCTGTCTCTGTCATAAAGTCTTTTTTTTTAAATGACTGACTTGGATCAGTCAGAGAGCAGAGTGGAGACTGGCCACCAAAGCTCCCTGAGGTGAAACCTACAACAAGATGAGGGTCTTTGTTCTATCAATACTGTACACCAGCATGGACTTCCAAAATTTCCTGTGTATTTGTATTGTCAATTGTGTTGGTAGCATGGCTCAAGCAGAGGGTCACCCCTTTGAGTCTGGTCTGCTTGAGATTTCTTCCTCAAATCATCAGAGATAGTTTGTCCTTACCACCATCGCCTGTGTGCTTGCTATAGGGGTTGGTAAGGTTAGATCTTACTTGTGTGAAGCACCTTGAGGCAGCTTTGCTGTGATTTGGTGCTATATAAATGACATAAATTTAAATTAAATTGAATACTTAATCTAAAGTTTTCAATTCACTTTCATTGTATTATGCATATGTCACCTGTCCCTGAGATAAACAGAGAGACAGAAAGAACAGAAAAGAGGGTTAAGTGGCTCTTGTAAATACTCAGTTATGCATGCCAATAACTGCTGGTAATCTCATTCACATAAAATCCTTAGAACATTGCCTTGCATCAATGAGAAGCTGGATGTCTAGAAACGTCCTACTTTTAAACTCTGATATAACTGAAATGATGGTTCTTAGTCCAGTGAGACATAGGCAATTTGACCAGTTAATGCTTAGCCTAGGCTCTTGTGTCATACATCACACTGACAAAGTGAGGAACCTTGGGGTAATTTTTAATCCTATGTTGTCCTTTGACCTCCACATTACAGATATTATGAGGACTGCTTTCTTTCACCTGTGAAATATAGCAATGATTCGTCCCATCCTGTCTATGGCTGATGGTGAGTCCCTGATTCATGCCTTACTACTGCAATGTTCTATTTTCTGGTTTAACACAGTCCAGCATTAGGGGTCTCCAACTGGTTCCAAATGCTGCAACCTGACTTTTGACACGAAGCAGAAAGTTTGACATTGCACCCATTTTGGCATCCCTTCACTGGCTTCCTGTCCAAGTGAGATCAAATTTTAAGGTTCTGCTACTAGCCTATAAAATTGTTCACGGACTGACACCTCCCTACCTAGCTGACCTAATTAAACCCTATGCCCAGGCTTTGTGTTCTCAAGGTGCAGCACTACTTTGTTGTCCCTAGGGTGAAAAAAAATTCTGTGGGTCATAGAGCTTTCTTTTATCGTGCCCCTGTTCTGTGGAATGATCTCCCTGCATCAATAAAACGTTCGTATGGCTAGCATACTGGCATAGTATGTTACTATGATATTTACTCTTTTAATTCACTTTTTTAGGAAACGGAGCGTGCCGTGGCTTTAACTTTATCTAAATTCTGGGTCTTTTAGTGAAGCTTGGGACTAGTAGTCGCGATCACCTTAGTATTTTTTCTGTTTTACTTGTTGCATAATGCTGACAAATTACACTGATTTGTTGTCTTTCTGATGCTTGATTCTGCTTTTTTCTCTGTTTGAGGTGTGGCTCCATCCAGAGATGAGTGTGGTATCTGTTCCGAAAACCATCCTGTGCACCACAAACCTTTCCTGTACGAGGTCTATTAGATAATAAACCAACCCTTTTATTTTTTTTAACTATATGGATTTGAATGACGTGCGATTACACCAATCATGCTTGAACCCTCGTGCGCATGCGTGAGTTTTTTCACGCGACGGTGACGTCATTTCCCTGTGGGCAGGCCTTGAGTGAAATGTGGTCCTGCCCTCTCGGCTGAATTCCTTTGTTTCACACGCTGCTCGAGACGGCGCGCGTTGCTTTATCAACATTTTTTCTGGACCTGTGAGGAATATCCGAGTGGACACTATTCGAGAAATTAAGCTGGTTTTCGGTGAAAAGTTTAACGGCTGATGAGAGATTATGGGGTGTTTCTGTCGCTGTAAGGACTTCCCACAGAGCAGGATGTCGTGCAGCGCTTCCAGGCACCGTCGTCAGCCTGTTTCGACCTGAAAACATCCTAATTTAAGGCTTAATTCACCCAGGACGTCGTGAGAGAACAGAGAAGATTCAGAAGAGGCCGGCATGAGGACTTTATGCGGACATTCCACTGTTTAAGGACATTTTTTAATGAAAGATGTGCGCGCAAATTCGCCGAGTTGTTTCCGTGACGACTCGGCAAATCTGTGTGCGCCGCGACAGGAAAAACACCTCCGTGTTGAAAACCATTTGTAAAATTCAGGCGGCTTTTGATGGCTTTCAACAAGTGAGTAACTGAGAAATTGTTTAACAGCTTGGGCATGTTCCAACTTGCCCGTTAAGGTTTCCATCGGAGGTGTTTTTCCTATCGCGACCCCCCGCGGTCGGGTCTGGCCCGACATGCGACTCTGCCCGCACATTCTTTCATTACAAAATGTCCATTAACAATGGAATGTACGAATAAACTCCTCATCCCGACTTCTTCTGAAAGTTCTCTGTTCTCTGACGACTTCCTGGATCAACAGAGCCTGAAATGTGTAAGTTTTCAACTTGAAACGGCGAGATGCTGCCGCCTCGAAGCGCAGATCGCCGTGGGCCGTCCTTACGGCGACACTACCAGACCACAATCTCTCATCAGCCGTTAAAATTTTTACCGAAAACCAGCTGAATTTATCGAATGGTGTCCACTTAGTTGTGCCTTACAGTTTTGAAAAAATTTTGATCAAACAAAGCAGCAGTCTCTGAGCCATTCCTAAACAATGAAAAAACGATGAGAGGGTGGGCGACTCCTCACTCAAAGACTGCCCACAGGCGAATGACGTAACCGACAGGCGTGAAAAAACTCTCGCATGCCCACGAGGGTTCAAGCATGTCTGATGTAATCACACGTGATTCAAATCCATATGGTTTTTGAAAAAAATAATAAGGTCGGATACTTTTCTAATAGACCTCGTATGTTCATTTTGTGAATTGTTTTGTAATTTGTGTCTGTGGCATGGCTCAAGCAGAGGGTCACCCCTTTGAGTCTGGTCTGCTTGAGGTTTCTTCCTCAGAGGGAGTTTTTTCCTTACCACTGTTGCTCTGGGGGTTGGTAGGTTAGACCTTTCTTTGTGAAGCGCCTTGAGGCAACCTTGTTGTGATTTGGCGCTATATAAATGAAAATAAATTGAAAGTGAAAAAACTGAAATTGTAAAATGATTTTTTTTTTCTCTTTCCTCACTTTTCTTTGCCTACAGTGGCCATAATACATCATCCAGTGGTGGGTAGAGTGCTGAAAATCGATACTCAAATAAAAGTATTATTACAACAGTGAACCTGCTTTTGTTTTCCGTAGGTGTGGTTCTCTGCATTGGGGTCATCTGTCTAAGCTGTTACAGGAACAGTTTTTAAAAAGGAATGGGAGAAGTGATTATTCCTCTCACAAGTCAAGGTCAGGTCCACAGCATCTAGCTACCACTGCTACTCTGACTCCAGCACATAACTGTCACACAAACTGACCATGCCCCTAATTGATTATCTTAAACTAATGAGTTGTTTGAAAAAGAAAATTAAAAAATTGTCTGACACCTGCAGTACAGAGCTGAGTTTTTTATTTGTTTGTTTGTTTTGTTTTTGTTCCAGTCTGTAAAACATGTTCATTTCTGCTATAAAATAGAACTGCAAGGATTAATTGATTATAAATCAACTATTAAATTAATCAACAACTATTTTGATTAAACAGATTATTGTTTTCAGTCATTTTGTTTAAAGATACACTACTAGTCAAAGGTTTGGACACACTTTCAAAAGTGCGGAAAGTCTGGTAGTTATATCCAAATTCTCTCATTTCAGCATCTTCCATGTCTATATTTTCTGGTTGAGTGGCCTCGATTCTCTCTTCCCCTCTGGCAGTAAATGCAATATCTTCAGCCTGTTGACAAATCAAGACATTTGAAAGCATTATCTTGGGTTCTGGGAAACTTTTATCACAATTTTTTTATGATTTTATACACCTGACAACAAACTGATAAAACAGTTAATTATTTTCTCCATTAATCAGTTGTGAAACTAATCATTAGTTGCAACCCGACTGCAAAGTTAGATATTTCAACATGGCCGTCTACGGGAAATTACTCACTTTTGGAGTCAGCCTCAAGTGGCCATTCAAGGAACTGCAAAACTGCAATACTTCAGCATTGGCTTTATTTTCCAGCAGCAGAGTTTAAAGTTTGTTTTAAATCTGATATCTGCCCTCTAGCTACGCTTGTGGGCTACACGTCAAAGTCCCACTCACAAAACCTGACACAGAATTGTTCTCCTTTTTTGTGCTCCTGTCCTGCCATTTCTGTGTTGAAATACCATGTGGCATTTATGTTTGTCTCTCCCTGTGAATGTGCGTGCATGCTCGGCGGTCACATGCTAGAAATCTGGTAACAAGAAAATTTGCTTGGACAGCAAGTTTGAATTTTGTTCAAAAGGAATCCTTGTGGAGTCCGGTTTGTTTTCATCTATTTACAGAGGTGCAGAAGAGGAGGCGAAGAGGAGGCAGGCAGCAAAGCGGTTTTGGGGGCATGAGAATAAGCAAGCGGCAGGTAGCTGTACATTTCACACTTGATTAATGAGTCAGTGGGATGATGTCGCTTATCAACACTCTGCACATGGTGGAGAGAGAAGAAAGGTTTACCGGCATTTGGAACGTTCCAGTCATAGATGGCGCCCACTGCCATCCCATCATTCCTTTCTGTGTTCTCCCAGCTGTTTTTGCGTTCTCTTCTCTCCTCCGGGGCCGTCGTTGACTGATGTAATTGGAGCCTTCCCGTGTGTTTGGGTGAGATGCCAGAGAGTGCTGTCTGACAAATACGTGATACATCTGCGACTGTAGTGTTCACAGCATGGATCGGTCTTTGTTTGAAGATTACCACATGAACTGATGTAAACAGATGTAATGAGTTGTTAATGTGGTGACGAGAAAAAGAGCAGGCCGCCTGCTGCCGCTGCCGCCCCAATACTTTTCATAGCAACAGATACAGATGTGCTTGTCACTTTCACGGCTGACAGAACTGGATGTTTGATATAAACTCCTGTTTAGCAATTTTGATACGCAGCCTGGATGTGATGATTCTTGATAAATATGTATGGCAGGCACTGGTGGCTCTCAGCCACTGCGATATAAGCCGAGAATGATAGTTCTTCCTATGCCTAGGCAGCAAAATCCACACAGCCACAGCGTGTATTCTTAGCCCTGTAATGCACTGTGAATTTAAATCCATGAATCACAGAGAAAAACAGAAGAGAATGTGCTTGCAGTAAATAAATTCAAAGTAAGGCAGTGCTCATATTGTGGTGTGTCATGAGATTAGTAATTAAAGTAAAACATGTTCTTTTTCAACCCTGGGGTTGAGACCCCCTGTGGAGGTCAACCGACATGCAACCAGAGTTGTGTGAAAATAACTTTAAAAAAAAAAAAAAAAAAAAAGCAAATATGTTTGTAATCTACTTTGACTAACATTGTTTTTTTCTCAAATGTCAGTTTGATATTTAAGGTAGCATGTTAAAGGCATTTGTGTGTGTATGTGTGTGTGTCTATCTATATATACAGAGAGAGAGAGGGGCAGTTGAGAAGTTTTGAGCCTGATCCAGAAATAATAGGGTGTGGTTCTCCATCTTTTGCATTCCGAGAAACCAACATTTCTCAACATTGCACCCAGTGAGTCAAAACTTCACACATTATTGAGAAATGTTGGTTTCATGGAAAGAAACAGCTGGAGAACCATGTCCTACTTTTTTCCAGTTCAGGCTCAAAACTTCTCAGTCGCTTCACTTGTGTTGATAGATAGATAGATAGATAGATAGATAGATAGATAGATAGATAGATAGATAGTTAGATAGATAGAAGCAAAAGAGGGTGAGTGAAGAAAAATTACTTGCTATGAAATCCACAAATCTGCCAAATGGCATTGATAACTTGTTTCAGATAGATTAAACACAGCCAGGGCTGACTGCTGCCTGCAGAGTTCATTTAAATCATAAGTGGAATTTAAAATTTTTCTTCTGTCATTTGTTTCTTTTACTTCTTCTCTTACTGTGTTTGCTCTTTTTAAATCACACTGACAACAGAAACTACCCAAATGACCCTGATCAAAGTTTACATACCCTTGTTCTTAATGCCATGTGTTGCCCTCTTTAACATCAATGTCTTTTGTGATAGTTGTGAACGAAGCTCTCTGATGATAAAGCTGCCATGTCTTGGACTTTATTTACATAAATTATGAAGAAATACAAACAGTATGGCACTCTATGGTAAATCTGCATGGAGTAGACAGATCTCAAAAACTGAGTGACTGTGCAAGACAGAAGATACATCTGGAAGAGTGAGGAAAACCACCAAGACTCCCAGAAGAAGTATAACCTTATGTGGCTGTGATTGGAGAAACTGTGCACAGTGCAAGCTTTGTATTTTGCATCATCACTCTTAGCTTCATAGTGGAGTAGAGCACAGAAGGATATTCTTTCACCAAAACAGATGAAATCTAGTCTTGCATCTCAGATGTACCTTCTGGCAATTTGTAGCTCATCTCTCTGGTCTTCTTTTGAAGAAAATCCTCCTCTATACCACTTCATCATGAAGCTGTATAACTGGTGATACAAAATGAAAAGCTTGTATTGTAAGCATGTTAGCTGACCGACTTAATAAGTCGGTCAGCTAACATGCAGACGGTTTTAATGGTGAATACAAGTCCATTAGCAGGATGTGGTTCCGTTTTTCATTGACACTTTTCAAAACACTCCTTTTGACTTTTCATCACCATATCTCCGTCCGTTTGCCACAAAGAATTGTTCAAGCCGTTCCAGGTAGGCTTCAAATTGTTTTTCTGTTTGATCAAAGCGAAGGTTTTCTCCAATCCCGAACACAGTTACATTACACATGTGCTCAAAGGAAATCAGGCTTCAGCTCAAAACTCACTTCCAAAGCATTATCCCAATCCTCATCACCAATTTTCTGTTGTGTACAGATGTTGTTCGATTATTAGCTAAGGAAGCCGATGAGTTCGCACAGGAACAACAGCGAATTTTATTACACAGTCTGAACAACCTAGTGGTCTTCATCTGCCATCCACCTACTTCTGCATTAGGCTGTGCGCAGTCACAGCCTTTTGTAGTGGCACTTAGCGCCCCTGCAGGTAAATCTGGTTACTGCATCCTCAGAACATTCCAAAATACCACATTGTAGAATCCAGATCTAGGTATAGGCCGGGTCAAAATGTGAATCACATATCTTTTATTTCGAGTCCTTGTCACCCCTTGGCGGATGTCAGAAATCTCTGATTGCTCTTGTGTTGGAAATGGAATGGGAGGAGGTAGAAAAAACTCACATATTTTACAAGCAAGCCTTTGCTCCTCATTCGCTATCTGTCTAAGTGTTCAGGCAACATATATGTTAAAAAAAAAAGATAATATTAATATCCAGCCATATTCAAAGTTGTTACACCTCACTGACATGTACATTTGGCATCTGTTCCATGATGTGAAGTTGCAAAGTGAAGCTATTTTGTTCATAAAAGAAAAATCCCACTATCTCATCCCCCCTTCCCCTCTCCCCTGTAAATACAGGCAGTATTAATTTACATAAAATACACAGCAAAGGTTGGTCCTGTGATAGAGGGGTGTGCTGTCCAAGGTGTACACTACAACTCTCCCTATGACTGCTGAGATAGGCCACAGTCCATCCTGCATTGTGACACATTGATGCTAATCTGTTAATGAACATGGTATAGCCAACCCCTTCACGCATAGCGCCTGACTTTAGGGCTCCTTCACACATAATGAGAATACATACAACTCAGGGCGAGTCACGGCGGTAGAGCTCGTACGAGCGCACCACAGAATATCGCACCGACAGGCAGGCCTGCACGATGCCGGTGCAATGGTTCGTGAACGCGACGGAGTCTTTTGAGTAGGAACACAGTGCACCACACCGCTGATGTGGAGGAAAATAAAATGCAAACCAGCTGTATAATTAGTGAATATCACTGGGTTATATAAATAATACATAAAAGGGGACACAATACAGAACCCCGTGATTAAATAACCCTGGTTAAAAAAAAATGCCACTCACAGAATTTGAACTCGCACACTCTGATTATCAGACAGAAACTTTACAGCTACACTACAATCACTGTCTTGTAACAGGAGCATGAAATGGCTAAAATCAACAAGCAGATAAACGTATTTTTAAAAAAGAAAAAAGCGCTGTGATAACTGACCAAACAGTGTTTGGTACAGTGTATTTCTGCTGTTACGTGGCTGAAAGTGGTGCTTTTGTCATACTGTTGGGTTGCCCTGGTCCTGCGGTGCGCCACTCACAGCCCTCACGGTCCGAAATGCGTGTCCTGTCAGACGTGACATTCAGATCGCCTGCTGCGTGTCTAAATGGACTGTCCGTTTTTATGTATTTCCACACAAGCACACACACATGCGCGTGTCCGTCAAAACACAGGACGTGTGCTGCAGCTGTGATGTCCAGAACCGGTGATGTCTCAACACCTGTGGACAGCCAGCCACGCCCCCTGTCTTGTCAGTGCACAGACCAAGATGTCGATCAGATGAGAGATGCCTCACTTGCAGGCAGGGGGGTGTGTGTGTGAACCACACGTACACATGTGTTGGGGGCAGCGGGGGAGCGGGGGGAGGCACAAAACACACACACACGTGTTGTGGGGGGAGCCGACACTCTGGAACTTCACAGTCGTCAACAAATTTCACTGCCAGCTCAACAGTGATTGTCTGCTGACTGTTGTTGTGTTAATAGTACGAATGGCCACACATTTTCTAAGTGTCAAATGAGCAGTGTTAGATGTTTGTGTGTGTCACCTGGAATTTGACCGACACCTGCTGCCAGAGGGATCGATGGGTTCGCAGTAGAGTTGAGCGGATAAAGCATTTTTGTCGAGTATGAGCATGAAACGATTAAAACTTGTCAATATGTGTGCTTGTGCTGAAGGAAAATTCTCATTGGCTAATTGACTGTCTTCACGCTCTGTGATTGGCCAGTCACACACAGCACCGGCCCCTCCCTACACAGACACGTCTCTCTGCAGCCTCTTGCACACACACAGACAGTATCTCTCTCTCTGTGCTTGGCTTGATTCTACCTCACGTTGCTCTCTCAGTACTCTTTAAGTTTTCTTCAGCTCGCCTCTTTATCGGTTTGAATGATATTTAAAGTTACTTGGTGAACTTGTTTCATATCATATTCCGTGCTTTTGACAAGACAGAGCTGAAAAGTGCTCATGTTGCATCGGTCACTGCCTCCACTCCAGTCAGGTTATTTATTTATTCATTTTTAACCATTTGCTTGCTCTTAGTTTGGCTAGATGATATGGAAAACTTTGCTCGTACTGAATGCAGTGAACAAGGCTGCCATCACTGGATGTATGCATGAATTACCAAGTTCACACAGATAAAAAATAAACATTCTCACAGACCATTTACACACATACATGCATATAGCTGAATACACTAAGTAGCCTATGTTAATATTTTTATTGAATATAGCTGCATGCAGTATCTGACATTTTCTCACTGCAGTTCATAAAATAAATTGGTCAGTCGAACAACCTCTCTCTCTCTCTCCCTCTTACACAGTCACTCAGTCACACACACATGCACACACACACAAAGATACACACACACACACACATACACTTTAATCAATACTGTTTAACTTTGTGTGGAAAAAAATGCCAAGAACGTTAGGTAGTAAAAATAAATAAATAATTGAAAAAAATCAGTTTGATCATAAAATTAAAAAAAAGAAGTTGTGTTGAGTATGACAACTCTTGTTCATGCATACTTTGTAATTCATATTTTCCTACTACATTGAATCTCAATTCTGAGGTTGGTGTGTTATTCATTCATACACTTAAGAATATTCATGTTCTGAGTTCATAAAAAAAAAACTTGTTCTGTAAATAGTTCTCTTACTTTTGTGATCAAAATCATTGATTTGAATCTCAATTTTGAGGCTGTTCTGTAAATAGTTTTCAAATAAACAATAAACATACCAACTTCTCATCAATCAATATCAATATCAAACTTAAAATAATGTAGTAATTTAAGCCCTAGCCATTTCGTGTTGAACCACGCCCACTTCCGGTTTAGGTCCCGCTCACTACGAGTACAGATACGGATGCAGATAAGATGTTTGAACAGTTAGTTAACATGGCACCACCCAAGAAAATGAAGAAAATTTAGGAAAATATAGAGGAGATAAAGACCTCAATAAACCAGATATTAAAAGACATGTCTAATTTAGACAAGCTGATGGTGGAGATTAAAGAACTCCAAAAACTGGTTAAAGAGAAGGACAAGATCATTAAGAAACTTGAACAACGTGTAGATGAACTTGAACAATTCACTAGAAAAGATGTTATAATATCTGGACTAGAAACAAGGCATCGGACATATGCAAGGCCCGTGACAAAATCCAGGCCGATGTGGGACCAGGGGCGATGAGGCACAGGAAGCGGCTGGAGAAGTCCTTGTGCCTTTTGATGGTCTGCCTTGCCCCTGGCACAGATGGTGCAGGCCTGGATGTATTCCCGGACGTCGGCCTCCAGGGACGCCCACCAGAAGCGCTGCCGGTCCACTGCCACGGTCCTTCGCACCCCCGGATGACAGGAGAGCTTGGAACCGTGACAGAAATCCAAGACTGCAGCTCTTGCCTCTGGTGGGACGTAGAGTCTGTTCTTCGGCCCTGTTCCGGGGTCCGGGCTCCGTGCCAGGGCCTCCCAGACGGTCTTCTCCACGTCCCAGGTGCGGGTGGCCACGATAGTGGACTCCGGAAGGATGGGCTCCGGTGGATCCAACAGCTCAGTCTTGACTTCATCTTCGTGCGCCCGAAGAACAGTGACCAGCGCTTGGCGGTCCTGATATACTCCAGGTTCCGATGGTCAGTGAAAACCGTGAATGGCACAGATGCTCCCTCCAACAGGTGTCTCCACTCCTCAAGCGCCTCTTTCACCGCAAGGAGTTCTCGATTGCCGACGTCATAGTTCCGTTCAGCCGGGGTCAACCTGCGGGAAAAATAGGCACACGGGTGAAGGACTTTATCGGTCTCTCCGCTCTGGGATAGCACGGCTCCTATCCCTGAGTCAGAGGCGTCCACTTCAACCACAAACTGGCGGCTAAGGTCGGGCTGCACCAGCACTGGTGCAGTCGAGAACCGTCTTTTCAACTCCTTGAACGCGGCTTCGCACCGATCCGACCAGGTGAAGGGGACTTTAGGAGAGGTCAGGGCTGTCAGGGGGCTAACTACCTGGCTATAGCCCTTTATGAACCTCCTGTAGAAATTTGCAAAGCCGAGGAACTGTTGCAGCTTCCTACGGCTTGTAGGTTGGGGCCAATCTCTCACCGCCGCAACCTTGGCCGGATCAGGGGCGACGGAGTTAGAGGAGATGATAAACCCCAGGAAGGACAAAGAAGTGCGGTGAAACTCACACTTCTCGCCCTTCACAAACAGCCGGTTCTCCAACAACCGCTGCAGGACCTGACGTACATGCTGGACATGAGTCTTAGGGTCCGGAGAAAAGATGAGAATATCGTCCAGATATACGAAGACGAATCGGTGCAGGAAGTCCCGCAAGACATCGTTTACCAAAGCTTGGAACGTTGCGGGGGCGTTAGTGAGGCCGAACGGCATGACCAGGTACTCAAAGTGACCTAACGGGGTGTTAAATGCCGTCTTCCATTCGTCTCCCTTCCGGACCCGAACCAGATGATACGCATTCCGAAGATCCAATTTTGTAAAGATTTTGGCTCCATGCAGGGGGGTGAACACGGAATCCAACAAGGGCAACGGGTATCGATTGCGAACCGTAATCTCATTCAGCCCCCTGTAATCAATGCATGGACGGAGTCCGCCATCTTTCTTGCCCACAAAAACGAAACCTGCACCCATCGGGGAGGTGGAATTTCGGATCAACCCGGCAGCTAATGAGTCCCGGATGTAGATCTCCATTGATTCACGCTCAGGTCGTGAGAGGTTGTACAGCCTGCTGGACGGGAACTCCACGCCTGGTATCAAATCAATGGCACAATCGTACGGACGGTGCGGAGGAAGGGTGAGTGCCAGATCCTTGCTGAAGACGTCAGCAAGATCGTGGTACTCAACCGGCACCGCTGTCAGATTGGGAGGGACTTTGACCTCCTCCTTAGCCTGTAAACCTGGAGGAACCGAGGATCCTAAACACACCCGATGGCAGGTTTCCCTCCACTGAACCACCACCCCAGACGGCCAATCAATCCGGGGATTGTGTTTCAACATCCACGGGAAGCCCAAAATCATGCGGGAGGTAGAAGGAGTCACAAAAAACTTGATCTCCTCCCGATGATTTCCAGACACCACCAGAGTTACTGGATGTGTCTTGTGAGTGATTAAAGGGAGAAGGGTGCCATCTAGTGCCCGCACCTGCAATGGCGAAGGGAGCACCACCAGAGGGAGCCCTGCTTCCCTAGCCCATCTGCTATCCAGCAGATTCCCTTCTGACCCTGTGTCCACCAGTGCTGGGGCTTGAAGGGTTAAATCCCCACTCAGGATTGTAACTGGGAGTCGTGTGGCAATACGTGTGTGTCCCACGTGCATGTTATGACCCCCCTTTAGCCCAGTCTCTAAAGGCGAGTGTTGTTGTTTTGGCCGTTTGGGGCAGTTTTTCTGTATATGCTCCTTTGAGCTGCAGAAAAAACACTCCCCGTGGACCAGCCTCCTCATTCTGTCATCTGATCTTATCTTAGCCCTGCGCGTTTCCCTAGCAACATCAGCAGGGGGTGCTGTTGCCCCACGGAGCGCTGCGGCTGTGGAGCGTGGGGAGGGCGGAACCTTTTCAGACCCGGTAGGGAGAGGGACGGCGCGTGCCCGGCCACGTCCTTCGTCTCGCTCTCGACGGCGTTCCTCTAACCGATTGTCTAACCGTATAACGAGATCAATAAGTCCATCCAAATCAAGCGATTCATCCTTATCTACCAGGTGCTCCTTCAGGACCGACGACAGTCCGTTTATGAAGGCTGCGCGGAGCGCAGCGTTATTCCAGCCAGATCTCACAGCCGCGATGCGGAAGTCGACTGCATAAGCGGCTGCACTCCAGCGCCCCTGTCTCATTGACAGCAGCACTGTTGAAGCGGTCTCTCCTCTATTAGGGTGATCAAAAACCATTCTGAATTCCCTCACAAACCCAGCATACGTGAGAAGGAGCCGTGAACTTTGCTCCCAAAGCGCCATAGCCCAAACGCGTGCCTCACCACGAAGCAAGTTAATGACATAAGCCACCTTACTGGCGTCAGACGCGTACATTACGGGACGTTGTGCAAAGACGAGCGAACACTGCATAAGAAAGTTCACGCACGTCTCCACACAACCCCCGTACGGCTCTGGGGGACTTATGTATGCTTCAGGGGAAGGGGGGGGGTCGTGGAACGACCATTGGAACATTGATATTCTGCACCGGGTCGGCAGGAGGCGGAGCTGCAGCAGCGCCCTGAGCGCACACTTCCACCTGTGCGGTGAGAGCCTCCATCCTGCGATTAAGGATGATGTTTTGCTCGGTCATCAGATCCAACCGAGCAGTAACGGCAGTGAGGATTTGCTGCAACTCACCAATCACGCCTCCTGCAGACGCCAGTGCATCCTGCTCTCCCATTGGCTGTCCAACAGATGGTTGACGCCCCTCGGGATCCGTCACGGTGGCCGAGATATCCTGTTGTGAAAGTGTAGTGACACGGAACCACAACAGGGGGCGTAAATGAACGGACAATGAAAGAGTCAAATATGAACACTTCACTGTTGTAAAAAGCACAACCAAACACAGCAGATTACAGGATGTGTACAATAGTCAATTAACAAAGGTGACGTGTGGGCAGGCTCGAGGATAGAGGACGTCTGTCCTGAGAAGAACTGGAACCACACGATTTCCTCCGCCACCGAACCTGGAGAATACCGGAGCCGCCAAGTCCCGAAAACCCCAGGTGGCCACCGTCTCCGCGTGTCAGATCTGGTACTGCTGGCGAGGAGCAGAGACAATCAGATGTGGGTGTGTGAACACCCAGTAACAACAATGGTGGAACTCCACCTCCACCTCTCATTCAGAAAGCTGGCACGTGCAGTAGTATGTGTACTTATCAAAGGTTTGGAGTGAAGATGTCAGTCCAAACCCAGCCTCCAGCTGCAAGCACTCACAAAACCTACTGCAAAAATAGCACAAGCAAACACTGTCTGTGGTAGACAAAACAATGGCTGAGAACAAATTACCTCCTAAGGTAGACGATATCTCGGCAGCGAGGTGGAGATGAAGTCCGGTCTTTATGGAGTGGCAAGATGAAGTGCAGATGAGTGACAGCTGTTGTGAGATGAGTGACAGCTGTCACTCCCGGCTGTGTCCATGGTGACTGCGCCCTCTCGTGCCTGAAGCCCGCACTCCAGGCAGGGCGCCATCTGGTGGTGGTGGGCCAGCAGTACCTCCTCTTCTGGCGGCCCACACAACAGGACCCCCCCCCCTCAACCATGCTTGTCCGGGTGGCGGCGGTAGAAATCGGCCAGGAGGGCCGGGTCCAGGATGAAGCTCCTCTTCACCCAGGAGCGTTCCTCGGGTCCATACCCCTCCCAGTCCACCAAATACTGGAACCCCCGGCCCATTCGACGGACGTCCAGGAGCCGGCGCACTGTCCAAGCCGGCTCCCCGTTGATGATCCGGGCAGGAGGCGGCGCCGGTCCGGGAGCACAGAGGGGTGAGGTGTGGTGTGGTTTGATTCTAGACACATGAAACATGGGATGGATCTGCAGTGAAGCTGGGAGTTGGAGCTTCACTGTGGCAGGACTGAGGATCTTGAGGATCTTGTAGGGCCTTATGTATCTGTCCTTGAGCTTTGGTGAGTCCACCTGGAGGGGGATGTCCTATGGAGTGGCAAGATGAAGTGCAGATGAGTGACAGCTGTTGTGAGATAATGAGTGACAGCTGTCACTCCCGGATGTGTCCATGATGACTGCGCCCTCTCGTGCCTGAAGCCCGCAATCCAGGCAGGGCGCCATCTGGTGGTGGTGGGCCAGTAGTACCTCCTCTTCTGGAGGCCCACACAACAAGATAAAAGGGGTGGTGGTGTTGCTCTGTACATAAAGGCAGATCTGATATGTACAATTGTAGAAGAAATGACAACTGTGGATGACGTCATAGAAATTGTAACAGTGGAACTTGTACATGAAACATCTAAGAATATTTTAATCAGTTGTGTATACAGAGGACCAGACACTTGTGTTGTGAAATTTACAGATAGAATAATAGAGTTATTCCATCAAATTAAAAACAAAATCCTTTTTATATGTGGAGACTTTAACATTAATATAGAAAGCTCCTTTTGCCAAAGAATAAGTGACTTTGTGAATTCAATGTATAGTTTGGGGTTATTCCACTTGATAACAAAACCAACCAGAATTACATCGCAAAGTGCAACAGTAATCGACAATATATTTACAAATAGAACAGATGAAATTATCAGGAATGGGATCTTGATGACAGATGTTAGTGATCATTTACCAGTCTTTTCAATATTTAAATATAAAAATAGGTACAAGAAAAGAACTGTTATAAACTTTAAAAGAGATAAGTCAGTAAAAGCCTTAGAGGCATTTAAATATGATCTTAAAAATCAAAATTGGGAAGAAGTTTATGTCAGTGATGTTAATGTAGCATATAACTCATTTATGAAAATATTGATGAAATCATATAATAAAAACTGTAAGTTAATAGAAATTAGTAAGAAAAGAATAAATAAACCATGGCTGACAAAGGGAATAAAAAATGCTTGTGCAAAGAAAAACTATTTATACAGGTGCTTTTTAAAAATGCAAACAAAGGAAACAGAACAAAGATACAAAAAAATATAAAAAATAAACTATTGACAATAATTAGGAAACAAAAAAAAAAAGATTATTATAGTGAACAATTAAATAAGAGTAAAGATAATATGAGGGCAACATGGGGAATTATAAAAAGTGTGATTGAAAGTGATGGAGCGAAAGCAACTTTTCCAAATTACTTTGTCAAAGAAAATAAAGACATATGACATAAAAGAAGTGGCAAATGGGTTTAATGATTATTTTTCAAATGTAGGATCAAGTCTGGTGGGAAATAAACCAATAGTAGAAGATACATTACATACACTTGTAAATACGGTCAATAGTATTTTCCTGGACAATGTGGAAAAAGATGAAATAAGAAATATAGTAAAAAAAATTGTGTACGCAAAAGATCGGTACTTGGACCCAAACCGTTTATTTTGTATATCAATGATTTTGTGAATGTATCTAATGTGCTTGGTAGCATTTTATTTGCTGATGATACAATGCTGTTTTACTCTGGATCAGATATACAGGAAGTAGCACAAGTGATAAATACAGAACTGGAAAAGGTTAAACATTGGTTTGATATAAACAGACTGTCACTAAATATTAATAAGACAAATTTCATACTGTTTAATGACAGAGCAAAAAAAATAACATGTCATTACAAATAGATGGAATGGATATACAAAGGGTAAAAGAAACAAAATTTTTAGGAGTCATGATTGATGGAGATCTTACATGGAAGTCACACATAAATTACATAAAAGGAAAACAGCGAAAGCCATTGCTGTTTTGCATAAAGTAAAATATTCATTAAATAGTTATGGTTTATTAACATTGTACAATTCATTGATTTTCCCATATTTAACTTATTGTGTAGAAATCTGGGGATCAACATATACAACTTATATACAACCTTTATTTATTCTGCAGAAAAGGGCTTTAAGGGTGATTAGCAACAGTGGTTTTAGAGATCCATCTAATCCATTGTTCATTAAGTACAGGGTACTTAAATTTTGTGATTTGGTCGATTTGAAAATATTACAAACAATGTACCAAGCTAATAAAAATGCTTTACCAACAAACATTCAAAATATGTTTGAGAAAAGAGTAAGTAGTTATAAATTGAAAGGAATAGAAGTCTTTAGAAAACCAAGATACAGAACCAAAGTAAAGGAACAGAGTATTGCAGTAAATGGTGTAAAATTATGGAACAATCTCAACAAAGAAATTAAAGAATTAAGGTCGCTTAAATTATTTAAAAAACGTATTAAACTAGATGTATTAAATAAGTATGAAACTATGAAATAAGTCAGTGGGCTGTAAGGAAGTCAAAAAGGTAATTTGTTAATAATGTTTAAAATGTTTTAAGTTTAAAAATGTAACCTGTCAGAGATGTAATCTATTAAATAATGGTCATATGAAATAAGTCAGTGGTATGTGACAAGTTAAAGAAATACAATCTGTTAAATAATGTCGAATAATGACGCTGGATATTGAAAGATTGTATTGTAAAAAGGGGCAGAAAATATGACTTGTTTTTCTCTCTGCTCCTTTTTATTCTGGTAATTGAGATGCTTTATTTCTGCTTTTCTGTTTTGTTTTGTTTTTCTTTTAAATGAATGAAATAAAAAAATGGGTTTGTTTGGGCAAAGGCCAAGGTCACTGAGGTCAAAATTCAAAATTTTGTTTTAGATGTCTGTTTTGTCTGCTACTTCTCCTAGGCCCTTTGGCTGGTTTCCACCAAACTGGATATGTGGATCACAGTTTACCCCAGAATTATGCTTAAAGGGTTTGTTTTGTCAAGTTCAAAGTTATTATGGTCAATTGTCAAAATTTTTATTTTTACTTCCATGTTCACCAAACAGTATAAGTGAGTTCTGGAATTCCCCAGGCAACATCAAATTTACTAGAGGTCATGTATTGGGGTCAAATCATGTATGCCTGTCTGTTTTCTTGATCTACTCCTCCCAGATCTTTTTCCAAAACATGACAAGCCAAACTTGGTATGGCCCCAAAAATGCGCCTAAAAATAAACAAACATTAATTTTGACAAAGGTTAAGGAATTTGACTTTGAATCTGAATTGTCCTGACAAGGTCAACCAGAGGTCAATCATTTGGCTAAAGGTCAAGGTCATTGGGGTCAAATGTCAGATTGCCACAGCTCTTAGTGTCTTCATACCCACAAGCACTGTTACAATTACAAAAATTGTAATAATTTATGTTGTAACTACTATTTTTAGATAACTTTACATGGAAATAAAGTTAACATTCTAAGTTAACACTCAAAGTGAGCTTTTACCTGAGGTGTATTTAAACATGTGTGTCACTGTACTTCATTTTGAGAAAGAACACAAAGCTATTTCTAAATATATGAGACTTGGTGTGTGTGTGTGTGTGTGTGTGTGTGTGTGTGTGTGTGTGTGTGTGTGTGTGTGTGTGTGTGTGTGTGTGTGTGTGTGTGTGTGTGTGTGTGTGTGTGTGTGTGTGTGTACTGCTATCTTTGTGAGGATCATTGCAGGAAGAGGACCTGTTTAGTGAGGACCATTTTGGAAAGTGAGGACATTTAGGCCGTCTTAACAACATTTTTAATGATAACTCTTCTAGAGGCTGTGAATATGCTCCTAACAGTCGTCAATACATTATGTATTCAGAAAAAGGAACGAAAAAAATCAGACATCTGTAGCAGCTGTAGCATCGATAAAACTCCGACCAGTATAAGCCCCGCGGTGCGCTCTCAAAAAAAGAAATCAGATGCCTTCATGTCGAGTTCTTCCTGCTCACGACACCAGGCTCAACACCCCCCTCTGTCCCTCCCTCCTCCGCGCGTGCACACTCATCTCATTTCAAGTTCAATGGCAGAGGGAATACAGCCGAAACTACCACTTCCAACAGATTGTGCCATGTTGGATTAACCATTTTCTCTGCAAATTAGCCGTTGAAAATGGCTGTAATCAGTTCCTGAATCACACATGAGCCATCTAAAAAGGTAATTATTTGTCATGGTTACATTGTCATGGCTTGGTAAAACACTTGTGTGTTCTTTCCTTCTTGTGTGCAGCTGTTAAAGTATGCTTATAACAGATTTAACTTCTTGTTCTAATCGTTCAGACGAGCTGCGCTCGGATGCGATCCGCTGACATCACCACTCGCTTTGTTCAATTCTTTACTCCACTTGATGAGCTGAAATGTTCAAAAAAATCAAAAAATCTTTCACACATGTCGTGCTATGTGGTGCGATCTAATCACCAACACGATGTGCAGCTCATCAAGTGGAGTAAAGAAGTGAACAGAGTGAGTGGTGACGTCAGCGGATCGCCCGTACAGGTGTGTGTGTGTTTGGGGGGGGCAATGTGAGCCAATATCTAGAGATGTAAAGAATTGAATAGTCTAAAAAAAAATTATAAACTGCTGGGATGGGCTCCAGCCCCCCCAACCAAAATACAATAGTGAACCATTTCTAGAATGGGCTGACTTACAATACACATCACAACAGAAGAATTCTGTTGTGATGTGTATGATGGATCTGCAGTCCTCACATGTGTTATTGTTCACTTTATCACAACCAGTTGTTCTATTTATTTTCTTTTTGATGGGTGATGGGGGTGTCAGACAGTTGTTGTACTTCAGGAAACAAAGTTATTGTTTAAAAACTGCATTTTGTGTTTATTTATGTTGCCATTTTTCTGTTAAATTTTGTTTGAGTGTCTGAAAGAATTTTAAATAATAGATACACCAAAATATAATGAATCACAACTGTGAATTAGAAAGAAACGGGATGAAACAGAGACTGTAATTTCAAACAGTTGTGAAAACTTTCAGACTGTGAAATGGACTCATGAGCAAAAACAGGTTGGAAAGCTTTCACTTTTTAATGTGAGAAAAACAAAGTTCAGATGTTACTTTCACTCATATTTATTTAATCAAGCAGAGTTCCATCTGTTCCACTAAGCACTTAATATTGTGATGTGAGAAAGTTCTTCAGATACGCTGTACGATGTCAGCAGCAGTGGAAAGAACTTATGACAGTACTTCAGATGCGACACATTCTCTGGATGATCACACTGTGACCTTTTCCTACATATACCACAGTCCAAATGACAGGAATGGGAAATGGGAGAGTGAGGCTGTGAGATTTAAACCAGGACATCACAGCTACTTCCTGTGAGGGAAGAAACGACAATGCCTGACACCAACATTTTATTTGGGTAAATAGGACAAATACGTCAGGGAATATGAGCTGCTCTTCTCAAACTGGAGCATTAAAAATGCAAAAGATTGTTCAGTAGATTCTACAGGATGTGCACTGACAATTGAGAATATGTCCTTCACAGATTATAGTAAACTTAAATTTGGCCTATAGGGTACAAAATAATGACTGCAGAATAAGTGCAGTAAGTGTAAAGGTTGAGCATCATTTTTTGTTCTGAATGAATGGGTTTTTGTTTTAAAGAAAGCTTTCTACATACACATCATATTCACAGCGCTGCACTTTTTCCACTATATATTATATTGCAGCCTTATTCCAAAATGGATGAAATTCATTTTTCTCCTCAATCTTCTATACACAACACCCCATAATGACAATGTGAAAAAAGTTGTTTTTTTAATGTAAGGAGTTTTATCAACTAGCACTCTTCCTAGAGCTGGCCACCCATCTAAACTGAGTGATTGGGGGAGAAGGGGCTTAGTCAGGGAGGTGACCAATAACCCAATGGTCACTCTATTAGAACTCCAGCATTCCTCTATAGAGTGAGGAGAACCTTCCAGAAGGACAACCATCTCTGCAGCAATCCACCATTCAATCCATTTTGGAATAAGGCTGCAACATAACAAAATGTGGAAAAAGTGTAGCACCGTGAATACTGTGTGGATGCAGTGTAGATACTGAGAAGGACTTCACCATACTATAAGAAAAACATTTGTTCCCCCTCCCCCCAATCCTCCCAGGTCCTTGGTATGTGAATGAAAGTCACCCTAAGGGTGTCAGGTTCCTGGTTTTTTGGGTTGTGTTTGTATTCTCTGTCTCTTGTTCTGTCTCTGTTCTATCCTTCTGCTTGGGTTTTCTCTGTCCTGTTGTTTCTTGCCTTCTCTCCTGGCTGTTGGTGGTAGGTGTCTCTCGGAGCCAAGGTTTTTACGAAGTTAGATTTACGTAACGCATTTCACCCAGTACGTATCCGACCGGGGGACAAATGGAAGACTGCTTTTAATACACCCACAGGCCACTACGAATACCTTGTAATGCCGTTTGGTCTTACTAACGCCCCTGCTGTGTTCCAAAGTCTTGTAAATGACATATTGCGTGAGTACCTTAACAAATGTGTCTTTGTTTATCTCAGTGACATACTCATTTACTCACCTGATTTGGAAACTCACACCCAGCAGGTCCGGACCATTCTTCAAACTCTTCTGCTAAACAGTCTTTTTGTCAAAGCCGAAAAATGCGAATTCCACCGTTCCACAGTATCATTCTTGGGTTTTGTAATTTCTGAGGGGAAGATCCAGATAGATCCTGCTAAGATTATGGCGGTTCGAGATTGGGTGGTCCCGAGTTGCCGTAAGGATGTCCAGAGGTTCCATGGTTTCACAAACTTCTATCGTAAGTTTATCCGTAACTTCAGTACCATCGCAGCTCCTCTACATAATGCTACCTCCTCACAACATTTTTTTTGTATGGACCCCAGAATGTGAGGAGGCATTCCAGAACCTAAAGCATTGTTTTACAACAGCCCCAGTGTTACTCCTTCCTGACCTCGCCCGGCAGTTCGTGGTCGAAGTCGATGCATCTGACATTGGAAATGGGGCTGTTCTCTCTCAAACAAAGCCCAGCGACAATAAATTGCATCCCTGTGCATTTCTGTCCAAAAAACTCTCTGCTGCAGAAAGAAATTACACCATCGGTGATTGCGAACTGATGGCGGTCAAAGTGGCCTTGGAGGAGTGGCGCCATTGGTTGGAGGGGGCACAGCTGCCTTTCCTAGTTTTGACCGACCATAAAAATTTAGCCTATCTCCGCACAGCAAAACAGCTTAACGCTCGACAGTCCAGGTGGGCCATATTCTTCAGCTGGTTCAATTTTGTGTTATCTTATTGTCCAGGGTATAAGAATGGGAAGCCAGATGCTCTTTCCCATCTTGGTGACTCTTCTGATTCCACCCCTAATCCGGAAACTATCCTTCCCGAAACCTGTTTTGTGTCAGCACTTACCTGGGATGTTGAAGCGAAAGTAAGGGCAGCGCTAGTTAATACTCCAGTTCCCTCAGACTGTCCCTTTGGCAAATTATTCGTTCCAACCCCTCTTGGGGTGAGGTAATCCGTTGGGGACATGATAGTCGATTCTCATGTCATCCAGGTATCCAGAGAACCATGTTTGTGTTAAAGCAGAGATTTTGGTGGCCGCACGTTAACTGATGTCCAAGAATATGTTAATGCTTGCTCGGTTTGTGCTATGCATAAATCCTCCACTCGCCCTCCTGCGGATGCTCTGTTACCTCTGCCCATTCCTATCTGACCATGAACACATGTCTCTGTTGACTTTGTGACTGGGTTGCCGGTTTCAAGAGGCAACTCAGTGATCATGACTGTTGTGGATCGTCTGTCCAAAATGGTGCATTTTGTACCTTTGCCTAGGCTCCCCCTCAGCCAAGGAAACAGCTGAAGCTCTGTTAACTCATGTCTTTAGACTTCATGGGTTGCCGCAGGATATTGTCTCTGACCCTCAGTTTGTTTCACAGTTTTGGAGGGAATTCTGCCGTCTCCTCGGAGTCACATCCAGCCTCACATCCGGTTACCATCCCCAAGCTAATGGTCAAACAGAACGCCTCAACCAGGAACTTGAAAAGGGTCTACGAATCCTAGCCTCCCAATGTCCTGCCTCTTGGTCCTCTCAGTTACCATGGATAGAACTAGCCCACAACAGCCTTCCTACATCTGCCTCTGGTTTTTCGCCATTTCATGTGGTTTTTGGTCATCAACCATCCTTGTTTAATTCCACAGATCTACGTTCACCGGTACCTGCAGCTCTGGGACTCATCTTACATTGCCGACAAACCTGGGAGCGGGCTCAGAGAGCCCTGCTGCGGTCTTCACAAGCATACAAGGCTGCAGTGGATCGCAAACGGTTGGTCGCACCCTCCTACGCCTTGGGACAACGAGTTTGGCTTTCCACTCGCCACCTGCCACTGCGTGGAGTGCCTCGGAAACTAGCTCCTAGGTTCGTTGGCCCATTCCCGATATCCAAGATCATTAACCCTGTCTCTGTCCGTCTCCGCCTTCCAAGGTCCATGAAGGTTCACCCTACTTTCCATGTTAGCCACCTGAAGTCTGTGCGGTCCAGCCCTTTGTGACCACCGGCCAATCCCCCGCCTCCTGCCCGCTTCGTGGATGGGGGGCCCGCGTTCACGGTGCGGCGCCTTCTGGGTTCCCGGCGGCGGGGTCGTGGTTTCCAGTATTTGGTGGATTGGGCGGGTTATGGCCCCGAGGAGTGGTCCTGGATTCCCTCCTGGTTTGTGTTGGACCCCGCCCTTATTCGTGAGTTTCATGCTTCTCACCCTTCTGCTCCTGGGCCGTGGGGGGTCGGCCCTTGTGGGGGGTACTGTCAGGTTCCTGTTTTTTTGGGTTGTGTTTGTATTCTCTGTCTCTTGTTCTGTCTCTGTTCTATCCTTCTGCTTGGGTTTTCTCTGTCCTGTTGTTTCTTGCCTTTCTCTCCTGGCTCTTGGTGGTGGGTGTCTCCCTCTGTCTGTCCACACCCTGGTTCTGGGAGTTTCTCCACACACCTGTTCTGAGTTTGCAGTTAATCACTTTGGTGCTTTATAAGCCTCACAGTTTGTCTCTGTCCTTTGCCAGATCGATGTGCCTTGTGCCTCTTTCCAGCTCAGTTTGCCTTGATTGCTTCATCGTGTTTTTGATTACCTGCCTGTGTACCCCGACCACGCCTAAGCCTGATGATTTTGTTACTGTTGCTTCTTTTGGACTGCTTATCTGTGTACCGACCCCTGCTCCCGAACCAAGTAAATGCTTTTACTCCACTGAGCTGTGTACCTGTGTCCTGCATTTGTGTCCAGCCTGCTTCACCAGCCAACCCTGATAAAGGGTTTGTTTTGGCAAAGGTCAAAGTCATTAGGGTCGCAGGTCCTGAGTTTTGATTTTTAGTCCAATTTGCACCAACCTGGCACAGATATGTAGGACGTTCCTGAGTTGCACAATCCAGACCACATATGCAAACTTTTGTGCAAATTTAGCATACATTTGTAGGTGGGTTTCAGGATTACTGTTTTCTGGCCTACTCCTCCCAGATCCTTTTGCCAGTTTCTACTTTTGACCAAACATGTTATTAAGGATAGTTGACCAGGGCATTGCCTTTAAAGGGTTAATGTTGGCAAAAGCCAAGGCCATTGGGGTCAAGGTCAGGGAATTTGATTTTTTTATGCAATTTGCAGCAAACTTGTCATACCTATGGAGGTGGATACGGGAAGGAGAGTGAAAGGTCAATCATTCTGGTGAAGGGTACGGTCACTGGAGTCAAGGTCACTGATTCAAAGGTGAGATTTCTATCAGATATTGAATTATATTGTTTATTAGGACACCCAATGTGAAACAAGGTGTCCACATCACTTTATAGACCACTTACTCCAGTTAAGGGTCGGGGGGCTGGAGGCTATCCCAGGAGTCATAGGGTGTGAGGTGCGGTACACCCTGGACAGGATGCTAGTCTGTCACAAGGCCAGGTACTATTTTCTGCTTTATATGAATATGGCATACTCCAACTAAATGCAATCAATGACCATCTATCATCCTCCTGTAATTTTACCCAAAGTGGGTGAAGAGTATTGGAATTGCAGCACTTAATGGATGTTTTCCACATTTTCAGGTAAATTATGATGAATAGCAGCTACAACGGTATCATGAGTGTAATCAAGGCCATCCTAAAACCTTACAAGTTTAGATGATCCAGTCAACTGACAACAGACAGTTACATCAAGAACCCAAAGTTTGGAGCTGAACTTCTAAATGCTCAACATTGCAGCCAAGAGAAATAATCTTGTATTCTGTTTCAGCACTGACACTGACGTGATCATCAAGATTTTATATGTGTCCTCAGTTTCATCCTCAATTGTGGTATCAAACTCCTGAGCTACTACCTTGGAAATACTGTTTATTTTGCTAAGAACCAATTCACATGAATTCCTAGTTTCATTTTTGCTCAATATTGAGCCAGAATATCTTCTCATTAATTGCTTTTTTAAGTTGACAGTATCTTTATGTATCCTAAATTGAGTCATTGTGAGAATCTTTTCTCAGGTATTCTACAAATGGCAGTGTCACCTTGTTCTTCTGGAGGATTTCCCCATTTAATTATGACTGGTTAAAAATGGTGCAAAAGTTTGTAAAAGCATTGTCAACTTATTTATGTTACTGGTGCTTCTAGTGACTTTGCTGTGTGGTTTTGCTCAGGTATATTCTCTCGAACATGATTAATGATACCTGGCCTCCTTTGCTCCAGTGTCTACTTGTCACATTTTCAAAAGTGGTTCCTCATCATTTTTTGCTGCTTCATTCAGGGCTTCAGCTGCTCCTTGCATCAGGCATTGGGATAATTGTGTTAATGTCTGCACCTTCCTAATTCCTTTTACAAATACAGCACTCTGCAGCAAATAGACCCTGTTTTTTCTTCTCTTAAAAAAATCTACTGATGTTGTATGCCTTTTCTTTTTTCTTTCTTCGGGTGGATTGTCAAAGGCTGATCAAAGCAAACATTCAGACTTATTTATTCTGGATTCTGGATCAGAAGGCATATTTTTACGCCTTTTAACTCCTTTTTCTTGATTCTCTTCTTATGGTAACATCTGTAAACTTTGAATATCATTGTTTGTGACAGCCAAAATGACCTAATACAACCCAGTACAAACTGTACATAAATAATTACTGGAGAACACATACACATGGACATCATCTGGGCAATTTCCTTCCTTTTCACACAAATCCAGTGTAGCTTCCTTTTCTTTGCAATGCTCGATTGCAGCCATTCCCAAACTTAGGGTCATATCTCATTGGGCTGTAACTGTTGAAGAATAGTTGGAGATGCAAGTTACCAATCAAACATGTGGAAGAGCAACAAACTTGCAGTTTGTATCTCACCGAAGTGGTACAAACGACATCTCAGTGCATGTCCTCTGAATGTTATTTCACACGGATATGTGGCAAAATCCACATACATATTGCATGAGTGCCATATGAATGCCACACGAAATTCTCGCAAATGTCGAGTGCAGCCTTCGCAGATGCAAGAATCTGCTGTTTTGTGCACCTCTGCCAAGCGGCACTCTCACTGATGTCTAACAGCACTAGCAGCTGAAATGATGACACATTTGCACACAAAGTGTTCAGCTGAAAAATAAAATAAAATAATAATAATAATAAAAAGTCTAGCACAGCTCCACAGAGGGGAAAACTTTGTGATGGCACCATGAAAAGTAAATTAATCTGTTAGTTTGTGCTTAGCACAAATTTGTTCGTGACGGTATCACAAAATGTGAGGTGACGCGGGGGTCTGGGGGTTATGGTTAGGGGAAGGGGTAGGGCTAGAAATAGTTGAATTTAAAAAACGCATCATGAAAATGTGACTCATTTAGTGACACAGTAGGTTCCCGCATATGATCCTCTGACATCCACACATAAAAGACATCCACGCGCTGGACCAGCCTCTTCTCCATGACCTGGTGATGTATAGTCGTGCTTCGGGGCTGTGCGTCCTTTGATTTGATTTATTTTTTTCCCTTGGGGTCACCACAGCATATCCAAGGTGGATGTGCATGTTGATTTGGCACAGATCGTGTGTGATGTCTTGTTAGGAGAGACGGCATCCATCCCACTTTGGATGGAGCAGCTCTCATTTCTAGAAATCTGGCCAATTTTCTTAAATCCTCCAAACCGTGACTATCCAGGGTTGGGACCAGGAAGCAGAGTTGTAGTCTTACACACCTCTCTGCAGCTTCTCTCCTCCTGCCATCCCCTCATTACCCCATCCCCGTAGAGACGGTGCCTGCTCCCAGACTACCAATAACCAGCAAAAATCTATTTAAGCATAAAAATTCAAAAAGAAAAAATAATATAGCACCTTCAACTGCACCACAGACTAAAACAGTTAAATGTGGTCTATTAAACATTAGGTCTCTCTCTTCTAAGTCCCTGTTGGTAAATGATATAATAATTGATCAACATATTGATTTATTCTGCCTAACAGAAACCTGGTTACAGCAGGATGAATATGTTAGTTTAAATGAGTCAACACCCCCGAGTCACACTAACTGTCAGAATGCTCGTAGCACGGGCCGGGGTGGAGGATTAGCATCAATCTTCCATTCCAGCTTATTAATTAATCCAAAACCCAGACAGAGCTTTAATTCATTTGAAAGCTTGTCTCTTAGTCTTGTCCATCCAAATTGGAAGTCCCAAAAACCAGTTTTATTTGTTATTATCTATCGTCCACCTGGTCGTTACTGTGAGTTTCTCTGTGAATTTTCAGACCTTTTGTCTGACTTAGTGCTTAGCTCAGATAAGATAATTATAGTGGGCGATTTTAACATCCACACAGATGCTGAGAATGACAGCCTCAACACTGCATTTAATCTATTATTAGACTCTATTGGCTTTGCTCAAAAAGTAAATGAGTCCACCCACCACTTTAATCATATCTTAGATCTTGTTCTGACTTATGGTATGGAAATAGAAGACTTAACAGTATTCCCTGAAAACTCCCTTCTGTCTGATCATTTCTTAATAACATTTACATTTACTCTGATGGACTACCCAGCAGTGGGGAATAAGTTTCATTACACTAGAAGTCTTTCAGAAAGCGCTGTAACTAGGTTTAAGGATATGATTCCTTCTTTATGTTCTCTAATGCCATATACCAACACAGTGCAGAGTAGCTACCTAAACTCTGTAAGGGAGATAGAGTATCTCGTCAATAGTTTTACATCCTCATTGAAGACAACTTTGGATGCTGTAGCTCCTCTGAAAAAGAGAGCTTTAAATCAGAAGTGTCTGACTCCGTGGTATAACTCACAAACTCGTAGCTTAAAGCAGATAACCCGTAAGTTGGAGAGGAAATGGCGTCTCACTAATTTAGAAGATCTTCACTTAGCCTGGAAAAAGAGTCTGTTGCTCTATAAAAAAGCCCTCTGTAAAGCTAGGACATCTTTCTACTCGTCACTAACTGAAGAAAATAAGAACAACCCCAGGTTTCTTTTCAGCACTGTAGCCAGGCTGACAAAGAGTCAGAGCTCTATTGAGCTGAGTATTCCATTAACTTTAACTAGTAATGACTTCATGACTTTCTTTGCTAACAAAATTTTAACTATTAGAGAAAAAATTACTCATAACCATCCCAAAGACGTATCGTTATCTTTGGCTGCTTTCAGTGATGCCGGTATTTGGTTAGACTCTTTCTCTCCGATTGTTCTGTCTGAGTTATTCTCATTAGTTACTTCATCCAAACCATCAACATGTTTATTAGACCCCATTCCTACCAGGCTGCTCAAGGAAGCCCTACCATTATTTAATGCTTCGATCTTAAATATGATCAATCTATCTTTGTTAGTTGGCTATGTACCACAGGCTTTTAAGGTGGCAGTAATTAAACCATTACTTAAAAAGCCATCACTTGACCCAGCTATCTTAGCTAATTATAGGCCAATCTCCAACCTTCCTTTTCTCTCAAAAATTCTTGAAAGGGTAGTTGTAAAACAGCTAACTGATCATCTGCAGAGGAATGGTCTATTTGAAGAGTTTCAGTCAGGTTTTAGAATTCATCATAGTACAGAAACAGCATTAGTGAAGGTTACAAATGATCTTCTTATGGCCTCGGACAGTGGACTCATCTCTGTGCTTGTTCTGTTAGACCTCAGTGCTGCTTTTGATACTGTTGACCATAAAATTTTATTACAGAGATTAGAGCATGCCATAGGTATTAAAGGCACTGCGCTGCGGTGGTTTGAATCATATTTGTCTAATAGATTACAATTTGTTCATGTAAATGGGGAATCTTCTTCACAGACTAAAGTTAATTATGGAGTTCCACAAGGTTCTGTGCTAGGACCAATTTTATTTACTTTATACATGCTTCCCTTAGGCAGTATTATTAGACGGTATTGCTTAAATTTTCATTGTTACGCAGATGATACCCAGCTTTATCTATCCATGAAGCCAGAGGACACACACCAATTAGCTAAACTGCAGGATTGTCTTACAGACATAAAGACATGGATGACCTCTAATTTCCTGCTTTTAAACTCAGATAAAACTGAAGTTATTGTACTTGGCCCCACAAATCTTAGAAACATGGTGTCTAACCAGATCCTTACTCTGGATGGCATTACCCTGACCTCTAGTAATACTGTGAGAAATCTTGGAGTCATTTTTGATCAGGATATGTCATTCAAAGCGCATATTAAACAAATATGTAGGACTGCTTTTTTGCATTTACGCAATATCTCTAAAATCAGAAAGGTCTTGTCTCAGAGTGATGCTGAAAAACTAATTCATGCATTTATTTCCTCTAGGCTGGACTATTGTAATTCATTATTATCAGGTTGTCCTAAAAGTTCCCTAAAAAGCCTTCAGTTAATTCAAAATGCTGCAGCTAGAGTACTGACGGGGACTAGAAGGAGAGAGCATATCTCACCCATATTGGCCTCTCTTCATTGGCTTCCTGTTAATTCTAGAATAGAATTTAAAATTCTTCTTCTTACTTATAAGGTTTTGAATAATCAGGTCCCATCTTATCTTAGGGACCTCGTAGTACCATATCACCCCAATAGAGCGCTTCGCTCTCAGACTGCAGGCTTACTTGTAGTTCCTAGGGTTTGTAAGAGTAGAATGGGAGGCAGAGCCTTCAGCTTTCAGGCTCCTCTCCTGTGGAACCAGCTCCCAATTCAGATCAGGGAGACAGACACCCTCTCTACTTTTAAGATTAGGCTTAAAACTTTCCTTTTTGCTAAAGCTTATAGTTAGGGCTGGATCAGGTGACCCTGAACCATCCCTTAGTTATGCTGCTATAAATGTAGACTGCTGGGGGGTTCCCATGATGCACTGTTTCTTTCTCTTTTTGCTCTGTATGCACCACTCTGCATTTAATCATTAGTGATCGATCTCTGCTCCCCTCCACAGCATGTCTTTTTCTTGGTTCTCTCCCTCAGCCCCAACCAGTCCCAGCAGAAGACTGCCCCTCCCTGAGCCTGGTTCTGCTGGAGGTTTCTTCCTGTTAAAAGGGAGTTTTTCCTTCCCACTGTAGCCAAGTGCTTGCTCACAGGGGGTCGTTTTGACCGTTGGGGTTTTACATAATTATTGTATGGCCTTGCCTTACAATATAAAGCGCCTTGGGGCAACTGTTTGTTGTGATTTGGCGCTATATAAAAAAATTGATTGATTGATTGATTGATTGATGTCCTCATAGCTGTTCTCCTGCAGCTCCAACCACGTGGATTTGAGTGGAGTTTGCTGTGGTCTCAAAGCATGACGTCATGTTTTCTCACTGTTCGTGCACTGTCCTCACAGCCAGCACATTAAATAACTCAGCCACACGTCATCAGGGAGAGAAAGAGAAAGAGAGCACTCCAGCTAACAAAACAATTCAAATCCAACCCAATCTTACACCAGTTCGTGATGTCACAATGAACTGGTGCCCTCTGCATGTGACATTTTTACAAAAATGTAACATATTTTGTGAGGGTATCACAAAATTTTTTCCTGATGGTATCAAAACTGGAGTGATGCCAGAGGTTGGGGGTTATGGGGGTTATGGTTAGGAATAAAAATAGTGAAGTAAACTTGACCATGTCACAAAAATGTGACACATTTCCTGACAGTATCATAAAAACAAACCATGAGACTAGACTGTAAAAGCGACACTGGTGTCCAACCTGGAACAGCTGCGTCGCATGCTCTCCACTTGTGCAGAATTAACACCCCGCGCTGAAGCTTTGTCCACTCAGAAGCCCAGAATGAAGCACTGAATGGCCGTAGGATTTTAAACTCAACTTCCATTCTGCTACTCAATTAAAAAAACACATTAAATGCATAAGTCCAGAAAGCATGGATAGGAGTCCTGAAATCTGCTGCAACTGCAGCAGCAGCTCAGCCACGTCCAGAGGTGGTTCTTCCTCTCTGGTCATCTCCGCTATTTTCGTGTGCTCCCATGGCAGCTCCTGTGTGTCTCCCACCCTCTCACAGTTCTCTCATGAATCTCACACATTAGGAGTCCCAGCAAGTACATTCAGAGGGTTGCACAACACCAGTAATGACTCTGTGAGCATCTTGGGAGGACCCTTGTTGACTTGCCAACTTTGAATAGTTCAAAATTTTTGCAACATGCAATCTCAAACATGGGAATGGTGACACACACCTAATGTTGCTTGTCGTCAAGAGAATTACCTCCCAACTAATGTTCACATTGCCCAGTGAGGTAGGACCCTTAAGAACTTTGCACATTGAAATGTGAAAACCTTCTGGGACCCATCCATACCATTAATGGAGTGAAACCAAGCTCTGGCAGACAACTTGAACTGCCTTGCTGTACAGTCACTCGTTATGCCTCTCTCTCCACATTTTTTCCAATCACTAAATGGGTCGTGCAGATGCAATTTCCTGGGTCTGCCTCTACAGCTATCATTTGTTGCCAATGCTACCAGGGAATAACTCCCTTGTGTCTGATGATTTACAGATGTTCATGCTGGTTATGCAGTTGCAAATTGAACTTTACTAGACACGCATTAGCAGAGCCGGTGAAACGGATATTTGCGCCGGATATTTGCGACCGTATAACAGCATGAACATCCACAAATCATCAGAATCCACATCAATACTTTTGTATGGTAGCTTAAGTTCACCCATTTCTGCGGTATCATTGGTACGCAACTTTCTCTCACTCTCAGCACCATGATAACATCTGCATAGCAGCGCGTGCAGCCGGTGTTCTGTCGACTTGTGTCTCGTTGCATAAATCGACAGTTCCGAGTCCCGACATTATTGCGCATGCGCAGTTGCGCAGAGGGTTGGCCTGTCGACAGGAATGACATCTCGTCAGAACACTGGTCAGGGCACTGAGTAATACATCCAAATATGAAACAGTCAAATATTTTGCCACCATTGCCCCGATATTATAAGGTCTGAAATTTCACACAATTAACCAATTGGATTTGTGGGAAAAAAAATTTAATTGGATTTGAATAAAGTGTACGTGACACGATATGTAGTGTTTTATTGAGTATTTAAGACTAAAATTAAACAACAGTTTGAAATTAATGCTTTCCCGATGTGCAGTTATGAAGAGATAAATATTCAGATTTTGAACTGCACACCACTAAAACCAGGAACTTCCGTGTGAGTCATAAATTGGAGAAGGAGGACGTGACATTAGCAGTCCCATTTGTATTGTTAGCGATCGGATGTATTTCTGTGTGTAAGTGCCTCATTTCTGGAGTTATCCCTGTTGGATGTGTGGCAGGCTTTTGTTTGAACACTCGTGCAGAGAGAGTCAGCTTATTCAAGTTTCCTTATGATCACGTGCGTCAGAATGAGTGGATTAAACAGATAAGTGGGTCACCCAGTGACTCATCCGTCCTGTGCTCCACACATTTTGACAATGTTTTGACACTGTCCCATTGAGGAGGTAAAAGCTTGGTTTCATGTTCAGCATCACAAAATACTGCTGCTGCCAGCTGTGTTGAGTATTTTTCCACCGGGGACTCAACAGGATGAGACTTCAGCTGGAACCAGAAGTTTGACAGCGGTGGACCAGCGGGCTAAACACGCAGTAAGAAGATCGCAAGCTGGACTTCTCATGAGACCACATTTTTAAAAAATAGCTGGAGGAACAGCTGATGTGGTTGCTTTTCACTCACACAAGCTTACACGTTGTCACTACTTTTTCTGATATCAAGGCGGATAAACTAACATTTTTTTAATGGGGCCTTATCAGTCGATTATGACCAAATAGCTGGAAAAAAACATTACTTTATCATCTCTGCCTGCAAGCCGAAATCAGCCAACATTTAAAGCTCCATCCCTCCTCCTCCACTCTCTCTTTTTCTGTGCCCCCCCCCCCCCCCCCCCCAATCACTCGCACGTCTGCTGTTTTGGAAATACAGAGCTTTTTGGAAACACAAAGCCTTTCAAGTGAAAAATAAACTGCAAGTTTCTGAATATATCATCACATACATCGATATCGATGCCATTATCGATTCCGCTTATCGATCCAATTCCTTATTGATTCCCTTATCGATACCCCTTGTGAATTTTCTGTGTACTAAAAGTAGGCTTTACAGGTTTTCTATGTCAACAACATTTTAAATTGGACACTGGATCCTTGATCTCTGGACATAAATAAAAAATAAATAAACTCTGTAGTTTTTGTCAAAAGCATTTCCTTTCAGAGATTTTGGCATGAATGTCTCTCCATACCTCTGAGCTGAGCTCAGCCGGCTGCTGCACGTCAGTGCAGGACATCTCGTTTTGGGAGGAAAAAACATTTTGATTGATTGCAGTTTGTTTGTATTACAATGTCTGGAAAGAGGTGTCATTTGATTTAAACAGCGTTCTGCTTTAAATTTATTCATTCTGACTGGACTCTATCGTTCTAACTTGACTCAGCAGAGAGCCAGACAGCATTTGGAGCTGTGTGAACAGAACGGAGGAGTGACTCACGATTGACATATTCAGGGATGAAAGTGGTGGAAAACAAAAAAGCTGAAACCCAAAATTACCCCCAACACCACCCACACGAAAGTGTTTGAATTCTAGAAGCTCTGAAATGCAATCTGGGACTATTCCAGACAATAAACTACAGAGTGAGTGCAGCATCCATTTAGGTGAGAAAAAACCTTTCCTTATTCAAATTCATTCCAGTAGTATTCTGCTCTTACTAGGATGCAGCAGTTTTCTAGTTTGGCAGATAGTTCTGGAGAAAATCACTGAAGAAATTAACAAATTGAAAATATGGTTATACCGAAACAAGTTGTCATTAAACTTAAATAAAAGAGGGATTATTTATTTCTATATGTATTTATTTATTTTCATTGTTAGATGGTTTTATCTTTTCTGGTGTGTTTTGTTTCATTAGGTTCTTTTTGTCTTTCTCTAAAATTGTATTGTAACATCATTAGTCTATTATTATTGACTATTATTGTCTATTATGTAGACTATTATTGTTGTTGCTATTATTATTAATATATGAATAAAAATTAATTAAAAAAATACAATTTGACTCTTTTACGACAACAAACACTGAGCCATTAATTATACAGAAAACAAATCAACACAAACGTGCTGAGATGCGAACAGCTTAATGCTAACTTTAACATTGAAAACGCCATAGACATGCTAACGCATTAGCATCGGTCCCATTTTTAACTTATAAAACACATCTATCAACTGTTTCAGAAGACCATAACAGGTCGGTTTAACATAAAAATATTAAATATTACTCACAGACATATGCTCTTCAGGGTTTTAGCGGGGAAAAATTAGGATAATGCGAAATAAAACAATGAATCCACGAATCAGTAGATCAAAGCACTGCTTCGATCTGCGAGTCACTGCTTCGATTGGCAGAAAAGTTGATTACAGACCCGCTGCAGGGTCTGTAATCAATGTAGAGAAATTATCATTTTCCTGACAAACACCACCACCATCATTTCTTAACGATACCCGAAAGGAACCGGTTCTCGATACCCATCCCTACACAGAAGGTCCTCTGGATTATTTAATGTTGGATTTTCATGGCAGAGATTTTTTCTTCACCTCAGAGCGCAGCACAGACGCTGGTTTCAGCTGCTGCTGTTCGCTGCGGCCACAGAATGCGCTGACTCTCTGATCTCTGCTGTTTGCGACTTTATAATGAGAAATATATTTCCTTACTTTAATTACTGGTTTAAAATGGCATAACTGTGACTTTATAAGCTTGAAATACGATCAAACTGGTACATTTTCAGCAACATTTCAGTTCATTTTTCAAAAATTCTGTGCTATGCGGCACAGCCAATTTGACCCGAGGGCTAGGTGGAAATTTGCAGTACTAGGTAGAGCAGCCCAGCACCACCCATCACAGCTAGAACCCTGATATATACACTCAACAAAAATATAAACGCAACACTTTTGGTTTTGCTCCCATTTTGTATGAGATGAGCTCAAAGATCTAAAACTTTTTCCACACACACAATATCACATTTCCCTCAAATATTGTTCACAAACCAGTCTAAATCTGTGATAGTGAGCACTTCTCCTTTGCTGAGATAAACCATCCCACCTCACAGGTGTGCCATATCAAGATGCTGATTAGACACCATGATTAGTGCACAGGTGTGCCTTAGACTGCCCACAATAAAAGGCCACTCTGAAAGGTGCAATTTTGTTTTATTGGGGGGGATACCAGTCAGTATCTGGTGTGACCACCATTTGCCTCATGCAGTGCAACACATCTCCTTCGCATAGAGTTGATCAGGTTGTCAATTGTGGCCTGTGGAATGTTGGTCCACTCCTCTTCAATGGTTGTACGAAGTTGCTGGATATTGGCAGGAACTGGTACACGCCGGTCCAGAGCATCCCAAACATGCTCAATGGGTGACATGTCCGGTGAGTATGCCGGCCATGCAAGAACTGGGACATTTTCAGCTTCCAAGAATTGTGTACAGATCCTTGCAACATGGGGCCGTGCATTATCCTGCTGCAACATGAGGTGATGTTCTTGGATGTTGGCACAACAATGGGCCTCAGGATCTCGTCACGGTATCTCTGTGCATTCAAAATGCCATCAATAAAATGCACCTGTGTTCTTCGTCCATCACAGACGCCTGCCCATACCATAACCCCACCGCCACCATGGGCCACTCGATCCACAACATTGACATCAGAAACCTGCTCACCCACACGACGCCACACACGCTGTCTGCCATCTGCCCTGGACAGTGTGAACCGGGATACATCCGTGAAGAGAACACCTCTCCAATGTGCCAAACGCCAGCGAATGTGAGCATTTTCCCACTCAAGTCGGTTACGACGACGAACTGGAGTCAGGTCGAGACCCCGATGAGGACGACGAGCATGCAGATGAGCTTCCCTGAGACAGTTTCTGACAGTTTGTGCAGAAATTCTTTGGTTATGCAAACCGATTGTTTCAGCAGCTGTCCGAGTGGCTGGTCTCAGACAATGCTGGATGTGGAGGTCCTGGGCTGGTGTGGTTACACGTGGTCTGCGGTTGTGAGGCTGGTTGGATGTACTGCCAAATTCTCTGAAATGCCTTTGGAGACGGCTTATGGTAGAGAAATGAACATTCAATACATGAGCAACAGCTCTGGTTGACATTCCTGCTGTCAGCATGCCAATTGCATGCTCCCTCAAATCTTGCAACATCTGTGGCATTGTGCTGTGTGATAAAACTGCACCTTTCAGAGTGACCTTTTATTGTGGGCAGTCTAAGGCACACCTGTGCACTAATCATGGTGTCTAATCAGCATCTTGATATGGCACACCTGTGAGGTGGGATGGATTATCTCAGCAAAGGATAAGTGCTCACTATCACAGATTTAGACTGGTTTGTGAACAATATTTGATGGAAATGGTGATATTGTGTATGTGGAAAAAGTTTTAGATCTTTGAGTTCATCTCATACAAAATGGGAGCAAAACCAAAAGGGTTGCGTTTATATTTTTGTTGAGTGTAGTTTTTTAATGGTTGTTTTTTGATTAATTTGCCAGAAAATCACAACCAAAAACTGTAGCAATATCTTTTAACCTTACATATGGATATTTTTGTAGAAAAAGTAGTTATTTATAAAAAAAAATTTCACCCATCTATCATTCATCCATCATTCAACCATCTATGTATCTGCTGCAACCAGGTGAAGGATGACCACCTTCCACTGCTGTCAAAGACGCTAGAATAAAGGATATAAACTGCCACAAATTAAAAAGTCAGTTATGGAAAAATATATATATAACTGTTGTACGTAGCTTTGTCCCTTTCTGAGACACAAAAATATAAAATGAATCCCTACATATTGCATAGGGCTGCAACAAACAATTGTATTTGTTATCATTCAATATGTTGATTGTTCTAAAATATTGATTAGTGTTTCTCAAAGCCCAAGATGAGATGTTCTGGACACAACTCAATGATATTCAGTTTACTGTTAGACAGGATCAAGAAACTACAAAATGTTCCATATTAATAAGATAAAAATCAGAGAATATGGACATTTTAAAAAGAAAACTCAAAACAATTAGTCAATCACAAAAGTAGGTGATTTTAATCATCACTTAATTGTTTATTTGTTTCTGCTCATATACACACACACACAACACACACACGTGTAGAGCAGGACAAGTCTGCAGAAAATGAGGATCACGATTTTATTGCTTAGAATTGACATCACGATTTTCTGTTGTTGGTTTTTCAAAATAGACTCATTTTGAATAAGTGCTTCAAATGTCTGGAGAGAACTCAGTTATTACTAAAATGACATGGTGTGAAATACGTACACATTAAAACAAAGGTCTGGCACAATGACAACAAAATCCATCATGGTCCATTGAAATGTGATGAACGTGGGTGTGAAGCATTAAGGGAACACTGAAGCACTTTTTTTTTTATTCATACAAAACCATGACCTGATGTAATTTTTGTATTTTTAGTTTCTAAAATTAAATCCATTTAGAGGTACGACAGCATCAAGTTAAAATACCAGCAGCTGCTCACCTGACCTGATCCTCCTTACATGCCTGCCACCTCAGTTCATCACCCGGTCCTCCTCAACACTTCCCGAGCCACTTGATGGCATCTTTAACACTGAATGGAGGTCCCACAGGAGAATGGTACAATGAGACTAAAAAAAAAGTGTTGAGGAGAGACAGCCACATGGTTGGTTTAATTTTCACTGGTAGGAAAAAAATATCTAACTCTTACTGGGTTTTCTTGTGCTCTGCATCACATGGTCTAACACTGCATTGTCATTGGCGAAGGTTACACGTAGGCATTCTTAAAATGTCTCAGAACAGTTGTTATTAACAAATGACTCTGCACAGAAGTATGAATCGAGATTGCAAGTTTAACGCTTTTAAATGTGTGGTAATATTAGACCTTAACCTTGTGAAGCACCTTAGGGTGACTTACACTGAAAAAAATTATACTTTGGAACAACTTAAAAAAAATTATGTAATTTGTTACAGCTAATTTTTTTAGTTTCTCACAATGTATATTTACGATTTTTTTTAAAGTGATTCCAGCAGATTTAAACTGGAAACCACAATTTTCCATTAGACCAATGTAAATAAGTACTTTGAATGAAGTGCACTGTGTTTCACTTTTTTCAGTGTATGTTGTGATTTGGGGCTGTGTAAATAAACTGAATTGAATTAAAAGCTTCTTGAGGCTGGCATCTTATTGTCGAAGGTTTGTGAAAGGGTTTTCCTGCATCAGTGCATCCATTTTTTGCCTTTTTCAGAGCCATCACCCCTTCACATGGTCATCAGACTACCAAGAGCTATTAATTGCTATGCAGCAGACATTTCATCAAGACTAATCCCCCCCCCCTACCCACAAAGGTCCCGCATTTTATGCTGGCCACAGATGCAGTAAAAGTGGCATGTGTGTGGTGTTGCAAATGGGGCAAAAAGAAAAACAATAGGTGGGTAAAGAGAACAGTGCTGGAACTAAACCCTGAGGTACCCCATACATCAGTGTGTAACATTCAGATGTAGCTTTGTTATTGATAAAAAGAAAGTAAAATCAAAACAGATGATTTCAACCATAGGACTATGAGATCTGAAATGCCCCCCCAAAACTGTAATGTCTCTCCAATAATATACTGTAATCTACTGTATGAAAAGCAGAACTAAGATCCAACAATAGTAGCATGTATATGGAATCATCAGCCATAGCCAGCAGCAGGTTGTTCACTGCTCTACTGGGTGCAGTCTGTGAATATTGATGCACCCTGAATGGTGACTGCAGAGGTTCAGATATATTCTTCTCCACATATTAATATCAGCCACTTCCTCAGTAATTGGTTGCTAGTTGTTGTGACAACTCAGTTGACTCATATCAGTTGCTAAATAATGACACACACATATGCACACACACACACACATACACAAACTCCAGTCTCTCTCTGAAACTTTTTCAGAACACTGCAAAAAATTAAAAGCATTGATTTTAGCACGCTGATACATCACCACTATGGGGTGTAACCATTAACTGATATGAATTTTAAAGTAATAGGTACAACTACATCAAGACACAGAACTCTGGGATGGATTTTAATGTACTATGAATCAGTCAATTTACCGTTTTTAAAGTTATGAATTGGTGAGTGAAGCTGCTATGGTGCTTTTTCCACATAGTGCCTTCAAACTATTGTAGAAGTTAAAAGGTCAGCAGGAGATTCTCGCAAGACTAGTTGATGTTTCACATGTGAGTCACATTTATTTATTTGTTCATACTCATGTCATGTCATTTCATTCATTTCTCATCCACATAAACACACATCAGGAACAAAAAGGAACAGAAAAGGAAGATAAATCTTGTATTTTCTGTTCCTTGTATCAAAATAAAAATAAAAACAAAATAAAAAAAATGGTGAATGCATTTATATAGCACTTTTCCATCTGCATCAGAGGCTCAAAGCGCTTTACAAAACATTTCCACATTCACCCCGATGTCAGGGTGCTGCCATGCAAGGGGCTCATTACACACCGGGAGCAACTAGGGGATTAAAGACCTTGCCCAAGGGCCCTTAGTGATTTTCCAGTCAGGCTGGTATTTGAACTGAGGATGTTCTGGTCTCAAGCCCAACGCCTTAACCACTAGACCATCAGCTCCCCAAATAGACAGAAATCCATTTTTCACTTCAATTTCATCCCCAACACCACTCCCTCATCAAGTCACCAAACATCAAGCATCATCAGCATCAACACAGTTATCCCACATTTCAACATCCACATTCACGCAGCTGTATTCATTTTTCTTCTAGTTTACTGTATTCTCTCATACTTTTTTATTTTATTTGTACAACATTTAATTTCTTGAGTCAGTGTATTCCAAAACTTAACTCCATACACAGAGGGACATTTTTGTTTCATAGTAGTTCGTGAGTATGTAATCCAAAAGATATATTTTCTTCTATAACAAATCGCCTGTGTAACAAAACTGAATACATTTTGGACTTCCTCTGGTAAAATACCATGCTTTGCTTTCCACATAATAAGTGCAATTTTTGAATTAACAATATCTTTAAATTTTTAACTGATTGGCAGTAATAAACAGTTTGTTAGTATGCTCTATGTAACCTTTTTTGTTGACTTCTCTAATGGCTCTTTGGTAGCAAAAACAATGGTTTAGTGGTACTGTTATATGTATTTCCCCAAACGTCACTGCAATAACTGGGGTATGAGAGAATCATTGAGCAATACAACATACACAAGGAATTACATTCAAACAAATCTTTTACTTTAAATGAGATACCAGTGCTTTTACTAACTTTCTTTGGTATATAATCGATGTGGGCTTTCCAATTTAATTTCTCATCCAACACAATACCAAGAAACTTAACTTCATTAACTCTTTCAATATTATGAAAACTCAGTAAGGTATAATCTTCTATTATGCATTCCAAATCTAAGGTAGAACTCTACTAGTGTATACTAAGGTACTCCTAAATTAAAAAAAGGGAAAAAAGAGGAAGAAAGAAGAAGGGACAGAGCTACCTAGGTGCCTGGTCTTGAAAACCCTGGATGGTAGGTTTAAAAGCTTTTTTATCCCATGGGAACTCTCCCTACCCACCCAAGCGACTCAAGAATATGGACAGCACGTAAATAAATGACATTTATACAAGCAGGGCAGGAAACAACATTCATTCATTCATTCATCTTCTACCGCTTAGTCCAATTAAGGGTCGCAGGGGGCTGGAGCCTATCCCAGCAGTCATAGGGTGCGAGGCAGGGTACACCCAGGACAGGACGCCAGTCTGTCGCAGGGCCACAAACAGACAAACAAACACAGACACACCCACACACACACCTAAGGACAATTTTAAATATTCCAATCCACCTAACCCGCATGTCGTTGGATGTGGGAAACCCACGCAAACACGGGGAGAACATGCAAACTCCACACAGAAAGGCAAGGGGAATTGAACCCATGACCTTCTCGCTGTGAGGCAACAGTGCTAACCACTAAGCCACCGTGCTGCCAAGAAACAACATAAACAAGAAATATTATAACTACATAAATTATAGGAGTTAGTACCTGAAACCTAAATGTTCCTAAAGATAAAGATTGAAATAAACATATACCTAGTCTGTAGACATGTTGTAAAACAGTTATTGCTAGTAGACTAAGATATAAATCTGGTTATGTTATTATAGAAACAGAAACGATATAATATGTATTAGGTTCCTATCTAAGGTTCACCCTGCTAGCTAAGTTATGGATAGTTACTATAGAAAGACAAATTCCGTACTCTACATGCTTTGTAATGGAAACCCCAAACTTCGATACTATCTATTGATATCTGTTAAAGAACCATTTAAACTGAAGAACCATTACAAATCTACATCATGTAAAAGAGTATAAATCCCAAACATTGGCTAACTATAGCCAGAAGAGGTACCGTAATTTAGCCTATAACTAGCCTAGCACACCTTGCTAACCAAAAAAATCTAAATAAAGCCGATAACTAGAGTATAAAGCACAATAGTGTCGCTACACCCTACAATAACGATCTTAACAACCAATACATATAACAACAAACGTAAACAAGTGTCTATTAACGTTAACTTAAAAAACAGAACCAGTTATGTTGTTAGCTATGACAGACAGTGCTGCATATGTCCAGCATGGTAATTTTCACATCAACACAACATTTCACAACAACAGTGAATGGACATAGAGGGCACTATCAAACCTAAACTGAAAAGTCTGTAAGGCGTATGAATTCTATAAGAAAGCCAGAAAGTTCAACCAGCAATTAAGATGCTGTGGTAGGGCAATAAATGTGAACACTCACTTGGGGAGATGGCATGGTGATGCTGCATGGGGCTACCCACTGAAAATAATGGAATTCAGTGCATAGCAAATAGTTTTTTTTGTTTTTTTTTTTGTATAAAGATTAACACTTGTCCACAACATTTGAAAATGGAGGCTGCTGAATGGACCTTGGAGGACATGAGTGGCATAAAAAGGAAAGCGCCTCTGTTCTGTCTAAAATCTGAGGGCCACGTCAGTGGCATTGCAAAGTTTGGTACCAATTAAAAAAAGACAGTGTTGACAAAAAACTCATTCAAATATTGTATTCTCAAAAAGTACACGTGTTATGTAACTGAAAAATAAAATCTGTTGACAGAATGGCTGAAATTCATTCACTCACTGAACAAAGCATTAAAGAACATTGCCAGACACTCATTTCTTTTCTGTCTTTGAGGGAAGCTGATTTAATCTTCATCCAATCAAGAGAGTTGCAGGATGGCAACAGGACTCAGCTTCGATCATGTGAATAGTTTATTATAGCATTTGGCTAAAGGCTCTGCCAGAAGAGGAGCGAACAATAACATACAGCAGGTACTAAGCAACAGCAAAGAAGATGATGAAAGACAAGCAATGAGATTTCAATCTTTTTTTTTTTTTTTTGTCCTGCCACAAACTGAACTAGACAGTCATGGGTAGTGCAGAAAGTATCACCAAGGCTAAACTGAGTTCTGCATCAAGACTGACGAGATGTTTTAGCCATGTTTTCGACAAATACTGCACTGTGCCTTAACCAGGGTTGGGAGGGTTATTTAAAAATGTATTCTGATACAGTTACTAGTTACCTGTTGAAAAATGTAGTCAGTAACGTAATCCAAGTACCATAATATTAAAGTAATGTAATTTGATTACTTTCAATTACTTCTGGATTACCCCAATATCAAAAATATGCTAATACAGACAAAAGAAACTAAATAGAAATAGTCTTGACCACATAGTACAGTTCATTAAACAAAAATAAAACTGTTTCTTTTACATGGCATGCTCTGTTTTACTTCACATTATGAATTAAGAGCACCACAATATTGTTTTAAACACACCCAGTGTTCACCTGCTAAATTTTCAACAAAAAATGGCAAACAAATGAAGGATAATGAAAACTCAGGAGTGTGCGGATGAATTTGTAATTAAAAGTGGCTTGCAGAACAATATACAAAAAAAATAAATAAATAAATTCTCATACTTGTTCAGTAAACATACAATTATCTTACTTTAGTCTTTCACATAGCATTCGCACCATGTTTAACATATCAGTCCACTTATTGAACTTTCAAAATAAGAACAACAGCATAATGAAAACCATTAAGTAAATACTGTCAGTAAGGAGGTGTGATCGCCATTTTAATTCCGGGCAAGTTAGTGATTTGTGTGTATAGATGTTCAAGAAACAGGTGGAATATGCTGGAAAGCTGCGAATGTTGGCAAAGCCACAAACGGAGGAACAAGGGAGACAATATTTCCTTCCATAAGTAAGTGGTTTTGGTTCTTCTTTCACTTTGTCCGTGATATTTGGATGATAAACAGCTGTATGTCTCCTGCCGTACCTGTGTCACACGATGACACGGACCTTTAACTCTTCACTTATGTCTAGTTGATATTTTCCACTGCTAGACCAATGTCTAGTTAAAATACTTGTCGTTAGTGATTAAAATTGTTCAATAAGACTGGGAATTTTTTTTAAATTTGCACCTTAAAATAATGAGATTATATTGACCCGCGCTGTGCCGCTCACAGTCACACCCACACATAGAGATGTGTACCCACACCACTGACTTCATGAATGAAACTCGGTCAATAAAGGATAATTGTGTAAAAATATAATATAATATATAGAAATGCATTGTAATGGTTTTAGGAGCCGTGCTGCTTTGAACACAGCAGCTGCAGCAGGACGCCTCAGCTCAGCAGCTTGAACAGTGCAGATCTGTGTAACTTTCAACACTAATATTTGAGAATGTGTGTTCCATCTTTTTCCTTGAAATGAATATCCGCCGAGCGCACAGCACACGTCCTCACAGAAAGGCTGCTTACCAGAAAATGATGCAATCAACAGGCGTGAAAAAGTTCACGCATGCGCACGAAGGTTCAAGGTTTGCTCATGCAAGCACACATGATTCAAATCCATCACATTTTTGCAAAAATAAAAAGGTCCAATACTTTTCTAACAGACCTTGTATATACATGGTTAGTGAGAATTCCATGTCTAACTGGCGTGCATTATTTTCGTGTATACACACACGTAGTTCTGCGAGTTAAGTCACTGTTATAATCACTCCGCTATGGTCGTCACCATATCAACGCGCAAATCAGTTGGCGCAGATCAGCTGTGTTTTGACAGGTGAATGGCAGAAATGTGATAAAACATGGATTTTCAAGTGAATTTTAATATTTTTGGCCAAAATAAAACATTTGAGGAATGGAAAGACGAGAAGAACAGCAAAAGCAACAGCATAAACATTTAACATTGGACGAACTGGACAAGATTGAAGATGGGAAAGAAGAAGAGAATGTCAATCATTGTGGACTGCCAAGCGCTTCGCATCAAAACAGCGAGTGTAGTTTCTGGACATGTTGCCAGAGTTTGCCACAGCTCCACACAGCAGAGAGGGAGGCGGTGTGGGTAGCCGGCTGTGGCGCGAGCCTGCAGACTCGGTAAGCACATCGGAGACAAAACATAAAATAGCCCCAAATACTCACACATTTTTATCAAGTTCTGTTAACTTAAATAAAAATTTGTGTGTTAGCTCACTGTGTGGGACCATGGTATAAGCGGATTAAACAACTCGAAGCCATGCATTATACGGTTTGAATGCACTCCGCTTCGCATCATGGTGTTTTAGACTCTGCGTCGTGCATTGAAACAGTATAATGCACGGCTTCTCAATGTTTAATCCATCCATCCATCCATCCATTTTCTTCCGCTTTATCCGGAGTCAGGCCGCGGGGGCAGCAGCTCAAGCAAAGCCGCCCAGACCTCCTGATCCACACACCTCCTCCAGCTCCTCCGGGGGAACCCCAAGGCGTTCCCAAGCCAGCTGAGAGATGTAGTCCCTCCAGCGTGTCCTGGGTCTTCCCCAGGGCCTCCTCCCAATGGGATGTGCCCAGAACACCTCTCCAGCGAGGCGTCCAGGGGGCGTCCGGAAAACATGCCCGAGCCACCTCAACTGACTCCTTTCGACGTGGAGGAGCAGCGGCTCGACTCCGAGCTCCTCCCGAGTGACCGAGCTCCTCACCCTATCTCTAAGGGAGCGCCCAGCCACCCTGCAGAGGAAACTCATCTCGGCCGCTTGTACTCGCGATCTCGTTCTTTCGGTCATGAGCCAAATCTCATTACCATAGGTGAGGATCGGAACGTAGATCGATCGGTAAATCGAGAGCTTTGCCCCCCTACTCAGCTCTCTCTTCACCATGACGGTCCGATACAGCAACCGCATCACTGCAGATGCTGCACCGATCCGTCTATCGATCTCACGCTCCATCCGTCCCTCACTCGTGAACAAGACTCCGAGATACTTAAACTCCTCCACTTGAGGCAAGGACACTCCACCGACCTGAAGAGGGCAAAGCACCTTGTTCCAGTCGAGAACCATGGCCTCGGATTTGGAGGTGCTAATTTTCACCCCAGTGCATGCTGAAGGTCCTGATTTGACAAAGCCAACAGAACCAAACAGCAGAGACGAGATTCTGTGGTTCCCAAACCAGACCCCCTCTACACCCTGGTTGCGCCTAGAAATTCTGTCCATAAAAATAATGAACAGAACCGGTGACAAAGGGCAGCCCTGGCAGAGGCCAATGTGCACTGGAAACAGGTTTGACTTACTACCGGCAATGCGAACCAAGCTCCTGCTGCAGTCGTTCAGGGACCGGATAGCCCTTAGCAAAGGACCCTGGACCCCGTACTCCCGGAGCACTCCCCACAGGGTGCCCCGACGGACACGGTCGAACGTCTTCTCCAGATCCACAAAACACATGTGGACTGGTTGGGTGAACTCCCATGAACCCTCAAGCATCCGATGCAGCGTGTAGAGCTGGTCCAGTGTGCCGCGACCAGGACGAAAACCACACTGCTCCTCCTGAATCCGAGGTTCGACCATCGGTCGAATTCTCCTCTCCAGTACTCTGGAATAGACCTTACCGGGGAGGCTGAGGAGTGTGATCCCCCTATAGTTGGAACACACCCTCCGGTCCCCCTTCTTAAACAGATGGACCACCACCCCGGTCTGCCAATCCAGAGGCACTGTCCCCGATCGCCATGCGATGTTGCAGAGGCGTGTCAGCCAAGACAGTCCCACAACATCCAGAGACTTAAGGTACTCAGGACAGATTTCGTCCACCCCAGGAGCCTTGCCACCGAGGAGCTTTTAACCACCTCGGTGACTTCGGCCTGGGTAATGGATGAGTCCGCCTCTGAGTCCCCAGTCTCTGCTTCCTCTTCGGAAGACGTGACGATGGGATTGAGGAGATCCTCGAAGTACTCCTTCCACCGCCCGACAACATCCCCAGTCAGGGTCAACAGCTCCCCACCCGCACCGTAAACAGTGCTGGTGGAGAGCTGCTTCCGCCTCCTGAGGTGTCGGATGGTCTAACAGAATCTCTTCGAGGCTGACCGATAGTCCTCCTCCATAGCCTCCCCGAACTCCTCCCAGACCCGAGTGTTTACCTCTGTGACAGCACGGGCTGCGGCACGCTTGACCTGCCGGTACCTGTCAGCTGCCTCTGGGGTCCCACCTACCAACAAAGATAAGTAGGACTCCTTCTTCAGCTTGACGGCATCCCTTACTTCCAGTGTCCACCACCGGGTTCGGGGATTGCCGCCGCGACAGGCACCAGGGACCTTGCGACCACAGCTACGAGCGGCCGCATCGACAATGGAGGTGGAGAACATGGTCCACTCGGACTCCATGTATCCAACCTCCCCCGGGATCTGGGAGAAGCTCTCCCGGAGGTGGCAGTTGAAGACCTCGCTGATAGAGGGTTCCGCCAGTCGTTCCCAGCAGACCCTCACGATACGTTTGGGCCTGCCAGGTCTGACCGGCTTCCTCCCCTCCCAGCGGATCCAACTCACCACCAGGTTGTGATCGGTCGACAGCTCTGCCCATCTCTTCACTCGAGTGTCTGAGAAACGTGGCCGAAGGTCAGATGATACGACTACTAAGTCGATCATCAACCTCCGGCTCAGGGTGTCCTGGTGCCACGTGCACTTATGGACACCCTTGTGCTCGAACATGGTGTTTGTGATGGACAAACTGTGACTAGCACAGAAGTCCAACAACTGAAAACCACTCGGGTTCAGATCGGGGAGGCCGTGCTTCCCGATCACCCCCCTCCAGGTCTCACTGTCGCCGCCCACGTGGGCGTTGAAATCCCCCAGGAGAACAATGGAGTCCCCAGTCGGAGCGCTATCTAGTACCCCTCCCATGGACTCCAGGAAGGTCGGGTACTCTGCACTGCTGCTCGGCCCGTAGGCCGAGACAATGGTGAGAGACCTATCCCTGACACGAAGGCGTAGGGACGTGACCCCTCTTGTTCACCGGAATGAACAGAAAAATACATCAATATTAGTAGATCCTCCTTTTTCAGAAGTAACACCCTCTAAATGCTTCATATACAGTAGCTTCCAGTGAGAGTCTGGATTCTGGTTGAAGGTATTTTGGACCATTGTTCTTTACAAAACATCTCATGTTTGTTGGTTTCCGAGCATGGACAGTCCACTTAAAATCACACCTCAGATTTTCAATAATATTCAGGTCTGGGGACTGAGATGGCCATTCCAGAATGTTGTACTTGTTCCTCTGCTTGAATAGCCTAGTAGATTTTGAGCAGTGTTTAGGGTCATTGTCTTGTTGAAAGATCCAGCCCCAGCGCAACTTCAACTTTGTTACTGATTCATTAACATTGTTCTCAAGAATCTCCTGATATTGACTGGAATCCATGTGACCCTCAACTTTAAGAAGATTCTCAGTACCTGCACTGGCCACACAGCCACAAAGCATGATGGAACCACCTCCAAATTTTACTGTAGGTAGCAAGTGTTTTTTCTTGGAATGCTGTGTTCTTTTTCTGCCATGCATACCGCCCCTTGTTATGTCCAAATAACTCAGTTTTACTTTCATCAGTCCACAGTACCGTATTCCAAAATGAAGCTGGCTTGTCCAAATGTGCTTTGGCATACCTCAAGCGACTCTATTTGTGGTGAGTACACAGAAAAGGCTTCCTCTGCATTACAGCATCAGACAGCATCTCTTCGTGCAAAGTGCACTGTATAGTTGAACGATGCACAGAGACACTATCTGCAGCAAGATCATGTTGTAGGTCTGTAGAGCAGGTCTGTGGGTTGACTATGACTGTTCTCACCATCCTTCGCTTCAGCTTATATGAGCTTGTTCTTGGCCTGCCACTTTGGGCCTTAACTAGTACTGTGCTGCGTTCTTCCATTTCCTCACTATGTTCCTCACAGTGGAAACTGATAGCTGAACTCTCTGAGATAGTTTTTAGTATCCTTCCCCTAAACCATGATATTGAACAATCTTTGTTTTTGGGTCATTTGAGAGTTGTTTAGAGGCTCCCATGTTGCCACTCATTAGAAGAGATGCAAAGAGGGGAACATTTGCAAATGGCCACCTTAAATACCCTTCTCATGATTGGATTAACCTGTGTAAGGATGTCAAGGGTCGGTGAGCTTACAAACCAATTTTGTGTTCCAATAATTAGTGCTAAATGTATTCAAATCAATAAAATGAAAGGGTGCCCAAATTTATTCAATTTTGTTTAAAGAATTATTGCATACTTTCTGTAAATACTATAAACTTCATTTCACTTCTCAAATGTCAGTGTGTTTGTCTGCTATATGATATATTTAACTGAAATTGCTGATCCAAACAACCAATGATTTATAAAGGAAAATCATGGAAATCATCAGGAGTGCCCAAACTTTTACATACCACTGTATAAAGGAAAATCAGGAAAATTATCAGGTGTGCCCAAACTTTTGCATACAACTGTATATATACAGCCCAGTCTCACGATTTTTTTTTTTTTTTTTTGTGCTCCCGTCACAAAATGAGTCAAATTTTCATGACAGGGTTTTTTAACTCACTATTACTTACCCTACTCCTACCCCCAACCCTAACCTTAACCATAACCTAATCCTACCCTTTCCCCCAACCCTAACCATAACCACCCCAACCCCCCCCCCACTTCACTTTTAATTTTGTGCAACCATCTCGGAATGAATTAGAATGAATTTGTGCTGCCGTGACGAATATCTCACTGGGTGCGATTTTTGTTGAGTAAGTGTAGTTGGAGATGTGAATTAACAATCAAACATGTGAATAAGCGACAGGTTTGCAGTTGGTATCTCACTGAAGTGGTACAAATGACGTTGCACACAAAATGGTCAGCTGGTATTAACCTGATATTTTCAGTGTTGCCAACTTCTCAGTAAGAGAAGTAGCTATTGGCTGTCTTAAAAGTCGCCAGAAGTCGCTAAATGATGCCATGAGCTAATTTGCATATTATGATGCCATAACGTGTAGGGGAAAAAAACGTTGTGAGAGAGATCATTGAATACATTATCAACCTTTTAATACTATTTGATAAATTCCCTATTCATAAATGCAGAGTATTGAAAAGGAATTTACACAGACTTCTGGCTGAATCTGAACAATGTATAAGGAGTATTAAGCTTATAGATTCTCCAAAATGTCATAAAACTGTCACGCTCTATAAGTAATTTTTTTTAAGAGAATTAATGTTAAACGCTTTACTTTTGTTACTATACATTTTATTTTATTTTTTTTCCTATCTCTTTCTATTTATAATTATAATACTATGAATGGTATTGTGGCTTTGTCCCTTGTTTGTTTACTGTTGTTGGAAATACAGTTTTGGAAAAAAAAAACATTGCGGGAGAGACAAAAAAGTGATTTTTGGGTTATTTATTTTGCCATTAAAATTGGCTATCACTCCTCAAAATAAAATAACTTCTCAAGGACTTCTCAAAGTCTGGAGACTAATTAATCACAGAGCAGCAAACGAGGTAAAGGCTGACTTAGCCCGAGTGAGTTTTGACATTCAATGTGGGAACAGCGCATAGGCATTGCGTGTGCGTGTTTGAATGTGGAGAATTGTAGATATCCCTCTGCTCAGCGCTTTGGGCTCTGTGGCTTTGCAGCTACAGGCTGCAGCGGACGTGGGGAGATCCGCTGCCACTGGGGGAGAACAGAGACTAGATCAATACGTGGTTTTCACTTTTGAGTCTCCAGTGACGTCAGGAAAAGTAGCTAGATTTGTCGCTAGTCACTTTGAGAAAATAAGTCCTCATGAGGGTTTGGAAAGTCACCAGATTTAGCAAGAAAGTTGCCAAGTTGGCAACACTGGATATTATTCTGCTATTATTGATGTGAATAGACATTGTGGACATTACTCCACCTGATAATAAAATAAAAATAATAATAAAATGATAATAAATAATAATAGGGCACTCACCCACTTGTAGAATGAGTTCCCACAGAATGAAATGTATAATGTCCAGCCCTAACCCAAAATCGAAGAGATCCTGCTGACAATATCATGCATAGATGGCGGGCAATGTCCTCCTGTGAAAAGATGTCTTCCTCAGTTCTCGGGAATGGACAGTATTTGTCCACTGCTGTGGTGAAGCCCACCTCTGTGCATGTGGACTGACCATGCGTACACACTGCTCACGGATGCCAGAATGAGACTTTTCCCCATTGTGGTCCTGATTTAGAGGGAAAAATGATAATCCCAGCTGCTGTGGACAGGTGTGTCCAGCTCGCTGACCACGCTGCTGGACTCCCTCGGCCACTTCCAAAAGTGAGGAGTCTCTCCGATCATCTCCATTATTTTAGGCATGCTCCCAGGATAGCCCATGCATAATTACTGCATGTGTGTTTTATTTATTTTAAATGAATTTGTTCTTGTTGTGTATGATTTCAATAGTTTGGTTAGCATTTTTAAATTGTAGATTTGTTTTAAATTTATTAAGATATTTGTTGTAATTTTAGTCTTTATTTTTTTAACTTTGTGAAAATAGTATTGCACTTTGAAATGTTTGTCTTGAAAGTGCTTTATACATAATTATTTTAAAAAAATGTCTTGCTGTTGTACTGTTAAATTTGGTTCGGAATTAAATTTAATTTCACAAGTGTCATGAGATGCGTTTAATTGACGGCGTGTACAGTGGTTTGAGAAATCCATTAAAGTATCACATCACCCAGCTCAATCTGGAAAACATAAGAGGGAAAATAGCTTTTAAAAAAAATCCAGATTACTCACCACACTGACATTTACACACTGATAAAAAAAAATAGTCTGCTGGACTTGCACCATTTAAACAGGTAAATCAGTTACACATGATCAGTGTGTCCAAATAACATAAATTTCTCAGGTTTCTAATTGAGAAACCTAAGAAAATCAAGTTATCTTTGCACTTCTCCCCAATAATGATGGCTTCCCTTCATAATAATGATATCTGTCGTATTTAGAAGTTTCACTTGGCTTGACTAAAGCTTTTTATAACCCTGATCAAAATTACAAAAATGCCTCATCTACAGTATATGTGGAAGTAAAAATGTGATTCCAAATTGAAACTGTGATCTCAAATTACGCAAAAATGTAATAAGTTCTAAAAGATAATAAGAAATATCTTTCTTTTCTTGGACTTATGGGGAACTACTTGTATTTTCTGATAAATTAATCAAATACTGTATATAGAAAACTGTTGCATCCCTATAGAAAAGAAAGACTTATTCACATCTCAATCAACACTAAAATTTTAATAGGTTGTTACAAATGATAAGCATGATTAGTTTTCAAAGTTTCATTAAGAGCACCTTGAAATGTTTAGAGAAAATGATTGAAATGAAAAAGTCTCATCTCACTGGATCAGCCAACATAAATAATCAAGAATTTTAATGTACACCAAACTTTAGTGGCTTCTTTAATTGATTATATTGACTATTCCACAAGGTTTCGTGCAGACAGACTGGAATCATTTAGATTAACCAAACAAACAAACACTGTTTATTGTGTTTAAAAAATAAATAAATGAATTAATTAAAATCAGTTGGTGATCTTTTAGTTTTATCTTATTACTAAACTGTTTCTATGATACAGAGCCAGAGCTGATCAGGTGAAGAGATCAAGAACGTAATTGGAAATCAAAACAAGCATAATATTTATTTTTGGGCGTATGTCTTTGTTGCCTGAAGAGGCGAGTGGACAGCAGTATTGAACCAGGCCACTTGAGATGTAATTCCGTGCTCCACTGAAGAAAGACTGGACATTTCTATTGTCAAGAAAACTGAAGACGGAAGAGGAAAAGAGAGCGGCACGGAGAGAATGAAAGAAGGATGTCATCGAGGCAGCAGAAGAGAATTCAAGCCAGCGCAACAGTGAAACAAGCTGATATAGATTGTGCCACGGCTATGGTACTTTGACTGCGCCACGCTCGCCTCTCTGCCTCTCATGTGGGGCAGTTATTGATGGAGCCGTCATATCCAGGCTGAACATCTGTAATGAAATTCTACTACTCTTATTGGATTTGGCGATGAGATCTGTCTTTCTCTCACAGCTGTAGTCTGGTCTTTACTGCACAGACGCGGCCGTCCTGTGGAGGCCACGTATATCCACAACGCACATCGCTGCAGTGAGTCCCGTGCTTAGGGATTACGCTGAGCTCACCGCTGGAGCTGCTGTTTACTCTGGTTGGATCAGTCTGTCCGCGCTGCAGTTTTACTGTATTTTAAAGCTGTTTGTCATTCTCAGAAGAACAGTGGTAATCGAATCAAGAGTTAAATTTTGTTTGTGCCTTCTGGAAGCACATTATTCTTGCAAAGTGAGAAAGGCATGATTCAAGCTTAATGGAGGTACATCCCGAAAGAAAAAGGCAAGAGAGTCCGTGCTGGTATCAGCCTTGGATACAGGCGGTGTGAAACAATAGGCAATGCGAGTTGATTCTGAAAGCAGCATTCAGGCACAAAGACAGTTCAGTAGTGATGAAGGAAGGTCTTTAAATGAAATGAAATGCTGCTGAAGGATGATTAAAAGAACATAAAAATCAATAAAAGAAAAGAAAATCATATTGCTGCCATCGTCTTACAATACAGAAGCTTCCCCAACTGTCTCAAAGTACTGCATGTTTTCATTCAACACATCTCAACCTTTTTTCCCCAAATGGATCTTCAGCTTAAAATGTTCTAAGGCCCCTAAGATCCACACAACATGATTTTCCAGGCAAATTCAAGACCCATTTTCAGGATCAATTCACATTTTTACAACTTTTTTATACTCTCAGAAAGAACAGACTGGCTCAGCTTTGAGAGGGACGGGAAGAGACTCAACAGATTACCGTATTTTCGGGACTATAAGTCGCACTTTTTTACATGTTTTGGCCGGGGGTGCGACCTATACTCCAGTGCGACTTATAAATGAAAAATATACCGGTAGATTCTCAATTAATTTACCGTAATAAAACAATTTTATGTGACAGAGTCGCTCTATGTTTTAAAATGGCCACCAGAAACTGAAATGCAATGCATCATGGGCACTGTAGTATGGCAGCCGTCCTATAGGTCATGCTGGTCACAATAACCAATCAGAGAACAGAACACTGGATGCATATTCCTCACCTCACCCAGACAATGATTGTGAAACAGCGTGTGAAGCAGATGAACACGGTGCTTATTCCGGGAGGGCTAACAAAACAGCTTCAACCCTTGGATATCAGTGTGAGCTGAGTTGACGCTGAGAGCTGCGTGGGAGCAATGGGTGAGCGACGGCGGAGGATTAGCGTCTGCACTTGGAAGGAGCTGGCTTCAACACCACAGGGAGGTCATGAGCTGCGCAGGTAGGTGCTACATGGTTCGGCTCGCAATATGGTCCGCAAAATAAAAACATCCGTAGGTAAAATGCAGCTCACGAGAGGGCACTCAAGGCTTGTGTGACTGTTCCAGCGACTTCTGACTACCATAGAAAAATAAAAATTTCAACATTACTGATAACTTAACAAGACAACGGAGAAGGCCAGAAAAAATGCCACAAAAAAAAAGCATACTCTGCAGATTACAAGTTGCGACTGGTGAAATATGCATCCGAAAACGGTAATCGAGCAGCAGAGAGAGAGTTTGGAGTGAGTGAGAAACTTGTGAGGGACTGGAGGAAAGTGGAGGTTACTCTAACCAGCATGAAAAAAAAAACAAAAAAAAGCTAATCATGGGCTAAAAGCTAGATGGCCACAGCTAGAGGAACAAGTCCGCACATGGGTGCTCGAACAACGTGCAGATATTATCATCATAATATCATAATATTATCATTTGAACTTTCATGTTAAGTTAACATACCTGTATATCCATGCGACTTATACTCCAGTGCGACTTATCTATGGTATATTTTTCTTTATAATGGATAAATTGGCTGGTGCGACTTATTCTCCGGTGCGACTTATAGTCCGGAAAATATGGCAGTCAGAAGGGCTCTGTCCTGGAATGTACTTTGGACCCTATAGAGGCGGTAGGTGAGAGGAGGATGTTAGCTAAACTGGCATCAGTTATGGACAGCCCCTCTCACCCCTTACATGTGACTGTGGGAGCCTTAAGCTGGGCAGACACTGCACGATATTTTCAATCGTTGTACTCAGCTCCAGCTCAAACTGTATAACAAAACAGCAGGGTGTAAAAGTTCAGAGCGCACAATTTATATTCTCACACTATACAGCCCAATGCTCTGATGTGATCTGACTACTCACATTGTATGTTTAAAAAAACCACACGTTGGACTCGTGTTTCCAAAAGCAAAACGTAAACAGAAGCGCTTTTTTTTCAAACTTCATTTACATTACTTATTTTTACAAAAACTCTCGATGGGAGACATCAAATTAAAAAAAAAAAATACAAGATTTTTACATGAGTTGAAGAATAAGGAGGAAAAAATAACAGAAGCTGCTCTCCCAAAGAGATGATCACCGTTTATGCTCTCTCCAATTCCACATCAGTGTTTGCATATGCACAGTACGAGAGGTTGGGGTAAATCGCCTCGTAGACGCTCACAGCGCTGCTTCAACAGTGCGACAACCTCATGAGGGCCGGCCAGAATATCAACCAGGTTTGATTTTCATCCAACCATACAGTTGCCGATGGGGAGGTGGTCATGAGAGGTTAAACGCAGCTCCTTACTCCATGTATACTACACGATGCAGGACGCGCGATTAACCCTCTGGGGCCGACGCCATCATATATGACGGCTGAGTACAAGTTTTACTAAATTATAAATAGGTTTTTAATGATATGAGATAGAAACTTACTTTTTTTTTTGCTGAAAAGTTAACGCCGCTGACTTTCGGCCAGTTGTCCACCATGTTTGTACTCCTCATAGAAGCTGTGTGATGACGTGCGCAATGTGAGTGTCCAATCGGAATTGGTTCACCGTCACATGGTTTTCCAATATCCAATCGTAGGGCAGAGCAGTCTCACTTGGTAGACCAAAGATTTTTAGGAGCAGCGATATGTTACTCTTTGGGATGTGAATGCTGTTTGAACAGCCCTCTGGCTGCTGGCTCCATGTGTAAAAGTGCAGCATTGCGCATATGAATGAAGTGATCAGCATAAGAGGGTCTCATACAACCTCACATGGTGGACCAAAGAGGGTCACTGCTAGCAATCCAAGAGGGAATCAACTCCATAGAATTAAAAAGTTTGTGTTGTAAGCCTTTGTGTAACAGAAGACAGAAATTGCTTTGAGATGTGTCCAGCCTAGATTTCCTCTAGGCTGGACTATTGTAATTCATTATTATCAGGTTGTCCTAAAAGTTCCCTAAAAAGCCTTCAGTTAATTCAAAATGCTGCAGCTAGAGTACTGACGGGGACTAGAAGGAGAGAGCATATCTCACCCATATTGGCCTCTCTTCATTGGCTTCCTGTTAATTCTAGAATAGAATTTAAAATTCTTCTTCTTACTTATAAGGTTTTGAATAATCAGGTCCCATCTTATCTTAGGGACCTCGTAGTACCATATCACCCCAATAGAGCGCTTCGCTCTCAGACTGCAGGCTTACTTGTAGTTCCTAGGGTTTGTAAGAGTAGAATGGGAGGCAGAGCCTTCAGCTTTCAGGCTCCTCTCCTGTGGAACCAGCTCCCAATTCAGATCAGGGAGACAGACACCCTCTCTACTTTTAAGATTAGGCTTAAAACTTTCCTTTTTGCTAAAGCTTATAGTTAGGGCTGGATCAGGTGACCCTGAACTATCCCTTAGTTATGCTGCTATAGATGTAGACTGCCTGGGGGTTCCCATGATGCACTGTTTCTTTCTCTTTTTGCTCTGTATGCACCACTCTGCATTTAATCATTAGTGATCGATCTCTGCTACCCTCCACAGCATGTCTTTTTCCTGGTTCTCTCCCTCAGCCCCAACCAGTCCCAGCAGAAGACTGCCCCTCCCTGAGCCTGGTTCTGCTGGAGGTTTCTTCCTGTTAAAAGGGAGTTTTTCCTTCCCACTGTAGCCAAGTGCTTGCTCACAGGGGGTCGTTTTGACCGTTGGGGTTTTACATAATTATTGTATGGCCTTGCCTTACAATATAAAGCACCTTGGGGCAACTGTTTGTTGTGATTTGGCGCTATATAAAAAAATTGATTGATTGATTGATGTGGCATAAAGACAAACAAAATGCATAGACAATTTTGTATATATTGTTCAAAATGTGCATTTGTGTTTATTGTTAGAACATTTATTTTGTAAATTCTCTTTGTACAAGACCCCAAACTATCTTTATAAAGTGTCAAAATAGTTGTTTATTATAGTTTGCTGTGTGTTTTGAATAAATGTGTGAAAATAATTTTCCGCTTTATTTTTCCTTTCTTATTTCTGATTGTAAACCTTTATTACACTTAGAAAACACCACCATAGCATATATATTCTGAAAGTACAGGTTGTCCTGAAAAAAAGAGACATAGCACTTGATTGTGGGATGCAGGGAGAGCTGTTAACAGCAATAATAAAACATTTATGCTAGGCGAGTGAACTGTCCAAAATATGGCCTCGGACCCCAGAGGGTTAAGCTGAAACTCAGCGCGATCCAAAAAATTCTCACGAGTTAAAAATCAGCTCAAAAACTCGCACAGTGTAAACCCAGCTATATGCAGCTCCTTCAGTAATAGATTGCTTCACCCTCTGGGCGAAACAGAACACCTGTGCAGGTCATTTATTCCAACTGCTATTAGACTGTATAATTCCTCAAAATGTTTTGAGCACCATAACCACCTGCTGATCTTGCACTAAGTCTTCCACCAAATTTTTTGCTTTATTACATGCACAACTGTTTAATTTATCCTGTGCAATATTTTTACCACATCTATACATACTTATGCATATATATATTCACTTACATTCTATTTTTCTATTTTTCACATAATGTTTTCACATTGATATTTATGCACCCACCAGCAAGCATTGCAATATACTTTAGTCACGTTTCTTTAATGCAAATATTTTTCTTTTCTTTTACTACTGTATGACTCCTACTGCTGCAGCAAGTGATTTCCCCCACTGTGGGATCAATAAACTTTATCTTATCTTATCTTTAAAAAAAATTAAGGTAGCATGGATCTTTTAAAGTAATTTTAATTCAGCCTTTACTAAGTAAACTAGCGTGTTGTCCGTGGAGAGCCACTGATTCTAGATTGGGTAGTGTTTATAAAATAGGTAACTGACATTTTTCAAGGGTGGCAATAAATTATGCCAAGTTTTTATAATGATTTTAAGTGAAAGTGCAGGAAATTTAAATGAGAACGTTTTATGAATAATTGTATGTGTTTTTTTGGCCCATGTAGTTGATGTCATCTTTTAAAACTGGCAATGCTGAAATATTTCCTTTGAATTACTGTTTGTAGGACTTCAGGACAGACAATATTCTGTGTTACTAATGTATTATGTATGAGTCCTTGTTTTGAAGTTGCATCAATATTAAACACATCAGCAACTGATCTTACTCTGGAAAAAGCCACATATAGCTGTCCATTTGAAAATACTGGAAATGGTACAGAGATGCCTACTTTGTCAAATATATGAATGATTAAATGAATTTATTCGGCACACAAATTCAGCACACAAAACCCCTTATCAAAAAAAGAAAAGATTTTACACTAGCACATGTGGCCAAAAGGGTGTGGGCAGAAGCAAAAGCTTATACACACCCACCCCTTTTATCATAAATATATATATACATATATATTTATGGCTTATATATACTTGTACATACATATTTTCAGGATGTGAAATGTTATATCAATTTTTATAACTATTGTCATTTCAATGCTATTTGATTTTGTACAGAAAAAATAACTTGTTCTAAAGACATGAAGTATAAGAATGTCTTTAGAAAGTCATTAGGTCCATTAAGAGTGCAGACAGTGTGTCTCCCACAGCCGGAGACTTTGCTATGCTAAATTTTGTACCCCGCCTCACGCTCTATGACTGCTGGGATAGGCTCCAGCCTCTGCGACCCTTAATTGGACTAAGTGGTCGAAGATGAGTGTGAGTGTGTGTGTGTGTGTGTGTGTGAGTGTGTGTGTGTGATTTTATTTGATTTGAAAGTTAAACAATATTGATTAAGCTGTGTGTGTGTGTGTGTGTGTGTGTGTGTGTGTGTGTGTGTGTGTGTGTGTGTGTGTGTGTGTGTGTCTGTGCATGCATGTGTGTCTGTGTGTGTGACTGTGTGAAAGAAGGAGGTTGTTCAACTGACCAGTTTATTTTGTGAGAAAGTATCACATACTGCATGCAGCCGTATTCAATAAAAATATTAATATAGGCTACTTTGTGTGTTTTTGTGATCTTTTAGTGATCTGTGTGAACTTGGTGATTCATGCAAACATCGAGTGATGGCAACCAGGGAAATATGTCAGCCTTGTTCACTGTATTCTTCTCAAAAGCATAGTAGAGAAGCTTGAATCTTCGACTGGACTGGGTTGCTTGACGCGAGGACGTTTCGCTTCAAATCGCAGAAGCTTCCTCAGCTAAAATTCTTGCTCTGGTGGTCTGACTTCTGTCTTGACTCTTGTAGAGAAGAATAATCAAGAAGTCACAAAAGCTGGAGTTTTAAAACTAACCAGACCCCTCCTACCGAGAGGCAGACTGCTATAGGCTGGTGACTAAACAATAGCTCTAATTAGCACCTATTGTGCTCTAGTTAACACCCTGCTAATGACAGGGCAGCTGTCCCTCTCCTGATGGCTCCCTTGACGACTCTGCTGATGACGTGAATGACTCATTACCATGAACAAAAGACTGGAACTGCTTTGACCTGAGTACCCTATTGTAAACAGGGGATAAAGCGTGTCTCAGACCCCCTCCCCGGTTAAGGCTAGGATTCAAACGTTTTACAAAGAATGCCTCCTTGACCCCTCTCTCAAACCATTTCTTCTCTCTGGCTAATATTTTAACTTCCTTGTCCTCAAACATGTGGTTAGTGTCTTTAAGGTGGAGATGAACTGCAGACTGAGGTCCACTGGCGCCCTCTCTGCGGTGCTGGTATAGCCTTTTGTGTAAAGGTTGCTTAGTCTCACCTATGTAGTGTTCGTTACAGTTTTCCTGACATCTGATAGAATACACTACATTGCTCTGTTTGTAACTAGGGCTCCTGTCCTTTGGGTGAACTCATTTCTGTCTCAAGGTGTTAACCGGTTTAAAGTAAACTGGGATTTTGTGCTGTCTGAAGATCCTCTGTAGTTTTTCCCCTACTCCTGCTAAATAAGGGAGAGACACTCCTCTTCTTCTTGTCTCCGTCTCCTGTCTATCTGGTCTCTTTGTTCTCTGGGACTTCTGCACTTTGTCCAGGGACCATCGTGGGTACCCACATACTGTGAGGGCTTTCCGGACAAGTTGATGTTCTTTAGCCCTTCGCTCTGCAGTTGTGGGCACCTGTAGGGCTCTGTGTTGAAGCATCCTGATCACCCCGAGCTTGTGTTCAAGGGGCTGGTTTGAGCCAAAGAGCAGATATTGGTCAGTGTGAGTTGGTTTTCTGTAAACCCGTCTGGAGCTGTCTGTTCTCTCCAATCATAACATCACAGTCCAAGAAGGCTAAATGGTTGTTTCTGGCATCCTCACGTGTGAACTTGATATTGGCGTCCACCGAGTTGATGTGTTCTGTAAAGTCCTCAACTTCCTGTTGCTTGATTTTAACCCATGTGTCATCAACATATCTGAACCAGTGACTGGGAGAGATGCCCATGAAAGACGTCAAGGCTGTCTTCTCCACTCGCTCCATGTACAGATTGGCCACAATGGGGGATACCGGAGACCCCATTGCACAGCCATGAATCTGCCTGTAGTAATTCCCCCTAAACAGGAAATACGTGGTGTTAAGACAGATCTCCAAGAGCTGGCAGATGTGGTCTGGTGTGAGTTTGGTCCTTTCAAGTAGAGACACATCCTCCAGCAGTCTCTGCCTCACAGCTGAGACAGCCTCAGCGGTGGGGATGCAGGTGAACAACGAAGTCACATCAAAAGACACGATTGTTTCATCTGCCTCCAGCTGCAGGTCCTTGATCTTGTTCACAAAATCTGATGTTCTGAGTTAACCACTAGAGGAGCCAAAATCCACTTGAGGTGCTTGGCCACATTGTACGTGATGGAATCTGTGCTACATGTTAGAAACTTTAGTGGAGGAAGAGGCCCATAATAAGATCACAAAGTTCATAGTTAAAATTCAAATGGCTGAGCATTTAAAAAGTAAGGAGCGGCAAATCAGGAAGTTTCACAACCTTTTAGTGCAGAAAAGGCGTACTTTCAGTGGGAGTATTTTTAAAGATACACCCAGACAAATTAGTGACACCAGGGAAAATTGGGTAAAGAATCTCTCCAACAGGGTTCTTACACAGACAGAAAAGGATGTGCTCGCTAAAGGACTAAATTTCTCAGTGACCCCTAAACATATACCGACAGTAGATTACATAACTGCAGTAGAGTCAGCCATTAAACATAACACTTTGTCAGAGTCAGAAGCTGGGGACCTCCGACTAAGAGTCACAGCAGTGCTGAACAGTGCTAAGCCTCCTCCGTCCAACATCACAGGAGAAGAACGGAAAGCTTTGTCAGCACTGCAAAAGGACCAAAGCATCCTTATCCTGCCAGCGGATAAAGGCAGATGCACGGTGGTCCTGAACACATCTGACTATGAGGCCAAGATCAACAACTTGCTCAGTGACTCCAATACATACGAACGTCTGAAGAGAGACCCCACAAGCGGCTATAAGAAGAAAATCATTAGCTACCTCCAAAACCTGGAGAAAGAGGGACTCATCGACAGGCAGACATACTACAGACTGTACCCTGGGGACGCCACTCCGTGCATCTATGTACTGCCCAAAATCTACAAACAGGACGTGCCACTCAGGCCTATTGTATGTTCCACAGATTCCATCACGTACAATGTGGCCAAGCACCTCAAGTGGATTTTGGCTCCTCTAGTGGATAACTCAGAACACCATGTGGAGAACACACAAGATTTTGTGAACAAGATCAAGGACCTGCAGCTGGAGGCAGATGAATCAATTGTGTCTTTTGATGTGACTTCGTTGTTCACCTGCATCCCCACCGCTGAGGCTGTCTCAGCTGTAAGGCAGAGACTGCTGGAGGATGTGTCTTTACTTGAAAGGACCACACTCACACCAGACCACATCTGCCAGCTCTTGGAGATCTGTCTTAACACCACGTATTTCCTGTTTAGGGGGAATTACTACAGGCAGATTCATGGCTGTGCAATGGGGTCTCCGGTATCCCCCATTGTGGCCAATCTGTACATGGAGCGAGTGGAGAAGACAGCCTTGACGTCTTTCACGGGCATCTCTCCCAGTCACTGGTTCAGATATGTTGATGACACATGGGTTAAAATCAAGCAACAGGAAGTTGAGGACTTTACAGAACACATCAACTCGGTGGACGCCAATATCAAGTTCACACATGAGGATGCCAGAAACAACCATTTAGCCTTCTTGGACTGTGATGTTATGATTGGAGAGAACAGGCAGCTCCAGACAGGGGTTTACAGAAAACCAACTCACACTGACCAATATCTGCTCTTTGGCTCAAACCACCCCCTTGAACACAAGCTCGGGGTAATCAGGATGCTTCAACACAGAGCCCTACAGGTGCCCACAACTGCAGAGCAAAGGGCTAAAGAACATCAACTTGTCCGGAAAGCCCTCACAGTATGTGGGTACCCACGATGGTCCCTGGACAAAGTGCAGAAGTCCCAGAGAACAAAGAGACCAGATAGACAGGAGATGGAGACAAGAAGAAGAGGAGTGTCTCTCCCTTATTTAGCAGGAGTAGGGGAAAAACTACAGAGGATCTTCAGACAGCACAAAATCCCAGTTTACTTTAAACTGGTTAACACCTTGAGACAGAAATAAGTTCACCCTAAGGACAGGATCCCTAGTTACAAACAGAGCAATGTAGTGTATTCTATCAGATGTCAGGAAAACTGTAACGAACACTACATAGGTGAGACTAAGCAACCTTTACACAAAAGGCTATACCAGCACCGCAGAGAGGGCGCCAGTGGACCTCAGTCTGCAGTTCATCTCCACCTTAAAGACACTAACCACACGTTTAAGGACAAGGAAGTTAAAATATTAGCCAGAGAGAAGAAATGGTTTGAGAGAGGGGTCAAGGAGGCATTCTTTGTGAAACATTTGAAACCTGCGCAAATCATTTATTTGCACAACACTACGCTTTTATGCATGGAGCCAGCAGCCAGAGGGCTATTCACATGCCAAAGAGTAACACATCGCTGCTCCTAACAATCTTTGGCATATCATGTGAGACTGCTCTGCCCTACGATTGGATATTGGAAAACCATGTGATGGTGAACCAATTCCGATTGGACACTCACATTGTGCACGTCATCACACAGCTTCTGTGAGGAGTACAAACATGGTGGATGGCTGGCTTGAAAGTCCACGGAGTTAACTTTTCAGCAAAAAAAGTAAGTTTCTCTCTCATATTATTAAAAAGTTATTTATAATTTAGTAAACCCTGTACTCGGCCGTCGTATATGACGGCGTCGGCCCCAGAGGATTAAGAAATGGAAGGAGCACAAGGTAACACAGTTCGTCACTACATCTACAAGTGCAAGTTAAAACTCTACCATGTAAAATGAAAGCCATACTGTTGTGAAAGTGTCGTGACACGGACCCACAACAGGGGGCGTTAATGAACGGACAATGGATAAGCCAAAAGTAACAATTTAATGTTGTGAATCACACAACGATGTACAGACAATAACAATATAGTGACTGTCAATCATATACCAGGTGACGTGTGGGCAGGCTCGACAATAGAAGATGCCTGGCGAGAGAAAAGCCGGATCCAAACAGCTTCCACTGCCAACAGAGCTGAAGAACACCGGAGCCGCCAAGCCCTGCGCCCCAGGTGGCCGCTGTCTTCAGCAGTCAGACCCGGTACTGCTGGCAGAGAACAGAGACAGTCCTGATGAGTGTGAGGTCGCACACTCAGTAATCCCACAGTCTGTATTCAGTAAGGAGGGAGAACCTCCACCTCCAATCACACACATGTGCAGCTCCTGAGATAACCACTTATCTGGGTGGGGTGTGAGGCGAAGCCGTCGCAGTCCACACCAAACGCCAACTCCGCAGACAGGGTATCCGTCCCAGGAAAACGGCTGCAAAAAGAGATCAGACTAATACTCGAATTTTAAGGTTTAGCAGAGAATTACCTGATTGGTAGTTGATTTCTCGGCGGGGAGGTGGAGTTGCAGTCCGGCCTTTATGGTGGTGGTGATGAGTAGTGGATGAGTGACAGCTGGTACGGATGATGAGTGACAGCTGTCACTCCTGGTCGCTCCGACGCCCTCTCGTGCTTGAAGCCCGCACTTCAAGCAGGGCGCCATCTTGTGGTGGTGGGCCAGCAGTACCTCCTCTTCAGCGGCCCACACAACACATACATCAACAATATCCAGAAACGCTGCCGCCCTCTCTGGGACCAAGCTCATTTGAAATTGACAGAAAGGTGTGCTGTGGTCTGATGAGTCCACATTTAAAATTGTTTTTGGAAATCATGGACATCGTGACAACAGAGGAAAAAAGAACATCCAGATTGTTTCCAGTGTGAAGTTCAAAAGCCAGAATCTGTGATGGTATGGGGGTGTGTTAGTGCCCAAGGCATGGTGCAACTTACACGTCTGTGATGGCACCATCAATGCTGAACGGTACATCCAGGTTTTGGAGCAACACATGCTGCCATCCAAGCAACATCTTTTTCAGGGACGTCCCTGTTTATTTCAGCAAGACAATGCCAAGCCACATTCTGCACATTTTACAACAGCGTGCCTTCGTAGTAAAAGAGTGCGGGTACTAGACTGGCCTGCCTGAAATCCAGACCTGTCACCCACTGAAAATGTGTTGGTGCATTATGAAGCACAAAATACAACAACGGAGACCCCAGACTGTTGAACAACTGAAGTCATACATTAAGCAAGAATGAGAAAGAATTCCACCTATAAAGCTTCAACAATTAGTGTTCTCAGTTTCCAAACGCTTACTGAGTGTTGTTAGAAGGAAAGGTGATGTAACACAGTGGTAAACATACCACTGCCCCAGCTTTTTTGAAATGTGTTGCAGGCATCCATTTCAAAATGAGCAAATATTTGCACAAAACAATAAAGTTTATCAGTTTGAACATTAAATATCTTGTCTTTGTGGTGTATTCAATTGAATATACAACCCCAATTCCAATGAAGTTGGGACGTTGTGTGAAATGTAAATGAAAACAGAATACAATGATTTGCAAATCATCTTCAATCTATATTCAAAGTGGCCATGGAGAAGTGGCATCACTGGTTGCAGTGGGCACAAATGCCAATCTTGGTTTATACAGATCATAAGAATTTAGTGTATCTGCAAATTTTTTAACTGAACTTCCACCCTCAAAGGGTAATAGTGTTGTGTTAACTGTAGTAGATAGATTCTCTAAGATGGCTCACTTTGTCCCTCTGCTTAAACTTCCCTCGGCTAAAGAAACCACAGAGGTAATGCTCTCTCAGGTATTTAAATTGCATAGTTCCCCAGGATATTGTGTCTACTTAGGGTCCTCAATTTGTCTCCAATTTCTTGAGGGAGTTCTGCCACCTCCTCAGGGTCACTGACAGTTTAATCTCGGGCTACCATCCACAAGCCACTGGTCAGACAGAACGCCTTAACCCTCTGGGGTCCGAGGGCATTTTTTGGACAGTTCACTCACCTGGCATAAATGTTTTATTATTGCTGTTAACAGCTCTCCCTGTATCCCACAATCAAGTTTTATTTTTATGTCAATTTTTATTTTCCTTTATATAGCGCCAAATCACAACAGAGTTGCCTCAAGGTACTTTAAACAGGTAAGGTCTAACCTTACCAACCCCCAGAGCAACAGTGGTAAGGAAAAACTCCCTCTGAGGAAAAAACCTCAAGCAAACCAGACTCAAAGGGGTGACCCTCTGCTTGGGCCATGCTACAAACATAAATTACAGAAATAATTCACAGAACAATTCACGGACGAATATACAAGAATTGCTGTTGGTGCACAGGACAGGAGGTTCACCAACACAAACACAACTCCCATCTCTGGATGGAGCTGCACCTTAAACAGAGAAAAACAGAATCAGGCATCAGAAAGACAAAAAAAATACTGTATAATTTGTCAGCATTAATCAACAAGAAAAACAGAAGAAATACTAAGGTGATCGCCGGCCACTAACCCTAAGCTTCACTAAAAGACCCAGAATTTAGGTGAAGTTGAGGCTGCGGCCCACTGCAATTACTAATAACATGAATTAAAAGAGTGAAAAGCGTAAAACAAAACTGTACCAGTATGCTAGCCATATAAAAGGGAAAATAAGTGCATCTTAAGTCTGGACTTGAAAGTCTCCACAGAATCTGATTGTTTTATTGACGCAGTGAGACGATTCCACAGAAGGGGGGCACAATAAGAGAAAGCTCTGTGACCCGCAGACTTCTTATTCACCCTAGGGACACAAAGTAGTCCTGTACCCTGAAAACGTAAAGCCCGGGCCGGTATGTAAGGTTTAATTAGGTCAGCTAGGTAGGGAGGTGCCAGTCCATGAATAATTTTATAGGTTAGTAGCAGAACCTTAAAATCTGATCTCACTGGGACAGGAAGCCAGTAAAGAGACGCAAAAATGGGTGTAATGTGGTCGAACTTTCTGTTTCATGTCAAAAGTCTGGCTGCACCATTTTGAACCAATTGGAGAGCCCTAATGCTAGACTGCAGTAAACCAGACAATAGAACATTGCAGTAGTCCAATCTAGAAGAGATGAACGCATGGATCAGGGTCTCAGCATCAGCCATAGACAGGATGGGACGAATATTCACTATATTTCGCAGGTGGAAGAAAGCAGTCCTAGTAATATTTCTAATATGGAGGCCAAAGGACAACGAAGGATCAAAAATTACCCCAAGGTTCCTCACTTTGTCAGTGTGATGTATGACACACGAGCCTAGGCTGAGTGTTAACTGGTCAAATTGATGCCGATGTCTGGTTTTATTGACTTTTAAAAATATATATACAAGTTTTCCACTGAGGTGAATTAATGGAAAGGAGATTTGCAAAGCTTTGGCCTTACTGACACTTCTTTTTTCTTCTTCTTCTTCTTTTTTTTAATTCCAATTTTTTTTCCTTTGCAAAAATAAACAAATGTCTTTGTAGGCTTTTCACTACCTCTCATGTTGGTTAATTTATTTCACATCTACTTGTCGATGTACACTTTGTTTTTCGATCTACTTGAAGCCTAACACTGTAAGCATAAACAAAAGAAATGCATAGGAAAACGAGTGTTTGTCCAGAGGGGTTAACAAGAGCTCAGGCTCGTCCACATTGTTTCATGTTTTTATGTATATTTGTTTTGAGTTTTATTGAGCTGACCTAGATTTTTTTTTTCCTTTTTTTTAATTTTTTTTTTTTTTGCATCTCTATAAACAATTCAGGAAATTCACTGTCTAAGGGCTAATCCCATTTTTGCCTATGCAAATCTGTTATTGTGAGTGATGTGAGGAAAGGGTGAGCTGCCGTACCTTTCACGTGTTTTAGACGGACCATAGTTTACATTGCCCTTTGCTGATGTACTTCAATCTTATTCAGCAGAAATGTATGCTATTTTTTTTTTTTTACATAAGTGTGTGTGTGTGTGTATATATATATATATATATATATATATATATATATATATATATATATATATATATAGTTGGAAACACAAGTAATTTCTACCTGCCTGGCGTTTCCGCCTGACGCACCTCCACCACTGCCGGTGGGGTAACTGCAGGGTCATCAGCCGGGAGCCACCCTTCATTGATGTTTCGCTCCATTAATCCCGGAACATCTCACGGTGGTGGAGCAACGGCAGGGACGTCTCCCTGCCGCCCCCTGCAGCCACCCCTAGGACCCCTCTTTCCCCCACGAACTATCCTTCCTACGCAACCACAGCCAGAAGCTGGCTCTTTCCGCCTCCTCTGCCAGCTCCCTACATGCCCTCTTCAGCCTTATTCCAGACACTCCGATCTTCCTAAGGAGGCGCTGAATGGATGTTCCGATGAACCCCCTGCAGCCAATCTCCACGGGATAGATAACTGCGGACCATCCCGCTTCCCGACACTCCGCTACCAAGTCAGTGTATTTATCTCTCTTCCTTTCACAGGCAGCCTCCATTCCTCCCTCCCAAGGGACCGTTAGCTCCACCAAAATCACAGACTTAACATCAGCGGACCACAGCACAACATCTGGCCTCAAAGAGGTGGTAACAATCTCTGGGGGGAACTTGAGCTGCCTATCGAGATCCACCCTCAAGTTCCAGCTACATCCAGGTGTTAGCAGTGACCTTGTCCTCTGAGCAACAGGTTGGACTCCAGCCCCTTGTCTAACAAAGTTGATAAAAGTCCAAGACGTAGGAGGAAGCTCTTTAATTACCTCCGTTCTCTGAACTTCAAGGACTTCTGCCAGCTTCCGCAGAACCAGATCGTGCCGCCACCTATACCTACCCTGCGCCAGAGCTGTCTTGCAACTATACAGGATATGTTGGAGGCTTGGGTTTGGGACATTACAGAGCTGACAGCTTTCCTCCAAGCCATACCACAGACTCACATTGCTTGGGCTGGGGAGGGTATCATACGTGGCCCGAATGAGGAAGCTAAGCCTTGCTTGGGGCATCTTCCACACCTCGGACCACTTGATGGTCCTACTGACAACTCCTTCCCATGTTGTCCATTGCCCTTGCCGCGACTGGCTGAGGGCCTTGATCTTATATTTCTCCTCCTCATGCCTGACCACCTCCTCAATCACCAACCCTTTCTTCTCCTTTCTTGTAGCCTTGGACCAAAACTTGGGGGCTATACCCCACCCCAAGCCTGCTCTCCCTGACTGTATCCTACCCACCACTTCTTTATGCTCAAGCCTGCTGATGGCCTGGTTAACAGCCTCCTCAGCCTTCCACTTGCGTCCTGTTCGTACTGGCACTTTGCTGTTTTTTACGAGTGGATCGGCTGATTCTCTCAACTCCAGAACAAGCCTGGCCTTCTCTTGCCTGTAGCCTAGATCAATAGACTTCAGTGGCAGCTGCAACACAGTCTTCCCAAACAGGGCAACATCGGAGAGGCTTCGAGGTAGCCCAAGCCACTTGCGTATAAAGCTATTGGCTTTTGCATCCATCTTCATTACTACGGATGAAGTGATCTCGCACAGCTTCAGAGGCCACATCAACCGCTGGAAGAGGGTGAACTGATAACACCAGACTTTCAGCTTCCCTGGGAGGTGGCACTTATCAATCCTCTCCAGCCCATCCGTAAGCTGCTGCAAAATGACGGCAGGCATGTGAGTATCAGACAACTCCGCCGTATACAGCCTTCCCAGACTGCAGACTGGTTGGTCAACCAACAACGGGATCTTTCCTCCATCCACTGTAAAGGAGATACGGTCGTTCCTAACTCCCTTCCGGATCGACAAACTGCGGGACTTCGCTGGCTTGATCCTCATTCTCGCCCATCTGAGGAGTTCTTCAAACCTCCTTAAAACCTAACAGTACATGACGCTGTTTGCAGTAGGCTAGTTACATCATCCATGTAACTTCGCAGAGCTGGTAGCCGTTGTCCTGACCCCGTTTTTAACCCTCGCCCCATCTGCCTACTGCCAATCAGAATCACCTCAAAAGCTGCCGTGAAAATGATGGGGGAAATTGAGCATCCCATTGCGATGCCCTTCTCAAGCTGTTGCCAATTGGTGGTAATACCCTGTGTGGCATAACAAACTTGCAAAGAGTTAAAGTAATTGGATACCAGCTTCTGAATACAAGATGGAATATGAAAAAATTCCAAGGCAAAAGCAATGAGCTGATGAGGGACTGAACCATAGGCATTTTCCAGATCCAGCCAGACAACGTGCAGATCGCGCTTCTCAAGCTTGGCTGACTGAATCTGGTTCCAAATCATAGCTGAATGCTCCACACAACCTGGAAAACCAGGAATGCCTGCCTTTTGACAACTGGTGTCAATGTAGTTATTTTCTAGGAGATAACTGGTCACTCTCTTTGCGACCACTGAAAAGAAAATCTTCCCTTCCACATTCAATAGGGCAATTCCTCTAAACTGATTGATGCTACGAGAGTCCTGTTCTTTTGGGATAAAAATAGTTATTGCCCTAGCCCACTCAGTTGGAATAACTTTGGTCTTCCAGGCGACTCTCATCAACCTCCAAAGAAACGTCAGCACCGTGGGACAGCTTTTATACACCCTATAGGGCACGCCATTCAGGCCTGGGGCTGACGCAGATCTCGCCTTGTCCACCACCTGCCTGATCTCGACCCACCTTGGTGGTGTTATATCGAACTCAACTTCGGGCTCGGCAGGACGGGGCACATATCCTGGTGACCCTAGCGGAATGTTCCTCCCAGGATCGCTCAACTGACTTTTCAAGTGCTCCTCAAGCTCCTGTGCCGTAGCCTCCAGTCTTCCATTCTTTTTCTCTTCGAGGAGGCTCCTGGCAAACTTAAAAGGATCACGGAAGAACCTTGCCCTCTCACTCTCCTTCCTTCTTCTCCGCTTTCGAATCCGCTCCGCTCTCCGCAAGGTTATAAGCCTCCTTCGAATTTGACCCACAATACTTTAAGTCCCTCTTTCTCATTTTCTCCAGCTTTCCTCCAAGCCTTCCTAAGGGACCTCCTCTCCTTCACTAGATTGAATATTTCCTTCTCTCTTCTCCCTGGCTCCCTGGCCGTGTTCTTCCTCCCCACTTTTTCCCCAAACCTTGCCCTACCCACTTCATATATGATGTTACCAAAGAGGTTCAGCTTGGTGGACACATTGCCTCGCACTGACTTCAGGCTGACATACAGATCATGATCGAACCCTCTCCATGCCTCTTTGTCATTGGCTCTAGGCCACATCACTTTGGGCTGTTGAATGGGGTTCTCCCTCCTTATTCTTGTCGGGGTTTCGCTGCGGGGGATATCCTCATACTGCTCATTATGGGGAATAGGCTCCTGATATACCTGGTGCTCCTGCTGCTGGGAAAGGTACTCTTCTCCCCTCTGGCCATCTGCAACATTGGAAACAGCAACACTGTGGTGCTCAACCAGGCTCTGTCTCCTGCTTGTCTGATCTGCCGGGGCAGTGCAAGATTGCATGTGGCTTACTCCGCCACACTTCATCTTCCCCTGATGGATGCGCAGGCCCCTATAAGTTGTCACCTTGGCGCACCCGCAGCTACACTTCCTCAGGGTCCTTTGCTCGTTAGTAATTATCATTCCAGTTCGTACCATGTTGTCCGTCCAGTTTGGTCCATCTTCCATCCCGCCTCTCGGTGGACCTTCGGGCTGTCTTTCTTTTCTCGTATATATATATATATATATACACATACATACACACACACAAAAGAAGTAATATAGTATATGCCTAAAATAGTAGACAATAGTATATGCCTTTGTGATGACAAAAAGAAATAAATGTCTGAGTTTGTGACTGTATGCTGGAATGTTGGTAAGATGATTTAAACAGCAGGATTTAAACTGACGGATAAGCTCGCTCCATGCTTCATCTGAGCAAGATTGTACGAGCATGTGAAGTGGTCAGAAAATCCGTACAGCTATATAAACAGATTCGGGGTTGTATAATGTGAGCATGTTGTCACTGGCAAGTCGAGATGGGAATTGATGAGATTTTATCTGTATCCGTACTGTTATGGATTCTGATTATCTTTGCCATTTTTGATCAATTCCTGTTCAGTTTACTGGGTGGAGGAAAAAAATGTAGATCTGCGCAGGTTTATCAGCATCAATGCAGCCATTTTCCTTGTTGACAGAGTTTTGTATCATGATGTTGTGACACTCAGTGTTGTATAGTAACAAAGTAAAAATACTTAACTACTGTACTAAAGTACGTTTTGGGAGACTTTGTACTTTACTTGAGTTTTTTTAATTCAGCTTACTTTCGCTTTTACTTCACTACATTTCCGACCTTAATTGCATGCTTCTACTCCGATACATACAAGAACCATCATTTCAGTCTTTTCAGTAGGAAGTAAGAAGTTTCTAGACATCCAACTTCTCACTGCTGCAAGGCAATCTTCTAAGGATTTTATGTGAACGAGATTACCAGCAGATATCGGCATATATAACTGAGTATCAGCTGCATAGCAGTGAAAGGTAATCCCAAAACGCCGCAATATGTGCCTAAGGGGTGCTATATAAAGGGAGAAAACAGGGGGCCTAAGACAGACCCCTGAGGAACCCCAAATTTCATGTCACTAAGGTTTGAGGTAGTGTTACTGTACAAAACACAGTGAGAATGACTGGTCAAGTATGACGTCAGCCATGCAAGGGCACTCCTAGTAATCCCAAAATGATTTTCCAGCCCATCAAGTAGAATATGATGATCCACTGTAGCAAATACAGCACGGAGATCTAACAGCAGCAGAACCATAGAGGTGTCCGCGTCCATTGTAAGCAGAAGATTATTCACCATTTTAGTGAGAGCCGTCTCTGTGGAATGACATTTTTTTCTTAAAGCAGACTGCAGTGGCTCAAAGAGATTATTCTCAGTAAGATAGTCTACGAGCTGTCATGACACCACTTTTTCCAGAATTTTAGAGCAAAATGATATCGGACGATAGTTTTTCAATACACTAGGGTCAAGATTAGGTTTCTTAAGTAATGGTTTAATCACTGCAGATTTGAAACGTTTAGGAACAGATCCAGTAGTTAAAGAAAGATTAATCATTTCCAGCACAATCGGCCCAAGAGTGGGCCACAGGTCCTTAAACAGTTTTGTTGGTATAGGATCAAATAAACAGGTTATGCTTTTTATTGACGTTACGAGTTTCATCAGCATGTCTAGAGAGACACTATCAAATTCTGTAAATCTAGGTAATACCTCAGTAGTGTCTTAGTAGTTTATGTCTAGTATTAGTTTTATGTCTCTTTTTTTCAGGACAACCTGTGCTTTCAGAATATATATGTTTTTGTTGTGTTTTATAAGTGTAATAAAGGTTTACAATCAAAAATAGGCAAGGAAAAAATAAAGCAAAAAATAATTTCTTTGGCATATCATATGAGACTGCTCTGCCCTACGATTGGATTTTGGAAAACCATGTGACAGTGAACCAATTCCAATTGGACACTCACATTGCGCACATCATCACACAGCTTCTATGAGGAGTACAAAGATGGCCGATGGCTGGCTCGAACGTCCGCGGAGTTAACTTTTCAGCAAAAAAAAGTAAGTTTCTATCTCATATCATTCAGAAGTTATTTATAATTTAGTAAAGCTTGGTCGTAGCCATCGTATATGATGACGTCGACCCCAGAGGTTTAACCAGGAACTCAAGAAAGGACTCCAGATTCCAGCCTCCCAGCATACTGCCTCATGGTCATCTCAACTACTTTGGATAGAACTCAGTCATAACAACCTGCCTTCTGTATCCTCTGTTTTTTCCCATTTTCATGTTGTTTATGATCATCAACTTTCTCTGTTTCCATCCACAGTTCATAACTCTTCTGTTCCTTCAGCCCTAGGACTCATTCTCCGATGCAGATGAATCTGGGAGCTGGCAAGAAGGACCCTGCTATGGTCTTCAAACGGCCTATAAGACTGCTGCTGATCGGAAAAGGTCCACTGCAACTCCATACAAGCCTAGTCAGAAAGTCTGGCTCTTGACCTGTCACTTCCCATTGAAAGGACTGCCCAGAGAACTAGCTCCCAGGTTCGTTTGTCCATTCCCTTTTTTCAAAGTCATTAATCTAGTGTCTGTTCGCCTCTGTCTCCCAAGATCTATGGCAATCCACCCCACCTTTCATGTCAGCCATGTGAAGCCTGTCCAGTCCTACCCATTGTGCCCTCTGGCCATTTCCCCCAGCTCCGTCCGGATTGTGTGGCCCTGTGTTTACTGTGCGGCAGCTTCTGGACTCTCGGCGCCGTGGTTGTGGGATCCAGTATCTCGTGGACTGGGAGGGCTATGGCCCTGAGGAGCGGTCGTGGATTCATGGATTCCCTCCCGTGAGTTCCATGCTGCTCATCCTGGTTCCCCTGGGCCCTCCGGAGACAGCCGTGGGGGGTTACTGTCAGGGCTTGTCCAACCAGCCTGATAAATTTCTGTTTTATGACAAAACTGTTTTGTTTAAAACCACTGACAACCTATGTTCAACTGTTTTTCAACTTACTAAAATGTGTACGTTAAAAAAAATCTTAAGTTGAAGATATCTAACCCCATTAAACATTTAGAGTGGAGCAATGAAATCTCATCTTTCACAGTTGCCTCAATTTGAGAAATACTTTTTTGAAAAATGTGTTCAAAAAGCAGTGGTGTCAAAAGTACACACATTTGTTACTTAAGTAGAAGTATAGATACTGCAGTTTAAAAACACTGGTAAAAGTTGAAGTATCAACTTGACCTCTTTACTCAAGTAAAAGTGAAAAAGTATGTGCTCCAAAACCTACTTAAAGTATAAAAGTATAAAGTAACCTTTAAAAAAAAAAAAAAAAAAAAAAAAAGTAGATGCCACTATATGAATTGAAAGCTTAATTTAAAAACTGATTTGTTCTACATGTGGCCCAAGACCCAAAACCCAAAATTACCCCCCAACACCACCTGCACGAAAATGTTTCAATTCTAGAAGCTCTGAAATGCAATCTGGGACTATTCCAGACGATAAACTGGAGTGAGTGCACCATCCATTTAGTGAGAAAAAAAAAACAACTTTCCTTATTCAAATTCATTCCAGTAGTATTCTGCTCTTACTGGGATGCAGCAGTTTTCTAGTTTGGCAGATAGTTCTGGAGGAAATCACTGAAGAAATTAACACACTGAAAATATGGTTTGACCGAAACAAACTGTCATTAAACAAATAAAACAGGGATGAAATGGAGGTGTAAGAGTCACTAGGTGTTCACAGGAAACAATTATTTATTTCTGTATGTATGTATGTATGTATGTATTTATTTATGTATGTTCGTTGTTAGTTGCTTTTATATTTTATTTTCTGTTGTGTTTCCATTCAGGTTCTTTTTGTCTCTTTCTCTGAAATTGTATATAATAATCATTAGATTATTAATATATAAACAAAAATAAATTTAAGAAATATTACAATTTGAAAACAAATGCACACAAACGTGAAGACAGCTGGAACTGCTTCATGCTAACTTTTAACATTGAAAATGCCATAGACATGCTAACGCGTTAGCGTCACTCCCGTTTTAAAGTTATAAAATACATCTATCAACTGTTTCAGAAGACCATAACAGGTCGGTTTAACATAGAAAAGGTAAATAATACTCACAGAAGTATGCTCTTTAGGGTTTTAGCGGGGGAAAATTAAGCGAAAGAAAGAAAGAATAAATGAAACAATAGGTCGAAGCATTGCTTCAATCTGCGAACCACTGCTTCAATTGGTTCAAAATCCATTCCTTTACCTTCATTGATCCATGTTTCTGATATAGCAATTATGTTAAATATTTTTTTAAATTGACTTAAATATTCTTTAATGTTGTTAAAGTTTGCATACAGACTTCTGCTGTTGAAATGGACTATTGATAATTTGTTATCCGTTTTAATGATCCGATTAAACTGTTCATCTGTATAATAGCAACAACTGTCATTGATATTTGAGAAGAAATTATTGTCCGGGTCTATATCGTGCTCCAGGTCCAGTACATTGTGGTCTGTGTATTTAAATGTTCTCAGTTCTAGTTTTCCATGATCAGCAATCCTGTGAGTTATATCCTTCTTGTCTCCAGATGTAGATGATGTAGTAGATTAATAGGTTCCTCTGGTCTGTGTCATGGTGTTGTGATGTGTTTGTGTCCTCATACCTTATTGATCATATTTGTCCAGTTCCTTGATGTTCCTGATTACCATAACCTTCGCTTGTTCTGATGTTAACGTTCAGTTTGAATGTTTTGCAGTTGGATGTCCATGTCTGTTGAATTTTTCCATGCTTTTTTAAGAGACGAGCTTTCCTGGCGATGTCTGCGTTTCTTTTGGTCAGATGTTCATTGATGAATACGTTTGTTCCTTTAAGTTTGCGTCCCTGTTTTAACAATGCCATTTTATGTTTTCTGTTGACAAACCTCATTATAACTGCTTGCTTGTCTCCATCCTCTCTCCTGGGCACGCTTCAATGTTATTACAGTCCGTTTGAATACCTTTAGATTGCAGGAAGTCAGCCACCTGTTGTTCCACTGAGCTGGCCTCCTGCTCGCTGGCCTCCCCTCCGCTGTCTTCTGACACCGCCCGTGCGTAGGATCGAAGTTTAATATGAATTCCTGTAATAATAGCGTCGTTCATCCTTGTGTACTGTTCCAACTCCGCAACACGGTTCTCCAGGTGCACCAGACGCCGGTCTTTCTCGGCATTCTGGATCCGGAGAGCCTTCACTTCTTCCACCAGCTCCATAATGGATTTCTGCTGCATTTTAACAACAGAGATTTCCTCAGACAAAAAGTCCAGGGACTTCTTGATATCGTCTCCCTCCTCTGCCGTCAGTGCCTTCTTCGGACCCATGGTCAGATAAATCCGCGCTGGCACCTCGATAAAGCCTCGCCGGTGGTACTGCGCTGATGCCTCGGGCTTCAGGTGGAGCCGCGGTGTCAGCGCACATCCACCGGCGCTGAAGCCAAGAGTAACGAGGCTGTTTGTTTTAAAAATGTAAGGAATAGAAAGTACAGATACTTGTGTGAAAATGTAATGAGTAGAAGTCAGAAGTAGGCAGAAAAATAAGTAATGGAGTAAAGTATAGATACCTAAAAAGTGTACTTAAGTACAGTAACGAAGTATTTGTACTTCGTTACTTGACACCTCTGTCAAAAAGTGAGAGTGAAAACAGCAGTTGTACCGGGAGTTAAAAGTCAAGCGTGTATGCTGAAAGTAGCAATGACATTATATAACCTCTTTTGGACCCATATGTGCCTCACTGAAGCAAAAGTACCATTATCTACAACCCCAAATCAGGAAAAGTTGGTACAGTGTGGAAAATATGAATTAAACAAACAACCAACCAAATAAACAAAAGATTTTCATATTTGTCTTTTATTTCAACCCAGACAGTCATGATTACCATCACCTGCTTGAAATAACATTGTTACTTATTTATTTTAGCAATTTATTTATATCTCTGTCAAAGCAAATGGAAGAATCACTGCAGGGTTTTTTTTTTGGGGGGGGGGGGGGGGGCATTTTTCTTGAATTCCCAATTTCTTCTGATGTGGAGTTGTAATATCCGGGTTAAGCTCTTCCTAGTGCTTTCTTGCTGACGGTATGATGGTGATTATTGGATAGTAAACAGTGAAGTAAGATGATGACTTTATGTCTTTCATACTAGGTCCCTTTGAAAGATTCTTGGCTACCACTGGAATGACTTTGTGTGAAATAAACAGTTCGTTTGGGAGACTAAGGTGAAGTGTATCACTTGTGTTGTGAGGGAATGTCAACGTGGGTGCATTTTTCTGGGCATGATGCATCATGCCATGCCTCAGAGTTGACAACCCAAGTGGCTGGAGAAAGCCAAGTGGATACCTAAGTTGTCCCTGGCTGTGGCAGATGAATGGTTACTTTCAAGATGTGGGGATGGACCAGTTGAATGCCTGGGTGGTTGCCACTCAGGATCCAGTGGTGATGGATGCAGCAGTCGACAACTTGTGACACCAGCGAATGGTAAGAGACCTGATTTGAGCGGTTTACAGCATAAAACAGAATTGAGTATGTCCAAAGTCACTTAATTGTGAAATGACTCAAAATTATGTTACCAAGCAATAAATGCATTAATTTTAGGTTGAAAAGTGGAGTGCTTCCTCTTATGAACAATCAAAAACAAGAAAATCTATGTTGAAAACACACACCGCAAAGTAAAACAAAAGTCAGTGCACAAATGTGTACCTTTTATCACTTCAATTGTCTGTTTACAGCAAGGTTTGTTTATTCTGATTTAGTTGTTGTTTTTTTTATTTTAGACAAGTAAAGGGATGGAGAGAATGTGTCCACAGACAGCAGGAGAAGAGGAAAACTAGAAGGGTGGAAGTGAGATTCGGGACTGTGAATGTTGACAGTATGACTGGTAAAGGGAGAGACCTGGCTGATGAAATGGAGAGGAGAAAGACAGACATATTGTGTGTGTAAGAGATCAAGTGGAAGGGAAGTAAGAGCAGGAGCATACATGGTGGGTTCTATTGTATCATGGTGTGGAAGAGAAATGGTGTTGGGGACATTTTAAAGGAAGAGTACTTTAAGAGTGTATTGGAGGTTAAGTGAATGTCTGACTGGGTGATGAGTGTGAAATTGGAAACAGAAAGGGTGATGAATATCATCAGTGCGTATGCCCCACGGGTAGGTTGCGAGATGAAGGAGAAAGAAGATTTCTGGAGTGAGTTAGATGAGGTGGTGGAGAGTGTGCCCAAGTACAAAAGAGTACTGATAGAAGCGGACTTCAATGAGCATGTTGGCAAAGGGAACAGAGGTGATGAGGAAGTAATGGGTAGATATGGTATCAAAGACAGGAATGTGGAAGGACAGATGGTAGTTGATTTTGCAAAAAGGATGGAAATGGTTGTGGTGAATACCCACTTTAACGGTAGCGGTAAATAATTTTCACACACATTTATTCAAAACACACAGCAAACTACAATAAACAACTGTTTTGACACTTTATAAAGGTAATTTGATGTGTGAAAGACTGTATTGTACAACGAAATTTCAAACAATAAACACAAATGCACATTTTGAACAATATATACAAAATGGTCTATGCCCTTTTGTTTGTCTTGATATCAAAGCAATTTCTGTCTGCTATTACACAAAGGTCACATCACAAAGATATACTTCTATAAAGTTGACTGTGTGTTTGTTCTCTCCTGCTCTGAAAGCAGCTTTCACACTTTGAGGCCCATTTACACTCTGAGGAGCTGCCCCTCCCCCTCACTCCATTGATATGGTTAACAGTGCTTTATGCCAGAGTGAGAGAGCTTGCCACAGGCTTATCCAATAACATTCACAAGCAAACTAATGGAGCAATCCTGATACCCACACACTCTTTGATTGAGCATGGGAGATTGCGTGAGAGGCCCTCTGTCTGCTCACTTTCAGTGATCGCTGTGCATAATGGTGCAGGGTGCAATGGAGCCAATAGCCAGGGGGCTATTCAAATGGGCCAACTAGTAACACATCACTCCTAAAAACAATCTTTGGTTTATCACGTGAGGTAAATCTGCCTTACGATTGGATTTTGGAAAACCATGTGACGGTGAACCAATTCCGATTAGACACTCACATTGCTCACATCATCACACAGCTTCTATGAGGAGTACAAAGATGGTGGATGGCTGGCTCAAACGTCTGCGGAGTTACCTTTTCAGCAAAAAGAAAAGTTTCTATCTCATATCATTAAAAATTATCTATAATTTAGTAAAACTTGGTCTCAACTGTCGTATACGACAACGTCGGCCCCAGAGGATTAAGAAATGGAAGGAGCACAAGGTAACATATAAGAGTGGAGGAAGGTGCGCATGGGTGGACTACATTCTTTGTAGAAGATACATGTTAAAAGAAAATGGAGACTGTAAGGTGGTGGCAGGAGAGAGTGTAGCCAGACAGCATAGGATGGTGGTTTGCAGGATATCTTTAAAGGTGAAGAAGAAGAGAGTGAGAGCTCAACAAAGGATCAAATGGTGGAAGCTGAAGGAGGAAGACTGTTGTGTGAAATTCACTAAGCAGGTGAGAGAGCCAGTGGATGGAGGGGAAGCAATTTTGGACAACTGGAAAAGTACTGCAGATGTGGTGAGGGAGACAGAAAGTAAGGTACTAGGTGTGACATCTAGACAGTGGAAGGAACACAAGGAGACTTGGTGGTGGAATGAAGATGTCCAGGAAAGCATAAGGAGAAACAGGTTTGTGAAAAGGTTTTGGGATAGACGGAGAGACGAAGAAAGTAGACAAGTGTACAAGGAGATGCAACGTAAGGCAAAAAGAGAAGTGGCAAAAGCTAAGAAAAAGACATATTGCGAGCTGTACATCCATCCATCCATCCATTTTCTTCCGCTTTATCCGGAGTCGGGTCGCGGGGGCAGCAGCTCAAGCAAAGCTGCCCAGACCTCCCAATCCACACACACCTCCCCCAGCTCCTGCGGGGGAACCCCAAGGCATTCCCAAGCCAGCCGAAAGATATAATCCTTCCAGCGTGTCCTGGGTCTTCACTGGGGCCTCCTCCCAAAGGGACGTGCCTGGAACACCTCTCCAGCGAGGCGTCCAGGGGGCATCCGGAAAAGATGCCCGAGCCACCTCAACTGACTCCTTTCAACGTGGAGGAGCAGCGGCTCGACTCCGAGCTCCTCCCGAGTGACCGAGCTCCTCACCCTATCTCTAAGGGAGCGCCCAGCCACGCTGCAGAGGAAACTCATCTCGGCCGCTTGTACCTGCGATCTCGTTCTTTCAGTCATGAGCCAAATCTCATGACCATAGGTGAGGATCGGAACGTAGATCGATCGGTAAATCGAGAGCTTTGCCCCCCTACTCAGCTCTCTCTTCACCATGATGGCCCGACACAGCGACCGCATCACTGCAGATGCTGCACCGATCCGTCTATCGATCCCACGCTCCATCCCTCCCTCACTCGTGAACAAGACCCCGAGATACTTAAACTACTTCACTTGAGGCAAGGACACTCCACCGACCTGAAGAGGGCAAAGCACCTTTTTCCGGTCGAGAACCATGGCCTCGGATTTGGAGATGCTGATTTTCATCCCGGACGCCTCACACTCGGCTGCAAACCGCCCCAGTGCACGCTGAAGGTCCTGATTTGACAAAGCCAACAGAACCACATTGTCCGCAAACAGCAGAGACGAGATTCTGTGGTTCCCAAACCAGACCCTCTCTACACCCTGGCTGCGCCTAGAAATTCTGTCCATGAAAATAATGAACAGAACCGGTGACAAAGGGCAGCCCTGGTGGAGGCCAACGTGCACTGGAAACAGGTTTGACTTACTACCGGCAATGCGAACCAAGCTCCTGCTGCGGTCGTACAGGGACCGGATAGCCCTTAGCAAAGGACCCCGGATCCCATACTCCCGGAGCACTCCCCACAGGGTGCCCCGAGGGACACGGTCGAACGCCTTCTCCAGATCCACAAAACACATGTGGACTGGTTGGGCGAACTCCCATGAACCCTCAAGCACCCGATGGAACGTGTAGAGCTGGTCCAGTGTGTTGCGACCAGGACGAAAACCACACTCCTCCTCCTGAATCCGAGGTTTGACCATCGGTCGAATTCTCCTCTCCAGTACTCTGGAATAGACCTTACCGGGGAGGCTGAGGAGTGTGATCCCCCTATAGTTGGAACACACCCTCCGGTCCCCCTTCTTAGACAGAGGGACCACTACCCCAGTCTGCCAATCCAGAGGCACTGTCCCCGATCGCCACGCAATGTTGCAGAGGCGTGTCAGCCAAGACAGTCCCACAACATCCAGAGACTTAAGGTACTCAGGACGGACTTCATCCACCCCAGGAGCCTTGCCACCGAGGAGCTTTCTAACCACCTCGGTGACTTCTGCCTGGGTAATGGATGAGTCCGCCTCTGGGTCCCCAGTCTCTGCTTCCTCTTCGGAAGACGTGACGATGGGATTGAGGAGATCCTCGAAGTACTCCTTCCACCGCCCAACAACATCCCCAGTCAGGGTCAACAGCTCCCCACCTGCACCGTAAACAGTGCTGGGGGAGAGCTGCTTCCGCCTCCTGAGGCGTCGGACGGTTTGCCAGAATCTCTTCGAGGCCGACCGATAGTCCTCCTCCATAGCCTCCCCGAACTCCTCCCAGACCCGAGTTTTTGCCTCTGCGACCGCACAGGCTGCGGCTCGCTTGGCCTGCCAGTACCTGTCAGCTGCCTCTGGGGTCCCACCTACCAACAAAGATAAGTAGGACTCCTTCTTCAGCTTGATGGCATCCCTTACGTCCAGTGTCCACCACCGGGTTTGGGGATTGCCACAGCGACAGGCACCAGAGACCTTGCGACCACAGCTATGAACTGCCGCATCAACAATGGAGGTGGAGAACATGGTCCACTCGGACTCCATGTCTCCAACCTCCCCCGGGATCTGGGAGAAGCTCTCCCGGAGGTGGGAGTTGAAGACCTCCCTGACAGAGGGTTCCGGCAGTCATTCCCAACAGACCCTCACGATACGTTTGGGCCTGCCAGGTCTGACCGGCTTCCTCCCCTCCCAGCGTATCCAACTCACGACCAGGTGGTGATCGGTCGACAGCTCTGCCCCTCTTATTACTCGAGTGTCCAAGACACGTGGCCGAAGGTCAGATGATATGACTACAAAGTCGATCATCGACCTCCGGCTCAGGGTGTCCTGGTGCCACGTGCACTTATGGACACCCTTGTGCTCGAACATGGTGTTCGTGATGGACAAACTGTGACTAGCACAGAAGTCCAACAACTGAACACCACTCGGGTTCAGATCGGGGAGGCCGTGCTTCCCGATCACCCCCTCCAGGTCTCACTGTCGCCGCCCACGTGGGCGTTGAAATCCCCCAGGAGAACAATGGAGTCCCCAGTTGGAGCGCTATCTAGTACCCCTCCCAGGGACTCCAGGAAGGTTGGGTACTCTGCACAGCTGCTCGGCCCATAGGCCGAGACAACAGTGAGAGACCTGTCCCCGACCCGAAGGCGTAGGGACACGACCCTCTCGTTCACCGGAGTGAACTGCAACACATGGCGACTGAGCTGGGGAGCAATAAGCAATGCAACCCCAGCTCTCCGCCTCTCCCAGTGGGCAACGCCAGAAAAATGAAGCGTCCAGCCCCTCTCCAGGAGTTGGGTACCAGAGCCCATGCTGTGCGTGGAGGTGAGCCCGACTATCTCTAGTCGGTATCTCTCAACCTCCTGCACAAGCTCAGGCTCCTTGCCCCCCAGCGAGGTGACATTCCACATCCCAACAGCCAGGGGCTGTGAGCATGGACCGGGCCGCTGGGCCACCCGCCCTCGACTGCTACCCAATCCTCTCTGCACCCGACCCCCATGGCCCCCTCTGCAGGTGGTGAACCCACAGGAGGGTGGGCCCACGTTGCTCCTTCTGGCTGAGCCCGGCCGGGCCCCATGGGCTAAGGCCCGACCACCAGGCACTCGCGCGCGAGCCCCAACCCCAGGCCTGGCTCCAGGGTGGGACCCCGACTCCGCCATACCGGGCGACGTCTCGGTCCTTGATCTTTCACTGGTCATGGAGGTTCTGAGCTCCATGAAAAGGAAAGAGAAAAGGACTTGTACCAATTGGCCAGACAAAAGGACAGAGCTGGAAAGGATGTGCAGCAAGTTAGGGTGGTAAAAGATGCAGATGGTAAAGTGCTCACAAGTGAAAAGAGTATGTTGAGAAGCTGGAGGGAATATTTTGAGGAGCTGATGAATGAAGAAAATGAGAGAGAGAAAAAGGCTGGACAATGTGGTGAGAGTAAATCAGGAATACAAGAGAGTAGTAAGGATGAAGTGAGGGCAGCTATGAAGAGGATGAAGAGTTGAAAGGCAGTTGGTCCAGATGACATTCCAGTGGAGGCATGGAAATGTCTGGGAGAGATGGCAGTGGAGTTTCTAACCTGATTGTTTAAGAAACTCTTGGAAAGTGAAAGGATGCTTGAGAAGTGGAGATGCAGTGTGATGGTTCCTATTTTTAAGAACAAGGGTGATGTGCAGAGCTGCAGTAACTACAGAGGCACAATGTTGATCAGTCACAGCATGAAGTTATGGGAAAGAGTAGTAGAAGGTAAGATCTGTGAGCAGCAATATGGTTTCATGCTGAGAAAGAGCACAACGGATGCAATGTTTGCTCTCAAAATGCTATTTGGGAAGTATAGATAAGGTCAGAAAGAGTCACAATGAGTGTTTGTGGATTCACAGAACGCTTATGACAGAGTGCCAAGAGAAGAGTTGTGGTATTGTATGAGGAAGTATGGAGTGGCAGAGAAATATGTTAGGGTAGTACACGACATGTACAAGGATAGCGTGACAGTGGTGAGATGCACAGTAGGAATGACATACTCATTTAAGGTGGAGGTAGGATTACACCAAGGATCAGGTCTGAGTCCCTTCTTGTTTGCAATGGTGATGAACAGGTTGACAGATGACTTCAGACAGGAGTCTCCATGGACTATGATGTTTACAGATGACATTGTGATCTGTAGTGAGAGTAGAGAACAGATTGAGTCAAGCCTGGAGATGTGGAGATATGCTCTGAAGAGAAGGGGAATGAAAGTCAGTAGGAGCAAGACTGAGTAAAGGTGTGTGAATGAGAGGGAGCCCAGTGGAATAGTTACAAGGAGTAGAGGTGGTGAATGATATTGTATGACTTACAGATAGTGGTGCTGACAAAAAGACAGGAGGCAGAGCTGGAGGTGGCAGAGCTGAAGCTGTTGCGATTCTCTTTGGGAGTGACAAGAATGGACAGGATTAGGAATGAATACATCAGACGGACAGCTCAGGTGGGACGGTTTGGAGACAAAATCTGCTTCTCAGGCATTTGGACGGCAGCGGGTGTCATGCCCGGCTTTTATTTGTTGATTTCTCTTCAGCTTTTAATACAATTCAACCCTGTATTTTAACCCAAAGGCTTTTAGAACATTTTAAATTAAGTAATAATCTCGTGGGTTGGATTTTAGACTTTTTAACAAACAGAACACAGAAAGTTAGAGTGAACGAGATTTTATCAAACACAGTGTGTTCTTCTACTGGCTCGCCACAAGGGTGTGTGCTCTCACCTCTGTTATTTATTCTCTATACCAGTATGTGTCAGAGCACTTTTAAAAACAGGTTCATTTTAAAATACGCGGATGATACAGTGATTGTCAGTCTGCTGCGGGATAACGAGAGTAGCCACGGTCCTGTAGTTGACCATTTTGTTAAATGGTGTGAGGACTCATATCTTCAGATTAATATATCTAAAACTAAAGATATGGTCATTGATTTTAGGAAGAATGGTAGCACACCTGGCAACACAACAATGAATGGTCAACCAGTTGGAATTGTGAAAACTTATAAATACCTTGGGACTATTATTGATGACTCGCTGAAGTTTGAGGCAAACTGTGAGGCGGTGTGTAGGAAGGGACATCAGCGCTTGTTCTGTCTCAGGAAACTGTCATATTTTCACATTGGCCGAACCATGTTAACACTATTTTATCGTGCTTTTATTGAATCTGTTTTAGCTTTTTCTTTGGTGGCATGGTTTGGCAGTTTGACATTGAAGGATAGGAACAGACTGAGTCAGATCATTAAATGGTCCAGTCGGTTGATTGGTGAATCGCAGCTGAGTTTAGAGTCCCTGTACACTAAACAATTACAGCGGATAACCAACTGCATTATAGTTGATGACTCCCACCCCCTGGCTAATGAATTTCAGCTTCTACCTTCTGGCCGTAGGTTTAGAGTCCCAAGGTGTAGAACAAAACGCTACAGGAGTAGTTTTGTCCCAGCAGCAATTGTGCAACTGAACAAATCTTAGTAGGTTTGCATATGCTTATATTTAGATATTTATATACTTATTTATTAATTTGCCCTTTGCACACTAGTTTTAAGATGACCATCTTTTTAGTGGTTTTAAGGTTGTGAGTCCTTGGTGGTGTTTGTTAACTTGTTTTGTGTATGTTCTTTGTTAGTATTTTTAGTGTTTTTTATTGTTGTTGTTGTGTTGACTAACATGGACGCCTTTTTTCTGTTTTCTGTTTGCTGCAAGCCAAATCTACCTACGGGTACAAATAAAGTTACCTGAACCTGAACCTAAAAGTCAGAGAGGCAACATTGAGATGGTTTTGACATGTGCAGAGGAGGGACACATGATATATAAGGAGAAGGATGCTGAGGATGGAACCACAAGGCAGGAGGAGAAGAGGGAGGCCAAAGAAGAAATTTATGGATGTCCTGAGGGAGGACATGCAGGTGGTTGGCATGACAGAGGAAGATACAGAGGACAGGGTGAGATGGAAACAACTGATCCGCTGTGGTGACCCCTAACGGGAACAGCCAAATGAAGGAGAAGAAAGGGATGGATACCACAACATTTCCAAGTTGCTGAATATCTCTTTGAAGTTCGTAAATATCTTTCAGTCTTAGAATACGAGGTCTGTTAGAAAAGTATCCGACCTTTTTATTTTTTTCAAAAACATGATGGATTTGAATCACGTGTGCTTGCATGAGCCAACCTTGAACCTTCGTGCGCATGCGTGAATTTTTTCATGCCTGTCAGTTGTGTCATTTGCTTGTAAGCAGCCTTTGTGTGAGGATGGGTGGAGTCTCTCGTCGTTTTTTCTTTGCAAGGAAATGGCGGAACAACTGGAGCAGCGCGACTGCATCAAATTTTGCCAGAAATTGGGCGACAGCCAGGTGGAAACCATTCGGATTATTCAGATGGCTTGCGGTGACGATCCTATGGGCATCATACAGATTGAGAAGGAGCGGTACAACTGGTTTAAAGACAGCCGCACAGTGGTGGAGAGCGAGCCACGCTGCGGGCGGCCATCAACATGCTGAAATGACCAGATCATTCCAAAGTGAATGCTGTGATGATGTGGGACCATCGTGTCACTATCCGAGAAATTGTGGAAGAGGTGGACATCAGCACTTTTTCGGCACATTCCACTGTGACAGAAGATTTTGCCATGAAAAGAGTTGCAGTGAAATTCATGCCGATGGCTTTGGCATGAGGCTGATGGCACAGCAAAAGTGCCACCGTGTTGAATCCTCACAGGACATGTTGTGACATGCCCACCTCGTACACAATTTCTCGGATAGTCACATGACTGAAAAGTCACCGAAAGCCATCTGAATCTTCCGAATGGTGGAAGAGCTGGGCATGTTACAACATGTCCTGTGAGACTTCAACACGGAGGCGCTTTTGTTCCACCATCAGCTTCGTGCCGATGAATTTCGCTGCAACTCTTTTCATGATGTGATTCAAATCCATCAGGTTTTTGAAAAAAATAAAAAGGTCGGATACTTTTCTAACAGATCTCGTAGAATAGAACCAGCATGGCACTGTATACTAATTTTATTTAGAACAGGGTCACTTTGACAACACAGTGACTGTATGCAAAACTGACTTGTGAGGTAAAAGTCCAAGAGCTTCATGTCTACTTTGGAGGACTTAAATGCTTCTGTGGATGTAATTGGAGAAACCTGGCTTTGGCAAAGGTTTTGTCTTGCTCCACCAGTTACAGCTTAATGGTGCCATAGAGAACAATTAGCTGTAAATTGTTCATCTGTATTAAAAATGATCCTCATATTTAGTTTGTCCAAATACGAGGTCTGTCCAAAAAGTATCACACCTTTTTATTTTTTTCAAAAACCATATGGATTTGAATCGTGTGCTTGCATGAGCCAACCTTGAACCTTCATGCGCATGCGTGAGTTTTTTCACACCCGTCGGTTGCATCATTCACCTGTGAGCATGCTTTGTGTGAGCACTGGTCCTCCCCCCTCATTGGATTTTCATTGCGAGGAAAATGTCTGAACGATTTGGAGCTTTGCTGCATCAAATTTTTCCAGAAACTATGAGAGACAGCCAGGTGGAAACCATTCGGAAGATTCAGACGGCTTTTGGTGATGATCCTATGGGCATCACACAGATTAAGGAGTGTTACAACCGGTTTAAAGACGGCGCACAATGGCGGAGGGTGCGCTGCGCTCCGAGCGGCCATCGACAGGCTGAAACAACCAGATCATTTCCAAAGTGAACGCTGTGTTGATCCGGGATGTCGTCTGACTACCAGAGAAATTGCAGAAGAGGTGGACATCAACACTTTTTCGGCACATTCCACTGTTACAGGAGATTTTGTAATGAAAGACGTGTGAAAGTTGGAAGTCTCACAGGACATGTTGTGACATGTCCAGCTCATACACAATTCCTCGGATACTCACTCGACTGAAAAGCCACCGAAAGCTGCCTGAATCTTCCGAATGGTTTCCACCTGGCTGTCTCTCACAGTTTCTGGAAAAATTTGATTCAGTGCTGCTCTAATCGTTCAGACATTTTCTGCACAATGAAAATCCAATGAGGGGGGAGGACCAGTGCTCACTCAAAGCCTGCTCACAGGTGAATGACGCAACCGACAGGCGTGAAAAAAATCACGCATGCGCACGAAGGTTCAAGGTTGGCTCATGCAAGCACACGTGATTCAAATCCATAAGGTTTTAGAAAAAAATAAAAAGGTCTGATACTTTTTGGACAGACCTCGTACCTTTGGTTTTTGGAAATTGAGGGACTGTGTATATAAATGGCTGTAGTTCTTAAATAGTTAATGTGATATTTTTGCAAAACCCCTTGAATTAAGAAGAGGAGGTTCTGTGGAATAGGAATTGGACTGCCAATATAGAGAGAGGAGTTCAATCCAGGGTCTGTGTTTCACACTAGGTGTCATGCCTTTGGACAAGATAATTTGTCTACATTTTCCCAATCTATCCAGTTGTAAATGGATACCAGCCCTGGCTGGGAAAGTAACCACAGATGCACTTGCGTGCTGTCAAGGGGAAGTCACAGAGTCTCATCCACTCCATGCCACCATATCAGACAGCATTTTGTGACAGCATCACAAAATGTGATTTAATATATTAGTTTGTGATGCTCTCACAAACTAATTTTGTGATGGTATCAGAAAATAATAGATCATGAAGGGGGAGGTTTCAGACCTGAAATGAGGAGTTTGAGTTACATTTATGGTTAGGGTTAGACAACCCCATCACAAAAATCTACTACATTACGTGACAGTATCATGATCTAATAGTGTGAGACTGGGCTGCTTTGCACTATGGTATCTAGGGATGAACAGCAACCTTAGGACCTTATAGAGGACTGTATGTCTATTTCTTTAATTAAAGCTGAGTATACACTCCATGTACATCCTGATTGTGTTATTTCAACTGCATTACTGTGGTGCACAGAGGCTAAATTTGCTGGAAAATTGCATGAAAGCCCTTGCTCTTGTTCATTCGGCTGCTCCCAGTTTTGTTCTGGGTCGCCACAGCGGATACAGCCAGATCCGCATTGGTAATTGGCACAGGTTTTACGCCGGATGCCCTTCCTGCCACAACTCTAGTTTTCCCTGGAGAAACACACACAGCCGCTGGTGTTCAAAAGAGGTCTCTCATCCTAGTACTAACCAGATCCTGCTCTGCTTAGCTTCTGAGATCTGATGGGATCAGGCTTACACAAAGCACAAAGCTACTTTTTTCAAAAGGTGAAACTTAGTTTCACCATGTGTAAAAGAAGAGGAGAGTGGTTTTCATATGATTTTCTAGTAAAGTCATCTAAATGAGGATGAGTATGTGCTGTTTCATTGCTTAGCACAAATCCATACATCAAGCATTCATGACTACCACACAAAAAGGACATGAAACTGTGTTGCAGTGGCCGAACTGTTAAAAACATGACTCCAAATTATCTTTTCCAATTCAGTCAACTTAAATTTATATAGCTGCCCTAACACAATTTACTGCTTTTAGTTTTTAAAGCACATACGGAATTTAAAAATGGGCAGAGTCTAGAATAGAATAGTATCCAAATAATGAATGTTTATGAGTTCAATGGTATGAATATTTCATGAGGTGAAGCATAGTTAAATGGTAAATTCCATCTTTCACCGAATTTAAATATTTGTTCCACTGAAAGAATGTAAAAACATTCATTATTTGTTTTATATGATGGCTAAAATAGATCCTTGTCATTTGAAATTATATTAATTTCTAACAGAAAAGGGACTTACATTTGGTGTGCGTCACTGATCTTTTGACATCAACAGTCCAACACAAACTTTAAATAGTAGTCCAAAATTGTTTTCAGTCAACTTAGATAGTTCAAAAATAATTCTGACGATGTAGTCCATGATATTTCCAAAAAAAAAAAAAAAAGACTTTGTGTACTTCCTCAGTCCAGCGAAAAATCATGTCAGAAATTTGTCAGCTCTTCATGCCTGCAGACGGCTTATAGTAGTGGATTTGGGTTTGTGTGTGTGTGTGTGTGTGTGTGTTAGAACAATTAGCACCATCAATTAACTCATTCAAATTGTTGCCAGCAAAACAAACTCCGCCATATATAGCTAAACACCACCCGCACTAGTGTGTGTATGAGCGGGGTTCGCAGCGTGCAATGGTACATAACCTATAGAACCAAATTTGCACAGTAAATGGAATGAATAAGCCATGTCACATGACATGCAAGGCACCAATCAAATGACAATGATCCACTCAGCTGTTATACAGAATAGAACATGAAAATTAAATCAAAATAAACAACAATTTCTCAGTAACATACAAATATGGAATGTGAATTTTGCAGTGGGCCTTGGTCTGTGAAGATCCATTGTGGCGCAAGAAGAGCTTTCATTAGAGTTCCCAAAGGGATGAAAAAGAAAAGGCAAATGAGTGAGAAAGAGGGACAGCACAAACACAGCAGGGAGAGAGTATAAAATTCACATGACAGCACTGGTTATCTTGAATGCAAATACGACTGTGTGTTTTCCAAAGTGACGTATTGGTTCTTTTCTTGATAAATTGGCGACCGCTATGCTGTAATGCTACAAATATATTTTGCAGGGTCCCTGGAAAAGGAGCCACTATAACAGCATAGATGATGACAGACTGCCTTAGACCAACTCTCATTATTCTTGCACCTCCCAGCCCTGCACGTGTACATGTTTATGACATGCACAGAGTGAAAGATTCGTTTTTCCTGCAGCCTGCAGTGATTTAAAATGGTATGGGTGGGTTTGGGGGATTACAAGAGCTTTCAAAAATGAGCCCTGGTTTTCTCACGGCTGGGATATTTAAATTTAAAACAGATGACCCATCAAGAAAACTCCTGCTGATAAAACAGGACACCAAAAAATGCACTAACAATTTGTCAACTTCAGTGTGCTTTTGTAAGCTGCTTCTTTTTCTTTTTTCTCTGAGGATTTTGACTACATGTCTGCTGTTCATTACATAAGACAGGAGGAAGGAAGTATTTTTCTCAGAATCTTATTTGTTACATTTTTACATTCCATTCATGACAGAAATGCATCTTCTGCCCAGTAATTGTCAAAGGTCGCATTTTCTATGGTTCTACATTTTCGACTGTCCACTGCCTCTTGACACTCTATTATCTTTGGGCTTCAGCATAACCTTGGTCAGCACAAGTGAGTAAATTGACTTTATTATAAGGCTGCGACGCTACACGCACTCTGATTGGCTGATTACTGGTCGGATATTTTCCCATATCCAGACCATTACCATGACAATCGAAAATCGCAACGCGTATTTTTGTTACAAACCAGGAAGCAAAAAACATCATTAAATAAACCAAGTTGGACATGAATGCACTCCAGTAATATTCTAAACAGCATCGTAAAAAACACACAGATTAAAAGCTTACCAGCTAATGAATGGACCATCTGTTAGCAAGTTCTTCATGGAGGTGATGCAAACAGGTCTCTGACTACGAGACGTCAGCAGCTCTTATATTTGGGCGATACTGTAGTCTTGTGTTTATATACACAATAGCCATATAATAAATGAATTATTAACCTCGCTTGCTTGGTCTGTACGGGGAAATATCAGGCCAATGTGTTGTCAGTACCGACCAAGCGTTAACCTGGTCGTTCTCATCAAACGAGTCCTGGTGCTTCATCTTCTGGTGTCCAAGTGTTTCTTTGCAAGCAGTTGTTATGGCTGTCTTGAACTCCTCCCAATGCTTTGGGGCCAGGACAGAATACTTCATGGGGAGTTCTTTCATCATTTGCTGTTGAAACTCTGCCTTGATTTTTGGGTCTTTGAGCTTGGCGATGTTGAACCTTTTGATAGTGTTGCAGTGTCCAGGTTGGGATTTTGGACAATAATGTACTCAATCATGTGTCAGTGCTTTGAGGGATGGTGTTGCCATGAGACTTTGAACTTTTGCTTTGCCTGAAGATGGTGTTGGTGATGACAAGATCGTGTTTGGCGTACTTTGTGAGAAGCAGGGTGCTGCTAACGTGGCACCTGCACGCTGTTTTTCTCGCAGTGATTCTGTTTCAGAGCTGGTGGTTCTTTCTGACCAGCGGGTTGAAGTCACCAAAGAGGATGATTTTTTAAGATGCTGGGATCGCAGATAGGATGGTGTCCAGCTTAGTGTGAAAGGTTTCTTTGTCTTCATGTTCTTCATCAAGTCTGGCTTGAGCAGGGGGACCTTGCGTGCCCTGCAGGATTTTAAACCATGACGGCGTAGTGTGTTACTGACGGTAATCTTTGTGACTGTGGTCCCAGCTCTCTTCAGGTCATTGACCAGGTCCTCCCGTGTAGTTCGGGGCTTTCTCCGAATCATCCTTACCCCACGAGGCGAGATCTTTCATGGAGCCCCAGACTGAGAAAGATTGACAGTCATCTTGTATTCCATTTTCAAATAATTATACCAACAGTTGTTGCCTTCTCACCAAGCTGCTTGCCTGTTGTCCTGTAGCCCATCCCAGCCATGTGCAGGTCTAAAATATTGGCCCCGGTGTCCTTAGACAGCTCTTTGGTCTTGGCCATGGTGGATAGGTTGGAGTGTGATTGATTGAGTGTGTGGACAGGTGTCTTTTATACAGGTCACCAGTTGAAACAGGTGCAATTAATACAGGTAAAGAGTGCAGAATAGGAGGCCTTCTTAAAGAAAACAGGTTGGTGAGAGCCAGAATTCTTGCTGGTTGGTAGGTGATCAAATACTTATTTCAGGTGGTGATGGTCTAGTGGCTAAAGTGTTGGGCTTGAGTCCAGAAGATCATGGTTCAAATACCCACCTGACTGGAAAATCACTAAGGACCCTTGGGCAAGGCCTTTAATCCCCTATTGCTCCCGGTGTGTAGTGAGCGCCTTGTATGGCAGCACCCTGACATCGGGGTGAATGTGAGGCATAATTGTAAAGCGCTTTGAGCATCTGATTCAGATGGAAAAGTGCTATATAAATGCAGTCCATTTACCATTTACCATTTTCATACAATAAAATGCAAATTTATTATTTAAAAATCATACAGTGTGATATTTTGCATTTTTCTTTTTTAGATTCTGTCTCTCACAGTTGAAGTGTACCTATGATAAAAATTACAGACCTCTCCATTCTTTGTAGGTGGGAAAATCTGCAAACTCAACAGGTGATCAAATATTTATTTGCCTCACTGTAGAGCAAAAATTTGGTCTTTACAGCGGTGAAACAATGCACAAGGGACGTTGGAGCACTTACACATCCTGGCAATTTTTTTTTTTTTTGGATACTGAGGGACGTGCAAAGGACGCTGTCCTGGGCAATGGACCCTATAATTAACGTGGGAATGTCATTGCACACCAACAAACACACAGTCCTTGACAGATCCTCAGCATGGTTCAGTGGTTGGGAAATCCCATACAGCTGGGGTCTGAGGACCTGCTGTAGACTTCACACATGCTGACAGCCATTGGGTCCCAAGCCATCACCTCCTCCACCTGAAAAAGTTATTATTACATCAATGAAAACTGCAACTCAAAAAGCGAATTTCTATAAACCTTCTATCAACACTTAAATACCATTTCCATTCATTCCATTCATTCATCTTCTACCACTTAGTCCATTTAAGGGTCGCGGGGGGCTGGAGCCTATCCCAGCAGCCATAGAGCGCGAGGCGGGGTACACCCAGGACAGGATGCCAGTCTGTCGCAGGGCTAAATGCCATTTCACTTTTTGAAAATATTTAATATCTTGGTGCACTATTTTGGTATTATGTTTAGTTTTTAATGTTTTGTTGCTGTCACATATTGATAGAGCATGTGGATTGGATTTCTGTAGTATTTGCCACATCCACCAGATGGCAGGTTCTAGGCAAGAAATCTGACAGTTACTGAGTTGCATTGTGGATGTTGGTGTTGCTGTCAGCACAGCCTCTCATCATTACTGATCTCCATGAACCTTTTAGTTCAGTGGAAATAAGCCAACACATAATGTAGCCTTTAAGTTCAGGTTGTAATTCCTTTAAACTCTCTTTCTTGGCACTAGAATATTAGGTGTTTTTTGTTGTTGTTGTTGTTGTTGCTGTTGTTGGTTTTTTTTTTTTCGTTGTTTTGTTTCCTTTGTGACTTTTTTTACTTAGTTGTGTGAAGAAAACAGATTTGGTGGATCTTTGGCTAGGCAGGTGTGTATTCAACCATTGTGTTAATGAACACTAAAGAAAGGAAGAAGAATGGGCTTTGTGTTCAAGTGAAAAGCATCGTTGGTAAGTTTAACCGATTTTTGTGTATGCTTATTTCCTATTGATTATTGCTAGCTTTAGAGCAGTGGTTTTCAAACTATGGGGCATGACCCCCCTGGTGGGTGCCAGAGTTCTTCAGCGGGGTGCAAAAAAAATAAATAACTGTAAACAACTAAAGAACTAAAGCCAACTAAAGAAGAAGTGGAAAAAAAAGGAAAAACAACACATTGTTAGCTAGCATACCAGGAGCAAAATGGCTACATTTTTATTTTTAGTGTGTAAATCTACAAGTGAGAAGACAGAGTATGGGGCAACCAAAAAAAGAAGAAAGTAGAGGACGATCTTCGTTTGCTCTCCACAGTGCGTCCTCGCATCAGCCGCCTGTGCGCGTCAAAGACCCAGACTCATTGCTTTGCTCACACTAAACAAGAGGTGAGACTAGATGAGAGAATAAATATGTATAAAAGTTTAATTAATATTATTATGTTAAAATGTGTTAGTTATGTCAAAGACGTTTAAAAACACACAAATGTTTAAATGTTAAAAAATGATGTTTAAAATATGACAAAAGGTAAAAACAGAAGAATACGTAGAAAGTTTTTTTAAAAAACATGTTAAAAATGTTTGAAAGGGGTATAAACTGTGTGAAAGAATAGAAAGTTCTTTAAAAAATATGCTTAAAATGTTTACAAAGGGTGTAAAATGTGTAAATGCATAGACAGTTCCTTAAAAACACATAAATACATTTAAAATGTGTTTATCATGTAAAAGAATAAAAAGGAACACACGAAGATGATTAAATTGTGTGTACATGTGTTGTGGGGGAGTGGGGGGAACACAGCTATTCATTTGTTGTCTGGGGGCTCACTCTCCCACACTTTGAAAACCCCTACTTTAGACAATAGCTTCTTGCTTGGTGTGAATGATGTCTATGCCAGGGTGCTTGCAGTAGGTGGTCATATGCAAAGAAGCTCAGCTGGAATATGTTGAAATCTGATTGTCTAAACTAAAACATCTACGGGTTTCTACAACATTAAAAAAAGTTTTGTATATCAATATGTGGAGTGAAGCTGTGGAACGGATTGGGGCGGAGCTCAAACAATGTCCAAGTTCATTGACCCAGATCAAACAGAGGTACAAAAACATGGTTTTTCAAAGGGTACAGGGAGGATGAAGGTTTTGATGGTCACCAGTTTTTCACGTATACATTTATTATCACATTTATTTATTTATTTATTGTTTTCTTTTTTGTCTGTAAATATGCACATATGTGAATATGTATAATCATGAGATGTTAGTAGGTATTTATATACATTTAGTTGCAAATTTGTTTGAATGAGTACTTTTGAAATCAACTGATGGTAAGACAGGGACTTAGATAGGACAAGGGGTAGGTTTGAATAAGCATATGCTTCTTCCTACTCTCTTTCAGATATGTTGGCACTGTTTCTTTTGTTTTGTCTGTTTTTCTGATTTGTTGCTTTTCTATGTCTGTTGTTCTTTATTTTGTTTTTCATGTCTGAAATAAAACTTTCATTGTGATATTTGTATTTATGACATTTTGCTTGGTTTATGGTTGTATGAGTAAATATGTCTGGCTCTTGTGAGTTTTCTCTGGTTTCTTTGTTAATAACAGTTTGGGATAGTACATGTGACATCTAGTTGTGATGACGCACCGTGTGATTTTGTGTTGTATTTCCTGAGAATAGCTCTGATTCTATGTGCAAAATGCACAGCTGATTATAGTGCAGGGGTGGGCAACCTGTTCCAGAAAGAGCCAAGAGGGTGCAGGTTTTCTTTGCAGCCACTGACTCCACCAGGTGATTTTACTGATTAATATGACTTTGAGCAGATGGAATCAGTTAATCAGTGAAATCACCTGGTGGAGTCAGTGGCTGCAAAGAAAACCTGCACCCTCTTGGCTCTTTCTGGAACAGGTTGCCCACCCCTGTATAGTGCTTCAAATTGTTCAACCAATACTCAATTCATACACAATATAGTGATGAGTTAATTAACATTATGAAGCCATGTACATTTCATACTGCTGTACAGTGATTGTGTGCATGCTCTCTGTAGATCTGCACATGCTTTGACAGTCTTCCACACTTGCGGTCCAGTGCATCTGGAAAGTATTAACAGCACTTTACTTTTTTCCACATTTTGTTATGTTACAGCTTTATTCCAAAATTGAGTAAATTCATTTTTCCCTCAAAATTCCACTCACAACACCCCATAATGGCAACATGAAAAAAGTTGTTAAAATAAAAAACTAAGAAATCCTTTGCTCAATACTTTGTTGATGTCCCTTTTGCAGCAATTACAGCCTCAGGTCTTGTTGAATATGATGCCACAAGCTTGCTGCACCTATCTTTGGGCAGTTTTGCCCATTCCTCTTTGCAGCACCTCTCAAGCTCCATCAGGTTGCATGGGGAGCGTTGGTGCACAGCCATGTTCAGTCGGATTCAGGTCTGGGCTCTGGTTGGGCCACTCAAGGACATTCACAGAGTTGTCCTGAAGCCACTCCTTTAATATCTTGGCTGTGTGCTTAGAGCAGGGGTGTGCAAATTGTTCCAGAAAGGGCCAAGAGGGTGCAGGTTTTCTTTGCAGCCACTGACTCCACCAGGTGATTTGAATGATTAATATCACTTTGAGCAGATGGAATCAGTTAATCAGTGAAATCACCTGGTGGAATCAGTGGCTGCAAAGAAAACCTGCACCCTCTTGGCCCTTTCTGGAACAAGTTGCCCACACCTGGCTTAGAGTCATTGTGTTCCCAAAAGATGAACTGTTGCCTCTGTCTGACAAGTCTACCAGTTCAGTTCCTCCCACTGAAAAACATCCACACAGCATGATGCTGCCACCATCATGCTTCACTTTAGGGATGGTGCCTGGTTTCCTCCAAACATGATGCCTGGCATTCAGGCCAAAGAGGTCAATCTTTGTCTCATCAGACCAGAGAATTTTTCTCATGGTCTGAGTCCTTCAGGTGCCTTTTGGCAAACTCAGTGCAGGCTTCCATGTGCCTTTTACTAAAGAGTGGCTCATTCTACCATAAAGGTGTGATTGGTGGATTGTTGCAGAGGTGGTTGTCCTTCTGGAAGGTTATCCTCTCCATCCAAACTTATTCTATTTACAGAGGATGGAGGCCACTGTGCTCATTGGGACCTTTAAAGCAGCAGAAATGTTTCTGTACCCATCTCCATATATGTGCTTCGAGGCAATCCTGTCTCGGAGGTCTAAAGAAAATTCCTTTGACTTCATGCCGTCAACTGTGGTACCTTATACATGTAGTCAGGTGTGTGCCTTTCCAAATCATGTTCAATCAACTGAATTTACCCCAGTTGGACTCCAGTTAAGCTGTAGAAACATCTCAATGATGATCCGTGGAAACAGGATGCCCCTGAGCTCAATGTTGAACTTCATGGTAAAGGCTGTGAATGCTTATGTACATGTGATTTCTTAGTATTTTATTTGTAATAAATTTGCAAAAATCTATAACAGCTTTTTTTCATATTGTCATTATGGGGTATTGTGTGTAGAATTTTGAGGAAAAATGAATTTCATCTATTTTGGAATAAGGCTGTAGCATAATAAAATGTGGAAAAAATGAAGCGCTGTGAATAATTTCCAGATGCAATGTAAATGAACTGCACTCATTCCAGCAGCAGTGCTGCATGAGACCTTAACAGGTGGAAGAATTGTCCAAGGCCAACCTTGATAACGCAGTGCTGTTACAAAGAAAAAAGCAATCTTGCAATATACGTATGCCTGTTCACACCTACTCAGAAAAGCTGATTTTCATTTATTAAATTTTGTAGTCCTGCTGTGCATCTTAAAAGCTTACAGTTAATTACATTTCTTTTCCCCTTTTCTTTTTCATGAGCTGCTCTTTCCTCTCACTGAGGGTGTTGGAAGCTGAGCAACAACTTGGTACCCCTCGACCAATTAGAAAATTACTCGGGACATGAAATACTGTACAGGAGTTCTTCATCAATTACTGTATAACAGAGCATTCTGCTGCCCCAGCAAATCTGCAAGTGCAGAGGTGGTCTTATTTATTTCTCTGTGTTTGTCACATCCCAAGCAGCACACAATATGAATGAACATTAAATGTTGAAGAGTGCAGGCAAATGGAGCTAAAACTGACAGATCTCTCTTGATACTTCTTTTAAAAAATCAATTAAAAAGTGTTAATGGGTATTAGTCATAAGCACCTCCAATGTTTTAATGAACATTCCTTCATATTTATAGGCAGAAAGGAAAAATATTTTTTTGCTTTCCTGCATAGTCTCAGCAAGATCTCCAAAAATAACAATAGAGGCACAAACCACAGACTGTATATATACTGGACTGTATATATACTGGACTGTATATATACTGGACAACCCCTGCGTGAAGTCACCCATAGGTTTCCTGAAGAACAAATGTGTGAAACTCAAATAGGACAGTTCCCCCATTTTGGCAATTCCTGACTGTGCTTGACTCCCAGCCAACCCTTAAATGAGTAAAGAGGTGGAGATGAGTATGAGTTCCTGGGTAGGATGACTAAAGTCCACATATACTTGCATCCAGTTCCAAAACAGCTGAAGCTATATCTAATGGGATGAATTTTGTTTGGGTGTTTGATTAACATATTTTTTGTGGAATGCTCAAAAAGAACAAAAAGCAATGTGTTGGGGGGGAAACATGCAAATTAACTGCAAAAGACTAGAAGAATTAAATGTAATGCTATCAGGAGGGTTCCTACCACCATCTTCCACTACCACCATATTCCAGAAATGCAAGTTTCCCTGGAGTGTCCCGAAGTGCTCAGAGACTTGACCAAAGTGAGGATGGCTGAAACATGACCACCAATGAACAGGACTCACAATGTGAAATGTCACGATGGGCCAAGAAATATCCAAAGAGATTTTTCAAGTGTTTTAATGGAAAGAGGAAAGGAGAGTCACTCGGGAGGAGCTCGGAGTCGAGCCGCTGTTCCTCCACGTCGAAAGGAGTCAGTTGAGGTGGCTCGGGCATCTTTTCCGGATGCCCCCTAGACGCCTTGCTGGAGAGGTGTTCCGGGCACGTCCCACTTGGAGGAGGCCCGGGGGAAGACCCAGGACACGCTGGAGGGACTACATCTCTCGGCTGGCTTGGGAACGCCTTGGGTTTCCCCCGGAGGAGCTGGGGGATGTGTGTGTGGATCGGGAGGTCTGGGCGGCTTTGCTTGAGCTGCTGCCCCTGCGACCCGACTCTGGATAAAGCTGAAGAAAATGGATGGATGGATGGATGGATGGATGGATGGATGGATGGATGGATGGATGGATGGATGGATGGATGGATGGATGGATGGATGGATGGATGGATGGATGGATGGATGGAGGAAAGGAGAGTGACTTGATGGAACCATATGGATGGGCTCAGGCTGGATCTTTTCATTTTGAAGATGGACTGAAAATCAACTCCTAAACCTACTGCCAGTTTTTTTTTTAGAAATACTTTCTTCAAGGAGTAGTATAGGAGTAATTTTGCATCACTTAAGAAGGCCATGATTTTATACAGAAGAATGCTCCATCACATGCATCCAATTACACTGAAAAAATGGCTCTTTGGATGAACTCAAGTCAATTTTGTGCAGGATTTCCATCTAATAAATATATGTAGCCCCAGCTCAAATAAAACACATTCATGCAATATAAGGTAATTTCATTGAGTTGGGACTACATATATTTATTAGATGGAATCAAATGCAATGACCAGTTTTTTTAGTGTATCACACAAACAAATAACTCACTGGATGAACTCAATTCAATTACAGTGGGGATCCACTGTCAATTTTGCATGGTTTTCCCACCTACCTAGAATGGAGAGGTCTGTAATTTTTATCGTAGATACACTTCAACTGTGAGAGACAGAATCTAAAAAAACAAAAAAAATCCAGAAAATCACATTGTATGATTTTTAAATAATTAATTTGCATTTTATTGCATGAAATAAGTATTTGATCCCCTACCAACCAGCAAGAATTCTGGCTCTTGGCCGCTGATCACGAATGTGATGATTCGGGGCAGAGGCGTCAGGTGTCCTCGGGAACTGCTGCAACCTGTTACCACACGTTACGATTAATGACACGTGTTGCTGGAGAATTATCAGGAACCATTACGCACGGTCAAGAATAGTGTTCCGCGTTGTTCCGTGCTATTGCGCGTAACAGTGCATCGTTAAGTTCTGTAACGTTGTGAACGAGGTGAATTGTCTCCACACACACACCCATATTCATCCATCCGAATTCAGATCTCTCCAGTTTTTCAGAAGAACTTTGTGATTGCATGCATAGATGGGGTCTGTGCCATGGAGTGGCGCAGAGAGGAGGAGGAGGAGGAGACGGACAGAGCCAGATGTGTGGCTTCATGCGGCTCTCGTCTCGTGCATTTTCCCAAACATCAGGCACATGCAGCAGGTGGAACACCTGCAGGAGCGCGCTGAAGAGCACTGAAATGAGACTTTTAGCCGACTTGGTGTCAGCAATCAAACTGAATGGGGTCCAGCAGGGTTTAATTGTGCGCACGCTTCTTCCTCCGCCGGACTGGAGGAGGTGCAGAGATGTTTCGCTGCACATGAGTCTCCTCTCGCCCTCCTGGTTCCTCTGGCTCAGACTCGTTCTCCTGCTCATCGGTTACAACAGCAGGTGGAACACCTGCAGGAGCGTCCTGAGGAGCTTCAGCAAGAACTGTGGAACGACTTTTGGAACCGAGTTTAATTGTGTGCACGTGACAGAAAACTGATTCATTGTGGTGCGCAGTGAAATGTGACGCCGCGTTACAATTCGTGTCAAAACTTGACAGTTTCCGTGTCACTTCGTAATAACGTGTGACAGTTTGGGCTCCAAGAACCATCACAGGAACCACTACGAACGTTTTCACGTTCTATTAAGGATCAATACTCATCAAGACGGATCAACACGCTCAGTTGCGACCTCCACCACGTGAGACGAAATGGGGGTGGTGTGTGACATTCGTGGAAGATTTTTTGACAGGGAAAAACATGCTCCACTAATATCAAGAATATCACGCACCAACACGCACTATTAAGAAACCTATTCAGATGCGTTAAGTCACATTAAGAATGTCAGGAATGTGTCACGAATGACAGAAAAATGACATTCGTAACACCTCTTGGTTATGTGTAAACGCACCTTTAGTTTTTCTTTAAGCCCTCCTTTTCTGCACTCTTTACCTGTATTAATCGCACCTGTTTGAACTTGTTACCTGTATAAGACACCTGTCCATGCACTCAATTAATCACACTCCAACCTCTCCACCATGGCCAAGACCAAAGAACTGTCTAAGAACACCAGGGACAAAACTGTAGACCTGCACAAGGAAAGGTGATGTAACACAGTGGTAAACATACCACTGTCCCAGCATTTTTTTTTAAACGTGTTGCTGGCATCCATTTCAAAATGAGCAAATATTTGCCCAAAAACAAAGTTTATCAGTGTGAATGTTAAATATCTTGTCTTTGTGGTGTTTTCAATTGAATATAGGTTGAAGAGGATTTGCAAATCATTGTATTCTGTTTTTATTTACATTTCACACAATGTTCCAACTTCATTGGAATTGGGGTTGTAAATCCTGCACATAATTGAATTGAGATCATTCAATGCATCACTTTTTTTGAGTGTACGCCATTGCGTGGCTAGTCAGCAAAGTCCTCCAAGATAATAGAATAATAACATGGCCCCCAGTCTCACTTGAATAAAATCCTGCTGTGACCTTGTGGGACCTTCTTAAATGTGAGATTTACAGCGAGGGAACAGCATCTGAGAAGCTGTGGCTGCTGCTGCTGTATGATTTTTAAAGAATGCCACTCCAGGACCTGAAATGCTTCTTACGGAGTCACTCCTTAGTTGCCCTGGCTGTGTGTTTGGGGTATTGTCATGCTAGAAGACCCAGCCACAACCCATCTTCAATGCTCTTACAGAGGGAAGGAGATTGTTTGCCAAAATCTCACGTTACATGACATCACCCATTCTCCCTTCAATACGGTGCAGTCGTCCTGTTCCCTTTGCAGAAAAGCACCCACAAAAATTATGTTTCCATCCCCATGCTTCACTGTTGGCATGGTGTTCTTGGAGTTGTTCTCATCCTCCAAACACGGAGTGGAGTTGAGGCCAGAAAGCTCTATTTTGGTCTCATCTGACCACATGACCTTCTCCCATGCCTCCTCTGGATCATCCAGATGGTCACTGGTGAACTTCAAATGGGCCTGGACATGTGCTGGTTGAGCAGGGGGGACCTCGCTGCCCTGCAGGATTTTAAACCATGACAGCATCATGTGTTACTAATGTAATCTTTGTGACTGTGATCCCAGCTCTCTTCAGGTCATTGACCAAGTCCTCCTGTGTAGTTCTGGACTTTCTCTGAATCATCCTGACCCCACAAAGTGAGATCTTGCATAGAATCCCAGACTGAGGGAGATTGACAGTCATCTTGTGTTTCTTCCACTTTCTAATAAATAAACATAACAGTTGTAGTCTTCTCACCAAGCTGCTTGCCTTTTGTCCATCCCAGCCTTGTGCAGGTCTACAGTTTTGTCCCTGGTGTCCTTAAACAGCTCTTTGGTCTTGGAGGGCTTCTTAAAGAAAAACTAACAGGTCTGTGAGAGCCAGAATTCTTGCTGGTTGGTAGGTGATCAAATACTTATTTCATGCAATAAAATGCAAATTAATTATTTAAAAATCATACAATGTGATTTTCTGGACGATAAAAAATTACAGACCTCTCCATTCTTTGTAGGTGGGAAAACCTGCAAAAGTGACATTGGATCAAATACTTATTTCCCCCACTGCACATACATTCCCCTAGGAAAGCCAAAACTCACTTTCCTTCATTAACATTCGGGGTTTGAGGTTTGTTAACATTTGGATTGACTAAAAGCACTGTATTTATTTGTTGAATAATAAAATTAATCCTCAGAAATACAACTCGACTAATAAGTCATAAGGTATTTATAGCTATTTTGAGGAACTGGTGACAGCACTTATAGTTACTTGTTAACCAAAATATGAAGTCATATATTGCCTTCTTACTGGTCATATGCCCTTTGACTTTGGATGACTTTCAAAGGCCAAATTTGTGGTAAGAATGCTCTGAGTCAAACCCTTTGAGTCATTGTGGATTCAACATGATGGGACAAGTGAACCACATCAAGGATGAAGTGGTTCAGTTTTGGAGAGAACAGACCAAATGTCAAGGTCACACAGAACAATACATTACAGTAACATTGAAACTTAAATAATTAATTTGGATGAATTTGAGTCAAAACATATAAAGGTGCAGGTGTTGCACACAGAGATGGCCCAAACCCTACGTTGAGAACTGATTTTGGGTCAGTTTGGATTGTTGAATCCAACTCCGAGCTCAGATTTTTATGCAATCTGCATGTTCCGTATTGATGGATTACGCAAATGTTGCTCCTTCACTCACAAGACTGACACCACTAATCACGCACAAAAGTAACTTCAAAAGCTTTGTTTAAACCAGGTTCGCAAAATGTCATCAAAGAGCCGTAATATCGTTGATGGTGCCAAAGAGGTGTGCGAGACTGCAGCTTTTGCTTCAGTGCTTGAGCCAAGAAATATGTTTTTATAGCTCAAAAATGTGATGTTGGCAAAAACTAACACCAAATTTGGATTCAATGCCCCCAAATTACCCAAAATCCATTAAAAAACTCCATGTAAGAAAAAATCATGTTGACCAGTGCAATCAGTTTCATTGATTGAAGTTATGTTTTGTAATTTATTTCCCTAGTTAGCTATCTTAAAGAGCAATGCCATTGTGAGGTGTATTTTGACATTTATTTACTACTTCAAAGTATAAACACAAATTAGTGAATTACTGCACGGTGTCACAATTTTCACTTTGCATATCGAGGGGTTCTCAGATTCTGGAAAAGAGTAGTAATAGTGGGCCATTAAGTGGGGTTGGTCTTTTAAGGTGGAGTCACACTGTGATGGATTGAATAAAGTGATTAGTAATGGATTGAAATAATTTGTCTCGCTGCAAAATCGCCTAATCCATCAGTTTCTGGTAGATTTGGGGCTCTGATGGAATGAGTAGACAACCATTGAATGCATTGTGCCATCGTTCTGGATGCGAACCGAAAACAAACAGATAATGCATGGATAAAACGGATGTCTGTTGGCAAGGTAAGAAACAAGTACATGACAAAATAGTGAACAAATGTGCAACCACTGGGGAAGCTCTCCATCTGATGTCCGCTCAAAATTTTGAGCGTGTACAAAACTCATTTTTTGATGGACTCAATTCAGTTTATTTATATAGTGCCAAATCACAACATAAATCACCCCAAGGCACTTCACAAGGGTAAGGTCTAACCTTACCAACCCCACTGAGCAAACGCATAGATAACAGTGGTAAGGAAAAACTGCCTCTGGTGATTTTTTGAGGAAGAATCCTCAAGCAGACTAGACTCAGAGGGGTGAAGCACTGAGGGTTACCATTCAAACAGTAACAGACATCAGGAATAAACAAAGTACAACTAAGAATTATCAAACCATGTAAAGCAGGAACAAAAACAAGTCCAGTCATAGGTCATTGCAATGGTTCACATCTGCCTCCCTGATGCCGGGAATGATGGGTGGTCTTCAACCAGATGTCCAGCAAGTGGCACTAAACTTGAGACATCTCTTGCAAAGCAACACCTCAAGCAGAGAGTATGAAGAGCAGAATCTGACTGCCGTCGCTAACAGTACATAAAGTACTAAATCCCAGCAGTCAACCAACAGTATAGCAGAGAGGCTGTCCAATCTCGCCAAACATGAGATGACATCATCTGACAAAGAACACAATTAACAAATAAGAAAAGGATTTGAACATTACAAGAACAGACACAAATTGAGATCTAAATTTATTTTTTCTCAGTCTATCACAGTGTGAGAGTATGAGGTCAAATTAAAGCAGTTTGAGGGTATTCCTGTCACAGATGTCAAAACAAGCTGTGTTAGGCCTAAATTTTTATGATCAACGCCATAGAATAAAGGACTTGAATGATATTTAACATGAAGCATCAAACACCTGAAAATGTAAAAAGCAGATAAAAAATATATATATAATTATTTGATCAAGAGTATATTATGGGTCCATTTCTTTTTCACATCTTCTCCTTGAAAGTTCAAATCTGAATGAAAAACATAATTAATCCTTTCAATTAAAACTGTTTTTGAAGCAATTAACTTTGCCTCATAAGAACTACTATTTGTGAATTCTGCTGCTTCTGATCACAGCTCTGCTTTTTATTCAATATTTTATTCAATATCTTAAGAAACTCCTGACATTTATGAAGTGATCATTAGGAATACTTCATTTGCATGGTTTTACATGCTTCACAAGTAAACTGTTTTGTTAAGGAGCAGAGGTGCTCGTGTGCATCCATAGTCTGCACATACATGTTATCTTTGACATTTACTTCTTTCATATGAAGGCTGTCACATCTACATGTTATCTGGACTCTGGCTCTCACTGTGGTTGCTGGTAAACAAGAGTTGTAAAGAAGAAAGTAGGAATATGTCATTCACTGTATCAGAAGTGTTTTTCAAATAACTTTCTTTTGGGGAGAAACATGATGCCAAGTACCTTATGACCATGTGTTTAACCTCTTTAAAATGACCATGGAACAAACAAACTTTTTTCTCTTGGGCTCGCTTTTCTTTTTCAGCTCTTTTCTCTGCAGCTCTTCCTCCCTTCAACACTCTCTAAGTCTCTAGGTCTTAGCTTGTGTTTAATTGTGTTTCTTTCTTTCGTAACTTTCGTTGTTTGATGCACCAGTTTTTAATAACTTTAGTCCTCCCGAGCTAAGTTAATTCAACTAATTAATTAATTTTCAGCTCAATGCCCAAAAATGCTTTTGTTAACTTTAACTTTTCTCGACAACTTTCCTTGCAAACCCTTGAACATTTTCAAATTTTTTTACAAATGACTGTAAATTGATCTTCACAGGTTTTGAAAGAGCATTTTTTATACAGCAAACATCCTGTGTCTTTCAGTGAACCCACCTCTATGGAACCGCCAAACTATCACATTCGGTCTGCACGCCTGTAGTCATCTGGAGACCCAGTGGGTTAACCTGGCGCAGGTGAAGAGAGCCCAGCAAAGGCCGAAAAGGAAACCACACTCCACCCTGATCCAAAGGACCCAGATAAGTGAACTGTTCTGATGGTCTTTGCTGTCAGTGATGCAAAGCGGCTTTCTTTGGGTATTTTTTTAATAATACAGTGGGGAAAATAAGTATTTGACCCCCTGTCAGTTTTGCAGGTTTTCCACCTACAAAGAATGGAGAGGTCTATAATTTTTATCATAGGTACACTTCAACTGTGAGAGACAGAATCTAAAAAAAAAAATCCAGAAAATTAATTGTATGATTTTAAATAATTAGTTTGCATTTTATTGCATGAAATAAGTATTTGACCTCCTAGAAAAACAGAGCTTAACAACTGGTACAGAAACATTTGTCTGCCATTACAGAGGTCAGACGTTTCCTGTAGTTCTTGACCAAGTTTTCACACACTGCAACAGGAATTTTGGTCTATTCCTCCATCCAGATCTTCTCCAAATCGTTCAGGTTTGGAGTTTCAGCTCCCTCCAAAGATTTTCTATTGAGTTGAGGTCTGGAGACTGGCCAGACCACTCCAGGACCTTGAAATGCTTCTTACGGAGCCCCTCCTTAGTTGCCCTGGCTGTGTGTTTGGGGTCATTGTCATGCTGGAAGACCCAGCCACGACCCATCTTCAATGCTCTTACTGAGGGAAGGAGGTTGTTTGCCAAAATCTCGCAATACATGACCCCATCCATCCTCCCTTCAATACGGTGCAGTCATCCTGTCCCCTTTACAGAAGAGCACCCCCAGAGTATGATGTTTCCACCCCCATGCTTCACGGTTGGGATGGTTTCCTTGGGGTTGTTCTCATCCTCTAAACATGGTAAGTGGAATTGATTCCAAAAAGCTCTATTTTGGTCGCATCTGACCACATGACCTTCTCCCATGCCTCCTCTGGGTCATCCAGATGGTCACTGGTGAACTTCAAATGGGCCTGGACATGTGCTGGCTTGAGCAGGGGGACTTTGCTGCCCTGCAGGATTTTAAACCATGACAGCATCATGTGTTACTGATGTAATCTTTGTGACTGTGGTCCCAGCCAGGGTTGGGAGGGTTACTTTAAAAATGTATTCCGATACAGTTACAAGTTACCTGTTGAAAAATGTAGTCAGTAACGTAATCCAAGTACCATAATATTAAAGTAATGTAATTTGATTACTTTCAATTACTTCTGGATTACTCCAATATCAAATATGCTAATACAGACAAAAGAAACTAAATAGAAAAATAGTCTTGACCACATAGTACAGTTTATTAAGCAAAAATAAAACTGTTTCTTTTACATGGCATGTTCTGTTTTACTTCACATTATGAATTAAGAGCATCCACAATATTGTTTTAAACACCCAGTGTTCACCTGCTAAATTTTCAACAAAAAACACAAAACATATGAAGGATAATGAAAACTCAGGCGGTGTGCGGATTAATTTGTAATTAAAAGTGGCTTGCAGAACAATATACAAAACAAACAAAACAAAAAAAAAATTCTGCTACTTGTTCAGTAAACATAAAATTATCTTACTTTAGTCTTTCACATAGCATTCGCACCATGTTTAACATATCAGTCCACTTATTGAACTTTCAAAATAAGAACAACAGCATAATGAAAACCATTAAGTAAATACTGTCAGTAAGGAAGCATGATCGCCATTTTAATTCCGGGCAAGTTAGTGATTTGCGCACATAGAAGTTCAAGAAACAGGTGGAATATGACGGAAAGCTGCGGAGGAACCAATTTACTATATATTGTTCATTTCAACAACATTTTGTGGAGGCCCTCCAACTTATACCCCAGCCCCCCTCAGCACCCCCAACAAAAATTTCCTGGTGCCACCACTGATAAACAGCTGTATGTCTCCTGCCGTACCTGTGTCGCCCGATGACACGGACCATTAACTCTTCACTTATGGCTAGTTGATATTTTCCATTGCTAGACCAATGTCTAGTTAAAATACTTGTCATTAGTGATTAAAATTGTTCGACAAGACTGGGAATATTTTCAAATTTGCACCTTAAAATAATGAGATTATATTGACCCGTGCTGTGCTGCTCACAGTCACACCCACGCATACAGATGTGTACCCACACCACTGACTTCATGAATGAAACTCGGTCAATAAAGCATAATTGTGTAAAAATATAATATACAAGTATATAAATGTATTGTAATGGTTTTAGGAGCCACGCTGCGTTGAACAGAGCAGCAGCTGCAGCAGGACGCCTCAGCTCAGCAGCTTGAACAGCGCAGATCCGTGTAACTTTCAACACTAATATTTGGGAATGTGTGTGTGTCAGAGTAAGTTTGATACTTTCCTGGCATAATTTAATGTAATTTAATTTTACTGGCTCAATATCCAGGTCAAAATGGCATTTTTTTAACATTTTGCGAGCATTTTTCTGAGTGTGTTCAGTCGCGAATCTCCATTGAAAATGCATTAACATCTGGGAACTTCATCAATATTTTGCTCAGTGAGGAGACTTTATTTCTTTTCTTTGAAACATTTTCGTTTCAAAGAAAAAAATATATTATATACAGATAATATCATAAAATGCATTAAAATTGTAATCCTGCGAACTAATCCCCATTTTTACTAAATATACCTGTAATCTGAATACATCTTTTTTTCTGTAACTGTAGCAGAATACAGTTACCTTTTTTTGTATCCTAATTACGTAACGCCGTTACATGTATTACGTTACTCCCCAAGCCTGGTACCAGCTCTCTTCAGATCATTGACCAGGTCCTCCTGTGTAGTTCTGAGCTTTCTCAGAATCATCCTTACCCCACAAAGTGAGATCTTGCATGGAATCCCAGACCGAGGGAGATTGACAGTCATCTTGTGTTTCTTACACTCTAATAAATAATCATAACAGTTGTTGTCTTCTATCAAGCTGCTTGCCTGTTGTCCTGTAGTCCATCCCAGCCTTGTGCAGCTCTACAGTTTTGTCCCTGGTGTCCTTAGACAGCTCTTTGGCCTTGGCTATGGTGGACAGGTTGGAGTGTGATTGATTGAGTGTGTGAACAGGTGTCTTTTATACAGGTAACAAGTTCAAACAGGTGCAATTAATACAGGTAAAGTGTGCAGAATAAGAGGGCTTCTTAAAGTAGACCTGCTTTGAAATAAATGTGGTCAGATCTCAGAAAGAAATAGCTGATATGTACGAGGTCTGTTAGAAAAGTAACGGACCTTTTAATTTTTTTGCAAAAACCATATGGATTTGACTCATGTGTAATTGCATCAGCGAAGCTTAAACCTTTGTGCGCATGCGTGAGTTTTTTTCACGCCTGTCGGTTGTGTCATTCGTCTGTGAGCACATTTTGTGGGAGGAGTGGTCCAGCCCCCAAGGCGGATTTTCATTGTCAGGAAAATGGCTGAGCGACTGCTGCTTTGCTGCATCAAAATTTTTTCAGAAACTGTGAGAGACAGCCAGGTGGAAACCATTCGGAAAATTCAGATGGCTTTCGGTGAAGATCTTATGGGCATCACAGAGATTAAGGAGCATTACTGAGCCGCGATTTGAGCGGCCATCGACTGGCTGAAACGACCAGATCATTTCCAAAGTGAAGGCTGTGTTGATCCGGGACATTGTGTGACTACCAGAGAAATAGGAAGAGAGGTGGACATAGCACTTTTTCGGCACATTACACTGTTACAGGAGATTTTGTAATGAAAGACGTGCAGCAGAATTCGCGCGTCAGGACGGAGCCACTAATGGCGCAGAACAAAAAGCACCTCCGTGTTGGTTTCACGGGACAGTCATGCCCAGCTCTTCCACCTTTCGGAAGATTCAGACGGCTTTGGGTGGCTTTTCAGTCGAGTGAGTATCCGAGAAATTGTCGAAGAGCTGAGCATGTCACAACATGTCCTGTGAGGCCAACACGGAGGTGCTTTCGTTCCGCGCCATTAGCGGCTCCGTGGCGAATTCCTCCACTCCTGTTTTCATGACAAAATCTCCTTTAACAGTGGAATGTGCCGGAAAAGTGCTCATGTCCACCTTTTCTGCCATTTCTCTGGTCAGACGACTTCCCGGATCAAGACAGCATTCAGTTTGGAAATGATCCGGTCGTTTCAGCCTGTCAATCGCCGCTCGGAGCACGGCGCGCCCTCAGCCGCTGTGGGCCGTCTTTAATCCGGTTGTAATGCTCCTTAATCTCTGTGATGCCCATAAGATCTTCACCGAAAGCCATCTGAATTTTCCGAATGGTTTCCACCTGGCTGTCTCTTATAGTTTCTGGAAAAATTTGATGCAGCGCTGCTCCAGCCATTCAGACATTTTCCTCACAATGAAAATCCGACGAGGGGGGAGGACCAGTGCTCACTCAAAGCCTGCTCACAGGCGAATGATGCAACTGACAGGCATGAAAAAACTCATGCATGCGCACAAAGGTTCAAGCTTGGCTGATGCAATCACATGTGATTCAAATCCATATGGTTTTTGCAAAAAATAAAATGGTCCGATACTTTTCTAACAGACCTCGTATTTATAAGACCCTTCTGAATGCAGTAAAGTAAATCTGAAAGGCCAAATTTATAATTCAGCTGAGAAATCTTCGTTTAAAAATGACAAATTTGCAGCTAAAATTTGGCCCTCCGTGAAAACTGTTTGTACAGCTGGGACATTGCCGTGACGTGAGGTAGAAGACGGAGTGCTAGCGCCTTCAGTCCGATCCCGCGCGTTGAGTGAATGCAATACAAGCTATTTCTCAATTGAAATTGATTTTATCTGTTAGTAATGTTACTGTTATACACATCCTGGTTTCAACATCCAAAAGTAAGCTGCAATGAATGCGAGATACAGCTCTGCATGCTCAGATCAGCGGCGACATCGACAGCGGGTGACGTTCTTCCCCGACCCTTGCTCTCACTGCCTCCGATGCACTTACCGAGTCTGTGGCCTCGGTAAACGCCGCAGCGGGCCATTCACACCGCCCCCTTGTCTGCTGTGCAGCCGGCACCACCCCCCTGTCTACTGAATGGAGGTGCAGCCAACTCGGCAACAAGTCCAGAGACTACGCTCGCTGTTTTGATGTGGAGCGCTCCGGCGGCCCGCAAGGACAGACCTCTTGCGGAAAAATCCGCAGTACCGCAGCACTCCGTGGCCACTTAGAGAGGTTTATATCTTTTTAATGACTTGGATTCTTTGTGGGTCCCGCATCCGTACCCCGCAACGGTAACACCGGAGGCGAAAGACAGTAGATTTTCAATGCGACACCACTCAATCAAATAGCCGTATGAAAAAGTACCCAAAAATAATTTTAAAGCAAAAATAAAAGAAATGTGTACTCACCAAATGTACCACAAGACAATATGAAGTTTAAAAAAAGTCAATCCTTCCGTATAAGACAATAAAAAGGTGCTTTTGTAAGAGATGCAAACTGACGTAAATCCACAAATTATAGTTGTTGCGCGCAATGCATGCTGGGATAGGGTCTTCTCTCTGATGTCTCGGCAGCGTCCCGGATGTGCTGACAGTTTTGCGGAAGGCCAAATTTCAGCTGTAAATTTGTCATTTTTTAAACTAAGATTTCTCCATTGAATGACAGATCTGGGCTTGCAGATTTACTTTCCTACATTCAGAAGGATCTTATGTGGAAATATAACTCATTTTTTGGTCCAAAGATCTGACTACATTTATTTTAATGCAGGTCCACTTTAAAGAAAAATTAACAGGTCTGTGAGAGCCAGAATTCTTGTTGGTTGGTAGGGGGTCAAATACTTATTTTATGCAATAAAATGCAAATTAATTATTTAAAAATCATACAATGTGATTTTCTGGATTTTTTTTTTTTTTTTTTTTAGATTCTGTCTCTCACAGTTGAAGTGTACCTATGATAAAAATTACAGACCTCTCCATTCTTTGTAGGTGGGAAAACCTGCAAAACTGACAGGGGGTCAAATACTTAGTTTCCCCACTGTAATAACAATACAAGGGTAGGCTGAAAGGTTCTAAGGCTCACTATGATAAAGTTAATCATAGTGAGCCTTAGACTTTTCAGCCTACCCTCGTAATTTGTGAAACAAAAATTCACTGCTAAATGCCAACCACATTTATTCATATTCAATTTTATATTTCATTCTATCATTTGTCTTGCTTTTCATGTCTCATTATCAACATATCATCACAGTAATAAAACTATGAATCATTACCCATATTGTCAAATTCTCAAGTCACATTTGTTTGTACCTGTACATATGTAAACAAATCTGTAAATATTACGAGTGAAACGTCGCAAAGCTTACTCATGGTGCACGGCGTCCAAAACAGGAAGTGCCAAATTTCAAATCCACAATAAAACAGGAAAATTTCAAATGTGAAACACTTCTTGGATTGACAGACGAGATCCCATGGAATCTCACAGGAACTCAGTGGCAAGCTCACACTCAAACAGGAAATGCCAAATTTTCAGTCACAGTGAAACAGGAAATGTTGAACACTTCCTGGCATGGGTGGAGCTAGAACGTGCTGGGTTTTCACTGGACTCCCCTGAAATCTGATTAGACACAAATGATTGACATGTCACAGCACCATTCTAATCCACCTTAGTAGAAGAAGAAACAAGTTTGCTTCAGATTTGAACTGAATACGTCATTTGAACTATGGACTGCTACGTAATCACACCAAACTTATATTGGTGAGTAAACAGCTGTATTTTATGCCAGAAATGAGGTCCAGGTTGTTAAAAGCAGCATTTTTCTTTAATTTGGGTTGCCTTATATACACATGTTTAAGCTAACAGAGAGCAGCTGGTTCATGCTCTGTTGGCTTATTAGTGCAGCAGATAACTGAAACAATCCTTCAAATGGTGATACAAGCATCAAATTCAGCACAAATACAGCTGGAGCAAAATTAATGGAGTAACTTTAACTTTTGACCCCTCTACAAACTGAAACTGACCTTTGTCACCATTCTTGCTGCGTTTACTTCATAACCCCATAACATTCAGTCACAGATTGTCCAAACTATACCTTTTTGGAATCTTTATGATCAGGCAAATAATGTGGTGTAGTTTTCTATATGATTGGAGCATCTTTTAATTTTGACCCCTGTGTAATTCTTCAATCGACCCCTACCTGGCTGTCTATTGAAAATTCAAGTGGCCAATCAATTTTTTCAAAAGGGCTCATGTCTATGGATTATTTGTGCCAAATTTGATGCTTGTATCACCATTTGCAGTATTCCACTCTAAATATTCTCTTATCTGCTGCACTATATGAGATGTAAGGTGCTGCTCCTCAGAGTTTTTCAATTGCCCTTAAAAGTATTGGAACACTTGGTATTTCACACATTTGAATTTGTTTTTTACATTTAAAATACATTTTTTTTCTAAAATTATCTTCCTTAACTCAAACTGAAAGCAAATCTCTACAACTTGATATAAATTAATTAAAAATATAAAATCCAGCTTCCTGATGAAGTGGTGTAGAGGAGGGTTTTCTTAAAAAGAAGACCCGATAACCCCCCCCACACACACACACACCAGAAGCTGCAAGGTTTTAGTCGTGCTCATGCTGCCAAGAACCATTTTACTGAAAAAAGTCTGAAGGACCTAAAGGACATGGTTAGATGGGGAGAAGTGTTTCCAGGCATGTGAGAGGCAAATAAAGAAAAATGCTTAAAAAGGCAGGGGGTCAGAAGCTGAAAGGTTTTTGCCATGCTCATGCTCCCCTGAAGCATTTACTCAAAATAAAGTCTGAAGGACCTAAATGACATGGTGAGATGCTGACGAGCTTCACTCATTCATGTCCATGACGTATGCATATTATGCCAGTTGTTTGTCTTGTGTCCAGTTGAAGACACATGTTTAATAAATTCTATCCAGAACTTATGACTTTCAGATCAAAGACTGCATCAATCATAACATGATCAAGTTCTTCCCGTATGGAGGTGGTGCCCCTGTCGAGGTATTTAATTAAATTTCGGATTTAATCTGCAACCTGCAGACATGTTTGTGTCTGTGCTTTATAACCTTCACTTTCCATCCTGGCTGGTATCCTTCCGTAGTCTCCGGGGTTACTTTCATCATTATACACCTCACCAGAAAATCCCAGGAATGGGCTGTGGTGGAGTCTGGAGTCACACCCTCCCCAGAGCAGCATTACTGACAGGTCTGAGAGAGTCTCTGCATCTGGGATGGGCAGGGCATTTCATCACCAGCTGACCCATGAGCTCTGTACCACCAATGTTGGCTACTCCTCTGGTGAGTTCATCCTTTGCTCTGCCATTAATTCATCACCCTTTCATTCCTGCAACTCTTCAGTTATCTTTTGGGGCACTAATAGTGGGAGTGCTGTCAGACTCTGGTGCTGATAAAAGTTTTTTTTTGGACTGTGCCCTTGCTCAACAGCTAGTTGTTCCTCTGAAGACCCTCCTGGAACTTATTTAAGCAAACACTATGGATGGGTGACTGCTGGAACTGTTTACTCACAAAACTACACCCCTGCTTCTTATGATGCCAGATAACCACACTGAACTTGTGCAACTACACATCATTGATTCTCCACAAAACCCTGTAGTTCTGCGACTGCCATGGGTGAAGAAATATGACCCACAGATTGCCTGAGCTTCAGGTGATCCAATGGGGATCACAGTGTGATGCTACCTGTTTTTCCACAAACAATATTTCTGTTTTCCAAATACCAGCAGTCAGAATTTCCTTCTTCAGATATTTCAGCAGTCCCTGAGGAATAGCCAGTGGTGGGCACAGCTAACCAAAAAGTTAGCTTTGATCACCATTAATCAGATAACTGAAGCTATCTTTTATGATGCTAAACCGATAAACTGCAAAAAAAAAAAAAATTATCTTTATTACAGATAACCAATAACTATTAGTATTGATTCGGATGATTACACTGTTGGCTTCTGATAAACCAGTTTCACTTTAAGCACTGCAGGGGCTGCTGGGTAAATTCAAGGATCACAAACATAAAAAACACATGAAAAATGAATGAATAAAAAAATAAAACCCCAAACACTGTCATCATCTTTCAAAAGCAGTAAAACACAGTCAGTTTATCTCGATGTTATATACACCGTCATTTACGAGCTAAAAGCTGCTGCTTTTTGACACACTTTGAACCCTGCGGCTTAAACACAAAAAAATGCGTCCATTAATGCATTGTTTGGGAGAGTAAAAAACACACGTAGTAAATATAAATTCTCACCTGTTACTTTCAGTGGGATTCATCTCAAGAAACAAAGCATCCTTTTTTAAATCCAAAACGGTGTCTAAACAATGAAGAGAAGTCCTTGCAGCTGTGCCGTGAGAGCTCCTTTCTCCCACCGAGAGAGGAGCTTAATTTATCCCATGCCACAAAGAAATAAAATTAATGTTAAAATTAGACCGTTTTGTTTTTGTGTCGAGCAGGCGATAACACTGTAACGTCCAAAGTGAAGCTGAACTACACTACCCACAATGCTCCCCTGCATCGACTGGCCAATCGTGTTTTGTGCTTAATGATGATGTCATCAGCAAGTGACAGCCAGTCTGCCAAAAACTACTGATCTACACACGACAGGGATTAAAACGTTTAAGTTTAGGGTTTAGAAACGTTTTTGACCGTTAAACTTTGCTCACTTTACCAGAAAAAAAAAATGTTATTGGATCGAAAAGTTATCAGAACTAAATTTAGCGGAAGATAATTGGTCTGATGATGGTTTTAAAAGTTATCTGAAAAGCTAATCCGCTAGCAAAAACATTTGCTTCAATAATTATCGGTTATCATATTAGCTGAGCTGTGCCCACCACTGGGAATAACATATCCTCTGTGAGGTATTTACCAAAACCCGGGTCACATGCATGGTACCTCATTGTGTGTATGACTGCACCATTGACCTCCAAATATAAGTTTCCCTTGGGAGATTATATTCACTGTCCCATCCTGAAAAGCCAACCATAGACACGTACATTCAGACTGGCTGCAGGAATCATCAGAAATTCAATGTCTCCTGGAGGTGCATGATTTTTCTGTGTAGAGAAAAAAGACAAGTCTCTCCAACCCTGCACTGACTACCGTGGTCTCAATGAGACCACAGGAAAAAAAAGACACTCTCAACTCCTCCATTCATCAGCTTTCGAGCTGCAGCAGGGAGCCACCATCATTACAAAGAAAATCTTCCGCAATGCATTTCATCTGGTGAGGATAAGTGATGAGGATGAGTGGAAAACAGCATTCAACACACCAAGCGACTGTTATGAAAATTCACTTATGACTGTTGGTGTGACTAACATCCCAGCAGTTTTCCAGTGTCTTTTCTATGATGTATTAAGACAAATTGTTAATGCTTATGTTTGTTTATCTGGATGACAAATGTTTGTTTATCTGGATGACAAGGTTGTACCCTGAGTGAAATCAACAGCATGCAAAAGTGTTCAATCACTATGGACCTACCTTATGGAATGAATGCTTTACCTCATGAAATACAATATTGGGCCTCATTCATGAACCGTTCTTAAGAACAAATTTGTTCCTCAGTCCTGCTCACGAAGTTTTTATGAAGATTGTGGCATTCATGAATGATTTTCTATCCAGAACTTGTTCTTCGGTAAGAATAAATCCTAGGAACACTCAGGAGTACTCTTATTGGTTGCATTGTCTGTTTATGTGAAGGTCATTAAAATACAATATTGCAGTGATATGTCTGTGATATCTCTGTTCATTATTATATGTCACGTTTTGGTAATTTACAGTCATTTTTAAAAAATGATAGCCCAATTAAGTTAAGTAAACTAATGTCTTCTCACTTACTCGTGGCAAGTTTAGGATATTTGACTCAAGTTTCAAAATCTGAACTTAAAGCTATCCATTGTCTTCACTAATTGTGACTAAGCTTATCTTTAAGGTGAATTAACTGATATTCTGTTAATTAACTCACAATTTAAAGGCAGCTGGTGAGCTTCGGTTTTTACAGTGTACCAGCAATTAAGTGGAGGAGCAGCCACACAGGGAGGGGATGGAAGTGTTGCCTCAGGGCCCCGATCTGTATCCAGACATTCAGTGAAGGGTATACCTAAAAAATAGGTTGCGGGAAAATTAAATATAAAATGATTTAGATTTTTCCCAGAGCCTACCTGAGAGTGCCGTCTCCCTGATGATCGCCCAGATGCGCTGGTCCAACTCTGACAGCTTTTGGGTTTCTGCTGTTCCCCCTCCAGTCCACTGCATTTTTGAGGTGGATTGATTTCGAGGTTTTTTTTTGGGGGGTTTTTTTTGGTTTTTGGTGCCAGATTTTAAATCAAACCATTTCTTTTTTGCTGATTTCCTGCACTAAGTTGATATCCAAGTTGCAACATATGTGCTATATGGATAGACTTTTGAAGAAAGACACACGAGTTGTGATTTTATTGAAATGTACAAAATCTTACATGGACATGAAAATACAGTTGTATGTAACGTTTGGGCACCCTGATGATTTCCATGATTTTCCTTTATAAATCATTGGTTGTTTGGATCAACAAATTCAGTTAAATGTATCATATAGCAGACAAAACACAGTGATATTTGAGCAGCAAATTACGTTATAGGATTTACAGAAAGTGTGTAATAATTCTTGAAACAAAATTAGGCAGGTGAATAAATTTCGGCACCCCAACGTAAATAATACAGCAATATTTAGTAGATCCTCCTTTTGCAGAAATAACAGCATGGAAATGCTTCCTATAGCTTCCAATGAGAGTCTGTATTCTGGCTGAAGGTATTTTGGACCATTCGTCCTTTACAAAACATCTCCAGTGCAGTCAGGTTTTGTTGGGTTCCGAGTATGGACCAGCCCGCTTAAAATCACAACCACAGATTTTCAACAATATTCAGGTCTGGGTACTGAGATGGCTCTTCAGAACGTTGTACTTGTTCCTATGCATGAATGCCTTAGTAGATTTTGAGTAGTGTTTAGGGTCGTTGTCTTGTTGAAAGATCCAGCCCTGGCGCAATTTCAACTTTGTCACTGATTCATGAACATTGTTCTCAAGAATCTGCTGATTTCGACTGGAATCCATGTGACCCTCAACTTTAACAAGATTCAAAGTACCTGTACTGGCCACACATTATGATGGAACCACCTCCAAATTTTACTGAAGGTAGGTGTTTTTCTTGGAATGCTGTGTTCTTTTTCAGCCATGCATATTGCCCCTTGTTATGTCCAAATAACTCAATTTTAGTTTCATCAGTCCACAGCACCTAATTCCAAAATAAAGCTGGCTTGTCCAAATGTGCTTTAGCATACCTCAAGCAACTCTGTTTGTGGCGTGTATGCAAAAAAGATCACTGTATGGTTGAATGATGTACAGAGACACTATCTGCAGAAAGATCATGTTGTAGGTCTTTGGAGCAGGTCTGTGGGTTGACTATGACTGTTCTCACCATCCTTCGCTTCAGCTTATCTGAGATTTTTCTTGGCTTGCCACTTTGGGCCTTAACTAGTACTGTGTCTGTGGTCTTCCATTTCCTCACTATGTTTCTCACACTGGAAACTGACAGCTGAACTCTCTGAGATAACTTTTTGTATCCTTCCCCTAAACCATAATGCTGAACAGTCTTTGTTATTAGCTCATTTGAGAGTTGTTTAGAGGCTCCCATGTTGCCACTCATTAGAAGAGATGCAAAGAGGGGACACATTTGCAAATGGCCACCTTAAGAAGGTCAATAGTCGAGCTTACCAAACCAATTTTGTGTTCCAATAATTCGTGCTAAATGTATTCAAATCAGTAAAATGATAAGGGTTTTGTTTAAATAATTATTGCACACTTTCTGTGAATACTAGAAACTTCAATTCACTTCTCAAATATCAGTGTGTTCGTCTGCTATATGACATATTTAACTGAAATTTCTGATCCAGACAACCAATGATTTATAAAGGAAAATCATGAAAATTATCAGGGATGCCCAAACCTTTGCATACAATTGTATTAATTTTGAAATTTTCTTTGAATGAGAAGATATGCCAGCCTTACAGGCCATGGGCTGAGCCTTGAGTTTGAAAGGTCTTGACTGAACCCTTGAAGGGGAAAAAATTTCAGCATTAGAGCTATTATGTTGTAGAATAGTTTGCCTTGGTATGAAGTTTCCTTGCTTATACCCCCTTCACACATACGCCAATTGTGGCCGAACTGCATCAGAATGACACATCCAGCCAAAATCGGGATACGTTGAGTTGCGGCCCGAAGATCAATGGACAGCAGTCTGTGAGCATCTACATATTTGGTTCCATTCGCTCGGCTATGTTGCACATGTTCAAAACACTCGAGATGGGACGCACATCTGACGGCGGTCTATGTGCAGTTTTTGCCTCAACTGATCACAGTCTACATATTCTAAGGCATCAAAACAGCACCTGAAATGATCTGATCATGGTTGATTGAGCTCTGAAATCGATTGGTCACAGCAAAACCTGCCGGCATGTTGTGCCACGGATGTCCACCCCCAGAGGACCCCGGCCAGGGAGGGCAAAAGAAATGATATCAAATAACATGTATGTGCCACACATTCATCATATACAGTGAATGCAAACAGCGCACAATCAAACCAAAAGTACTGTGTGCCGCTGCACCTCTCCGTGGTCTCATGCCCAGTAATGCGTCATAGCCCACATCAGGCACGGAGCTGAATGAACCACTGTAATATGCATATTATTACTTGATCACCATCTAAACTCTGTAGAAGATGTGATGTGGAACTGTATCCCAGGCCGTGACAACGTTCTTAAACATGACACTCACCTCCAGCACGGAACCACAATCCTTTCACAATGCAGAGTACACAGGAACCAAAAATTAAATCCTATGTGATAATCCAACCAACATCATGGTGTACAGACTTGTGTTGTGCTCCTGAAGTGAGCAAAAAAGAAAAAGAAATTAAAGTTCACTGGAAAGGCTGCGTATGACGTATGGTGTGACTGCTTGGCCCACTGACACCAAACTTTCAGGAAAGGTGTCCAGTGGCATGCACCCACATGCGTGCCCTGCATGCGCTTAGTGGCTCATGTAGCCTTTATGAACACACACAGACACAAAGCTGAGTGATAATTTCAGCCCCACGCGTGTGCATGGGGCGCACTGTGCACTCACATGCATGTGCATGTGGGAAACACAGCACTGCCTCCCACTCCGGTCCCATGTTTGCCATCCAGACGTTTGGACGTCAGGCAGTCTTCAGCGTCTTTTATGGCCGTCTGATGACAGTCTGTGTCATCTAAACCAATGATTTTCAAACTGTGAGGAGCGTCCCCATTGGGGGGCGCCAGAGTTCTTCAGGGGGGCATGAGGGATGGGTATCATGAACTGGTTCTTTTCGAGAATCATGAAGAAATGATTCGATCCACCAACGTCAATAGCCTTTTTGCTTAACGAGTCCCTTATCGGGCCTTCAGAGCGCCCATTGTTTTTGAGGGTGTTTTATCAAGAAAATGATCATTTCTTTACATCGATTGCAGACCCTCCAGCGGGTCTGTAATCAACTGCTTCTGCAGCAGCTGTTCTTGAAGCGTGAAGCAACGAAGCAGTGCTCCAACTCAGGAACCCCAAAAAACTCAGTATGCTCTTAAATTTGGATGAAGCTGAACCAAGTGGGACACAGCAATGCTTAGAGTATTTCTTTTCCTATTTTTGAAAATATTTATTTTTAAATATTTTCTTGTTTATGCTCATGCTGAAATATAATAAACACAGAATAAACATGAAAAAAGTATTTGATCACCTACCAACCAGCAAGGTCTCTCATAGACCAGTCATTCTTTAATTAATTTATTCTGCACTCTTTACCTGTATTAACTGCACCTGTTTGAACTCTTTACACCTGTCCACACACTCAATCAATCAATCACCCTCCAACCTATACAACATGCCAAACACCAAAGAGCTGTTAAGGACATCAGGGACAAAATTGTAGCCCTGCACAAGACTGGGGTGGACTACAGGACAATAGGCAAGCAGCTTGGTGAGAAGACAACAACTGTTGCCGCAACAATTATAAAGTGGAAGAAGCACAAGATGACTATCAGTGTTCCTTGGTCTGGGGCTCCATGCAAGATCTCACCTCGTGGCATAACGATGATTATGAGAAAGGTCAGGAATCAGCCTAGAACTACATGGTAGGACCTGGCGGTGCCGCATGGCGCAAAGCAATGCCGTGATGAAGCCTCACAGGACATGTTCTGGCATGTCCAGGCTCATCCACAATTTCAGTAAATATGCTTTACAAATAAATCTGACTTGACTTGGCATCATTTTTTAGACGACCAACTCTTTGTGAAAGCTGAAACCTATGAGGTTTGCCATTCCATTGTTTCTTTTCTAGGTTGTGTCATAGCTCTATTAAGACAGAAGCCAGCTAAAGTTAAAAAAGCTGCACCTTTTCCTGAGTTTTGCCACTTTTGATAGATTTATTTGAAACAAGAGCAATCCAAGATTTCTGATGTCTGCCAATCCAGATCCAGATCACCCCCAAAATTCAGTGGAGTCTTCCATGTCATAATATCTATCTGTGGTGCAAATTTGGTGAGAATCTGTGAAGCAGTTTTTGTTGTTGTTGTTTTCTTTTTTGTTTTTGTTTTTTGTTTGTTTGTTTTTTACGTAATCCTTCAAGCCTATATGACGTGAAATCTGTATCCACAATCTGGATCTGGAGCCAGATGACCTCCAAAACTGAATGCAGTCTTCCATGCCCAAAGATCTATCTGTAGTGAAAATTTTGTCAAAATCTGTGCAGTAGTTTTGATGTAATCCTGCCAACAGACAGACAGACAAATAAATGCCAGTGTTTTTATTACATTCTTGGCAGACGTAATTACAGCATCTTTGCTCCTCCTTTATGTACATGCACTCCCTTCTGTCACATCCAAGCTCCAAGCTGCCGTCCTTGTGTTGCTTTTCTCCTGCCGTATTTGCACTGAAAAAAAAAAGTGACTACAGTTAATTCAGTCCAGTCATCTTGCTGTTTTGATGGAGCTGTGTCAGGTTAGTTGTTAGGCACAGCTAACCTAAAAGTTAGTTTTGATTGTTAAATTGCAAATTAACTGTGATGAACCAACAAAATACTAAAATATTTAGCTGACACCATAAACTACCAGAACTTAATTTAACTTTGGATTGTTTCTTTCTAAAGCTAAAATTCTGATAAACAGACCTAAAGGGCTGAAATTTTAATAGGTTGTACCATGAATATGGAGATTCCCAAAAAGGTTTATCATGGCAAGATCAGATGATGATCAAGATGTTCATGAATACTACATGCCATAAGGTTTGTTATGTTCTTCCAAATTCAAATAGTACTGCTTGCTCATTTCCGGTCAAGCTCCTGCAAATGGTGTTTATTATATTTCAGCATGAGCATAGAGAGGAAAATATTTAAAAGAATATTTAAAACATAATATAAAAAAAAAAAAAAATGTAAAAACAGGAAAAGAAATACCTTAAGCATTGCTGTGTCCCACTTGGTTCAGCTTCATCTAAATTTAAGAGCATAATGAGTTTTTGTGGGTTTCTGAACACGGCCAAACAGCCTGTGTAAGTGGCCGTGGGGAGCTTTTCTCCCCAGTTAAAGAGCCTGTTAGTGGTAGCACATAGCTCCTCTTCCCAGTCATACAGCCTCTGTAAGCATCACGAAGAGTTAACAATGCACATTACGCTGCAGATTTTAGTTTAGGAGGTGGAGGCTGTGGATTCCTACAAGTACCTCGGCTGTGGCTGGACAGAAAAATGGACTGGACAACCCGCACCAACTACCTGTCCAGGAAGAGACAGAGCAGGCTGTACTTTCTGAGGAGGCTGCGGTCAACATCTGCAGGAAACCCCTGTGATGTTCCCCCAGTCCATAGTAGACAGCGTCTTCTTTTACACCATCGTGTGTTGGGGGGAGCACATCCAAGAAGGACACATCCAAGCTGGACAAACTGATCAGGCGGGCCGGCTCTGTGGTTGGCATGAAGCTGGAGTCTCTGGTGAGGGTGGCAGAGAAGATAACACTGGACAAACTGCTGGACATTATGGACGATGCCAGTCACCCTCTGCACACCATCATCAGCAACCAGAGGAGCCTCTTCAGCCACAGACTGCTCCTTCCCAAGTGCAGGACCAACAGACTGAAAAACTCCTTTGTCCCTCAGGCCATCAGACTGTACAACTCTTCACTCAGGGGGAGGAGACGTAACAGGAAGACAGAGGATGGGAAGGAGAGGAACAGTAGTAGCCAGTAAGCCAGTAGTGAGCAGTATTTCTGGTATTTTTATTTGTATTTACATTTTGAAAATTGTTTTTTACTTCTACTTTTGATACTCTGTGTGCTTCTTACCCTGTGTGCTGCTATGCAATGCTGCTGGAACCTCAATTCTGGAACCTCTGAGGGAGTCTAATCTAATGTTGTAGAGAATTTAACCAGACATAAACTGAATAATGACCAATGTGTTGGATGTTACTTAATGTTACTTAGTCCGTTAATTGGTGTTTTTGGAACTATATATATATATATATATATATATATATATATATATATATATATATATATAATTTAAAAAAAAATTTAAATCCTTTGTGATTTGGTGGCTGAAGTTTTTGTCATCCTGCAAATCCAATGAATATTGGTGTTGTTGTAAAGTCTTGTGACAAGAAGGTGCAGAACTTTGTTGTTGTACTGGACACAATGGCGCACTAAGTTGAACGTGGAAATGATTGTGCAAGTAGCCCATTAAAGAAAGAAAACAGTAGTTTACACTCTACATACAATTTATTCACAGTCCAAAAAGTATTTAAGAAATAAGAAATGATCAGAAATAAAAATATAACACAACACTAAAATACCCTCAGCCATATGAGCAATATGTGTTGTGTGGGCTGCTGAAGAGGAGGTACTGCTGGCCCACCACCAGATGGCGCCCTGCCATGTTGGCAGAGTTTTGAGCCTCCAGAGGGGGCACTGGTTGTTTTTGGTACCACCAGGTGTGCACCATTAGACTGTCATCAGCTGTCTGTCATCATCCATCACTACATCCATAAAAGCCTGGGAGAGACACCATAACTCTGCCGAGTTATCAGTTTACCACACAGGTAAACCAACTCAGCCGTTTTGTGCCGTACGCACATTCATTGTTACTGAAGTCTTTGCAGTTGTGACTTATACTTGCAGCTTCTAGCCGAGTTTCTGGAAGTTGGAGGAGTTGGCGTCTTACTAAGTATAACTTTTGACACTGCACGCCCTCCAGTTTTTCCTCTGCACTCTGGGAGTTTCTGGATTTATTCCTCCAAGAGGATAACTGTGAGTTGCTGACTGTTTGCTGGGTGAACACTCACCCACCCTAACCTGTTTTTGCTCCTGCCAGCAGTACCAGTCCAACAGCCTCGAGCGGTGGCCACCTGGGGGTACCAGGACTTGGCGGCTCTAGTGTGTTGCAGGCCTCCAGCTGGCGGTGGAACTTCGTGGGTCCCAGCTCTTCTCTGGATAGGCATCTCCTACCCTCGGGCCTGCCCACGTGTCACCATTTATTATTAAATGGACTCTGCATATTTTGGACTCTGTTTGCACCTTTTGCATAACAAATTGTTATTTATTGGTATTCCTATTGACCGCTCATTTACGCCCCCCAACGTGGGTCCGTGCATTCACTTTCTCAACAGGATAACTCGGCCATGTCATGGACTCCGAGGGGTGTTTACCACCTACTGACCGATCAATGGAAGTGCAAGGTGCGCAGGATCCACCAGGAGGATCGCTGGGTGAGCTGCAGCAAATTCTGTCTAACCTCACTGCTCGGTTGGATTTATTGACTGAGCAGGACACTCACCTCAGCCGTTGGATGGAGGCTGTCACCGCGCAGGTAGACAAGCTGCAGCCGCTCCCCCTCCAGTGGATCAGGCACCAAACAGAGTTAATCCAGTGGTCGTTCAGAGGTCCCCCCTCATCGCCCGAAGCTTACATAAGTCCCCCCGGAACCGTACAGTGGTTGTGTTGAAACGTGCACGGACTTCCTGATGCAGTGCACGCTTGTTTTTTCACAACGGCCCGATATGTACGCGTCTGAGCACAGCTGGGTGGCTTACGTAATCAATTTACTTCAGGGCAGAGCACGCTCCTGGGCTACGCCACTCTGGGAACGAGATTCACGGGTCCTCTCTACTTATACTGAGTTTATAAGGGAGTTTCGACTGGTGTTCGATCACCCCAACAGAGGTGAGGCCACTTCAAATAAGCTGCTGTCAATGAGACAGGGACAGCGAAGTGCAGCTGATTACGCAATCAACTTCCGCATAGCGGCAGCGAGGTCCGGTTGGAATTCAGTCTCACTCCGCGCCGCCTTTGTAAACGGGCTGTCTCCGGCCCGAAAGGAGCATCTGGTGCCTAAGGATCAGCCGCGGGATTTAGATGGGCTTATCGATCTAGTTATTCGTCTAGACAATCGGTTAGAGGAATACAAGCGGGAGCGAGACGATGGGCATGGCCGGGTGTGAGCCGGCCCTCTCCCTTCCAGGTCTGAAGTAGTGCCGTCCTCTCCCCGCTCCAAAGCCAGAGCTTTCCGCATAGCACCAGCTCCCCCTGATGATGAAGCTATGGACATGAGCAGGGCAAAATTGAAAGTAAAACAAAGGAGGCTGGCACGTGGAGAGTGTGTTTACTGCAGCTCGGATGAGCATGCGCAGAATAAGGGGCCCCAGGCGGTTAAACATCAAAGCTCAACCTTAGAGACTGGGCTAACAGTGAGCCATACAAACCACACGGGTGTTCCATGCAAATGCGCACGACTCCCAGTCACAATCCTGTGGGGATTTAACCCTTACCACTCCAGCACTGATTGACACAGGATCGGAAGGGAACCTACTGGATAGTAGGTGGGCTAAGACAGTAGGGCTCCCTCTGGTGGCTGTTCCTTCACCATTGAAGGTGCGAGCACTAGATGGCACCCTCCTACCAGAAATCACGCACCAGACATGGCCTTTAACCTTGGTCGTCTCTGGTAATCACAGGGAGGAGATTGTGTTTTATGTAACACCTTCTACCTCCAGAGTTATTTTGGGCTATCCATGGATGATGAAACACAATCCACAGATTGATTGGCCATCTGGGGTTGTGGCGCAATGGAGCAAAACCTGCCACCAGGAGTGTTTAAGATCCTCGGTGCCACCTGGCGATGAAGTTAAGGAGGAGGTCAGAGTTCCCCCCAATCTTACGGAGGTGCCGGCTGAGTATCATGACCTCGCTGACGTCTTCAGCAAGGATCTGGCCCTCACCAAGCCCCCGCATCGACCGTATGATTGTGCCATTGATTTGATTCCAGGCACTGAGTATCCATCCAGCAGGCTGTACAATCTCTCATGTCCTGAGCGTGAATCAGTGGAGACCTACATCTGTGACTCTTTAGCTGCTGGGCTAATCTGAAATTCTTCGTCCCCGTTAGGTGCAGGTTTCTTTTTTGTGGGCAAGAAGGACGGTGGTCTCCGTCCATGCATTGACTATAGAGGGCTGAATGAGATTACGGTTCGCAACCCATACCCATTACCGCTCTTAGATTCAGTGTTCACACCCCTGCATGGAGCCAAAATGTTCACGAAGTTGGATCTTAGGAATGCTTACCACCTAGTTCGGATAAGGAAGGGAGACGAGTGGAAGACGGCATTTAACACCCCCTTAGGGCACTTTGAGTACCTGGTCATGCCGTTCGGCCTCACTAACGCCCCCGCTACATTCCAGGCTTTGGTTAATGACGTACTGCATGATTTCCTGCACCGGTTCGTCTTCATATACCTGGATGATATTCTCATCTTCTCCCAGGACCGTGAGACTCATGTTAAGCATGCCCGTCAGGTCCTTCAGCGGTTATTGGAGAACCGGCTGTTTGTGAAGGCCGAGAAGTGCGAGTTCCATCGCACCTCTCTGTCCTTCTTGGGGTTCATAATCTCCTCCAACTCCGTCGCACCCGATCCGGCTAAGGTAGCTGTGGTGAGAGATTGGCCCCAACCGGTAAATCATAGGAAGTTGCAACAGTTCCTAGGGTTCGCCAATTTTTACAGGAGGTTTATTAAGGGCTATATTCAGGTAGTTAGCCCCCTTACAGCCCTGACCTCCACCAAAGTCCCCTTCACCTGGTCGGATCGGTGCGAAGCCGCGTTTAGGGAGTTGAAACACCGGTTTTCAACTGCACCAGTTCTGGTGCAGCCCGATCCTAGCCACCAGTTTATAGTTGAAGTGGATGCCTCTGACTCAGGGATAGGAGCCGTGCTGTCCCAGAGCAGGGAGTCCGATAGTGTTCTCCACCCTTGTGCTTATTTCTCCCGCAGGTTAACCCCCGCCGAACGGAACTATGACGTTAGCAATCGGGAACTCCTGGCTGTGAAAGAGGCCCTTGAGGAGTGGAGACATCTGTTGGAGGGAGCTGTGGTCCCATTCGTGGTTCTTACCGACCACCGGAACCTGGAATACATTCAGACCGCCAAGCGGCTGAACCCCAGGCAAGCCCGGTGGTCATTGTTCTTTGGCCGCTTCAACTTTAAAATCACCTATCGCCCCAGGACTAAGAATGGCCGGTCCGACGCCTTGTCCCGGGTGCATGAAGAGGATACAAAGATCAGGCTGTTGGACCCACCTGACACCATCTTGCCGGAGTCCACTATTGTCGGTACCCTCACATGGGACGTGGAGGGAGTCGTCAGGGAGGCCCTGACCCGACACCCGGATCCGGGAGGTGGACCATCTAACCGGCTGTACGTGCCACCAGATGTGCGCACTGCCGTATTTTACTTCTGTCACGGTTCCAAGCTCTCCTGCCATCCAGGGGTGCGAAGGACTGTGGCAGTGGTCCGGCAGCGGTTCTGGTGGCCGTCAGTTGAAGTGGATACATGGGACTACATCCGGGCCTGCACCACCTGTGCCAGGGCAAGGCAGTACACCAGCCAGAGAAGGGGCTCCTCCAGCCATTGCCCGTGCCTCGTTGCCCCTGGTCACACATTGGACTGGACTTTGTCATGGGCCTCCCTGCGTCCCAGGGGAAGACGGTCATCTTGACAATAGTGGACCGGTTCTCTAAGGCGGCCCACTTCGTGGCCCTCCCGAAGCTCCCAACTGCCCAGGAGGCTGCAGACCTCCTGGTCTACCACGTCGTGCATCTGCATGGTATCCCGACGGACATAGTGTCAGACCGTGGTTCTCCTCGCAGGTCTGGAGGAGCTTCTGTAGGGAGCTGGGAGCCACAGTGAGCCTGTCGTCCGGGTACCACCCACAAACAAACGGTCAAGCAGAGTGGGCTAACCAGGACCTAGAACAAGCCTTAAGGTGTGTCACATCTGCGCACCCGATGGCCTGGAGTCAACACCTGGCCTGGATCGAGTACGCACACAACAGAACAAGTGTTGTCCTCTACCGGCCTCTCCCCGTTTGAGGTCTGCTTGGGGTATCAACCCCCGTTGTTTCCAGCTGTCGAGGGAGAGGTCGAGGTGCCCTCAGTCCAGGCCCACCTCAGGAGATGCCGTCGGGTGTGGAAGAAAGCCCGCTCTGCTCTCCTGAAGGCCCGGACGCGGGCTAAGGACCATGCGGACCGCCAACGAGCCCCGGCCCCAGTGTATCAGCCCGGGCAGGAGCTTTGGCTATCCACGAAAAACATCCCTCTTCAGAATGACTCACCAAAGCTCACCGACCATTTCATCAGACCTTACAAGATCCTCAAAGTGATCAGCCCAGCCGTAGTGAAGCTCCAACTCCCAGCTTCACTGCGGATTCACTCAGTTTTTCATGTTTCCCGGATCAAGCCATACCACACGTCGGACCTCTGCCCACCTGGACCTGCGCCGCCTCCTGCCCGGATCATCGATGGAGAACCAGCCTGGACGGTTAAAAAACTCCTTGATGTTCATCGAAAGGGCTGGGGGTATCAATACCTGGTAGACTGGGAGGGATATGGCCCAGAAGAACACTCCTGGGTGAAGAGGAGCTTCATACTGGATCCCGCCCTCGTGACGGACTTCTACCAGGAGCATCTGGACAAGCCGGGTCGGGCGCCAGGAGGCACCCGTTGAGGGGGGGTCCTGTTGTGTGGGCCGCTGAAGAGGAGGTACTGCTGGCCCGCCACCAGATGGCGCCCTGCCATGTTGGCAGAGTTTTGAGCCTCCAGAGGGGGCACTGGTTGTTTTTTTTACCACCAGGTGTGCACCGTTAGACTGTCATCAGCTGTCTGTCATCATCTATCACTACATCCATAAAAGCCTGGGAGAGACACCATAACTCTGCCGAGTTATCAGTTTACCACACAGGTAAACCAACTCAGCCTTTTTGTGCCGTACGCACATTCATTGTTACTGAAGTCTTTGCAGTTGTGACTTATACTTGCAGCTTGTAGTCGAGTTTGTGGAAGTTGGAGGAGTTGGCGTCTCCACTCCTCACTTGTGACTTACTAAGTATAACTTTTGACACTGCACATCCTCCAGTTTTTCCTCTGCACTCTGGGAGTTTCTGGATTTATTCCTCCAAGAGGATAACTGTGAGTTGCTGACTGTTTGCTGGGTGAACACTCACCCACCCTAACCTGTTTTTGCTCCTGCCAGCAGTACCGGTCGGACAGCCTCGAGCGGTGGCCACCTGGGGGTACCAGGACTTGGCGGCTCTGGTGTGTTGCAGGCCTCCGACTGGTGGTGGAACTTCGTGGGTCCTGGCTCTTCTCTGGATAGGCGTCTCCTACCCTCGGGCCTGCCCACGTGTCACCATTTATTATTAATTGGACTCTGCATATTTTGGACTCTGTTTGCACCTTTTGCATAATAAATTGTTATTTATTGGTATTCCTATTGACCGCTCATTTACGCCCCCTAACGTGGGTCCGTGCATTCACTTTCTCAACAATATGTTCTTTATAATTTGCAGTTATTTAATTAATTATTAAGATCCAATTGTGTCTTATGTACAATTGTACATGCTCAATAAAGCCCCTCTATCAATCAATCAATCAAAAACAATATTTACATTTACACCGTCTAATGGAGGCCTTGCGTGTGTGTGTGTGTATGTATGAGCTTTTGACAACAGCGTTAAGTTGTGCAAATCAAGGAATATTTGTAGGTCACCCACCCTCTGTGCATTTGCAGGTATCAATGAGACTAGTTTAACTCCATAGGAAGTTAGCTTTGAGTTAGCAGAAGTTAACGTGCACGCTAATGTCCACAATAGGATGGCCAGAAAATGTAATTCAAATTTGATATCGCACCCCCCCCCCACCACCCCCTATTTTGTGAGAATCATTGAAAAAAACAATGCCTGTGAAATTTTAAGCCATCCAATAAGTGGAAGTGGTCTCCCAGAGGCATAAAGATCAGTATAATTCAGTAGGATTTGGCGCATATAAAGTCTTTGTCCAAAACTATCACAAAAGGTCAGTTTTCATCAGGTCTGTAAAATATCAATTACAAACTGATGCAAAATCATCGCTCAAAAGCTGGCCTGTGAAATAAACTTCAAGAGATCCAGTCTCAACCATAAGAGATTTGGAACAGTTCGGTAGGGGATCAGCCGGATCTCACACACACATGCACAGGGTGAGAGCTCATGCTGACTCTCCATGGAATAAAACCTCCCAGCTGAAGTGCACCGTGTATCCTACCCATCTGAAGAGATCCATGCTTGATATTGCAACCACAGTCTTTTTCATGAAGAAAGCACAGAGATTCAGAGGTCACACACAACAAAGCAGTATGCAGGTATGGACATGAAAAACTTATTTTATTTGATATCATACTTAATCATTGAACACTACTAAATTGCTCAATGCTTCAGAATGTTAGTGTGAACTACAAATTATTATAATAATATTCTTAGTATATAATCACATTTGCTAACTGTTCTTTCAAAGATCTACAAAAGGTGCAGCTGATTTCAATGAAATCCTGACTAAAAAGTGATGAGCAGCGACAACTGCTGTACCAGGTGGTTGAGCACCACTGAAAACTAGTCCCAACAGATGCTACAAAGCAACAACTCGTGAATTCAGTCTATTACTGTTTGATTACTCATGCATATCTGAACTAGAGACAATCCGAAACATATTATGACTGCACGCTAAGAGTAACTTTAAATTGTTTGATTTTTCCAGCATTGAAACAGTTTTCCTATATTTTAGATATTAATGTACTACAAAAATGGTTCTTTCATGTTATTTTTCAATAATAGTTTGATTGTTACATTATTAATGATGTCACCTATACTGGTTCCTATACTAGTAGGCCATGCTTCTACAATTTAATGTTAAATAAAGTTTGTTTAAGTGGAAATATTGTTTAAGTTTGAATAAAAGTTAGTTTAAGTGGAACATATAATCACTGTAATACTTGTGTAATAGTATTAACGAAAATGTATCTATTTGTAGAAAGTGATATCTTCTTCTTTGTCTTTCGGCTGTTAGGGGTTGCCACAGCAGATCAATCGTTTCCATCTCACCCTGTCCTCTGTATCTTCCTCTGTCACACCAACCATCTGCATGTCCTCCCTCAGCACATCTACGAACCTCCTCTTTGGCCTTCCTCTTCTCCACCTGCCTGGTTGCTCCATCCTCAGCATCCTTCACCTTATATACCCTGGGTCCCTCCTCTGCACATGTCCAAACCATCTCAATCTCGCCTTTCTGACTTTGTCTCCAACCGGCCCACCTGAGCTGTCACCTCTGATATGTTCATTCCTAATCTTGTCCATATCTCGTCACTCCCAAAGAGATCTCAACATCGTCAGCTCTGCCACCCTCCAGCTCTGCCTCCTGTCTTTTTGTTAGTGCCACCGTCTCTAAGCTGTACACATAGCTGGTCCTCACTACCGTCTGGTAAATTTCCCCTTCACCTCTTGCTGGTATCTTCGGTCACAAATCACTCCTGCCACCTTTCTCCACCCACTCCACCCTGTCTGCACTCTCTTCTTCACCTCTCTACCACATTCTCCATTACTTTGAACAGTTGACCCCAAATATTTAAACTCATCTACTTTCACCACTTCTACTCCTTGTAACTGCACTATTCCATTGGGCTCCCTCTCATTCACACACATGTACTCAGTCTTGCTTCTACTGTACTTTCATTCCCGTTCTCTCCAAAGCATATCTCCACCTCTCCAGACTAGACTCAACTTTCTCTCTACTCTCACTACAGATCACAATGTCATCTGCAAACATCATAGTCCATGGGGACTCCTGTCTGATCTCATCCGTCAACCTGTCCATCTCCACTGCAAACAAGAAAGGACTCAGAGCTGATCCTTGGTGTAATCCCACCTCCACCTTGAATGAGTCCTGTCATTCCGACTGTGCATCTCACCGCTGTCCACACTAGTCTTGTACATGTCCTGCACTACCCTAAATACTTCTCTGCCACTCCAGACTTCCTCATACAATACCACAGCTCTTCTCTTGGCACCCTATCATAAGCTTTTTCTAAGTCCACAAACACACAATGTAACTCTTTCTGGCCTTCTCTGTACTTCTCCAACAGTATTCTCAGAGCAAGCATTGCATCTGTAGTGCTCTTGATCTCCACATGAAACCATATTGCTGCTCACAGATCTTCACCGGTTTTCTAAGCCTAGCTTCTACTACTCTTTCCCCATAACTTCATGCTGTGGCTGATCAACTTTATTGCCTCTGTAGTTACTGCAGCTCTGCACATCACCCTTGTTCTTGAAAATAGGAACCAGCACACTTCATCTCCACTCCTCAGGCATCCTCTCATTTTCCAAGATTTTATTAAACATTCTGATTAGAAACTCTACTTGCCATCTCTCCTAGACATTTCCATGCCTCCACTGGAATGTCATCTGGACCAACTGCTTTTCCACTCTTCATCCTCTTCATAACAGCCCTCACTTTCTTCCTTACTAATCTCTTATACTTCCTGATTTACTCTCACCACATCATCCAGCCTTTTCTCTCAGTCATTTTCTTCATTCATCAGCTCTTCAAAATATTCCCTCCACCTACCTAGAACACACTCCTCACTTGTCAGCACATTACCATGTGGATCTTTTACCACCCTAACCTGCTGCACATCCTTTCCAGCTCTGTCCCCAGTTGATACAAGTCCTTTTCACCTTCCTTACTATTCAACTTCTTGTACAGCTCACAATATGCCTTTCCCTTTGCTTTTGCCACTTCTCTTTTCGCCTACTCACATCTCCTTGTACTTCTGTCTACTTTCTTCATCTCTCTGACTATCCCAAAACTCTTTCGCCATCCTCTTTCTCCTTATGCTTTCCTGGACCTCTTCATTCCACACCAAGTCTCCTTGTCTTCCTTCCACTGTCCAGATGTCATACCCAGTACTATGCCCTAGCTGTCTCCCTCACCACATCTGCAGTACTTTTACAGTTGTCCAAAATTGCTTCCCTCTAACCAGTGCTTCTCATCACCTGCTTGCTAAATTTCACACAACAGTCTTCCTCCTTCAGCTTCCACCATCTGATCCTTGTTGAGCTCTCACTCTCTCTAGAAGTGATATAATTAATCAATAAATGTTCATCATATTTTTGTTCTGATGCATTTGTTCTTGATTATATTGACCAAAGGGTAATTCAGTCAAATTGGAAAGGACAGAAATCTTTATGTAGTGTAGTGACACTGGCGTTATTATGGACGAGACTCAATGAAATTTCAAATTTTGCAAAAAACAGTGGGGCCTGGGGGAGACCACTTAGACATGATGGATTTTCATGAAATTTTAACAACATGTTTCTCACCATTTCTCCTAAAATGAAGGGATGTGCAACTTGAAATTAAAAAAAAAAAAAAACATTTCTGCCACCCTAGTCCACAAATGTCTGTAAATGACTCTAGAGGTGTTTATCATGTTACAAAAATAGCGTTTTCAGTTTTAAAGAGATTAATTCTCGCTAGCTTTTACATAATATATGACAAAGTGGTTATATTTACACAAAACAGCTCACTATGAGCCTGTTCAGAGTGTTATTAGGTTCCAAAAAACAGCATATTCAGTTTTAGAAGTGTAATATTTCTCGCTAGAGTTTACATAATATTGAGAAACATGTATATAAACACCACAATGAAGCGGTTTTTGACAGACCAGCCACTGACATCACGGTGCAGCTCTTCTCTGATTGGCTGTCACCCCCCGCCATCAAAAACAAACCAAACAGATTGAAACAGAATGTGACTTTTTAACCTCTTGAAATGAGGTGAAACAGATGAATGCAAAGCCTTTGCAATACCCGATAGCTATATCTGATGGCCTCGGTTAAAAATAGAAAATAATTTCAATAATCTAATGAATGCATTTACTCTGGCTTGACTTACTGCGTCTCCATCTACTCAAGATGATGTTTGTTGCCTCTGTGTGATTTTTCAATTTTGCATATTGGATTAGTATATAAGCTCCAACAGAAACAAACATGTATGATTTTACCATCATACATGGCATTCACAAGGAAATGTAGACCACAATTGTTAGTTATGGCAATTCAAACTGGCAGCAACAACAGAAACAAGGAGCATGGGAAAATTAAGAAGTACTTGTACCAGGAGAAGGTACTGAAAGGAGATGTGGAAGGTAAAGTCCAATGTGGTCCCAATGGTTACAGGAGCATAAGGAGCCACCACCCCCAAACTGGAAGAGTGGCTCCAGCAGATTCCAGACAACATTACAGGTCAGAACAATGTAGTACTAGGAACACCTAAGATCGGCAGTATGTTGGCTTAGTGGTTAGCACTGTTGTGTCACAAGCAAGAAGGTTATGGGATCGCTTCCCAAATGGGGCCGTTCTGTGTGGAGTCTGCATGTTCTCCCCATGTTTGACTGGGTTACCTTTGGGTGCTTAGGCTTCCTCCCACTTCTGAAAGATATGCAGGTTGGATGAATTGGACACTTAAAATTGACTGTAGGTGTGAGTGTAAATGTGTTTGTCTGTCTATATATGTCCTGTGACAGACTGGCGTCCTGTTCAGAGTGTACCGTGCCTCTTGCCCTATGACTTCTAGGATACGCTCTAGCTCCCCACCATCCTATTGGAGTAAGTGGGTAAGTGGGTGTAGAAAATAGATGGATATATTAGAGATAGTGATAAATCTGCCCCAGTGATTCCCAACACTTCATAATCAAACCCTTATAACAAAGAAGTGTAACTGGGTCCTTGTTTTGCAGTTTAAACATCATCCTTATTTAAATAGCTATGAATACAACCGACAGTCACCCTGCCTTCACTTATACAGACAGCTGCCTTGTCACATCTCTTAGCATTTGTATAACATACATTTTTCATCCATTTTGGCCCCGCCTATCTGGTGACATAATGACCACTTGTGTTTTGTCACTGTAAAACACCCACTCTGATTAACTAGACATTTGTCACGAAATGCCCCGCACGCAGTACTATTTTCCATGTAAAGTGCAGTAATATATACATGTGTGGGGTAGGTATTTGGTTGAACCCTCATGTGTTTGATGCAAACTGGGATACACAGTGGAAAAATTGGAGATTGACATTATATTTATTTAGAGGATGTGGCCAACAGTGACCATAAAAAGTCGGTAGCCTTTGAACAAATGCAACTATTGGTAATTTTTTAAAAGTAGTTCAAGGTCACCGGCCTTCAAACTCATGCGAAGTACTCCTCCAAGGCATGTACCCATCAAATATGAAGTTTCTGTGAGCAATAGGTGCTGAGCTACGTTGCGGCAAAGGATTTGGCAGTTGTGACCATTGGTGACCTTGGAAAGTAGGTCAAGGTCACCGGCCTTCAAACCCATGTGAAGTACTCCTCCAAAGCATGTACCTATCAAATATGAAGTTTGTGCGAGCAATGGGTGCTGAGCAATGTTGTGGCGAAAGATTTGACAGTTGTGACCATTGGTGACCTTGAAAAGTAGGTCTAGGTCCCCAGACTTCGAACCCATGCGAAGTAGTAGTCCTGCACCCTGAGAACGTAAAGCCCGGGCCGGTACGTAAGGTTTAATTAGGTCAGCTAGGTAGGAGGGTGCCAGTCCATGAATAATTTTATAGGTTAGTAGCAGAACCTTAAAATCTGATCTCACTGGGACAGGAAGCCAGTGAAGGGATGCCAAAATGGGTGTAATGTGGTCGAACTTTCTGGTTCGTGTCAAAGGTCTGGCTGCAGCATTTGAACCAGTTGGAGACCCTAATGCTAGCTGCGGTAAACTAGAAAATAGAACATTGCAGTAGTCCGATCTAGAAGAGATAAATGCATGATCAGGGTCTCAGCATCAGCCATAGACAGGCTGGGACGAATCTTCGCTATATTTCGCAGGTGGAAGAAAGCAGTCCTAGTAATATTTCTAATGTGGAGGCCAAAGGACAACGAAGGATCAAAAATTACCCCAAGGTTCCTCACTTTGTCAGTGTGAATGTATGACACACGAGCCGAGGCTGAGCATAACTGGTCAAATTGATGCTGATGTCTCACTGGACCAAGAACCATCATTTCAGTCTTATCAGAGTTTAAAAGTAGGAGTTTCTAGACATCCAACTTCTCACTGCTGCAAGGCAATCTTCTAAGGATTTTATGTGAATGAGATTACCAGCAGTTATTGGCATGTATTACTGAGTATCATCTGCATAGCAGTGAAAGGTAATCCAAAATGCCGCAATATGTGCCCAAGGGGTGCTATATAAAGGGAGAAAAGCAGGGGCCTAAGACAGACCCCTATGGAACCCCAATTTCATGTCACTAAGGTTAGAGGTAGTGTTACTGTACAAAACACAGTGAGAATGACTGGTCAAGTATGACGTCAGCCATGCAAGGGCACTCCCAGTAATCCCAAAATGATTTTCCAGCCTATCAAGTAGAATATGATGATCCACTGTATCAAATGTGTCTCCTTACCCACCAAAGTACCCACCAAATGCGAAGTTTCTGCGAGCAATAGGTGCAAAGCTACGTTGCGGTGAAGGATTTGACAGTTGTGACCACTGGTGACCTTGAAAAGTAGGTCAAGGTCACCGGCCTTTGAACCCATGTGAAGTACTCCTTGAAGGCATGTACCTACCAAATATGAAGATTTTGTGAGCAATACGTGCCGAGCTACGTTGCGGCGAACGAATTGTGGCCGGACAGACGGGTGGACGGAGAGACGAACAGACGGACAACCCGGATGCTATATGCCCTGCCTCATGGCGCAAGCACTGCGCGGGGCATAAAAATGAATAACAAGGAGTCACTTTGCCTCTGTCTCTTGTAGTTATTTTATTCAACAGTCAGATCCAGCTTGGATTTGCAGTGGCGACTCGGAGTGCAAAACAATGGAGGAGCCCAAGGGACTTACTATTTATTTCAGTTCTTTTTTGTTAATGTGATCAAGGGTGACAGGGGTCCCAGCCAGAGCTGGTTGACAGTAGTCAAGTGCACTTTTCATGCAAACATTGGCTAAATGTCTAAATGGGAGAAATTTTAACACAGGTATGTTCATTTCATGAAGTCTGCACAGAGATAAATTTAGGAAGAGATAAAACCTGGGTAAAGGTGATAAAGCTGCATGAAATCGCAGAGAGCAGCTCTGAGGTTCTCAGCTGTGTGTGTGGTGTGTGTGTGTGTGGTGTGTGTGTGTGTGGTGTGTGTGTGTGTGTGTGTGTGTGTGTGTGTGTGTGTGTGTGTGTGTGTGTTGTGTGTGTGTGTGGTGTGTGTGGTGTGGGCACGTGTTCACATAGGATGTGAAGCTTGTATTTTTAGGGCCCAGGGCCCTTGTACTACCCTGAGTCTGTGTACCTTATGTATGCATTGAGGCTGGAGAGAGAGAATACAGAGAATAAAAGGATGGGAGAGAAAGACTGTGGACCAAAAGGTGGTGGATGAACAGAAAGACAGTTAGGATACCCCCCAACACCCCCACGCATGTTGGACACTCCTGAGCTGAGCTCCAGGTTTGTATTCTGAATGAGGGTTCTGACTGCAGAATTTCACTCGACAACCAACAAACCTGGACCCCCGGAGGAGCCCAAGGGGTCCTAGCAGCAGCTGGTGGATGGACGTGATGAACAAACCCAATGTCAGTGGTGAAAACACCTCCTCTCGCAACCACACATCAGCCTGACACAGAGAGCGAGAGAGGAAAAAGAGAGGAGTGGGGAGTGCAGGTAGGGATGGAAGGTGGGATTGAAATAATGAAAGAGGACAAGTGAAAGGGGTGACGCCTCACAGATAGTGACGAAAAAGAGGAGGCCTGCTGCCTGCTGTTGAGTGTGTGTGGTGTGTGTGTGCGTAAGTGTCAGAGCAAGAGTAAATGTGAGTTAGTTAGGAGCAAAAAGAAAAAAGGGGAGAAATCAAACCCTGGTTCAAGATTATTTTTTTTACTAAGTCAGTTGTCCCTTGCGCTAGTTCCTAGAGAATACCGATGAAGTACAGACATACACCAAGTACTTGCACTTTATAGGGATGCAACTGATAATAATGAGCTTTTGGGAGATCCCCCAGAGAATGTAAAGAAATGTGTGAATGAAAATAAAGTGACTATCTCAAACAAATGGAATCAAATTTGTTCAATCAAGACGAAGAATCAGCCTTTTAATGATGATCTGGACTCAACCACCACAAGTATCTGTATCAATCAATCAATCAATTTTATTTATATAGCGCCAAATCACAACAAACAGTTGCCCCAAGGCGCTTTATATTATAAGGCAAGGCCATACAATAATTACGTAAAAACCCCAATGGTCAAAACGACCCCCTGTGAGCAAGCACTTGGTGACAGTAGGAAGGAAAAACTCCCTTTTAACAGGAAGAAACCTCCAGCAGAACCAGCTCAGGGAGGGGCAGTCTTCTGCTGGGACTGGTTGGGGCTGAGGGAGCGAACCATGGAAAAAGACATGCTGTGGAGGGGAGCAGAGATCAATCACTAATGATTAATGCATGAGTGGTGCATACAGAGCAAAAAGAGAAAGAAACACTCAGTGCATCATGGGAACCCCCAGCAGTCTAAGTCTATAGCAGCATAACTAAGGGATGGTTCAGGGTCAACCTGATCCAGCCCTAACTATAAGCTTTAGCAAAAAGGAAAGTTTAAGCCTAATCTTAAAAGTAGAGAGGGTGTCTGTCTCCCTGATCCGAATTGGGAGCTGGTTCCACAGGAGAGGAGCCTGAAAGCTGAAGGCTCTGCCTCCCATTCTACTCTTACAAACCTAGGAACTACAAGTACGCCTGTAGTCTGAGAGCGAAGCGCTCTATTGGGGTGATATGGTACTATGAGGTCCCTAAGATAAGATGGGACCTGATTATTCAAAAACCTTATAAGTAAGAAGAGATTTTAAATTATATTCTAGAATTAACAGGAAGCCAATGAAGAGAGGCCAATATGGGTGAGATATGCTCTCTCCTTCTAGTCCCCGTCAGTACTCTAGCTGCAGCATCTTTTGAATAACTGAAGATTTTCAGGGAACTTTTAGGACAACCTGATAATAATGAATTACAATGCATGAATTAGCTTTTCAGCATCACTCTGAGACAAGACCTTTCTAATTTTAGAGATATTGCGTAAATGCAAAAAAGCAGTCCTACATATTTGTTTAATATGCGCTTTGAATGACATATCCTGATCAAAAATGACTCCAAGATTTCTCACAGTATTACTAGAGGTCAGGGTAATGCCATCCAGAGTAAGGATCTGGTTAGACACCATGTTTCTAAGATTTGTGGGGCCAGTTACAATAACTTCCGTTTTATCTGAGTTTAAAGCAGGAAATTAGAGGTCATCCATGTCTTTATTCTGTAAGACAATCCTGCAGTTTAGCTAATTGGTGTGTGTCCTCTGGCTTCATGGATAGATAAAGCTGGGTATCCATCTGCGTACAATGAAAATTTAAGCAATGCCGTCTAATAATACTGCCTAAGGGAAGCATGTATAAAGTGAATAAAATTGGTCCTAGCACAGAACCTTATGGAACTCCATAATTAACCTTAGTCTGTGAAGAAGATTCCCCATTTACATGAACAAATTGTAACTCTATTAGATAAATATGATTCAAACCACCGCAGCGCAGTGCCTGTAATACCTATGGCATGCTCTAATCTCTGTAATAAAATTTTATGGTCAAACAGTATCAAAGCAGCACTGAGGTCTACAGAACAAGCACAGAGGATGAGTCCACTGTCCTGAGGCCCATAAGAAGATCATTGTAACCTTCACTAATGCTGTTTCTGTACTATGATGAATTCTAAAACCTGACTGAAACTCTTCAAATAGACCATTCCTCTGCAGATGATCAGTTAGCTGTTTTACAACTACCCTTTCAAGAATTTTTGAGAATGGTTGGGATGGTTATGAAGTAATTTTTTCTCTAATAGTTAAAATTTTATTAGCAAAGAAAGTCATGAAGTCATTACTAGTTAAAGTTAAACGAATACTCGGCTCAATAGAGCTCTGACTCTTTGTCAGCCTGGCTACAGTGCTGAAAAGAAACCTGGGGTTGTTCTTATTTTCTTCAATTAGTGATGAGTAGTAAGATGTCCTAGCTTTACGGAGGGCTTTTTTAAGAGCAACAGACTCTTTTCCAGGCTAAGTGAAGATCTTTTAAATTAGTGAGACGCCATTTCCTCTCCAACTTACGGGTTATCTGCTTTAAGCTGCGAGTTTGTGAGTTATACCACGGAGTCAGGCACTTCTGATTTAAAGCTCTCTTTTTCAGAGGAGCTACAGCATCCAAAGTTGTCTTCAATGAGGATGTAAAACTACTGACGAGATACTCTATCTCACTTACAGAGTTTAGGTAGCTACTCTGCACTGTGTTGGTATATAGCATTAGAGAACATAAACAAGGAATCATATCCTTAAACCTAGTTACAGCGCTTTCTGAAAGACTTCTAGTGTAATGAAACTTATTCCCCACTGCTGGGTAGTCCATCAGAGTAAATGTAAATGTTATTAAGAAAATGATCAGACAGAAGGGAGTTTTCAGGGAATACTGTTAAGTCTTCAATTTCCATACCATAAGTCAGAACAAGATCTAGATATGATTAAGTGGTGGTGGACTCATTTACATTTTGAGCAAAGCCAATTGAGTCTAATAATAGATTAAATGCAGTGTTGAGGCTGTCATTCTCAGCATCTGTGTGGATGTTAAAATCTCCCATTATAATTATCTTATCTGAGCTAAGCACTAAGTCAGACAAAGTTCTGAAAATTCACAGAGAAACTCACAGTAACGACCAGGAGGACGATAGATAACAACAAATAAACACTGGTTTTTGGGACTTCCAATTTGGATGGACCAAGACTAAGAGTCAAGCTTTCAAATGAATTAAAGCTCTGTCTGGGTTTTTGATTAATTAATAAGCTGGAATGGAAGATTGCTGCTAATCCTCCGCTCGGCCCATGCTACGAGCGTTCTGGCAGTTAGTGTGACTCAGGGGTGTTGACTCATTTAAACTAACATATTCATCCTGCTGTAACCAGGTTTCTGTAAGGCAGAATAATCAATATGTTGATCAATTATTATATCATTTACTAACAGGACTTAGAAGAGAGAGATCTAATGTTTAATAGACCACATTTAACTGTTTTAGTCTGTGGTGCAGTTGAAGGTGCTATATTGTTTTTTCTTTTTGAATTTTATGCTTAAATAGATTTTTGCTGGTTATTGGTGGTCTGGGAGCAGGCACCGCTCTACGGGGATGGGGTATGAGGGGAGTGGCAGGGGGAGAGAGCTGCAGAGAGGTGTGTAAGACTACAACTCTGCGTCCTGGTCCCAACCCCTGGATAGTCACGGTTTGGAGGATTTAAGAAAATTGGCCAGATTTCTAGAAATGAGAGCTGCTCCATCCAAGTGGGATGGAGGCCGTCTCTCCTAACAAGACCAGGTTTTCCCCAGAAGCTTTGCCAATTATCTATGAAGCCCACCTCATTTTTTGGACACCACTCAGACAGCCAGCATTCAAGGAGAACATGCGGCTAAAACATGTCACTCCCGGTCCGATTGGGGAGGGGCCCAGAGAAACCTACAGAGTCCGACATTGTTTTGCAAGTACACATCGATTCAATGTAATTTTAGTGACCTCCGATTGCGTAACCGGGTGTCATTACTGCCGACGTGAATTATAATCTTACCAAATTTACGCTTAGCCTTAGCCAGCAGTTTCAAATTTCCTTCAATGTCGCCTGCTCTGGCCCCCGGATGACAATTGACTATGGTTGCTGGTGTCACTAACTTCACATTTCTCAAAACAGAGTCGCCAATAACCAGAGTTTGATCCTCGGCGGGTGTGTCGCCGAGTGGGGAAAAACGGTTAGAAATGTGAACAGGTTGGCGGTGTACACGGGGCTTCTGTTTAGGGCTATGCTTCCTCCTCACCGTCACCCAGTCGGCCTGCTTTCCCGGCTGCTCGGGATCTGCCAGAGGGAAACTAACGGCGGCTAAGCTACCTTGGTCCGCACTGACTACAGGGGCCTGGCTAGCTGTAGAATTTTCCACGGTGCGGAGCCGAGTCTCCAATTCGCCCAGCCTGGCCTCCAAAGCTACGAATAAGCTACACTTATTACAAGTACCATTACTGCTAAAGGAGGCCGAGGAATAACTAAACATTTCACACCCAGAGCAGAAAAGTGCGGGAGAGACACGAGAAGCCACCATGCTAAACCGGCTAAGAGCTAGTAGCTGCGCTAATCTAGCGGATTCCTAAAAACCACAAAGTGAATAATGTGTAAATAATTAGAGGTGATTCAGCAGAAGGGAGTGCTTTAGTTAAGGCACGTGAAGATTACACTGTGAAACAAATCGTTATCTAGGTAACTAGATCAATCTAACTGCGCAGATTAAACAGCTAACAGATACAGCAAAACACCTGCTGTCTCCGGAACAGAAGTGATACAATACCGCATTGAGAGCCACCACCAGGTAGAGGCAAGGAAGAGCCTGTATGTGGTTGAAGAGTTGACACGTCGAGACATTCACTTATCTCAGCAGTGACATAGATGTCTCCGTGTCTTCAGCTGTTCAAATGAGAAGCGCCTGGGAAGAGCTTAGGAGTCATGAGGTCACAGGACAGAGGTGTTTGGTGATATATTTGCAGGCAAATGAAGGTCCAAATCCTTAGGATCCTGGTGCTGCATATCTTGCTATATGGCTGTGAGACTTTTGACACTAAGGGCCCCTTCAAACAAAGCACAAATGAAGCAGACTGGAGCACGATGGATGCCACTCATGAAAAATCTGAGCCACCTTGAACGCCTCATACAGCAATTGCCACAACCATTCAGGCATAGCACATGCATTCTATATTCGCGTGCTGCTCACAGCGGAAACCCATTTGAACGGTGTGCAAGATGAGGTCGCACTACCATCTGATCTTGTTCGCAGCATTCATACGGTGTGTCGAACGCAGGTCGGACACATCGTGCCGCAGCTGAGGAGCTGAATGAAATCATCGGCCATGTCGAACCACGGCAGAATAGTGCGATCGAGGTGGCCTTCACACCTGCAGCCAAATGTCGGCGAATCCCGGACAAATGGCCATTCGACCCACTCTTGGCCAGAGTCGGCTAAAGTCCAGGTGCCACCCATGAACATCCAACACCACTTGTGGGGCACTTAGAAAAGGCAGGGCTATTTGCGCAGCCGGCACGAGAGTAGAGTGCAGGTGACCATTTTGAGCTGGATGTGCGAATGACCCCACATTTTTTAAGTGCCCCACGAGTATGCCGTTACCAAGCAACACACGTCATGCAAGTGCCCCCCTCGCAAAACAAATGACATGAAGAGTGTGTCATTCATGACCAGTAACATGATTGTATTACATTAAAACAGTACATTCATTGTTCCTATAATGTTCTGAATCTGTGCTCTGGCATTATTTTGTGCTTCCATATTTTTGTTTATTTATGTACATATGTCCAGCATCTAATTGCTCTGCTGCTGCGGGAGCGTGATGTGGTGTTACACTTTCCACATGCTTGCACTGTGTTTGTGTGCATCCACACGAGCATGCACGACACCATCGTCACTGGATTGTTCACGCCTGTATGACCGTGTGTCCCTCCCGACAGCAGGTGGAATGTTTCACGGATCGCCAATTCATTTTTTTTTCGCTGTTTTTCGACTGGTTTCTGCTTTTTTCACCCACCTTCATGTTATGTGTGAAGGGACCATAACCAGTGACCTAAGGCATCAACTGGATGTCTTTGAAGGATCCTTGGGTACCACTGGAATGTCTTTGTATCAAACGAGCAGTTACTGAAAGAGACTAGGGTGAGGAGTATCACTTGCATTGTGGGGGAGCATCAACTACAATACCTATATGGACACATGCAAAAACTCAGTTCGACAACTATTTGAACAGAATTCAAAATTTTTCTAACTTTGCTTCTGTACACCACTTGAATAGACTTAAAATGAAACCATCAAGATGTTCTTTTCTTTAATTTTAGGGGTTTCAAAAAATTGTACTATTTAGGAAATATGGCCATTTTAATGCACAGTTCCTCTGCTTTCAGTTCAGAAAGTGGCAATGCTGTCTGTCCAACCATAATATGAACAATCAAATATTCATTCATCCATTTTGTAAATCTTTTTACTCCAGTTAAGGATCATGTGTCTGGAGCCTATCCCAGTGGTTATTGAGTGAGATGCGGGGTAGACCTTGGACAAGCCACCAATCTATAACACTTCAAATTTTTAGCACAAATCAGGAAGTGCAGCGGATTAGTCAGGATGAAAAGACAACAGTTAAGAACAGGTTGAGGAGTGGAAACACAGTTGCTCCACTTGACATACCAGTTGGTGGATGGAAATGTTAAGGAGAGATGGTACAACCCCAATTCCAATGAAGTTAGGACGTTGTGTAAAATGTAAATAAAAACAGAATGCAATGATTTGCAAATCCTCTTCAACCTATATTCAATTGAATACAACACAAAGACAAGATATTTAATGTTCAAACTGATAGATTTTGTTGTTTTTGTGAAAATATTTGCTCATTTTGAAATGGATGCCAGCAACACATTGCAAGAAAGTTGGGACTTGGCAACAAAAAAACTGGAAAAGTTGATGAATGTTCAAAGAACACCTAATTGGAAACAGGTGAGTGCCATGACGGGTATAAAAGAGTATCCCCAACAGGCTCAGCCATTCATAAACAAAGATGGGGCGAGGATCACCACTTTGTGAACAACTGCGAGAAAAAATAGTCCAACAGTTTAAGAACAATGTTTCTCAATGTAGAGCTGCAAGGAATTTAAGGATTCCATCATCTACAGTCCATAATATAATCAGAAGATTCAGAGAATCAGAAGAACTTTCTACAAGTAAGTGGCAAGGCTGAAAACCAACATTGAATGCCCGTGACCTCGATCCCTCAGGCGGCGCTGCATTAAAATCATTGTGTAAAGGATCTTACCACCTGGGCTCAGGAATACTTCAGAAAACTTGTCAGCTAGCACAGTTCATCGCTACATCTACAAGTGCAAGTTAAAACTCTACCATGCAAGCAAAAGCCATACATAACAACATCCAGAAACACCGCTGCCGTCTCTGGGCCTAGCTCATTTGAAATGGACAGAGACAAAGTGGAAAAGTGTGCTGTGGTCTGATGAGTCCACATTTCAAATTGTTTTTGGAAAATCATGGACGTTGTGTCCTCCGGACAAAAGAGGAAAAAGGCCATCCAGATTGTTCCCGTGCAAAGTTCAAAAGCCAGCATCTGTGATGATATGGGGGTGTGTTAGTGCCCATGGCATGGGCAACTTACACATCTGTGATTGCACCATCAATGCTGAAAGGTACATCCAGGATTTGGAGCAATACATGCTGCCATCCAAGCAACGTCTTTATCAGGGATGTCTCTGCTTTTTTCAGCAAGACAATGCCAAGCCACATTCTGCACGTTACAACAGTGTGGCTTTACAGTAAAAGAGTGCAGGTACTAGACTGGCCTGCCTGCAGTCCAGCCCTGTCGCCCATTGAAAATGTGTAGCAAATTATGAAGCACAAAATGCAACAACAGAGACCCCGGACTGGTGAACAACTGAAGTCGTACATCAACCAAGAATGGTAAAGAATTCCACCTATACAAAGCTTCAACAATTAGTGTCATCAGTTCCCAAACGCGTATTGAGTGTTGTTAGAAGGAAAGGTGATGTAACACAGTGGTAAACATACCACTGTCCCAGCTTTTTTGAAATGTTTTGCAGGCATCCATTTCAAAATGAGCAAATATTTGCACAAAAACAATAAAGTTTATCAGTTTGCAGTACATTAAATATCTTGTCTTTGTGGTATATTCAGTTGAATATAGGTTGAAGGGGATTTGCAAATCATTGTATTCTGTTTTTATTTACATTTTGCACAACGTCCCAACTTTATTGGAATTGGGGTTGTAGATTGTTTTAATTACATTGTTTAATCAAATCTTGGAAAGTGAGAGGATACCTGAGGAGTGGAGAAGGTTACGATTTTTAAGAATAAAGTAAAAATAAATAAAAAACAAACTGCAGTAACTACAGCAACATAAAAATAACTGTCAATGCATGAAGTTCTGGATAAGAATTGGAAAGCTAAGCTGAGAAGCAGCAATATCGTTTCCTGCTGAGAAAAAGTACTAGAGAGTCAATGTTTGCTCTGAGAGTGCTGATGTAAACTTACAGAAAAAGCCAGGAAGAGTCACATTCTCTGTCTGTGGATTTAGAGAAAGCTTATGATAGAGTGCCAGGACAAGAGTTGTGGTATTGCATGAGGAAGTCTGGAGTGTCAGAGAAGTATGTAAGGGTGGTGCAGGATATGTACAAGGACAGTGTGACAGTGGTGAGATGCACAGTAGAAATGACGGATACATTCAATGTGGAGGTGGGACACGTTGGTCGACAAGATGTTTGCAGATGGCAGTTTGATCTATAGTGACAGGAGAGAGGAGAAAGAGACTAGCCTGGAGAGGTGGAGATATGCTCTGGAGAGAAAGGGAATGAAAGTCAGTTAGAACAAGAGTGAGCACGTTTGTGAATGAGAGGGAGCACAGTGCAATTGTGTGGTTACAAGGACTAGTGGCAAAGGTAGATGAGTTTAAGCATTTTTTGGTCAACTACGAGGTCTGTCCAAAAAGTAACGGACATTTTTATTTTTTTCAAAAACTATATGGATTTGAATCATGTGTGACTGCATCAGCCAAGCTTGAACCTTCGTGCGCATGCATGAGTTTTTTCACACCTGTTGGTTGCGTCATTCGCCTGTGGGCAGGCTTTGAGTGAGCATTGGTCCACCCCCCTTGTCGGATTTTCATTGTCAGGAAAATGTTTGAATGATTTTGAGCTTTGCTGCATCAAATTTTTCCAGAAACTGTGAGAGACAGCCAGGTGGAAACCATTTGCTAAATTCAGATGGCTTTCAGGGATGATTTTATGGGGATCACACAGATTGAGGAGTGTTACAGCTGGTTTAAAGTCCGCCCACAGTGGCTGAGAGCGCGCTGCGTTCCGAGTGGTGATCGACAGGCTCAAACGACCAGATCATTTCCAAACTGAATGCTGTGTTGATTAAGACATTAAGACTTTTTCAGCACATTCCACTGTTACAGGAGTTTTTGTCATGGAAAGAGGAGCGGAGGAATGCGCCACCGTGCCGCGAATGGCACGGCACAAAACCACCTCAGTGTTGGTCTCACAGGATGGCTTTCAGACGGCTTTCGGTGGCTTTTCATTCGTGTGACTATCTGAGAAATTGTGGATTAGCTGGACATGCCAGAACATGTCCTGTGAGGCTTCATCACGGCGTTGCTTTGTGCCATGCGGCTCCGTCCCGACGCGCGAATTCCTGTAGTTTTGTCCCGCGCCATTCATGGCTCTGTGGTGCATTCCTCCACTCCTCTTTCCATGACAAAAACTCCTGTAACAGTGGAATGTGCCGAAAAAGTATTAATGTCCACGTCTTCTGCCATTTCTGTGGTAGTCAGACGACGTCCCGGATCAACACAGCGTTCAGTTTGGAAATGATCTGGTCGTTTGAGCCTGTCGATCGCCGCTCGGAACACGGCGTGCTCTCAACCGCTGTGGGCGGTCTTTAAACCGGCTGTAACACTCCTCAATCTGTGTGATCCCCATAAAATCGTCCCTGAAAGCCATCTGAATTTAGCGAATGGTGTCCACCTGGCTGTCTCTCACAGTTTCTGGAAAAATTTGATGCAGCAAAGCTCCAAATCATTCAGACATTTCCCTGACAATGAACATCCGACGAGGGGGGTGGACCAGTGCTCACTCAAAGCCTGCCCACAGGCGAATGACGCAACCGACAGGCGTGAAAAAACTCACGCATGCGCACGAAGGTTCAAGCTTGGCTGATGCAATCACACATGATTCAAATCCATATATTTTTTGAAAAAAATAAAAAGGTCTGTTACTTTTTGGACAGACCTCGTATCTAAAGTAATGGAGAGTGTGGTAGAGATGTGAAGAAGTGCAGGCAGGGTGGAGTGGGTGGAGAAAAGTGGCTGGAGTGATTTGTGATAAGAGTGAAAGGGAAAGTTCACAAGACAGTAGTGAGAACAGATAGCTGCTGACAAAAGACAAATGTTGCTGGAGGTGGCAGAGCTGAAGATGCTGCAGTTTTCCTTGGGACTGAGAAGGATAGACAGAATTAGGAATGAGCATAGCAAATGTATGGCGAACCTGTCAGGCAAGAAGAGAACAGGGATGTCAAAGAGGAAGTTTGTTGATACAGTGAAGGAGAACATGCAGGTGGTTGATGTGACAGAAGAAGGTGTAATGGACAGTGTGAAATTAATGACCCCCAACAGGAGCAGATGAACGAAAAAGAAGACAGATGAACATTCCCGATAAATAATGCAGAACTACACAAGGGTCAACATTTTCTTCTTCAAGGTTTCTGGGAATAAGGTATATTCCACTTCTTCTTTTTTTTACCAGTCTTTGACAGGCTCTGTTAGACGTTAGCTCCATAATTGGCTAAACTCGTGGTTTACAGCAGGTTGTGATACGTCAGAGACAAATATGTGACTGAAAAAAAAACATGCTCTTCATGCATCTCTTCACAGAAATACTGTTTGTAGCAATCACCAGTGATTGCTTCACCTTTCTGAGATATAAATGCACAACCTGAAGGGAAATAATCAAAAAGAACATACATAATAATAACTTTATTCTCTGAATAATGAGCATGAGAAAGTTTGAGTTAGAGGAGAGAAAGGTGAAATTGATGTTTCTTACTGAATTTGCATCAAAGCTTCATCCTGCAGTTCCCATTCATCTTTTGGCGTCTCCCATTTCACTGTTTCAAAATGTAATTGCTACGTGGATCACAAAGCATATGACCTACTGTACTCATATTCACTACAGTCTAAAATTTAATGCCTTTTAAAAATGCAGCTTTGTTCAGCCACAGCAGATGGCACACCCACATTTGAAAATGGCACAGGAAGCACCATGAGAGGTACGGGCAACAGAACTAATTGGTTGCCACGGTAACTGGGAGAAATACATAATTCATTTAGGCGGTCATGATGCAAAACTCTTTCTTTCATGACCTTTTGAGAGTAAACGCACCATGTAGAAACACTTCTGGAGTTATTCCATATTGAAGACCTGGAGGGCTGAAAGTAGCGAGTCACTGTAGCGTTGGCCACGCTCTGTCTTAGCCAGTGAATAGGCTATTTGCTGCATCTGTACATGTTGCCTCAATTCAGCAACAGTAAAAGAGAGGACGTATGGAGCATAAAACATGGTGCACATGCTGTGGGGTCGTGTCAACCTTCATTCTGCTTTTTATGCCTCCGGGGCCCATGGATGCACCAGTGCATTCAAGTCTACTTTTTTGTCATATTTCTATTAATAAATCAGCATTTAATGCCAAAGATATTGGTATCCTACTGATACTGATATCCTTAAAGTATAAGTAATTTGTTACAGTAAAACTCGCCTAAACCGTTGTTGTATAAACCGGATATTCGCACTCACCAAACAAAAGCAAAAGTCCCAATTTTTGTATGGTTTTCCATGTAATAAACACCATATATAACAGGTTTTCACTCACATCGGACAAAACATCCTGTCCAATCACAATGCATTTTCATGAAAAACCCAGCACATATACTTGACAGAGCAATATGGACGTACCCAGTAACAGAGGTAATAAATGAAGTTCAGCACTGACACTCTCAGATTTGAGGAAAGTGGGTACCATATTTCCTTGATTAAAAGCCCAGCCGTTTATTTTTTCAAACCGTGCTCAGACACGTACAGAACCCAGTGTCGCCGACCAAACGATCCTCCCTAAAAATCAGTCCGCTCTGCCTTCACTGCACATGCGTCATTTCAGAGCTCAGCAGCATCATTTCTGTGCATCAGCTGTGATTCACTGATTATCACCTCGCTTCTGCTTAAAACTGCACTGCAGTCATCATCTATCTCAACGACAGATATCTGAAGCTTTTGTACAACAATCACTAACATAAATTCAGCATTATTTCGTAATAATGCACTTAACGTCATTTCAGAGCGTCAGTAACAACTCACCAATTATAACCTTTTTTCTGCTTAAAACAGCCTTGTTTCTGCTTAAAACTGACTTTAGAATGATTTAAGAGGTTTTACTTTGTCATGGTTAAAAATCACATTATTCCTTTTGATCGCTTTGGGTGTAGAGAGTCAGACTCAGAGGTGCTGCTGTGGTCCAAAATGACGCTTTTTGGGGGGGGGATGTTCTGGTCTGCGATAGCAGGAGAGGTCACTTAAAGTGATATTTTTTCTTGTGCACATGTTTTAATTGAGCCCTCAAATTAATAAAATGTGTGCACATTTTATTAATTAATATTAATATTTAATATGAATTATTATTAATTAATAAAACATGGGCACGTTTACCTTTTCCTGGTCATGATAATCCATGCACAAGTTTTCCTTTAATTGAGCCCTTGAATTAATTAAAATGTGCACACGCTTTAGTAATTGAGCTCTCAAATTTATAAAAGGTGCACACATTTTCCTTTCTTTTCTGGCCATTATCAATATAATATATTAATATTAATATATATAATAATATATAATATATATAATAATATATAAACTGTCAATCATACACTTTAATAGCAGAAGCATGTATTCAAATTTCAGTTCTATCAAAGAGTATTTGAACAAATTTAATTTCTTTCAGTATTGTTGCAATTACGGAAACCTGGATTAATAAAGACAGAGACATGCAGTTTAGTTTTGATGATTATGAGTTAAGATGTATGAATAGAGAGAGTAAAACGGGAGGTGGGGTAGCTCTATTCATCCACAAATCTGTAACTTACACATTTTTAACCAATCTGTCATTCACAATAGATATAATAATGGAATGTTTAACCATTGAAATTTGTAATGGAAAGCAGAAAAATATTGTTGTAAGTTGTGTGTACCGATCACCTGGTTCAGATATTGAAACTTTTACTGCAATAATGGAAGAAAGGTTTTCTATTTTCAATCAAAAACTATTATTCATTTATGGTGACTTCAATATTGACCTAATGAATCCAACCAGAAAGAAAGCAATAGATGACATGTCCCTTTATCCCACAATAACTAAACCAAGCAGAATAACATCACATAGTGCAACATTAATTGATAATATCTTTACAAACAATATGGGGGTTTCTGCATCCAGTGGCTTGTTATTATGTGATATCACAGATCACTTTCCAGTGTTTATTTTGTGTGATTGTACATTTAAAAAATTAAAGAAGATAGGAAGGTCATTTATAAACAAATGAAAACTGAAGAAACCATCAATGTTTTTAATAATGGTCTAAAAGAACAAGATTGGAGCTCAGTCTTCTCAGAAACAAATGTAGATTGAACCTCTCTCTGTATAATGAACAGTCTAGTTAAAGAATTTCCTATAAAGAAAAAAATCAATGGGAAGCCCTTGGCCCACAAAAGGAATATTGAACATGTGTTAAAAAAAGCAAAATTTATACAAATTGTTTATTAAACTCAAAACTAAAGATGTGGAACAAAGATATAAGTCATACAAAAATAAACTAATAGATATTATTAGAACTGCTAAACAGTTATATTTTAAACAAATTCTGTATGATAATAAAATAAATATAAAGAAGACATGGGAGATATTGAATGGTATTATTAAACAGGGATCAATCAAGAAATGAGTATCCCAGTTATTTTGATAAAATAAATGATGACAATCACAATATGAACAATACAGTTAACAACTTCAATCATTGTTTGGCCCATATTGGCCCAGAGTTGTCTGCTGAGATCTATGTAATGAATTCATGACAAAGAATCCTTATTCAATGTTTCTCTCTGCAACCAATGAACAAGAAGTTAAAGAAGTTGTTCTTAATTGTAAAAGTAAAAATTCTACTGACTGTCATGATATTGACATGCCACCAGTTAAGAATTGTTGACAATATTTTAATTCCAGTCACTTATGTTTGTAATTTATCATGCCAGTCTGGCTGTTTCCCAAGTCAAATGAAAATAGCAAAAGTGGTACCACTATTCAAAAGTGGGAATAAACACAGTTTCACTAATTACAGACCAATTTCACTGCTGCATCAGTTTTCAAAAATCTTGGAAAAATTATTGTCTTCTTTACTTCAAAACTTTGTTAATAAACATCAAATTATAAGCAAAAGCCAGTGTGGCTTCAGATCTGAGAGAACCACTTCCATGGCAATAGTTGAGGCAGTAGAAGAAATAACAAATACTCATACTCTGGACCAAAATAAGTATGCTGTTGGTATCTTTATTGATTAAATAAAAAAGCATTCAGCAAAATCAATCATTCAATTTTGATATGTAAACTTGAAAATTATGGAATCAGAGGAATAGCTGGGAGCTGGATAAGAAATTACTTGACTGGAAGAGCACAGTATGTTAAAATGGGAGAATATTCATCTGAACATCTTGGCATTACCTGTGGTGTTCCCCAGGGGTCAGTATTGGGTCCACTTCTGTTCAGTCTTTATATAAATGATATATTTAATGTATCTCAATCATTAAAACTAATTCTCTTTGCTGATGACACTAACATTTTTTTAACAGTAGCTCAGATTACGTGTTAATGAATATTGTGAATGTGGAAATGAACTAATTAAAAAAAGGTTGGATATGAACACATTACGATTAAATTTTAATAAAACAAAGGTAATGACTTTTGGTGACTGCAAAAACGTTCCAGATTTTCAGATTATCATTGAAGGTGTATCAATTGAAAATGTATCTGAGAATAAATTTTTAGGTATTATTATGGACAGTAAATTATCCTGGAAAGCTCACATCAGGCATATAAAAACTGAAATAGCTAAGAGCCTCTCAGTTATAAAGTTAAGCAATATCTTGATTATAATGGGTTCAACAAACCCATTATTTTTACTGCAAAAAAGGGCGGTGCGGATCATTTACAAAGTTGGCTTTTAAATTATACTCATATCTCGGCTTTCAATGCTTACCAGTCCAGTTAAGTATCAGTGAAATTGTGGAGAGCTGGACATGTCCAAACTTGTCCTCTGACACGCCAAAACGGAGGTGTTCCTTTGTCTCGCTTCCAAAGCGAATCGGTCGTGACGCGCGAAGCCTCCGCGTGGCTTTCCATGACAAAATCTCTTGTTAAAAGTGAAATCTGCCGGAAAATGGCTGATGTCCAGCTCTTGTGATAACCAGAGAAAGAGCACACGATGGTCTCGTATCCACAGAGCCATCAGCTCAGAAATGGTCCGGTGGCATGTGCCGTGTCATCGCAGCTCTGAGCGCAGCACGCTGAGCGTCCTTAAAGGGGTCCTTAAAGCTGTACTACCAAATTTTCACCGAAAGCCAGATAAATTTTTCAAATAGTTTCCAGGTGCCAGTCTCTAACAGCTTCTGAAAAAATTCTGATGGAAAAAAAACCCCCAAATCATTCCACCATTTCCAGACAATGAAAATCCAACGACAGGGCGGGACCACTCTTTCCACAAGGCGTGCTCACAGGCGAATGACGTCACCGACAGGCGTGGAAAAAATCACGCATGCGCACAAGGGTTCAAGCTTGTCTGACGTGAAAACATATGAATCAAATCCATATAGTTTAAAAAAAATAAAAAGGTACGATACTTTATGGACAGACCTTGTATACTCATTACCAACCCCCAGAGCAAGCACACAGGCGACAGTGGTAAGGAAAAACTCCCTCTGATGTATTGAGGAAGAAACCTCAAGCAGACCAGACTCTAAGGGGTGGCCCTCTGCTTGGGCCATGCTACAAACACATTTAACAACACAAACTCAAATCCCATTATCATAAATATATCTAGTGAACACCGTGTCTTCATCTACATACATAGATACATACATATATACATACATATATACATATACATATATATATGTATATATATACATATATACATATATATACATATACATATATATATATATATACATATATATACATATACATACATATATATACATATACATACATATACATATATATATGTATATATATACATATATACATATATATACATATACATACATATAGAAATTTGCTTGCCTCTACTGGTGGTTGGCTCTCACTGCGGTATTGTATCACTTCCTGTTCCGGAGCACAGCGGTGTTTTTCTGTATCTGTTAGCTGTTTAATCTGCGCAGTTAGATTGATCTAGTTATCTAGATTACGATTTGTTTCCCAGTGTAATCTTTACGTGCCTTAACTAAAGCACTCCTTCTGCTGAATCACCTCTAAATTATTTACACATTATTCACTTTGCGTGTTTTTAGGAATCCGCTAGCTTAGCATAGCTACTAGCTCTTAGCCGGTTTAGCATGACGGCTTCTCCTGTCTCTGCTGCACTTTTCTGCTCTGGGTGTGAAATGTTTAGTTATTCCTCGGCCTCCTTTAGCAGTAACAGTACTTGTAATAAGTGTAGCTTATTCGTAGCTTTGGAGGCCAGGCTGGGCGAATTGGAGACTCGGCTCCGCACCGTGGAAAATTCTACAGCTAGCCAGGCCCCTGTAGTCGGTGCGGACCAAGGTAGCTTAGCCGCCGTTAGTTCCCCCCTGGCAGATCCCGAGCAGCCGGGAAAGCAGGCCGACTGGGTGACTGTGAGGAGGAAGCATAGCCCTAAACAGAAGCCCCGTGTACACCGCCAACCCGTTCACATCTCTAACCGTTTTTCCCCACTCAACGACACACCCGCCGAGGATCAAACTCTGGTTATTGGCGACTCTGTTTTGAGAAATGTGAAGTTAGCGACACCAGCAACCATAGTCAATTGTCTTCCGGGGGCCAGAGCAGGCGACATTGAAGGAAATTTGAAACTGCTGGCTAAGGCTAAGCGTAAATTTGGTAAGATTGTAATTCACGTCGGCAGTAATGACACCCGGTTACGCCAATCGGAGGTCACTAAAATTAACATTTAATCGGTGTGTAACTTTGCTAAAACAATGTCGGACTCTGTAGTTTTCTCTGGGCCCCTCCCCAATCGGACCGGGAGTGACATGTTTAGCCGCATGTTCTCCTTGAATTGCTGGCTGTCTGAGTGGTGTCCAAAAAATGAGGTGGGCTTCATAGATAATTGGCAAAGCTTCTGGGGAAAACCTGGTCTTGTTAGGAGAGACGGCATCCATCCCACTTTGGATGGAGCAGCTCTCATTTCTAGAAATCTGGCCAATTTTCTTAAATCCTCCAAACCGTGACTATCCAGGGTTGGGACCAGGAAGCAGAGCTGTAGTCTTACACACCTCTCTGCAGCTTCTCTCCCCCTGCCATCCCCTCATTACCCCATCCCCGTAGAGACGGTGCCTGCTCCCAGACTACCAATAACCAGCAAAAATCTATTTAAGCATAAAAATTCAAAAAGAAAAAATAATATAGCACCTTCAACTGCACCACAGACTAAAACAGTTAAATGTGGTCTATTAAACATTAGGTCTCTCTCTTCTAAGTCCCTGTTGGTAAATGATATAATAATTGATCAACATATTGATTTATTCTGCCTAACAGAAACCTGGTTACAGCAGGATGAATATGTTAGTTTAAATGAGTCAACACCCCCGAGTCACACTAACTGTCAGAATGCTCGTAGCACGGGCCGGGGCGGAGGATTAGCAGCAATCTTCCATTCCAGCTTATTAATTAATCAAAAACCCAGACAGAGCTTTAATTCATTTGAAAGCTTGTCTCTTAGTCTTGTCCATCCAAATTGGAAGTCCCAAAAACCAGTTTTATTTGTTATTATCTATCGTCCACCTGGTCGTTACTGTGAGTTTCTCTGTGAATTTTCAGACCTTTTGTCTGACTTAGTGCTTAGCTCAGATAAGATAATTATAGTGGGCGATTTTAACATCCACACAGATGCTGAGAATGACAGCCTCAACACTGCATTTAATCTATTATTAGACTCTATTGGCTTTGCTCAAAAAGTAAATGAGTCCACCCACCACTTTAATCATATCTTAGATCTTGTTCTGACTTATGGTATGGAAATAGAAGACTTAACAGTATTCCCTGAAAACTCCCTTCTGTCTGATCATTTCTTAATAACATTTACATTTACTCTGATGGACTACCCAGCAGTGGGGAATAAGTTTCATTACACTAGAAGTCTTTCAGAAAGCGCTGTAACTAGGTTTAAGGATATGATTCCTTCTTTATGTTCTCTAATGCCATATACCAACACAGTGCAGAGTAGCTACCTAAACTCTGTAAGGGAGATAGAGTATCTCGTCAATAGTTTTACATCCTCATTGAAGACAACTTTGGATGCTGTAGCTCCTCTGAAAAAGAGAGCTTTAAATCAGAAGTGTCTGACTCCGTGGTATAACTCACAAACTCGTAGCTTAAAGCAGATAACCCGTAAGTTGGAGAGGAAATGGCGTCTCATTAATTTAGAAGATCTTCACTTAGCCTGGAAAAAGAGTCTGTTGCTCTATAAAAAAGCCCTCCGTAAAGCTAGGACATCTTTCTACTCATCACTAATTGAAGAAAATAAGAACAACCCCAGGTTTCTTTTCAGCACTGTAGCCAGGCTGACAAAGAGTCAGAGCTCTATTGAGCTGAGTATTCCATTAACTTTAACTAGTAATGACTTCATGACTTTCTTTGCTAGCAAAATTTTAACTATTAGAGAAAAAATTACTCATAACCATCCCAAAGACGTATCGTTATCTTTGGCTGCTTTCAGTGATGCCGGTATTTGGTTAGACTCTTTCTCTCCGATTGTTCTGTCTGAGTTATTTCATTAGTTACTTCATCCAAACCATCAACATGTTTATTAGACCCCATTCCTGCCAGGCTGCTCAAGGAAGTCCTACCATTATTTAATGCTTCAATCTTAAATATGATCAACTTATCTTTGTTAGTTGGCTATGTACCACAGGCTTTTAAGGTGGCAGTAATTAAACCATTACTTAAAAGCCATCACTTGACCCAGCTATCTTAGCTAATTATAGGCCAATCTCCAACCTTCCTTTTCTCTCAAAGATTCTTGAGAGGGTAGTTGTAAAACAGCTAACTGATCACCTGCAGAGGAATGGTCTATTTGCAGAGTTTCAGTCAGGTTTTAGAATTCATCATAGTACAGAAACAGCATTAGTGAAGGTTACAAATGATCTTCTTATGGCCTCGGACAGTGGACTCATCTCTGTGCTTGTTCTGTTAGACCTCAGTGCTGCTTTTGATACTGTTGACCATAAAATTTTATTACAGAGATTAGAGCATGCCATAGGTATTAAAGGCACTGCGCTGCGGTGGTTTGAATCATATTTGTCTAATAGATTACAATTTGTTCATGTAAATGGGGAATCTTCTTCACAGACTAAAGTTAATTATGGAGTTCCACAAGGTTCTGTGCTAGGACCAATTTTATTCACTTTATACATGCTTCCCTTAGGCAGTATTATTAGACGGTATTGCTTAAATTTTCATTGTTACGCAGATGATACCCAGCTTTATCTATCCATGAAGCCAGAGGACACACACCAATTAGCTAAACTGCAGGATTGTCTTACAGACATAAAGACATGGATGACCTCTAATTTCCTGCTTTTAAACTCAGATAAAACTGAAGTTATTGTACTTGGCCCCACAAATCTTAGAAACATGGTGTCTAACCAGATCCTTACTCTGGATGGCATTACCCTGACCTCTAGTAATACTGTGAGAAATCTTGGACTCATTTTTGATCAGGATATGTCATTCAAAGCGCATATTAAACAAATATGTAGGACTGCTTTTTTGCATTTACGCAATATCTCTAAAATCAGAAAGGTCTTGTCTCAGAGTGATGCTGAAAAACTAATTCATGCATTTATTTCCTCTAGGCTGGACTATTGTAATTCATTATTATCAGGTTGTCCTAAAAGTTCCCTAAAAAGCCTTCAGTTAATTCAAATTGCTGCAGCTAGAGTACTGACGGGGACTAGAAGGAGAGAGCATATCTCACCCATATTGGCCTCTCTTCATTGGCTTCCTGTTAATTCTAGAATAGAATTTAAAATTATTCTTCTTACTTATAAGGTTTTGAATAATCAGGTCCCATCTTATCTTAGGGATCTCATAGTACCATATCACCCCAATAGAGCGCTTCGCTCTCAGACTGCAGGCTTACTTGTAGTTCCTAGGGTTTGTAAGAGTAGAATGGGAGGCAGAGCCTTCAGCTTTCAGGCTCCTCTCCTGTGGAACCAGCTCCCAATTCAGATCAGGGAGACAGACACCCTCTCTACTTTTAAGATTAGGCTTAAAACTTTCCTTTTTGCTAAAGCTTATAGTTAGGGCTGGATCAGGTGACCCTGAACCATCCCTTAGTTATGCTGCTATAGACGTAGACTGCTGGGGGGTTCCCATGATGCACTGTTTCTTTCTCTTTTTGCTCTGTATGCACCACTCTGCATTTAATCATTAGTGATCGATCTCTGCTCCCCTCCACAGCATGTCTTTTTCCTGATTCTCTCCCTCAGCCCCAACCAGTCCCAGCAGAAGACTGCCCCTCCCTGAGCCTGGTTCTGCTGGAGGTTTCTTCCTGTTAAAAGGGAGTTTTTCCTTCCCACTGTAGCCAAGTGCTTGCTCACAGGGGGTCGTTTTGACCGTTGGGGTTTTACATAATTATTGTATGGCCTTGCCTTACAATATAAAGCGCCTTGGGGCAACTGTTTGTTGTGATTTGGCGCTATATAAAAAAATTGATTGATTGATTGATTGATATACATATATATATATATATGTATATATATACATATATATATATGTATATATATACATATATATATATATATATATATATATATATATATATATATATATATATATATATATATATATATACGAGGTCTGTCCAAAAAGTAACGGACCTTTTATTTTTTTCAAAAACTATATGGATTTGAATCATGTGCGCTTGCATCAGCCAAGCTTGAACCTTCGTGCGCATGCGTGAGTTTTTTCACGCCTGTCGGTTGCGTCATTCACCTGTGGGCAGGCTTTGAGTGAGCACTGCTCCACCCCCCTCGTCGGATTTTTATTATCAGTGAAATGGCTGAGAGACTGCCGCTTTGCTCCATGAAATTTTTTTCAGAAACTTTTAGAGACAATCAGTTGGAAACCATTCGAAAGATTCAGATGGATATCGGTGAAGATTCTGTCGGCGTCATGCGGACTAAGGACTGTTAAAACCTTTTTATAGACGGCCCACAACGGCGGAGGGCATGCGACGCACCGAGCGGCCATCGACAGGCTGGAACGACCAGATCATTTCTAAACTGAACGCTGTGTTGATCCGGGACATCGTGTGACTACCACAGAAATGGCAAGAGAGCTGGACATAGCACTTTTGCGGCACATTCCACTGTTACAGGAGATTTTGCAACAAAAGACGTGCAGAGGATTTCGCGCGTCGGCACAGAGCCTCTCATGGCGCGCAACAAAAAAACACCTCCGTGTTGGAAGCCTCACAGGACATGTTGGGGCATGTCCAGCTGTTACTCACTCGACTGAAAGCCATCAAAAGCCATCTGAATCTTCTGAATGGTTTCCAACACGGAGGTGTTTTTTTGTTGCGCACCATGAGCAGTTGCGTGCCGACGCACGAAATCCTCTGCATGTCTTTCATTACAAAATCTCCTGTAACAGTGGAATGTGCCGCAAAAGTGCTATGTCCAGCTCTGATGCCATTTCTGTGGTAGTCACACGATGTCCCGGATCAACACAGCATTCAGTTTAGAAATGATCTGGTCGTTCCAGCCTGTCGACGGCCGCTCGGTGCGCTGCGCGCCCTCCGCCGTTGTGGGCTGTCTTTAAAAAGGTTTTAACAGTCCTTATTCCATGTGACGCCGACAGAATCTTCACCGATATCCATCTGAATCTATCAAATGGTTTCCAACTGCCTGTCTCTAACAGTTTCTGAAAAAAATTTAATGGAGCAAAGTGGCAGTCGCTCAGCCATTTCACTGACAATAAAAATCCGACGAGGGGGGTGGACCAGTGCTCACTCAAAGCCTGCCCACAGGCGAATGATGCAACCGACAGGTGTGAAAAAACGCACGCATGCGCACGAAAGTTCAAGCTTGGCTGATGCAAGCGCGCATGATTCAAATCCATATAGTTTTTGAAAAAAATAAAAAGGTCTGTTACTTTTTGGACAGACCTCGTATATATATATACACACCAATATACACCTACACATACATAATTACACACACACATATATTATATATATATATATATATATATATATATATATATATATATATATATATATATATATATATATATATATATATATATTCTGGGGTCAACCTTCATCAACATACCATTTTTTTGGTATAACCAGACCAAAGAAGTATGAGTAAGGAGTATGTGAACAGATGTTGCTCAAATAATGTTTTAACTCTAAAAGCCAGACAATGATTTTGTACAATTTGAATCCTTTAAAAATTTAGTGCATACAGACAACCTTACATGCAATCCCTAATGGTAACCTGCTATCATTTTTTTTATATATATATATATATATATATTTATTTCATTCATTTAAAAGAAAAACAGAAAAGCAAAAAACAAAAGCACCACAATACCAGAATGAAAAGGAGCAGAAAGAAGAACAAGTCTTATGATTTCTGCCCCTTTTAACAATACAATCTTTCAATATACAGCATCATAGTCAACATTATTTAACTGATTGCATTTCTTTAACTTGTCACATACCACTGACCCATTTCATAATTATGACCATTAATTAATAGATTACATCACTGACAGGTTACATTTAAACTTAAGACACTCCAAACATTATTAACAGTTTACTTTTTTTTTTTTTTTACTTTCTTGCAGCCCACTGACTTACTTCATAGTTTCATACTTACTTAATGCATCTAATTTAATATTTTTTTTAAATAATTTAAGTGACCTTAATTCTTTAATTTCTTTATTAAGATTGTTCCATAATTTGACACCATTTACTGCAATACTCCTTTCCTTTACTTTGGTTCTAAATCTTGGTTTTTTAAAGACTTCTATTCCTTTCAATTTATAACTACTTACTCTTTTTTCAAACAAATTTTGAATGTTTGTTGGTAAAGTATTTTTATTAACTTGGTACATCGTTTGTAATATTTTCAAATCGACTAAATCATGAAATTTAAGTACCCTATACTTAATAAACAATGGATTAGATGGATCTCTAAAACCACTGTTACTAATCACTTTTAAAGCTCTTTTCTGCAAAATAAATAAAGGTTGTATATAGGTTGTATATGTTGATCCCCAGATTTCTACACAGTAAGTTAAATATGGGACAATCAATGAATTGTACAATGTTAATAAACCATAACTATTTAATGAATATTTTACTTTATGCAAAACAGCAATGGCTTTCGCTATTTTTCCTTTTATGTAATTTATGTGTGACTTCCATGTAAGATCTTCATCAATCATGACTCCTAAAAATTTCATTTCTTTTACCCTTTGTATATCCATTCAATCTATTTGTAATGACACATTATTTTTTTTTGCTCTATCATTAAACAATATGAAATTTGTCTTATTAATATTTAGTGACAATCTGTTTATATCAAACCAATGTTTAACTTTTTCCAACTCTGTATTTATCACTTGTGCTACTTCCTGTATATCTGATCCAGAGTAAAACAGCGTTGTATCATCAGCAAATAAAATGCTGCCAAGCACATTGGATACATTCACAAAATCATTCATATACAAAATAAACAGTTTGGGTCCAAGTACCGATCCTTGTGGTACTCCATAAATAATGTTACACAATTCTGATTTAGTATTATTTATCTGAACAAACTGTTTTATATTTTCTAAGTAGCTTTTTACCCACTGATGTGCAACACCTCTTATTCCATATTGTTGTAACTTGTGGAGCAATCTTGAGTGGTCTATAACATCAAAAGCCTTTTTCAGGTCAATAAAAATACTTACAAAATAATCCTTATTATCTATTGTTGTTGATATTTTCTCTATTAGTTCCATAATTGCCATAGCTGTCAAATGTTTTGTTCTGAATCCATACTGAGCATTATTTAAAATATGATGTTTCTCAATAAATGTATCCAATCTTGTTACAAAAACTTTTTCCATAATTTTAGAAAACTGTGGAAGCAATGATACTGGCCTGTAATTAGAAAAAATTATGTTGTCCTCCATTTTTATATAATGGGACTACCTTAGCAATTTCATTTCATCTGGAAAAAACCCCAGTTGACAGAAACAGATTACAAATATAAGTAAATGGTTCAATAACAATTTCTATTATACTTTTTACGGTCATCATGTCTAAATCTTCATGGTCAGTTGATCTTTGCTTACACAGTTTTTTACAATATTTCTTATTTCATCTTTTTCCACATTGTCCAGGAAATACTATTGACCGTATTTACCAATGTACATAATTTATCTTCTATTATTGGTTTATTTCCCACCAGACTTGACCCTACATTTGAAAAATAATCATTAACCCATTTGCAACTTCTTTTATATCATATATCTCTTTATTTTCCTTAACAAAGTAATTTGGAATAGTTTCTTTCGTTCCATCACTATCAATCACACTTTTTATAATTCCCCATGTTACCCTCATATTATCTTTACTCTTATTTAGTTTTTCACTGTAATAATCTCTTTTTTTGTTTCCTAATTATTGTTAATAGTTTATTTTATATTTTTTGTATTTATGTTCTGATTCCTTTGTTTGCAATTTTAAAAAGCACCTGTATAAATAGTTTTCTTTGCACAAGCATTTTTTTATGCCCTTTGTCAGCCATGGTTTATTACTCTTTTCTTACTAATTTCAATTAATTTACAATTTTTATTGTATGATTTCATCAATATTTTCATAAATGAGTTATATGCTACATTAACATCACTGACATAAACTTCTTCCCAGTTTTGATTTTTAAGGTCATATTTTAATGCCTCTAAGGCTTTTACTGACTTATCTCTTTTAAAGTTTATGTCAGTTTTTTTGTTGTACCTATTTTTATATTTAAATATTGAAAAAATTGGTAAATGGTCGCTAATATCTGTCATGAAGATCCCATTCTTGATAATTTCATCTGTTCTGTTTGTAAATACATTATCAATTACCGTTGCACTTTGCGATGTAATTCTGGTTGGTTTTGTTATCAAGGGGAATAACCCCAAACTATACATTGAATTCACAAAATCACTTAATCTTTGGCAGCTGGAGCTTTCTATGTTAATATTAAAGTCCCCACACATAAAAAGTGTTTTGTTTTTAATTTGATGGAAATAATTCAATTATTTTATCTGTAAATTTCACAACACAAGAATCTGGCGCTCTGTATACACAACTGATTAAAATATTCTTAGATGTTTCATGTACAAGTTCCACTGTTACAATTTCTATGACATCATTCATAATTGTCATTTCTTCAACAATTGTACACATCAGATCTGTTTTTGTATACAGAGCAATACCACCGCCTTTTTTATATCTTCTGTTTACAAAATACAGCTCATATCCCTCCATTTGAACTTCATCCATGAGATCATCTTTAAGCCAAGATTCAGTGATTGCAACAATACTAAATCTATTTTTAAACTGATTTAAATAATCTTTTATTTGTGACATTTTACAATACAAGCTTCGACTGTTTATATGTATGAGTGACAGGGTATCTTCTGCAATTTTTTCACTATTCAGCTGTTCTACTGTATAATACTCACAACCAATCGTTTTTAAGTCAAATATACTTCATCAATATTAGTGGTCTATGTCATATATTTTATCCTCTGTTTCCATGTTTGATCTGATTTTTTGTTGGTCCAATTACCAACAGATGTTATATTTGATTGTCTATTCAGGTCTGTATTTCGTAAGGTCCCTCCATGTTTTTGATTTGTATACCGTTTGTTCCTTCTTTCACTCTAATCCACACCCTACAATTCCAGACCCATGTAGCAACAATATGTTTCTGTTTTCTTAGTAGTCTTGCTTCCCTAGCAATATCTGCATTTTTTTTGTTAGATGCTCATTTATATAGACACTCGTTCCTTTCAAATTCTTTGCCTGTCTTAATAACTCATTTTATATTTCTGCTTGTAAATCGTATAACAATGTTAGATAGTTTATTTTTCTATCTTTAGTTGGAATAGTATAACAGTCTGATATTGTGTCTGATGGATGACAACACCTTTTGATATAAAAAGTTTGTAACTTGTTGTTCCAATGATTGTCTTTCTTCAGGTGGTGCATCCTCCCCACTGGCTACACCAGAATCCACCACCCTTGCATATGTCCGATGCCTTGTTTCTAGTCCAGATATTATAACGTCATCTTTTCTAGTAAATTGTTCAAGTTCATCTACACGTTGCTCAAGTTTCTTAATGATCTTGTCCTTCTCTTTAACCAGATTTTGGAGTTCTTTAATTTCCACCATCAGTTTGTCTAGATTAGACATGTCTTTTGATATATGGTTTAATGAGGTCTTTATCTCCTCTATATCTTCCTCGAGTTTATCTGTTTTCCTGGGTGGTGCCATGCCTACTGTCGTGGCTCAGTATGGCCACTATTGATTACAAAACAATTCTCACCAGTAGCCTCCACCACCACAGGTCCGGTAGCCGCACCCCAACCCTCCCCGTTGCTAACCTCGTTCACAGCCGCCCCAGCCACGGTCGTAGCCGCCGCCAGCCCCGGATGTAGCCGCTGTTAGCCTCGGATGTAGCCGACGCCTCGGGCCTGGATGTATCGCCGCCACCAATGCCTCGGGCCTGAATGAACCGCCTCCACCGATGCCTCGGGCCTGAATGAACCGCCTCCACCGATGCCTCCGCTGCTAGCCTCGGACGTAGCCGCTGTTAGCCTCGGATGTAGCCGACGCCTCGGGCCTGGATGAACCGCCTCCACCGATGCCTCCGCCGCCAGCCACGGATGTAGCCGCTGCTAGCCTCAGATGTAGCCGACGCCTCGGGCCTGGATGAACCGCCTCCGCCTATTTTATATATATATATATTGCAAGTAATTAATTAACTGGAAACAGTTAAGAGGAAACAGAACACCTGGGAGTCGACCTTCTCCATGAAGTCAGCATCAACACGATATCTGCTCCGTGTCTTACAAAGACATCACTGGAGACGCCATGAGGAAACATGCATACGCGCAGATGGGAAGAGAAAAAAAAAGGAGGTGGGGAACATTTCTCGGAAAAAGTAGAGGGATGATTAATTGATAGGGTCAAGGAAAGAAAAGACAGCTACTTGTTGGTGCTGGCAGCTAATGAAGACAGCTAAGGAAAGACAACAAGACTATAACGGACAAATACAAACCTCCTGTGACGGATTTGGTTTCTCCAAATGTTTCCTGTCAACAGTACTGCTGTGTTCCAGTTATTGTGCAAGAGTTTTAACTTTTACATGCAGCCCAAGTTTTTTGTAGCAGATATGCTGCAAGTCCACATCGCCCAAGGCCAGTTTTCTTTTTTTTCTTTTACTTTTATATTCCTTTTAGCTCTGCTGTTCAAAATGTTTCATTCATGTGACTAAATAGCTTTTAGTTTAATGGGTAACTTTGAATATATGAGTGCACAAATGCACAGTAACAATATATAAGTGTGGAATTTGAAAGAAGGCCTCGTGCGAAGAGTTTAAGTGTGACGGTAATTGCTGTGCGATGCCTCTTAACATTATTGGTGGGAACCTTCTTGCGGCTAGCTGCACTTTTATCTTGAGGAATGATTTATCTGGGACATAGGAGTCGCTGACACTGGAATAATGATGTATTTTTTGCAGAAGGGATTGAAATCATGAGGCAGTGAAGGGAGGGACGAAATCCCAACATCCCAAACTACACCATTTAAGTGGCAGTGACAGGTTTAGCGTGACGGAGACGGAAATTTATTATCATATTTATTCTCACTCACTGTCTCTTCTCATTTCTTAGCCGCATTTTAGACGTTACACACCAGCATCCGCCCTGGAGTTGAACTCAGTTTACAAAGAAGAAAATTTCGATCTAAAGCCTAATATGGTTCTCAGCACCACCCCCCGCACCAGTCCTATCCAATGAGTTGAGAAGGAAAAAGGAGACCACCTGCTGACGTTAGCACAGGAGCATTACCGTGGGCCAGGCTCCGTGCAGGCCCACTTATCGGTAAATCACCTGTGTTCTGCAGACCGTACGTCCAATTACATCGAGCCAAACCAGAACGCCAGAAACAGATGAGAGCCACGCTCTCATCCGCTGATCCCCAGAGAATTTCTTTTATTTCATTTAACCTTTATCTGCTTACAGACGATAACCTCATTAGGATCCAATGTCTCTTTCAACATGTTAACCCTCTGGGGTCAATCATCATCATCGCAGCAGTTTGAGTGTGTGTGTGTGTGTGTGTGTGTCAGTGTCAGCAATTTGCGCCTGATCTGATACGCAGCGCTGTGCAAAGGTTTTAGGCAGCATGCGTGTGGATTGAAATGCAGCTTTTGAAGTTTTTGTGCTTCAGTCTGTGGTTCAACAGAAAATATAAAATGAAACGTTCAGACAGCATTGGTATTTTATTACAGAAAGTAATAAATGATTGACACAAAAATAAAAAAAAAATGTTTTTTCTTTTCAGCAGGAGGGGGAGGTGTACCTCCTAGTTCATGACAAAACAAAGACAGTGTTGTCAGTGATGACTCGGTAATAAATTAGTTAACCTGATTAAGTCTTCACAAAAATTGCAGGACAACACTTGATAATATCTTAAAAATTAATTAATCATTCCACCAACATCCACTTAGTATCTGGAGTGTAACAATAATGTTAATTATTATACAGCTATGATGCTACTTGCGCTCTGACTGGCTTATTTGTATATCTTATCACATGTCTGTTCATGTATCACGAGGAATCTTGTCCTTCAGACTTCAGACTCAGGGCATGATACAGGGCGTGATACATAAACAGATGTGATAAGATATTTATCACATATTACAACAAAAATTAAGAACAAAAACCATATAATTATCATCAACTCCATTGAATAACAACTCACTCACAAATTATAACAAAAATAAAGAACAAGAATCATATAATTATTGCCAACTCCATTTTAATAACAACTCATTCACAAATTACAACAAAAATACAGAACACGAACCATATAATTATCAACTCCATTTAATAACAACTCATTCACATATTACAACAAAAATATAGAACACGAACCATATAATTATCATCAACTCCATTTAATAACAACTCATTCACATATAAAAAATAAAGAACAAGAACCATATAATTATCAACTCCATTTAATAACAACTCATTCACATATTACAACAAAAATATAGAACAAGAACCATATAATTATCATCAACTCCATTTAATAACAACTTATTCACAAATTACAACAAAAATATAGAACAAGAACCATATAATTATTGTCAGCTCCATTTAATAACAACTCATTCACAAATTACAACAAAAATATAGAACAAGAACCATATAATTATCATCAATTCCATTTAATAACAACTCATTCACATATAAAAAATAAAGAACAAGAACCATATAATTATCAACTCCATTTAATAACAACTCATTCACATATTACAACAAAAATATAGAACACGAACCATATAATTACAATCAACTCCATTTAATAACAACTCATTCACATATTACAACAAAATATAGAACAAGAACCATATAATTATCGTCAACTCCATTTAATAACAACTCATTCACAAATTACAACAAAAATATAGAACAAGAACCATATATCACACACATGAATCATGACTTTGAGTGATAGCTACCCACAGACTAAAATTTAACACAATATACCTAAAACAGGTGATCTCAATAATTAGCTTGTCAATCTGCCTGAAGAGCTGAACTAATTACAATCAGCTGGTTTATGATTTATCAGCCCTATTTTTTCTTGTATCTCATGAGGGCTGGTTTACTAATACAGGGCAGATTTTTGTTGTAATATGTAATAATTTCCCATATCAGACTGTCACCATGACAACTGGACCGGAACGTGTATCACATTCATTACAAACTGCAAAGCTAAAACACAATTAGAAAAACCAAGTTGGACGTGAACATACTCCATAAATATCAAAACAGCATCAGAAAAAACACGCAAGATTGAAAGCTTACCAGCTAACAACCGGACATCTGTTAGCAAGTTCTTCACGGAGGTCAAGTGAACAGGTCTGTCTATGACTATGAGTCCGCCAGCAGCTTTCATATTCAGGTGATACTGTGAGTTTGCATGTTTATATGTATAATAGCCATAAAATAAAAGAATTTCTCTGGGAATTGTCTGTACAAGGAAATATCAGACCTCTGTGTTTTTCGCACTGTAAACACCTCAGTCTGATATTTTCCCATATAGACCTCACGCTCAGTTAATAATCCTTTAATATACATTGTTATATGATGCCTAAATAGATCCTTGCCATTTGATTGGTGGATTGTATGTTTCATGACATCGCCCTGTTTGTCCGATCTGTTCTTGTATGTCTGACGTCACTTACTGTGTATATTGGTGCCATACAATTCACTCTATTGAAAAACTCTATTACCTTTTCCTGAAAATGCTAAAGTTAAATCCAGTCCTCCATAAGCCAATTACCTTACAAAGTGTTCATGGGGACATCTTTAGCGGCCACAGGAGCACTGTCAGATGAAGAACAGGATGAGTTCCTATCAAGATGTTTCACTGGAGGAAAGTGGATGTGTGATTATAGGGCATATGTCACTCCAGTCAGCACTAGCTTTTAAAAAATTATACACCAGATTATAAATCATTTCTTCCAACTCTTTAACTTGTGTGGGCCCTTTTAAAGCTGATAAAAGTAAAATAAGCCAGAGTGCATCTGAAAAATGCACAACAGATTGAAAGCTATATTGATCCAAAATCATGACGTATTATATAACGGCTGAGTGGCTCCTTGTCATTTGATTGGTGCTTTGTATGTCACATGACATGGATTAATTCATCCCATTTGTATTGCATTGCATTTAGAGTGCAGCTTGGTTCGATTTAGAGTGCAAATTTGGTTCCATACGTTTGGTACCAATGCACTCTGCACACACACGAACACGCATGCGCGCACGTCCTTGTACACGCGCGCACACGTGACGGCACGTGCGTGATCGCGCACACGTAATCGTGTGCATGTGATCGCACATGTGCGCGCCCACACATGCACACAACACGCAAAACAAATCCACTGTGCTGTCTGGAGGCTGTTGGTAGGGAGAAAGAAAAGCTGGACTCATTTCTGACGCAATTTTTTTTCCACTGCACTGACATACACAGTCTTTTTTTGGTGGTATACACACGCACAAACGCCGACCAGGTTGCGTGTGTGTGTGCGCGTGTGGGGGACAATGACTCTCCCGAGACATAATTTGATTGAGCTAACTGACGCTGCTTGTAAGACACACATAGACATACACACACACACACACAAAACAAATCCACTGTGCTGTCTGGAGGCTGTTAGCAGGAAGAGAGAAGAAAAGCTGGACTCATTTCTGACGTGATGTTTTTCGCTGCACTGAGGACGTACACAGTCGACCGACCCAGTTGCATGTGTGCGCGCGCGCTCGGGGGACAACGACACAGTGATTTGATTGAGCTAACTGACGCTGCTTGTAACATACACATACACACACACACACACACACACACACACACAAAAACCACTCCACTGTAAGCCGTCTGGATGCATGAAGACCTGCTCACATGAAACACTGATGTGATTTTTGGTTGGACTGAGGAACTACACAAACTCTTTTTTTTTTTATAGAAGTCCAAAGTCAGTGCACAGCATCACTGGACTACACATTACAGTGGAACACCAAAATATAAGTCCCTTTTCTGTTGTTTATAAATTAATAAATCTATTTTAGCCATTATATAAAACAAATAGTAAGTCCCTTCGGCTGCTCCCTTGTTTGCACTTGGGGTCGCCACAGCAAATCCAAGGTGGATCTGCATGTTGAATTGGCACAAGTTTTACGCCGGATGCCCTTCCTGACACAACTCCACATTACATGGAGAAATGTGGCAGGGGTGGGATTTGAACCCGGAACCTTCTGAACTGAAACCAAGCGCATTAACCACTTGGCCACCAAAATAATGAATGTTTATTACATTCTTTCAATGGAACATACCATTCGCCTTGTTGAATCGTATGTTCAAGCTTTCACCTCATCAAATATTTGTACCAGTGAACTCATAAACATTCATTATTTGTATAACATCAGGCGGTCACTATTAGCCTGAAAGTCACACCACCTGTATCCAGTTAATTTGGCTCTCAACTCAAATTCTTAATATATTATGAGCAACATATTTCGGTCTCCGCCTCTTTGTGACCCACAGTGTATTCACTGTGGGTCACAAAAAACTAAACAAAACAAAAACATCACATACATCTCAATAAGACTGAATAATAATGATTATATACCATGAAAGCGGTGATGCTGATTTCACTCCTGCTGTGTTCACACAGAGTCATGTACAAGTATTGTTCAGCTATGTGGTGCTGTCCACAAAAAAACAGCGTTCCTCCAACAGATGCGCCGGCTCCCGGTAGCTAAGCTATGGGTTTACCTCAGCTTAGCCATTAACACAAATGGCTAGCTGGCACACGTCAACGCTCTCCTGTTAACAGCAGTCACTCATAATCACATTATGTCCGACTCCGTGATCACAAATGTGGCTTCCTCACTGAGACTTGCCGGTGTCCCACATGTAGCAGCTTAGCTTAGCATAGCGCAATCTGGCCGCACAAATCACAAATATGGGCAGTTCCACACTTTCTGGAGAGGCAACACACTATGTGAGAGTTCTCCTGGCCACACAAATGGAAAGGATAGACTCAGTGGTTCGATATGTTTTTTTGAACACCATTCTCACAATGTGTTCGGCTTCATTTCAGCAGTCTGTCCGAGATGCACTATAAAAAATAAAAATAAACTCTCACTTTCTTCCTCAAAATGTTGTCTTTGGGAAATCTGTCCAATGAATAAACATCACTAGTGCTGTTGTTGAATTCTCCCAAAGCACCTCATTCAGCATTTTGACATATTCACTGGCAAAGTCCACAAAACCACCAATTTCAAATGGCAAAAAAAATCTTTTTTTTTTCCCCATTCGTTTCAAGATAAAGTCTCAACAGGCTTGACCCTACATGATGTCATCAGAGTCCACATTCCTCACAGGATCGTGCTTCTGAGTGTTTGTTAGCGGCAGGTGAAATCAGGCTTCATTCCCCGTGTTTGTGACTTCTCAGGGCATACGGCACCAAAAATAAAACACAAAACACTAATATTTTCATAATTATTGATTTCAAATAAACAGCTCATTTGACATTTCATTTACCAGAGATGTGCACTTTAACTTCAACTTGTCCCTTTTCCACTTGAGGTCACCACAGCAGATCTGAGATGATGCTGCATGATGATTTGAAAGTCTCACACCAGATTACCAACTCCACATTACAAGAAGAATGGGCAGGGGTCGCCTTGAACAAGAACCTTCTGCTCTGGATACATGCACACTCACAACTTGGCTACAACAGGGAGCTTTCACAAGAGCTAATAAAACAGAAAAACATGCAACTTATATGTGCAATTTTACTCTTCAAGGGGCAGGTGACGTATACATTGGAATATACAGTATGTGTAGTGAATATGACCACAGACATATCTTTATAGAATCAAAAGTTGCCTTACTTTTCCACTTTTAACAAAGAATTGACTCTCTAGACATTTCTAAGGCCGTAATGTCTTAAACTGAAGGACTGTGTTATCACATGACTCTGTGCCAGGCATCAACTGCCCCCCACCTTCTCACCAGTGACCAGTCTTCCAAGCATTTTCTGGAAAGCTTCAACAAACAGTCCCTACAGATCAAAGACCCTTGTTGAAATGATACCAGGAAATATCACCCAAGTACTCTGTAATCAATTTATAGCATCTCACATCTCCAGAAGGGGCCCTCAAAGCAATTTTGTTAAAGCCCCTTTCACACTGGGCCTGCTTCGAGTTGCTTCATGAGACATCATGACGACGCAGGAATGTCTGCATCAGGTGCGGGCAGCAGGGGGGCAGAGAGGAGGTGAGAACGCAGAGGAGGATCTGCAGGCAGCTGTGCACTCTGATTTCTCTTCTAGTTTATATTTGTTCTTGTGCAGGGCTGCAGGTCTGCGCTCTGAATTCTGTCATAGTTTATCTTTCTTCCTTTAACCGCGAGCTGCGTTCATGCGTGCGCGCGAACTGTCCATGAGTAAATGTGGAGATGTCTGGAGTTATACTTGATGTGGACATGTCCTGTCTCTGGCAATCAGTCTGTGAACGGGACTTATGTCCTTTTTTTGTCCTTTATTTAACACAATGATGAGAGAGTTTGAGGGAAGAGCGAGGAGCTGCAGCAGCCAGACAGTTTTTTTCTTTTAATTGTTTACATGTGCACCCACGAACAAATCGTGAGTGGATTGGAGATGTCCGGACTTTTTACTGGATTTGGACATGTCCTGTTTCTGGCAATCAGTCTGTGAGCAGGACTTATGTCCTTTATTGTCCTTTATTTAACACAGTGATGAGAGAATATGGGGGGAGAGCAAGGAACTGCCTGCAGCCAGCCAGGCTGAGCTGTTTTTTCTGTGCTCTTTGAGCGTATAGTTTTACTGCATTGTGTACACGGTATAAAAACAATCCTGCATGATGTATACTTCGGGAACAACGGAACACAGCAGGAATCATAAATTGGCATCAGGTAACATGTGAGGGTGTGGCTTCCAGTCACATTGAGTACCGTTGCTTTGCCCTGACTTGCGTTGAAACCACTTCCTTTCTGCACCCTGTGCTTGACGCAGAAAAAATTAAATGTTTAATTTTTGGCGTCCAATTCGCTTCGTGCTTTGCATCTGTTATGGTGTTGTGGTGTTGAGTTACATCGTCTCGGCACTTGGTTGCATCCACGTGGCGTCATCATGATACCGCACGACGCAACTCAAAGTAGGCCCAGTGTGAAAGGGGCTTAAAACAGAACAGCTCAACCAGCCAGAAGACAAAAGATCAAAGGTCATAAAAATGACCAACATTGGGAAGGAACTACAGTGCCACCCGGAGGAAGGATACGGACACTTCAATTCGCAAATGACTTTCTTTTAACAAAGATAAATTGTAATTTCTTTTCCTGTTGTTATTGTTAACCAAACACAAAATTTAGATTCCAGTTTCATTTGTTACATGTTTCTTTCATGTGACATTATGAGTATTCCTTTTATAACTCTCGGTGCATGTTTAAATGTTATTTGTTGAATTATTGGCATTGTGAAATTAGTATTTTTGTTAATCACTTCTTTTATCTGGGGAAAAAAATTGTTTATTTCCACGGCTTACATTCACTGTTATCCAACATTTAACTTTATGTTATGTCCGCAAAATTGCTCTTCTGTGCGCTCTCGTTCTGCGCTGCTTCATCTGAATAAATAATCGTTCTGAGATTATCCAAAATGGTCTAAACCCGGGGGGCGTAGGCAGAAATCATAAAACGGGTGGACCCAGAAAAAATCAGATGGGCCCAACCTTTGGGGTTGTAGGTAAGGTGTAGGTATTATAATACATGGTTTGAAAAAGTATGCCTCATTTGGACATCGCAAGCAACGTTATCACTTAGCCTACAGCACTGGCAAAGTGAGCACACAGACGCGACACGTTAGACACAAGTACTCTTCATGGATAATGCAAGCTGCAGTGCAGCGCGCCCCCCCACACACACACACACACACACATTCAGTGCAAGTCTGGTAGCCTACTTGGCTCAGTCTAAACCCAAAACGTCAATAGGTATTTAAATAAGGCATTGTTTCAAAAATGAATTCCAAGTTTAATGATGAACACATCTCAGTAAACTGCACAGACGCTGTGCGCACACTGCAGACGCAAAGTGTCAGACACAAGCACCCCATGGACAATGCAAGCAGTAACGCAACGCTTAGTCATGTAAAGTCCTTTAAAATAAAATTCAAAATATATCCGCAACATGAAAACAGGTTGGCTCGGTGGCCAAATTATGAAATTGATAAACAATGGAAACCATGGCTCGGTGGCCAAATTAAAAACCATCAGAACAGACACCAACATGATTCGTGGCAGTTGCAATATAATACACAAAAATATAAACGCAACACTTTTGGTTTTGCTCCCATTTTGTATGAGATGAACTCAAAGATCTAAAACTTTTTCCACATACACAATATCACCATTTCTCTCAAATATTGTTCACAAACCAGTCTAAATCTGTGATAGTGAGCACTTCTCCTTTGCTGAAATAATCCATCCCACCTCACAGGTGTGCCATATCAAGATGCTGATTAGACACCATGATTAGTGCACAGGTGTGCCTTAGACTGCCCACAATAAAAGGCCACTCTGAAAGGTGCAGTTTTATCACACAGCACAATGCCACAGATGTCGCAAGATTTGAGGGAGCATGCAGTTGGCATGCTGACAGCAGGAATGTCAACCAGAGCTGTTGCTCGTGTATTGAATGTTCATTTCTCTACCATAAGCCGTCTCCAAAGTCGTTTCAGAGAATTTGGCAGTACATCCAACCAGCCTCACAACCGCAGACCACGTGTAACCACACCAGCCCAGGACCTCCACATCCAGCATGTTCACCTCCAAGATCGTCTGAGACCAGCCACTCGGACAGCTGCTGAAACAATCGGTTTGCATAACCAAAGAATTTCTGCACAAACTGTCAGAAACCGTCTCAGGGAAGCTCATCTGCATGCTCGTCGTCCTCATCGGGGTCTCGACCTGACTCCAGTTCGTCGTTGTAACCGACTTGAGTGGGCAAATGCTCACATTCGCTGGTGTTTGGCACGTTGGAGAGGTGTTCTCTTCACGGATGATGCGAAGGAGATGTGTTGCACTGCATGAGGCAAATGGTGGTCACACCAGATACTGACTGGTATCCCCCCCAGTAAAACAAAACTGCACCTTTCAGAGTGGCCTTTTATTGTGGGCAGTCTAAGGCACACCTGTGCACTAATCATGGTGTCTAATCAGCATCTTGATATGGCACACCTGTGAGGTGGGATGGATTATCTCAGCAACGGAAAAGTGCTCACTATCACAGATTTAGACTGGTTTGTGAACAATATTTGAGGGAAATGGTGATATTGTGTATGTGGAAAAAGTTTTAGATCTTTGAGTTCATCTCATACAAAATGGGAGCAAAACCAAAAATGTTGTGTTTATATTTTTGTTGAGTATATTAACAATTGGGCCTATTTAGAAGAAAAAAGTAATTAATGGTGTCACACTTACATTTGATGAATCCTTTGAATGCATGCTACAGCAGGAGACGACAGGGTTTTTTGTTGAACTCTCTTATCATGTCATCATAGTCCAACGATTCGGTCAGTTCTCTTTCAAGGGTAAGTTCAGTCTGTGAGTCAACGTGGATGTTCTGGTGCACGTTTTTATCCATTTAACAGTAGAAAACAGCCGTTCGACAGTGCATGTTGTTATTGGCATTGTGATGAGGGCCCGCAGAAGACTATTTATTTGAGGAAAAATGTGGTCCCTCGTTTATCGTGGGAGTTACGTTCTAAAAATAACCCGCGATAAGCGAAATCCGCAAATGTATAATAAAAATGTTATTGTGCTGTTTTGCACCTGTCTTAAAGTAACCCTGAGAATGTATTTGTTATTTAATTTTGTTTTAGCACTCTGGGGTCAGTCTGAACTGGGAGCGAAGAGCTGGATGTACTTGTTATTATTACACTGATAGCACGACTTTGTTTTTTGTAGCCACTAACGACTGGGAGTGAAGCATGCTGGGATCATTCGGAACTGGGAGCGAAGAGCTGCTTTTATTATGTCTTTGTAAGAGAGAGAAAATAACTTTCAAATGCCTGTTGATTAAAGAAATTATGTGCGCCAGGGAGGTTGAGTTGGCCACTCACCCTCCCTTCGCGGACACACTAGAAAAAAGGGAGTAGAACCATGCTTCAACAGAGTCTGCTGCGGGTTAACGTACGAACGCCCAGCCGGTTGACAGGCGCACTCTGCTGAAGGTGTTGGCTCTCCACCTTAAAGGCGTCACGGTAAGAGAAAAATGCGCTGCAACCACTTGTGTTTGATGTAACTGCTTTTGTGGGGAATAAATATACGCCTTTTTATTCTAGCAAAATGCAGTCTGTGTGATCATTTCTGTGTGCCGATCTGACCGAACCTTGTGTTTCAAAACAGCAAAGTAGTCAGCGCTATTTTTTGCAATTATTATAGATGTTTTAAGACTGTAAAACCCCTCACTACACACTTTATACACTTTTCTCAAATAGGAATTAACATTTTCTCACTTTTCTCTCCTGTGTAAACACTCTCTTTTTTTTTCTGGGCGAGAAGATTATAAACAGACACACGCAGAACACAATGCGTGTGCTCTCCCTTCGCTCACTGCCTCTGGAGGTATGGATGCGGGACCCGCAAAGAATCCAAGTCCTCTCTCGGTGGCCACGGAGCTCTGTGGCTGCGGTCAACATTCGCATCAAAACAGTGAGCGTAGTCTCTGGACCTGTTGCCAGATTTGACACAATTCCGCACAGCAGACTGGAGGGCGGTGTGATTGGCCCGCTGCTGCATTTACCGAGCCCGCAGAAAGCACATCGGAGGCAGTGAGAGCAATCGCGGTGATGCCGACCAGTGCCGCGACCGGCCCTCCTGATAAGGACGCAGAATACAATGCGCCGTTAAAAAAAAGCATGCAAAATTGCACAAAAAAAAATCTGCGAAACTGTGAGGCCACAAAAGGTGAACCACGTTATAGTGAGGGACCACTGTACTCTGAAAACGAATTATTAAAAATCACAGAAGATGAACCAGATTTTTTTGACAAAATTTATTAATTGTCGCTCAGTGCTAATGCAATACCATATCATAGGAATATAATGAGGCAACAACAGGTGACTGTCGAGTGTCGACTCAGCCTTCTCATTAAATGGGGCGGGCCTGGCTGACAAGTGGGCGGGCCCAGGCCCATCCAGGCCCACCCCTGGCTACGCGTAAGGTCTAAACGGTGAAGAAACATCCCTTTGTACAGAGCTGCAGTGAGATAATGTTAAAATTAGTCAGTTTTGTTTTTGTGTCTGGTAGATTCAAGGCCGAAAACCAACACTGAATGCCCGTGACCATCGATCCCTCAGGCAGCACTGCATTAAAAACCAACTTCATTGTGTAAAGGATCTTACCGCGTGGGCTCAGGAACACTTCAGAAAACCATTGTCAGTTAACACAGTTCTTCGCTACTTCTGCAAGTGCAAGTTAAAACTCTACCATGCAAAGTGAATGCCATACACCAACAACATCCAGAAACGCCCCCGCCTTCTCTGGGCCAGAGCTCATTTGAAATCGACAGATGCAAAGTGGAAAAGTGTGCTGTGGTCTGATGAGTCCACATTTCAAATTGTTTTCGGAAATCATTGACGTCGTGTCCTCTGGATAGAAGAGGAAAAAGCCCATCCAGATTGTTACCAGCACAAAGTTCTAAAGCCAGCATCTGTGATGGTATGGGGGTGTGTTAGTGCTCATGGCATGGGCAACTTACACATCTGTGATGGCACCATCAATCCTGAAAGGTACATCCAGGTTTTGGAGCAACACATGCTGCCATCCAAGCAAGGTCTTTTTCAGGGACATCCCTGCTTATTTCAGCAAGACAATGCCCTGCCACATTCTGCACATGTTACAACAGCGTGGCTTCGTTGTAAAAGAATGCGGGTACTAGACTGGCCTGCCTGCAGTCCAGACCTGTCGCCCATTGAAAATGTGTGGCGCATTATGAAGAGCAAAATACGACAATAGAGACCCCGGACTGTTGAACAACTGAAGTCGTACATCAAGCAAGAATGGGAAAGAATTCCACCTACAAAGCTTCAACAATTAGTGTCCTCAGTTCCCAAACGCTTATTGAGTGTTGTTAGAAGGAAAGGTGATGTAACACAGTGGTACATACCACTGTCCCAGCTTTTTTGAAACATGTTGCAGGCATCCATTTCAAAATGAGCAAATACGAGGTCTATTAGAAAAGTATCTGACCTTATTATTTTTTTCAAAAACCATATGGATTTGAATCACGTGTGATTGCGTCAGACAAGCTTGAACCCTCGTGCGCATGCGTGAGTTTTTCCACGCCTGTCGGTTGCGTCATTCGCCTGTGAGCAGGCTTTGAGTGAGGAGTGGTCCACCCCCTCGTCGTTTCATTGCCAGGAAATGACGGAATGATTTGGGCTTTTTTTCCATCAGAATTTTTTCAGAGACTGTTAGAGACTGGCAGCTGGAAACCATTAGAAAAATTTATCTGGCTTTCGGTGAAAATGTTATGGGTTTGGTAGAGAATAAGGAGTGTTACTGTCGCTTTAAGGACAGCCCCCAGCGGCTGTGGGGCGCGCTGTGCTCCGAAGTCACCATCGACAGGCTGAACGACCATTTCATTTCTAAACGGGTGGCTGTCTGGATCCGTGACAATCGTGTGCCATTTCTCTGGTTATCACAAGAGCTGGACATCAACCATTTTCCGGCAGATTTCACTTTTAACAAGAGATTTTGTCATGGAAAGCCGAACAGAGGCTTTTGCGCGTCACGATGGATTCGCTACTGGAGCGAGACAAAACCACCTCTGTTGTGGTCTCACAAGACGGCTTTGAGATGGCGTTCAGACAGCTGTTGGTGGTTTTTCCATGGAGTGATTATCCGAGAAATTGTGGATGTGCCTGGACATGCCAGAACATGCCTCCGCACGTCTGTCTCAATGTGCCGAAAAAGTGCTGATGTCCACGTCTTTTCACAATTCCTGTGCTAGTCAGACGACGTCCCGGATAAAACACAGTGCCCAGTTTGGAAATGAACGGCACATTCGACTCTTACAGGAGTTTTTTGTCATGGAAGAGGAGCGGAGGCTTCACACGTCGCAGCGGTGCCGCATGGCGCAAAGCAACACCGATCTGTTTCTAAATAGATCTCTGGGACATATCCAGCTCTCCACAATTTCTCTTATACTCACTCGACTGGTAAGTACTGAAAGCCGAGATAGACATGTCCCAACTTGTCCTCTAACACTCCGAAACGGAGGTGTTCCTTTGTCTCGCTTCATCAGCGAATCAGTTGTGACGCGCGAAGCCTCTGTGCAGCTTTCCATGACAAAATCTCTTGTTAAAAGTGAAATCTGCCAGAAAATGGCTGATATCCAGCTCTTGTGATAACCAGAGAAATTGCACACGATGGTCCCGGCTCCACACAGCCATCCGTTTAGAAATGATGTGGTGGTTTCTGTCTCTCGATGGCGGTTCGGAGCGCGGCGCGCCGTGCGCCATTGTGGGCCATCCTTAAAGCTGTAGTAACACTCCTTATTCTCTGTCAAGCCAGTAAAATTTACATCGAAAGCCAGATAAATTTTTCGAATGGTTTCCAGCTGCCTGTCTCTAACAGTTTCTGAAAAAATTGTGATGGAAAAAAGCTCAAATCATTCCGCCATTTCCTCACAATGAAACAACGACGAGAGGGGTGGAGCAGTGCTCACTCAAAGCCTGCTCACAGGTGAATGACGCAACCGACAGGCATGGAAAAACTCACGCATGCGCACGAAGGTTCAAGCTTGGCTGACATAAAAACATATGAATCAAATCCATATAGTTTTGAAAAAAAATAAAAAGGTACGATACTTTTCTAACAGACCTCGTATATATATGGAAAAAATGCCTGAAAAAAAAAGTTATTTAAAGTTGAGCTTTTCTGGTCTCCAAAAAAAAAATTTAATGTTATTTGGTAAAAATAAAAATGACTGAACCGTTTCCAAATTAACGCATTCACTCAGATCAGCTGTGCTAAAAGGCTAAGCTAACGTTAGCCGATCATTAAACCTTGACAGCAGTGCAGTAAATGTCACGTTTTATTTTTATATTATTCTCACCTCGATAAAGCTGCAGAACTAAGCTCCGGTGGTCAAACTGGGACTTCGCATATATCCAAAAGTGGAAGATTTCAGACTGAGTGGGTCTGCTCCATCGCCCCCGGCTGCCTGACTCGCTCTGCCAGGGATGATGCCTGAACCACAAGTTCTCTGTGTGGGTCGGCCCGTTGTCACAGTTCATTCGATATCCACCAAATCATTAGTCCTCCCTCGGTCAGCGTCACTCCAAAAAGTAGCTGGTAAAACGCTTCTCACAGCAGGGTGATGGGAGAATCGTTCTACTGCTTTTTTTTTTAAAGCTTTTTTGTGGTTCAGCCAACACAAATTCAAGATGACGATCGCTCAACTTTTATTTCGGGTTATGGAAACAGCCAGAGTGTGACATAGCAATCTCCGCACCCCTTGAAGCTTCCAAAGCGAAGCGTCTGACGTCACACATTGAGGCATTAAAGCGTTGGTAGGCGCTGCCTGAAGCTTATAAAGCGCCTGGTGTGAAAGGCTCTTAAAACTTCTTCTTCTTTCAGATCCAATGGCGGACGGCACCAGCTAAATTCATGTCCTGCCACCTACTGGGCTGGTGAGTGATCGCTGAGATTTCACAAAACCTTGACTCCTGGCAGTCATAGTCATTTGTTTAGATGCGACGAAGTAATCCAGTGTCCTTTAGATATTTAAATAATTATTTTTGCACGATGTGGGGTGGGTTTTGCAGCAGATTTCCAAGGGACAAGGGATGGAAACTGTAAAATCCAAAGTGAACCTGAATTACATTACCCACAATGCTCCCCGCGTCGAGTGCCCAGTCAAGTTTTGCGCTTAATGATGATGTCATCAGCAAGCCAGTCTGCCATAAATAAACACACAACAGACAGATTAAAATGTTTGATTTTAGGGTTTACAAACATTTTTGACCATTAAACTTTGCTCACTTTACCAGACAAAAAATGTTTTTGGACTGAAAGTTATCGGAACTAAATTTATCGGAAGATAACTGGTCCAATAAAGGTTTTAAAACTTATCTGAAAAGCTAATCCGCTAGGAAAAACATTAGCTTCGATAATTATCTGCTATCGGATTAGTTGAACTGTGCCCACCACTGAAAATAATTTTTTATATGCAGCATCTGGCGCACAAGGCAGGTGGAATTGTGTGCTGAGCTGCTTCAAAAATAGCATCTCAGGTCCTGGGTCAGGGTCTGGGGGACGAAGCCCTCCAGAAGCTGAATGTTTTTAGCCATGCTAATATTGCCCAGAGGCATTTACTGAAAATAAATTCTGAAGGACCTAAATGACATGGTGAGATCCCGAAAGCTTTGATCGTTCATGTCTGCAACATATACAGTACATATTAACTTTTAAGGCATGAGTCAAGTCCTTTGCACTTTGAAGATAACTTCTGAGCTGAGTTTTTCAGATTAAGAGCAAATTTGCAAGTCTCCAAATTCATTTCCAGCACAGTGCCAAAAATGTTTTTAACTTTAAATTTTCTCCACAACTTTCTTTGCAAAGCCTTGAATTTTTTCTAAATTTATTACAAAGACATTAAATTGATCTTCCACGATTTTTTGACGCTTTGTTTGACAGCAAATACCAAAACTTTCATCCTGGGTCTTTCAGTGAACCCAACTTCTACGGAACCACCGAACCATCATGTTCAGTACTGTTGGGAAACCAACCAAGCATTCTGCACATCTGTAGTCATTTGGGAGACCCAGTGGGTTAACCTCACAGGTGAAGCGAGGACAGCAAAGGCCGAAAAGGAAACCACACTCCACCCAATCCAAAGGACCCAGATAAGTGAACCTTCAACTGTTCCAGTGGTCTTTGCTGTCAGTGATGCAAAGTGGCTAATTTAAAAAAAATAATAACAATAATTTGTGAACCCAAAATTCACAGCTAAATGTCAACCGGGTTTATTCATATTCAATTTCTATATTTGTTGTATCATTTGTCTTCCTTTTCATGTCTCATTAACATATTGTCATATTGCTGTCCATGCTGTGAAAATCTCAGTCACATTTCTTTGTACCTGTACATTAGGGTGCATCAAATTTGAATATTTCAAAATATTAATTTGGCTGGCATCGTATTTTGTTCCAATTAACATAAAAATTACTTTTGCAAAGTTTTGAGGAATTCCATTGAGATTTAGAGGTGCCACCTAACACATGAACTTTTGTGAAATTTCAAAAAATGTGCAGTTTTTAGTCGCCAAAAGATTGACCTGGAAATGTTGACTACAGTGAACTTTTATACATGTTCTATAGGGTTATCAAAGTAAAAGTTGTTTGTTTGCCCTTTGGGCAACTTGGGCATTTCTTAGAATTCAACTTTCAAGATTCTCTACTCATTTGTCCTATAGACAAAATGAGTGGAGGTCAATGGGATGTTCATGTGGCCTTACCCTGAGTTTTGTGCAGCAGTGATGGATGTTGGACACATATAAAGTTTAATTGACTTTATTGTTAAACACAAGGGGCGATTCTGACACACTGAAAACAACAAACCCTCTCTAGTGGCTAACTCACTGGCAACTAACGGGGCCTAATGGTAAGAGCTGACACTAACTAAACTTCAAACTTAATTGCTCAGTCTGTGGCAGAGTCCACTCCACTGACATCACCAGGGAGAACGAGAGAGGAAATGGAACCTGAACTCTGAACCTAGCCAGTGCGTCTCCCCACGCGCCACCCCAGAGTAACCGCCCTAATCAGGGATTAGCTTGCGTTTGCAGCGGCGAAGATTTGGCTGTTGGGTGCGGTCATGGTCAACTGCCTGCAGCACATTCTGCAGGTGCTGCTCCTTCCTAGCCATTGCAACAGTTTGATGTGAGCATGAGGCCACGCTTGGCACAGTCATTGACCATGTTCATTGCACATACATTGACCTCACTTTTTTGAACCCAGCACTGGTTGCCCATTCCTTCACATCGAGAGATAAATTCTGGATCAATGTGCAGCTGGTGCATCCAAAACCATCAACCCTTATTGGTGAGGTCAGCCAAGCTGGTGGGTGGCAAGAGGGTGGTGAACTTGTGCTTGACAAAGCACTGCTCAGGGATGTGCATGGGGAGATCAGTGGGCTTGTGCTCCAAGATTGCACTGGCAGTTGCGCACTTGTCATCCTTGGGCACCTTGTTGCCCTAGGGTTTGTAGTTCCTAGGGTTTGTAAGAGTAGAATGGGAGGCAGAGCCTTCAGCTTTCAGGCTCCTCTCCTGTGGAACCAGCTCCCAATTCAGATCAGGGAGACAGACACCCTCTCTACTTTCAAGATTAGGCTTAAAACTTTCCTTTTTGCTAAAGCTTATAGTTAGGGCTGGATCAGGTGACCCTGAACCATCCCTTAGTTATGCTGCTATAGACGTAGACTGCTGAGGGTTCCCATGATGCACTGTTTCTTTCTCTTTTTGCTCTGTATGCACCACTCTGCATTTAATCATTAGTGATTGATCTCTGCTCCCCTCCACAGCATGTCTTTTTCCTGGTTCTCTCCCTCAGCCCCAACCAGTCCCAGCAGAAGACTGCCCCTCCCTGAGCCTGGTTCTGCTGGAGGTTTCTTCCTGTTAAAAGGGAGTTTTTCCTTCCCACTGTAGCCAAGTGCTTGCTCACAGGGGGTCGTTTTGACCATTGGGGTTTTACATAATTATTGTATGGCCTTGCCTTACAATACAAAGCGCCTTGGGGCAACTGTTTGTTGTGATTTGGCGCTATATAAAAAAATTGATTGACTGATTGATTGATTGCTGTAGAGAGCCAGGGGTAGCATCTCACCTGTCAGGTACCACCGACGTCTCTCCAGTGCCTTGATTACTGATGCTGTAATGCCCTCATCTACAGCCTTGTAAACCTCCAGGTGGTGGTAGAGTGTCAGGTCATTCCAGGCAGCATCTACAGCTTTCTCGCAGGCCAACCACCACTTTGCATAGATGTGGTGGTTGGCCACATCGTGACTATTTGCTCTTGCTTGCCTCTACTGGTGGTTGGCTCTCACTGCGGTATTGTATCACTTCCTGTTCCGGAGCACAGCTGTGTTTTTCTGTATCTGTTAGCTATTTAATCTGCGCAGTTAGATTGATCTAGTTATCTAGATTACGATTTGTTTCCCAGTGTAATCTTTACGTGCCTTAACTAAAGCACTCCTTCTGCTGAATCACCTCTAAATTATTTACACATTATTCACTTTGCGTGTTTTTAGGAATCCGCTAGCTTAGCGTAGCTACTAGCTCTTAGCCGATTTAGCATGGCGGCTTCTCCTGTCTCTCCCGCACTTTTCTGCTCTGGGTGTGAAATGTTTAGTTATTCCTCGGCCTCCTTTAGCAGTAACGGTACTTGTAATAAGTGTAGCTTATTCGTAGCTTTGGAGGCCAGGCTGGGCGAATTGGAGACTCGGCTCTGCACCGTGGAAAATTCTACAGCTAGCCAGGCCCCTGTAGTCGGTGCGGACCAAGGTAGCTTAGCCGCCGTTAGTTACCCCCTGGCAGATCCCGAGCAGCCGGGAAAGCAGGCCGACTGGGTGACTGTGAGGAGGAAGCGTAGTTCTAAACAGAAGCCCGTGTACACCGCCAACCCGTTCACATTTCTAACCGTTTTTCCCCACTCGACGACACACCCGCCGAGGATCAAACTCTGGTTATTGGCGACTCTGTTTTGAGAAATGTGAAGTTAGCGACACCAACAACAACACCTGCATTTAATCATTAGTGATTGATCTCTGCTCCCCTCCACAGCATGATCCCTCAGCCCCAACCAGTCCCAGCAGAAGACTGCCCCTCCCTGAGCCTGGTTCTGCTGGAGGTTTCTTCCTGTTAAAAGGGAGTTTTTCCTTCCCACTGTAGCCAAGTGCTTGCTCACAGGGGGTCGTTTTGACCGTTGGGGTTTTACATAATTATTGTATGGCCTGCCTTACAATATAAAGCGCCTTGGGGCAACTGTTTGTTGTGATTTGGCACTATATAAAAAAATTGATTGATTGATTGATGTGTGTAATGAAAATGGCAAATGCCCAAATCTTCGGCACCTGCTGCCGTGTGGTGATTGTGGCTGGGGAAGCAACGCGATGTGCTGCTCCATCCAAGCCAGCTTGAGAGTATAGAGCAGATTGGCAATCCACCGTGCCTTGTGGAGTTCTCCCGGTCATTTGAAGGTCACTGCAGTCTGCTCTTCACCATCTGCATCCAGAAACGCAAGACACAGCTGCACAATCTCACGGTAGTCACCTCGCTTGTGGTCAGTCACTTCTTATGCGCACCTGACAAGTTCAGCACGTAATTTGCCCAGGAGTGGTTGCTCTGTGTTGCCAGGAATGTAGCGGTAACATTGGCTGCAGGATTCTTGTGGTAACAGGTTCCATTTCTCTCTCAGACGTGTGAACAAGGTAACCTCTGGTGAGCGTGATGACTCCACCTTCAGGTCTGTGAAAACCTGGTTCAGGAGGAACTCGCCAGTGTGGTGTCAGCACCCAAAGTCAAAGCAGTGCTTGGTCCAGTGAGACCTGTATGGCAGTGCAGGCTGCTGAGATGGCCGGTGTTTGACGCAGTAGTGTCAAATGCCATGTTGACAACCTGGTCAGCGCGGCAGTGATCACTCCACATGCCTCATTGGTCTGCTTCTTATACGCCGGGACAGCAAGCAGTTTCAGCCGCTCTGAATCTCCCACCACCACTGTAAGACGCTCCTCCAACTGGCGCACATTGCTGAGCATTGGCGTTAACTTACTGTCCCAGTGTAGGGTGCACAATGGAAGTGGTGTCCAGTATCGCCCCTTGTGTTTAACAATTAAACTTTATATGTGAGTCCAGAATCCATCACTGCTGCACAAAACTCAGGGAATGCCTCCAACTTTTGCAAAATTCAATGCCAGCCAAATTGATATTTTGAAATTAAAATTTCCCATTCAAATTTGATGCACCCTACTGTACACGTGTAAATAAATCTGTAAATATTACGCCAGTTGTTTGTCTTGTGTCCAGTCAAAGACAGATGTTTAATCAATTGTATCAAGAATTTATGATTTCCAGATCAAAGACTGATAGTATCGATCATAATAATTTTTCCTATGCTGTAAGTAGGTGGTGCCCCTTTTGAGGTATTTAATTAAATTTCAGTTAAATATTGTCTTAATTTATATATGCTACATATGGTACACGTACTACTGATGAAATTTAAAGATTTAAATTTTTGTATGAATTACAGAACAGTTGCTCAGGGAAATAATATAGTTTTTCACCAAAGATTATTTCTTTAAAGATGAAAATGAAAAATTCGCACCTATTTTATATCTGTATATATAGAGAGAGAGAGAAAGACAGAATGTCAGGTTGTACTTGTGACACATTTCCCTGAGCGTGAGCCAGCATGCAGGTGCCTCAGTGCTCAGAACTTGAGTGGCTGAAGAAGGCTGAGGACACCTCCACATTTCACCAGGCTGCAGCAGATCGATGGCTACTTTCAAGCCAAAGAGACAGACTGGTTGTCTGCCTGGGTGGTTGACATCCAGGACCTGGGGCGGTTCTCCAGTGGAGGATGAAATGACCTGTAATGATCTTATCTAGCTAGACTTATTTTGTTCACTTAGTATTTTGTCTCACTCCCCCACCACCACCACCACTATCCCCTTTTCATTTACATACAAATGCATCTTCTGACTCCGCTTTAAATATGTTATGAACATATTTAAATGAGAACCTCTGAGCTCATTACTCAAAGTGTTTCCAATTCATACATTCTTATCAATCAAAAGTCTCCATTAAATTTTAACGAGGATCAGGATCTGGATGTAGATTCTGGATCACCTTTTTTTATATATTTTGACTAATTTCTCAAAATAATGAATGCAGCAATTTGGAAGAAACCTGTCAGTTGTGCATATCTCACCGTCACACTCAAGAAGTGAAATTCCATGCAGATACAGATACAGATCTGCGTGAAATGTGCAAGTGTGACAGCAATTACAACAAAAGTTGTTAATGCCAATGCAAAATCTGAGTTGTGTTCAAACTTGGAGGAGATATGCACTCTGCAGTTTCGAATTTGTCGGGAAGAAAAGCTGGGCATCACTTCAATCCCTTTTGGATTCCTCCAAAAACACAACAGATACACAGTGGGATAAAGCAGCGCAGTGTTCCAGTTCATAATGTAGACCAGAGAATTGAACCATTCCATGTGCTCAGGATCAATTTACATTTTTTGGTCATCACATTTAACCATAACAATAGAGCCCCATCAAACACAAAGCAATCGACTGTGGCATTGATCAGCATGTAAGAGGCAGAGATAGCACTGACATGACATTATGTAAAGGCATTTAGCTTTCGATTTGTGAGTGACAGTAGAAAGGCACTCCGAGCGGCTCGCATTCCCATTCATCAAAATTATAAAGTGTGAGTGTCTGTGCTGATGGATGGACTCTGTGAGAGCATTTGATGTTAGAATTAACTCTGGTTTCTCACGGGGGAAAGACGATTTAAAGCAAGCCACGCGCCCTCAGATGCCACCTTTCAAACAAAAGAAAGTAATTGCTGATCCCAACTCACTGGCAAACAAAGCGCGTCACACTCGCCGCTCAACTTGCGTGCGTGCGCGCTTGTACGTATTTGCTCTCCTGTTCTACCTGGCGTTCCACTAAGAATTTCACACTCGGTTATGTGCCGGCTCCAGCCAGCCAGCGAGCTCATTTGGAAACGAGATTTAAAACAGCAATACATGCTAAATTATGGGAAGGGGAAGCGGCAGTGATTTTAAAATTGTTTTGTCGGGGGTTGGTCCGAATCTCAACTGGGTATTTGGTGGTGGGGGTGGGGGGGCAGTGTTCTGTGCATTCAGGCCCCTCTGCTGAAAGCAGTATTTTCTGCACAGTTTGAAATCCATTTCCTAGGATAATTATCCATTGTAGATGCCTATCCTCAGATAATCACTGCCTTGCCACAGAGTGAGGAAATTAACAGCGACCCTGCATGCTGCAAACACAATGGGAAGGACTGCCCCCTGTATCAGCACGCAGCAAATTTTTACCAAATTGGGAAACGTGGAAACTGCTGTTAATACCCCACTCCTGCTTATAAGCAATAACATAATTTCATTTCATGTACGATATGATCTTGAAAGAAGAGAAAATGAAAAATAAGGTGTAAGGAGATGTGGCTTTATGAAGGAAAAGACAACAGTGCCCCCTTGTGAAGCTGAGGAGCAACTCGCCAGCATATGGTCATCCTCTTAAACACTGGTAATGGCTCCAATCATTTCTGTTTTTCTCCCCCTCTCTCTTTTATTTCGTACATTAAACAGCTGATTTGTGTGGTTGAGCCTCACACTCTCAGCACACACCTCTCAGCTATGCTGGAATGCGGATAAAGTGATCAGAAAACATCAGGCCCGCCAAAAGTTGGCTGGGGAAAAAAAAATTGGTTATGCGAATTGAAGTATATTTTAAGACACTGGCTGCAGCACAGAATAAAAGTGGAATAAAACATCATTATGAATAATGTGCAAGCCTGAGCTGGTGTTCCCGCCACCTCTGGATTGTTAGAAGTGCATTAGCGCACTAGGGACACAGTTTTAATTAGTCTAGCGAGCATTAGCGCATTTATTCGGTGCAGTGTATGTGTGCACAGACGTTTAATTAAACGATATCGAGTGTCGTTTTCACCAGCTTGCCCTCTCTTTATGAAAACGGACACACAGACTTTTATTTTCATCACTGAGTGCAGACACGTGTCTCGTCCTGGCTCTAGGCCCGAAAGCTTAGACGCCATCTCAATGTACATATATCACATCATCAATCTTTAGAAAGAAGAAATGATCTGGATCTGACATCAGTGACGTTGAGGAGGAAAGTGGAGGCGGTGCACGGAGTAGTCTGCTATTCTAATCACGCTACCTGACCATGCACCTCTGCACAATTTATAGCTCAGTTACACTCCATATAATCCCTATTAGCAGACACTTAAGACTCTTCAAAAGCAGTTAACTGTTGTTAGCCAGTAAAGTGTTAAACACATGGAGAGAATGATGACTTTATTTGTGAGATTTATATCCACTGGAAAGGATTCTTACATTTGCTGTTCATATTATTGGTGCTCCTATCTTACAATGTACTTTTTGCTTCAGTTTTAGTCACTTTGGGTGAAAACATCAACCAACTGTATGTGACGATATTAAAATTTTTACTATGCTGAGAACACCTGAGAAAGTGAAACTGCTAGAGAGATTATTGCAGTGCTCCATCTGTAGCACATATGGAGACAGATTCCTTCCATCAGAAAGCTTAAAACATTTCTATTAAGCCCACAGCTCAACAGGATTAAGTGCAAAAGAACCCATTAAATTTTGATTGTGATAGAAATTAGTTTAAAAAAACTACAAAGCAAAGATTTAGGAAAAATAACCAAATCTTTGAAATCTTAAATAATTTATAACAAAGAATAGCAAGCATTAAATACAAAAATGACATAAATATCTCTTTTAACTGTACCCTTTATCTTGATGGAGCAGAGCACATGTGCATTTGAGGCATTTCCAACTTCTATTCGCTACTTACAGGATGCGTAATCTGAGCATCAAGTAGCACACAATACAGTTAGTAACTTAATTAGTCATGTGCATGCCCTCAGCAAAACATGAAATAAATCCAATCAGTTTCTTATCTGACATTCCCTTTAAGAACTGGGCTGCCCTGGAGATTGGCACAGTGGTCTGGTAAAATCTTGTGAATTAACTGCACTCACGTTAGCAGTGAGAAGCCACCAAAGCTCCCTGAGGTGAAGCAGTGACTCCAGTAAGGTGACGTTTTGTCTTTAATTTCACATCATTTAATTTTTGTTATCCTTTCAGTTTTGTTGCATGAACAACTGTATATGCATGCGTCAAATCCACCTATGTGATGTGTATTGTTTTTGTTCATCTTTAGTACAGCTGTATTCTGCTGCATCACAATAGCTATGCTCCAATACTGCACCTGTCCAAACCTCATTTTAAGACCAATACATACATGTGCACTCGTTATTTAAAGAATGTTGGTGCCCGGAATGAAAATCACAACTGTATTATGTGGAAGCTACCAACAGCGCTTGTGCTGCATTGCTATGTGCTGCAATAGTGTGCTGTGCTGGGCTACTGTATGTTGTGCTGCTGAGGGCTACATAGCTGTGCAAAGTGTGCCGTACTATAACCTGAACTGTGCACCAGATGGTATATAGTGCCTTAAAGCTTAATTATGGAGGGTTAAGTATCCACTGGTTTCACAATCAAACATCATGTTGCCCAGTTCATCATCCATCCATTCATTTTCTATACCCCCTTACTCCATTTAAGGGTCACGGGGGGCTGGAGCATGTCCCAGCAATCATAGGGTGTGAGGCAGGGTACACCTTGGATAGGACACCAGGGTATTGTAGGGATGACACATACAGTATAGACAGACAAACACAACAGGACAGGAAGGAGAGGAACAGTAGTAGCCAGTAAACCAGTAACGGACAGTATTTCTGGTATTTATATTTATATTTGCAAATTGTGTTTTACTTTCACTTTTGATATTCTGTGTGCTTCTTACCCTGTGTGCTGCTATACAGTGCTGCTGGAACCTCAATTTCCCTGAGGGAGTCTTCCCAAGGGGTGAATAAAGTTCTATCTAATCTCTAATCTAATCTAAAGTCATCAATTCACCTAACTTGCATGTCTTTGGAAGTGGGAGGAAGACGGAGTACATGGAGGGAAGTCACTCAAACACGGGAAGAACATGCAAATCCCACACAGACAGCACCTTCTCACTGTGACAAACAGTGCTAACCATTAGTCCACCATTCTGACCTTGTTCAATTCATTATTCTGTAATTATTAGTCTTTGCAGAGCAGCTGATTCTGTGGGATAGGAGTTGAACTACCACCACGAAGACCAGGGCTCAATTCCAGCTATGTGCACTCAGGCTACCTGTCTGGACAAGACACTTTAACTGTGTTGTCCCAGTCAGTCCACATGTAAATCGCTACTGACCTTTTTCATCTTTTTCCTAAAGGAGCCATTTATTTTCCTTGTCATCTTGCTGGTCTGGGTCACCATTTATTTGAAAAACAGAAATTAAATTTAGTAGCCATAAAACATTACAGTCTCTGAAGTATCCTAAAAAAGATTTTCAGTTCTTTAAGCAACAACCTGATATTTTGAGCCTGCTGCTTTACATAGAAATTAGCTGTTCCTTGAAATATCCCGTCTTCCTTTTACATCACCCGTCGCTCACACAAAAATCCAAATATTTGGACATGGATACACTGAAACTGCTTGCAGCAGCGTTGGTCCAGAATAATGTAGACTATGCCTGTACTTCATGGTAGACCAGTTTGTCGCGGGCGATCAAAGACGAACCACATATGTCAAAGCAAACTTATTAGAACGGTGCTTCATCTTCCAGCCAGAACTCATTTAGACGTCTCGCACTTTGCACAATTTAATTGGTTACCAGTAGAAAGACGTGTAACTCAGTTTAACTTACGGAATGTACACCACATTGTTCATGGTAACTGTCTCAAATATTTTCAGAACAACCCTTGTTATGTTTCTAAGGTACACAGCAACAAAACGAGAGCTAGTCATTCATCATTATTCATTCCAATATACACCACAAATGTTGGTAAAAATTCTTTTAAATGTATTGGTGCTATTAGTTGGAATCAGTTGCCGTTAGACGTGCAAAGCTGTGATTATCCGAACCGTTTTAAAAGAATGGTCAAGTCTTTTCTGCTCAGCTGCATTCTTGAAAGTCAGGCTAGTGAATTTGTGTAACTATGTATTTTATTTGTTGCTAAAAAAAAAAAAAAATATTTATTTATTTATTTAAATTTTATTTTGTTGCTTACTGTGATTGTTTTAGGTAAGGAACACAATGTAAATAAGTCGTGTAACTTGTTTGTGTTATCCTTGAAATTCCAATGAATTTATATTAGTTACATGTTTTATCATGTTTTTGTTCATGATTTGTATGGAATTGCTAAATAAATCAAATCAAAATCAAACTATGTTCACAAGATCTTGTCCATTATTGTCTGTGTGATACGTAGTGACAGTCCTCATTCTGCCCCACACAGCAGTGGAGTACCACATCGGAGCTTCAAATCTGCTCAACTTAAGCCTCACACACAGTAGAGGATGCACTTCGTGTGCATCCATGCCATTCATTCATTTCCTGTACCAGCTTATTCCAATTAAGGTTCATGGTGGATTGGAACCTTTCCCAACAATCCACTGGGCAAGAGGTAGAGTACACCCTGGACAGGCCATCAGTCTATCACGGGGCCACATAGACACAGACAAACACATGAACATGCTCACTCACACCTATGGTCAATTTAGAGTCACCAATTCACCAAACCGGCATGTTTTTGGAAGTGGGAGGAAACCCACTGGTGGGAATCAATCCCATGACCTTCTTGCTGTGAGGCAACAGTGCTAACCACAAAGCCACTATGCATCCCGCATACATGTGATGATTTCCAAATTATTTTCCTGTTCAGACCAAAGCAAAGTTTGTTGCCCTGCTTTGTCACTGAAGCAGTGAGCAGGGAACTGTCTGTCACTGGTGTGTGTCTGTGCCGCTATGGACAAGCAAACTCAAAAATGGCCTGACTGAATTCCTTCAAACGCGCAAAGCCTCCGCTCCTCTTTCCATGACAAAAACTCCTGTAACAGTGGAATGTGCTGTTCATTTCCAAACTGGACGCTGTGTTTTATCCGGGACGTCGTCTGACTAGCACAGGAATTGTGAAAAGACGTGGACATCATCACTTTTTCTGCACATTGAGACAGACATGCTGAGGAATTCCGTGCGGAGGAATTCCATGCGGAGGAATTCCACGCGTCACGGCGGTGCCGCATGGCGCAAAGCAACACCATGATGAAGCCTCATGGGACATGTTCTGGCATGTCCAGGCACATCCACAATTTCTCGGATAATCACTCCATGGAAAAACCACCGACAGCTGTCTGAACGCCATCTCAAACCCGTCCTGTGAGACCAAAACGGAGGTGGTTTTGTCTCGCTCCAGTAGCGAATCCATCGTGACGCGCGTGTTGTATGGCTGGGGGGGCCTGGCTGCCTTTTTGTTTCTGTCTTTTGTCCTGTCTTTTGTTTTTCCTTCCAGGTGGCTTGCATTTGGGACTGAGTGGCTGTGTAGCTGAGTTTATCAGGACCTCACCCTGATCACCTGAGGCTGATCACCTGCGGCTCGTCAGGACTCACAGCTGTGGTGCATCTACATGGATTGGAACATGGTGGCATTTAAGTCTGGAGTACACAGTGTGTATTTGCCAGAGACTCGACCTTGTGACCAGACGGGTGAGATCGTCGTCTCGGGAGCCATCTCATCATCAGTGGATGCAGAGAACGTCCAGGTTTGATGCATGGTCTGTGAAAGAGGAGAGGGTGAGGTCTCACGCTCGTCAGCACACTTCCTGAGGTACGTTAGATTTTGTGACTAACATTTATACAGTCAGTAAATGTGGTGTCCCTCACACCTTATTATATTGAGCTGTATGTTGGTCGTGTAATCAGCTTCCTCTGCAGTGGAGTTTTGTGAACTGGATGTTCCATGCCTGCAGGGTGGGAAGCTGATTAGTAATTAAGCCAGGAAGTGTTTGCTGTTTGTGCACCTTTGAGCGTTCTCTCTGTGTGTTGAGTGTGGACTCACATAATGATTCCTTCTTTCACAGACTCGGTTTGTCGCGGCCACCTGGGGGTGTCGGCGGGGTCCTTGGGCCCGGGTTGGTTCTGGCTCCGGACCGTTGGCGCTGCTGGGAGCGCACCGCAAAACCACCACGCCAGACCGCGCACTTTTATATTTTTTCACAGCACTGTTATGTTCATTAAACTCTGTTATCCTTTGTACCGTGCTCTGCTTATTTTATACTGGGTCCTTCAAACGCTGGTCGGTTCTCTGGGCTGCGTCCGACACATAACAGCGCGAAGCCTCCGCTCGGCTTTCCATGACAAAATCTCTTGTTAAAAGTGAAATCTGCCGGAAAATTGTTGATGTCCAGCTCTTCTAATAACCAGAGAAATGGCACATGATGGTCACGGATCCAGACAGCCATCCGTTTAGAAATGAAATGGTCGTTCAGCCTGTCGATGGCAGCTTCGGAGCGCGGCGCGCCCCACAGCCGCTGGGGGCTGTCCTTAAAGCGACAGTAACACTCCTTATTCTCTACCAAGCCTGTAACATTTTCACCGAAAGCCAGATAAATTTTTCTAATGGTTTCCAGCTGCCAGTCTCTAACAGTTTCTGAAAAAATTCTGATGGAAAAAAAAGCCCAAATCATTCCGCCATTTCCTGGCAGTGAAAATCCGACGAGGGGGCTGGACCACTCCACACTCAAAGCCTGCTCACAGGCGAATGACACAACCGACAGGCATGAAAAAACTCACGCATGCACACGAAGGTTCAGGCTTGTCTGACGCAATCACATGTGATTCAAATCCATATGGTTTTTGAAAAAAATAATAAGGTCGGATACTTTTCTAATAGACCTTGTATTTACACACAAACTAAATGGAGTTTTGCAGCTAGGTACCAGCCTGTGATGTCACCATGCTAACGTCCACGAAATATCTTGTAAATGGGTGTTATTAGGTTCCAAAAACAACACTTTCATTTTTAGAAGTGTTTATTTCTCACTAGCTTTTATATAATACATGAGAACACATATAAATGCACAAACCAAAGCAATTTTGGAGAGACCAGCCACTGACGTCACGGTGCAGCTCTACTCTGATTGGCTGTCACGCCCGCCACTCAAAACCAAAACTGTAGAGATTGAAAGAGTGTGACTTTTTAACCTCTTGAAATACCTGGACTGGACTTATGCTGAGCACAGACAGACACACAGATGGACGAATGCAAATCCTTCGCAATACCCGATGGCCATATTTGATGGCCTTGGATAAAAATGAAGAGCACTGGAGTTCTGCACAGTACTGTAGATGAGCTGATCTGTATGTGGTTGACACTGTACTTGTTAAAAAAAGTCACTTAATCCTGCTGAAGACAATTCTTGCCCTGGCTCCGTGCCAGCACCTTGAACACAAAGAGTGTGTCGACAAATTAAAGCCTCATCAAACTGCGGCTTAGTGGAGCTCGGCAAGGTACGTTAAATCAATACTAATAAAGCCTGTATGTGTTTGTGTGTGTGTGTGTGTGTGTGTGTGTGTGTGTGTGTGTGTGTGTGTGTGTGTGTGTGTGTGTGTGTGTGTGTGTGTGCGTGTGTGCGTGTGTGCGTGTGTGTGTGTGTGTGTGTGTGTGTGTTGGACGGCTGTTGTAAGTACTGTATTCCAAGCTTGTGTCACTCATCAGGTGTGTTGGACAACTTCATCTGCCTCGTCTAACCTGACAGGCTGTTACTGTGCGCTCTGACCGCTTGGTGCCAGCCTTATTTATATGCTGCCAGTGAGAGAGATATCTTGCAAAGAGTAAATTGCCTCTGCACAGAGATAGAGATAGATAGAGAGAAAGCGAGAGAGAGACAGCCATCCCTGCTTTGAAGTGTAGGAACCTGAGTTCGGAGGCAACACAAGTTTATAAGTCTGTGTGGATTCATTTATTAGATGTTATTTTATTTTTAAATCCATTAATTGTTACTGTATGTTATAATGGATGGAGTTCTTTAGGTGCAGTTGCCAGGGTTTACTCATATGCACAGAGGGTTGTCATGGCAACAATATGTCACGATGTGATGGTAATAGAACAGGAACGAGCTACGTCCAGGAAGTGCAGGAGAGACCAATTTGAGTCTCTTTACAGAGAACTGCTAAAACAGACCCTGTGCAGCGTCTTTCTTTCTCTGATGTCTTTCCAAATATGACTCACTTTTGTACCTTTTGATATTAATTTTTAGACGATGCACAGAGAACAAATGAATAGCTGCCCCCCCACCACAACACACATACACACAATTTCAACATCTTTGTGTGTTTCTTTTTATTCTTTTACGCATCTTAAACACATTTAAAAGTATTTGTGGGTCTTTAAGGAACTGTCTATGCATTTACACATTTTACAGCCTTTGTAAAACATATTAAACATTAAAACGCCCGCCGTTTTTCTCTTTTCTGCAAATATATGTCTCCATATACATTTCTACATGCTTTACTTTTTCTTGTTCCCTCCTTTTAATATTATATTTAAGTAAATATTGGAGGAGTGGGATACAATTAGTTAACCTAACGTTAGCTTATCTAGCCGGCCTTAGCAATGTTCATCATAGCTTACAAAATAGTTGGTTCCTTTGTGTTTGATAACAGTCTTCTCCTGTGATGTCTTATCCTTCTTATGTCTTATTACTTATTATATTATATATATCTTTTTCTTAAGCTGCTTGGGTGGGTAGGGAGAGTTCCCATGGGATATAAAAGCTTTTTAACCTACCATCCCAGGTTCTCAAGACCAGGCACCTAAGTGGCTCTACTCTACTCTTTTCTACACTCCTATTTTACTCTTCCTTTTTAGATATTTAGATATACCTTTGTATACTGGCATAGTTCCACCTTAGAATTGGAATATAATATATAAGATATACCTTACTGAATTTTCATGTTTTAAAGAACTTTCTATTCTTCTATTTTTATCTTTTGGCATATTTTAAAGATCTTTCCCTACACTGTAAATACTAAATACTTGTCCTTATTGTCAAAATGTCTTGTCCTGTCATCACCGAGGGAAGGTGAAAAACGAAATTTCGATTCCTTGTATGTCTAGTATATGTGAAGAATTGACAATAAAGCTGACTTTGACTTTGATCATTTTATTAAACATTTAAACATCTCTGTGTGTTTTTAAAGGTCTTTGGCATAACTAACACGTTTTAACATAAATAATAAGGGATGGGTATTGATAAGATTTTATCGATATCGATGCCATTATCATTTCCGCTTATTGATTATCAATTATCAGTGCCTCCTGTGAATTTCCTATGTACTAAAAGTAAGCTTTATAGGTTTTCTATGTCAATAACATTTGATTGAGTCTTAAAGTAAATAAATATGAAATTGGTCACTGGATCCTTAAACTCTGGACATAAATAAAAATAAAATCTGTATTTTTTCTCAAAAGCATTTCCTTTCAGACATTAATGGCATGAATGTCTTTCCGTACCTCTAAGGTGAGCTCTTGTAGCCGGCTGTGCTGCAAGTCAACATCAATGTAATTCATAAAGAATGTAGGACGTCTCATTTTGCGAGGAAAAAAATGCTTTAGTGTGTTGTCTGTGTTACAGCATTTGGAAAGAGGTGTTGTGTGGGCCGCCAGAAGAGGAGGTACTGCTGGCCCACCACCAGAGAGGGCGCTCATTAATTCCTGACAGCTGTCACTCATTCTTCATCATCGCACTCCATAAAACCCAGATGTCATCTCCACCTCATCGCCGAGATATCGTACTTCATTGGAGCAGTACCGGATCCGACAGTCGGGGACGGTGATCACCTGGGAATTCGGGACTTGACGGCTCCAGTATTCACCAGGTTCGGTGGCGGTGGAAATCGTGTGGTTCCGGCTCTTCTCATGACAGACGTCTTCTATCCTCGAGCCTGCCCACACGTCACCTCTGTGGATTGACTGTAATCTTATTCTGAGATTGTCTGTATGTTCGTTGTGCTCCTTCACAACATTAAATTGTTAATTTTTGGCTCATCTATTGACCGTTCATTTGCGCCCCCTGTTGTGGGTCCGTGTCACTACACTTTCACAACAGGATATCTCGGCCAGCGTCATGGACTCCGAGGGGCGTAACCCGGCTGTTGAACGACCAATGGGAGAGCAGGGAGCGCAGGCGTCTGCAGGAGGCGTGATTGGTGAGCTGCAGCACATTCTCACCGCCTTTACGGCTCGGTTGGATCAAATGACCGAGCAAAACATCCTCCTGAACCGCAGGGTGGAGGCTCTCTCCGCGCAGGTGGCGGCGAGCGCTCAGGGCGCTGCTGCAGCTCCTCCTCCTGCCGACCCTGTGCAGGATATGAACATTCCAGTGGTGGTTCAACAACCCCTCCCACCATCCCCTGAAGCATACATAAGCCCTCCTGAGCCGTACGGAGGTTGTGTGGAGACGTGCGCGGACTTTCTCATGCAGTGTTCGCTCGTCTTCGCACAACATCCCGTCATGTACGCGTCAGATGCTAGTAAAATAGCTTATGTGATTGCTCTGCTTCGGGGTAAGGCACGCGCCTGGGCTACGGCGCTCTGGGAACAGAACTCACGGTTGTTATCAGCATACACTGGGTTTGTGGGGGAGTTCAGAACAGTGTTTGATCACCCTAACAGAGGAGAGACTGCTTCAACAATGCTGCTGTCAATGCGACAGGGGCGCCGGTGTGCAGCCAAATTTGCAGTCGACTTCCGCATCGCGGCTGCGAGATCCGGCTGGAATGACGTTGCGCTCCGCGCCGCCTTCATAAACGGACTGTCATTGGTCCTGAAGGAGCATCTGGTAGCTAAGGAGGAACCGCGGGATTTAGATGGGCTTATCGATCTCGTTATACGGTTAGACAATCGGTTGGAGGAACGCCGTCGGGAGCGAGGCGAAGGACGTGGCCAGATACGCGCCGTCCCTCTCCCTTCCAGGTTCGAAAAGGGGCCGCCCTCCCCACGCTCCACAGCCGCAGCACTCTGTGGGGCAACAGCTCCCCCTGCTGACGTTGTTAGGGAAACGCACAGGGCCAAAATGAGGAGGCTGATCCGCGGGGAGTGTTTTCTCTGCAGCCTCAAAGGAGCACACACAGAAAAACTGCCCCAAACGGCCACAACAACAACCGCCCTCAGAGGACTGGGCTAAGGGGGGGGTCAAAACATTCACGTGAGACACACACAGATTGCCACACAACTCCCACACAACTCCTGAGCGGGGATTTAACCCTTCAAGCCCCAGCACTGATGGACACGGGGTCAGAAGGGAATTTGCTAGACAGCAGATGGGCAAGGGAGGTAGGGCTCCCTCTGGTGGCGCTTCCTTCGCCATTGCAGGTGCGGGCACTAGATGGCACCCTCCTCCCTTTATCACACACAAGACTCAACCCAGTAACTCTGGTGGTGTCTGGAAACCATCAGGAGGAGATTGAGTTTTTTGTAACCTCCTTCTACCTCCCGCGTGATTTTGGGCTTCCCATGGATGTGAAGCACAATCCCCGGATTGATTGGCCGTCTGGGGTGGTGGTTCAGTGGAGCGAAACCTGCCATCGGGTGTGTTTAGGATCCTCGGTTCCTCCCGGTTTACAGGCTAAGGAGGAGGTTCAAAGTCCCTCCCAATCTGACGGCAGTGACGGTTGAGTACCACGATCTTGCTGACGTCTTCAGCAAGGATCTGGCACTCACCCTTCCCCGCACCGTCCGTACGATTGTGCCATGATTTGGTTCCAGGCGCTGAGTTCCCGTCCAGCAGGCTGTACAACTCTCACGACCTGAGCGCGAATCAATGGAGACCTACATCTGGGACTCATTAGCTGCCGGGCTGATCCGGAACTCCACCTCCCGATGGGGGCAGGTTTCTTTTTTTGTGGGCAAGAAAGATGGCGGACTCCGTCCATGCATTGATTACAGGGGGCTGAATGAGATTACGGTTCGCAACCGATACCCGTTGCCATTGTTGGATTCCGTGTTCACCCCCCTGCGTGGAGCCAAAATCTTTACTAAGCTGGATCTTAGAAATGCGTATCACCTGGTTCGGATCCGGAAGGGAGATGAATGGAAGACGGCATTTAACACCCCGTTAGGTCACTTTGAGTACCTGGTCATGCTGTTCGGCCTCACCAACGCCCCCGCGATGTTCAAAGCCTTGGTTAATGACGTCTTGCGGGACTTCCTGCACCGATTCGTCTTCGTATATCTGGACGATATTCTCATCTTTTTCTCCGGATCCTGAGACCCATGTCCAGCATGTACGTCAGGTCCCTGCAGCGGTTATTAGAGAACCCGACTGTTTGTGAAGGGCGAGAAGTGCGAGTTTCACCGCACGTCTTTGTCCTTCCTGGGGTTTATCATCTCCTCTAACTCCGTCGCCCTGATCCGGCCAAGGTTGCAGCGGTGAGAGATTGGCCCCAACCAACAAGCCGTAGGAAGCTGCAACAGTTCCTCGGCTTCGCTAATTTCTATAGGAGGTTCATCAAGGGCTCAGTCAGGTAGTTAGCCCCCCTGACAGCCCTGACCTCTCCAAAAGTCCCCTTCAACCTGGTCGGATCGGTGCGAAGCCGCGTTCAAGGAGTTGAAACGACGGTTCTCTACTGCACCAGTTTTGGTGCAGCCCGACCCTAGCCGCCAGTTCGTGGTTGAAGTGGACGCCTCTGACTCAGGATAGAGCCGTGCTATCCCAGAGCGGAGAGACCGATAAGGTTCTTCACCCGTGTGCCTACTTTTCTCGCAGGTTGACCCCAGCTGAACGGAACTATGACGTCGGCAATCGAGAAATCCTTGCGGTGAAAGAGGCTCTTGAGGAGTGGAGACACCTCGTTGGAGGGAGCGTCTGTGCCGTTCACGGTTTTCACTGACCATCGGAACCTGGAGTATATCAGGACACGCCAAGCGGCTGAACCCCAGGCAAGCCCGCTGGTCACTGTTTCTTCGGACGTTTTGACTTCCGGACATCCCTATCGCCCCGGGACCACGAACCAGAGATCGGATGCCTTGTCCCGGGTACACGAAGACGAAGTCAACCGGTGCTGTCGGCCAGAGCTGCAGTCTTGGACTTCTGTCACGGTTCCAAGCTCTCCTGTCATCCAGGGGTGCGAAGGACGTGGCAGTGTCCGGCAGCGCTTCTGGTGGGCGTCTATGGAGGCCGACGTCCGGGAGTACATCCAGGCCTGCACCCACCTGTGCCAGGGGCAAGGCAGACCACAAGAGGTCCCAGGGCTTCTCCAGCCACTTCCTGTGCCTCATCGCCCCTGGTCCCATATCGGCCTGGATTTCATCACGGGCCTCCCGCCCGTCCCAGGGCAACACCACCATCTTCACGATAGTGGACCGATTCTCCAAGGCGGCCCACTTCGTGGCCCTCCCAAAGCTCCCAACAGCCCAGGAGACAGCAGACCTCCTGGTCCACCACGTCGTTCTGTCTGCATGGGATACCCACCAACATCGTCTCTGATCGTGGTCCCCAGTTCTCTTCACACGTCTGGAGGAGCTTCTGCCGGGAACTGGGGGCCACTGTGAGCCTCTCGTCCGGGTATCACCCGCAGACCAATGGACAGGCAGAACGGGCCAATCAGGAATTGGAGCAAGCCCTGCACTGCGTAACGTCCGCACACCCGACGGCCTGGAGTGAACATCTGGCCTGGATCGAGTATGCACATAACAACAGGTGTCCTCTGCCACCAGCCTCTCCCGTTGAGGTGTGTTTGGGGTATCAGCCCCATTGTTTCCCGTGGTGGAGGGAGAGGTCGGTGTGCCCTCGGTCCAGGCCCACCTGCGGAAGTGCCATCGGGTGTGGCGCTCGCCCCGTTCTGCCTTGTTGAAGGCCGGACGAGGGCGAAGACCCATGCGGACCGCCGGCGATCCCCGGCCCCTGTTACCAGCCCGGGCAGGAGGTGTGGCTGTCCACAAAGGACATCCCCCTCCAAGTGGACTCCCCTAAGTTGAAGGACCGTTACACTGGACCATTCAAGATCCTCAAAATCCTCAGTCCTGCCGCAGTGAAGCTCCGGCTCCCAGCTTCACTGCGGATCCACCCGTTTTTTCATGTGTCCAGACTCAAGCCTCACCACACCTCACCCCTCTGTGCTCCCGGTCCGGCGCCGCTCCTGCCCGGATCATTGACGGGGAGCCGGCTTGGACAGTGCGCCGGCTCCTGGACATCCGTCGAATGGGTCGGGGATTCCAGTATTTGGTGGACTGGGAGGGGCATGGACCCAAAGAACGCTCCTGGGTGAAGAGGAGCTTCATCCTGGATCCGGCCCTCCTGGGCGATTTCTACCGTCGACACCCGGACAAGCCTGGTCGGGCGCCAGGAGGCGCCCGTTGAGGGGGGGGTCCTGTTGTGTGGGCCGCCAGAAGAGGAGGTACTGCTGGCCCACCACCAGAGGGCGCCCTGCCTGAAGTGCGGGCTTCATGCACGAGAGGGCGCTGCCGCCACGGACACAGCCGGGAGTGACAGCTGTCACTCATTAATTCCTGACACCTGTCACTCATTCTTCATCATCGCACTCCATAAAACCCAGATGTCATCTCCACCTCATCACCGAGATATCGTACTTCATTGGAGCAGTACCGGATCCGACAGTCGGGGACGGTGATCACCTGGGAATTCGGGACTTGGCGGCTCCAGTATTCACCAGGTTCGGTGGCGGCGGAAATCATGTGGTTCCGGCTCTTCTCAGGACAGACGTCTTCTATCCTCGAGCCTGCCCACACGTCACCTCTGTGGATTGACTGTAATCTTATTCTGAGATTGTCTGTATGTTCGTTGTGCTCCTTCACAACATTAAATTGTTCATTTTTGGCTCATCTATTGACCGCTCATTTGCGCCCCTGTTGTGGGTCCGTGTCACTACACTTTCACAACAAGACGTGTCGTTTGATTTAAATGACAATTCACTTTGAAGTTATTAATTCGGCTGGACTTTAGTCTAAAGCCTGGTTCACACGAGAGGATTTTAAAATATCTTTAGGTTTCCAAAACTGAGGGACCACCACACGTGAAGATAAAAATCGTGGATCTAACAGGTTTGGTCGTACAGTGTGTGGTGTTCAGCCACACGGTAAGGACAATAACACCACACACAAACAGGTTTCACACACGGGCATTTAAGTTCAGACAGGAAATCTCGCAAAATCTCTCGAGATTAACGTGACTTCAGAGTAAACAAATGGAGGTACTTTGTGGACTATTTAAAACAGAGGGAAAAATGATACAAAAATAAAATAAAAGGTGTTCTTTAAAGGAGAGGAGACAGCGCGACCACCGGATTTTCTGGTAAATCAGAACAGCTGTTTTGATTTTATTTTCCGCTCCGTACGTCCGTCACCTCGCTTTCTGATTGGCTGCACGTCACATTCAGCAGGCTGCATGCTCGTTTGGTCGGAGGACACAACACATGCTGCGATATTGGCCAAAAAACTCCAACATGTTGAATATCCCCAATTTGCGATCGGAACGCTCCTGACGCCCTTCCAAGCAGATCAGAACGCTCTTAACACACCACACACGAAAAGAATATCTGATAAGATTATCTTTAGCGTCATCACGATTGTCGGGGCGTCGTTAACATTGTCGGCCTAATTATCCTGCCGTGTGAACCCGGCCTAATTTGAATCAGAAGAGAGTGGCGCAGTGTTTGGAGCGGTGCCAACAAAACAGAGGACGATTCTCATTTCTTGCCTGCAACAAGACAAGAGTCCCAGTTAGTGATTTTAATCAGCACAAAAGTGACCCACGACTGACATTTTTAAATGGCTTTGAGAGGAGTTAAGAAGCAGACTTGTCGCTTCTGAAAAGCAGCGAGGCTATGAACCAACAAAGCAGCGGATCAAAGCACTGCTTCATTGTTTCAAGCTTCAAAGCAGACCCGTTACAGAAGCGGCTGATTACAGACCCGCTGCAGGGTCTGTAATCAACGTAAAGAAATGATCACTTTCCCATAAACACCCTCAAAACAACGGCCGCTCTGAAGGGCCGATAAGGGGACTCATTAAGCAAAAAGGCTATTGATGTTGGTGGATCGAATCATTTCTTAATGATTCTCGAAAAGAACCAGTTCATGATACCCATCCCTTGTCATGGAAAGCCGAGCGGAGGCTTTGCGCGTCACGATGGATTTGCTGATGGAGCCACCTCCGTTTTGGTCTCACAGGATGGGTTTGAGATGGCGTTCAGACAGCTGTCGGTGGTTTTTCCATCGAGTGATTATCCGAGAAATTGTGGATGTGCCTGGACATGCCAGAACATGTCCCGTGAGGCTTCATCACGGCGTTGCTTTGCGCCATGCAGCACCGCCATGACGTGCGGAATTCCTCCACACGTCTGTCTCAATGTGCCGAAAAAGTGCTGATGTCCACGTCTTTTCACAATTTCTGTGCTAGTCAGACGACGTCCCGGATAAAACACAGCGTCCAGTTTGGAAATGAACGGCACATTCCACTGTTACAGGAGTTTTTGTCATGGAAAGAGGAGCGGAGGCTTCGCGCGTCACTGTGGTGCCGCATGGCGCACAGCAACGCCGTGATAAAGCCTCACGGGACATGTTCTTGCATGCACCTAAGATGAAAATTTCAGACCCCTCCATGATTTCTAAGTGGGAGAACTTGCAAAACCACAGGGTGTTCAAATACTTATTTTCCTCACTGTATATATATATATATATATATATATATATATATATATATATTCTACTCGTAATGATGACATGAAAAATGCTTTTTTGAAATTTTGCAAATTTATTGAATAGAATTTACTAACAAATCACACGTACATAAGTATTCACACCCTTTGCTCAACTTTGTTGATGCACCTTTGGTGGCAATTACAGCCTCAAGTCTTCTTGAATATGATACCACAAGCTTGGCACACCTATCTTTGTGCAGTTTTGCCCATTCCTCTTTGAACCACCTCTCAGGTTCCATCAGGGTTTAGTCTCTTTGTTTTTAATAAATTAAAAAAAACAAAAAGCTTTTTTTCACATTGTCATTATGAGGGAGAAAAATGAATTTCATCCATTTTGGAATGAGGCTGTAACATAAGATTTGGAAATGTGGAAGTGGAAGCACAGCAAATACTTTCTGTATATATATATATATATATATATATATATATATATATATATATATATATATATATATATACATACGAGGTCTGTTAGAAAAGTATTGGACCTTTTTATTTTGTCAAAAACCTGATGGATTTGAATCCGTGTGCTTGCATGAGCCAATCTTGAACATTCGTGCGCATGCGTGAACTTTTTCACAGCCTGTCGATTGCATCATTTTCTGGTAAGCAGCCTTTGTGTGAGGTGTGTGTTGTGCGCTCTGCGTTTTTTCATTCCAAGGAAAAAGACAGAATGACTGGAGCAGCGCCGCATCAAATTTTGCTAGAAACTGGGTGACAGCCAGGTGGAAACCATTCGGTTTATTCAGACGGCTTTCGGTGAAGATCCTATGGGCATCACACAGATTAAGGAGCGGTACAACCAGTTTAAAGACAGCCACACAACGGTGGAGAGCGAGCCGCTCTCCGGGCAGCAATCAACATGCTGAAATGACCAGATCATTTCCAAAGTGAACACTGTGGTGATGCGGGACCGTCGTGTGACTATCCGAGAAATTGCGGAAGAGGTGGACATCAGCACTTTTTCGGTACATTCCACTGTGAAAGAAGATTTTGCCATGAAAAGAGTGGTGGTGAAATTCTTTCCTGAAGCTTCTGACGGCGGTGCAAAAGCGCCTCTGTGTTGAAGTCTCACAGGACATGCTGTGACATGCCCACCTCTTCCAAAATTTTCTACGATAGTCACACGACTGAAAAGTCACCAAAAGCCGTCTGAATCATCCGAATGGTTTCCACCTGGCTGTCGCCCATTTTCTGGCAAAATGTGATGCGCCGCTGCTCCAGTCGTTCCGTCTTTTTCCTTGGAATGAAAAAAACGCTGAGTGCATTGACAACACATCCCACACAAAGGCTGTTTACTAGAAAATGATGCAATCGACAGGCGTGAAAAAGTTCACGCATGCACACGAAGGTTCAAGGTTTGCTCATGCAAGCACACGTGATTCAAATCCATCAGGTCTTTGAAAAAAATTAAAAGGTCCGATACTTTTCTAACAGACCTCGTATATATATATATATATATATATATATTGTGTGTGTGTGGAATATCACAGCTTGTCATTTCACTTAATAACTTAGCTTTTCTGTCAGTTCACTCAATGATTAGCAGATTTGCCTTAAAAGGTAAATTATTTATATTGTCTGAAAATACTTTTTGTAAACTTTCATATGCGCATTTAACATCCAGACTTTCTGATTGTGATACGCTTTGAAGGGATGGAAGTAAACAATATACAAAAAGATATTGGTTATCATATTAACTAGGTTTATTATGTATTAGCGAAACAGGTGGCTCCATGTCATACGACTTGGACTGTCAATCTATAGATGGTACAATTACAGGCCTATGCTTCTAGTTATCTGTGTGAATACTTGGACAAGACATTTCATCACTCTTGTCCTGATCCAGTCTGTTATAAATTGGCACCAGCCTTGTCCAGGAAAGTAACTTGTAATGAACTGCCGAAGGGTAGCGGTGGGGGGGAGTCATAGGCTTCAATCCACTTCACACTCAGTCCCTATGAATGGGACTTAGGGACTTATTTTCTTCTACCTGCTTGCTTCAGTATATTAGGTCTTACTAACAGGTTGGATTTGTTTCTAAGCAAGTAATGTATTCTGATTCTATGTGTTTACCAGGTTCTGATAAACTGCTGCCCAGTTGTTGATTTTATTTAATAATTTACCTTTGTAGACTTGTGTGTGTTGTGTATGATGATTAGTTACTGGCAACATAATAAGGACTGCAAGTCCCAAAAGATGCTAGAATGTCACCAAGCTTCTCGGCCCAGCCGTTTCACTTGATTATGTGGGTAAAATATGTGTCGACAATCTATAGTATACATTCACCCATTTAAGCAAACGGTACAAGCGTAATTGCATACACTGCAGAGGCAAAGCTCAGGTTACACACACACAAGACAGCAATCAGTCGAGTTAATTAGCAGAACTTTTCAGATTTATCAAATTCACTGGGAAAACATGTTAATAGAAGTCAACAAGCAACAGTCTTTTGTTCTGATTCATATCAGATTTCTGATATGACCTGGCCTTGCTGTTCTAGCAGTGTAACAGGTCATAGTCGCGCCTGACTCTCTAACTGGACTCGTGTCCCTCTTTACAGCAGCAAAGGACAGAGCAGCCATTCATCATAGGCCAACTGTGTCCTTTGAGGCGACAACAGACAAAGCCAGCAGAATCAATAAAGCCTTAAGTCATGCCCTACTTCAGTGCACTTAGACCTCTGCTTTGCCCTCTTTCTCTTCTTTTCTTACCAATTCCATATCTTTATTTTTCTTTGTTCCTGACATGTTCCCTCCACTCCTGTCTTTTTGGGGATGACCATTTATCTATGTCTGAGTACAACTTCTGTCAATATTATCTCTATCTGCCCTTTTGCTTTTCCCCAGGTGAACATCCTGATGCCCAGTGGAGCTGTCAGCCTTGACAGAAGATGAAAAAAAAACAAAAGCACTTCAGAAAGAGAAAAGACAGAAGCTATGAGGATTACCGAAGGCCATGAAGCTTGTTAGTGGAACAGCACAAATGCATACTTATTATTTTTTCACAGGGGCTGAGTGATTTGAAATCTGGAGGGGTGAGTGTTCTCCAAATAGACAGTTTAAATGATGAAGGGCCTTGTATAGTACCCACAAACCATTTTAGACAGCAGTAGAAATGCTATTATAGAGATAGAAGCAGCACTGGGGAGTAGTTCACGGTAATTAAACCGGAGCGTCAATGTCACTGCTACCTGTTTATGACCCAAAAGGGTAGCAGGTTCCTGTGGTGAAGAGGTTTGCTTTCATTTTTTACTGTCATTGCCATTATAAAGTCCTCCCACAAAGGACTTGGATTGTATTTGGGGAAATGGCACTTTAATTTCTGTTGGAAATATTTCCCCATAAAATTTATTCTTTCAAGATTATACGTGCATTAATGTTATAAAGTGCAGGTGGAAGGTTAAAATACATAAAGTTATAAAATTATTGCATTACCCGTGTAACTACTTTATCTAAACTAATGTGACTCATTCAGCTGGAAATGATTAGTTGTCTGCATGTGTGCTTCAGGAACTGCTGGTTGTACACACTTTGTTTAAAAAAAAGTAAGTGAAATCATTTTATCAAACAAAAAAGAAAAAATCACCCAATAATCAGATCTCAATAACTGGAGAAGCCCAAGACCAGGAGCTCATTTAAAATTGTGTGTCCACACCAACACATGCAGACACCTTTACCTTTTCAAGTAAATAAGCCCTATACAGTGCAGCCACGGCCACTACGTTCAACCACTCATCCCATCAGATCAGATGTTAAGCAGAGTATAGGACCTGATTATTACTTGGCTGGGAGACCACACTCCCAGCCAAGTTTTTCTCCATATATAATTGGAGTTGTGTCAGGAGCGCCATTCGGCATAAAACTTGTGCTAAATCCCAACACAGATCTCTATCAAATCTGCCGTGTTGACCCCAAACAACTGGGGCAGCCGAAAAAAAAACAAAAAGAAAATTCAATACAGGTCCTGAGGCTAGTGATGGTCATGTGAGGCCTCATGAAGCATTTTGTGTTTTCTCCAAGCCCAGCAGATGGCAGTGTCTTTTCAAAAAAGACTTCAAATCACAATGCACTTTTGTTTTCCTTCAAACCCTTTTTTGAATAGAAATGCCATCGAGTGGACTCAGATAAAACTCTAAATGCTTTATGAGGCCTCATTTAGCCATCACTACCTGAGGCCCATTGATGCCAGTGCTTATTGTTGGGAAAGTGTAGGAACACGGACCCACAACAGGGGGCGCAAATGAACGGACAATGGAATAGGTCAAATAACAACACTTTACTGTTGCGAACGTGCACAACAAACACAACAAATTACAACAATGGACAAAGGTCAATTCACAAAGGTGTCGTGTGGGCAGGCTCGAAGATAGGAGACGCCTCTCCAAAGTAGAACCGGAACCACACGGTTTCCTCCGCCACAGGACCCCGGGAATACTGGAGCCGCCAAGTTCCGAACTCCCAGGTGGCCACTGCCTCCGCGTGTCGGACCTGGTACTGCTGGCGAGGAACAAGAACACAATTAACGTGGCGCGTTTGCACCCAGCAACCTGTACGGCAGGGAAGCTACCTCCACCTCTCGTTGGAGAAAAAAGTCTGCAATCACTCACAAAAATCACAAAGGTTACTGTCAAGCAGTCAGCTGAGATTATTACCTTCCAGGTAGAACGATATCTCGGCGATGAGGTGGAGATGCCGTCCTGCTGATATACCCCAGTGATAATTGCCGTCAGCTGTCTCAGGTGATGGGTGACAGCTGTTACCGAGGCTGCTCCTGTGGGGCGGCGGCGCCCTCTGGTGGTGGTGGGCCAGCAGTACCTCCTCTTCAGCGGCCCACACAACACTTATTCCCAGATACTGTAGCATGAAGCAAAACCATTACAGGTTCGATACCCAGGCAGTGCCAGTAGTCCATGAACCCAAACCCAATTTTGACCTAATCTGTACCATTTAAGGGGATTAAACTCTTCCAATCCAGCCTCAGGACACCTTGGCCTACACAAAAATGTATGCTGGCCAACCCAGGGCAGCAGTTACAGGCAGGTAGGGGTCAATGAAGGATTACACAGGGGTCTACTTATAAAAATGCTCCTATCATATTGAAAAGTAAACCACAAAATTTGTTTGAACATGACGATTGCAAAAATGGTTATGTAACCCAGTGACATATATCTTTGTGGCTTCCAGTAGGGTTCGAAAACCAGACATCCCCTGCTAGAGAAGCTAATAAGAACATATTTTGACCTGGATCTGACATTGCTACATATCTTCCCACCATTTTTTTTAATCATAGGGGCATTAAGCATGAAGATCATTTGCATGTGACTACCTGGTCACCTGCCACATTCTGCCAACCGTAACATATATCTTTGTGTCTCCCAGTGGAGTACGTACACCAGACCTCACACTCTCAAGACAAATGTGCTACCAGATCAAGTCAAAGGGGAATTCCCGCAATCCAGTCTAGTAGGAATATACAGGGTGAACACAAAAACCCTCCTTGGTTTCAAATGTTTATAATATCAAAAGTCATATGAATAATTTTACAATTTTGAAAAAGAAAAAAAAACTTGATGAGTTTCTGCAACTGTTGATACTAAAATTGTAAAATTATTCATGTGACTTTTGATATTATAAATGTTTCAAACCAAGGAGTGTTTTTGTGTTCATCCTGTATTTCAACCTGGAGTACACCTTACTTATAGTTTGGATTATCTGTGACTGAATGTTATGGTGTTATAGGGTAAAAACAGCAAAAAAAGGGTGACAAAGGTCAGTTTCGGGTTATGCAGGCGTCAAAAGTTAAAGTAGCTCCAATTTTGGTACAAAGTGATGCAAATTACTGAGCTAATAGAGCGAGTAAATGGTGCATCCGGAAAGTATTCACAGCACTTCACTTTTTGTTAAGTTCCAGCCTAATTCCAAAATGGAGTAATGTTGTGGTTTCACCCAGTGGCCCGTTTGGCCATGGTTTATGGTTTTATCGTATCTTTAGGTTTTCAGTTGTTGGTGAATACTTTGGTATTACTGCATTCTGTTGTTCCATTCTTTTTGTATCATTACTTTGTGTAGGTGTTCATTTACGAGTAGTCATATTCTTTGTAGAGGTGTGTTTGTTCATGTCTGGGTCCCCCGTGTGTCCTCACCTGTCAGTCTTGTTGTGTTTGTCTGTTGCACTCCTTCACGTGTTTGGGTTGTTCATTGCTGTTCTGCTTTGCTTTTGGTCGTTATTGGTTCTTGTATTCTGTGTGTTCTGATCACCTCCTTATTTTATTATGTTAGTTCATTCACCTTTGCACTTTATCACTCCTGGGTTCTATGTGATTTTGTGATTTCTCCTCCTTTTCACTTATTGTAGTTTATTTTCCTTCTCTCCTGTTATTCCTTTTTATTGCCATAATTATTCTTACACTGGGTTTGTCTGTTCAGTTATGTCATTTCCCCACACTTTGCTCCTCCCACGTGAGTCTGTAGTTCGTCCTCGTTTGTCACCCACCTGTAACCAATTTCACCTGTATTACTTAAGCACTGTCTTGTTTGACTGTCGTGCCGGCTCATTGCATTTGCCACCCGTGTATGCTACTCCCAGACTTGCTCTTGTTTTTGCTTTATAGTATGGACTCCCCCTTGAGAATGCTGTATCTTGTGATGTGACTGTTTTGGTTTTTGGATCTGGTTTTCATTTTGCTCTTGGTTTCATTTTTCTCTGTGGACTTTTTGGGGAAATTAGGCAACATTAACATTTAAGACTGTTTTGGACTTTTGGTGGGATTTGGGAGAACAAAATAAATCATTTTGTTTTTGTACCTTACACCTTGTGTTTTTCCATCCTGCAAAATTGAGTTTGACTGACTTTGTCAAAATTGTAACAGAAAATGCATTTTCCCCTCAAAATTCGAGAAAAGGTTTTGTTTTTCAAATTAATTAAAACTTTTAAAAAACTAAGAAATCACAGAGCTCCCGCATTCCTCTGTGGAGCTCCTGCATTCCTCTGTGGCACCCGCATTCCTGGAGGTGACCATCAGGTTCTTGCTCACCTCCCTGGCTAAAGCCCTTCTCCCCCAATCACTCAGTCTAGACATGTGACCAGCTCTAGGAAGAGTCCTGGTAGATCTGAACTTCTTCCATTTATGGATGATTGAGGCTACTGTGCATATTGAGACCTTCAAACCAGCAGAAATGTTTCTGTACCCTTCCCCAGATTTGTGTCTCGAGACAATCCTGTCTTGGAGCTCAACAGACAATTCCTTTTGAGTTCATGCTTGGTTTGCACTCTGACATTTATTTTAATTTAACCAGGTTAGTTCCATTGAGATTTAGACCTCTTTTGCAAGGGAAACCTGGACAATTATAAAGTTTCCAATTCACCTAACCCACATGTCTTTAAATGTGGGAGAAAACCCACTCAAACATGGGGAGAACATGCAGACTCCACATAGAAAGACCACAGGTGGGAATCAAAACCATGACCTTCTTGCTGTGAGGCAACAGTGCCAGCTACTAATCCACCATGCTGACGTGCACTGTCCACTGTGTGGCCTTATATGTAGACAGGTGTGTGTCTCCAAATCATGTGCAGTCAACTGAATTTACCCCATGTGGACTCCAGTTAAACTGTAGAAACATCTCAAGGATGATCAGTGGAAACAGGATGCACCTGAGCTCAATTTTGAGCTTCATGGCAAAGGCTGTGAATACTTATGTACACGTGATTTCTTGTTTTGTTGTTGTTGTTGTTGTTAATAAATTTGCAAAAAAAAACTTTCACATTGTCATTATGGGGTATTGTGTGTAGAATTTTAAGGGGAAAAAATTAATTTATCCATTTTTGAATGAGGCTGTAACATAACAAGATGTGGAAAAAGTGAAGCGCCGTGAATTGCTTCTGGATGCATTGTACTTGGTCTCCAAAGGAATAGTTAAACAAGGTCAACTTCCATTGGCTTCTTTGGCATAGTATGACATATGTTCCCCAATAACATGATAACTAGGCATAACAGATGGTGAAAATTATTACTTTTTATAACCTTCAGTTACTCAGTAACTCCAAATTTTTTATTTGCGCAAATTGAACATTTTTCCTTAAAATTAACATAAAAGCCTAATTTGGCCATCGACCTTACTGAATTACTTTTTGTGAGATCCTTATTTCTCTAATGAAAAAGCTAGAAACTGACTGACTTATGAGCAGAGGTTGGGACAAATAATTTTCCTTGTAGTATGCAGAAAAGAAATGAATATAGCCCACTGCATTAAAGGTTATTTTACAACCAGCACTGTAGCACACAGCAATAATATACTGGCAAAATAAATATTCTGTTTTTACCTGTCACTGTGACAACTGGGAAAATATGGAAGTTATAATCACATGTACCATCAAGGTGTGTGGCCACAAGTTTCACACTTAGAAGTGATGTTATATTTGGTCATTCTCTCATTGTAAATATTGGAACATCCAGTTTACCATCTGTTACCCAACAGCAACATTTGGATGTAGTAACAGAGAACTTTGTGGGGGGAGATAACTCACAGTTTGTCCAGTGTGTGTGTGTGTGTGTGTGTGTGTGTGTGTGTGTGTGTGTGTGTGTGTGTGTGTGTGTGTGTGTGTGTGTGTGTGTGTGTGTGTATTATCAGTAGCATTCTCTTTGAACCCACAAAAAAATAAAAAATGTTTCAGTTTGACCCATTTGCATATTTTCAGGAAAATAAGTGGAATTTTTTGTGTAGCATTGAAAACATCTTTTTAAATATGTAGCGTTTAAGAACCCCTGACCTACGCAACAGGAAAGCTTAACACACGTTTGGATTGAATGGAGGAAGGGATGGAGATGTCAGTCTTACTTTAGTTGAAGAGAACCTCACAACATAATTTTTCTATGACACAAACTGGTTAATTACTCTCATTCATGTCAACTGTCATATGCAGAATAGCTAGTAAAAATGAATAATCCACCTTGTTCAAGATCATGTCTGCTGCAGCCATTGTCACACTCACTTTTCCCTGAAAACTCTCAGGAAACTCTATAGGTCTGCTGTTGTTCACCAAAATTTAGACCTTTTAGACTGAATGACTTTTGCCCAAATGCTCAGCAGATCAAGAGGGCATACCATGACACCTGTTCCTCACTACTCTGTGAAGATGACAAAAATGTGTGCTGACAAAAAATAAGCCGATTTGCTAAATCCTTTGTTTTTCTTATGACTACTTGCTGCGCTTGCTGCCCTTGGTGGCAACAAAGTTTAATTCAATTCAGTTTATTGATATATTGCCAAATCACAACAAGGTGCTTCACAAGGGTAAATTCTAAAGTTACCAACCCACCTGCCCAAGCACATAGGCAACAGTTGTAAGGAAAAACTCCCTCAGGTGTTTTTTGAGGAAGAAACCTCAAGCAGACCAGACTCAGAGGGATGATCAACTGCCACTGAAGTCCAGAAAATGTCACAAGTGGTGAAGATCTTTCTTAGGGCTCCTTCACACATAACACAATTGAAGCCGACTGACGCACGAAGGAGGAATTGCATGCCATTCGTGAAAATTCAGAGCTGCCTCCAACGCCTCGTACACCTGTCGCTACAATTATTCGCGCACACCAAAGGCTGAAAGACAGAGTGCTCTGTGAGAGCCCATTCGATCCCTCTTGTGGCCAAATTCCTAGTGACACACATGAACATTCAACACCGCTCGCTTGACACTGTTATGTGCCGACGCGGGTTGAGGAGCGGACCTGCGTCTGACTGAACCCAGTGCTAAATAACCAGAAAGCAGTTCCAAAAACAAAACAGTTTATTTTCCCCCTTTTGTGCAATACTCAGTGTACAAACATAAGGCGCGTTTGTCTGGCGGAGTGAAGGACGGCGCGCTCTCCAGCGCCCAAAAGGATCGAAGCCCGGCACTTCTGAACTCACGTTCACCGCCAAACACCCCCCAGGTGGACACGACAAACCGACTCTGTGAAGGATAGAAAAGGTGAGGTAAGTCAGCAGCTACAACTAATATCCTTCAAAGGCACACACTATCAGCAACACATTCAGGTCTGAATTTAAGCTTTATGTAAATGAGCAGCTTCTCACAACAGGTGGAGGATCATCTGTCCGCACGCCACGGCCGTGAGAAGCGAGCTGCACAACTCTCATCAATATTCACATATACTGTGTAACAAAATACCAAATTACTGTTAACAATTATTCAGACAATCAATCACCTCTGATGTGTGCTGACAGCATGTGTCCCTCACCCGTCCTCCTTCACAGGCACGATGTGTCAAACTCAGGCGCGGTCCTCAGCGTCTCACAAACGAACGTCACAAGGTCGAGTTCCCGGTAATTCTGCTTGAATCATTCAAGGCTTAAATGCAGAACGCCATCTCATTATCTGCTTCAGCTGAAAGTCTTTAAGTCTGCACGTGAGCATCATCCACAGGTGCAGCGAGTCATTTGGCCTGCACATGAACATCCTTCACAAGTGCAGCCAATAATGTTGATGAGGGTGAAGGATTCTTCTGCCAGCACCTTCTCCACAGACAAAAACCAGTTTGCATGCCACCTGGAGAGCAAAGAAAAGAAAAGAACACAAAAACATCCAGCCACCCCCCAACACACAACAGTACCCCCCCCTTTAACGGGAAGCCTCCCGGCGACCGAACAGACCAGGTCCGAGAACAGCACCTCCCTCCGGGGTCCTCGTCAGGAAGCAGATAGCACAACGCTCCCGAGGTCCACCGCAGACAGCAGGACAGGGCACCGCAGCTGGAAGGCCGGCTGGCATCAACAAAACCCCAAAAGAGTCCCTAGTACAACCTAACATACAAAAAAAAACAAAACCCACCAGTTCCAGGAGAAACAGCCAAAGCCAGAATCCCACAGAGGTCCCCAGGTACACATGGAGCAACCACGCCCCCCAGAGGACCGTACCATCAAACCCCAGGAGGCACCCTCCCCACAACCCAGGAACCCCAGACCCGGCCACACTTGGCTAGTCGGCCCCACAAGCCAATTCCCCCCCAGAGGACCGTCCCATCAACCCTGGAGGTGGAACCTGGAAGGAAACATAAGAAACACAAAAATCCAACCCCCGGTGGACTTTATTAAACTACCCCGGGGGCAAATAAAACAACCGATAAACCCTGTTACCTCCCCCAGCACCCCGAAAGACCCCAGATCACTCCCAGAGCCCTCCATCGGCTCAATTTTGGTGAACAGCACAGAATTACTAAGCTGGCCGGGGAAGGGAACAGGAAAAACCAACCCGGCCCCAACCCCAAGGCGCAGTGGAAAACCGGAAATACGTCCGGTGCCCCAACCCGACCATACCCCCAGCCTATCGGGAGGGGTGGAACTACCGAAATGGCGAACGGCAACAGATCGGCCCACCCCTCCGGCTGAGGTATGTTCCCGCTGCACCACACCCCGGCAACACCAATCACGAACGGTACAAAGGCCCACCGAGGCTGGAGTGGAACCGGGCCCTAACCAAACCAAAAAAATGCCCCTGACAACCCCCCCCCCCCCCCCCCCAGGTTCAGAGGTCTTCTGAGATCGCTCAGCGTGACCAACCTGCACCACCCCACAACCCACAAGACGAACGGTCTTAGGGCAAGTGAGGTTGGGGTTAGGGAAGCAGGGAAAGAAAAAAAAACAAAACAAAATGACCCCATCCCAAACAGAAAATACCTAAATACAAATAATAAAAACCAACGAATGACTGAGTCCAGCCGAGCTCCGAACCGCCTGTCGTTCACTCCACCAGAACCGCCTCTAAATCCCCAAACAATTTATAACCCCTTACAGCCCAAATAATTTTTTTTTTTTTTTTTTTTTTGTGTCCCTTATTTTGCCTGTCCCAGAACACCTGGAGATACGTCACCACTATTTTTCTTGATGCTTATGTGACGGGGCAATATGGCAGCTTCAGCTCGTCCGAGCTGCATGGGCTCATCCGCAAGAGGAGCCAGAGGTCCCGTCGGAGGAGTCTCAGTGGGGCGAAGAAGAGGCAGCCCAGATCTGTGTCGGAGAAAGCCCCGAGACGAAAAAACCCGCTCTGATGTCCGCCCTCTCTCGCGTCCACGTCGTTGAGCAAAAACCAGAGAACACTGCATCAAAAACGGAGCACAGGCTTCAACGTTTCCCGCATAAGGCTCCGGATGACAAATAATCAGTTCGGAAGCCGAATCTCTGGGTGACGGAGTTATCTGCACCGGTATCGATGGTGCCGCAGCTGGAGCAGCAGGAAGCGGAACGGCTTGCGCTGCAAGCTCCGTAACGCGGGCGTCTGTTTGTTTAATTTGGTTTGCGAGATGCTGTAATCGCTCCCATATTTTCTCCAAGTGTTCTTGAACTCTTTCGGCAAATGGAACTGCTTCTGCCGCTGGGTCCATTTTAGAATGGCCGGGAACTACTGTTATGTGCCGACGCGGGTTGAGGAGCGGACCTGCGTCTGACTGAACCCAGCGCTAAATAACCAGAACGCGGTTCCAAAAACAAAACAGTTTATTTTCCCCCTTTTGTGCAATACTCAGTGTACAAACATAAGGCGCGTTTGTCTGGCGGAGTGAAGGACGGCACGCTCTCCAGCGCCCAAAAGGATCAAAGCCCGGCGCTGCTGAACTCACGTTCACCGCCAAACACCCCCCAGGTGGACACGACAAATCGACTCTGTGAAGGATAGAAAAGGTGAGGTAAGTCAGCAGCTACAACTAATATCCTTCAAAGGCACACACTATCAGCAACACATTCAGGTCTGAATTTAAGCTTTATGTAAATGAGCAGCTTCTCACAACAGGTGGAGGATCATCTGTCCGCACGCCACGGCCGTGAGAAGCAAGCTGCACAACTCTCATCAATATTCACATATACTGCGTAACAAAATACCAAATTACTGTTAACAATTATTCAGACAATCAATCACCTCTGATGTGTGCTGACGCATGTGTCCCTCACCCGTCCTCCTTCACAGGCACGATGTGTCAAACCCAGGCGTGGTCCTCAGCGTCTCACAAACGAACGTCACAAGGTCGAGTTCCCGGCAGTTCTGCTTGAATCATTCAAGGCTTAAATGCAGAACGACATCTCATTATCTGCTTCAGCCGAAAGTCTTTAAGTCTGCACGTGAGCATCATCCACAGGTGCAGCGAGTCATTAGGCCTGCACATGAACATCCTTCACAAGTGCAGCCAATAATGTTGATGAAGGTGAAGGATTCTTCTGCCAGCACCTTCTCCACAGACAAAAACCAGTTTGCATGCCACCTGGAGAGCAAAGAAAAGAAAAGAACACAAAAACATCCAGCCACCCCCCAACACACAACAGTCACTTAGAAAATGTGTGGCCATTCACACTGTTAGCACAAAAATAGCGAGCAGACGACCACTTTCGAGCTGGATGGGAAATTTGTCTCAGTGCCCTAGTGCCCCCATGAGTGTGGCGTTGCAAAAATCAACACCCATTTGGTGTGCATGTGTGTTATGTGTGTGGCTGGCTGCCAACAGCAGCTGCTGTTGAGATCTCTGCTCCTGGACATCCTAGCTGGGGAACACGCAGTGGTGGGCACAGTTCCGCTAATCACTAATTATCAAAGCTAATGTTTTCATTATCAGATTAGGTTTTCATATAACTTTGAAAACTATCAGCAGACTAGTAGATGTACAGTTCTATCCTCTGCAAACAGAGGAGAGCTGGTTCTAGGAGAAACCGCTTTATCCTCTGCATGCAAAGGAGAACCAGTCACAGAAATGAGAGTTAAAAAAAAATCATTTCTTTTGACCCCATACTGATGTGCTGGCAGTATCACCCAAGTCATCCAGAAGCGTACAGTTTTAACTTATGGTTACAATTTTAGCCAAACTAATTTCAAACAAGTTCTTTAAATCAACGTTGTGTCCAGGTGAATTATGGGTAATCTCAGTACAATCACGACAGAAGAAATGCATTTGAGATGCTGTGATCAGGCTCTACACGGACAACAGCATTAAACCCTGTGTCCCTAAAACTCTTGTGAATATATTCTCTGGGTTTATAGATGTTGTTATTGTGTTTTGTTTTATGTAAAAATGCAATGTTGTTTCTCCATTATTTTCAATTGGAATCACTGTGAGCTGCAATTTGTTTCCTGTTTGCTCTTTAGAGTCCTGCTTATGTCAAACACTGTCTGTCATCTTTGTTCCAGAATTATATATATATATATATATATATATATATATAAGATGTCTGAAATTCAGTTTTTTATTAAATTCCACGCAGGTTAAATGTAGCAGACACGGATTATCTGGAATATTTGTTATTGCAAGTTTTCACGGTCTCTACTGCCATCTACTGGCCAGCAGTATTCATGGCAGTATGAGCATCTGGACGCCAGTAGATGGCAGTGTTCTATTTATTTTGACCCCTCTGTTGAACTTTATGTCTTTGTTCCAGCATTGTACCACAGCCTTATTATTTGTTTGAATACCTGCCGTGTTTGACCCCACCTTGTTTGTTGGACCTTGATCTTGTCTCTGATTGTTGTATGACCTCGCCTCTGTCTGCTGATCATCTGTACCTCTGCCTTGCTAAGTGCCTACCTGTGTACCGTACCATTACCTGTGTTTCTTGGTTAAAGCCTTTTGAATACTCCAACACCTGTATCTATGAGTCTGCATTTGTGACCACCACCTGTTTGTGTCATGCCACCCTTGCTGCCTGACAGTTATAAAATTAAGAGGGAGGGGAAAAATTGTTAAAATCTTATCTTAGTCATAAGACAGGGAGAACAGATGGGTATTTAATCTGGCTTTGAATGACTCTAGAGAATCAGACTGTTTTATTGTAGCAGGTAGTTTGTTCCACAGAACAGGTGCATGGTAAGAGAATGGTGTATGGCCTGCTGACTTCTTTTTAACCTTTGGAACACACAGTAACCCTACCTCCTGAGAACGCACAGCACGGTCTGGTACATAAGGTTTATTTAGGTCAGCCAGATAAGGAGGCACTAGTCCATGGAAGATATTGTGTGTGTGTGTGTGTGTGTGTGTGTGTGTGTGTGTGTGTGTGTGTGTGTGTGTGTGTGTGTGTGTGTGTGTGTGTGTGTGTGTGTGTGTGTGTGTGTGTGTGTGTGTGTGTGTGTGTGTGCATAGCAAAAACTTAAAATCTGACCTTGCACAAACAGCAAGCCAATGAAGGGAGGCTAAAATTGGAGTAATATGAGGTAATTTCTTCTCCTAGTTAGAATTCTAGTGGCAGCATTTTCACCCAAACTCCAACAACCAAACACTTGGATCTAAGCCATTTAACAATATTAAAAACATATATATATAAAAGAATAAGATTTTTAATATATTTTTGTTATTGTAAAAGATAGGGAGGGCTTAACCCTGTTGGCCCTTTTGTTGTAAGCATTCAGTTTCTCAAAACACGAAATAAAACTCACACAAGTAATCACACTGGCTCATTCTTTTTTTAAATCACAAACATCCTTTAATGCAATCAGCAGACATTTTGCCAAAAGTGTAGATGACAGAGTGAGGATACAAAAAGATCAGCACATGCTCAGATACATCAATTCACCATCAGCAAAAGACATGTTGACACTGACATACAAGGATGAGATACAAGCATCTATTATACTGTATGTTTGAGCATGACAAAATCCCACATCAGACAAGAAATCCTGCACACAATGTGAATACGAACTCAACATGTGGTTTCCAAACTATGACGTTAGACCCTTCCTGGGGGGCCCAGAGCAATTGTACGGATAGTACAAGACGAGAAATAAAGAAGAATTATTCCATGTCATGTTAGAAGCAGTGCCCTAGCTTTCATCAGAGGATTGTTGGGTACTGCTGGAATGACTTTGCATCATATGAGTGGTTTCTTAGCCCAATTCAGGTGACAAATATCACTTGCATTGTGAGAGAATTTCAGATGACATTCTGGGCATGTGGCACATTTCTCTGGGCAAGATCAAGCATACAGGCGGCTCAGTGTTGAAAAAGGTCAAGGGGATACCCACATTTCATCTGGCCGTGAGCGATAGATGGTTACTTTCGAGAGGTGTCATTGGATTAGTTGTCTACCTGAGTGGTTGCGATCCAAGGCGTGTCCATAGTGTGATAGATGTGGTGAAGCACGGCACATGTGCATGCTCCCAAACCTAAGGATGGAACTGATGGTATAAGGTTGAGGTTAGGAAGATTTCCTGGAAAACATGTGAAGCACAAAAATTTTTGACAACAAACATTTAGTTCAAAACCAATTTTGGGTTTTTTCTTACAGTTATTCCACAGTCAGACATGTATTTGGCAACCCATCAGATAGCTGCGGCTAAACTGTCACTGCTGTGCTCTCAGTGTGGAGGTAATCATCGTATGTACTAAAAATATCCAACAAAACTTTATTGACTAAAATCACTAACTAGACTGGTGTCCTGTCTGGGGTGTACCCTACCTCACACCCTTTGACTGCTGGGATGGGCTCCAGTCCCCCCTTCCCCTCTCTTCGTGACCCTTAATTGGAGTCATCAGGTATAGAAAATGGATGGATGGATGGACAATCTAACTGGCTGACATGAGCCTAGTTTGAAGACACATCCTGGGATGCACTTGGACATATCATTAGTGATGTTTTCATCGGGTGTTTTGGGTCTTCAAACATCATACACCCTCATTCAGTCAGCACAGCTAGAATTGATTAGACTCTCGCTTCTGTCCCAGCAGCACTTACCAAAGTTTTGCACCTCCTAATCCACAGTCATCTTGAGGACCTCTATGGTGGAAATGATGGCTCTCCTTTGATAGCAAGTAGTATGCACACCTTGCACAGTGAACAGCCAGCAAAGCCTGTCCATGCCACTTTAATGAGCCTTCCATCCTCTCGCCTGAGACAGCTCCACCAGCTCCTGAAATTGGACCATTTCCTCTCATTTACCTTTTCCATTCAACCCTCCCAGAGGGCTGCCAGCTCCAAAAGAATCACCTGCTTTTATGAGGCAGATGATAACACCAACATTTGCCTTAAGGTGTTTTGTGCAGTGTCTGGGACCGTGAGCTGCCTCCTCATGTCAACCCGCAGAGCGCTGAGCATGTTGTCTGGTGGTCTCTGCTAAGCCCAAGTTTACTCTCCAACCTTGGCAAAAACAGCATTCTTCTGGCCATGGACATATGTAGAATCACTCTTTCCCCAGATGTGGAGGTCTGCTGGAATAGGCAGTACACTGCACAGAGCTTGGACTGTGAACTCGATCCACTGGGGTTCTCCCTGCCAGATATGACACCAGGAAATTCTGTTCTCCATCACACCACAACACCTTGCCCGTGCACTTTGCTGCCACATGCTCACCATCCTGCTTGTTCATTCTTCCTCAACACCTGCCTCCTCTAGGACTACATCATGTAACTGGCATTTGTCTTTGCTATAAGCCTGGTTACACTGGGGTTGTGAGATGGTTGCCAGGTCCACCTGTCCTGTTGCCACCACGCCTAACAGAGCCTTGTCTCATCTGAGATTCAGCAATTTCCAGTAATTCTTGAGCTCTCCAGTTTTGACTAGTCCACACCGTGATGCCAACTGCTCTTTCTTTGGAGTCCCAATAAAGCAGTAGCTCTCTAGTGCAGCCACCCTGAACTCCTCCTCTATATTGTTTTGGGGGGAGGTGGAGTTTGTCTCTCTTCCTATACAGCTGCAATTTCAACCTTGTCAGCTACCTACCCCTGCTTTAACTCCATGTCCCATAGTCGGAAGCTCATTCTTCCCCAGGAAATGAGGTTTTCCAGGCCCTAGGGTATCCACCTGCTACCAGGCACTGCTGTTATGGTGACTGTGAACTTACCCATAAAGGCTCTGATGTGGGCCTGCCGAATGCCAGAACTGGACTTGGGGCCTTTACGCTCTAATGCTTTTTTCCCCAACACATAATTAGAATCAAGCCATAAAGACTTTTGATGCTATTGTCTACAGTACTGGATTTAAGGAAGCTGACAACAAGGCATTGTATTTTCTATTATCCTCTCCATCACCACAGAGGGGAGATGCCGGAACAGAGAACAATCCATTTTCAGACATTTTCTGCACATCATTTTTTTATTATTATTAACCGTTAAATTCAAAGTAATTTACTTACTTTATGGGTTATGTCTTATAATAAAGCAGGTTGTTCTTCCACTGTACATTTTTATATGAGAGCATGTATTTCATATATATAAGTGACCCTGTGGTGTAGTATTTATAATTAACACTCCTGTGCGAAGTGTCTGCACATCTGACTCTATGCACAGTTATATTTTCTTGCAGTATGCACTGATGGCTCTCTTGCTCACTACTGGGTGTGTGCATTTCTTTTATTTTTACTGTATTTCATGTGGCTTTCATACATTTTGCATGTGAACTCATAATTTATTGATTGGATTCTGCTGCAGGTGAAGGGCACTTTTATGCACACATGCAATGTGTACAATTTGTGGTGATTATTGGTGCTGCATTTGGGAAAAACAAATTCAGTAACTCTGGCGATGGGGGGGGGGGCACTCACCTTGAGTTGTGTAGTGCATGTGCACTCAAAAATTATGGGAGAAGTGGCGTTTCTTTGAAGCAAGACTGGTATGAATGACATTGGATGCATTCTTGCAGGGGTGGGGTTGCTGTACTGTGTACTATACAAGTCCAAGTGAGTGACCCCTGTCCTGCCCCAAGCCAGTAAATTGGGTCTGAGTGCTAGTGGGAGGACATCCTACATTCCATCTCTTCAAGACTCTCCTGAGCCTGTACAATATGAAAGAAGGTGTGAAAGTACTAGCTAATTGTAAAACAGCTGAACATAGAACAACAATGTCTTTTAGTTCTCCAGCAATAATGTAAATAATGTTGCAGCCACACTGAATGCCGGTGTTGCAAACCAAACGGTCCCCATAAAAATCGCTCCCCCTCTGATGACGCGGTTCACAGATTAACACCTCATTTGTGCTTCAAACTTAACTCCAGTCATCATCTGTCTCAGTGACAGATATATGAAGCTTTTGTACAACAATCATTTCGACATAAATTCAGCATTATTTCATCATAAAAGACAGTGGAAGTGATCAAAGTGCCGCGGCTAAACAAGCTGCTACCTGATGTGTTCTTGCGCGTCGGTCATTTCAGAGCGTCACGGAATTTCGCTGAGTTTCTGCTTAAAATAGCCTCATTTCTGCTTACAACTGACTTTAGAATGATTTAAGTAGTTTTACTTTTATTATCTGATGGTTAATAATCCCATTAATCCATTTGATTGCTTTGGGTGAAGACACTCTGTCTCAGATGTGCTGCTGTGGTCTGAAATGACGCATGCACAGATGCAAAAGGAAGGCGGGTTTTTTTTTTTTTTTTTGGACCGTTAAGTCTGCGACACTGGTTCATGGAACAAAAATGAAAACCAGAAACTTTTTTTTTTTTTTTTTTTAATGTTCCGGAACATAAATGCTATTTTAAAGTAATGTTAACCTGTTAATACCGTTATTGTTTTCTTTCTTGAAAAAGTTTCCATTTACAATGACCTGGTCCAAAACAAGGCTAAAAATATGCTGGTTTCATACTACATACTGCACATACAGTTATGGTTACCTGAGGCCAAAATATGGTATTGTGAAAGCTTTTGTGTCCATCCTAACATTTGTCTGTCCATCTTTGTGCTCAGCATAAGTCCAGTCCTATTACTGCCAGGGTCTTCAAATTCACAGGGGACATTCTTGGGACACAAACCTTGGATAAGTTCAAAGATGGTTAACTTCAACCTATTTTAAGTGGTCAAAATGTCACATTTTCTACACACTCTTTCACTGATTACATGCACATACAGCTGAGGGTAATTTAGTATTGCATTCTGTATTTTTTTTTAACTGTAAAAACTGCATAGTTTAAGTGCAGGGGTGTTTTTGTTTGGTTGATTGTTCCTTTGGTTGATTGGATTTTTTTTTAATAGCAGGAGCATGTAGCATTAGATATTTAAAATTCCACATAAAACAGTTGGTTGAAGATTTGTTCAACAAACACACATGTTGATGTTGTCAATGTTCATGTTTTTCTTGAAATAAGAACAAATACCCAGTTCCCATTTGTAGCAGGGTGGCCTGGGATGATGCAAATTAAGTGTCTTCTCCATAAACCCAAACAGGCAGGTATAAATTTAAGGTATAATTCTAAATAGGTTGGTAGGTGAACTCATGTACCACCTTACTCTGCACACGCCACTAACATATATGAAGATGACACTGAGTGTGACATAAGACTGTGACTTTCCTCTGATACAAACTGTATAAAGTGGCACCACGTCTACTTTCTCTGCATCTGCCACAGAAACCTCTGTACAACAGGGCAGGTCAGAAACAGAGAAAAGAATGCAAGCAAGCTCTTCACATTCTCCTCACGAGGAGCTATGTCACCTTCCATCATTCCAACATCCAAAGTGTCAAAGTCTGCAGATGATGGTGGTGACAGCATTTGTCACACCTGCTGTGCTTCAGTGAAAATGAGATCCAAGTTGTCTCAGTTCAGCGTCACCTTCAAAAGTGACATCAACTGTGAGTGAATGACTGACAGCTGGTGTACCACCCAGCTGCTGTGATAGTGAAGTTCAAACTGTGTCAGGTTGAAGAGGATTTGCAAATCATTGTATTCTGTTTTTATTTACATTTCACACAACATCCCAACTTAATTGGAATTGGGGTTGTAGCAACTTTGTGCTGAATGGCCATATTGGTGACCATTGATGCCAGTAACGTTATTCTAATCTGACCACTTTTTTTAGTAACGAGTAATCTAACGTGTTAATCTTTCCAATCAGTAATCAGATTAAAGTTACTTCTCCAATCACTGTGCGTTGCTATTATTTTTGCACTGTGGGTCGATAGCAGCATTAAACTTGGTCCGTGGGCAGGAGGTCAGGGTTTGACTGAACTGCCCACTTTAAGCGAGTTGTGAGCTTTTCATCCACGGTTTTCTGACAACAGCACACCTACACTGAGTTTTACAAAGACATTTTTATGCTTTTTTTTTCTCTCCTTTATTTAGAATTCTGAGCTGAGCCTCTCTGTATCTGCTCGTTAAAAACAGATGATCCTCCGTGATACGTCAACAACTAACACTATTTTCCACTCAAATGCACCTAAACTCTCTGAGGACCACATGATGTGAAAACGCAATAAAACTTTCTTACCTGTAAATTTGGTCATGTTTTCTGCATAAATAAATGTTATCCATTCTTTGTGCTCAAATGCCAAAGCAGGGGCGAATCCAGGTGGAATGGGGGCGTGGGGCAGGGATGTGCCCCCCCCACAACACCCCTAGATTAAAGGTCAAGTTTTGAAGCCTTTTTTTTTACTACAACTACTAATACTACTTATTATTATTATTATTATTATTGTTATTATTATTATTATTATTATTTTGACAAGTAAAATGCATCCATCCATCCATTTTCTTCCGCTTTATCCAGAGTCGGGTCGCGGGGACAGCAGCTCAAGCAAAGCTGCCCAGACCTCCCGATCCACACACACCTCCCCCAGCTCCTCCGGGGGAACCCCAAGGCGTTCCCAAGCCAGCCGAGAGATGTAGTCCCTCCACCGTGTCCTGGGTCTTCCCCGGGGCCTCCTCCCAGTGGGACGTGCCCGGAACACCTCTCCAGCAAGGCGTCCAGGGGGCATCCGGAAAAGATGCCCCAGCCACCTCAACTGACTCCTTTCGACATGGAGGCACAGTGGCTCGACTCCGAGCTCCTCCCAAGTGACCGAGCTCCTCACCCTATCTCTAAGGGAGTGCCCAGCCACCTTGCGGAGGAAACTCATCTCGGCCGCTTGTACTCGCGATCTCGGTGACGGGTCAGACTAAGGGCAGTTCAGAACCTCCATGACCAGTAAAAAATCAAGGACCGAGATGTTGCCCGGTATGGTGGAGCCGGGGCCCCACCCTGGAGCCAGGCCTGGGGCTTGCGCACAAGCGCCTGGTGGTCGGGCCTTAGCCCATGGGGCCCGGCCGGGCTCAGCCCAAAAGAGTGATGTGGGCCCGCCCTCTTGTGGGTTCACCACCTGCAGAGGGGGCCATGGGGGTCGGGTGCAGAGAGGATTGGGTGGCGGTCGAGGATTGGGTGGCGGTCGAGGATTGGGTGGCCCGGTCCATGCTCACAGACCCTGGCTGTTGGGACGTGGAATGTCACAAGTAAAATGTTTAGAGAGAATTTAAATGTTAGAAAAAATTTAACATTTACATTTATAAACAATGTAGGTTAGAAATTGCAAGTTTTACTGTTACAGTGCTGTCAACAGTTAAATAGGAGGTCAAGAAAGAGGTCTTTATCTTACTTTTTATAAAACAAGCATTTATTTTCATTGAAGCCAAGAAAGGGTGACTATAAAGTGAGTTTTGGCAAAACAAGTATCATTGTCATGTTGAGGTGGCAGAGGGTTGTTGTCGACAGCTGGGGAAAGTAACTAAAAAACTAACTAGTAATCTAACTTGGTTACTTTTACAATTGAGTAATCAGTAAAGTAACTAAGTTACTTTTTCAAGGAGTAATCAGTAATTGGATTACTTTTTTAAAGTAACTGTGGCAACACTGTTGGTGACAATTGGCATATCATCAAAGTGAAAACTCTGTAATATTGCACCCATCACATGATGCTGCCACAATGATGATGCTCTTTGACACTAATATACAGTGAGGAAAATGAGTATTTGAATACCCTGCGATTTTGCAAGTTCTCCCACTTAGAAATCATGGAGGGGTCTGAAATTTTCATATTAGGTGCATGTCCAATGTGAGAGACATAATCTAAAAAAAACATCCAGAAATGACAATGTATGATTTTAAAATAATTTATTTGTATGTTACTGCTGAAAATAAGTATTTGAACACCTGTGAAAATCAACGTTAATATTTGGTACAGTAGCCTTTGTTTGCAATTACAGAGGTCAAATGTTTCCTGTAGTTTCTCACCCGGTTTGCACACACTGCAGCAGGGATTTTGGCCCATTCCTCCACACAGATCTTCTCTAGATCAGTCAGGTTACTGGGCTGTCGCTGAGAAACACAGAGTTTGAGCTCCCTCCAAAGATTTTCTATTGGGTTTAGGTCTGGAGACTGGCTAGGCCACTCCAGAACCTTGATATGCTTCTTACAGAGCCACTCCTTGGTTATCCTGGCTGTGTGCTTCAGGTCATTGTCATGTTGGAAGAACCATCCACGACCCATCTTCAATGCTCTAACTGAGGGAAGGAGGTTGTTCCCCAAAATCTCGCAATACACGGCCCCGGTCATACTCTCCTTAATACAGTGCAGTCGTCCTGCCCCATGTGCAGAAAAACACCCCCAAAGCATGATGCTTCCACCCCCATGCGGGTCGGTGCGGCAGCACAGGAAAAACACCTCCGTGTTGATAACCATTTGTAAAATCCAGGCGGCTTTTGATGGCTTTCAGTGGAGTGAGTATATGAGAAATTGTTTAACAGGCAGGACATGTTCCAACTTGTCCTTAAGGCTTCCAACAGAGGTGTTTTTCCTGTGCCGGAGCGTCGCAGCGGCTGCGAGCTGACGCTGCAATCCGCCTGCACGTCTTTCATTAAAAAATCTCCTTTAACAGTGGAATATCCGGATAAAATGCTGAAACCGACTTCTTCTGAAACTTCTCTGTTCTCTCACGACGTCCTGGATCAATAGAGCCTGAAATGTGGAGGTTTTCAGCTTGAAACAGGCTGACGACGGCGCCTGAGATCTGCTGCGCGACGTCTCGCACCGTGGGAAGTCCTTAAAGCGACAGTATCACCTCAAAATCTCTCATCAGCCGTTAAAATTTTCACTGAAAACCAGCTTAATTTTTCGAACCGTGTCCACTTCGATGTGTCTCACAGGTTTAGAAAAAACTTTGATCAAACAACGCGCCAGTCTCTCAGCAACTTCTCAGACAAAGGAATTCCGACGATGGGCTGGACGACTCCTCCCACAAGGAGTGCTCACAGGCAAATGACGTCACCGACAGGCGTGGAAAAACTCACGCATGCGCACGAGGGTTCAAGCATGTCTGACGTAAAAACATATGAATGAAATCCATATAGTTTTTGAAAAAAATAAAAAGGACCTATACTTTATTGACAGACCTCGTAAGTGTCTTGTGTGTACTCAGTGGCTGAGTTAGAATCTTTTTAAAAAACATGCAAATTGCTATTTTAGGGTTTTGTTTTGTTTTTAAACTGAGCAAATAATTTGTTTTAGAGTGTGGAATACTCCAAAGAATATTTCACTTCTGTGGACTGATCCTCATAATGTGTAAAGTGAAATCAAAATACCAGCATGGCTGCAGCTTTGAACACTGTTACAAACAGCCCCCGCCTCCCCTATTACCATTATAACTGGTCTGCTGTCCCAAAAAAGATCACAGCTTTGACCCCCTAAAACAAACAAAAAAACATCACTCATTCATTTTATCTTAAGTTTTCACCCTCGTTTCCACACCAGGAGTAACATTCGGGAATAAATCCGAGCAGCTCGTCATTTCACCTGAGCTGAAGAGGTGGATGCGCTCCTTTCCACCCGCGCAGATCAGCAGCCTCCGTGACGTGTGCGCGCTGACAGTGTGAATGAAGTTTATAACAAGTCAGACAAACGTCTCTCCTCCAACCGGGATGTGCAACTGTCATTAAACCACGAGAAAGATCTGATGTGCGCAACTCCATGCGCCTCCAAAAGGATCCCCACCAAACTTTGGTGTCATTGTTTTGTCCCGTTTTAAACCTCCGAAGAGTTCTTCAACTTACTCCAGCAAAACACACGGAGACAAAATAAAAATAAATAAATATAACCCAAACGTCGTCATCACCATCATCTCTTCCTGACTGACTGACAGCTGCAGCGTCACGTGTATCACTGACTGTAATCTAACGTTCCCGCATTTTTGTAGCAAGGGCTAAAATTCCGGCGCCCCAAAGCCATTACTCCTGGCAATGTTGATTTGCCAAATATTTATTAATTTTCCCTATTTATTTCGCTGCACTTCAAAGGCGCTTTGAATGACCGCCCAAGACGAGGAATGATACTGTAATATCCCTCGCTGCAGAGAGTGAACCAAGGACCATGGGTCTCTTTCAGAGCCTTTATTTTTAACACGCCAAAGACAACAGAGTTGCTGTTGCAGCCACAACTCACGCTCGACTCCTTTTTCTTTTCTTTTTCGTCTCTCTCTTCTCTCTCCTCACCACACCCACTTTCCCCCTCCCCACTCGAGAACAGTTAACCCTTGCGTGACAATGTGAACATTAACTATGATCATTACACTGCCCCCCCCCCCTTTATGAAGCCCCTCGCCCTCGAGGGGTCAACAAATAATCCCCAAACCGTGGAGGTCTCCGTCTCTGTCTTTGTGGCCTGCATGGAGCTGGCCCACGCTCATCCCCAGATGGCAGCAGAGACATAGTGGATGTCACTGGAAATGGGACTGGGGAATCTGGTCCTGCTGAGCGTTCTGGGCTACAGAGTGGGGCAGAACTTTGTTCAAATGAAGGGAGAGCTCCTCCCCTATAGGGTGCCAATCTATCCCAGTGGAGGGCTACTTTCCTGCCCTTTGGGGGCACCTGAACCCTATAAACCACCTCCCTGACACGCTCTAGCACCCTGCATGGGCCAACCCAGTGACTGTCCAGTTTTGGACAACGCCCCTTCTTACGTTTGGGCGAATAGACCCAAACTAGTTCACTGGCCGTAAAACGTCTGCCCTTGCTCCTCAAATCGTAATTTCTCTTTTGTCTCATGCCAGCCTTCTCCAGTTGGTCCCTGGCAAACGTGTGGGCAATCTCGAGACGATCTTGCAGCTTTCTTGCATACTCCGGCCCTGGTGGGTCCCGTGTTGTGTCTGGTGGCCGCCCAAAAGCCAGTTCAGCTGGTGTCCGGATTTCCCTAGCCAGCATCAGCATGGCAGGGGTACAGTTTGTAGAGCTCTGGACAGCAGAGCGGTAGGCCATCAAAACCAGGGGAATGTGTCTGTCCCAGTCGCGCTGGTGGGTGGCAGTAAGGATTGCTAGCTGCTGCTGCATTGTGCGGTTAAAACGCTCCACTAACCCGTCACTCTGTGGATGTAATGGTGTGGTGTGTGTTTTCTGCACATTCAACCGGTCACACAAAGCTGCGAAAACCTTGGACTCGAAGTTCCGGCCCTAGTCACTGTGGATTATGTCAGGTGTTCCAAACCGGCTGAACATGCCCTCCAACAGGGCGTCTGCGACTGTTTCTGCTTCTTGATCCGGCAGAGCATAAGCTTCTGGCCATTTTGTAAAGTAGTCCATCGCACAGAGCACATACTTATTTCCTCTGTCAGACAGTGGAAAGGGGCCCATGATGTCCACTGCTACCCTCTCCATGGGCTCCCCAACTGCTTGCTGCTGTAGAGGGGCCCGGGACTGGTCAAGGGGTCCTTTATAGGCTGCACAATCATTGCAGCGCCGACAGAAGTCCTCGATGCTGACCCCAGTAGAACCCCTGGCGCAGCCGACGGAGGGTCTTAGTACTCCCGAAGTGTCCTGAGCCTGTACCCCCATGGCACGCCTTCAGCACTATCGGTCTAAGGGTCCTGGGGACCACTACCTGCCATCTCTCTTCCCCTGTGGCAGGCTCCTTCCATGCACGCTGGAGTACCCCATCTAGCATGCGTAACATGCTAAACTTACTCCACAGGCCCTTAACAGTCCCCGACAGGCCCATCATCCCCTCCCAGGATGGTCTGACCCCGCTTTGGACCCACTGCCGTACACATTTCAACTCTTTGTCATTTTCCTGCTGAGAGGCCCAATCCGCAGCCCCAACAACCTCTAGAGAGCAGCATGTTTGTTCAGCAGCCAACCCCACCCCCCTGAGTTCCATTTCCCTGGCATCTCTGCGGTCACAGTAGCTGCAACCGTCCACTGCACATGGACGCCGGGACAGGGCATCAGCATTAGCGTGCTGGGCCCCTGGTCGATGGACGACACTGAAGTGAAAAGACTGCAACTCCTCCAGCCACCTTGCAACCTGGCCTTCCGGCTCCCTGAAAGACACCAGCCACTGAAGGGCTGCATGATCAGTCCTGATTGTGAAGGGCACGCCACATAAATAATACTTGAAGTGCCGGGCAGCCAAAACAATAGCAAGAAGCTCACGTCTGGTCACACAATAGCGTCTCTCACTATTATTGAAAATGCGGCTGAAATATGCCACCACCCGCTCCCCTTCAGGACCCACCTGCGCCAATACTGCTCCCATTCCCACATCACTGGCATCCGTATCCAGTAAGAATGGCAAAGTGGGATCCGGTGTGATGAGAACAGGGGCATTTGTGAGAGCTTGCTTAAGGGTAGAAAATGCCTCTTGGCAGTTTGGTGTCCACATGAAAGGCTGGTTGTTCTGGAGGAGGCGGAAAAGAGGGGCTCCAATGCAGGAAAAACCCTTCACGAACCTCCGATAGTAAGAGGCCAGCCCGAGAAAACTCTTGAGCTGCTTCTGGTTATCTGGGACTGGCCAGTCCCAGATAGCCTGAATTTTCGCCTGGAGCGTGCTGATGCCTTCACCGCTCACTTTGTGGCCAAGGAACTCCACCTCCCGCTGCATAAAGTGACACTTCTCCGGGTGCAGCTTCAACCCGGCAGCAGCAATCCTTCCCAGCACCAGCCTCAGGGAGTCCAGCGCAGCCTCGAAGGACCTCCCATGGACGAGGACATCGTCCAGGTACACTAAGCACTCCTGTCACGGAACCTTGGCCAGAACATTGTCCATAAGTCTCTCGAATGTCCCGGGCGCGTTACACAGTCCAAAGCTGAGAACCTTGAACTGCCAATGTCCCCTGGTGGTGCTGAATGCTGTCTTTGGCCTGGATTCCTGGGTGATGGGCACCTGCCAATACCCACTTCGCAGGTCTAGTGAAGAAAACCATGAGGAGCCGGACACCAAATCCAGGGTTTCATCCACTCGGGGAAGGGGGTAACAGTCTTTTTTTGTCACCTTGTTTAGGGGCCTATAATCCACGCAAAACCTCCACCTTGAGCTATTCTTTTTAGGGACCATGACCACAGCCGAAGACCATGGGCTGTCTGAGGGCTCGATTATGCCTGCCTCCAGCATGGCTTGAACCTCACGATCAGCAGCCTCCTGTCGAATCATAGGCAAGCGACGGGGTCGCACTTTGATGGGCCGTGCATCCCCAGTGTCAATGTTGTGCTCTGCCAGGTGTGTGAGGCCCACTTCGTTGTCACTGAGTGCAAAAATGTCCCTAAATTCCCACAGAACCTGCCACAGTTCTACCTGCTGCCGTTCATCCAGACCAACGCAGCTTTCTTGCCAGATACCCCGGATGGCCTCCCCGCGATCCACTGGGGCATCCAGTGGAGCTAAAACATCTGCAGACAACACAGCTGGGGTGAGTGGTGTGGGCGGGCTGGGCTGGATCTCATCCAGATGAGGAGTGGCTAGCTCTGAATGTGCAGCAGTGTAGGAGGTGGGTGAAGCCGGGAGAACCTGATTGTAGTGCGGAATTAGTGGGGTAGTCTGCCCTCCCGGCAAGATGAGCATACCTGCCCCGAGGTCCACTACACACCCTGTGCTTCTGAGAAAGTCCAGGCCCAAGACACATGGGTCTTTCACCTCAGCCACCCATGCCGGAAATGTCACTGTCAGACTCCCCACTGTGAAAACAAACGTTCCTCTGCCCTTCATTTCAGCCGTCTGACCAGTCACTGTCCGCAGCCTTACTGACGTCGGCTCTAAAACGGTCCCGTCTGGGACGACAACCCTTCAAAAATACCTTTTCTCATTGAGGCCAAATAACTCAATCTCTGTCTTGTCTGACCATGAAACCTTTCTTCAGAAGGCATTTGGCTTGTTCATGTAGGCAGCTGCAAATTTCAGCTTTGCATGAACATGTCAACTTTGGAGCATGGACTTTTTATTTGGTGGGCACCTTCTCAGTCCATGGCGATATAATACTCACTTCACTCTGGACAGTGATGATGGTGATCCAGCAGTTTCCAGTTCAACGCAGGTCTGGGTCTTGGCAGTTCCTGGGTTGTTCCTGAACATCATAACCAATTTCTTCTCACCTGACATTGGCAGTTTGTGTCTTTTTCCAGACATTAGCAAAGTGGTGACATATCTGACTAATCTGTACTTACATACAGTTGTTTTAAGTGATGATCTTGTAATATGCAGCTGTTTAGAAATGGCTCGAAAGAAACTTTCCCAACTTGTGTAAATCTACAGTTCTACTTCTTAGCTCTTCACTGAGCACCATGGCCTTTCCCATTGTTCTGAAAATTGTTCAGTCCAGTGAAGGCTGTCAAACACATCCTTTTTATGATGGCAAAGAGTAACTACCAGTTGTAGTCTATCATGATCACTAACAATGAGTTAGAAGCAAAGGTTGTTTGTTCTTCTCGCTGTTGCAGCCACACTGAATGCCGGTGTCGCTGACCGAACAGCCTCCCCTAAAAATTGGTCCCCCTGCCTTCACTGTGCTTGCGTCATTTTGGAGCATCAGCAGCAATTCACTGATTATCACCTCATTTCTACTTAAAACTGCCCTCCAGCCATCATCTATCTCAGTGACAGACATATGAAGCTTTTGTACAACAATCACACACACACACACTCATCTTCAACCGCTTAGTCCAATTAAGGGTCGTGGGGGGCTGGAGCCTATCCCAGCAGTCATAGAGTGCGAGGGCGGGGTACACCCAGGACAGGACGCCAGTCTGTCAGAGGGCCACAAACAAACACAGTCACACCCAATTTAAAGATTCTAATCCACCTAAGCTGCATCTCTTTGGATGTGGGAGGAAACCGGAGCACCCTGAAGAAACCCACACAAACACGGGGAGAACATGCAAACTCCACACAGAAAGGCCACAGGCGGGAATTGAACCCATGACCTTCTCGCTGTGAGGCAACAGTGCTAACCACTAAGTCACCGTGCTGCCCGTACAACAATCATTTCCACATAAATTCATCATTATTTCATAATAAAAGACAGGGGAGCGATTAGAGTGCAACAGCAGCATGTCTGAGTCTGACTCTCTACACCCAAAGTGATCAAAGGGAATAATGTGATTATTAACCATCAGATGACAGTAAAATTTCTTAAATCATTCTAAAGTCAGTTTTAAGCAGAAATGAAGCACTTTTAATCAGAAACGAGGCGATAATTGGTGAATCGCTGCTGATGCTCTGAAATGACGCATGCACAGACAGAAGACGGGGGACCGATTTGTAGGGGAGACCGTTTGGTCTGCAACACCGGCACAGTAGAGAGGACACTGTCAATGCATGAACATAGTAAGGAAGTATGATGTCATGATCCTCAAGCTCGCTGTATTCTAGTCACATTTGCATTAAGCCCTTGGCGAATCCAATTCAAATCTGGTTCCCCCCAGCATGCATAGCTCTTGAAACTGGGAAAATTGATCTGTGGAAATGTGATGTCATCTGTCCATCAGAGACACTAATCTACCAGAGACCAAAGAATTAAGCCAGTGGTATCCAAAGTATTCCAGAAAAGGCCAAGAGGGTGCAGGTTTTCTTTGTAGTCACTGACTCCAGCAGGTGATTTCACTGATTAACATCATTTTGAGCAGGTGGGATGAGTTCGTTAGTCGTTGAAAACCTGCACCCTCTCGGCCCTTTCTGGAATACTTTGGACAACACTGAATTAAGCAATATTTTGCCACTGGACAAATTTTTCAAATTCATCATTGTGTGACTACACCTTTAAAAGATATTGTAGAACCTTCAGCACCACCTATTTAAACATTTAAGTGAATGCATATTTATTTTTCAGCCTGAATGTATCATTTTGACCCTAAAGAAGCTCCAAAATAAATTCAAATCTGTGCACCTAATTCTTGTTTTGTTGTTGTTGTCATTAATGAAGTATGGTATAAAATCACTTCACACTGGCAAAAGAACAGTTCAAAGATGTCATTAAAAGCCCAAAATATCCATGACATTCATGCCCATGATGTGTGTGTGTGTGTGTGTGTATGTGATGAAGTGTGAGAAGTGCATTCAAAAAGTATCAGACCTTTGGCCACAAAAAATACAGTTACTCTGGGATCTGAAATCCTAATCGCATCCCAAGTAGTCTCCTTGGGACTGCAAATACTTCTTCCAGTGTTTCTGCCATTGATGAACGCATTTCTGGAAGTCCTCTTCTGGAAAGGTGTCCAGCTTGGCCGTTGCGTTCCACATGATGTCTTTGTGTGATTCAAATCGGCCCCTTTTAGCATTGTTTTGATCTTGGGAAACAGCCAAAATCAGAGGGAGCCATATCACACATGCTTCATTTGTTTCTGTGGCATAAAATAAGGTTAAATAGTTTTTGAATGGACTTCTCTCTCTCTCACACACACACTCACACACACACACATATATATATATATACGAGGTCTGTCAATAAAGTATAGGTCCTTTTTATTTTTTTCAAAAACTATATGGATTTCATTCATATGTTTTTATGTCAGACATGCTTGAACCCTCGTGCGCATGTGTGAGTTTTTCCATGCCTGTCGGTGACGTCATTCGCCTGTGAGCACTCCTTGTGGGAGGAGTCGTCCAGCCCCTCGTCGGAATTCCTTTGTCTGAGAAGTTGCTGAGAGACTGGCGCTTTGTTTGATCAAAATTTTTTCTAAACCTGTGAGACACATCGAAGTGGACACGGTTCGAAAAATTAAGCTGGTTTTCGGTGAAAATTTTAACAGCTGATGAGAGATTTTGAGGTGATACTGTCGCTTTAAGGACTTCCCACGGTGCGAGACATCGCGCAGCGGTCCCAGGCGCCGTCGTCAGCCTGTTTCAAGCTGAAAACCTCCACATTTCAGGCTCTATTGATCCAGGACGTCGTGAGAGAACAGAGAAGTTTCAGAAGAAGTCGGTTTCAGCATTTTATCCAGATATTCCACTGTTAAAGGAGATTTTTTTTAATGAAAGACGTGCGGACGGATTGCAGCGTCGGCTCGCAGCCACTGCGACGCTCCGCCACAGGAAAAACACCTCCATTGGAAGCCTTAAGGACAAGTTGGAACATGTCCAGCTGTTAAACAATTTCTCATATACTCACTCCACTGAAAGCCATCAAAAGCCGCCTGGATTTTACAAATGGTTATCAACACGGAGGTGTTTTTCCTGTGCCGCCGCACCGCGGACCTGTCCGCACGTCTTTCATTAAAAAAATCTCCTTTAACAGTGGAATATCCGGATAAAATGCTGAAACCGACTTCTTCTGAAACTTCTCTGTTCTCTCACGACGTCCTGGATCAATAGAGCCTGAAATGTGGAGGTTTTCAGCTTGAAACAGGCTGACGACGGCGCCTGAGAGCGCTGCGCGACGTCTCGCACCGTGGGAAGTCCTTAAAGCGACAGAATCACCTCAAAATCTCTCATCAGCCGTTAAAATTTTCACTGAAAACCAGCTTAATTTTTCGAACCGTGTCCACTTCGATGTGTCTCACAGGTTTAGAAAAAATTTTGATCAAACAAAGCGCCAGTCTCTCAGCAACTTCTCAGACAAAGGAATTCCGACAAGGGGCTGGACGACTCCTCCCACAAGGAGTGCTCACAGGCGAATGACGTCACCGGCAGGCGTGGAAAACTCACGCATGCGCACGAGGGTTCAAGCATGTCTGACGTAAAAACATATGAATGAAATCCATATAGTTTTTGAAAAAAATAAAAAGGACCTATACTTTATTGACAGCCCTCGTATATATATATATATATATATATATATATATATATATATATATATATAATTGCCTTCTTTTCATATTTTTAAAGTGGTACACAGAGGAAACATTACAAAAATTGTCACTGTCCAACTACTTCTAGACCTGACTCATATCTATCCCATCCAGGAAACATGTGGGCATCCCCTTGGCCTATTCAAGTTGTTATCCTCAACACTGAGGCACGTGCATGTTGGATCATGCACATGGCCTTAGTGTTCAAGCTGACATTCCTTCACAATGCAAGTAGGACACCTGAGCCGCTCTCAGTAACCACTTGTTTGACACAAATTTTATTCCAGCAGTACCCAAGGATCCTCCACATGGACCTAGTACCAAAGACATCCAGACACCAACTAAGATCACTGGTTAGACTCCATCTTGTGCTGTCTTGCAGATGAATGAGAAAACTAGGAGGCTCTATAAATGTTTCCCAGACATGTTTAATCTCATAGGCTGAGTTTCCACAGACATGAATGTCACTGCCGAGATAAGTGAATCTCTCAAAAGGCTTGATACAGGCAGTATACTTCTGATGGCTGAGACCAGGAAGACACTCAAAGACTGTATCTTAGTCTATTTCCAAGATAACTGCAAACCCAGATACTCTGACTCCTCACACAGCTTCTTGATTGCTGCAAAAAAGGTTTCTATTGATTTTTGTAAAGATCACAACACTGTCTGCAAAGCCAAGGTCAGTGAACCATTTCTCACAAACAATGGTGCTGGACTCCACAGACCTTACTCAAGACCCAGCCCATGCAAGCCCCGAGCCAAAACACATTCCAGACACCACTATAATTTTCAAACACACTTTGCAGTTCAGTGGGACCAAAGCAAAGTACCATCCCAGCTCCCCCCACCAACATCAGCAGCCCTGCACCATCTGTGGAGGCCCTGATGTGTTACAAGGGTGTGCATGCACCCAAGCAAGCACTGAGCCAGAACACATTCATGAAAAAACACCAGAATTAACTGGGTTGTGTATTGGGCAGCTACATTCTCCAGTAACTTGGTTTTTCTCCAGTGAATTCTCAGAATCCCACAAAACAGTCTATCACCTGATTCACATGCTTTACTGAAAGGTCGGGTCAGGTCAGATGTAGAAGCATGTGCAGGTGACAGTACACCAGATTCATTCATCAGGACTGTGCTGTCACTTGGAGTTATTGTGGTAAAATGAGGCGAATGTTTGGAGGAAGACAGAATTTTGATTCCTCGGTAAAGAGGCTGCGGGTCACTCGTGAACAGATGGTGTGTCACCTGTTCACAGATTCCTCAAACAAATGCCTCCTTGTCTACCCTCAGTGCCATCACAGCCTGGAGTTGCACCATTAAAATTCAGATGTGACAGTAAAAATGAAAGTTTTGTTGCCATGGGGGGCGATGCATGGGAATGTTTGTGAACCGGATTAATCTAAACACAGTTTAACACAGAGTCGCCTTTAAAAATGTGAAAATGGTACTGTGCTGTATATAGAATGAGGTAATTCTGATATACACACTCTGGCTGCATGATTACAGGTTATATCGAAAATTCACAAACACTGACTTGCACAGACACACACATTTTGGATACCCTGTAATTGGAAAGCTGAAGGTTGGACTGTGCTCCTGGCTTCTGATTATATATTGTTATTGTGGCAAAAGAGGGGGAGTATCATTTGAAGGCAAACTGGCGTACCAAGAACACCTAAGGGAGTCTGCGGCAACCCTTATGTATCTGTAAAAAACCTGTACAGCCAGGGGAAAAAAAAATATTTTCCCTTTCCAGCAAAGACAGAAAATTCAAACTTTACGTCAGTAAAACGACTGCAGCTTAAACATGTCTTTTCTGATGCAGCAACTTGCAGCGAGTTTTTGTGGGGAAAGATGAGGAAAGCACAAAACAGAGCAGAGAGCAATAGAGGAAAAAAAAGATGAAAAGAAGTGGGGAAAAAGTGTGCAGACGTGGCCGGTGAAAATGATGGACGCAGAAAAACAAAAAAAAAAAGGGGCTGAAGCAGAGAAACAGAAGGACACGCTTGAATTGTATCCAAGGTGGGATGCTGGGGTTACAACCTGTACACCATCCTAATCATTTATTCAGCTCATCGCTTTCATAAATAAAATAAATATATAAATAAAGCACTGCTCCTGACTTCTCATGCGCGAGTGCCAATGTGCCCGTGGATTCAGATGGACCAGTAAAGCAGGTTAAATCTACATCAGCAGGGGGATAATGGGTAATGGCATGGATGAGTCATCGCACAGCAACCAAAACTTCCAGGTGCAAACACACATCAGACTGTGCACCTTCCCCAGGAGCATCGTCACAGAAATGAAACACAACATTGTGGTTTCCTTTCATTATCATTGCACTGAAGCACATTTTCAAATTCACAGAGATATTTACAACACTTACTAACCTGTGTCCCACCACTCTGTAGGGATGTTTATGTGTCCATGATCATTATACAAGGTATGCATTTGACCTTGTACCATTGGTACCCTCTGGGAATTAGATGAGGTGATTATAGTTTAGATTTGTTAGATGCATTTATTAGCTTATTAATGAAGATTTTATTTTCTTGTGAAGAGAATAACGCATGAAAAATACATGATAGACGGACCTCCGGTATGGTGTTCAGAGAGCAGGCGTGTATTCAGCTCACTTCGCTGCACTATTCAATTTTATTTATTTATTTATTTATTTGTATTTACCGCTTTCTGATCACTGGCAAAATGTTCAAGCGTAAAAGTAAGTCCGAACGAGACAGAGAAACTTCACCACTTGCTGCACCTGTAATGATGGTGGAGATTAGCCTGCTGCCGGAAGACCACAGAGTTGCGCTCTCTGCGAACTGTATGCCTTCTTTGAATGTATGTCATCCAAACTGGACAGTGACCAATCTGCAGTGTGTGGCCATGGTTTATGCATTAATTTTATATATATATATATATATATTCTTAATTTCCAGTCCTCTCCGGGAACCATCACCTTATCATGGTGGAGAGGATTGTGTGCCCCTATGAACCTGAGAGCTGTGTTGTCTTGAGCCTTCGTGCTCCTGGTAGGTTATCCTATGGCAAATTGGTCTCAGGCCAGGGGCCAGACTAAGAATGGTTCACGATGACTCCATGGAAAAAATTAGGAAGAGGAAACGTGACCCAGCCCAGACAAACACTGGGACCCACATCTGGAACCAGGCCCTGGATGGATGGCTTGTCAGTGAGTACCTGGAGGCTGGGCTTGCCATGGAGCCCAGCCGGTCGCACCCTGAAAAGGCAATGTGGACTTTCCATCTCCACCCTGTGGGCTCATCACCTGCAGGGGGAACACTGGGGTCGGGTGCAGTGTCCATGGGGGCGTGGAACATCACCTCACTGTGGGGGAAGGAGTGGGGCCTTTGCGGGAGGTGGAGCATGACCATTTAGATCTGGTGGGCCTCGGCTCCAGAACCACTCTCCTTGATAGGGGTTCGACATTATTTTTCTCTGGAGTTGCCCAGGGTGTGAGGCGCCAGGTGGGATTGGGGAAACTGGGGCTTACCCCGGTAGAAGAGAGGGTCACCTCCCTGTGCCTTTGGGTGGTGGTGGGGGGGGCTCTGACTGTTGTTTTTGCATATACACCGAACAGCAGTTTGGGGTATTCAGCTTTCTTGGAGTCATTGACTGGAGTCCTGCATGGGGCTGCAGTGGGGGACCCCATTGTTCAGCTGGGGGACTTCAATGCATACATGGGCAATAACAGAGACACCTGGAGAGGCGTGATTAGGGGGAATGGCCTCCCTGATCTAAACCTGAGCGTTCTTTTGTGATTGGGCTTCTGCTACTCATGGACTGGTCGTAAGGAACAGCATGTTCGAACACAAAGATGCTCGTAAGTGTACATGGTACTAGAGCACCCTAGGCCAAAGGTCGATGATGGATTTTGTGATCATATCATCTGATCTAAGGTTGCATGTTCTGGACACTCTTAACACTTTTTTCCCCTGTGGCCTGAATGTCTTAGGTGCCTAAAGGAGTGCCAACCTCAAACACAGTGGTGGACACCGGTGGTCAGGGAAGCCATCTGACTGAAGGAGTCCTTCTGGGAGCATGAGATCGCCTGGAGAATCTGCGTGAGATTGGCCAGAGAATCTGCGCAGCAGAGCCGGTATTGCATCACTCTACCGTACTGTTGAGTTGAAAAGGGAGCTGAGCCAAAAGATGAAGCTTTACTCTACTGGTCAGTTTTCGTTCCCACTCTTGGTCATGAGGGTTGGGTCATGACCAAAAGAAATAGATCAGCTAAAATGGGTTTCCTCAAGAGGGTGGCTGGTGTCTCCCTTAGAGATGAGGTGAGAAACTCGGTCATACGTGAGGAGCTCAGAGTAGAGTCACTGCTCTATCAGTTGGTCCAGTGTCTCCGACCGAATGCCCCCCGCCCCCCAAAAAATCGGTCTGCCCTGCCTTCACTGCGTATGCGTCATTTTGGGGCATCAGCAGTGGTTTGCAGATTATCGCCTTGTTTTTGCTTAAAACTTCACTCCAGTCATCATCTGTCTCAGCGACAGATATCTGAAGCTTTTGTAAAACAATTATTTCCAGATAAATTCAGCATTATTTCATCATAAAAGACGGGGAAGTGATCAAAGCACCACAGCAGTATGTCTGAGACTGACTCTCTGAGTCTGACTCTCTACACCCAAAGAGATCAAAGGGAATAATGTTATTATTAACCATCAGATGACAATGTAAAACCTCTTAAATCATTCTAAAGTCAGTTTTAAGCAGAAACAAGGCTTTTTTTAAGCAGACACGAGGCAATAATCACTGCTGATGCTCCGAAATGACGTATGCACGGTGAAGGGGCAGTGAAGGCAGGGCGGACCAATTTTCTAGCGGGGACCATTCGGCCAGCGACACCAGGCATCTGGTAAGGATGTCCCCTGGGTGCCTCTCTAAGGAGGCGTTCCAGGCACGTCCAGCTGGTATCAGGCATGGCACAAACTGTATGGGCACAACTGCAAACTCACACGACTGACAGAGTTCAAAAAGGGATTTAATTGGTTCAACAGGCAGGTGGTCAGTACACGTGTGGTCCAGCAGCATGGCAGAGGTAGCAAACAGATGAGAGACTGAGGCATAGTCAAAAAACAGGCACAGGTCAAAATACACAGTGTTAGGGCTATGAGAGGCAAGACTAACTCAGGGTCAAAAACAGGCAAAGTCAAAATACCAATAAGGAAGACAAAACTAGGCATGGGACAAAGGCTGGAAAGTGACACGAAAGTAACGATCTGGCAATGAGCTGTGAGACTGTGAGGGCTTAAATAACTGGTGTAATTAGTGAAACAAGATGCAGGTGTCAGTGAAAGTTCTGGAAGGGGGCGTGAATAGTGAACAAAGATATGCAAGGGGCAAGATAGTGAAGGCAGGAAAACAGAGTGGAGCAGGTGCAAGAGCAGAAGTGGATGAAAGCACAGCGCAAAAAGAGTAACAGAAACCATGGACAGAATAAAATACAACTATAACCAGGACCAGGTCAGAGCATGAACATTAGAACTGAAAACAAAACCCAACATTATAGCATAACTGAAATCACAAATGAGATGAGCAAAATAAACTACTGATAAACAGAGAATAAACAAACTTGGTGACGACAGAATAATTAAATTAATAAAACAAGATAACTGATAAACAGAAAATGCAATAAATAACAAATGGAACATAATCAGATAAGTAGCACTGCAGATAAATAATAACAAAAACCTGTGACTAAAGCATAATATAATAAATGTGATAAAGAGAATTAAACTAAGACTAAAGCAACTAAGGGCCCTGTCCCACTGGGGAGAGGATTAATTGCGCATAAATTAGGTATACAATTTATGGGCGTTCATTATCTGTCCGCAAAAAAAACATGTCTAAAAATGGCAAATGTCCCAGTATGAATTATGGATATATTAATAATGTATAGCGAATATATTGAACAATCCCGGTTGTACTTGTATAACGCATGTAGTGAGGAAACAATCCGACGCATTGAGATTATCATGGCAGCATGACGGGTGTATTATGAATGCAATCACCCACGTGTTGCACATGCATGGCATCTGCATTGGGGTCATAAATGAAAGCACACTCGCTCCATTCAGCACACTATTCACGCCAATAATACAGCCTCTGGAGCATTTGCTGGACTTGGACAAGTTGATTGGCGTAAAGAAGCAGTGAACAGGGTGAGTGGTCACGTCAGCGGATCACATCAGAGCGCAGCTCGTCTGAACGATTATAACAAGAAGTTAAATCTGTTATAAACAGGAATAAATACTGTAACAGCTGCAGACAAGAAGGAAAAAACACACAACTGTTGAAGCCTTGACAATGTAAACAAGTCAAATAACTACCTTTTTAGACGGCTCAAAATGCTTTCTCCAACTGCAGCTTTGATTCAGGAGGTGATTAGAGACGTTTTCAACAGCCAATTTGCAGAATAAAATGATTAATCCACCACAAAATAATTATTTTATATACGCAGCATCCAGCGCAGAGCACGTGGCAGCCAGTAGAACAAAGAACGGCGTCCAGCTGTGAACACAGCCCATCTGATTTGCATCTGCCGCAAATCAGATGCAAAGCAGACGTAATAAAAAAGCTTTATTTGTGGCCAATCTGTATGCAGTCGCTACAACTTATTTTAGTCCGTGATGTGGACATGATGGGCACGCAAAATATCCGTTTTACACACTGTCCCAGTCCGCTGCCAAGCCGCAAATCACTGTCAGTTGCGGATATCAGCAGATGACGGCGAATATACAGCGCATAGATTGAGTATGTATATGTATGTATTGTGTATGTATTGAGTTTGTATGGAGTATGTAAGGTGGATGTCATCCGCAGCCAAAATTCTGTGAATCTCAAAAATCCTGGCAACAGAAAAACGTGCCTCTGCAGATAACTGCGGACGTGTGCGGGTGTTGACCGACTCATCCAAGCATGTTTCACGCATATTGCAGATGTTAAGCGAAAATGAGCCAATTCTGTGCGCAATCCATACGCAAATCTTCCTAAACGCCAGTGGGACAGGGCCCTAAGGGACCAAGAGTGAAAGCAAATAATAAACAGTAAAGCAAAACTAAATATGTGGCAAAGAAAAGATACACAGAAACTAAAAGAAACAAAACCAATCATAATAGAAGCAAGACCATGGCAACCTAACATAATATAAATAAAACACAGAAGATTGAGAACCTGAAGAACCCAAAACTTAGGACATGAACCCATCATGGGCAGGAGCCTGACAGTTGGAAGGAAACTCCAGGGAAGACCCAGGACTAGGTAGCAAGATTATCTCCACACTGGCTTGTGAACACCTTGGTATCCCCCAGTCAGAGGTGGTTAATGTGGCCTGGGAAAGGGAAGTTTGGGGTTCCCTGCTGGAGCTGTTGGCCTGTGACCCGATCCCAGATAAGCGGTTGAAGATGTATGTAAGTTCCAGTGCTTACTCCCATGTGTCACGGAATTAATAGCCTTAATAAGATACATTTTGCTGATTTTGAAGAATTGTTTTTGTTTTTTATATTGCGACCTTTATCATCTGAGGTTAACGTTTGTTTTGGTTCAGTTTTTATAAAGTCATGAGGCTCGTGTGGTTGGAATGTGCATGAGATGTTTGGTTTAATCTGCAGTCTTCTTCATTTGGGGATTTTCAGATCATGCACCTTTGGCTCTTGATATTGCGTTGTCCCCTCACCATACATCTCAACCTCCTTAGTTGGTTATCTTAACCTGCAAAAATTTTAAAATTTTACCGTCAGTATGGCCAGAAACCTTCCCCAGAAGTATATAAACAACATCTTAATTTGCAGCTTGAGTTTGACTTGATCTCGATGAGGAAAACTGAGCAGTTGTTACTAGTCTCGTGGCATCTATTATGAATATGGTGATAAAGCTGTTTGCTTATTAGCCCACCAACTCAGGCCTCACACTGCCACCTGCCATATTGTATAAATAAATAATACATCAGGTAATTTGACGTCTGACCCAACTAAAATTGTTTTTAAATCATTTTATGCCACTCTTTACACATCAGAGTTTCCTCCCAATTCTAAAAATAATGCAGCAATTCCTTGATGACCTACAAATCCCTGCAGTTGATGCTTTAAAAGCAGTAAAAGACACTAATGCTCTCTTTAGTCTTGAAGAAATTTTATTCTCGATTAAATTGTTGAAAAAATCAAGTTTACACTCAGAGGGAAGGCTGAAGGGTTTCTAAAATTGTGGCAACCTTGATCGTTGAAAACGTTTGGACCGGATTGAACTGATTGTCGTGTGTGTATTTTAATTATTATTTTATTTTATTTTTTTATTATTATTTCGTATGGCCTATGGTTAGTATATTAGGATTGGATGTTCATGAAGGTTGCATGCACTTTTGTAAATGATGTGCTAGTGTTTTGTCTTTTGATGAAAACAATTATAAATACATGTTTAAAAAAAAACATACATAGATGCTTGATATTTATACCAAAGAATATGTATACCCTGGAGAATAGACAAGTTAAGTACACATAGGTTTTATGGTTGTTTGGATATCTGGATTTGAATGAAGGATAATGAAAATGTTTATACTGTGCAAACAACATCTCATTAACATATCTCATATTAACAATATCTCATGGTAGGCACTTGACACTTGTATGATAGTTAGTCCCTGTGAATTATAGTTGCTGGATACATTTAACAAAGATCAAACTGTTTTTTTATTGTCAAGATGAACTCATAAACAATACATTGTAGACACTTGATACTCATTACATAGATACATGTACCCTGCGGAGTCGAAAAAATATTCGATTTTCTGGTTGCTGAATGCATATATTTCATGTTATAAATAATGTAAATGCTTTTATTGCACGCACAGTATCTCATTAGCAATTCATGATGGTACCCACTTCACAATTGCACAGAAGGTATCACTTGACATTTCAGAGTTATGTTATGCATTTATTTGCATTTTAATGAAGACGATGTGATTTTATTTCTTATGAAGACAATATCTCATTAACAATAAACACTTTATACTCATACCATAGATATGTACATCTTGGAAAGTAGATAAGCTGATTAGATGCTAGGGTTGTTTAGTGCATATATTTGGGTGTTAATGAAGATTATGCAATTTTTTAATGCACATACGACATCGTATTAACTTCACATGGTAGACATGGCACAATTACACTGTCTCCCCTGAGCAGTAGATGAGATTATAATATTTACCTCCGCCAAGGAGGTTATGTTTTCGGTTGCATTTGTTTGTTTGTCTTTGTCAGCAGGATAACTCAAAAAGTTTTAAATGGATTTTGATGACATTTTGTGGAGTGGTTGGGAATGACAAGAGGAATAAGTGATTAAATTTTAGTGGTGATCCTGATCCCGATGCTAACGCATTAGCGTGTCTATGGCATTTTCTTTTAACTTAACTCTAACTTTGTTAAAAGTTAGCATTAAGCAGTTGCAGCTGTCATCATGTTCGGGTGCATTTGTTTTCAAATTGTAATATTTCTTAAATTTATTTTTGTTTTATATACTCAACAAAATATAAACGCAACACTTTTGGTTTTGCTCCCATTTTGTATGAGATGAACTCAAAGATCTAAAACTTTTTCCACATACACAATATCACCATTTCCCTCAAATATTGTTCACAAACCAGTCTACATCTGTGATAGTGAGCACTTCTCCTTTGCTGAGATAATCCATCCCACCTCACAGGTGTGCCATATCAAGATGCTGATTAGACACCATGATTAGTGCACAGGTGTGCCTTAGACTGCCCACAATAAAGGCCACTCTGAAAGGTGCAGTTTTATCACACAGCACAATGCCACAGATGTCGTAAGATTTGAGGGAGCGTGCAATTGGCATGCTGACAGCAGGAATGTCAACCAGAGCTGTTGCTCGTGTATTGAATGTTCATTTCTCTACCATAAACTGTCTCCAAAGGCGTTTCAGAGAATTTGGCAGTACATCCAACCAGCCTCACAACCGCAGACCACGTGTAACCACACCAGCCCAGGACCTCCACATCCAGCATGTTCACCTCCAAGATCGTCTGAGACCAGCCACTCGGACAGCTGCTGAAACAATCAGTTTGCATAACCAAAGAATTTCTGCACAAACTGTCAGAAACCGTCTCAGGGAAGCTCATCTGCATGCTCATCGTACTCATCAGGGTCTCGACCTGACTCCAGTTCGTCGTCGTAACCGACTTGAGTGGGCAAATGCTCACATTCGCTGGCGTTTGGCACGTTGGAGAGGTGTTCTCTTCACGGATGAATCCCGGTTCACACTGTCCGGGGCAGATGGCAGACAGCGTGTGTGGCGTCGTGTGGGTGAGCGGTTTTCTGATGTCAATGTTGTGGATCGAGTGGCCCATGGTGGAGGTGGGGTTATGGTATGGGCAGGCGTCTGTTATGGATGAAGAACACGTGCATTTTATTGATGGCATTTTGAATGCACAGAGATACTGTGACGAGATCCTGAGGCCCATTGTTGTGCCATACATCCAAGAACATCACCTCATGTTGCAGCAGGATAATGCACGGCCCCATGTTGCAAGGATCTGTACACAATTCTTGGAAGCTGAAAATGTCCCAGTTCTTGCATGGCCGGCATACTCACCGGACATGTCACCCATTGAGCATGTTTGGGATGCTCTGGACCGGCGTATACGACAGCGTGTACCAGTTCCTGCCAATATCCAGCAACTTCGCACAGCCATTGAAGAGGAGTGGACCAACATTCCACAGGTCACAATTGACAACCTGATGAACTCTATGCGAAGGAGATGTGTTGCACTGCATGAGGCAAATGGTGGTCACACCAGATACTGACTGGTATCCCCCCCCAATAAAACAAAACTGCACCTTTCAGAGTGGCCTTTTATTGTGGGCAGTCTAAGGCACACCTGTGCACTAATCATGGTGTCTAATCAGCATCTTGATATGGCACACCTGTGAGGTGGGATGGATTATCTCAGCAAAGGAGAAGTGCTCACTATCACAGATTTAGACTGGTTTGTGAACAATATTTGAGGGAAATGGTGATATTGTGTATGTGGAAAAAGTTTTAGATCTTTGAGTTCATCTCATACAAAATGGGAGCAAAACCAAAAGTGTTGCGTTTATATTTTTGTTGAGTGTATATTAATAATCTAATGATTATTATATACAATCTTAGAGAAAGAGACAAAATGTTGTGAAAGTGAAATGCACGGACCCACACCAGGGGGCATAAATGAACGACCAATAGAGAATCCAATAAATACAATTTATTGCTGCAAATGTGCACAAACAGCTCAAAATATGCTTTTAGACTGTCAATGTCAATGTAACCAAAGATGATGCGTGGGCAGGCCCGAGGGTAGGAGACGCCTAACCAGAGAAGAGCCGGGACCCACAATGTTCCACTGCCAATGGAGACCTGCAACACACCGGAGCCGCCAAGTCCTGAGTCCCCAGGTGGCCACCACTTCCAGCTGTCAGATCCGGTACTGCTGGCAGGAAAAGAGACGGGTTACGGGGTGGGTGTGTGAACACACAGCAAACAAGTCAGCAGAAAAATACAGTTCCTTTCTGGGGGAAAACCTCCACCTCCAAACACAGGAACACAGAGTACGTGCAGTGCCTTATGTATCACTTAATCAAGTCTGAAGTGAGGAGTGGAGACGCCAACTCCTCCAACTTCCACAAACTCAGCTACAAGCTGCAAGTGTACAAAAAGGTTAACGACTGCAAAAGCTCAGATGCAAAAAACGTGTGCGTACGGCACAGAACGGCTGAGTAAGTTTACTTTGAGGGTATACTGATAACTCGGCACAGTTCTGATGTCTCTCCCAGGCTTTTATGGGTGGTGGTGATGATGTGATGAGTGACAGCTGTCAGGTCTGGGCTCCTGGTGGACTCCTGCGGCAACTGCTCCCTCTGGTGCCTGAAACCCGACAACAGGCAGGGCGCCCTCTGGTGGTGAGCCAGCAGTACCTCCTCTTCGGGCGGCCCACACAACAGGCCCCCCCCCCCCCGCCCCCCAACGGCTTGTCGGAGTGTCGCTGGTAGAAGTCCGCCAGGAGGGCGGGATCGAAGATGAAGCTCCTCTTCACCCAGGAGCGCTCTTCTGGTCCGTAACCCTCCCAGTCCACCAGATACTGGAAGCCCCGACCCTTCTGACACACGTCCAGCAGCTTCTTCACAGTCCAGGCCGGCTCGCCGTCAATGATGCGGGCAGGAGGCGGCGCTGGTCCAGGGGGGCAGAGGTCCGAGGTGTGGTGTGGTTTGATTTTGGAGACATGGAAAACTGGGTGTATCATCAGTCCCGCCGCAGTGAAGCTTCAACTTCCAGGAAAGTTTTAAGCCTAATCTTAAAAGTAGAGAGGGTGTCTGTCTCCCTGATCTGAATTGGGAGCTGGTTCCACAGGAGAGGAGCCTGAAAGCTGAAGGCTCTGCCTCCCATTCTACTCTTACAAACCCTAGGAACTACAAGTAAGCCTGCAGTCTGAGAGCGAAGTGCTCTATTGGAGTGATATGGTACTATGAGGTCCCTAAGATAAGATGGGACCTGATTATTCAAAACCTTATAAGTAAGAAGAAGAATTTTAAATTCTATTCTAGAATTAACAGGAAGCCAATGAAGAGAGGCCAATATGGGTGAGATATGCTCTCTCCTTCTAGTCCCCGTCAGTACTCTAGCTGCAGCATTTTGAATTAACTGAAGGCTTTTCAGGGATCTTTTAGGACAACCTGATAATAATGAATTACATTAGTCCAGCCTAGAGGAAATAAATGCATGAATTAGTTTTTCAGCATCATTCTGAGACAAGACCTTTCTAATTTTAGAGATACTGCGTGAATGCAAAAAAGCAGTCCTACATATTTGTTTAATATGCGCATTGAATGACATATCCTGATCAAAAATGACTCCAAGATTTCTCACAGTATTACTAGAGGTCAGGGTAATGCCATCCAGAGTAAGGATCTGGTTAGACACCATGTTTCTAAGATTTGCGGGGCCAAGTACAATAACTTCAGTTTTATCTGAGTTTAAAAGCAAGAAATTAGAGGTCATCCATGTCTTTATGTCTGTAAGACAATCCTGCAGTTTAGCTAATTGGTGTGTGTCCTCTGGCTTCATGGATAGATAAAGCTGGGTATCATCTGCGTAACAATGAAAATTTAAGCAATGCTGTCTAATAACACCGCCTAAGGGAAGCATGTATAAAGTGAACAAAATTGGTCCCAGCACAGAACCCTGTGGAACTCCACAATTAACCTTAGTCTGTGAAGAAGATTCCCCATTTACATGAACAAATTGTAATCTATTAGATAAATATGATTCAAACCACCGCAGCGCAGTGCCTTTAATACCTATGGCATGTTCTAATCTCTGTAATAAAATTTTATGGTCAACAGTATCAAAAGCAGCACTGAGGTCTAACAGAACAAGCACAGAGATGAGTCCACTGTCTGAGGCCATAAGAAGATCATTTGTAACCTTCACTAGTGCTGTTTCTGTACTATGATGAATTCTAAAACCTGACTGAAACTCTTCAAATAGACCATTCCTCTGCAGATGATCAGTTAGCTGTTTTACAACTACCCTTTCAAGAATTTTTAAGAGAAAAGGAAGGTTGGAGATTGGCCTATAATTAGCTAAGATAGCTGGGTCAAGTGATGGCTTTTTAAGTAAAGGTTTAATTACTGCCACCTTAAAAGCCTGTGGTACATAGCCAACTAATAAAGATAGATTGATCATATTTAAGATTGAAGCATTAAATAATGGTAGGGCTTCCTTGAGCAGCCTGGTAGGAATGGGGTCTAATAGACATGTTGATGGTTTGGATGAAGTAACTAATGAAAATAACTCAGACAGAACAATCGGAGAGAAAGAGTCTAACCAAATACCGGCATCACTGAAAGCAGCCAAAGATAACGATACGTCTTTGGGATGGTTATGAGTAATTTTTTCTCTAATAGTTAAAATTTTATTAGCAAAGAAAGTCATGAAGTCATTACTAGTTAAAGTTAAAGGAATACTCAGCTCAATAGAGCTCTGACTCTTTGTCAGCCTGGCTACAGTGCTGAAAAGAAACCTGGGGTTGTTCTTATTTTCTTTAATTAGTGATGAGTAGTAAGATGTCCTAGCTTTACGGAGGGCTTTTTTATAGAGCAACAGACTCTTTTTCCAGGCTAAGTGAAGATCTTCTAAATTAGTGAGATGCCATTTCCTCTCCAAGTTACGGTTATCTGCTTTAAGCTGCAAGTTTGTGAGTTATACCACGGAGTCAGGCACTTCTGATTTAAAGCTCTCTTTTTCAGAGGAGCTACAGCATCCAAAGTTGTCTTCAATGAGGATGTAAAACTATTGACGAGATACTCTATCTCACTTACAGAGTTTAGGTAGCTACTCTGCACTGTGTTGGTATATGGCATTAGAGAACATAAAGAAGGAATCATATCCTTAAACCTAGTTACAGCGCTTTCTGAAAGACTTCTAGTGTAATGAAACTTATTCCCCACTGCTGGGTAGTCCATCAGAGTAAATGTAAATGTTATTAAGAAATGATCAGACAGAAGGGAGTTTTCAGGGAATACTGTTAAGTCTTCAATTTCCATACCATAAGTCAGAACAAGATCTAAGATATGATTAAAGTGGTGGGTGGACTCATTTACATTTTGAGCAAAGCCAATTGAGTCTAATAATAGATTAAATGCAGTGTTGAGGCTGTCATTCTCAGCAGCTGTGTGGATGTTAAAATCGCCCACTATAATTATCTTATCTGAGCTAAGCACTAAGTCAGACAAAAGGTCTGAAAATTCACAGAGAAACTCACAGTAATGACCAGGTGGACGATAGATAATAACAAATAAAACTGGTTTTTGGGACTTCCAATTTGGATGGACAAGACTAAGAGTCAAGCTTTCAAATGAATTAAAGCTCTGTCTGGGTTTTTGATTAATTAATAAGCTGGAATGGAAGATTGCTGCTAATCCTCCGCCTCGGCCCGTGCTACGAGCATTCTGGCAGTTAGTGTGACTCGGAGGTGTTGACTCATTTAAACTAACATATTCATCCTGCTGTAACTAGGTTTCCGTAAGGTAAAATAAATCAATATGTTGATCAATTATTATATCATTTACTAACAGGGACTTATAAGAGAGAGACCTAATGTTTAATAGACCGCATTTAACTGTTTTAGTCTGTGGTGCAGTTGAAGGTGCTATATTATTTTTTCTTTTTGAATTTTTATGCTTAAATAGATTTTTGCTGGTTATTGGTGGTCTGGGAGCAGGCACCGTCTCTACGGGGATGGGGTAATGAGGGGATGGCAGGGGGAGAGAAGCTGCACAGAGGTGTGTAAGACTACAACTCTGCTTCCTGGTCCCAACCCTGGATAGTCACGGTTTGGAGGATTTAAGAAAATTGGCCAGATTTCTAGAAATGAGAGCTGCTCCATCCAAAGTGGGATGGATGCCGTCTCTCCTAACAAGACTAGGTTTTCCCCAGAAGCTTTGCCAATTATCTATGAAGCCCACCTCATTTTTTGGACACCACTCAGACAGCCAGCAATTCAAGGAGAACATGCGGCTAAACATGTCACTCCCGGTGCAATTGGGGAGGGGCCCAGAGAAAACTACAGAGTCCGACATTGTTTTTGCAAAGTTACACACCGATTCAATGTTAATTTTAGTGACCTCTGATTGGCGTAACCGGGTGTCATTACTGCCGACATGAATTACAATCTTATCAAATTTACGCTTAGCCTTAGCCAGCAGTTTCAAATTTCCTTCAATGTCGCCTGCTCTGGCCCCCGGAAGACAATTGACTATGGTTGCTGGTGTCGCTAATTTCACATTTCTCAAAACAGAGTCGCCAATAACCAGAGTTTGATCCTCGGCGGGTGTGTCGTCAAGTGGGGAAAAACGGTTAGAAATGTGAACGGGTTGGCGGTGTACACGGGGCTTCTGTTTAGGGCTACGTTTCCTCCTTACAGTCACCCAGTCGGCCTGCTTTCCCGGCTGCTCGAGATATGCCAGAGGGAAACTAACGGCGGCTAAGCTACCTTGGTCCGCACCGACTACAGGGGCCTGGCTAGCTGTAGAATTTTCCATGGTGCGGAGCCGAGTCTCCAATTTGCCCAGCCTGGCCTCCAAAGCTACGAATAAGCTGCACTTATTACAAGTACCGTTACTGCTAAAGGAGGCCAAGGAATAACTAAACATTTCACACCCAGAGCAGAAAAGTGCGGGAGAGACAGGAGAAGCCGCCATGCTAAACCGGCTAAGAGCTAGTAGCTACGCTAAGCTAGCGGATTCCTAAAAACACACAAAGTGAATAATGTGTAAATAATTTAGAGGTGATTCAGCAGAGGGAGTGCTTTAGTTAAGGCACGTGAAGATTACACTGTGAAACAAATCGTTATCTAGGTAACTATATCAATCTAACTGCGCAGATTAAACAGCTAACAGATACAGAAAAACACCGCTGTGCTCCGTAACAGGAAGTGATACAATACCGCAGTGAGAGCCAACCACCAGTAGAGGCAAGCAAACCTTTCTTAGGATCACTGATACGCCACGAGATGGGATCTTGCATGGAGCCCCAGTCCGAGGGAGATTGACAGTCATGTTTAGCTTCTTCCATTTTCTAATAATTGTTCCAACAGTTGAGCTGCTTGGCAGTTGCCCCGTAGCCCTTTCCAGCCTTGTGGAGGTCTACAGTTTTGTCTCTGGTGTCTTTGGACAGCTCTTTGGTCTTAGCCATGTTAGTAGTTGGAGTCTTACTGATTGTGTGGGGTGGACAGGTGTCTTTATGCAGCTAATGACATCAAATAGGTGCTTCTAATTTGGAATAATAAGTGGAGTGGAGGTGAACTTTTTAGAGGTGGTCTAACAGGTCTTTGAGGGCCAGAATTTCTGCTGATTGGCAGGTGTTGAAATACGTATTTGTGTGTGTTACAAATATGTTACTAAAGGCCTTTTTTTTTTTTTTTTGTCAAAAGCATCCCAATGGTAAAATAACTGAAGAATGATTGATAAGAGACCATGTTCATAATGTGCCACAAATGTTATGTTGACACAAGTATGATGGCGTACACAGAATGTGGATACTGCTAATGTGGAGGGCTGATTTACAGGCACTATATTTTTAATCAAAATTCTGGGGTGGCAAGAACTTGACGGGACATTAGGCAATTGAAGTGCCTGTTGTTTATGTTGTATATGGGTTTGAAGTGATGCGCTGTGGGCATACAGAGGCAGCGAAGTGACTTATGATGGATATCATTGCCACCGGGCATGCCAGGAAAAGAGAAATGAGCACAAAAGATGGTTAAAAAGTGGAAAGGTACAGGTAGAGAGAAAGATGAATAGAAAGAATGAGTGATCGGCAGAGAAAAATGGAGAAAAATAACGAAACAAACACTGCGAAGCTGAAGAGAAATGTGTGTTGTAAGTGGTGGAAAAGACAAGCAGTGAGTAGAAGAAGCGAGGGAGGGAGTGTTGGATGTTCAAAGAGTGGGAGGGAGTTCAAGAGGGAGGCAACAAGAATACACTGAAAGAGAGACAAGGGAGAGTGTGTGGAGGAATGTGACAGCGTGGGCTATTATAGGAGATGGGACGGACTGATTGCATCAAACCAGGTGGGACTGACAGAAAACTCCAAAAAACAAAGCAGACATCTCTGTCAGACTGCAGACTGTAGAGTGTGGCTTTGTCCACGGTGATCCACAGCGGCAGCACAAGTGAGTGAAGGGCAAAGAGAGTGGAATGGAGGTAAGTCACCTCCGGCCAGACTCCAGTGAAGGTTACTTTGGCTTAGATGTGAAACAGAAGGCTCGTGTTCCTCAGCGGGACGCTTTCCAAAACAAGCTTTGATTACTGATCTGATATTTGTGTGAAGTTGTCAATGATGAGTGCTCTCTCGCGTAATTAAATTGAACTTCTTCAGCATGGAAGGACTCCAAGTGTTTCGCCACTTTTCAGCCCAATTTCAAAGTAAAAGCATTCATGTTCCTGTTTTCTCTCAACAAAACTTCTTTCTCCTTACATTACTGAGCAAATAATTGTTTTAAAAGCGGTGAAATGACAGGGAGTGGCGTAAGGCTTTTAATAAATGTGCAACGCGTGGGAATTTTGGGGAAATAAATGTTCTTGGGCGCCAAGCTGGCTGTTAAAGGTTCTTTCTGCAGATATGTGATCATTTGGCAGTGGACACCCTGTCACACCTATGTGTTAAGACCTGTGGGATTCAGGAGCGTCCCGCTGATGACAAGGTGAATGGGCAAGTTTGGGATACCTGTTCAGACATGCTCAGCACTGCATTGTACTGTAACCTGTTGTACAGAGAAAAACACAGGCGGAGGAGGGAGGGTGTGGGAATGAAAAGCACAGCGACAAATGCACGTCTCACATTTGGAACCTCACTGCCAGTTTTGGATTTTGAGCTTTTGCTGAAAGAATGGCTTAGGCGCCGTTCTTCATCTGAAGCGTGCTCCAAACCACTGGAGCAGTCATGACCTGCTAAAGGAGACGCCTCTCGAAATAACTGCCCCAGATAACTTAAATACAGCATCACTTCCTGAGTTGAAGGCGCCGCGACCGTGAAGCGCAGCATCCCAGCAGCTCGAGATCGACACTGTGGCGTGTCCAACTTTTCAGTAACAGCCTTAAAAGACGCGCCGCTGCACAAGAATCGGTCAGACAGCTGTGCACAGTGTGCAAGCACCGCCGTGTCATTTCGTAATTACAACACTTCGGAATGCCAATTGGAAGAAGTCGTCCGGCGTTGCTATAATGAATAATTTGGACTTGCAAGGTCATAGAGGTTTTATTTCTGTGCTGCACACAGGTATTGCCTGCAGCACAGATTTCCAGCTGCTTACATGATGATATGGACCCATGAAACTGAGCTCAATGTGGCTTCTCTTACTCCCACATTACACCATCCACACACATACAGGCAGAGCAGATTAGGGGAATAGGAGGATGGATATGCTCCAGAATTACAAGCTTATCACAGTCTTCAGCTTGCAGGGTCAACAGGCCCCAGCACCAGCAAAGGCCTCATTCTTCACCAACCTGTGCACGTCATTTTGCTATTTATTTAAATATATCACATACAATATGGAATGCTTTTTGCAAAATGTGACACTATGATGTGATACAGTAATTGATTTTCTGTATCAGTTATCATTTACAGTACTGTGCAAACAAATGTATTAAGCAAAGATGCTGCAAAGATCAGATAATTTAGTTTTAATCATTATATACTAAAGTTTGTTTTCCCCTGTAGTATTACAGGCCAGGCCTCCTTTTGAGTGGACATGGTTCATCACGGTGTCTAATCATAAACTTTGAACAAAAAAGTGGGAGCACATGCACCCTGAGATCTGTCAGGGATGAAGTTTTGCTTATACCCAAGTATATTGTTTGCACCCATGCAGTTGGTGATTAGGTAATATGAAAAATAGTTACTGTATTTTGTGCAAAAAGTATTTAAACCAACCATTAAGCCTTGCAGGACTGTGGTAGGATTAGGTAAATAATGAGCACATCACTTAATGTTAGTATTTATGATTATCTCACATTTTATCACTCAAAGCGCCTCATGATTTGTTGGGGGGAGGGATTTTCTCAGTGAGTACCACCAGGCCTGAAAAAAATTCAAAGGGAAACACTGTAAGTTCTTTTGGTTTGTTCCTTTTTCTTTGAAGTTGCCACAGCAACGCTATTATCCATCTGTTTGTTGATTTGGCACACATTTTACACCGGATGCTGCAGGGGTGATCTTGATCCAGGAACTTTTTGCTGTAGACACAAATGCACTAACCGCTTGGCCACCGCGCTGCCTTTCTAAGTGGAACACTGAAAGCAAATAAATACTTTGAGTGACTAAACTTGAGCTGGCTTTTGAATGGTTTTGGGTGACTTTATTATATTTTGTAAGCACAAGTACTCTTAAAGTGATTGGTGGATTTCAATGAAACTTCACACAGTGGTAGCGCACCATATGAGGAAGTGCATGAAGGAAAATAGTTCTGGTCCTTCATCTTTAACTGTAGATAACTGTTTTTTTTTGTTGTTGTTTGTTTTTTTTTTACAGCATCATAGTCATCAGTCACATGTACAGAGGTTGACCAGTTTGTTAATTCAGGTATTTCATTTTAAAAGATTTACAAAGTCCATTATGTAAAACATGCAAAGTACTGTGAGGGCGGGAGGAGGGGGGGCTGTTGTCAAATTTTTGTGTGTCCACAGATCTGTAATATATTATTAAGTGTTATTGATGACTTTCTGGAATCATGCACCAGGCTGTAAACATACACTGTAATCAAGTTTTTATCCATCTGGAAAAGTCTGTTAACAAGATACTTTGTTAATAAAATATGCAAAATTCTTCAACATTTTATTTATATATGCATTTATTATAAGGTAATTTACTGGCAAACAAACATTTTTATGATGAAAGACAAGGGTGCTTAACACTTTTGCAGAATGGATTCCAACCAGCTGAACCAGATCAATATGGAAGTGTAATAATATAACATTACATGGCAAGGAAATGAACAATCTAATATCTGTACTTTTTATCAAGAATGAAAATCTGACACACTGTGCTTTTGTTATTTTACAATTACATTTTAACAAGCAACTGTCTGACACAATAAAATGTGAATTACTGGATGGACAAACATTTGAACACCACAAAGCATAAATAACAGTCATGTAACAACACTGTTGTTCATAACACCTGGCGTGAAATGGAAACTGTAAAGATTAATGGGCAGGTGATGTAATGCAAAATGTCAAAAAATATATGTACTTGTTTTCATACGTTTTCACGTTGCTGTTTTAAGAGCACGATAAAAGCTTTGAATGTAAATATTTTATGATTATGGAGGAGGCCGGGATGCTGCTCTATCTATGAGAACTATTTCAAACCTGCACTGGAAAGAATCCAGAGCAGTGAGTAAGTGGGAAGGAGAGAAAAACAGCAAAAAAAAAAAAAACATTGTTGGACAATAATCAATCTTGAGGTTAGATGTGCCACAATAGAGAAATTTAGAAGGAATTTGCAGGTATTTAATTTTAGGGCTCCTTAAATTTGTGAGCATCCATTTGCTTCTGCGTTGTAGTGTTACAGGATCCCATTTAGACTCCATTAAAAATACATTTTCCTTTACACCCCAGCTGCCAAGGTTATGCAAATGCTAGCACTACACAGAAATAGGACTCGCCCTGCTCTGGCTATTCAGTGAGCTGTACTACCTATTATTTTACACCTTTTCAGCAAGTTAAAACAGATCACCTGTTTTTTTTTAAAACAGGCATTAAACCTGGAGGAGACTGTTAACAGACTGTTGATTTATCTTAATACCACAGACCAGGTGGGTGTGTCACGTACAGTACAGACCAGCCCAGGAGGCATGCAGTGTTGGAGATACTGTATTGACATGTCATAGAAGTCTACAATGTGCTGCCTTCAAGCTGTTTTCTTTTCTTTTTTGTATATGCACAAGAAGTAGATGTCCTGATGTTGGTGCTTAACCCCCAGATTCCATAAAATGGATGAGAAACTATGATTCTCCTTGTACAGTCCACTGCATGGTACTTCCCTAGCTAAAGCCAGTACCGTAGACTCGATATATAATGGACAAAGCCTGCGTGACGTCACCCATGTTTTTGCAGAAACCCATTAGAGTCGATATGAAGTCCATATCTGGCCATCGCTGACTCTATTTCCCAATGAACCTATAAAAAAGAGGTAGAGTGTGGGTGACTCAGTTGTTGAGTTGTTGTTCAGTTGATGAAAGACACTTGAACACACCCCTATCTCTGAGCGCGAACTAGCTAAGCTAAACTAAGCTATCTATTAAATTATATTTGGGGAGACTGTGCAGTGGTTGTCACAATGGTTTGCTTTGGTGTGGCCATTAAAAGTTATGAGACACTAATTTTCTCACTAATTGTCCATTAATGGTACCCAGTGGATCAAGCTACCAATAGACAGCAAAAGTGCTGACGCCATTATCATACAACATTAAATAACATGAGAAATTCACTCAGCATGAATACTGGAGCAGGGTCAGCTTAGATGATATGTTTTTTGCCACACAACAAGCCATATTATTCCTGGTATTTGTCATAAAATGCTCAAAACAACAGACACAGCCCTCTGCAACAGTTACACTGAATGGGTTCTGAGCTACCGGCAATTTAAAAGTCAGAGGCTCTTGGCTCACCAGCTGTCACTCACAGCGTCCCTGCCCCTAATTTTTCATAACTTTATGGATTAAAATGTGTAAACTAAGAAGTTAGAGGAAAAAATTAACACCAAACCCCCTCCCGTACAGTTATCATAGAATTTCAATTTATTTCAATTATATAGTGACAAATCACAACAAAGCTGCCTCAAGGCACTTCACACAAGTAAGGTCTAACCTTACCAACCCCTAGAGCAAGCACACAGGTGACAGTAGTAAGGAAAAACTCAAGCAGACTAGACTCAAAGGGGTGACCCTCTGCTTGGACCATGCTACCAACACAACTGACAATACACATATACAGGAAACTTTTTGGAGTCCATGCTGGTGCACAGGATGGGAGGCTTGCAGAAGATGACACCCACTTCTGGATGGAGCCACACCTCAGACAGAGAAGAAAACAGAATCATGTGGCAAAAAGACAACAAATGAGGTATAATTTGTCAGCATTAAGCAGCAAGAAAAACAGAAGAAATACTAAGGTGATCACCGGCCACTAGCCCTAAGCTTCACTAAAAGACCCAGACTTTAGATAAAGTTGAGGCTGCGACCTGCTCTGTTTACTAATAACATGAATTTAAAAGGGTTAAAAAGCATAGTAACATACTATGCCAGTATGCTAGCCATACAAAAGGGAAAATAAGTGCATCTTAAGTCTGGACTTGAAAGTCTCTACAGAATCTGCCTGTTTTATTGATGCAGGGAGATCATTCCACAGAACAGGGGCACAATAAGAGAAAGCTCAGTGACCTGCGGACTTTTTATTCGCCCTAGGGACACAAAGTAGCCCTGCACCCTGAGAATGCAAAGCCCAGGCCGGTACATAGGGTTATTTAGGTCAGCTAGGTAGGGAGGTGCCAGTCCATGAACAATTTTTGTAGGTTAATAGCAGAACTTTAAAATCTAATCTCAGAGGGAGAGGAAGCCAGTTAAGAGATGCCAAAACGGGTGTAATGTGGTCAAACTTTCTGCTTCCTGCCAAAAGGTCTGGCAGCAGCATTTTGAACCAATCAGAGACCCCTAATGCCGGACTGCAGTAAACCAGAAAATAGAACATTGCAGTAGTCCAGTCTAGAAGAGACAAACCCATGAATCAGGAGGGAGAAACTACAATATCTATAGAGACCAAAACTATTTTCCTGTACCAGGCTGTAAGCATTTTTTCCTGACCTAAAGTTGGACATTTTAACATGGACCTGAATCCTGCTCACTTTTGGAGCCAACCTTAAGTGGCCAGTCAAGGAACTGCACCTTTTTTTTCTTCTTCTGACCCCATTGAATCTTACCCCTTGGCTGGTACCTATTTACAGCTGAGTGGACTGGGACAATGCAGATGAAGCGTCTTGTTCAACTTCAGACAGGTACTGTGACCAGGAATGAAACCCAGGTCTAAATATTAGAAACCCAAGTCCTTATCCCATTGAGCTACACCTGTAAAGTTAGCCACTTATGACACGATGATACTATTTGAACGCACTTTATCAAATCAAAACAGTAATGTAATGAAGGAGCAGAACACACTACCTCCCCCAACTCCCCAAACCCAGAAACGGTAACTTCTTATCTTATGTTTCATATCTGATGACTCAATATTTAGATCTAATATGGTCTCTTTTATGGTATTGTACTGAAAACTGCCATCAAAGAGAATACAGCACCAAGAGGCAACACTCAATAGAATGCCCCACAGCAACAGATTCCACCATGGCTCTGTTCTGCTGCCGCCATGTTGGACTGTTTGAAACCCGTCAGACCCACACAGTCTGTCGTCAGACTGGGTGATGTGGCTGATGAAAGAAGTCAAGATCACCAAAGCTGTTGCAGAAGTCATTCTTTGATACTTTGAATAAGTAAAATAAGTACATTAATACATGGGCAGTCTGAACACATTCATAACATGTAGTGAGCCACCACTTCAACCGTACAGCCACTTTCACTTATGGTGTCAAATCTGATGTATTGGAATAATATAGGTTGACATCATAAATACAAAGCACATTACAGATCAGTGAATAGGCGCCACAGTCAAACCAAACTGTACACCTCCATAAAGTGATGATCTGATGAGTTGACAGCATTGTGACTCTTCCTCAGAAATCAAAGCTGACATCAGAATATTATGCTTTACTTTGCATTTGCATTGCTTTGCGTTGGTCATTACCAGTGCTGCCAACCGTCCCGCATCCCGTATCTCCCCCCATACGCTTCGCACCCTTGGTGCTCACGGCCACGCGTAGGTGTCCCACATTGGTAAATTCAATTGTTGGCAGGTATGCATTACAGTGTGTGTTTTCTGAACTACAGTTCAACAAATCCTGACCAGCGAACAGGAAGAATTGCTGTTAGATCCTGCATTTAAAGTTTTTATTTTAATGAACAAAAACAAAGTTTACCTCATTTGAAAGAGACCAGTTGGCAGCACACAGAGTAAATGAAGTTTTATAATCTGACCTGTTGGTGTTGTTTCTGTCTGAGTTAAAAATCAGACATCTGTAAGTACTTTAACTCCTTATCATGGAATTGCATGTGAATAACTGCAGCGTTTTAAAGAACTCCCTCAATAATTGCTCTGCGTGCATTTCTCAGCCACCAACAAGCAGAAAATAAACCACTTATTTTTAGAGCTGTAAGTCTTTTCTGTAATTTTATTAGTCACAACGGTCCCTGTGTTCACCACGGCTATCCACCGTGTCTTCAGTATTCTGCTCGCAATGAAAATAAACCCTAATAATGATTCATCAAGGCAAAAAAGTATGTTAAATTACACTGTCGTGAATGCTGATGTTATCATCAGCGGTCCAGGATTGAGGCAGCGCTGCCACAGCGCCGCCAGTGGCTATTGGCTAAAGTGCATCAGAGTGTCATCTCTCTATTCTCTTTGCTGCCATCCTGTGTATAAGCAATGCATATGCACAGCATACAACAGAGCAAAAGGCTAACAAACATAATACTTGTACTATTTCATGTCAGCCCCTCTCATTACGTACATAATATCTCGGAGTGGGAATCTCTAGGCACCTCAAAATTTAATTCAGTAACAATTCAGAAGGCTGCAATTTGATTAGAAAATGATTATTGAGAGATTTGATACTTCGTTATTTGATAGAACATTTCTTTTTCCCCACTGTGTGACTGCTTGGTACTTTTGAAAGCAAAGTATTTGGAATGATTCCATCATTCATTTATTCTTTAACAGCTCAGCCATATTTGCATCTGTGTGGCTCTCATTCACTGATTCTAAATTCTAAAACCCAGGAGGGCCTGTTGCCCCCCAGCCGCTTTGCTAAAACCGCCTGTGTAAGTGTGGGCTCTTTGACCTGACTCCATTGATTATGTGCACCCCATCATGATGCACTGCCACATTCACACAGGCTGTGCTGAACTACTGCACTTTGTACTTGTGTCAGAATGTTCAAAACAGTAACACATGTTGAGAAAATAGTGAAAATGTGTTGCACCGCTGATGTGCTGACACTGAAAACTGCAGAAAACATGTTACATGTCATGGGTTCATCTTGTGCATACGAAGTATTATGGAATGGACAGCTTGTCTCCCTAACTGGGGCACGTCTCAGCTGTTTCTCCTTTTAGACGGGACTGTTTCTGTGGACACTTCCTCAGAGCCTGTCCACCATGTATGACACATTCTCAGTTAGCAACAAGCAGAGGAGCCTGCATGAAATAACACAAGCACCCACTCCCCTCACTGCGGCACGATATGGACCAACATGACGTGCCAATGAATGATCAAAAAACACAGCACACACATTACAGTGCAGGTGTGCACCTGTTTCTGTTCGGTGAATGAGAAGGACCAGCAGTGCACAGTTTGTCTCACACACACATATGAATAATATTGACTAGTACTTATTATATATAACAATTCCATATTGGAAGAATAAGAATAACATCAACTTTATGTATCTCAAAGGAAATTGTTTTGTCAGAGTACCGAAACCGTAAACAGTAAACAATATTTTCTAAGACATTTGCACAAGTTGTTCAACAACATTGCTCTGAGTAACTGAATAACTCTGTTCGACAGATACAGATACAGCCTGATTGCCACAAGTAGGAAAGACATCCTGTGGCGTTCTGTGGTGCACCTCGGTGGTCTCAGTGTATGGTTGAAGGTGCTGTGACAGGATGTCAGGTTAGCATGCAGAGGGTGGGAGGTGTTGTCCCGGATGCTGAGCAGTTTCCTCAACATCCTCCTCTCTGACACCTCACACCACAGACTCTAATTCAACCCCCAGGACAGAACCAGCTTTCCTGATGAGCTTGTTGAGTCTGTTCATGTCCCCTATTGTCAACTAATACTTACCTTGTTATTTTTACTGTCACTCATTAACTGTCTTTAACATTGTGACAGTGCTTTGTCAACACACACAAATGTTGTGCTCATACACTAAAGCTGATAACAAGGCCAGGTTTTAATCAGCACTCTAAATGATACAGTGTGCACAAACCATATACCATAAGTTCCACAGTATAAGTTGCAGGGTGTTTTTCGTTTTGTTTCTTGTTGGGGGTTTTTACTAGTTCAGGTGGTCTTTCAACTTATATCCTGAAAAAACACAGATTCATTATTAACCTGTTTTACCCCATTGGCAACAATTGTTGCCGAAGTGTATCATTGTCATTTTCTACTCACAATTAAAAAAAATCTCAAAGGTACTAATGCAACTTTTTCCACTTATAAAAAAAAAATCTGGGCATAAACGGCTTAATAATTAATATGCATATGTCGCGGACATGAATGAGTGAGTGAAGCTTGTCAGCATCTCACCATGTCATTTAGGTCCTTCAGACTTTATATTGAGTAAATGCTTCAGGGGAGCATGAGCATGGCAAAAACCTTTCAGCTTCTGGGGGGCTCTGCAACCCCCACCCCCGAACATCCGCCATTTTAAGCATTTTCCTTATTTTGCGTTTCAACTTCTGGAGGAGCTCTGCCCCCTATACTCCCCACCTTTTTAAGCATTTTTCTTTTTTGCTTTTCAGCTGACTCCCCAATTGCAGCCCTCTCAACCCCCTGCCACTTTAAGCATTTTTTTTAATGTAGATGTAAATTAATATTCAAAGTTTGCTGTACAATATGGCCAAATTAACATATCTCAATATTGTTGTGTACATGTCACTTATATACATGCTCTCCATATTCTTGAGCCACTTAGGTGGGTAGGGAGAGTTCCCCTGCTTTTCAACCTACCATCCCTGGTTCTCAAAACCAGGCACCTAAGTGGCTCTACTCTCTCTCTTTTTTTCTTCTTCTTCTTTAAAGATATTTAGGTGTACCTTAGTAAACACTAGTAGAGTTCCACCTTAGATTTGGAATGTATAATAGAAGATATACCTTACTGAATTTTCATGTCAATATGATATACGATATGACTATGATTTTACACAAAGTGCAGCAACAGTGAAAATTAAACATTCTTAAACAAAACAGTAATAATACCACACTCATTTTGCACTCATCATAAGGTTAGGATACTGTGCTCTCCAAAAGTAATGGAACACTTACAATTGCACACATTTTAATTTGTTTATGCCATTTTAAATACTAGAAATACACAAAAAATAAAGAATAAAAATTCCTAAAATTATCTTCCTCAAACTCAAACTGAAAGCAAATCTCTAAAACTTGATAAAACCTGTAAATAATAATCAGTGTTATTGCTAGTTTTCTTTAGACAAGTCAGGGGATGGAAACATGAACATTTCCAAGTCACTGGATAAGTCTTGGACTTTATTTACATCAATTATGAAGAAATACAACATTTTCTTTCACCAAAACATCAAATCTACGCTTTCATCTCAAATGTACTTTCTATCAAATTGTAGCTGAACTATCAGGTCTTATTTTTAAGAAAATCCTCCTCTACACCATTTCATCTAGAAGCTGGATTTTATATTTTTAATTAATTTGTATCAAGTTGTAGAGATTTGCTTTCAGCTTGAGTTAAGGAAGATAATTTTAGGGGAAAAAAAAGTATTTGAAATGGAAGAAACAAATTAAAATGTGTGAAATACCAAGTGTTCCAATACCTTTGAGGGCAATTGAGAAACACTGAGAAGCAGCATCTTACATCTCATATATAGTGCAGCAGATAAGAGAATATTTAGAGTGGAATCCTGCAAATGGTGATACAAGCATCAAATTTGGCACAAATAGTCCATACACATTAAGTCTTTAAAAAACTGATTGGCCACTTGAATTTTCAATAGGCAGCCAGGTAGGGGTCATTTGAAGAATTACACAGGGGTCAAAATTAAAAGATGCTCCAATCATACAGAAAACTACACCACATTATTTGCCTCATAAAGATTCCAGAAAGGTATAGTTTGGACAATCTGTGACTGAATGTTATGGAGTTATGAAGTAAAAACAGCAAGAATTGTGACAAAGGTCAGCTTCAGTTTGTACAGGGGTCAAAAGTTAAAGTTGCTCCATTAATTTTGCTCCAGCTGTATTTGTGTTGAATTTGATGCTTGTATCACCATTTGAAGGACTGTTTCAGTTATGTGCTGCACTAATAAGCCAATAGAGCATGAACCAGCTGCTGTCTGTTAGCTTAAACATGTGTATATAAGGCAATCTGAATTAAACCAAAAATGCTGCTTTTAACAACCTGGACCTCATTTCTGGCTTAAAATATGGCCGTTTACTCACCAATATTAGTTTGGTGTGATTAGAAGTCCATGGTTCAAACGACGTGTTCAGTTCAAATCTGAAGCAAACATGTTTCTTCTTCTACTAAGATGGATTAGAACTTTTTGTGGCACAGCACCAACTACTGGACAGGAGGAACCTAGCAGTCAATGTGACTCACTGATTTGAAAATGCAGGTCTTTCAACCAGACATGTGGTGCTGTGACATGTCCATCATCTGTCTCCAATCAGATTTCAGGGGAGTCCAGTGAAACCCCAGCTTCTGCTCTAGCTCCACCCATGCCAGGAAGTGTTCAACATTTCCTGTTTCACTGTGACTGAGAATTCGGCACTTCCCGTTTGAGTGTGAGCTTGCCACTGAGTTCCCAGAAATTCCATGGGATCTCGTCTGTCAATCCAGGAAGTATTTTACATTTGAACATTTCCTGTTTTACTGTGGATTTGAAAATTGGCACTTCCTGTTTAGGATGCCCTGTACCATGAGTGAGCTTCGCGCCACTGCGCAATGCTTTGCTCATAATATTATTATTATTATTATTATGACTATTTATATAGGACTTTGCCAGGAATAAATGCACTAAACAAATTAAACTCCAATACTCAAAGAATATATGCTAATAATTAAAATACACTGCAATAATGCATACAAATTCCAAATTAAAGACCTGATAATACAGTAAAAAGGTGCAACGTATATTCCGGTGTGATTTATATGTGGGGTTTTTTCCTCTTCAAGAGGCATTTTTGGACAGGTGTGACCTACCCTAGCATCACATTAGCTACAAATGATGATGACAAGCAGTTAGCTTTGTAGCTTGATGGGCATTCCTGAGCTGTGCACGCTAACATCTCCATAAGATGTTTTGTAAATCACTTCAGAGGTGTGTTATGGTTACAAAAACAGCATTCTTAGATTTGGAAGTGTTTGTTTCTCACTAACTTTTATAAAATATATGAGAAATATGTTAGGTTTATATAGAAATAAGCTGTTTTGGAACTATTTCCGCCATTGCAATTTCCACTTTGTTGATTTTGTTTAAGCAAGCAGCCAGCTGATGACACGGTGCCTTTTTACTTGGATTGGCAGTTGTTTTGTCGTGTTGCTCTGTATTTGCATAAATCAGACTTCTGGTCTATTTTGGCCCTGTCTAGCTAGTGGCAGAGCGATCATTGTCTCTTGCCACTGCAAAACCCCCACTGCAATTGAAAATGAATAGCAAGTGGCCACTTTGCCTCTGTCACTTGCTAATATGACTGTCAGGTTATACTCTGTTTGGACTTCTACTCTGAATTTATATGAGAATTACTGTGCATACTTGTTTATCTCATGAGTGCATGATAAGTGTATGCGCTGTTCCAAACTGTTTTCCATGCATAGGGGATTGAAATTTAAAATAACACCCTGCATGATAAATGATATTATTTGATGGTTATGTGGATAATAATAAACACAGAACTACATTTATGGAGAACAGAATAGATTTTGCTTGTACAGAGAGAAACATGCATTTGAGCCACTAAGGTAATTTTTTTCCAATGGGTGCATGTGCTGCAGAAAACATTTAAGCATTTATTTTAGGCATGCAATTGAATCATTATTGGAAATGATTTGTATGTGATGTGCAGGTAATAGCCTTTATTATATTGCCTTTTACTGTCTAAGCTCCAGAGCTCTGTGCATTCCGAACACACTGTACCAGTCCATTCAGGGCGCAAATTTGTTTTGTTTTTTTCCCCCCCTTGCTTTGGGCTGCTCTCATACTGAGTTTCAACAGCAGAAACATCTCCACATAACACAAATTCAATCTGGCAGGTCTATAACACTTACGAAGGAGTCAGTGTTTCATTACCTCTGTTCAAGTGCCAGTGTGTGTGTGTGTCTAGCTGTTTGTGTGTGTGTGCACGCGCATGTCTCTGTATGTGTTTCTTTGGTTGTAGTAACACCTTGTAACACCACACAATGCACTATTTTGATGTAATATGGACAATAGAAATATGGTCACATCGCAGAAGTTTTGAACATGCTTGAACTACTGAACTGTGATCTCATCTTAACAAGATTGAAGTTCATAATGGACACGCTGTGCACACGCTACAACAGGACTTGAGTTTATGTACAATTCTTGTGATTTTTCACCATGTGACACCTTTCATACCTCAAAAATTTAGGAGCTGTTACGTTGATCTCATGTCACATTTACAGTATTTGCTCATTTTGAAATGGATGTCTGCAACACGTTTCAGAAAAGCTGGACAGTGGTATGTTTACCAGTGTGTTACATCACCTTTCCTTCTAACAACAATGAATAAGCATTTGGGAACTGAGGACACTAATTGTTGAAGCTTTGTAGGTGGAATTCTTTCCCATTCTTGCTTGATGTACGACTTCAGTTGTTCAACAGTCCAGGGTCTCCGTTGCCATATTTTGCGCTTCATAATGTGCCACACATTTTCAGTGGGCGACAGGTCTGGACTGCAGGCAGGTCAGTCTAGTACCCACACTCTTTTACTACAAAGCCACGCTGTTGTAATACATGCACAATGTGGCTTGGCATTCTCTTGCTGAAATAAGCAGGGACGTCCCTGAAAAAGACGTTGCTTGGATGGCAGCATGTGTTGCTCCAAAACCTGGATGTATCTTTCAGCATTGATGGTGCCATCACAGATGTGTAGAATGCCCATGCCATGGGCACAAACATACCCCCACACCATCACAGATGCTGGCTTTTTAACTTTGTGTTGGTAACAATCTGCATGGTCTTTTCCTCTTTTATCTGGAGGACACGATGTCCATGATTTCCAAAAACAATTTGAAATGTGGACTCATCAGACCACAGCACACTTTTCCACTTTGTGTCTGTCCATTTTAAATGAGCTGAGGCCTAGAGAAGGTGGCGGCGGAGTTTTAACTTGCACTTGGAGATGTAGCGATGAACTGTGTTAACTGACAATGGCAAGTGTTCCTGAGCCCACCCGGCAAGAACCTTTACACAATGATGTCGGTTTTTAATGCACTGCTGCCTGAGGGATCGAAGGTCACAGGCATTCAATGTTGGTTTTCAGCCTTGCCATTTACATGTAGAAAGTTCTGATTATATTATGGACTGTGGAAGATGGAATCCCTAAATTCCTTGCAATTGAACATTGAGAAACATTGTTCTCAAACTGTTGGACTAGTTTTCACTCAGTTGTTCACAAAGTGGTGATCCTCACTAGGAATGTCCCGATCAGGTTTTGTTGGCCCCGATCCGCTTCCGAGTCATCTGATTTTGAGTATCTGTCGATACCGAGTCCCGATCCGATACTTTAAAAACTGAATGAACAATGAACAAATGCTAAATATATAATAATTTCATTTTAATCACCTTATTTTATTATTTATCACTTAAACAGTGCGCTTCTCCTTGAGGTAGCTTGAACAATCAAGTAATAATCTACCAGACTTGAAAAATGTACAAATTTCCATGTTATTTTATTTGTCTAAAAATAAATGTACAAGGTTCCGTATGTTAAACAAGAAATTATCTAATCTCTAATCTCAAAGAAATTTTGAGGTAACAAACAACAACAACAAAAAACATTTCCAAGGATTTTTCTTCAGACACATGGTTTCTGCACTGATCTGTGGTTCAAATCCCCGCTTGACTGGAAAATCACTAAGGGCCCTTGGGCAAGGTCTTTAATCCCCTATTGCTCCCGGTGTGTAGTGAGCACCTTGTATGGCAGCACCCTGACATCGGGGTGAGTGTGAGGCATAATTGTAAAGCGCTTTGAGTGTCTGATGCAGATGGAAAAGCGCTATATAAATGCAATCCATTTACCATTTGTACAGATCAGTGGTTTCTGCCACTAGTCTTCCGTGTTTTGGCCCAACGCGTCGTTCCTATTGGACAGCACGAAGCTACGTCACAGCTCAGAGTGTCGAAAGTTCAAAAGTCAACTTGAAAAGTAAAAGAAAAAAAAAACAACTTACATTTGCATCCTGACAGTCCTCAGTGTACCCCTCTGATGCTTTATCAGTGTTCAACAAGTTCAGAGCAGCGCAGTGAACGTGAATGAAGACAGAAGCTCTTTAAGATGCGTTCCTAAATGTTATGAGTGCGTACGTCGCTCGTGCGCACACCATCTCTCGCTCCGTTTTGTAGACAAATGATCACAGGACAATTTGTTTTTTTTCTTTTTGTTAATCAGATGACAGATCGTCATCCTGAGGACTTGGTCAGCACCGGGTCCTGCTGTGCACGGAAGGATGACTGAGCAAGAGTTTCGGTGGGAAACTGTCCATCATCCTCTTGTCATTCCATCGAGGCGTCAGGCTGAACGCGTAAACACACCAATAGCAGTTCTGCAAAAGAAACTTTGCGCGCATAACTCCCCCCACCTCTGTCCGGGTTACAATTCCATCTCTTCTTCCCAAATTCACAGCGCTACACTTGTTCCCTTTTCTCCTCTGGAATCAGTTTCAGCCGCACACCTGTGCAAGAATGTCCGGTTGAACTTATGTTTTTTCTTTTGTTCCATTAAAAAAAAATAAATAAATAAATTATAAAGATTGGGTTGAACCTTGAAGATTGGGTTGAACCTTGACCACGTCAGCCTGCCGACAAGCGGCAATGCGCACTCCCGTCAGAATCGTCGCGTCAAAAGCCGAGCTAAGCGACGCTTCTGACGCCTCTAAAAAGCAACGCGTCTCACACTTCTGATGCGTGAAAGGCCCATTAATCTGCAATAATGAGCTTGAAATAGCGCTGATCAAAATAATGAGGATAAAATCTATATCGGATTCCTGATCGGGATGCAACGTCCGATTTCGATCAAGTCTGAAACCATGTGATCGGGCCCGATATCCGATCACGTGATCGGATCGGGACATCCCTAATCCTCACCTCATCTTTACTTGTGAATGGCTGAGCCTTTTGGGGATGGTCCTTTTATACCCAATCATGATACTCACCTGTTTCCAATTAACCCGTTCACCTGTGGTATGTTCCAAACAGGTGTTCTTTGAGCATTCATCAACTTTCCCAGTCTGTTGTTGCCCCTATCCCAGCTTTTTTGAAATGTGTTGCAGACATCCATTTTAAAATGAACAGATATTTGCACAAAAACAAAAAAGTATAAGTTTGAACATTAAATATCTTGTCTTTGTGGTATATTCAATTGAACATAGGTTCAATCAATCAATTTCAATCAATTTTATTTATATAGCGCCAAATCACAACAAACAGTTGCCCCAAGGCGCTTTATATTGTAAGGCAAGGCCATACAATAATTACGTAAAAACCCCAACAGTCAAAACGACCCCCTGTGAGCAAGCACTTGGCGACAGTGGGAAGGAAAAACTCCCTTTTAACAGGAAGAAACCTCCAGCAGAACCAGGCTCAGGGAGGGGCAGTCTTCTGCTGGGACTGGTTGGGGCTGAGGGAGAGAACCAGGAAAAAGACATGCTGTGGAGGGGAGCAGAGATCAATCACTAATGAGAGTGCAGAGTGGTGCATACAGAGCAAAAGGAGAAAGAAACACTCAGTGTATCATGGGAACCCCCCAGCAGTCTAAGTCTATAGCAGCATAACTAAGGGATGGTTCAGGGTCACCTGATCCAGCTCTAACTATAAGCTTTAGCAAAAAGGAAAGTTTTAACCCTAATCTTAAAAGTAGAGAGGGTGTCTGTCTCCCTGATCTGAATTGGGAGCTGGTTCCACAGGAGAGGAGCCTGAAAGCTGAAGGCTCTGTCTCCCATTCTACTCTTACAAACCCTAGGAACTACAAGTAAGCCTGCAGTCTGAGAGCGAAGCGCTCTATTGGGGTGATATGGTACTATGAGGTCCCTAAGATAAGATGGGACCTGATTATTCAAAACCTTATAAGTAAGAAGAAGAATTTTAAATTCTATTCTAGAATTAACAGGAAGCCAATGAAGAGAGGCCAATATGGGTGAGATATGCTCTCTCCTTCTAGTCCCCATCAGTACTCTAGCTGCAGCATTTTGAATTAACTGAAGGCTTTTCAGGGAACTTTTAGGACAACCTGATAATAATGAATTACAATAGTCCAGCCTAGAGGAAATAAATGCATGAATTAGTTTTTCAGCATCACTCTGAGACAAGACCTTTCTAATTTTAGAGATATTGCGTAAATGCAAAAAAGCAGTCCTACATATTTGTTTAATATGCACATTGAATGACATATCCTGATCAAAAATGACTCCAAGATTTCTCACAGTATTACTAGAGGTCAGGGTAATGCCATCCAGAGTAAGGATCTGGTTAGACACCATGTTTCTAAGATTTGTGGGGCCAAGTACAATAACTTCAGTTTTATCTTAGCTTAAAAGCAGGTAATTAGAGGTCATCCATGTCTTTATGTCTGTAAGACAATCCTGCAGTTTAGCTAATTGATGTGTGTCCTCTGGCTTCATGGATAGATAAAGCTGGGTATCATCTGCGTAACAATGAAAATTTAAGCAATGCCGTCTAATAATACTGCCTAAGGGAAGCATGTATAAAGTGAATAAAATTGGTCCTAGCACAGAACCTTGTGGAACTCCATAATTAACCTTAGTCTGTGAAGAAGATTCCCCATTTACATGAACAAATTGTAATCTATTAGATAAATATGATTCAAACCACCGCAGCACAGTGCCTTTAATACCTATGGCATGCTCTAATCTCTGTAATACAATTTTATGGTCAACAGTATCAAAAGCAGCACTGAGGTCTAACAGAACAAGCACAGAGATGAGTCCACTGTCTGAGGCCATAAGAAGATCATTTGTAACCTTCACTAATGCTGTTTCTGTACTATGATGAATTCTAAAACCTGACTGAAACTCTTCAAATAGACCATTCCTCTGCAGATGATCAGTTAGCTGTTTTACAACTACCCTTTCAAGAATTTTTGAGAGAAAAGGAAGGTTGGAGATTGGCCTATAATTAGCTAAGATAGCTGGGTCAAGTGATGGCTTTTTAAGTAATGGTTTAATTACTGCCACCTTAAAAGCCTGTGGTACATAGCCAACTAATAAAGATAGATTGATCATATTTAAGATCGAAGCATTAAATAATGGTAGGGCTTCCTTGAGCAGCCTGGTAGGAATGGGGTCTAATAGACATGTTGATGGTTTGGCTGAAGTAACTAATGAAAATAACTCAGACAGAACAATCGGAAAGAAAGAGTCTAACCAAATACCGGCATCACTGAAAGCAGCCAAAGATAACGATACGTCTTTGGGATGGTTATGAGTAATTTTTTCTCTAATAGTTAAAATTTTATTAGCAAAGAAAGTCATGAAGTCATTACTAGTTAAAGTTAAAGGAATGCTCGGCTCAATAGAGCTCTGACTCTTTGTCAGCCTGGCTACAGTGCTGAAAAGAAACCTGGGGTTGTTCTTATTTTCTTCAATTAGTGATGAGTAGTAAGATGTCCTAGCTTTACAGAGGGCTTTTTTATAGAGCAACAGACTCTTTTTCCAGGCTAAGTGAAGATCTTCTAAATTAGCGAGACGCCATTTCCTCTCCAACTTACGGGTTATCTGCTTTAAGCTGCGAGTTTGTGAGTTATACCACAGAGTCAGGCACTTCTAATTTAAAGCTCTCTTTTTCAGAGGAGCTACAGCATCCAAAGTTGTCTTCAATGAGGATGTAAAACTACTGACGAGATACTCTATCTCACTTACAGAGTTTAGGTAGCTACTCTGCACTGTGTTGGTATATGGCATTAGAGAATATAAAGAAGGAATCATATCCTTAAACCTAGTTACAGTGCTTTCTGAAAGACTTCTAGTGTAATGAAACTTATTCCCCACTGCTGGGTAGTCCATCAGAGTAAATGTAAATGTTATTAAGAAATGATCAGACAGAAGGGAGTTTTCAGGGAATACTGTTAAGTCTTCAATTTCCATACCATAAGTCAGAACAAGATCTAAGATATGATTAAAGTGGTGGGTGGACTCATTTACATTTTGAGCAAAGCCAATTGAGTCTAATAATAGATTAAATGCAGTGTTGAGGCTGTCATTCTCAGCATCTGTGTGGATGTTAAAATCGCCCACTATAATTATCTTATCTGAGCTAAGCACTAAGTCAGACAAAAGGTCTGAAAATTCACAGAGAAACTCACAGTCACGACCAGGTGGACGATAGATAATAACAAATAAAACTGGTTTTTGGGACTTCCAATTTGGATGGACAAGACTAAGAGTCAAGCTTTCAAATGAATTAAAGCTCTGTCTGGGTTTTTGATTAATTAATAAGATGGAATGGAAGATTGCTGCTAATCCTCCGCCTCGGCCCGTGCTACGAGCATTCTGGCAGTTAGTGTGACTCGGGGGTGTTGACTCATTTAAACTAACATATTCATCCTGCTGTAACCAGGTTTCTGTAAGGCAGAATAAATCAATATGTTGATCAATTATTATATCATTTACTAACAGGGACTTAGAAGAGAGAGACCTAATGTTTAATAGACCACATTTAACTGTTTGTCTGTGGTGCAGTTGAAGGTGCTATATTATTTTTTCTTTTTGAATTTTTATGCTTAAATAGATTTTTGCTGGTTATTGGTGGTCTGGGAGCAGTCACCATCTCTACGGGGATGGGGTAATGAGGGGATGGCAGGGTGAGAGAAGCTGCAGAGAGGTGTGTAAGACTACAACTCTGCTTCCTGGTTCCAACCCTGGATAGTCACGGTTTGGAGGATTTAAGAAAATTGGCCAGATTTCTAGAAATGAGAGCTGCTCCATCCAAAGTGGGATGGATGCCGTCTTTCCTAACAAGACCAGGTTTTCCCCAGAAGCTTTGCCAATTATCTATGAAGCCCACCCCATTTTTTGGACACCACTCAGACAGCCAGCAATTCAAGGAGAACATGCAGCTAAACATGTCACTCCCAGTCCGATTGGGGAGAGGCCCAGAGAAAACTACAGAGTCCGACATTGTTTTTGCAAAGTTACACACCGATTCAATGTTAATTTTAGTGACCTCCGATTGGCGTAACCGGATGTCATTACTGCCGACGTGAATTACAATCTTACCAAATTTACGCTTAGCCTTAGCCAGCAGTTTCAAATTTCCTTCAATGTCACCTGCTCTGGCCCCCGGAAGACAATTGACTATGGTTGCTGGTGTCGCTAACTTCACATTTCTCAAAACAGAGTCGCCAATAACCAGAGTTTGATCCTCGGCGGGTGTGTCGTCGAGTGGGGAAAAACGGTTAGAAATGTGAACGGGTTGGCGGTGTACACGGGGCTTCTGTTTAGGACTACTCTTCCTCCTCACAGTCACCCAGTCGGCCTGCTTTCCCGGCTGCTCGGGATCTGCCAGAGGGAAACTAACGGCGGCTAAGCTACCTTGGTCTGCACCAACTACAGGGGCCTGGCTAGCTGTAGAATTTTCCACGGTGCGGAGCCGAGTCTCCAATTCGCCCAGCCTGGCCTCCAAAGCTACGAATAAGCTACACTTATTACAAGTACCATTACTGCTAAAGGAGGCCGAGGAATAACTAAACATTTCACACCCAGAGCAGAAAAGTGTGGGAGAGACAGGACAAGCCGCCATGCTAAACCGGCTAAGAGCTAGTAGCTGCGCTAAGCTAGTGGATTCCTAAAAACACACAAAGTGAATAATGTGTAAATAATTTAGAGGTGATTCAGCAGAGGGAGTGCTTTAGTTAAGGCACATGAAGATTACACTGTGAAACAAATCGTTATCTAGTTAACTAGATCAATCTAACTGCGCAGATTAAACAGCTAACAGATACAGCAAAACACTGCTGTGCTCCGGAACAGGAAGTGATACAATACCGCAGTGAGACCCAACCACCAGTAGAGGCAAGCCCTCCTAGGTTGAAGAGGATTTGCAAATAAATGTATTCTGTTTTTATTTACATTTCACACAATGTCCCAACTTCAATAGAATTGGGGTTCCTTTCTTCTGTGGAGGTTCTTCATTTATAATGGTGCTTCTGGTGGCAAATTAGGTCGATTCTTGCGTGGAACATGCGTCCACCCAAGTCACACCTGATGGCTGGTGAAGGTTTTGGTTGGGCTTGGCAGGTCTTTCATTGTTGTTGTTTGTCCTTATCATTTATTTATTTATTTTATTTTTGTGACATTCTTTAATTGTTCTACTCCAGTTATGATAATGTGACACCAGAGCATTCAGTCTCCAGCTAGTTGTTCCCAGGATTTTGAGTTGTAGTTGGTGTTTTTCAGTGGTAAGCGCCTGCCACACCATAACAGATCAAGCAAATGTATGAGGAAGTGATAGGATTTTTTGGATATCCGTTGGGGCTAATTTTGTCCTGCAAAAGTCCCTCTGAGATGATGTTTGATGATAGTAGCTTCAATGCTGTTGGCTTTGCTTCTTCCAAGGACTTCAAAATTAGTGACATAGTGACCTCATGTGAATTTCTTGATTTGCAGCTTCTGTTGATAGAACTCTTCAGTCTTCTGAATGTCTCAATGGTACAAGGTAAATGTTTTGCATTGACAGAGTAAATTTGAAACAACTGTGGCTTGATACACCATGGGCTTGGTTTGTTGTCTCAGATATTTGTTGTCAAAGACACAATGGGCTGCTCGGATCCTGCTTTCAATGTCACAATGAGTTGCATTGTGTGGAAAGGAAGCTTCTGAGATATGGAAACTGGTCTACCTGTTCAAATGGTACATTTGAGATGATGATATTGAAATATGGGAGGGTTGACCTTAGTGTTTAGCAATAGTTATTAATGGTATTTAGTATCTTTATGAATTATTAAATAATGTATAGATTAATGCCTTAGTTAAAGGGGCATTTAGGATAGTTGAAGGTGGTTTCAGTGACATCCAGTGGTAAGCTCTCATAGTGTAATACCCCATTTACACATAGACGGTAAGAGCTCCCGGAAGCGTCCCGGAAGAGTTTTTGGCTGTCTTAAGGATCAAACGCCGTTGTTAACGCCGGCACTAGGGGGCGTGGCTTAGTTCCGGCTTTACTGGGAATCGTCAAAAAAATTATTCAACATGTCAAATAATTCCGGGAGCGCTCCCGGAGAATTCGCGTGACGACGGAGACAAGGCGAACAACGGCGTTTGATACTTTTTAATCGCCGTTTCATCCTGCCCCTTCCTGTTGTGCCGCAGTTTACACTGCCGTAATTGGTGGCCAGCATTGTATCCCTAACCAACGGCGTGTAAAACGGCGATAAAGCCCACATCGGCCTCCTCAAAGGTGTTTTAACCGGCGACAGAGGCAGACAAAAGACAGTACGCCATTCTAAACGCCACTTCCCGGTTAACGGCGTTCCAAACGGCCGATAGGCGACGGTCAATATAAAAACACTAGCGCGCTGCATGCAGGCCTCTCACTCGCGGCCAGCTCCAGATATTTTTGCAGAGAAGCTCCAGTATTCCTCCTAAAAGAAAATTGGCAGCGGCAAGGACTTACCAAGAGGTCTGGTTCAGAAGCAGAGGGGAGGCCTGTGGTGGAGACGAGCAACACGTTGAGGAGGGGAAAAGGAAGGAGAATAAAAGGCTGAGTATGATCTCCCTCCCCCTGCAGTGACAGCTGCTTCAGCCTATTGTACTCTGGGGGCGGTGCCTATATGCAAAAGTTCCTGGAGTAACGCAGGATTTGCCTGGATAAATCCAGCGGTACACAGGGCATTATCGGTGGCAGCAGAACACCGCCGTTCTCACGCGCGTCTTAACCTGCGATTGTAAAGGATAGAACTGGGTATTAACCCCCGTTGCCTGTGAGTGAGCATGGGTCCACATGGGATTGCGAGGTCTCCAAATAGCCACTCAAAACCAGCCCAACAGCCAAAAAAAGAAAACAACCTAAAACCCAGCCCAGGTTGAAAGTGCTCACAGGCAGCTGTATAATTTGCAAGAATTAAAAGCAGCCTAATTCCGTGGAAAATGGCAGACCTGGCAACACCTCCCCACACAACAATAATAGAGTTAGAAACATTACATTACCAGCTGTAGAATATTAATATACATTCATTTTCTATACCCACTTATTCAAATTAAGGGTCATGGGAAGTCCAAGCTTATCCCAGTGGTCACTGGGCAAGAGGTGGGGTACAGCGTGGACAGGATGCCAGTCTATTGCAGGGCCACACATACACAGACAAGCCTATGATCAATTTAAAGCTTGCAATTCACCTAATCTACACAACCCAGTCTCATGAGTTTTTTTCGTGCTCCCTTCACGAGTCACATTTTCATGATGGGGCTTTTTAGCTTACTATTACTAACCCTCCCCCTAACCCGAACCATAACCACCACACCACACCCCCCCCCCCCCGCATCACTTTTCATTTTGTGCCTCCGTCACTGAATGTATTCAAATTAATTTGTGCTCCCGTTCTGAAAATGTGACACTTTTCGTGACAATATCATGAACCAACAGATTAATGTATATTTTGCGATGCTGAATCATGAAATGCCGTTAGATATGGTAGAATCTGCAAGTCTTTAGAAGGGGGAGAAAGCCAGACCAGAGCACCAAGAGGGAACCCACACAAACACAGGGAGGTCATGTAAATTCCACACAGAAAGGACTGGGTGGGAAGCAATCCCATGATGTTGTTGCAGTGAGGCAACAGTGCTAACCACTAATCCACTGTGCCAATCATTCTTTTTCTTATTGTTATTATGGGTTATGTTACATATCAATATTGTATGATTGTACAGTATTTACTGAAACCTGTATACATAACTGGAAATATTCCTCCAAACCATGCAACACCTCTTCAAACTCAGAGGACACTATGACTGTTTCTTAGACAGCACCAATCAATCCACAACACAATTTCAGCTGCTCGGGATATAAATCTGTGTGTGTGTGTGTGTGTGTGTGTGTGTGTGTGTGTGTGTGTGTGTGTGTGTGTGTGTGTGTGTGTGTGTGTGTGTGTGTGTGTGTGTGTGTGTGTGTGTGTCTGGTATTCCATCTCCTTACTCCGGGAATATAATGAGTATCTGTTATTCTGCTCTTCAGTATTGAAGCTACTATTCATGCTCCATGTCCTTCACAATGCACTAAACGGATCGCCCAATTAGCTGCTACTGGATGCCATTGTGTCTATGCACTAGTGTTTGGTCAGTGGTCAAACGTGTTAGCACAGAAAGTGAAAGATAGATGGTTGTCTCTTCTCCACACATCATTGTCAGTTGCTGTTCTGCTGGAGGCCACATTACTCATCCCAGTCACAGTGAATAAGACACAAGATGAGGGCGTGTGCATGCCTCTGTGTATGAGTCCTTGACAGGCCATAAAGGATGTGCGAGAGAGTATTACTTTTCAATAATTCAGCCGAGCTCTCTCTGGTTATATGTGAACTATTTCTTCTTGTCTACACTATATTTCGGGAGTTTAATTTTCATTGTGTCGTTCCTGAGATAGCGCACTCTTACGCCGTATCTGAGTCATCAGTTACACTGCTTGAGCCGCCGATCGATTCTAGTTATCTAACACGTTACATCACACAATATGGTTTACATTTGCATTTAGACGATAGAAGGGAATAAGGGTTGATTTGAACTGGCATAAAGGTACACTCTAGAGTTTATTCGTTTCTTACAAACTCCTGGTTACAGTTCTGTTTGATATGATGCTTCTGAAGCAATATAAAGCTAGATTATGTACTACTGGAACACTGCCTCTAGATAAAACTGCAATCTTTCATGACTAAGAAAAATTGATTAGTCGCCTTTAAAGTTACATAACTGATGTTATATATTAGGGGTGTAAGAATTAACTGATATGAATCAAAAAGTGATTGTAAAGTAACAGATAGGACTACATCAATATATGTATTATGAAATGGTTGATGGCTTGATTTTAACATTACTAGCGCCGCGCCCGCATGAAGTCTGTATTCCTATAGAAAATTGGGAGCTTAAGTAGATTTCTGATGAAGGGCTAGGCCCGAAACGTCACCCTCGGTGTTATTAAAGATTTGTTTGGGAGCTAACCGGCTGTGTGGATCTTTACTTCATTTTTTGATCTTAAGTAGATTTCTCATGGATGGTCGTATGAGGCTGTGTTTGAAGGTGGGATTTACAAAGAGGTGTACTTATGTTGTATTATATTATTATTATTTGAATAAAGTATTTCAGTTTTATTATCAATTATATGAAAATTAAAGGATTCCAACTAAACAGGTTATTGGAAGAGACTGAGACAAAATTAAACAGAACATATAGAATATTTGAAACAGCAAATCCTCAGTACTCCACCTCCTGAACACAGTTTATTTAAATTTGAACTCACAGCAAATATAATATTTAATTCAGCTTATGTACTTACTGAAACATTGTACAACTGGTGGAAATTTATTGGTGTTATCAAAAAACGGATTTTAGCTAATGTGTTGTCAATTTAAACTCAGTCACAAAGGGACACTGACAGCATATCTTTCACAGTAAAAGTATTTGCTGGGAAGCTAGCATTAAATATTTCATTGTGAAACACTGGGAGCAACATAAACTATCTGATATTGTTTAACTTTGCTACCAGTAACATCAGTGAGCTACGCCATCTTGGAAGTATGAATGTTATAATGTTATTCAAAATAAAGGTTTTAAAATAAAAGTTTTGAAAATTAATTCCCTACATTTTCATAATAAAGGATGCACATCATCGTGCCATGCACAAGCCACATCCAAAAGTTGAGGTCGATGTGACAAACAGAGAGATATGCAAGCCGCATAATCACACTGACACTTCTTGCTTTATCAATAGGTAAAATGACAAAACACCTGGGCTCAGGTGATCCCTCTGCCATCCCCAACTCACTGCATCCACTCGCATTGCTCCCCAGACTCGGGGTGTTTTGTTTTCATACCTCAGCCGTGACTGTGTCTTTACGAAACTGATACGTTAAACAAGATTATTCGTTTTCGAAAAGCCGGAGACAAAGGTGATCCGTCTGGCGTCCCCAACGAAGTAGATCCGGTCATATTACATGTTTTGTTTTTTATGCCTCCGAAATAAAATGTAAAACAAGATTAGAAATCAGCATTTTCAGGCGGTATCTCAGAGGTTGACAAGTCTGACATTTTGTTTGTTTTGGTGTGAGCAGACGACAAATTCATATTACGCGCCATCCGAAACAAAGATGGCCGAAAGAAAATAGTTCCACACAACCTGGATCCACTACACCTGATCCAGGGGGTCTGGATCCAGTCGTGAACCCAAGGATCTGCATCAGACTGAGGTATAAATCAGATGAGCCAATCTTGTATTGCTGCAACTTATGCTTCGTCAAGTTCTTAACAGTTCAAAAGTTTGACAACAACCCTGAGTGATTTATAGCTCAGCAATAATGGAGCACAACAGGAATCATAAATTGCAGTTGAGTAGCATGGTATTGTGTGGGTGTGGCACCTTTGGCAGCAATTACAGCCTCAAGTCTTCTTGAATATGATACCACAAGCTTGGTGCACCTGTTATATGGCTGGGGGGGGCCTGGCTGCCGGTTTGTTTGTCTGTTTGTTTTCCTCCCAGGTGGCGTGCATTTGGGACTGAGTGGCTGTGTTGCTGAGGCTGTCAGGACCTCACCCTGATCACCTGCGACTCATCAGGACTCACAGCTGAGGTGCATCTGGATGGATTGGAGCATGTTGGCATTTAAGACTGGAGTGCACAGTGTGTATTTGCCAGAGACTCAACCTTGTGACCAGACGGGTGAGATCGTCGTCTCGGGAGCCATCTCATCAGCAGCGGATGCTGAGAAACGTCCAGGTTTGATGCACAGTCTGTGAAAGAGGAGGGGGTGAGGTCTCACGCTCGTCAGCACACTTCCTGAGGTACGTTAGATTTTGTGACTAACAGTTATACAGTCAGTAAATGTGGTGTCCCTCACACCTTATTGTATTGAGCTGTATGTTAGTCATGTATCAGCTTCCACTGCGGTGGAGTTTTGTGAACTGGATGTTCCATGCCTGCAGGTTGGAAGCTGATCAGCAATCAAGCCAGGAAGTGTTTGCTGTTTGTACACCTTTAAGTGTTCTGTGTGTAGAGTGTGGACTCACATAATGGTTCCTTCTTTCACAGACTCGGTTGTTGCGGCCACCTGGGGGGTGTCGGCGGGGTCCTTGGGTCCGAAACAGCTTCTGGCTCCGGACCGTTAGCGCTGCTGGGAGCGCACCACGCCAGACCGCACCTTTTTATTATATTTCACTGTTATGTATTAAATTCAGTTAGCCTTTGTACCGTGCTCTGCTTATTTCATACTGGGTCCTTCAAACGCTGGTCGGTTCTCCGAGCTGCGTCCGACACATAACAGCACCTATCTTTAGGCAGTTTTACCCATTCCACTTTGCAGCACCTTTCAAGCTCCATCAGGTTGGATGGGGAGCATCGGTGTACAGCAATTTTCAGATCTCTCCAGAGATGTTCAATCGGATTCAGGTCTGGGCTCTGGCTGGGCCACTCAAGGACATTCACAGAGTTGTCCTGAAGACACTCCTTTGATATCTCGGTTGTGTGCTTAGGGTCATTGTCCTGCTGATAGATGAACCGTCGCCCCAGTCTGAAGTCAAGAGCGCTCTGGTGCTGGTTTTCATCCAGGGTGTCTCTGTACATTGCTGCATTCATCTTTCCCTCAATCCTGACTCTCCCAGTTCCTGCCACTGAAAAACATCCCCACAGCATGATGCTGCCACCACCATGCTTCACTGTAAGGATGGTGCCTGGTTTCCTCCAAACATAATGCCTGGTATTCACACCAAAGAGTTCAATCTTTATCTCTTCATACCAGAGAATTTTGTTTTTCATGGTCTGAGAGTACTTTAGGTATCTTTTGGCAAACTCCAGGTGGGCTGCCATGTGCCTTTTACTAAGGAGTGGCTTCTGTCTGGCCAATCTACCATACAGGCCTGATAGTGGATTGCTGCAGAGATGGTTGTCCTCCTGGAAGGTTCTTCTATCTCCAAAGAGGAATGCTGGATCTCTGACAGAATGATTATCAGGTTCTTGGTCACCTCCCTAACTAAGGCCTTCTCCCCCAATCACTCAGTCTAGACGTGTGACCAGCTCTAGGAAGAGTCCTGGTGGATCCAAACCTCTTCCATTTACGGATGATAGAGGCCACTGTGCTCATTGGAACTTTCAAAGCAGCAGAAATGTTTCTGTATCCTCCCCCAGATTTGTGCCTTGAAACAATCCTGTCTCAGAGGTCTACAGACAATTCCTTTGACTTCATGCTTGGTTTGTGCTCTGACATGCACTGTCAGACCTTATATGTAGACAGGTGTGTCTTTCCAAATCATGTCCAATCAACTGACTTTACCTCAGGTGGACTGCAGCAGAAGCTGATTAGACAATTAGCATAACTTGACAGCTCAATAACACAAGGTGTGAGGGACACCAAATCCACTGTCATTACTTCATGAAAGTCACCAAAACCAAATTACCTCAGGAAGTGTGCTGAAGAGCGTGAGACCTCACCCAATCCTCCTTCACAGACTGTGGCGTCAAACCTGGAGCGGTCTCTGCGTCCGTAATGGTGAGATTGTTCTCCCGACGCCGATCTCACACGTCTGCTCACAAGGTCGAGTCTCTGGCAATCACACACTGTGCATTCAAGGTTTAAGTGCAGCAATCTCTGATCAAGACAGAATACACCACAGCTGTGAGCCCTGATGACCTGCACGTGAAAACAAGCCTCAGGTGTTCAGGGTGAGGTCCTAATACTCAGCCACTCAGTCCTGAATGCATACCACCTGGTGGGAGAAACAGAAAACAAAAACCAAGCCAGCCAAACACCCCAGCACATAACATTTCCTCCATTTTGGAATAAGGCCGTAACATAACAAAAGGAGGGGAAAGTGAATACTGCACTGTATGTTGTTTAAAGTTTGTCATTTCATGTGGTTTGTTTATTTTGTGGCATATAAACTGGTGATAATCTCATCATTAAAGCAGCGGGGTTGACAGCAGAGGATCCTCGACTGAAATCCCCATCAGACCAGAAAATCATGAAGGGTCCTTGGGCAAGGTCCTTAATCCCCCAAATCACTCCTCTTGTGCAGTTGAGCACCTTAAATGGCAACACATAGACATCAGTGTGGGTGAATGTGAGGCATCTTGAGCACCTGCTTCAGATGGAGAAATGCAGTCCAGTTACTGCAAACTGAATCAATTTGTTTTAGAATGTTTTCTACTTTAGGAAGTCAGGATTCTGTCATGTATAGCATTGCTAGCTAATATGACAATGGCCACTATTTTGGGTGGTGTTGACAACCTACACTTCTTGTTCGTATGTTAAAGAAATATAATACTATGTACACCTGACAGATACAAATTTATTGTAAAACTGCGAGTAAACCATCATTTTTGTCACAGTAATACTGTCATTGCTATAAATACTACAAAACATGGAGGTAAAACTGTAGGATTTCATCTCCGGCATCTCACAATGACAGTGTTACTGTGACAAATATAATGGTTTACTCACAGTTTTGCTATAAACACTCCAAAACATGGAGGTAAAACTGTAGGATTTCACCTCCGGCATCTCACAATGACAGTGTTACTGTGACAAATATGATGGTTTACTCACAGTTTTACGATAAATGGATATTTAATGCTGCATGCACAAGAGCTGAAACTGTAGCTGCCTGTTGTCATGGGTCATGTTTGTGGTGTTAGAGTCTGCCCTCTGGGTTCCTGTGATTATCTCATGCATGGTTTCGTGGGTCTGTAGTGATAGCTGTCACTTCACTGTCATAGTAATATTCTCCTGTGTGTCAGATTTTCTCTCTATTCTTGAGCAATTCTCTCTTGTGTTAAGATTATCTTCAGTGTTTTTACTCACACATCTTATGCTGCATTTACACATTGGTATTCGTAACACATCGTTCCTTTTTCCCGTCATTTGTGGCACATTTGTAGGAGTTCAAGTGCCTCAGGGTTTTGTTCACAAGTGAGGGGACAATGAAGCGTGAGATTGGCCAGAGAATCGGTGCAGCAGGGGCGGTATTGCATGCGCTTTACTGTTGTGATGAAAAGGGAGCTGAGCCAAAGGGCGAAGCTCTCGGTCTACTGGTCAAGCTTTGTTCCTACTCTCACCTGTGGTCATTAGGGTTGGGAAAGAATTACATCGCGGGTACAAGCAGCCGAAATGGGCTTCCTTAGGAGGGTGGCTGGTGTCTCCCTTATGCCGCGTTCACACCGGGCGCGACGCAAGCAACAGCAGCAACAGGTTGCCATGTAATCCCTATGGAACGACGCGTTTTGGCGCCAAGTCACGCAGCGCAATGCGATGGATGCGAATGAAGCGAAGCGAGTGAAGCGATTTTGAGCGATTGGCGTGTTTGTGGCGCGATATTGTGTTGCATCACGTCACGTTGCCCTCCTCCCCAAGTTGAAAAACTGAATTTTTTCGTCTTGTTGTGCCGCGATGACCAATCAGGGACTGAATATGTAGTGATGTGGAGATGTCTGGAGTTTGACTGAAGATGTGAACATGTCCTGTCTCTGGTAGCAGCCTGTGAGCAGGACTTATGTCTCTTTTGTCCTTTATTTCAAAATTATGACAGAGTTTTTGGAGCGAGCAGCAGCCCCACAGCAGGGGGAGTGAAGTTCCTCTCTCTTTTTATTTTACGTGCGCGCGCGAGCGAATCGTCCGTGGAGATTATTTTACTTATTAACTACACAGATGTATAATAAAACAAATGGTGACTGGTTTCTAAAGACAATTATGACAGAGTTTTTGGAGTGAGCAGCAGCCCTGCAGGAGGGGGAGCGGAGTTTCTTTCTTTTTTCTTTTACGTGCGCGCGAGTGAATCGTCCATGAAGATTATTTTACTTATTAACTACACAGATGTATAATAAAACAAATGGTGATTGGTTTCTAAACATAATTATGACAGAGGTTTATGGGGAAGAGCAAGCTGCAGCCCCGTAGTAAGCAGCGGAGTTTCTTTTTTTTTATTGTTTACATGTGCGCACGTGAACAGGACAGGAGGTCCTCAAACTGGGTTCCACAGAGGCGGAAGGACCGCTGAAAGCGGCCATCATCCAGACGCAGCTCCTGCAGCAAATAATGATACACCCCAAATTGGAAACGTCTCATGACGTTTGTCAGCTTTCCACAACAACTCGCTCCGTGTGATCAAGGTCCGTCATGTTGACTTGACTGACAACCGGAGCCGGTGAGCGGAATGGAAGCTCCTCCTGTTTGATGACGCACCAGGGTGAATTTTCGCAGCACACTGACACACTGGGCGATGGTGGCGCGTCCGTCACCACGCGACCCGGTGTGAACGCAGCATAGGGTGAAAAGCTTGGTCATCCGCGGAGAGCTCGGAGTAGAGCAGCTGCTCCGTCATGTTGAAAGGAACCAGCTGAGGTGGTTCAGGCATCTGGTAAGGATGTCCCCTGAGCACCTCCCTCGGGAGGTGTTCCGGTTGGGAGGAGACCCCGGGGAAGACCCAGGACTAGGTGGAGAGATGATACCTCTACATTGGCCTGGGAATGCCTCAACATCCACTAGTCAGAGGTGGTTAATTTGACCTGGGAAAGAGAAGTCTGGGGTCCCCTGCTGGAGCTGTTAAGCAGATAAGCAGTTGAAGATGAATGAATGAGTTGTGGCACATTTGTGACATTCATAACGTCATTTAATGCATCTTAATTGGGTTCTTAACAGCGCGTGTCGGTTTGTGATATTTCTGGAATATGTTTGTGGTTGCCAAAAAAGTCTTCCAGGAATGTCACGAATCATCCTTCGATTTGTGGAGTTCGCAACTGAGTGTGTCGATTCATGGTAATCAGTGGTGATTCATAATAGACCGTGACAGCATTCGTAGTGTATTTTTTGGAGCACATACTGTCACGCGTCACTCTGAATTGACACGAAAAGCTGTTAAGACCTGACTTGAATTGTCATGAACGTCACACTTCACTGTGTGTCACTACAAATCACTGGTTTCTCTCACGTGCGCGCTCACGATTGATATAAACCCTGCACCACATTTCTTCCGTTTGTTTTCTGTTTTGTTTGTGGGTTCATGTTGTGGAGCAATCTGGGGCGATATGAACTGTTCAGCAGCTGATGATAGAATGACTGTGGGGTTTGTGTGTGTAGCTATATATATATATATATATATATATATATATATATATATATATATATATATATATATACCAAATTCGCCCAATTCGCAACAATCATGACAGATTTGTGACAGAACATGATGACTCACAATGGCATGCAACAACGTGGGACAATATTTGTGACTCCGCGTAATGATTCGTGATGATTCGCCAGGGATTCGTGCCATTAATCGTAACGTGTGATAACAGTCCGTGATGGCGTGTGACGCCTCTGCCCTGAATCATCAAATTAAATTCAAATTTGTGATCCTCAGTCATGAATTTACATTCGTGCCATTCGTGACTTGTCACTGTTTTTTCCAGTTTCATGCGTTTCTACACTCACAGGGTTAACTGTTTGCTGGCCTTTCTAACGTCTCACAGCTCGTAACCTCCTCACCAGAATGTCTAGCCACGCTTGCTCTTTTGGGTCATTTTCTTGTGTTTGCCTCTGTGTTATTGACTCACGCCACCATTCCACCTTTCCTGAGCCTTGCTTGTTGTTTCCGGGTATGATAGCCTGGTATGATTGATCTCTGTGCATTGACCTTCTGCTTGTACTTTTGGATAACTGTTCTGTTGCTCCCCCTAAAGAGACTGTTGCCTGTTGGACTGATCTCCCGTGTTCCTGACCTCTTCCTATGTAAGCAACTAATCTTATCATCTGCCAGTCTGAAGGCTGTTGCTGTGATTGAACTGTGGATTCTAAATGCCTTGGTACAACCTGATGGAACAGTAGAAAAAAATTGTGACTCTGCATTGGGGGCCTCTAAGTCATTCCACCAGTAAAATATAGAAAACAATCAAACAAAAATTCCAATCTTCAGAAATACATAAAACAGTGGTAGTAAATACAGTAAATGGAAATGATGTCAATTACACACAGAAATTATCAGATGAGCCTTTAAATTTTACAATTAAACTTCTGATATTATATGATGCCATTTGTCTTATAAATTCACAAAGTTGTTGGATAAATTACAATGTAAAGAAGTAAATTACAAAAAAAAGCAGAACTGGTCCAAAGTACGTTGGTTAGGATTGGAGTTTTGTTGTGCAAGATGACATTTAAAGTCTCTTGGATGAACAAGGTCATGCTCTGGCTTTGAAGAAGGAGAAGGAGTGGGAAATATTAGCTTTTTACCATTTAAAGGTAGTGACACACTGAGGAGAGTCAGTTAACTAGCACAGATGGCAATTAACATTGAGTTTGTGGCCATCCAGCGCCCGTCGCTAGAGGTGGGCAGATTGATCCTAATATCGATAATATTGATACCAACGCTGGTATTGATATTGAACGATCTTCGTGTAAAAAGATCGATACTCAAGCTTTTTTTCTCTCCCGCACGCACTGACTGCTGCGCAGGCAGATTCATCAAAGTCTACTCTCTGTCTGTAAGAGCAGTGCTGCGCTGTGTCACACAACACGGAGCAGCGCACCCTCCCCCCTCTAGTCTTTTGCTGTTGCGCCATCACGTGGCTCAGCGGCACCAGCCAATTTTGTTGTGGTGTGTTAATTTTGTTGTATTGTGGTTTGTCAGCCCTCTACCTCAGGAGATTTTGTTTTAAGTTGTGTTGAGTGATTTTTTTTTTTTTTAAACAAAAATGTTGATTGTGATAATAAAGTATTTTGTTGTCACGTAACAATGTTTGGTGAAATTCTATCCTAGGTCTTTTGGATCCTTTGGATCTATGAAGTTTAAATATGAAAAAGTATCGGTATCAATATCGGCAATACTGGGCCTGTATTTACTTGGTATCGGATCAATACCAAAATTCCCGGTATCGCCCACCTCTACCCGTCGCCTGAAAATTTTGAATACATAAACATTGGAAAGACTACAACAGCTGGCCATCTAGCAAATACATTCTGCAGATGCATAAACCCTCAGTGCCAATAGGTGGTACTAGTCCATATACGTCATTAAAAAACGGAAACTGGAAGCCATGAGGATCTAAATTATATACAAAGCAGTGTTTTCTCACTATTTCTACAGCACTTACGCTCATCAATAACTAATTTGGCTGTAACTGGCAGCTTTTGAGACATCTGTCAGTGACCACATATGATGTGTACACTCAACGTCGTTGTTTGCTTGATTTTGTCACTTCGGTTTCTCTGATTCACAAAAAAATCTAAACAGCCAATCAGAGTGTCCTCTCTCATCCACAGGCATCAATAATGAAAAAGCCGCTAACAGACATCTACGAGTGCAGATATACCGAATGTAAGGAGCATAGCTCGGTGTGTCTCCTCCTTAACGAAACAAGTACAGAAATCGATTGCATCTTTAAGATTTGTTGTTACAAAATTCACTCTTTGTTTTTAATACACTTGAAGCCTATATTGGCGATATGTAGCAGTGTATATATGACCCCTTTAAATACTGTGTGTGCTAAAGACTGCACATATTAACAATGAACAATATGTTGTCTAAGACTGACCCAAAAACAGACAATGAACTAGATAGATTACACATGCATCTGTTGAAAATTAACATACAGACAGTGAGAATTAAAGTGATTCCATCTGGCGTAGTAACGTAAAGCTGTGGTGAGAACAGAGGAGACTTTCACGGTCATTGTGAAACAGGTACAGTATAAATCCTGGACCTTTGTAGTACACCGCTGCTTGTGCTAATGGATTGGTTATGCTCTATGAGTGTGTGTGTTTGTGTGTAACGGGTGGGGTGAGGGGGTAGGTATTGTCAGCTGGACTTGTGTGGGGCAGGGCTTTGTGTCAGGCAGGTCAGCTGGGGCTCGTAAGCGACGACGACACCCCGCACAACATGTACACCCACTCTTTTGTGTACGACTCTAAAAAAAGGAAAGGTCCAACCAGATATCAGATTAAAGGCATGTATGCATGGATCTGTATTCGCTCACCAACTCCCTCCTCACCAAACGTCTTAAATCAAACTGTCCACTCAGAAGCCACAAGGTTTGTAGGGCTTATTAAGTTTTTTAATGATGGTGCAAGAAAAAAACAATTACAACTCAGGCTAATATTTGCATCAAATGGAAAAGAAATGTGTCTTTATCAAATGACTGGTCACATTAAAGTGAGGCAGCAGACAAAAAGGCTGGAATGTGGGATGGAACTATTGGAGAAACAAAGGCAAAAGTGTGTAATGCTGTTTATAAGGTGTTGAATTTTGTACTTTTGCACCAAGGTCACCAGGGACCTTTAAAAACAATAAAAGATATACACACACAGAGGCCACTTAGCTATTATAATATAGATTGCAACAATGGAGACAGTCAACTCATGCAAATGTTGGGAAGTTTTCATGCAAACATTAGCCCGTTCGGATCACATTAGCATTGCGAACAGGCTAATGTTAGCACCTATGTAGTTAAGTTGTATATGTATGTTTTGTTGGTCACAATGGAAGTGCTAAGCTCATGCTAATGCAGCTAACGCCAAGCCAATTATACAACATTATACAAATAATGAATGTTTAGGAGTTCAATGGTACAAATATTTCAAGAGGTGAAAGCTGGAACATACCATTCAATGAGGTGAAGCTGAGTTGAATGGTATGTTCCAGCTTTCACCAAATTAAATATTCGTTCCACTGAAAGAATGTAAAAACATTCATTATTTGTTTTATATAATGGCTAAAACAGATCCTTGTCATTTGATATTTTATTAATTTATAAACAACAGAAAAGGGTCTTACATTTTGGTGTAGACTTTGTGTAGTTCCTCACGGCCAAAAATCACATCAGTGCATCATGTGAACAGGTCTTCATGCATCCAGAGGGCTTACAGCGGAGTGGATTTTGTGTGTGTGTGTGTAGCAGCGTCAGTTAGCTCAATAAATTATTGTTAGCTCAAACAAATGCATGTGTGGGCGCGCACGTACTCGTGCATGCATGTACTCACGTACGTGCGTGTGCATGTGAGAGTGCAATGGTACCAAACGTATGGAAACAAATTTGCACTCCAAATGGAACCAAGCCGCACTCTAAATGCAATGCAACACAAATGGGATGAAGTAATCCATGTCATGTGACATACAAAGCACCAATCAAATCACAAGGATCCACTCAGCCGTCTAAATTTTTTCACGACGGAACGGAATGGCCGCGGTCGGGCAGGAACTTAAAGGCGATCGGAGTTTAAGATCTCCTTATTTCACATTCATGATAGTCGCCCAATGTTGGATATTGATTTTCATTCTCGAAAATTGGCATATTTTACCATTTACTATTTTCAGGGGTGGACTGATCGAAGGTTTTGCAGACATGACACTGACAGAGAAGAACAGGATAAATACACGTGCCGATGTGGACTTCTGTATTTTGTTTTTATTCTGTCTTGAATTTGCAGATTTTATTTATAATCCCCGCCCAACGCAGAAAATCACCAAGACTGCAAAAATTATTTCCATGGTGCCCGAAATTATTTCCACCGCATGGCGAAAAGCGTCGGTGGACATAATTTTCACCACAAGTGGAAATAATTTTGGGTACGGCTATGCCATGTTTTTGAGCTGCTTTTAACGTCCGAGAATCCCTCCGCCAGTAGGTGATTTTCTGCTCCAATTCAAACGACTTTATGGCACCCAAAATGGCATTTAAAGATGAAAAATTAGCACCAACACTCATTGTCGAGGGCGCCACAACACGCCGCCATGTTGAAATAGCTTCTGTGATAGTGCCGTCTGAACTAGCCAATCAGCGAAGAGATCCGGTCAAATAGCGCTAGGTGCGTGTTTGCTGTATCCAGCAAAATATCCACTTCATTTTCTTTATGTTTTTTTTTTTTTCCTATTTTTGAGTCTGTGTGTACCAAATTAATTTATAATTCATTCATTCAGACATGAGGACAACATACAAACTTTACACAGGAAGGACCAGGTCAGATTTGAAGCTAGGACCTTGTTACTGAATGACAACAGTGCTAACCACAAGCTAGCACCTTAGTGCCTTCGTGGTGCTGCCCTTCTGCTGAAAGAATATTAATAAATTTACATGACACTATAATCATTCAGAACATGAAAATCCTTTATGTTTTTGAGTCACATTTTACATTGTGTTGACATTGCGATGTCTCCAATATGGCCGACGTCTAGGTTTGCCCGTTCAGAATTCAAACAGTGTATTGTGCGACACTGAGGATTTTCCCACATTAAAACCTTATCTATATGCAACTGTAATGCAGTGCTAACCCTTGAAAAAGATGATGGAAGATGTTGCTACATAATTTCACAAGTCAGTGTAGAATTTGTAGACACTTCATGTCAGAAATGTTCTTTTCAGATAATGTGATGCAATATGATGTCATCTTTAGTGTAAGTCTGACACGCATGTTAAACTGCTTTTCCTCTGAGATCTGCTGATTTAATTTGTTTTAGTTCAGTATCGTGAACTTGACGTTGCTAATTCTTTGTTTTCTATTACCAGTGAAATCAGTGGTGGTGTGGCTGCAAATATTCAGTAACACTGCAGAAGATAACGTACACTTCTGCGCAAAATGGAGTGAAAGATTTACTCTTGTTTTGTCCGTAGCTGAGCTTGGGGACCATATCTTTTCTTTTGCTGTTGTTAGTTCATTCAGAACCCGGCACACTGTATATTTTCCTGTCTTGATGTGTGATTGTATTTCATCCACGGGGTATTTTGTCAGCAATGTGCAGTCTAAGGGATGCTGAATGTTCTGCTGCCTCGGAGAGACTTGTTCAGGATTGAGAGCGGTGTGGAAAGAAGCGAGAGTGATTCTCCGTGCGCATCAAATGGCATAAAGGCATGACGGTGGTAAATCACTCTAAAACTGAAGCTCTCCAGCTCTCTCATTGTGAGGACTAGTCATTTATTTAACACTCAAATATGTTCCTAGGTTGTTTGAAGAGAATACATCAGCCTGCACACAAGAGTCCATACACTTCAACAGACAAAGAGGGAAAAGAGAGAGGGGCAAGCGCCTTCTTTTTTTCTTGTTTTAGATGAAGTGTTGTTTGTTCTGGGTGGGTGCAGGGCACCGAGCGGGACGGGTGGATGGTGGGATGCAGGGAGGGATTGATGGGAGGAGGGAGGGCAGGAGGATGAATGGTTATTACACAGTTAGTCGATGCAAAAAATGGGGAGGAGGTGGGTGATAGTGGGCCGAAATGGGGGGGGGGGGGGGCACATGGGTGTAAAAGATCTTTTGTGAAGGCTGGGAGTTAATCACTTGAGCGGCACACGCCGGTTCTATGGGAGCACATGTTGTACACTGCCAACCCCCCCAACAGGGTGAGTGGGGGGGTGTACACAGAGTTGAATTTACATGTCAGTTATAATGCAAAGCTGAGTGGAAAAAGCACTGCTGACAGCAGAGAGGAGTTAGCAGACCCTCCTCTCTGAGCTGATAGTGGGACGTTTGCGTTTGCTGCTGGTTCGTTCAAGGCCACACTCTGCCGGATTGGTTTCTCTGCAATCGGATAGAGATGACTCTGCAGGGGCCCTTACTGGAGGTGGATGCTTAGTTTAACCTGGCAGTAAGTAAAATCTATTGTTTCATCGCCTGAGTTGTGTGTCAGCCGGGTTTAGACTCGACATAACGGTGAAAGAGAGGCCGTTGTCGTGCCAGAGGCTGGTTTTCTTCAGTGGCACAAAGAACGACTTTCTCTTGCACTGCACAAACAGTTTTATGTTTAAGTCTATTTATAGTAGTTACGTTAGCCATGAATTTTGTGTTTTTGCTTGCATGAATGTCAGTTAAGAGCTACAAAACAGGGGAAGCAAACAAATGTAAAGTATGTTTCTTAAAATATATCAACAGAATTAGTAGGTATTGCTAGCTTGATAGACTCCTTTCAGTTTTCAGAAAAAGGATATTTAAACTTGCAAAATATCGAGTAATACTTTTTTCTTTGACAACGTTGTTGTGTGTTACATTTTGAGAGAAGATTACTGAAAATGGATGGAGCCAGGAGATAATTAACAACTGTGATAAAACATATATGATAGTGGCAGATGGTCCCTCCACAGATTCAGAGTCTGCTTGAAGTTTCTTCCTGTTGAAAGCCCCTTGTGCTTGCTGAGGGAATGTTAAGTCTTTGTAAATGTTATAACACAGAGTGCAATCTATACAGACGCTGTATGCAAAGTGTGTTGAGATAACATATTTTTGTCACTAGGTGGTATATAATAGACTTGTCTGGAAGCTGGCCCTGCATCACAAAGCAGCCTGTTGTGAGCAGTACCACCATTAAGGCCACCTGACATGAGCATGCCTTTGTCTCACGCACTAGCACGACCTGTGTCTTGCTGGAGAGTAAACTTATCTATGATGGGTACAGACAGGACGCAAGAGAGCCGCCGGTGCGTGCTATTGCGCACAGAGAATTTTGAAATGTTCAAAAAAAAAAATCTTTCACACAAAAATGTCATGCTACGTGGCACGATCTAATCACCAACACAATGTGCAGCTCGTCAAGTGAAGCAAAGAAGAAGTGAACAGAGCAAGCGGTGACGTCAGCGGATCGCACAAGTTAAATCTGTGTTAAACATACTTTAACAGCAGCACACAAGAAGGAAAGAACACACAACTGTTTTACCAAGCCATGACAATGTAAACATGACAAATAATTACCTTTTTAGACAGCTCAAAATGCCTTCTGCAGCTTGTTAGGTGTGCGCGTGCGCGCAAACGGCTGACGTTGGAGCAGTCCTCTGTGATTCAGGAAGTGATTACAGCCATTTTCAATGGCCAATTTGCAGAGAAAACCAACACAATCCAACACAAAATAATTTTATATACACAGCGTCCAACGTAGAGCGCGTGGCAGCCGGTAGAACAAAGAACGGTGTCCAGCTGGGATCACAGCTCATCACATCATCACACGTATCATCACAATGACATGCATGCTAGTGCATGAATCAAAGACATGCTCATGTCAGGGGGCCTTTACTCTAACCCTAATCTTATCAGGTGGACTGAAAGGCATAGGAGGTGCAGGAGGTGAAAATATCTCCGGAGTGTGCAGGGGGCCTGAAAAAAAGCACCTTGGTGGCTACTACATTGTAAAAATAAAAATAAAAAAGCCGCGATTAGCACTTAAGCCTTTCACTGCATAATTTACTTTGAAATTTTTATCCACTGGATAAAATTTATTTTATATATCAGAATACTGTAGAACTTATAATATTTGCAAATTCTGCTTATTTGTGGGGAGGTGATGGTCTAGTGGTTAAGTGTTGGGCTTGAGACCAGATGATCCTCTGTTCAAATCCCAGCCTAGCTGGAAAATCACTAAGCACCCTTGGACAAGGTCCTTAATCCCCTAGTTGCTCCCGGTGTGTAGCGAGTGCCTTGTATGGCAGCACCCTCCCATTGGGGTGAATGTGAGGCATTATTGTAAAGCGCTTTGAGCGTCTGATGCAGATGGAAAAGCGCTATATAAATGCACTCTGTTTACCATTTAAGCGATAATTTGACTCAGATTTCTGAAAAGAAAAATAGCGCATTTCAATGTCCTAAAAATGAATAAATTCGTGCCCAGCAGTAAAAAAGGTTAAGGGCAATCACCAGCAACACTTCTTTAAGCCTCACAGGGTTGAATATAGGATTGTGGATCTCTCTATCAGCGACAGCACCTGGTGGGAATAACGACATGATACAGCAACGCAGTATCCACCAATGCTGCTGGTGCTTTATTTTATTTATTTTTTCAGGCCTCCTGCACACTCCTGTGATATTTTCACCTCCTGCGCCTCCTACACCTTCAGTCCCGCCCCTTTGAGACTTTTTTGTTAGAAGGTGTTTCTTTGCTGCTTCCACTGTTCTCGCATCTCTCTTGTAAAAGGGAACAAAAGGACTTTTTCTACATTATGAACAGTTAAAGTCTGATAATACAGGGAGAAAAAAATGTGGCATTTGCAATGAATGTATCAAGTGGTAGGTTTTGTTCTGCAATCGATCAAACAATGCAAGATCACAAATGTGCAATGAAGGAGGAAATTATCACCTTAACAAGGAGATACTGTGAAGTCGGAAATGTGCATGTGTTCCATACGACCAGCTACCAGGCTAAGCATAAACATTCCAGATGGTCAGTGACAACATATTCAAATTTTAATGAGCAACGTTTAAGAAAACTTGGTGCAATGTCTGAGTCCACCTTGTGATCCAACTCATTAAATTGTGTGTTGGACCTGTGCATGGGGATGAGCCAAACAATTAAAGAAAGAAAATTAATATTGCACGTCTTGCATTTTGCATATTGCTGGCAATATGTAGTCTAGATATACATTGCTACTGTGTATATCAAGTTTTAGGTTATAAATGAAACACAAACAATAAGGAGTCCAATGTGGCGTGTGATGTTTTTCATCATTAACAGACTTCATTCAATTTGCAATGAGTAGAAGCTCATAGGAAAAAAAAATTATTGCACTACTCAGCCATTTCTCACCTGAAGCCTCGTTTTTCTTTCTGCCTGCTCCTCTGTCTTCCTGTCATTCCCCACTCATTCTCCTCATCATGCAACATCTACTCTGTATGTCTAATTTCTCTTCTCATTGTTTTGCAGTTGATTCAAAGTGACAGCCTTGATCTGTGTTTCATTCAGCATTTTCCTCTTCTAGACATGCCCATCAAACACCTCTGCAAAATGACACTGACAGCAATATGCAACTTCACCATTATATGCCCAATAATGAGCCACATAGCCGCTAGGCAAGTGCAACATGATACTAATATGTGGTTCATCACAGGCTATGCCCAACGCTTTGTAGCTGGGGTCATTATAAAATGCGTATTGACGTTTGAGGACCAGCTGGTTTGGGGAGCACACTGGCCTGGTCACCCATACAGAGACCTTCACTGTTTAGCAAGTAGTGAGTGCACTTTTGCCCTGTGGCTTAGCGACCAGAATGAGCAACATCTGGGGTCTGGGTGCATTTAAAATGTAGGAGATCAAGAATGTCAACAGAACAAATCTGTCAACCCTTTGTCCTAATCTGAAGATGATACTTGAATCAGTTAAACAAACATAAATGAAAACTATAAACTTTATATTTTTTTTGTTCTGCAAGAGAAAAGTTGATTTGAAATAAAGGCAACCAGTTAATAAATTAATATTTTTTCATTCTTTTATTAGAAACTGAATAACTCATTGCATGTCTTTGAATGGTGGAGGGTAATATACCAGCAACAGGTGATTAAAATAAAATGTAGTGTGGTCTTCCTGTTTTCAGTCAGAGGAGGCAAATATTGTGCTGTGTACCTTAGAAAGTTTGGTTTTAGACATCAATGTCATCAATGTTTGATCGACAGGCTAAGATGTAAAGAGAAATAATGTTGACAGGAGCTCCAGTTAGACTAAACAATGTGCCCAGCATAGTCCTAGCCTGTTATAGTTAAATATAGGCTATGTTTATATAAATATAGGCTATATTTTTATTTAACCTTTATTTAACCAAGTTAGTCCCATTGAGATTGAGATCTCTTTTGCAAGGGAGCCCTGGACAATTATAAAATTTCAAATTCAACTAACCTGCATGTCTTTAAAAAGTGGGAGGAAACCGGAGCACCCAGAGGAAACCCACGCAAACGCGGGGAGAATATGCAAACCCACATAGAAAGTCCACAGGTGGGAATGAAACCCATGACCTTCTTGCTGTGAGTCAACAGTGCTAAATAGTGTAATAGCTACGCCAGGCAACTAGTTCAGTGGGATAAGGCGCATGGTCTACAAATACGTGGACCCAGGTTTGATTTCTGGTCATGCTACATGTCTTTGTCCTTGGAGACTATACGTCATCAGCATTGTCTCAGTCCACCCAGCTGTAAATGGGTACTGGCCTTGGCTGTGTAAGTAACCTGCATCAAACTACAGTGAGGAAAATAAGTATTTGAACACCCTGCGATTTTGCAAGTTCTGTTGTGTGGGCCGCCAGAAGAGGAGGTACTGCTGGCCCACCACCAGAGGGCGCCCTGCCTGAAGTGTGGGCTTCAGGCACGAGAGGGCGCTGACGCCACAGACACAGCCGGGAGTGACAGCTGTCACTCATTAATTCCGGACAGCTGTCACTCATTCTTCATCATCTCACTTCATAAAACCCAGACGTCATCTCCACCTCATCGCCGAGATATCGTACTTCTATGGAGGTAATATTCTCTGCCAGCATTCAGTGATTTCCAGAGCTATTGTGTTGCAGCTGTCAACCAGAGGACCGGCGTGGGTCACGACTGTTTCGTCCTTCGTCTCGTCAGATAAGTGGTTAAACAGACGCTGCACGAGTGTGTGTTAGAGGTGGAGGTGGCATTCCCACCGTTGTTGTTACGGGGTGTACACACACCTACACTTGACTGTCTTTGTTCTTCGCCAGCAGTACCAGATCCGACAGTCGGGGACGGTGATCATCTGGCAATTCGGGACTTGGCGGCTCCAGTATTCACCAGGTTCGGTGGCGGCGGAAATCGTGTGGTTCCGGCTCTTCTATCCTCGAGCCTGCCCACACGTCACCTTTGTGGATTGACTGTCATCAGATTTTGAGATTGTTTGTATATTCATTGTGCACCTTCACAACATTAAATTGTTACTTTTTGTCTCATCTATTGACCGTTCATTTGCGCCCCCTGTTGTGGGTCCGTGTCACTACACTTTCACAACAAGTTCTCCCACTTAGAAATCATGGAGGGGTCTGAAATTTTCATCTTAGGTGCATGTCCACTGTGAGAGACAAAAAAAATCTGGAAATCACAATGTATGATTTTTTAATAATTTATTTGTATGTTACTGCTGCAAATAAGTATTTGAACACCTGCCAACCAGCAAGAATTCTGGCTCACATAGACCTGTTAATTTTTCTTTAAGAAGCCCTCTTATTCTGCACTCTTTACCTGTATTAATTGCACCTGTTTGAACTTGTTACCTGTATAAAAGACACCTGTTCACACACTCAATCAATCACACTCCAACCTGTCCACCATAGCCAAGACCAAAGAGCTGTCTAAGGACACCAGGGACAAAACTGTAGACCTGCACAAGGCTGGGATGGACTACAGGACAACGGGCAAGCAGCTTGGTAGAAGACAACAACTGTTATGATTATTTATTAGAAAGTGGAAGAAACACAAGATGACTGTCAATCTCCCTCGGTCTGGGATTCCATGCAAGATCTCACTTTGTGGGGTAGGATGATTCTGAGAAAGCTCAGAACTACACACGAGGACCTGGTCAATGACCTGAAGAGAGCTGGGACCACAGTCAAAGATTACATTAGTAACACATGATGCTGTCATGGTTTAAAATTCTGCAGGGCAGCAAGGTCCCCCTGCTCAAGCCAGCACATGTCCAGGCCCATTTGAAGTTCACCAGTGACCATCTGGATGATCCAGAGGAGGTATGGGAGAAGGTCATGTGGTCAGATGAGACCAGAATAGAGCTTTTTGGAATCAGCTCCACTTACCATGTTTAGAGGATGAGAACAACCCCAAGAAAACCATCCCAACCATGAAGCATGGGGGTGGAAACATCATACTCTGGGGGTGCTCTTCTGCAAAGGGGACAGGACGACTGCCAAAATCTCGCAATACGTGACCCCATCCATCCTCCCTACAATACGGTGCAAACAACCTCCTTCCCTCAGTAAGAGCATTGAAGATGGATCATGGCTGGGTCTTCCAGCATGACAATGACCCCAAACACACAGCCAGGGCAACTAAGGAGGGGCTCCGTAAGAAGCATTTCAAGGTCCTGGAGTGGCTTGGCCAGTCTCCAGACCTGAACTCAATAGAAAATCTTTGGAAGGAGCAGAAACTCCAAACCTGAAAGATTTGGAGAAGATCTGTATGGAGGAGTGGACCAAAATCCCTGCTGCAGTGTGTGAAAACCTGGTGAAAAACTACAGGAAACGTTTGACCTCTGTAATTGAAAACAAATTCTACTGTACCAAATATTAACATTGATTTTCACAGGTGTTCAAATACTTATTTGCAGCAGTAACATACAAATAAATTATTAAAAAAATCATACATTGTGATTTCCGGATTTTTTTTTTTTTTTTTTTTAGATTATGTCTCTCACAGTGGACATGCACCTAAGATGAAAATTTCAGACCCCTCCATGATTTCTAAGTGGGAGAACTTGCAAAATCGCAGGGTGTTGAAATACTTATTTTCCTCACTGTATGTCCTCTCCATGGGGAGATGTAGAGATAAGCACTGGCACCCATGGGTCTCATGTCTTACAAAGGACTTCTTCTTCTATAACAGCAGAAAGTTTTCTAAGACACGTGCCAAACAGTCTTACGTGGAATGTTACTATCTTGTACTTCTTTTAGTTGTATCTGGTTCTGGAACAGTAATTTTGGTAGAACCCAAAACAGAAAAACATTAATATGCAGAATCTGTACACAAGGAATCGACAAAAAAAATGGTTCGAAGCCCTTGCCATTTAGTATAAAACATAAAATCTTGTGTTGTGGTCTGTCCTTTGCGGAAAAAAACAAAATGATGTGTTATTCAGATGACAGTGGAAGCCAAGTGTTGAGTACGCAGTAAGTGGCCTAATTGCCAGTTTGTTTAGGGGAAGGGCACCCAAAGGCTTATTTGTCAAATTCAACGGCTGGGCCATAAATCCACAAACCCCAAAGCAGGCAGTTTGCCAAGATGGACTTTTCTCATTCTGTTTGCTTCACAAATGTGAACACACCTGCTTTAACAGTGCAACACTGTCTCAGCTGGAGAGGCCCCAATAAAACTAAACTGTATAACAAACCGACACACTGCCTTCAAAGAAATAATGAGATGACCTTCAGTTCACAAGTAGGTTTAACCATTAACACCGACACCACACTGCATCCTCTGTATTTTATGTGTTTTTTGTTTTTTTATTGTGCAGATGAAGCCGTTGACAGTTCTGTGGGAGGGTGATGAGTACCTACTTATCTTCACATCTATGTAACTTCACCACGTGGACTTCAGCCCCACCTGGTCCTCACCTATGCCTGCAGGACCATGGGTAGTGTCAGCAGTCTCATTAGCTGCAACAATCTCAACAGTAAACACTGCAAGGCGTCTGTAGTTACGTTAAAGAAGGAAGCAAACCACCACAGAAAGACAGGTGGTTGTAGCCTTGATGGATTACTGAAGTGTGGCTTTACTCAAAGGACCTCCACTCATCCCGCAAAAGGCCTCTCCCACTCCCGGTCGGGACGAAGTGAAGATTTCTTTTACATCAAGGTGAGTAAACATGCTATCACGTTAACATGCTATTCTTCAAAATAAGTACATTGGGAAAAGTCCAATAATGAGGTATAATTTTTCATTTGTTCTCCACAAGGTGAGCCAAAAACCAAGGACAGTGTACCACAGAGGAGGACCAATGGATGACCAAGTTGAACAAGGGAGCAGAAATGAGGAACTAGATAGACAACAACAACCCAAACTGCTGCCCCTGGCAGGGAATGTCAATGCAAGAGTGAGTAATTTGTACAGTTTTTCATGATCTTTATACACATTAATTAACGGCATGATTAAATCATCCTCACCCAAAAAAAAAAAAGTCATAGGTGTGATTGGCAAAAAAGCAGGAAAATATGTGGTGCACCTACCATGATGTGGTAACCCCCCCCCCCCCGAGACACACACACACAGACACACACACACACATAGATATTACTTAAATACATTTAATGAAATACAGTGCAAACAGTGCACATTGAATTGACTCTGTGTCAACTATCAACAGTATTCGGACAGATTCATCCAGGAGTCAGCAAGATCTCGTTTATGACATTCGTTTGATGATTAGAGATGTGGCAAGGAAAGGCGCTAAGATAACAATGATGTGGGTTCCAGCACATATACAGTTGTGCTCAAAAGTTTACATACCCTGGCAGAATTTTTGTTTTTTTGGCCATTTTTAAGAGAACATGAATGACAACACAAAAACTTTTATTCACTCTTGGTTAGTGGTTGGGTGAAGCCATTTATTGTCAAACAACTGTGTTTCCTCTTTTTAAATCAAAATGACAAGAGAACTACCCAAATGACCCTGATCCAAAGTTTACATACCCCTGTTGTTAATACTGTGTATTGCCCCTTTAACATCACTGACAGCTTGGAGTCTTTTGTGGTGGTTGTGGATGAGGCTCTCTGATGGTAAAGCTGCCACTGAATATGTTTCGGACTTTATTTACATTAATTACAAAGAAATACAAACAGTATGGCACTCTATGGTAAATCTGCATGGAGCTGACAGTTCTCAAAAACTGAGTGACTGTGCAAGAAGGAGAAGAGTGAGGAAAGCCACCAAGACACCCAGACAACCCAGAAGAAGTTATGGGTTTACGTGGCTGTGATTGGAGGAATTATGCACATGCAGTGCAAGCTTTGCATTTTGTATCACCAGTTATCCATCTTCATGATGAAGTGGAATAGAGGAGGATTTTCTTAAAAAGAAGACCTGAAAGTTTCGCTACAAATTGCCAGAACGTACATCTGAGATGCAAGTCTTGATCTGATCTGTTTTGGTGAAAGAAAATCCTTCTCTGCTCTACTCCACTATGAAGCTAAGAGTAGTGATGCAAAATGCAAAGCTTGCACTGTGCACAATTTCTCCAATTACAGCCACGTAAGCCCATAACTTCTCCTGGGTTGTCTGGGTGTCTTGGTGGTTTTCCTCACTCTTCTCCTTCTGGCACAGTCACTCAGTTTTTGAGAACTGTCTACTTCATGCAGATTTACCATAGAGTGCCATATTGTTTGTATTTCTTTGTAATTAATGTAAATAAAGTCCAAGACATATTCAGTGGCAGCTTTACCATCAGAGAGCCTCATCCACAACCACCACAAAAGACTCCCAGCTGTCGGTGATGTTAAAGGGGGCAATACACGGTATTAAGAACAGGGGTATGTAAACTTTGGATCAGGGACATTTGGGTAGTTCTCTTGTCATTTTTATTTAAAAAGAGGAAACACAGTTGTTTGGTAATAAATGGCTTCACCCAACCACTAAACATGAGTGAAAAAAAAAGTTTTGTGTTGTCATTCATATTCTCTTAAAAACAGCCAAAAAAGCAGAAATTCTGCCAGGGTATGTAAACTTTTGAGCACAACTGTAGGTATCTCAACAAATGAGAAGGTGGATAGGTTGACCAAAAAAGCTGTGACAAATGAAAAGACAGACATCAGCATCAATCTTTCCAAAGCAGAGGGTAAGTGTATTGTCAGGAGAGAAATTAACTTACAATGGCAAAAATGCTGAGAGCAGGCGACTAAGGGCTGGCATTTATTTTCAATAGCTAGTAGAGTGACAGCTTCAGTAAATAATTGTAGAAGAAATGGGTAGAAAAGAAAGGATGAAGTGACTATTGCTTGACTGAGAATTGGTCATACTTTCTTGAACAGTACTGTCTTCCTCCTAGGAAAGCATTACGATGGACTATGTTTGGAATGTCCACAGCCGGAGACAGCGCAGCATGTGTATTGTAATAAGTATTCCAGAGAATGGCAAAACCTTTTCTCAGAATTTAGAAGAACAGGCCTGAAAGAAGTTGCTGTCGGAAGTATTTTAGAGATAGGGTAAAGTGGGAGGGGGAAGTGTCAGCCTTTTTAAGTACTTGAAAGACACAGGACTCAGGATTTAGTACCGTTATAATGTACTGATGCTGAAGGTGGCAGCAATGCAACAATAAGGATGCCGGCTGCCGTTAAACACCATAGAAGAAGAAGAAGATGGTGCCTTTGATTTATTCACAGGGACATGTTTTGAGGAGGAGTGCATTTCCACATTTACAAATTGCCAAAACAAACCACGAAAAAATAAATAAAAGTACTTTATTTGCTCATATTTGGAGTCATTCTGGGTAAAAACGGTGGTGTACTAACATCATGAGTAAATTTCAATTACTCACTCACCTCAGATTAATTTTGCAGAAGCTCCGTTGCTCAAACTGGGTGTGTGTAAATATCCCAAAGAGAGGAATTTTGGATTGGATTGCGTGTGTTTGCTTACACCATGTGTGTGTGTGTGTGTGTGTCGGATCACACCGACCGACTGCTGATTCTCACTGACCGGGTCTGTGGGCGGCCTGGCTCCGTCCGGCCGCACTCTGGATAGTCCCTGAAAAAAAGCTCCTCCCACTAGGGTGATGTGCGTCACTCGTTTTTCTGATTTTTGCTCCTAATTTTGTGGTTATGACTCGCAGACCGTGTGCATTTCACCCCCCCCCCCCCAAAAAAAAACACAGATTTGCATCATTCACGAGAGCCTCATTGTCAGGTTGGAAAAGCCGTATTTCTGGATTTATCTGAAGAATCACACCCCTGAATGTGCTTGCCATTTTGCATCTCCTCCCGTCTGAGTATTTCAATGGAAGCTTTATTAAAGTTTCTGCTTGTACTGTCTAATATGGCTCGAAAATCATGTGTGACATACAACTTGCAGCACGTTGCAAAAGAACATTTTGTCAGAGATTGCAGCATTATTATGGTAACAACAGAAAAGCAACCAAAACCTAACCATGACTCAGATGTCAGTAAACAGATGCTTGACAGCAGATTTTGGGTTTAAATTATTCTGGGACCTCAAGGTTCTGTTTGATCCAAATGAGCATTACAACAAACATGTTTTATCCATTTTTACCTTGGCAAAATGACCCCTTGCTGTATTTCAGCAACAAGTCAGGTCACATCTGGGAGTATGGACTGGCACAGAGCTTCACCACATCCATGACACTACAGAACCACCTTGATTCCTGGACACCAAACACCCAGACAAACACCTGGATGTGTTGTTGTGTAGCAGACTCTGTCCAAGGCAAATTTCTCCTTAGGGAGACAAATAAAGACACTTTGACTTTGACTTTAACCTGGCCAATCCATGTCTTGCAAAAGTAGCCATCTATTTGCCACAACCAGGTGAAACATGGGCATTCCCTTGCCCTTTTCCATTTGCTGCAGTCCTCAACACTGACATACCGGTGTGGAGGATTATGCCCAGAGAAACTCACCACATGAAGAAAATGTTCCCTCACACTGCAAGTGGTACTTCTCATCTACGTTTCCCCAAATAGCTGTTTGTTTGACAGACATTTCTTCTGAAGACACAGAATACCAAAGACATCCAGTAATCTCCTTAAATAACTGGTTAGCATCCAAACCTCACAACCATAAAGTAAGACAGGAAGCATCAGAACCCAAAACAGGTGGACCTCATTCACCTGCAAAGATTTCAGCATCACCAAATACCTCTGTACATTGACCCCATTACTCCATCAGATCTTCCCAGGCATGTCCCAATCTCAAAGACTGATGATCCAAAGACTTGAATATTTCCAGCATGGTAGGTAAATCTCCCAAGAACTTCAGATTCCACCACATACAGATAAACTTCTGATGGCCAAGTCCAGGAAGTCATTCAAAGCCTGGATCTTAATCTAGATCCAGGACAATCACAAACTCAGACATACCTACTCCACACACAGCTTCTTATTGTAACATCAAAGAGCCCTGAGCAGAGAGTCAAACTGATTTAAAAAGAAAATAGTCTTTATTTGCAGTTGTCACAAAAAGGAAGTTGAAGGAATACATGAAAAGCAGACTGTTCACAAATGGTAAATGGACTGCATTTACTGTATATAGCGCTTTTCCATTGGCATCAGAGCGCTTTACAATTATGCCTCACATTCACATTCAGGGTGCTGCCATACAAGGCGCTCACTACACACCGGGAGCAATAGGGGATTAAAGGCCTTGCCCAAGGGCCCTTAGTGATTTTCCAGTCAGGCGGGGATTTGAACCCATGATCTTCTCGACTCAAACCCAACACCTTAACCACGAGACCATCACCTCCCCTACACTTCACAAACATTGTCCGGGTGGAAACCGAGAGCTGGGTTAACCGTGGGCAAGAACACAGGTTCCAGGAACAGGAAGGCAGTCCAAAAATCAACAAGTGTCCATGATGGAGTTAGTAATCGAGTTAGTGACCATCACATTTTCATGATGTGGTCATCTTTCAGTTACTATTTTTAACCCTAACCATAACCAACCCAATCTCATGCCATTTCGTGATGGTATCACAAAAAGCAAATTAATCTATGGTTCATGATACTGTGCTTTTTGTAACGGGAGCACAAGTTTGTTTTGTGATGGGAGTACGAAATGCGGGAGGACACGGCGGGGGGGGGGGGGGGGGGCTCTGTGGGGGTTAGGGTTAGCAGAAGGGGTAGGGTTAGAAATAGTAAAATTCAAAAAACATGAAAAGCATGAAAAAAAAGCATGAGACTGGGCCGACCATAACTCCAACTCCAGCCTGTGTCACCCCCAGTTTCGTGATACCGTCACAAAAATATACTCTACTTTATAACGGTATCACAAACTACTATATTAAATCACTTTTCATCACATCATAACATTTTTGCCATGGCAGTGTTAATCATTTAACCTAAGTTATGGTCCCCTATAAAAAATAAATAAATAAAATAGTATATACAATAATATGAGTGAAGCGGCGCGAAGCTCACTCATGGTACAGGACGTCCAAAACAGGAAGTGCCACAATTCAAGTCCATAGTAAAACAGGAAATGTTCAAATGTCAAACACTTCCTGGTTACAGGTTTTATCAAGTTTTAGAGATTTGCTTTCAGTTTCAGTTTTAGGAAGATATTTTTAGACATTTTTATTCTTTATTTTTGTTTTCTTGTATTTAAAATGGCATAAACAAATTAAAATGTGTGAAATTCCAAGTGTTCCAATACTTTTGGAGGGCACAATATCCTAACCTTATGATGAGTGCAAAATGAGTGTGGTATTATTACTGTTTTGTTTAAGAATGTTTAATTTTCACTGTTGCTGCACTTTGTGTCAAATCATAGTCATATCGTATATCATATTGATATGACAATTCAGTAAGGTATATCTTCTATTATAAATTCAAAATTTGAATTTGAATTTGAATTTTGAATCTTCTATTATACATTCCAAATCTAAGGTGGAACTCTACTAGTGTTTACTAAGGTACACCTAATATCTTAAAAAGAGAGAGACAGAGTAGATCCACTTCGGTACCTGGCCTTGAGAACCAGGGATGGCAGGTTGAAAAGCTTTTTTATCCCATGGGAACTCTCCCTACCCACCTAAGTGGCTCAAGAATATGAACAGCATGTATCTAAGTGATATTTACATGACAATATATATGACAATATTGAGATATGATCATTTGACCATATTGTACAGCCCTAGTGTCAACTAGCTGAAAACTTTGAATATTAATTTACATCTACATTAAAAAATGCTTAACGTGGCAGGGGGTTAAGAGAACTGTAATGAGGGGGTCAGCTGAAAAGCAAAAAAAAGAAAAATGCTTAAAAAGGTGGGGAGTATGGGGGACAGAGCCCCTCCAGAAGCTGAAAGGCAAAAAAAGGAAAATGCTTAAAAAGGTGGGGGGTCTGGGGGTGTGGAGCCCCCAGAACCTGAAAGGTTTTAATCATGCTCATGCTCCCAAGAACCATTTTACTGAAAAAAGTCTGAAGGACCTAAATGACATGGTTAGATGGTGAGGAGCTTTTCCAGGCATGTGAGAGGCAAATAAAGAAAAATGCTTAAAAAGGCAGGGGGTCAGAAGCTGAAAGGTTTTTGCCATGCTCATGCTCTGCTGAAGCATTTACTCAAAATAAAGTCTGAAGGACCTAAAAGACATGGTGAGATGCTGACGAGCTTTGCTTATTCATGTCCGCGACATATCCAACATCAACCCCAATTCCAATGAAGTTGGGACATTGTGTAAAATGTAAATAAAAACAGAATACAATGATTTGCAAATCCTCTTCAACCTATATTCAACTGAATACACCACAAAGACAAGATATTTAATGTTACATCACCTTTCCTTCTAACAACACTCAATAAGCGTTTGGGAACTGAGGACACTAATTGTTGAAGCTTTGTAGGTGGAATTCTTTCCCATTCTTGCTTGATTTACGACTTCAGTTGTTCAACAGTCCAGGGTCTCCTTTGTTGTATTTTGCGCTTCATAATGTGCCACACATTTTCAATGGGTGACAGGTCTGGACTGCAGACAGGTCAGTCTAGTACCCGCACTCTTTTACTACGAAGCCACGCTGTTGTAACATGTGCAGAATGTGGCTTGACATTGTCTTGCTGAAATAAGCAGGGATGTCCCTGAAAAAGACGTTGCTTGGATGGCAGCATGTGTTGCTCCAAAACCTGGATGTACCTTTCAGCATTGATGGTGCCATCACAGATGTGTAAGTTGCCCATGCCATGGGCACTAACACACCCCCATACCATCACAGATGCTGGCTTTTGAACTTTGAGTTGGTAACAATCTGGATGGTCTTTTTCCTCTTTTGTCCGGAGGACATGACGTCCATGATTTCCAAAAACAATTTGAAATGTGGACTCATCAGACCACAGCACACTTTTCCACTTTGCGTCTGTCCATTTCAAAGAGAAGTTGGTGGCGTTTCTGGATGTTGTTGATGTATGGCTTTCACTTTGCATGGTAGAGTTTTAACTTGCACTTGTATATGTAGTGATGTAGTACATTGTGATTTCCAGATTTATTTTTTTTTAGATTGTGTCTCTCACAGTGGACATGCACCTAAGATGAAAATTTCAGACCCCTCCATGATTTCTAAGTGGGAGAACTTGCAAAATTGCAGGGTGTTAAAATACTTATTTTCCTCACTGTAACTGCACTGAAAAAAGAGAATGTTTGAACCAACTTAAAAAAGTGTTACAATTTGTAAAAAACCTGAATGAATTAAGTTGTTTGAACTTAAATTTGAAAGTTAAATCAACTCTAACTTACAAACCTAAGTTCAAATAACTTAATTCATTCAGGTTTTTACAAATTGTAACACTTTTTTAAGTTGGTTCAAACATTCTCTTTTTTCAGTGTGACAGTGGTTTTCTGAAGTGTTCCTGAGCCCACGTGGTAAGATCCTTTACACAATGATGTTGGTTTTTAATGCAGTGCTGCCTGATGGATCAAAGATCATGGGCATTCAATGTTGGTTTTCGGCCTTGCTGCTTACGTATAGAAAGTTCTCCAGATTCTCTGAATCTTCTGATTATATTATCGATTGTAGATAATGGAATCCCTAAATTCCTTGCAATTGAATGTTGAGAAACATTGTTTTTAAACTGTTGGACTATTTTTTCATGCAGTTGTTCACAAAGTGGTGATCCTCGCCCCATCTTTGCTTGTGAACGACTGATTCTGTTGGGGATGCTCCTTTTATACCCAATCATGAGTGTCCTCAGTTCCCAAACGCTTATTGAGTGTTGTTCATTCATTTTTTGAAACGTGTTGCAGGTATCCATTTCAAAATGAGCAAATATTTGCAGAAAAACAATAAAGTTTATCAGTTTGAACATTAAATTTCTTGTCTTTGTGGTGTATTCAGTTGAATATAGGTTGAAGAGGATTTGCAAATCATTGTATTCTGTTTTTATTTACATTTTACATAACGCCCCAACTTCACTGGAATTGGGGTTGTAATAATTTACAAAAAAAAAAAAACCTTCAATAAAATTCCATTTGTAACCTGGAGTGTTGTCCTGTCCAACATAGAAACTAAGGCAAAACCTCACTGGCACATAAAAAGATACAAATATTGGAAACTTTTGTTTGATGTCCTGTTATTCTTAAATTAAACTTCACTCACTGAACAGTTCCCGTTGTTATCCACAAAAAAAAAAAAATAATAGTCGCACTGGATACCTGCATCAGACTTTGAAAAGCTCACAGTGAATTATAAAAATAAAACGTGCACAGCAGGTAGTTTAAAGACAGCAGCCATAACCTGCGTCAAAACCTTTCAGGCTTATTAATCACCTCCTCCCAGATTAATAACCTACGAATGCCTTGATCTTCACAGAGAATTCATTTCTGTGCCAAGAATACAAAGTCAAACTCGGATTCTCCTTCAATAGGTGTTTATTCCTCAGGGAACAGAGAGAAAGAGGAAGCGGCTTTAAAAGAGAGACCGAGCGGAGAACAGGAGAGAAAAGACGGAGAGAGAAAGTTCAAAGGCCAGCGAGAGTTTGAGGATAGAAAGAGGAGGTAAAAACAGGACAGAATCCCATATCCCAGTCATGAAGTCAGCGAGAAGGAATGCTGAGCTCACAAGCTTTACTCCTTATACACTTCAGCAGTAGTTCATATTATTAATATCACAGAGAAGGGCTATTCATCTTCCCTCAGACAGCACATGGGGGAGAGAGAGATGCGGGATTCAGAGGACAGGAGGACACAAAGGAGGGGAGTCAAAACGTCGCTTGTGACGCTCTCGGACAGCGCAGATGGGGCATGTGGAGTATAAGTTCATCTTTTAAATGAGATTTCTCTTTTATGACAGTCGAGTGAATTTTACTTGCAACTACTGCTGTGTGGATTTTAATACTGCCAGCTTGTAGTAGAGCAATTCGGCACGCTTCACCGGTTCTATTTCTAATATGAAAAGACGTGATTGGAGACATGCAGGGGGGTGGCGGGGATGGGGATGGGTGTGATCTATCCTTTTCATTTTGACTTCCAACACGTGGAAATATTTATCTCTGTGAACGCCAGTCATCATGATTTTCTAAGAACTTTACTTTGGCTCTTTGTACTCTTCTGTGACAGTACAAGGGGACTTGCTTATAGTTGAGCCGTCAGCTAAGAGGAGCCGCTAAAAATACTGTTTGGGAAGTACACCCCTGACTGAATGTCATTTCACTTTCCTAGAGCGCTGCTGACAAGTCATTGGTCCGTTCCATTGCTTTCAAGCCTGTGATTCCCAGGAGTCCGTCAACCGCAGAGACAGGCCACAACAGCCTGGACCTGATCCTCAGTCCTCTGGAGAAAGCCAAGAACCCAGACATTAGACACAAGCAAGACATGTTTTCAGGTGTTTCAATGGTTTCATTAAATGGATATACAGTGCATCCGGAAAGTATTCATAGCGCTTCACTTTTTGCACATTTTGTTATGTTATAGCCGCATTTTAAAATGAAATAAATTAATTTTTCCTTCAAAATTCAACTCACAAAACCCCATAATGACAACATGAATTTTATTTTTTTTCAAATGTATTAAAAATAAAAACTAAGAAATCACGTGTACATAAGTATTCACACCCTTTGCTCAATACTTTGTTGATGCATCTTTGGCAGCAATTACAGCCTCAGGTCTTCTTGAATATGATGCCACAAGCTTGGTGCACCTATCTTTGGGCAGTTTTGTCCATTCTTCTTTGCATCACCTCTCAAGCTCAATCAGGTTGGATGGGGAGCGTTGGTGCACAGCTATTTTCAGATCTCTCCAGAGATGTTCAATTGGATTCAGGTCTGGTGTCTGGCTGGGTCACTTCAGGAAATTCACAGAGTTGTCCTGAAGCTACTCCTTTGATATCTTGGCTGTGTGCTTAGGGTCATTGTCCTGATGACAGATGAACCGTCACCCCAGTCTGAAGTCGAGAGCGCTCTGGAGCAGGTTTTCATCCAGGATGTCTCTGTACATTGCTGCATTCATCTTTCCCTCAATCCTGACTAGTCTCCCAGTTCCTGCCACTGAAAAACATCCACACAGCATGATGCTGCCACCAACATGCTTCAGTGTAGGGATCGCCCCTGATTTCCACCAGACATAACGCCTGCCATTCACACCAAAGAACTGACTTGTTGACCTCATGCTTGTTTTGTGCTCTAACATGTACTGTCAACTGTGGGACCTTATATGTAGACAGGTGTGTGCCTTTCCAAATCATGTCCAGTCAATTCAATTTACCCCCGGCGGACTCCAGTTAAGCTGTAGAAACATCTCAAAGTTGATCAGTGGAAACAGGATGCACCTGAGCTCAATTTTGATTTTCATAGGAAAAGCTGTGAATACATGTGATTCCTTAGTATAACAATAATAATAATAATAATAATAATAATAATAATAATAACAATATTTTGCAAAAATACAAAAAAATCACATTGTCATTATGGGGTATTGTGTGCCAAATTTTGAGGGGAAAAAATTAATTTCATCCATTTTGGAATAAGGCTGTAACATAGCAAAATGTGGAAAAAGTGAAACACTGTGAATACTTTCCGGATGCATTGTACTGAGCTGAGTGACAAATTTGAAGAACTAACGTGATCTGGGTTGTTTTATTTTTTTATTCCCTTTCAGGGACTCTCTCTGACTCAGGACGCAACTCCATGTCTAGCTTGCCCACCCACAGCACCAGTGGCAGCCTAAGTGCTTCCACAGGTCCTGTCACTCACAGCGATGGCAGCTCAGCTCAAGCAAACAGCCTCAGCAAGTGGCTACAACCCAATTTCCCCCTATGGGTCAACGGAAACAAGCCTGACTCCAACCATCGAGCCAGTGTGAACAATGAGGAATTGGCAACGGAGGTTAATGGAGACACTGGCGCACTACTTTCTGCTGATGATTCAATCCTTCTGTCTGAAACAACAGGTGGGATTCGGGCCCCAATTACGACAGATGAGTCATTCATTGAACGTCTGGAACAGAGGCTGATGGAAAGAGAGACTGAACTCCAGGAGCTGCAGGTACTGCAACAACAGAAAAAGATGCTTTCAGAGTAGATTAAAGGGGCCATGTTGGTCCAAATCTGTTTTTATCTACCTTTTACCATAAAATAATGTACCTGGGCTTCATTTGTAATCTGTCTGAGTTTGTCATAGTTTAATGTAAAGATTGACCTCTACTGTTATTTTGTTGTGATTTAAGCTTGACTGCAGTGGGAAATTAAACCAGTCATTGCTTTTCAATGTACAGCTGAAAAGACGTGCTGTTGACAGTTGAGTAGATGGTATGCCAAAAAGTCTGTGCATTTTTGGAATACACAAATTTCTTTTCCTTGTACTGGCCAGAGCTATTGAGATTTGCTGAAGAAAACATGCAATATAAATGGGCATGGCCTAGATTTAAATGAAACTTTGGTTCAGGAGTTAATAGTAGTAATACGCAGACCAGTGTGTTCAGTAATTTAGATCAATCGTTTGCTCAAATTCAAATTGTGTTGATTTGACTTTACCAGGTGGGACCATGATTTCGGGCCTTGATCATAAAATTCTCCCTTCTGGTGCACATTTCACATCATTTTAAAGCATGAAAACTTGCAGACTGGAAGATGAAAACAACATTAGCCAACCCGTGCTCCAATATCACAACGAATTGTGATATTTGTGAGTTTGCGCTTTATTCCAAGGAATTCCACATATTCAGCAGCACACCATGCTAACCTGATACTACCTGGTGAATAAGGCAAGAAATAGCCATGTGAGGTCACTCAGATCTGTCAGGCTGTTTTTGTTATACTGTACAACAGCACTTAAGGTTGCCTGGATGCCATACAGTATCCTGAGTTGCAATTCATCTGTATGAGCAAAGATCTACAAACAAGATTTGGTTCTGGTTCCTGCTACTGGTTGAGCATGAAATTTGAGTTGCTCAGTCTATGGATTTTATACGAGAGAACAGGTGTACATGTTATGCAAGAGCAACCTCCACTTGTGCATCTTCGTAGCCCCAGCTTCACTCATACAATACGACCCCCTTAAATGTTGGTCAAACTGATTGAGATTCCTACACCTTCTAACAGGTCCGTTTTGAGAAGAAGGAAGCAGGCACTTGCCAGCTCTTTGAGGAGAAGCAAAGGTATTGCACTGAGGAGATGAAAAGGTTGACGCAACAATATTCCACCAAGCTAAGTCAAGTTTCTCAAATGGCTGCAAGAAATCAGCAAGCACTCCAATTTCAGATCAGCCAGCTCCAGGTGAATCCCATTCATCATTATCCTAAGGTTCTGGTCCTTTTACATCCTGTGCTTCTGGTATATAATAATCTATTAACAGCTACATGTTAATGTAAATTCTTGCACACTTGCATGAACTGGGTAACTGAGAAATTTTTGTCAGGCGGAGAAGGACAAACTTGTTGGGGATGTCTTCAAGCTGACCCAGGAAAACGATCTTGTTGAGTTGAGACTGATGTCATATGAACAGGAAACCACACAGCTGGCTCCAACACTGGAAGAAACCCAGTGGGAGGTGAGACACTATATTTGTTAGGGATTGAAATATTGGTGTCAATGCAATATAATCTTGATGATGATCTGAGCATTGGCCAATCACAACAAATCTACAACCCCCAATCAGCAATAATTGGGTCTGTATTGAAAATGCAAAAAAAAAAAAAAACACGATTGGGGTAAAACACTGATCTGGGGTAGTACAGTTTAGTATCATGGTTAGTAATCATATAAAACTTGCTGAGAACTTGATGATGATGATGACCCAGTGTTACTCTGGAGCCTCACCCTTGCACTTACTGCCACTGGTGACATTATTGGAGCATCACTCTCAGGATCATCGGAACACATGACACCTCACCATCAAGAATACACAGTAATCCATTGGAGAGAAAATTATGTTATGTGGAAGATTGTGTATTTTTCCCTCAATGGTTATTTTAAACAGATGTTCTTAATGCACCACAAGAGAGGGATTCTTGGCTTGTCATGGTAATGATGAGTGTTTTATAGAGTGATGAACATATGAACACACATTCAGCTTTATGGAAAACCAACTGATGTAAAAGCCTTGATCATCAGTATTTTCAGTTATTAATTTGTTTTGGGCTGTTTTTGTTTGTTTTGTTTTTCAAATTAGGTGCAATTTGGAAAAATCTCAGGAAACAAATTAAATTTTCATGAGTGAGCTTATGTCCATCAATGCTGCAGTGACAGACTATCCTCTTTCAGTTTTACCACTGAAGACTTGGTCTGAGGAGCTTGGTATGGAAATTTGACCTGTGATCTGAGAGTCAGTCTTGGGGCAGGTCCACAACTCATCCATATGTGCTCAACATGGGGTCTTGCTGTGTCGGGTGGTTCACAGAGTACACTAGTCAAAAAGCAAACAAGCATTTATTCCAGCATCAATTCAAACTATAATGAATGTCCTGCCCTTTCTTTGTTTTGGAAATCTGTCTTTGACTGACATCCAATCTTCACCCTTAGTTGCACCATTTGGTGTCCTTCCCATTGGTTTTTCATCATTTTGGTGATCATTTGGCATCCCTCACACTGTCAGCAAGGTGTATTACTTTGGTGTATTAGAAGAGTCCTCCACCCTCCATCTCAAACTCACTTTGATGTATCGGACGAGTCCTCCACCCTCCATCTCAAACTCACTTTGATGTATCGGACGAGTCCTCCACCCTCCATCTCAAACTCACTTTGATGTATCGGACGAGTCCTCCACCCTCTGTCTCTAACCCACTTTGATGTACTGGAAGAGTCCTCCACCCTCCGTCTCTAACTCACTTTGATGTATCGGACGAGTCCTCCACCCTCCATCTCAAACTCACTTTGATGTATCGGACGAGTCCTCCACCCTCCGTCTCTAACCCACTTTGATGTACTGGAAGAGTCCTCCACCCTCCGTCTCTAACCCACTTTGATGTACTGGAAGAGTCCTCCACCCTCCGTCTCTAACCCACTTTGATGTACTGGAAGAGTCCTCCACCCTCCGTCTCTAACCCACTTTGATGTACTGGAAGAGTCCTCCACCCTCCGTCTCTAACCCACTTTGATGTACTGGAAGAGTCCTCCACCCTCCGTCTCTAACTCACTTTGATGTATCGGAAGAGTCCTCCACCCTCTGTCTCTAACCCACTTTGATGTACTGGAAGAGTCCTCCACCCTCCATCTCAAACTCACTTTGATGTATCGGAAGAGTCCTCCACCCTCCGTCTCTAACCCACTTTGATATACTGGAAGAGTCCTCCACCCTCCGTCTCTAACTCATTTTGATGTACTGGAAGAGTCCTCCACCCTCCATCTCAAACTCACTTTGATGTATCGGAAGAGTCCTCCACCCTCTGTCTCTAACCCACTTTGATGTATCGGAAGAGTCCTCCACCCTCCATCTCTAACCCACTTTGATGTATCGGAAGAGTCCTCCACCCTCCGTCTCTAACCCACCTTGATGTATCGGAAGAGTCCTCCACCCTCCGTCTCTAACCCACTTTGATGTATCGGAAGAGTCCTCCACCCTCCATCTCTAACCCACTTTGATGTATCGGAAGAGTCCTCCACCCTCCGTCTCTAACCCACCTTGATGTATCGGAAGAGTCCTCCACCCTCCCTCTCTAACTCATTTTGATGTACTGGAAGAGTCCTCCACCCTCCATCTCTAACCCACTTTGATGTATCGGAAGAGTCCTCCACCCTCCGTCTCTAACCCACCTTGATGTATCGGAAGAGTCCTCCACCCTCCGTCTCTAACTCATTTTGATGTACTGGAAGAGTCCTCCACCCTCCATCTCTAACCCACTTTGATGTATCGGAAGAGTCCTCCACCCTCCGTCTCTAACCCACCTTGATGTATCGGAAGAGTCCTCCACCCTCCGTCTCTAACTCATTTTGATGTACTGGAAGAGTCCTCCACCCTCCATCTCAAACTCACTTTGATGTATCGGAAGAGTCCTCCACCCTCTGTCTCTAACCCACTTTGATGTATCGGAAGAGTCCTCCACCCTCCATCTCTAACCCACTTTGATGTATCGGAAGAGTCCTCCACCCTCCGTCTCTAACCCACCTTGATGTATCGGAAGAGTCCTCCACCCTCCGTCTCTAACCCACTTTGATGTATCGGAAGAGTCCTCCACCCTCCATCTCTAACCCACTTTGATGTATCGGAAGAGTCCTCCACCCTCCGTCTCTAACCCACCTTGATGTATCGGAAGAGTCCTCCACCCTCCCTCTCTAACTCATTTTGATGTACTGGAAGAGTCCTCCACCCTCCATCTCTAACCCACTTTGATGTATCGGAAGAGTCCTCCACCCTCCGTCTCTAACCCACCTTGATGTATCGGAAGAGTCCTCCACCCTCCGTCTCTAACTCATTTTGATGTACTGGAAGAGTCCTCCACCCTCCATCTCTAACCCACTTTGATGTATCGGAAGAGTCCTCCACCCTCCGTCTCTAACCCACCTTGATGTATCGGAAGAGTCCTCCACCCTCCGTCTCTAACTCATTTTGATGTACTGGAAGAGTCCTCCACCCTCCATCTCAAACTCACTTTGATGTATCGGAAGAGTCCTCCACCCTCTGTCTCTAACCCACTTTGATGTATCGGAAGAGTCCTCCACCCTCCATCTCAAACTCACTTTGATGTATCGGAAGAGTCCTCCACCCTCTGTCTCTAACCCACTTTGATGTATCGGAAGAGTCCTCCACCCTCCGTCTCTAACCCACTTTGATGTATCGGAAGAGTCCTCCACCCTCCGTCTCTAACCCACTTTGATGTATCGGAAGAGTCCTCCACCCTCCGTCTCTAACCCACTTTGATGTATCGGAAGAGTCCTCCACCCTCCGTCTCTAACCCACTTTGATGTATCGGAAGAGTCCTCCACCCTCCGTCTGTAGCACACTCAAACAACAATGTAAATATTGCACATTACTGTTTTGACCATTTTGAATTATTTAAAATTTTTATTATTGTTATTGTTATTATTGTTTTGTTTTACTCTACCACCTACTGTTATTTTTGCCAGCACCTAAATGATGTTCTTCGCCATTCTCTTCCATCTCATTTAATATGTTCATGTTTTAGTGTGAGGAGTTACATATGCATGTTTGTTTCTGTGTTACAATCAACAAATAAATCATATATTTTTAAAAAATAGGTGCAATTGCTTTGTTAGATACATGTGTATTTAAAAGGCTGGATTAAAACCTGACACAATAATTTATTTTTTAACCACTGCGATGTAATGATTTAACAAACCATTTTAAATGTCCTACAAAGGAACAGATGCTATTTCTCTGGCAAAGCTGCCATTACTGAAATGCTGGAAATCATAATGATGAAAAAACAGTGTTATTCTTTGCCAGAAAGTGTTTTTTTTTTCTTCATGTAATGTAATTGGGTCTTTGCAATCCATTTATAAATGGTGTAATTTTATGCAATTTATTTGTCTTTTTTCTGGCTATTTCTGACTACAGTGTCGAGATTTGTGAATACGCTGGATCTAAACCAAGGTCCGGGTGTTCAATGACTTTGTGGACTCAGTCATTAGCAGTGTCTCTGTATGTGGTAAAAGTGTTGCATTTGTTGAGGCATACACTCACAGTATCTCTGCAGTGATATTCACTGAAACAGAGAAGGGGCACTAAGAGAGAGCAACACCCGTATCTTGAAAATTGGCAAGCGATTTGTGATTCCGTGAGACCATAATACAGTGCATCCGGAAAGTATTTACAGCACTTCACTTTTTCCACATTTTGTTATGTTACAGCCCTATTCCAAAATGGATGAAATGAATTCATTTTTTTTCCTCAAAGCTTTACACACAATACCCCGTAATGACAATGTGAAAAAAAGTTTTTTGTTTTTGCAAATTTTAGTAAAACTTTTTTTAGAAAAGAGAAAGAAATCACGTGTACGTAAATATTCACAGCCTTTGCCATGAAGCTCAAAATTGAGCTCAGGTGCATCATGTTTCCACTGACCATCTTGAGATTTTTCTTCAGCTTAATCTGTGTTCACCTGGGGTAAATTTAATTGATTAGAGATGGAATTGTCTTGAGGCACAAATCTGAGGAAGCATACAGAAGCATTTCTGCTGTTTTGAAGGTCCCAATGAGCACAGTGGCCGCCATCATCTGTAAATGCAAGAAGTTCGGATCCACCAGGACTCTTATTAGAGTTGGCCACCAATCTAAACTGGGCAATCAGGGGAGAAGGGCCTTAGTCAGGGAGGTGACCAAGAACCCTATGGTCACTCTGTCAGACCTCCAGCATTCCTCTGTGGAGAGAGGAGAACCTTCCAGAAGGACAACCATCTCTGCAGCAATCCACCAATCAAGGCTGTATGGTAGAGTGACCAGACGGAAGCCATTCCTTAGTAAAAGGCACATGGCAGCCCACCTGAAGTTTGCCAAAAGTCACCTGAAGGACTCTCAGACCATGAGAAACAAAATTCTCTGGTGTGATGAGACAAAGATTAAACTCTTTGGTGTGAATGTCAGGCATCATGTTTGGAGGAAACCAGGCACCATCCCTACAGTGAAGCATGGTGGCGGCAGAATTGTGCTGTGGGGATGTTTTTCAATAGCAGGAACTGGGATAATTAGTCAGGATTGAGGGAATGATGAAGGCAGCAATGTACAGAGACATCCTGGATGAAAACCTGCTCCAGAGCACTCTTGACCTCAGACTGGGACAACAGTTCATCTTTCGGCAGGACAATGACCCTAAGGACACACCCAAGATATCAAAGGAGTGACTTCAGGACAACTCAGTGAATGTCCTTGAGTGATCCAGCCAAAGCCCAGACCTGAATCCGATTGAACATCTCTGGAGAGATCTGAAAATGTCTGTGTACCGACACTCCCCATCCAACCTGATGGAGCTTGAGAGGTGCTGCAAAGAGGACTGGACAAAACAGCCCAAAAATAGGTGCGGTGAGCTTGTGACATCATATTCAAGAAGACTTGAGGCTGTAATTGCTGCCAAATGTGGATCATTAAAGTACTAAGCACAGGCTGAGAATACTTATGTACATGTGATTTCTTCGTTTAGTTTTATATATATATATATATATATATATATATATATATATATATATATATATATATATATATATAAATTTGCAAAATTTTCCAAAAAAAAACAACTTTCTTCATGTTGTCATTATGGGGTGTTATGCGTAGAATTTTGGGGGAAAATTTTGGAATAAGGCTGTAACATAACAAAATGTGGGAAAAGTGAAGCGCTGTAAATACGTTCCAGATGCACTGTATATGGTTCTCTGTGGCCTTAATACTTGATCAATTCTGTCCAAATTTTAACCACTGCATCCTTGGACAGCGTACAGCCATTGCAACATGTGTAACCCACATTGGCTGCAAAATGTCTTTTAGATATGAACTAAAATTTTTAAAGCATTTTGAATTTTAATTTTTATAATTATGGTCTACAACTTAAAAAATAGGAAACTAAGTTTTTTTGATTTCATCAAAATATTTCGTATTCATAAATATTTTGAAGCTGTAGGCCATAATTATCAAAATTAAAATAGAGAATGCTTGAAACATAGTAGTTTAGATGTAATGAGTTTATAATATATAAAACTTTTCATTTTCTGAAACACTTAACAAAAAACAAAACAAAAAAAAAAACAGAACTTTTTCACGATATTCTAATTTTTTTTAGATGCACCAATATGAATTTGGCCAAATGTTTGACATTTGTGTGTAACCTTGACTTTTAGCTAATTTTTCTTTCTCAAAATCAAATCAGTGTGTTCATGGTTGACTCTCAATCGTTCCACCAAGTTTGGTCCAACTCTCATGAAAACTACAATATAATGCACACAAGATCAAAAACATTTCAACATGCACCACGCCTGCATGCGGGTGTAAAAACTGACTTTGTGGGACCAGTTGATTAGGCTTACAGCTGATTAACAGCTGTCTCCATTTGAATATAGATGTGTCAGAAGATTGGGGAGATCTCCCTGCTGAAGCAACAGCTGAGAGACTGCCAGGCCGATGTTACCCACAAGCTAAATGAGATTGTCAGCCTCAGGACGTCACTGAAGGACATCACAGCAAAGGTGGAGATGCTTGAAGAACAAAAAAAAGACCATGAGGAGAAGCTCCACTCTCGCACAGCAGAGGTTGAGGTTAGTTTTTTGTAACATCTCCCAAGGCGTCCACATCATGAATCTTTTGGGGTTTTGCTGCCACAGTATGTGGGTGACTTTCATATTTAAGCCAGTGAAAGTTCAATAAAAAAATATTAGCGTTGAAATATGAGAAAAGAAAAATGTTCACACTTCTGCATGTTGCAATTTAATGTGACATTCAGATGTACAGTTCCATTAAAAGATTTAGGCCTTAGGTACCAGTGGAAATAGTCTTCTTGTCATGTTCGCTCCCTCAAGTCTGAATATATTTAATATCTTATTGCAGGTGTGCCAAAATGAACTCCAGCGGAAAAAGAATGAGGCTGACTTGCTGCGAGAGAAAGTGGGTGAACTTGAGAAGGACATTAAGGGAATGAAGCAGGACCTGGCTTCAGCCGCAGAGCAAAAGGGCAGACACAGTTTGCAGCTGGAGGCCCATTCCCAAAATCAGTTGTCAGAACATCGAACCCAAGACGCGGGTTCCCCATCGCACAGCCAAGATGGGCTTCGCGGGGGATCTGTGTCCGCAGAAACCCTCCAGAGGGAAGTGGAGCAGCTGAAGAGACAGCTCGGGGATGAGAAAGACGCTCAGAAGAGGCTGGCTGACAGCTTTGAGCAGGAGAGACAGACATGGAATAAGGAGAAAGATCGAGTGATCAAGTACCAGAAGCAGCTTCAGATCAGGTACCTGCAGATGCACAAAAAGAATCAGGACCTGCAGCGGATCGTGAAGGAGCTGAGTGCTGAACTGGAGAGCCGGACAACGCTGGGCGTGGACAGCGCCTACAATTCAGGGTTACAAACATACGATGACGTCATCGCCACTGAGATCTGATCCACGCTCAGAGCCACACTCTGTGAAAGTCAAATGGACACTGATCTGTTTTGGTTTTTTAACCGCAGATATTTAAGTGTTTGTCACAAGTGGTTAGTAATTCCCGTGAGATTCCCTGCTACTGCATTAGTTTAAAATGTAATTTAACAGAAATCTGGCATGTTTTGTGTCCAGGTGAATGGAAATAATATAATCAAAATGTTTTTGTGATCACAATATGAATACATACCTAAAAGTTAAGTTATTTAATATTCAACTTGTGTTTTTTTACACTGGCAGATCGTGCATAATTTTGTAGTTGTACTTGGTGTGAGTGAATTCTCTCCTGACAGTTTAAGAAGACACAATCAGCATGAAAATGGATTAACATCTGTCCAGCATGACACGACACAAACATACACCTCCTGCCAATCACAGTCCCAGATAGTTTCTTGAATTGTCCTCATGTGTCCAAACTACTGTATTTTTTTAGAACTATCTTCTTCGAGTTTGTACATGTACATTTTTTTAAGAAAATACAATTCATACATGTGTTAATGTGAGTATTTGCTATATCCACAAACCAAAAGAACACAGCGTGTTGTTACCTTTGCATGTCAGGTTGTCACATGCAGTGTAAAAGGAAAGCCAGCACTGGAGTTCATATATCGTATTAAATCTGTTAATTCTTTCAAGCTCATAAATTTGTCAAACATCTGATATGGATGACGACACAGTAATCAGTAACTGACTTGACTTTTTATTTGAGACTTTGCCGCAGCACATTGCACCACAAAGTCACAAAGACACGTGTCCAAACATTTGGATACAGTGCGTCCGGAAGGTATTCATAGCTCTTCACTTCTACCACATTACCACATTATGTTACAGTCTAATTCCAAAATGGATGACTTTTTTTTCCTCACAATACCCCATAATGACAGTGTGAAAACAAATTTTTGATATTTTTCCAAATTTATTAAAAACTAGAGCACCACGCTCGTAGAGTGCAAACCTTTTCCAAAACTAGTTTACAATTCCAGAACATTTTTTAGTGGAAAAAAATATTTAGTATAGTATTTAATTCATGCACTTGAATCAAAGCTTTGTGGTGTTGTCAGGTTGTTGCTGTGTTTTTTTGTTTGTTTGTTTATTTTTTCAAATTTTTCAGTTTCTGAATTAATTTTCAGATCATTTTCACAGACTATTGGTTATCTCTGCTATGCACAATTTGTCATTGCTTTTTGGCACTTGGTTTCCGACTGATAATTGACAGGCATAAAATTGGAACCTCCACTCAATTTTGGTGGTGTAGGTAAATCCATAACAGAAAAATGAGAGTGACTGAGGCACTTTTAGTTGAGACATAATGCAAAATGTACACAAAATGGGTTTTTCAATATTAAATTCAAATGTCCACAATCTGCAATAGTGAGTGTCTTCACCTCACTTTCAAATATCAGAGTGGTTGTGGCACGTTTGATTAAGATATAATGTAAATATTCATTAAATGGGGTTTTCAAAATTAAATTTAGAAGGCCACAAAATCTGTAATCTGGATCAGATAAAGCTTTTTACGTCGATAAAGGATACCATCCTACATAAGAATTATGAAAGAAATTTTATCTTTTTTGACAGAGTTATGAATTTTTGAAAATTTATTCAAAGGTAAAGATAAGGTTTTTCATAATTTTCCAAGATCTTTTTCTGACTTTGACCTTTGATCTATGACCTTGAAAATTCAATTGGTTCTTGCCTATTATGATATGAATCTTCAATTTAAAAAAATTCTTAAAGATATATGAAAAATTGTGGGCTCCAGGCTGTTCACAAACAGACACAAACAAACAAACAAACAGAGGTGAAAACATCCAACTTTGTTGGTGGAGGTAATGAAAAACTAAGGAATAACATGTACGTAAGTATTCACAGCCTTTGCCACGAAGCTCAAAATTGAGCTCAGGTGCATCCTGTTTCCACGGATCATCCTTGAGATGTTTCTACGGGTTAAGTGGAGTCAACGTGGAGTAAATTCAGTTGATTGGACATGATTTGGAAAGGCACACACTTGTCTACATATAAAGCCCCACAGTTGACAGTGCATGTCAGAGTACAAACCAAGCATGAAGTCAAAGGAATTGTCTGTAGACCTCTAAGACAGGATTATCTTGAGGCACAAATCTGGTGAAGGATACAGAAACATTTCTTTGAAGGTCCCAATGAGCACAATGGCCTCCATCATCCATAAATGGAAGAAGTTCAGATCCACCAGGACTCTTTCTAGAGCTTGCTGCCCGTCTAAACTGAGTGGTCAAACGAGAAGGGCCTTAGTCGGGGAGGTGACCCGGAACGTGATGGTCACTGTCTCAGAGCTCCAGCATTCCTTTGTGGAGAGAGGAGAACCTTCCAGAAGGACAACCATCTCTGCAGCAATCCACCAATCAGGCCTGTATGGTAGAGTGGCCAGAAGTCACTACTTAGTAAAAGGAACATAACAGCCTTGTACCCCTGGACAAATTCCATATTTAGTTTTAGAACAGCAAATCGTTGTTAACCACTCAGCTCTTTCATCTTACAGCCATGTAACACTAGGCACACCTGATCCCATCAGCAATCAGAAGTGAAGCAGAGTAAATCCTGATTAGTACTTGGCTGGGAGAATGGGAAAGGCTGTGAGCAGGTTCCTCTGTGATGAACTAGAGTTGGGGCAAGAAGGGCATCTTGTGTAAAAGTTGTGCCAAATACAAATGTGCTGTGGTGACTCCGAGGTGTCAAAATCCAAGCCCTCATATGTAAGCATTGTGACGCTTGGGTCACGGATTAAGTAGGGGATTGCCTTTTGGGGCAAAATACAGTGGGGACTATGAACACAAGATGACTAAAGGTGCTCTGACAAAACAAGAAGGCCTCAATGGCAGATCAGGTGAAGGGGGTGCTTGTGACCCAACAGCTGTAAAGGTGGATAAAGGTTGCAGCAGGTCCTAGAACCCTGTTTGTCTGGGATTTCCCAGCCAACGGACCACGATGAGGAACTGTCAAGAGTCATGTGCTCATCAACATCAAACAACATTCCCATGTTAAACAAACCCACAGACATCTCGAAGCTGAATGCAGATTTTCTGTACTGCACTGCACAACCACAAGTCTACGACATCAGCAAAGAGAGAATGGGCAAGATCCTGAGTGGCAGAAGCTTCTCACAGCATCTGCCATACACCGTATGAATCAAGCCTGGGCTTTTTCAGTCATCTCCAAGTCCACCATCCCAGGAACTGACCAAGAGTCCATCTTCCTGGCCACTGAGAAAATGCCACAACATTGGTGAACCCAAGCAGCCAAAAGCATCTCTTCCTTTTCATTGTGAAAATAATACTCTACATTGTGATCAAGATGAATTTCAAGAATTAAAAAGAAAGGATTCTAAATACATAGAATTTTTTATACCTATTTATGATCACATCTGCCAACGAGTTGATGTTTTCTCCTGATTTTGTCTGTTTGGTTTACTGTTAGCAGGATAACTAAGAAAAAAAAAGAATGCATTTCAATGAAATATGGTGAAGAGATAGTGTTCCAGGAAACAAATGATTCAATTTTAGAGGTGAACCGGAATATGTTCTCGAACTGAAAAGAGAAGAATTTGGCAAATAGCAACATTTAAGTGGTCAGTGCGCTTGGTTTCAGTGCGGAAGGTTCCCGGTTCAAACCCCACCCCTGACACATTTCTCCATGTTATGTGGAGTTGTGTCAGGAAGGACATCCAGCGTAAAATTTGTGCCAATTCAACATGCAGATCCACCTTGGATTTCCTGTGACGACCCCAAGTGCAAACAAGGCAGCAGCCCAAGGGACTTACAAACTCAAAGTCATGAGAGGCTGTTGATGACATTTGGTGAGCAGGTGGATAAATGTCCTAGAAAATGAGGGACTCTGAGTGCTTTCTCCTTTTAAGAATTTCAATGATTTTAAATTTAAGTTCCACATTTATTTATTCTATAATGCATGTCTTTTGTTGACTTTTACTTTATTGTGAAGTGTCTTACAGCAGTTTTTGAGAGTGCTTTACAAATCAAGTGACAGTCAGGTCCATAACTGTTTGGACAGCGCCCTTGTAATTGTAGCTCTACACCACCAAGCAACCAACATATGCTTGTCATGCAGGCTTTTGGCTTTAATTCTAAAGGTTTAACATAAAATAACTCATTTAGCAGTTTCACCTATTTGTATGTGGACCCTCTATTTTCAGAAACAATCAATAAATTTCACGTAATCCATCACTTTTATAACCAGTTTTCTTTGAGATAAGTCAGGAAATACATTCAAGAACATTTCCAAGTCCATGAATATCAATCATTAAGAAATACAAATAGCATGGCACTGTATGGTAAATCTTTCTAGAGTAGCGAGTTCTCAGAGAGTGTGCAAGAAGGAGACTCGTGAGGGAAGCCACCAAGGCACCCAGAGAACTCTGAAGACGTTATTGGATTCTGTGCCTGTGTTGTGGTCTGGGCTGCAGTTCGGTCCACTGTGTTCCTTTCCAGTTTTCCCTGTTTCCTGCCTGGAGTGCCTGATGTCACCCAACGGCTGAAGAGACACACCTGGGGCTCGTTTGCTGAGTCTCTACTTAAGACTGAGTAGGGCAGACCTTTGTCACCAGAATCTTCCATCACATTGAGTGGTAATGTTTTGGTCTTATGCTCCATGCTTTCTTGAGAAATGTTGATCTCCTTGTGTCATTTTGAACTCTTTGTGTTTTCTGTTAATTACTATACCTCCTGGTTTAACCATTTTTGTTGAATTAGGGATAATAAGTGGTCTTTTGTTTGTTCCTCTCAAAACCTTGTGGATGTCTTGCAGACTGAATTTTTTCCTCTCCTCTGGATACTACCTGCAGGATATTATCATTATCACTACTTTTGTAGATTTTTGTGTCTCCACCATTTCACTGCCTTATTTTGGTCCTCTGGTTCCTTGCAGTCGGCAGCTGGCTGTATTCCACCCCCTCGTGTCCTAGTCCTCCAGTGCTGTGGTTCCTCAGCGCCTCCTTCTGGGCATCATCCTTCATACACATATCTGTTCCCTTGTACATTCATCTGGTTCACTGTGCAAATAAATCTTGTCGCTTCCTATGTAATCTGTCATTGCTCTCTGCATTTTGGGTCCAATCTGTCAGTTCCTTGGTCAACCATAACAGAAGATTCTGGCCAGCCATGGACTCAACAAGAGCAGACCAGCTTTGGGAGGCCCTCTCGGCATAAGGGAATCTTCTCAGTAATCATGATTAATTAGTGCAGCAGATAAGTGAATATTAACTGAGAAAATGCTTCAAATGGTGATGCAAGCACCAAATTTGGCACACATACTGTACTCCTTAGACATTACTCTTTTAAAAATGCAGCGTGGCCACATGATCTTTCAATAGGTGGCCAAGTAGGGGTCAATTGAAGAATTACACAGGGGTCATGCTCCAATTATATTGAAAGGTATTCAATATTATTTGTTTGATCATAAAGATTCCCAAAAAGCTATAGTTTGGACTATCTGTGAATGAATGTTATGGAGCTATGGGGTAAAAACAGCAAAAACACTGAGAAAGGCCAATTCCAGTTTATACAGGGGTCAAACGTTAATGTTGCTCCAATTTTGGTAAAACGTGGTGCAAATTATTGGTTAAGATAATGGGATTAATAAATGGAATAGTTTTGACTGTGTTGAGTGCTTGGTTTGCAAAGTAAAGGTTAAACAATGTCAGCATCCATTGGATTCTGTGACATGCTACCCTGTAACATGATAACTAAGCATGATACATGATGCAAACTATTCCTTTTTAAAACCATATTCACTCAACTAATAAGTCACATCACTTTTTACCAAACGTGGAGCAACTTTAACCTTTGACCCCTGTACAAATTGAAATTGACCTTTGTCACTATTCTTGCTGTTTTTACCCCATAACTCCAGAACATTCATTCACAGATAGTCCAAACTATAGCTTTTTGGAATCTTTATGATCAGACAAATAATATGGAATACCTTTCAATATGATTGGACCATCTTTTAATTTTGACCCCTGCATGGCTGCCTGTTGAAAGTTCATGTGGCCACTCGGCATTTTTAAAAGAGTGTCTAAGGAGTACGTGTGCCAAATTTGGTGCTTGCATCACCATTTGAAGCATTTTTTTCAGTTATCCACTGCACTATAATTGATTCAGACACTCCGTGAAAATAACCAACACCTTGCCATTCAAGTAGCTAGGTTATACAACCAATAGACAATGTTATCTGAACAACTTAGTAGTAGTGCTCTTTTACCTTCATCCCAACCATGTCCTACACCACTCAACAGGCTACCAGTTCAGTTCGCTCCGTATCTGGTCGTTAAAAACAGCTGATCCTCCGCGACGTGTCAACAACTAACACTATTTTCCACTCAAATGCACCTAAACTCTCTTTCTGAGGACCACATGGTGTGAAAATGCAATAAAACTTTCTTACCTGTAAATTTGGTCATGTTTTCTGCATAAATAAATGTTATCCATTCTTTGTGCGCAAACGCCAAAGCAGGGGCGAATCCAGATGGAATGGGGGCGTGGGGCAAGGATGTGCCCCCCTCACAACACCCCTAGATTAAAGGTCCAGTTTTTAAGCCGTTTTTTTACAACTACTAATATTGCTTAAAATAATAATAATTTCGACAAGTAAAATGTTTAGAGAGAATTTAAATGTTAGAAAAATGTTAGAATTTAATAGTTACATTTATAAACAATGTAGGTTCGAAATTGCAAGTTTTACTGTTACAGTGCTGTCAACAGTTAAATATGAGGTCAAGAGAGAGGTCTTTATTTTACTTTTCATAAAACAAGTATTTATTTTCATTGAAGTCAAGAAAGGGTGACTATAAAGTGAGTTTTGGCAAAACAGGTATCATTGTCATGTTGAGGTGGCAGAGGGTTGTTGTCGGCAGCTGGGAAAAGTAACTAAAAAAGTAACTAGTAATCTAACTTACTTTTACAATTGAGTAATCAGTAAAGTAACTAAGTTACTTTTTCAAGGAGTAATCAGTACTCAGTAATTGGATTACTTTTTCAAAGTAACTGTGGCAACACTGCGGACCAACTCGTTACTAAAAAAAGTGGTTAGAGTAATGCGTTACTAAGTAACGCATCCTAACGCATACTAAGTACCGGCATCACTGGTCACAGACAGAGATAAAATAGAAACCGTTTTAAATCTCCTAAGAGGCAAGGGGCTGATCTGAGTGTCTGCTCTGTGGGAGAGTCAGTCCCCCTGTTGAATAATTATGATGCTTTAAGGCCCTGTCACAGTGTGGCGACTTAGCCAGCATATGCCAACTGTATTAAAGCTGACCTCCTCAAAACATTTTGAGCATTCTGAAAATTTTCAACGAATGCCAGCGTGTGACTCACACGTCCCACATATGCGGGACATAATTTGTAGGTAAGTTATATGATTGTTGGCAGACATTTCTTGGAATTTACTCATAAGCCTAAATCTGTCCATTAATGCTGGCCACTGATGGGCTGAAAGCTGCGGTCCGTATGCAGAACGACTGTTTCATTCACACATGGAGTATCCTAACCTGTTCACTTCAGTCCAATTCACCATCACAGACAAACATGAATCCGCATAAAGCTCCTGTTTTTTTAAAATGACCTCGGAAAATCCTTTCATTCGTGGCTGGAAACGTAGTGTTGTAAAGCAAGTCCCACAGTGGTTTTTCCTGCTGCAGGTGCGTTTCTCAACCGGTGCTGTGCACTGATCACACAGAAGTGCTGTAATGATTTAAACTTTTATAGCGCCATCACTGTGGTGTGATTATCAGATGACCTGATCAATCGATCTGGGTGATCACGCCTGATTAATGCGCTGTTTAAACATTTAAAGCGCCGTGGCTGTCGGGGATCACTGACACATCACACAGCACTTCATTCAGATCACACCTGATCGCAGTCGATTGGCGCTTTAAAAGTTTAAATCATCACAGCATTTCATTATTCAGGTCTGTGATGACCTGATCAGGTCTGATCAGCGGAGCTGAAAGCTGCCGCTCGGTGCTTTGAGCTCCGCTGATCAGAACGCAGCCAGCGCTTTAAAAGTTAAAATAGACACAGCACTCCATTCATTCACAGCAGTGTTTCCCACAACCTGTCCACTCATTAGTATTCTGTACACAATGAAAATGGTCCACCAAGATAAAAAATTAAAATAAAAAAAATAAAATAATGTGTTATTACTCTGTTTCTGACACGCACCACATGGTGCAGTACCAACCAGAACCACTGGGTTGAAACGGGGCTGTCGGTATACGCTGGCTAAATGGTCAAGGTGTGACAGGGCCTTAAGTCACTAAATTTAGCAAGGTTTTTGATCATCCTATGCGAGGACATGTGACCTTGAAACATTTGTTTCAAATCTGCCAGGGAACCTGTAGTGTTGCAGAGTACTTTGTGGAGTTTTGTATCCTGGCTGCAGAGGCTGGCTGGGATACTGGCATTGCAGGGTGCATTTACCAACAGGCTGGCTGATAACCTTAAGGATCAGTTGGTGCCAAGGGATGAACCGGGGCTCTTTGGATGTGCTGATTATGCTTTGTATCAGATTGGATGACCAGCTGAGGGAGCAGCAGCGAGAAAAAGATCAGAGGGACAAGCACAAGACTGCCATCACCTCTCATCTTCCTTCTTCACCACCATCACCGCCGGTAGGGGTATGTTCTCACTCCACTGGAGGGGCACTCCCAGTTGAGGTGGCACCACCTGCCAACAAGCCTATGCACTCACATCCACTAAGGCATGTTTTTCTTGGTCTCCAGCAGCTGATCAAGCATTTGTCAGACTCAAGCAGTTATTCACTTCAGCTCCTATTCTGCTTCAACCTGACACGAGTCACCAGTTTATTGTGGAGGTCAATGCCTCTGACAGTGGTATAGGGGCCGTCCCCTCCTAGTTTGCTGCCAATAACAGGCACCAACCTTTTGTGTTCTTTTCCTGACGTCTGTCTCCCATTGAGGCCAATTACGATGTAGGCAATAGAGAACTGTCTGCTGTGAAGGAAGCGCTGGAGAAGTGGTGGCACTGGGTGGAGGGCAGCTCTGTCCCATTCATAATCTTGATTGACCATAAAAACCTGGCCTACTTGATTGAGAAAAACTAAATGCTTAAATCCATGCCAAAGCAGGTGGGCTCTGTTCTTAACAATGTTCAACTTCACCATCACCTCCTGGCCTGGGTCCAAAAACACAAAGCCAAACTCCTTATACAGACCGTTCACTGTGGATAAATGAAAAAACTTGCTCTGATACCATTCTCCCTCCTTCTGTCGTTTTGTGACATCTCACCTGGGACAATGACAATCAAATCAAGAAGGCGCAGAAGACTTGTCCTGACCCAGGTGAGGGTCCACCAGGCTGGTTATTTGTTCCCCGTCTGTTGTTTCCCCAGTTCTTCAGTTCTGTCATGCCTTTCTTGTCAACCATGTATTCATCAGACCACTGCCACAGCCCGCAAGCATTTCTGGTGGCCTTCACTGGCTGCAGACTGCAGGGCATATGTCCTGGCCTGCTCCGTTTCGCACCAGGAAGAAAGCCTTGCATCAGCCTTCAAGGGGCTTCCTCTGTTCTCTTGCCATGCCTCATCGTCCCTGGTCATGTTTGTGTAGACTTTGTAACTGGACTCCCTGTGTTTAATGGCCACAACACTATTATGATGGTGACCAACTGTTTCTGTAAGGCAGCACACTTTGTCCCCCTGTAGGGCCCTGGAGAACACAAACCTCCTGGTCCACCATGTTTTCTGTATGCATGGCATTCCACTGGATATAGTGTCTGACCGAGGGCCCCAATTTACATCTCAGGTTTGGAAGGCTTTTTGTAATGCTCTGGGGGCCATGGTCAGCTTATTAATGAGTTCCATCCACAGTCTAATGGACAGGCAGAAGTCCACTCTGTTGTGCATCATGGCCAATCATCTGGCCTTCTGGAGTGACCATCTGTTCTGAATAGAATATGCTCCCGATTCCCAGGTGAGTGCAGCAACTGGCCTTACCCCCTTTGAGTGTTTGCTAGGCTACCAGCAACTACTGTTCACAGCCCAGGAGGAGGAATTGGCTGTCCCATCAGTCCTGGCACCTTTTTGTTGATGCCGCAGTGTGGAGTACTGCTCGTTGCTGACTTCCAGGGATCACGCATGATTCTATACAGACCTGTTGGGAAAGTGTAGGAACACGGACTCACAACAGGGGGCGCAAATGAACGGACAATGGAGGAAGTCAAATAACAACACTTTACTGTTGTGAATAAGCACAACAAACACAGCAGATTACAATAATAGTCAATGAAGTCAATTCACAAAAATGTGTCGCGTGGGCAGGCTCGAAGATAAGAGACGTCTGTCCAAAGCAGAACCGGAACCACACGATTTCCTCCGCCACCGAACCCCGGGAATACTGGAGCCGCCAAGTCCCGAACTCCCAGGTGGCCACTGCCTCCGCTTGTCGGATCTGGTACTGCTGGCGAGGAACAAAAACAGTTAGATGTGGGTGCGTCTGCACCCAGCAACACGTATGGTGGAGAACCACCTCCACCTCTCGTCGGAAAAAAGGAAACAAAATATCTGCTATCCAACACACAAAGCAACAGGTATTCCTGTCAGGAAGACAACAAAGTCGGCTGAGTACGTTACCTCCTCGGTAGAGCGATATCTCGGCAAAGAGGTGGAGATGTCGTCTTGCTGATATACCACTGCTGATCAGATGATTGGTGACAGCTGTCGTAGGCGATAAGTGACAGCTGTCACCCCGGTTGCTCCTGTGAGGCGGCAGCGCCCTCTGGTGCCTGGAGCCTGCACTCCAGACAGGGCACCCTCTGGTGGTGGTGGGCCAGCAGTACCTCCTCTTCAGCGGCCCACACAACACAGACCAACATCATACCCTGGCCCCTGAACATTGTCTCGGCAGGAGGGTTGGCTGTCATTGAAGGATAATCCACTGAAGGCAGAGCAAAGCAAGCTAGCTCCCCACTTCTTGGGTCCATTTGTTTTGGATTGGATTGTGAACCCTGTTGCTGTGAAGCTACGCCTGCCTAGAACACTCTGCATCCACCCTATTTTACATCTGTATTATTTACGTCCTGTTTCGTCAAGCTCTTTGTGCGCTCCAGCCTATGTCCCGCCTCCCGCCCAGCTGGTGGATGGACATCCAGCCTTTACTGTCCGGTGCCTTCTTGATGTCCATCAATGGCAATGGGGGCTGCAGTAATCTGGCAGACTGGGAGGGTTATGAGACTGAGGAGTGTACCTAGGTCTCCCAGTCCCTCATTTTGAACCCTGCTTTTGTCTGGGACTTCCATCGGGCTCACCTGTACAAGCCTGGTGGATCGCCTGTGGGTTCTCCAGAGGACACTGTTGTGGTCTGGGCTGCAGTTTGGTCCATTGTGTTCCTTTTCTCCCTGGAGTGCCTAATATTAGCCAGCTGCTGAAGTGACACAACTGGGGCTCATTTGCTGGGTCACTACTTAAGACTGAGTAGGGCAGACCTTCATCACCAGAATCTTCCATCACATCGAGTGGTAATGTTTTGGTCTTAGGCTCCTTGTGTCATTTTGAACTCTTTGGTCCTCTGGGTCCTTGCAATCTGCAGCTGGCTGTATTCCACGAGTGTCCTAGTCTTTCAGTGCCATGGTTCCTCAGCACCTCCTTCTGGGAATCATCCTTCAAGCACATTTATCTGTTCCTTTGTACATTCATTTGGCTCACTGTGAAATAAATCTTGTCACTTCCTATGTAACCTGTCACTGCTCTCTGCATTTTCGGTCCAATTACTCCTTGGTCAGCCATAACAGACTGTGCTGGGAGAATCTACAACCCCTGGTAAAAATTATGGAATCACGGGCCTCGGAGGATGTTCATTCAGTTAATTTTGTAGAAAAAAAGCAGATCACAAACATGACACAAAACTAAAGTCATTTCAAATGTCAACTTTCTGGCTTTAAGAAACACTATAAGAAATCAGGAAAAATAATTGTGGCAGTCAGTAACGGTTACTTTTTTAGACCAAGCAGAGGGAAAAAAATATGGACTCACTCAATTCTGAGGAATAAATTATGGAATGACCCTGTAAATTTTCATCTCCAAAACTAACGCCTGCATCAAATCAGATCTGCTCGTTAGTCTGCATCTAAAAAGGAGTGATCACACCTTGGAGAGCTGTTGCACCAAGTGGACTGACATGAATCATGGCTCCAACACGAGAGATGTCAGTTGAAACAAAGGAGAGGATTATCAAACTCTTAAAAGAGGGTAAATCATCACGCAATGTTGCAAAAGATGTTGGTTGTTCACAGTCAGCTGTGTCTAAACTCTGGACCAAATACAAACAACATGGGAAGGTTGTTAAAGGCAAACATACTGGTAGACCAAGGAAGACATCAAAGCGTCAAGACAGAAAACGTAAAGCAATATGTCTCAAAAATCGAAAATGCACAACAAAACAAATAAGGAACGAATGGGAGGAAACTGGAGTCAACGTCTGTGACCGAACTGTAAGAAACTGCCTAAAGGAAATGGGATTTACATACAGAAAAGCTAAACGAAAGCCATCATTAACACTTAGAAAAAAACAAGGTTACAGTGAGCTAAGGAAAAGCAATCGTGGACTGTGGATGACTGGATGAAAGTCATATTCAGTGATGAATCTCAAATCTGCATTGGGCAAGGTGATGATGCTGGAACCTTTGTTTGGTGCCATTCCAATGAGATTTCTAAAGATGACTGCCTGAAGAGAACATGTAAATTTCCACAGTCATTGATGATATGGGGCTGCATGTCAGGTAAAGGCACTGGGGAGATGGCTGTCATTACATCATCAATAAATGCACAAGTTTACGTTGATATTTTGGACTCTTTTCTTATCCCATCAATTGAAAGGATGTTTGGGGATGATGAAATCATTTTTCAAGATGATAATGCATCTTGCCATAGAGCAAAAACTGTGAAAACATTCCTTGTAAAAAGACACATAGGGTCAATGTCATGACCTGCAAATAGTCCGGATCTTAATCCAATTGAAAATCTTTGGTGGAAGTTGAAGAAAATGGTCCATGACAAGGCTCCAACCTGCAAAAGTGATCTGGCAACAGCAATCAGAGAAAGTTGGAGCCAGATTGATGAAGAGTACTGTTTGTCACTCATTAAGTTCATGCCTCAGAGACTGCAAGCTGTTATAAAAGCCAGAAGTGGTGCAACAAAATACTAGTGATGTGTTGGAGTCTTCTTTTGTTTTTCCTGATTCCATAATTTTTTCCTCAGAATTGAGTGATTCCATATTTTTTTCCCTCTGCTTGGTCTAAAAAAGTAACCGTTACTGACTGCCACAATTTTTTTCCCTGATTTCTTATAGTGTTTCTTAAAGCCAGAAAGTTGCCATTTGAAATGACTTTAGTTTTGTGTCATGTCTGTGATCTGCTTTTTTTCTACAAAATTAAACAACTGAATGAACATCCTCCGAGGCCGGTGATTCTATATTTTTTTGCCAGGGGTTGTATACACAGTGGACTAATGTCTGTATGTTACTGTGGAGTGACACAAACAAGGATTTTCTTTAAAGTAGACCTGCAATGAAATAAATGTAGTCAGATCTTTGGACCAAAAAATGACTTATATTTACACATAAGATCCTTCTGAATGTAGTAAAGTAAATCTACAAGCCCAGATCTGTCATTCAATGGAGAAATCTTCGTTTAAAAAATGACAAATTTACAGCTAAAATTTGGCCCGGATGTACAAACAGTTTTCGTGGAGGGCCAATTTTTAGTTGCAAAGTTGTCATTTTTAAACAAAGATTTCTCCACTGAATTACAAATTTGGGCTTGCAGATTTACTTTATTGCATTCATAAGGGTCTTATAAATACATATCAGCTATTTCTTTCTGAGATGTGACCACATCTCAGAAAGACAAGTTTGGACATGTCTATGTCGGCTTTCATTGCTTACCAGTCCAGTAAGTATCAGTGAAACTGTGGAGAGCTGGACATGTCCAAACTTGTCCTCTGACACGCCAAAACGGAGGTGTTCCTTTGTCTCGCTTCCAAAGCGAATCGGTCGTGATGTGCGAAGCCTCCGCGCAGCTTTCCATGACAAAATCTCTTGTTAAAAGTGAAATCTGCCGGAAAATGGCTGATGTCCAGCTCTTGTGATAACCAGAGAAAGGGCACACGATGGTCTCGTATCCACAGAGCCATCCGTTTAGAAATGGTCCAGTGGCTTGTGCCGCGTCGTCGCAGCTCTGAGCGCAGCACACCGAGCGTCCTTAAAGGGGTCCTTAAAGCTGTAATAACAGTCCTTATTCTCTGTGAAGCCCGTAAAATTTTCACCAAAAGCCAGATAAATTTTTCGAATAGGAATCTCAGCGCCGACAGTCTAAGTGGAGCTATAAGGTGTTGTAACACCACTCAAACTCCAGTGACTGATAAGTGTTTTACCGGACAAACTCAGGGCCACCACACAGAAACGTGGCAAAACAGAGAAGACAGTCAAATGAATTTTGTCTGTAAAAAACTTTCACATCGTTCCATCACAGTCCAACAAATGGGGCATCATAACATTTGTTTAACCATCCGGAATACCTTTATTATGCACATTAGTTGGGAACAATTTAATAAAAACATTGAATTTATAAACATACGTAGAAGATGTGTACTTTTGCATGATATGATTGCCCCCTGGTGGCAATTGGGTGAATTCAGCGCACAGTGAATCAAGAGGCACAGTGAATCAGTCGCTATATCTGCAAAACTACACACATATTTGCAGCACTTATGCCATATTTTTATGCATAAAGAAATCCTCCTTTATAAATTAGCATTTTGTTTTTGGATACATTAAGGATAAAACTAAGTGGCAAGTCAGTTTTTTCTATTAAAAGTAAATTTTGTGGATGTCAGTGTCTTTGTATTTATTTCTCACAACAGAGGAAAGGTGGCCTAAAAAAAATTGTTATTAGTTAGAAGACTACCCCGTCCAACTGATGAGCATGTGTTATGTCTTCTCCACACTATCAGCTATTTGATAACATGGCTCATATGTGTCACATGCACAGTGAATCGGGGCACAGTGAATCAGTCTAGAAAGTGATTTACTAAGCCCCAGTGTCAAGTGGATGACAAATATTACTTGTTGAACCGTATACATTTATTTTTCCATGAATTATTTCTATAATTTGTGTATATAAACAACTGTTCTCACATTTTCACATTTGAACAGAAATTATGACAGCTGTATTTATAATAGTTTTCTAAAGGACTTATATCACTACATAAGACACTCACACATTACATAGCCGGTTTGCTGGATTATAGTTTGTATATGCATCAGCATATATTTAATAATTTTGAAGAAATCTTTATAATCATGTTTTTTTTCATTATATTCTAAGTTGATTCACTGTGCCCCGTGAAATAGTGTTCGGGGCACAGTGAATCAAACATTTTAAAATTGATTTTAAACACCTGTAAATTACACTTGGGGAGAAATAAATAACACAGCCTTATAAAGAATAACTTGCTGTATTAAATCCACAATAGAATGACCTAAACCTATGCATAATGTGTTTATGCTGTCCAGAAGACATGGGATACCATGATTATGTGCATTAATTCCTTAAATCACCATCAGAGAAGAAAACACTGGACAAACTGCTGGACATTATGGATGATGCCAGTCACCCTCTGCACACCGTCATCAGCAACCAGAGGAGCCTCTTCAGCCACAGACTGCTCCTTCCCAAGTGCAGGACCAACAGACTGAAAAACTCCTTTGTCCCTCAGGCCATCAGACTGTACAACTCCTCACTCGGGGGGAGGAGGAGTAACAGGAAGACAGAGGAGGGGAAGGAGAGGAACAGTAGTAGCCAATAAACCAGTATTGATCAGTATGTCTGCTTTTATATTTATTTTTGCAAACTTTATTTTTTACTTTCACTTTTGATTCTCTGTGTGCTTCTTACCATGTCTTCTACTGTACAATGCTGCTGGAACCTCAATTTCCCTGAGGGACTCTTCCCAGTAGATTAATAAAGTTCTACTTAATCTAATCAGGGGGTATTTGCACCATGCAAAAGTAGGGCCCATCATCTACGTAAACATGTGAATTCAGTATTTTATTAAATTATTCTCAAACTGATACACAATCAAATCCAGGGACCTATCAAGTCCAAACTCGGACTGTCAGAGGAGAAGCAGTCACAAATGTCTATGAAATCTCACACCCAGGCACTGCCCGGATACACTGCTAGTAATGTATCAATACAAATATTGACAAAGCTGCACATCCTTTTCAAAAATTAAATAAAAATTTAAAAAGAAATGTGTGAACCATGTTGAATTCTGAGTTGGACACATAAATATGCCAATAAAGAACTAGAAAGTAACCTGCATGTTCGATAATTAATGTGTTATGTTATTAAATTTACATTTACTTCAAGAATAGGTTACAAGGCTTATTCTAAACAAAACTCAGCTCCAGTTACTTGCCAGTCCATGACTGGAGCAGTCTGCTAAGTCAACTATCCACCACATCCAAGCTTGAAAAGTACTCACTGAATGCAGTATCAGTGCTTCTTTGCAACCTATGCTGATTTTTCATGTATTTGATTTGGTAGACCAGGTTGCCTCCTGGGGTGTCCTGAATTTTTCTGGAATCCCCCAGAAGCTTCCAAGTATCGTAGTGGCCTATACACAGGTACTGTGAGTGTGCAGCGGAGTGGAGTCTCTGACTTTTTCTAGTTAATTCTGTCTTTTGTCAGATATGTTCTGGCCCAAACTTGGTTCAATGCTTGAATGGACTGGGTGTTTGGTAGAGTTAAGAAGAACAGTGGCTTGGGTGCCTTTGTTGGTGAGGAAAGATTTACTGACTGAATTAGCAAATTATGTTGTGATCTTGCAGAATCAATGGATGCTATTGCCATATTTGAAAAGCTGATTGAGGGCAGGTTTCTGAAGCCGGGCTGTTTGAGAGAGCTCTCTTCTGCAGTGTTCTAGCTGCAGTTAGCTGAAACTTTCTGCCCAGCTCTCGGCTTCAAATTGTCTGTTCGTTGAGCACGGATTTTCCGAAAAATTAACTGAATTGTTGTTGTAAATGTGTGCTAAAACGTTAGCTGCTTCACTGTCCCGAGGCTGTAAAACGCTATGAAAAGCAGCTCAGCGTGCAGCCGAGGAGGAAAAACTAAACAGAAATTCTGTCTGCTGAAAGGGAAAAAGTCTCCATCAAAATCCTGTGCGAACGTCAATGATGATACTTTTTTTTTTTTTTTTTTTGCAGTTGAAAGGCTTCGTGTCTCACAAAAGTTCGAAGTTTGCACAGCACCAAACCAGCGAGAGGGAAAAAGCGAGGGATGGAGGGAGAGGGAAAGCGAGAGAGACAAGAGGGAGAACGAAAGCAAGAGAGAGAAAGCGAGTGAGAGACAGACAGAGAGGGAGAGACAGGCAGGGAGAGAGTGTTGTCTTTTCTCTTTAAGTCTATAAAAATAAGGCTATAAAAGTCTATAAAAAATAAAAGTACTTAATTCTTTCACCAAAACATCAAATTTAGGCTTTCATCTTAGATACACCTTCTGGCAAATTGTAGCTCAACTTTCAGGTCTCCCTTTTAAGAAAATCCTCATAAAATCAGCAATAATGATAATAATAATAATAATATTAAAGCAAAGAGAGCTCTGAAATTGGATCGGAAAAGTATTGGTATCGGCAGATATCCAAATTCAGGTATCGGGATCGGATCCGAAGTGAAAAATTGTCGATCGGTACATCCCTAATACAAACAGACACCACAAAGAGATCATGGTGTCATTAGGATCGTGGGCACAGGTGTTTGAGAATGCCAATACCTTTGCAGGAGAAAGTCCAAGTTTCTAAGGTCCAGGTGCTTCCTGTCTTACTGTACGGTTTTGAGACTTGGGTGCTAACCAGTGACCTAAGGCCAACACTGGATGCCGTTGGTACAAGGGCTCCACAGAGAATCCCTGGGAACTACTGTGTCAAAACAAAGAATATCCTAAGACTCACAAGAGAAGTATCATTTGCATTGTGAGAGAATGTCAGCTACAGCGTGTGGCAATGTGGCGTATTCCTGTGGGCATGGGTCACCACGCAGGTGTTTCAGTGCTGAGGAACCACATCAACTAGAAAAGGACAAGGGGATGGCCACTTGTCACCTGTTTGCATCAGATAGGTGACTACGTTTAAGAGGTGAGGTTGGACCTGTTGTATGACTGGGTGGTTACCATTCATAATCCAAGGCATTTCAGTCAAGCAATTAAGTGCGCTCGGTTCCAGTGTGGAAGGTTCCTGGTTTAAGACCCATTGTCCAGGTAATGTGGCATTGTGCCTGAAAATGGATCCAGCTTAAAACTTGTGCAAAATCAACAAATAAAACAATAGATCCTGCCTCAGAACTGTTGTTGCAATCATGAGTGAAAACAAGGGAGAAGCCAAAGGATGGCTGCAGCAACACATGGCACTGGACCCGATCTGACCCATTGCCAGAAATGTCCTCTAAAGGGGTTATATTGTGAAAAAATGGTCTTTTTCTCCCTTTTACAGCTAAATAAATATGGTTGGCGATTGCTGTTAAACATCATCAAAGTCTTCTACCAATATGTAGACCTGCATCGTTTGATTCTTGGTCTGTGCCTCATGCCATCTATTTCCTTGGACAACAGATTTCATCTGCATTGTCGTAGTTCACCTAAATGTAAATGGGTACAAGCCTTGGCTGAGGAAGTAACCTGCGATGGATTTGCATAGGCTCATCTATGCTTCACACCAGAGGTGGAAAACTCTACCATGTATGGCTTCAACCTGTGCACCTAAAACAGGTGATCTCAATAATTAGCTCATCCACCTGCCTGAAGAGCTGAACTAATTACAATCAGCTGGTTTATTAGGAAGATGGCACAAATATGTGATTGGACTTTTACTTTCTGAAGCGGGAGTTTTCCACCTCTGCTTCACACTATGTTATCTAGGTCTTTAACAACAGCCGTATGGGTGTCATCATCTGTACAGGGCTTAGTCTCCTGAAAGACTCACACTTTTATGATTGTGCATGTAGAAATTCCCAAGTAAGCAAAATTTAAGCCTGAAACTGTTCATTTTAGACCTTTGTGACATACATCTGGACTCTTGTTTGCTCTGTGACACACATACAACCCCAATTCTAATGAAGTTGGGATGTTGTGTAAAATGTAAATAAAAACAGAATACAATGATTTGCAAATCCACTTCAACCTATATTCAATTGAATGCGCCATAAAGACAAACTGTTCAAACTGATAGACTTTGTTGTTTTTGTGCAAATATTTGCTCATTTTGAAATGGATACCTACAACACGTTTCAAAAAAGTTGGGACGGGGCAACAAAAGACTGGGAATGCTCAAAGAACACCTAATTGGAAACAAGAGAGTGTCATGATTGGGTATAAAAGCAAAGATGGGGCGAGGATCACCACTTTGTGAACAACTGCATGAAAAAATAGTCCAACAGTTTAAGAACAATGTTTCTCAATGTTCAATTGCGAGGAATTTAGGGATTCCATCATCTACAGTCCATAATATAATCAGAAGATTCAGAGAATCTGGAGAACTTTCTACATGTAAGTGGCAAGGCTGAAAACCAACATTGAATGCCCATGACCTTTGATCCCTCAGGCGGCACTGCTTTAAAAACCGACATCATATTGTAAAGGATCTTACCGCATGAGCTCAGTAACACTTCACAAAACCACTGTCAGTTAACACAGTTCGTCGCTCCATCTACAAGTGCAAGTTAAAACTCTACCATGCAAAGCGAAAGCGATACATCAACAACATCCAAAAACACCGCCACCTTAAATGGACAGATGCAAAGTGGAAAGGTATGCTGTGGTTTGATGCGTCCACATTTCAAATTGTTTTTGGAAATCATGGACGTCATGCCCTCCAGACAAAAGAGGGAAAAGACCATCCAGATTGTTACCAGCGCAAAGTTAAAAAGCCAGCATCTGTGATGGTATGGGGGTGTGTTGGTGCCCATGGCATGGGCAATCTACACATCTGTGATGGCACCATCAATGCTGAAAGGTACATCCAGGTTTTGGAGCAACACATGCTGCCATCCCAGCAATGTCTTTTTCAGGGATGTCCCTGTTTATTTCAGCAAGACAATGCCTAGCCACATTCTGCACATGTTACAACAGCGTGGCTTTGTAGCAAAAATGTGCGGGTACTAGACTGGCCTGCCTGCAGTCCAGACCTGTCACCCATTGAAAATATGTGGCGCATTATGAAGCGCAAAATACGACAACGGAGATCCTGGACTGTTGAACAACTGAAGTCGTACATCAAGCAAGAATGGGAAAGAATTCCATCTACAAAGCTTCAACAATTACTGTCCTCAGTTCCCAAACGCTTATTGAGCGTTGTTAGAAGGAAAGGTGATGTAACACAGTGGTAAACATACCACTGTCCCAGCTTTTTTGAAACGTGTTGCAGGCATCCATTTCAAAATGAGCAAATAATAGCACAAAAACAATAAAGTTTATCAGTTTGAACATTAAATATCTTGACTTTGTGGTGTATTCAACTGAATAGAGGTTGAAGAGGATTGGCAAATCATTGTATTCTGTTTTTATTTACATTTTACACAATATCCCAGCTTCATTGGAATTGGGGTTGTATAAGATGCATAGAAAAAAGAAGACCAAGCTCTTTTCTCATGGGAAGACAACTTTAGGAGTATCAGGTCTTTGTAGATTTGTCATTACACACATGTAGCACACAGCAGGAGAAAACACTGAAAATATTCCATTTGTTTTAGTTGAAGGGTGATGCCCAAGGATAGAGCATGCAGGAGGCAGGACATAACGCAAAATGTACACTATGGAAATCATTCTTGCTGCTCGTTGAACATGATAGATAACATCAGCATGGATGTATACTGACAAGAACTCCTACATCTTGTTGTCTCTCAAGTTAGACATTTTCATTGGTGTTTTCACATAAATGGCCATTCTTGGCCACAGTAAATCTATCCCATGCCATGCTGCGAAGGCATTTCTTTTGCATGTGTTTATTAGGCACAGGTATGTTGTAGTCTGAACGTAATATCAACCAATCATAGTGACACCTGTCCATCCCTTGAACCTATAGTACACCAAGTGCATAGTGCTGTGGCATTGAGAATGTAGATGCAATTGAAAGGACATGTGGTGCATGAACAGGTTACATGGCAGACAGTAGCTACCAAAGTTCCCTGATGTGAAGCATTGCAGCAGCATGGTGTTTTTTTTTTTTTTACCATGAGTGTTTACTCCTATGCTGTTGAACAGATGCTTTCATATCACTTATACGACATACTAGGGATGTGAATCTCATCACTGATGACGATTCGATACGCATCTCGATATACTACCAGCAAGACGATACATCTTTTGATACATGACAATACCGACGATACGATGCGATACGATTCACCCCTGTTCCCGATTCGATGTGATTTGATATGTATTTGATGGTGATTCAATTCCTGACAATGCAATACGATGTGATTTGGTGTGATACGATTCAACATGATGCAAAGAAATTATATCAAAAATTTAAACCGAAAATAAGACACTGCAATTCAGTATGATACTATGGTATTCTTCTTCTTCTTCTTCTTCTTCTTCTTCTAATAGAGACAGAGGATTTGTTTTACTCCTTATAAGCAGCAAATTTCCAAGATTCAACAAGAATCAGTTCCCTCATATGTGGAACCTGTTTGATCACACTGTCTGAACTGAAACAGTACAGTAAGCAGTAAAACAACGTCACTCTCAATGAGTGACTTAAAGTGAGTTACTCATTGACAGAGTACTGCCTTGGCAAAAGTAATATGAGATACTTTCGTATCAGTCTTGCCAAGTGGTGGCTATACTAAAATATGAAATGGAGCGAAATAGAGCCTAATAATAATGAAATGGGGGTAAAATCAGGGGCGTCCAACTGGGGGGGTAAAGGGTAATATGTACCCAGGGCCCAGAGCATGGGGGGGCCCACAAAAAAACTGGCATTAAATACATTTTTGTGTTGCATGTTATTAATGTCCATACAATTCATGTTGTAAAAGAATATAATTAGAATAAATGTATAAATGTTGCAAAACATAATTCTGCTCTAACAATAATATTGAAAGATCTCTGAGGGCCCTTCCCACCCCTGCACAGATGTACAATGGTTTAGTCCAGGCGCACAAGCGACACTCCCCCTCACAGATCTCACAGAAAGAGGTGTTTAGTAGAGCTGAAACAACTAATCGATTTAATCGATTATTAAAATAACTAATTTAGTCACCAATTAGTTGTTAGATAACTTAGTTTTACCGCAAATGTTTCGTTTCTTCCATATAAATCAACAGTTTCTACAGCGCGGCTTTGCTTTGAACCTTGAACCAATCGAAGCAGTGATTCGTGAATCACTGCTTCGATATGGTGCTTTGTTGATTCAGTGTTTTATTTCGCTTAATCTTAATGTTTCCCCACTAAAACCCCAAAGAGCATATGTCTGTGAGCAACATTTGCCGTTTTATGTTAATCTGACCTGTTATGGTCTTCTGAAACAGTTCATAGATGTATTTTATAACTTAAAAACGGGGCCGATGCTAACGCGTTAGCAAGTCTATGGCGTTTTCAATGTTGAAGTTAGCATTAAGCTGTTGCAGCTGTCAGCACATTTGTTTTCTGTATAATAATTCATGGCTCAGCGTTTGTTGTCATAAAAGTGTCAAATGTATTACAAATTGTAATTTTATTCATTTATTTGTATTTATATATCAATAATAATAATAGAAACAACAACAATAATAGTAATAATAACTAATAATGCCACAATACAGTTTTAGAGAAACGGACAAAAATAATCTGATAAAACAAAACAGAAAATTTAAACCAACTAACAATGAACATAAATAAATACAGAAATAACTGTTTCCTGTGAACACCTAGTGACTCTTAAACCTCCACTTCATCTCTGTTTTATTAAGTTTAATGACAATTTGTTTTGGTCAAACCAAATCTGTGTTTTTACACAAGAAAAAAATAAAATGCAGTAAATTGCATTATTATTATTATTATTATGCATTATCATTATTATTATGTCTTTTTTTCATGAAAATATCTTATTAAATATAACATATTACACTTTCGTCAGGCCTTTAAAATACTTTCGTGGACTCTTGCTGTAATATGTTGTCAGTGGTTGAGATAGTTGCTGTAGGCATCTAAACCTGATGGAAATCTGTTTGTGGTGTGTCAGTGATGTATGTATGTGCAAAATAAAACAAAGCACTACTCCAGGTATGTTTTTGACGAGACGAGACGAGAATATAACATAACTTTGTTACAAGGTCAAACGTTGATGTTGTGTGATAAAGACCTTTTAATAATAACTCACTTAAAGAAATAAGGGCAAAACTCACATGTAAGTAAAAAAAAAAAAAAAAAAGATTAAACAATTATGATCTAAGGTATACATGATTTAGACCTGGTTTGACTACGCATTAGAAATTTGGTGTTTGAGTTAATAAAAAGAACATAACAGTGTGTGTGTGTGTGGGGGGGGGGGGGGGGTCTTCAATATGGCTAGTACCTAGGGCCCAGAATTTGGTGCTACGCCCCTGGGTAAAATGTAACGAAATGGAGCAGACTGACCCAGAATGACTCCAAATATGATTAAATATGATTCAATTAATTACTTTTATTTAATTATTTTTAAGCAAAATGGAGCGAAATGGGGACTGATAATAACGAAAAGGGGGTTAAACATAGCGAAATGGAGCAGACTGACTCCAAGTATGATTCAATTAAGTATTTTTATTAATTTTTTTAGCAAAATGGGATGAATGGGGACTGATAACGAAATGGGGGTAAAACATAACGAAATGGAGCAGACTAACCCATTGACTGAAGTTTCATCTCTTGAACGCCAGATGGCACACCTGCCCCTACATGTACTGAGCGCATCTCACAAAAAAACAAAAGCCAAACAGTTAAATAAAAGTAATTATTTGGAGTCAGTCTGGTTCACTCTGCTCCATTTTGTTACATTTTACCCCCACTTCGTGATTAGCAGTCCCCATTTCACCCCATTTCGCTCCATTTCGTATTTTAGTATGGCCACCGAGTGGCGCAGCGGTGGCCACGGGATTCTTTCCAAACAACCTGCATCTATTTTAGGTGTGTCAAAAACGTCTTCCAACTGCTTGCTGCTGTTCTCGCGGCTCTCCATTTTGAAATAGATCTGTTGCGGTAGAAATGTGGTTTCAGGCTTCCGTCAGTGATGGTGCATACAATGTGCCTCGGAAAAAAAAATGATGCCATCGTGATGCATCGTGATTTCAGAGGGCAATTCAATCGATGCAAACTGAATGAATCGATACACTTGCATCATGCACGTTTGTATCTAGATAATGATTCGTATTGATTAATCTCCACATCCCTACTATATACGCGTTACATGGGCAAATAATGTTGCCTATCTTGGGGGGAGATAGCGATACCAAAAGTGTACGTTATTGAGGTGTAACACTTGTGAACATGCATGGCTGCACATTAATAATGTCAGTTTTTCCTCAAAGGTGCAGTCAGTGCGCTTGATGTCACCATGTCCTGGGAGTCACTTTGTCAATGAGTCAGTCAGTAAGTCAGTCAGTCAGTCAGTCAGGCAATATCTCATTTTTAAAGAAAGATTACTTCACTTGTACTGACATGATTATCACCAAACTTGGTAAATGCTTGACCTCAAGAATCTTATTGATTTGGGGTTGAAAAGGTCAAGGTCACTGAAGCGTACTTAAAAAAAAAAAAAAATCAGGTTCATACTGTCTGCAGAAGTCAAAGTAAATGTAATGCTGAGTTCACATCACCGGTAGAAAAATTCCTGTTGTCTGCAGTAGCAGACTGTAGGCAACTATGTGAGGTGCCATCTTTTCTTTTTTTTTCTTTTTTAATGCTAACGACCACTGTCTGTGAAATTAACAGGGAAATCCTGTAAAATCACAACATAAAAAAACCTGTGAAAAGAAAAACAATGGAGTAGTGTTTAATTGACAGCAATAATTTGTTACAGCAAACTTTTATTCACTTTATACGTGCTTCCCTTAGGCAGTATTATTAGAAAGCATTGCTTAAATTTTCATTGTTACACAGATGATACCCAGCTTTATCTATCCATGAAGCCAGAGGACACACACCAATTAGTTAAACTGCAGGATTGTCTTACAGACATAAAGACATGGATGACCTCTAATTTCCTGCTTTTAAACTCAGATAAAACTGAAGTTATTGTACTTGGCCCCACAAATCTTAGAAACACAGTGTCTAACCAGATCCTTACTCTGGATGGCATTACCCTGACCTCTAGTAATACTGTGAGAAATCTTGGAGTCATTTTTGATCAGGATATGTCCTTCAATGCGCATATTAAGCAAATATGTAGGACTGCTTTTTTACATTTGCACAATATCTCTAAAATTAGAAAGGTCTTGTCTCAGAGTGATGCTGAAAACTAATTCATGCATTTATTTCCTCTAGGCTGGACTATTATAATTCATTATTATCAGGTTGTCCTAAAAGTTCCCTGAAAAGCCTTCAGTTAATTCAAAATGCTGCAGCTAGAGTACTGACGGGGACTAGAAGGAGAGAGCATATTTCACCCATATTGGCCTCTCTTCATTGGCTTCCTGTTAATTCTAGAATAGAATTTAAAATTCTTCTTCTTACTTATAAGGTTTTGAATAATCAGGTCCCATCTTATCTTAGGGACCTCTTAGTACCATATCACCCCAATAGAGCGCTTCGCTCTCAGACTGCAAGCTTACTTGTAGTTCCTAGGGTTTTTAAGAGTAGAATGGGAGGCAGAGTCTTCAGCTTTCAGGCTCCTCTCCTGTGGAACCAGCTCCCAATTCGGATCAGGGAGACAGACACCCTCTCTACTTTTAAGATTAGGCTTAAAAGTTTCCTTTTTGCTAAAGCTTATAGTTAGGGCTGGATCAGGTGACTCTGAACCATCCCTTAGTTATGCTGGTATAGATTTAGACTGCTGGGGGGTTCCCATGATGCACTGATTGTTTCTTTCTCTTTTTGCTCTGTATGCACCACTCTGCATTTAATCATTAGTGATTGATCTCTGCTGTCTTCCACAGCATGTCTTTTTCCTGATTCTCTCCCCTCAGCCCCAACCAGTCCCAGCAGAAGACTGCCCCTCCTTGAGCCTGGTTCTGCTGGAGGTTTCTTCCTGTTAAAAGGGAGTTTTTCCTTCCCACTGTCGCCAACTGCTTGCTCATAGAGGGTCGTTTTGACCGTTGGGGTTTTTCTGTGATTATTGTATGGCTTTTGCCTTGCAATATAAAGCGCCTTGGGGCAAATGTTGTTGTGATTTGGCGCTATATAAATAAAACTGATTTGATTTGATAATAAAAACATAAAACGTGGAATGAAACTGAACTGTGAATCTAACAGTACAAATATGTTAAAATCATATACATTATAGAATTTACAAATGACTGTACAGTTTAAACACAGAAAAATCATAATACCAAAACTGTACAATACAGTTAAAATTACCACGACACTTAAAATGTTTTTTTTTTCCTGTTCATTTGAATTTTACTGTTGTTTTAGACTTTACAGATAAGAATTTTCACAAATACAGTAAAATACTGTAAATTAAGGGTTTGACAAAAGAAGGTGATGTGTCTGTTTAAACTACATTTTGAGGATGTGTAAACTACATTTTGAGGATATTTAAACATAAGGTGACCGTTTTGCGGCAGCACGGCCTTGCTAATTCAACAGGCAAGGACCATAAAAATTACAGTTTTAAATTTTTTTTACAGGTTTAAACTTTAAAATGTACATATTTTATGTACAACTATTTACATATTCACTGTAATTTTTACAGAATTCCCCTGGTAACCACTGCTGCCAGAAATATTCCGTAAAAACAACAGAATTTTTTTTACAGTGGCACATACAACAGACCCCAAGATACTTAAACTCCTCCACTTGAGGCAAGGACACTCCACCGACCTGAAGAGGGCAAAGCACCTTTTTCCAGTCGAGAACCATGGCCTCGGAATTGGAGGTGCTGATTTTCATCCCAGACGCTTCACACTCAGCTGCAAACCACTCCAGTGCACGCTGAAGGTCCTGATTTGACGAAGCCAACAGAACCACATCGTCCGCAAACAGCAGAGACAAGATTCTGTGGTTCCAAAACAAGACCCCCTCTACACCCTGGCTGCGCCTAGAAATTATGTCCATAAAAATAATGAACAGAATCGGTGACAAAGGGCAGCCCTGGCGGAGGCCAACATGCACTGGAAACAGGTTTGACTTACTACCGGCAATGCGAACCAAGCTCCTGCTGCGGTCGTACAGGGACCGGATAGCCCTTAGTAAAGGACCCCGGACCCCGTACTCCCGGAGCACCCCCCACAGGGTGCCCCGAGGGACACGGTCGAATGCCTGCTCCGGATCCACAGAACACATGTGGACTGGTTGGGAGAACTCCCATGAACCCTCGAGCACCCGATGGAGCGTGTAGAGCTGGTCCAATGTGCCGCGACCAGGACGAAAACCACACTGCTCCTCCTGAATCCGAGGTTCAACCATCGGTCGAATTCTCCTCTCCAGTACTCTGGAATAGACCTTACCGGGGAGGCTGAGGAGTGTGATCCCCCTATAGTTGGAACACACCCTCCGGTCCCCCTTCTTAAACAGAGGGACCACCACCTCAGTCTGCCAATGAAGAGGCACTGTCCCTGATTGCCATGCGATGTTGCAGAGGCGTGTCAGCCAAGACAGTCCCACAACATCCAGAGACTTAAGGTACTCAGGACGGATTTCGTCCATCCCAGGAGCCTTGCCACCGAGGAGGTTTCTAACCACCTCGTTGACTTTGGCCTGGGTAATGGACGAGTCCTCCTCTGAGTCTCCAGTCTCTGCTTCCTCTTCGGAAGACGTGATGATGGGATTGAGGAGATCCTCAAAGTATTCCTTCCACCGCCCGACAACATCCCCAGTCAGGGTCAACAGCTCCCCACCCGCACCATAAACAGTGCTGGTGGAGAGCTGCTTCTGCCTCCTGAGGAGTCGGATGGTTTGCCAGAATGTCTTCGAGGCCAACTGATAGTCCTCCTCCATGGCCTCCCCGAACTCCTCCCAGACCCGAGTTTTTGCCTCTGCGACCGCACGGTCTGTGGCACGCTTGGCCTGCCGGTACCTGTCAGCTGCCTCCGGGGTCCCACCTACCAACAAAGATAAGTAGGACTCCTTCTTCAGCTTGACGGCATCCCTTACTTCCGGTGTCCACCACCGGGTTCGGGGATTGCCGCCACGACAGGCACCAGAGACCTTGCGACCATAGCTACGAGCGGCCGCATCAACAATGGAGCTGGAGAACATGGTCCACTTGGACTCCATCCTCCCCCGGGATCTGGGAGAAGCTCTCCCGGAGGTGGGAGTTGAAGACCTCGCTGACAGAGGGTTCCGCCAGTCGTTCCCAGCAGACCCTCACGATACGTTTGGGCCTGCCAGGTCTGACCGGCTTCCTCCCCTCCCAGCGGATCCAACTCAGCACCAGGTCATGATCAGTCGACAGCTCTGCCCCTTTCTTCACTCGAGTGTCCGAGACACATGGCCAAAGGTCAGATGATACGACTACAAAGTTGATCATCGACCTCCGGCTCAGGGTGTCCTGGTGCCACGTGCACTTATGGACACCCTTGTGCTCGAACTAGCACAGAAATCCAACAACTGAACACCACTGGGGTTCAGATCGGGGAGGCCGTGCTTCCCGATCACCCCCCTCTAGGTCTGACTGTCGGGGTCTAAGTATCTCGGGGTCTTGTTCACTAGTGAGGGACGGATGGAGCGTGAGATCGATAGACGGATCGGTGCAGCATCTGCAGTGATGCGGTCACTGTATCGGACCATTGTGGTGAAGAGAGAGCTGAGTAGGGGGGCAAAGCTCTCGATTTACCGATCGATCTACGTTCCGATCCTCACCTATGGTCATGAGATTTGGCTCATGACCGAAAGAACGAGATCGGGAGTACAAGTGGCCGAGATGAGTTTCCTCCGCAGGGTGGCTGGGCGCTCCCTTAGAGATAGGGTGAGGAGCTCAGTCACTCAAGAGGAGCTCGGAGTCGAGCCGCTGCTCCTCCACGTCGAAAGGAGTCAGTTGAGGTGGCTCGGGCATCTTTTCCGGATGCCCCCTGGACGCCTCGCTGGAGAGGTGTTCCGGACACGTCCCATTGGGAGGAGGCCCTGGGGAAGACCCAGGACATGCAGGAGGGATTACATCTCTCGGCTGGCTTGGGAACGCCTTGGGGTTCCCCCGGAGGAGCTGGGAGAGGTGTGTGTGGATCGGGAGGTCTGGGCGGCTTTGCTTGAGCTGCCGCCCCCGCGACCCGACTCCGGATAAAGCGGAAGAAAATGGATGGATAGATGGACATACAACAGAGTTTTACTGTTTTGCACTGTAATTAAAACAGGAAGCACTGGCTCTGATGGCAGCTTCAAATGTTAACTTTTCCAAGGTTACAGATTAATTCCTCTTTGTAATACCGCACAGATTATTCACGTTTACCTGATTAAAACTGGGTGACTCCACTTAAATAATCCATCACTCTGTGTCTGTTGTTTCGCCTCATTAAAGATAAAACAACACCCGGTTTGTCCTTTTCACTGCAGCAAGTGTCAAAATTTTTTAACTTTTAATGGCAACTGCCGTCACGGTGCATATTTACTGCAGAAACAGCCAGAGGTGGTGGAATATTTCCATAAAACTCTCACTGAAAACAATGGAGCATCCAGCTTACTGTCTGCCGTAACAGCGAGCATGTGAATGCAGCATAAGGATCACTGCCCCCCTCCCTCCAGTCTCACGCAACTTTGTCTGATTTGGGGTTGTACAGTACCGTTTGGGAATGGTAACTACTGCATGTAGTACAGGCGAGTGTCTATGAACAGAAACTTTATTTTAATGATAATAACAAAGGGTTGCACTGGAACTTTGTGTGCTTTATTTTTCTTTTCCACTTCACCATATTAGACATGACTGAAAGATGCGTGTACACATGTTCTGAAGTGCACATGAGGTGCACACATTTCCGCTGTATATTCACAGTGAGACCCCAGATGGCTTAATTTGCCTTACTAAAAAGGTGATAATTGGACAATGTACAGCAAGTCATAAAAACGAACACTGAAGTTTGCATAAAGTCTAGAGGTGGGCAATACCGGGAATTTTGGTATTGATCCAATACCAAGTAAATGCAGGCCCAGTATCGCCGATATCAATACCGATACTGATACTTTTTCATATTTCAGCTTCATAGATCCAAAGGGTCCAAAAGACCTAGGATAAAATTTCGCCAAACATTGTCTGTGAAAACAAAATACTTTATTACAATCAACATTTTTGTTTAAAAAAATATCACTCAACACAACTTAAAACAAAATCTCCCGAGGTAGAGGGCTGACAAACCACAAGGGTGAGCTGCTCCGTGTTGTGTGACACAGCGCAGCACTGCTCTTACAGACAGAGAGTAGACTTTGATGAATCTGCATGTGCAGCAGTTAGTGCATGTGGGAGAGAAAAAAGCTTGAGTATCGATCTTTTTACACGAGGATCGTTCAATATCAATACCAGCGTTGGTATCGATATTAGGATCAATCAATTACTCCATGATACCGTTACGAAACTTGTTACATTTTTGTGACAGTATCATAGTATTATTTCATGATGCTATCCCCAAATCTGGTGTGACACGGGGGTGTTGGGGTTAGGATTGGGGTTAAAAATAGTCGCTCAAACCTGACCTGACACAACTTGCTTGTTGATATGCTCCATCCAGCTAACAAACTAGCATCCTAATGGCATCCCGCCAGAGATCCAGAGGAGTCGAGCTGGAGGCTCTCCTTCAGACTGGCTGACATCAGTAGCAGCGAGACTAACAGCCCCTCACAGACCCAGAAGCCTTCTGCAGCAGACTGCAGTTTGAACGAGGAAGCGTGGCTGGAGAGGAGGCGTGCGTCAGCAGCTGCGGAGACTAGGACTCCGCGGCTTACCGCTCCGTTCAATTATCCTCATCAACGCACAGTCTTTGAGAAACAAGGTGGATGACCTTAAACAAATCTGAAGCATATCTCGGAGTACAGGGATGCCTGTGTGATCGCTTGAACTGAGACCTGGCTTACGGATTGCAATCTGATTCCTGATTTTGAAATTGATGGTTTTGGTCAGCCCTTTCAGCTTGATCGTGGCGCACAAATCACCAACAAATCACTGGGAGGGAGTGTGTGCTTGTACGTCAATCTCCGCTTGTGTAAGACTGTCAAAATAAGAGAATCTATATGCAGTCCCCACATCGAACTCTTATCAGTCTCACTGCGCCCATTTTATCTGCCACAGGAACTCCCACAGGTCTTCATGACAGTGGTTTATATACATCCCAGAGCAAACATGGGAGAAGCAGCGTCCTCCATTGCTAAAGTTATGCACCACCTGCAAAGTAAATGCCCTGATGCACCACATTTCATCCTAGGTGACTTTAACACTTGTAGTCTGAATCAGCATCTTGGTCATTTGTACCAGTATGTGAAATGTCCAACGCGACATGGTAAAACACTGAACTTGGCTCTGGCACTGTAAAGGGAGCTTAGAAATTGTCCCCATAGGCTCCACTTGGCTCTTCTGACCACAGCTGTGTCCTGCTTGCTCTGGTCTACCAGCCAACCCTCAAGAAGGGGAAAGTTGAGCGTAAAAAGGTCCGTATATGGACAGAGAGTGCTATTCTGGAACTGAATGGATGTTTCCATAACACAAACTGGGATGTTTTTAAAGACTCTAGCACTAATCTGGGTGAACTGACCAATACTGTGGTAAAATATATTACCTTCTGTGAAGAGATGATAATCCCAAGAAAGATAATCACACTGTACCCTAATAATAAGCCTTGGGTCAGCAAATCCCTCAAGAATTCTATGAATAAGAAAAAATAGTTTACTATCAAGGAAATTTATCTGAACAAAAAGACGCCCAAAAAATGGTGAAAAGGGAAATCAAGTTGGCCAAAATGCAGTATAAAGACAAGGTACAGAACAAATTCAGGTTGGGTAATTATCGCTCCACTTGGAGAGGATTTAAGTCCATGACAGGGATCCAGGACAAGAAAAAAGAGTGTCTAACACCGACAAATCTGACTCCACCCTGGCAGAAGAATTAAATCAGTTCTATTTGAGATTTGATTCAAATGATTTCTCTGAAGAACTATCTAAATTTAGGGAAGTCCCACTAAGCAGTGGGATTCAGATAGATGAAATTAGTGTGTTGAGCACTTTTGAAAAAACTAACCCAAGGAAAAGTCATGGGCCGGATGGCATAAGTGGCCGACTACTTAAATGCTGTGCCCCATTTTTAAGTGGAATCTTCAAACACATTTTCCAGTGGTTCTTCTCACTTAATAAAGTTCCCACCTTGTGGAAAAATCCATTCTTGTTCCTGTGGCAAAGGTACCATCACCTAAAACATTAAATGACTATCACCCTGTGGCTCTCACCTCAGTGGTGATGAAGAGCTTTGAGCATATAGTGAAAAAGAGCTTGCTTGCTATGATGCAGACCGTGATCGATCCACTTCAATTTGCTTATCAACCCAGGAAATGGGTGGAGGATGCCTTGGCGACACTATTAAATTTAGTTGTCAGGCACCTCGAAGGCAGGAAAACACACATATGTCTTTGTTTTGCAGATTTTTCATCAGCCTTCAACTGTATGCAGCCTCTTGTCCTTGCTCATAGGCTTTCAGAAATACCTAGTGTTGATTTGGAAACTATATGCGGGTTAGTTGCTTTTCTGACAACTAGGCCTCAGAGAACTCGTGTTAATGAAACCCTGTCCGAGACTCTGTTGTATTCTACAGGCTCGCCCCAGGGATGCCTTTTGTCACCTCTATTGTTCATGCTTTACACAAACGACTGAGGATCGAGTCGAGGTTCATTATAAAATTTGCTGATGACTCTGTGATCGTCAGCCTCCTGCAGGACCATGAGGTAGGCCACGGACCAGTCCTTGACTATTTTGTTAGATGGTGTGGCGACTCATCTGCAACTTAACCTGTCAAAAACAAAAGACATGATAATTGATTTTTGTAAGGAACCACTGTCGCAGCCCAAACCCTTATCAAAGGTACAGCTGTGGACATAGTTAGTCATTATAAGTATGCAGGCACCATCCTGGATGACAAACTGTCTTTTGAGACCAACTCAGATGCCATCTGCAGGAAGGTAAATCAGAGGCCGTTTTATTTGAGAAAATGGAGGTTTTTTAATGTCAATAGAGGTTTCTTAAACTGTTTTACTCATCTTTTATTGAGTCTGTTTTAACATTTGCAATGATTTGTTGTTTGGGAGCCTCAGCATAAAAAATAAGAGAAGGATGAAGAATGTGGTCAAACTCTGCCAAAAAAAAAACCAACTGGCACTAGCCTGAGTGAACTTGATACTGTTTATCAAACCAGAGCCACTCAGAGGGAAAGGGCCATTTTGGCCAATCCTCTCCATCTTCTTCATGCAGAGTTTCGACTCCTCCCATCTAAGAGGAGGCATTCATTCCCTTGTCAGGCCAAATCAAACATATATTTAAAATCCTTTGTCCCTTCTGCCAGTAGATTCCTTAATAGGCTGTAGGTGAACTTGTTGGAAACAATATACTGCACTTTATTAGTCATGACTATGTATGTATGTATGTATTGATCTATATTATCACGTGTGCCATTTTATTGTCTGATTTTGAACTTTTGTTGCAAACCAAATTGCCCTCCGGGGACATTAAAGATTTTCAATCAATTCAATCAATCCATGAGGCACAATATGATGCGATGAACATAGGCAAATTTGGGATGAAATATACAACAGAATGTGAAAGTAAAACTAGAATTAAACAATAGATAGAATGTGTGGCTTGGGATGATACCAAAACCTTTCATTGATATTGAAATGTAGTCATGACTAAATCAAGAAACTGCTCCAGAATGTTTCGAAACCTGTTTCAAACAAGATTACAGGCTGTGTTAAATAGGGCCTCAATGCATCATCAACTTGGTTAGAAACAAATGCTTCAAAATGTCCCATTTGATTTGTCCTCTCTGGTGTTGAAATGCAGCACGGGGCCTTTGTGGTTAACCCTATTGGTTCACAGTGAGAAGGTTTGCTTCTGACCCGGTCCTTTCTGTGTGTCATTTGCTTGTTGTCCCCATGATATAATGGGTTCCCCCCAGGTGATCTGGCTTCCCCCACTGCCAAAGACATACAGGTTAGTTGAATTGCTGTAGTATAAATGTGGCAGCTTGTCCAGGGTGTACCCCGCATCTGGCCCAATGGCCGGTGGGATAGGTTCTAGCACCATGTGACCTAACTGGAATAAGCCATTTGAGGAAAATGCACGAATGAATGAATGGTATTGAAACATATTAAAACACAAGTGAACGAACAAGGACGGCACCCATTTTTCAATTTGATTTTTAAAGGCTGCAGTGAGCGCGGGATCAGTATGTGCACTAGGGCATGCATTGCTTGTATCAGGATTGTGAAAGTGAACTGAACTTATCTGTTAAGAGGACTGTTGAGCCTTAGAGGATGCATGTGCTCTCTGAGCACCTTCCACCTTTTGCAACACGTAGCACCATGCGTCATGCAGCGACGCGTGCAAATGCTCATTTTGAACTTTGAAATAAACACTGATGCTGTCATTTCACAGCATTTCCAGCTGCACTCCTTTTTGTCATTTCCTCATTATCACTCTCCCCTTGGACCCACACAATGAGAACATTGTTTTGCCCTCTATCTCATTTCAGGCTTTATGATAGTGGTTCCTTCCTCACACAGCAACTCGGCTGCCTGTCATAACCACGGTGATTGGACCAAATCAGAACTGAAATCAAATTAAGGCCCATTGTCAGCACACGAGGCTCTGCCAGCGACATGAAAAGAGGACCGCACAGAAGAGATAACGAGAAAATCAAAGTCGCTCCTTTAGCCTGAATGAAATTAGAGAGGGGCAGAGGGATTTTAAATCCAAATTAGCTTGATATATACGTTTATCTCACTTTACACAATAATTACACAAAAATATAAATGCAACACTTTTGGTTTTGCTCCCATTTTGTATGAGATGAACTCAAAGATCTAAAACTTTTTCCACATACACAATATCACCATTTCCCTCAAATATTGTTCACAAACCAGTCTAAATCTGTGATAGTGAGCACTTCTCCTTTGCTGAGATACTCCATCCCACCTCACAGGTGTGCCATACCAAGATGCTGATTAGACACCATGATTAGTGCACAGGTGTGCCTTAGACTGTCCACAATAAAAGGCCACTCTGAAAGGTGCAGTGTTGTTTTATTGGGGGGGGGGGATACCAGTCAGTATCTGGTGTGACCACCATTTGCCTCATGCAGTGCAACATCTCCTTCGCATAGAGTTGATCAGGTTGTCAATTGTGGCCTGTGGAATGTTAGTCCACTCCTCTTCAATGGCTGTGCGAAGTTGCTGGATATTGGCAGGAACTGGTACACGCTGTCGTATACGCCGGTCCAGAGCATCCCAAACATGCTCAATGGGTGACATGTCCGGTGAGTATGCCGGCCATGCAAGAACTGGGACATTTTCAGCTTCCAAGAATTGTGTACAGATCCTTGCAACATGGGGCCGTGCATTATCCTGCTGCAACATGAGGTGATGTTCTTGGATGGCACAACAATGGGCCTCAGGATCTCGTCACGGTATCTCTGTGCATTCAAAATGCCATCAATAAAATGCACCTGTGTTCTTCATCCATAACAGACGCCTGCCCATACCATAACCCCACCGCCACCATGGGCCACTCGATCCACAACATTGACATCAGAAAACCGCTCACCCACACGACGCCACACATGCTGTCTGCCATCTGCCCTGAACAGTGTGAACCGGGATTCATCTGTGAAGAGAACACCTCTCCAACGTGTCAAACGCCAGCGAATGTGAGCATTTGCCCACTCAAGTCGGTTACGACGACGAACTGGAGTCAGGTCGAGACCCCGATGAGAACGACGAGCATGCAGATGAGCTTCCCTGAGACGGTTTCTGACAGTTTGTGCAGAAATTCTTTGGTTATGCAAACCGATTGTTTCAGCAGCTGTCCGAGTGGCTGGTCTCAGACGATCTTGGAGGTGAACATGCTGGATGTGGAGGTCATGGGCTGGTGTGGTTACATGTGGTCTGCGGTTGTGAGGCTGGTTGGATGTACTGCCAAATTCTCTGAAACGCCTTTGGAGATGGCTTATGGTAGAGAAATGAACATTCAATACACAAGCAACAGCTCTGGTTGACATTCCTGCCGTCAACATGCCAACTGCACGCTCCCTCAAATCTTGCAACATCTGTGGCATTATGCTGTGTGATAAAACTGCACCTTTCAGAGTGGCCTTTTATTGTGGGCAGTCTAAGGCACACCTGTGCACTAATCATGGTGTCTAATCAGCATCTTGATATGGCACACCTGTGAGGTGGGATGGATTATCTCAGCAAAGGAGAAGTGCTCACTATCACAGATTTAGACTGGTTTGTGAACAATATTTGAGGGAAATGGTGATATTGTGTATGTGGAAAAAGTTTTACATCTTTGAGTTCATCTCATACAAAATGGGAGCAAAACCAAAAGTGTTGCGTTTATATTTTTGTTGAGTGTATATATACATTTTAAAAAGCATACAACACAAAAAGGCTTTTATGATGTCAAAAGGGCTTTATGACGTCTTAAATATAGGGGGGAACACCTTTAAGGTTGCATGAACTTATAGCTCATAAACAATCCCGTTGGCCTTTCCTATGACAAATACTACCATTTTAAAATATGCTGCAGGAGAAAGTAATTGAAGTGGTTTGTGATGTTTGTATGTGTTAAATCAGCCGGACACACAGTGATAGTCCAGCAGATGTTCCGGAGTGATCGGACAGCGGTTAAGCAGCCATCACAAGAGAACCGGGTGATAACATAGCTCTGCCCTGCAGTGGCATCATGATAATATCGTGCTCATATCCTGCTGTGATTCCGGTGGAGGGCTGACAGTCGAGCACAAAAGGACCTGAATTCATTAGTAATGGGATGGTACATTTCTACTTTGTCCAACATATGACAAAAGACCTTTGACTACAACGCAAACAAAACAAGATGTTGAAATGCAGACACAAAAAAAAGGACGCCTAAAGAATAGGAGTCCAAATGGCAGTTTGTACTGCACTTTATGGTTAAACCTAACCTTTATCATGCAGTAAATACTCCACATACCAGTAAAGAATAGATCACTTTATACCTTACCATCATTACACAGTCCCATACTTAAATAGGCTCCCCCCCAACTATACCCCTAAGCAATTAGTTGCTCAAAATATCAGGGGGCCAGTTATTCCAGTACGCAGTTCAATTTTTTATTAATTTATATGGGAACCTGCATGCAGACGTAACTACGGCAAACACAGCCTCAGTTAATCCCCAGGCTCCTCCACAGTCAGCAAAGTAATTGGGGAGGGAGTCCCAAAGGGTCTCAGTGCACTGCAGAAGCCTTAGCTGGCGACAAGATGAAATGGCAATAGAGGGAGATAGGAGGCGGTGTTTGTGTGTATGTGGAGGATATGAGTACAGGAGGTGGCTTTAGCACTCTGTGTGAATAGACCTGCAGTCCATAGAGACTCATGGGTTGGCTGGGAAACCATCTGGTCCCCCACCCCACTAAGCTACATCACCCCTAGTCCTTTTTTTCTATAGGGCTGTCAAATTCTACTCCTGGTGGGGGTCCTTTTTGAGGCCCACTGCCAAAAATTAGTTAATTAACTATTTACAACACTTTCTTTGGAATTAATTTGGATGTTTATCACATCTAGCTTTTTTATTATCAGGCTTTGCAAACAATCAGTTTGTGTAATTAATTATCAACAGCAGCTGAACAAGGTGGGGGGGGGGGGGGATCCAATAGATTTCTCTTTATTTATGTGCAAATACATCTGACATATTTTAAAACATTTCAGACTTACAGACTTTAAAGAGTGCATTAAATTTCATTGGACAGCTTTGTCTGGCAGTTCAATGAAATTGAAATCTGTAAGTCTGAAATGTTTTAAAATATGTCAGATGTATGCACTGAACAGCAGTTTGGAATGTTCGGCCTTATTGGAGTCCGTGAATGGAGCCTTGTATGGGGCTCTGGTGGGGGACTCCATTGTTCTGCTGGGGCACTTCAACGCACACGTGGGCAATGACAGAGACACCTGGAGAGGCGTGATTGGGAGGAACAGCCTCCCCGATGTAAGCCTGACTAGTCGTTTGTTTTTCAATTTAATTCAATTTATTTTCATTTATATAGCACCAAATCACAACAGAGTTGCCTCAAGGCACTTCACACAAGTAAGGACTAACCTTGCTAACCCCCAGAGCAGCAGTGGTAAGTAAAAACTCCCTCTGAGGAAGAAACCTCAAGCAGACCAGACTCAATGGGGTGCTTCTTGGGTCATGCTACAGACACAAATTACAGAACAATTCGCAAAATGAATATACAGGAAATGCTGTTGGTGCACAGGACAGGAAGGTCCCCAGCACTAATACCACACCCATCTCTGGATGGTGCTGCACCTTAAACAGAGAGAAAAAACAGAATCAGGCATCAGAAAGACAAGAAATACTGTATAATTTGCCAGCATTAAACAACAAGAAAAACAGAAGAAATACTAAGGTGATCGCCAGCCACTAGCCCCAAGCTTCACTAAAAGCCCCAGAATTTAGGTAAAGTTGAGGCCGTGGCACGCTCCGTTTCCTAATAAAATTAATTAAAAGAGTAAAAAGTGTAGAACTATACTATGCCAGTATGCTAGCCATACGAAAGGGAAAATAAGTGCGTCTTAAGTCTGGACTTGAAAGTCTCCACAGAATCTGACTGTTTTATTGATGCAGGGAGATCACTCCACAGAACAGGGGGATGATAAGAGAAAGCTCTGTGACCCGCAGACTTCTTATTCACCCTACAGACACAAAATATTCCCGCACCATGAGAATGCAAAGCCCGGGCCAGTACGTAAGGTTTAATTAGGTCAGCTAAGTAGGGAGGTGCCAGTCCATGAACAATTTTATAGACCAGCAGCAGAACCTTAAAATCTGATCTCATAGGGACAGGAAGACAGTGAAGAGATGCTAAAATGGGTGTAATGTGGACGAACTTTCTGCTTCGTGTCAAAAGTCTGGCTGCAGCATTTTGAACCAATTGGAGAGCCCTAATGCTGGACTGCGGTAAACCAGAAAATAGAACATTGCAGTAGTACAATCTAGAAGAGATAAACGCATGGATCAGGGTCTCAGCATCAGCCAGACAGGATGGGACAAATCTTCACTATATTTCGCAGGTGGAAGAAAGCAGTCCACGTAATATTTCTAATGTGGAGGTCAAAGGAAAATGTAGGATCAAAAATTACCCCAAGGTTCCTCACTTTGTCAGTGTGATGTATAACACACAAACCTAGGCTAAGCGTTAACTGGTCAAATTGATAGCAATGTCTCACTGGACCAGGAACCATCATTTCAGTCTTATCAGAGTTTAAAAGCAGGAAGTTTCTAGACATCCAACTTCTCACTGATTCAAGGCAATCTTCTAAGGATTTTATGTGAATGAGATTACCAGCAGTTATCGGCATGTATAACTGAGTATCATCAGCATAGCAGTGAAAGGTAATCCCAAAACGCCGCAATATGTGCCCAAGGGGTGCTATATAAAGGGAGAAAAGCAGGGGGCCTAAGACGGACCCCTGTGGAACCCCAAATTTCATGTCACTAAGGTTAGAGGTAGTGTTACTGTACAGAACACAGTGAAAATGACTCAAGTATGACGTTAACCATGCAAAGGCACTTCCAGTAATCCCGAAATGATATTCCAGCCTATCAAGTAGAATATGATGATCCACGGTATCAAATGCAGCACTGACATCTAACAGCACCAGAACCATAGTGGTGTCCAAATCCATTGCAAGCAGAAGATCATTCGCTACTTTAGTGAGAGCTGTCTCTGTGGAATGATAATTTCTCAAAGCAGACTGCAGTGGCTCAAAGAGATTAAAAACTTTGCAGTGGCAAAGCCCCAGGGGTTGATGAGATCTGTCCAGAAATGCTGAAGGCTCTGGGTGTGGAGGAATTGTCTTGGATGAGATGCCTCTTCAACATTGCGTTGAGGTCTGGGACAGTGCCTAAGGAGTGGCAAACTGGGATGGTGGTCCCCATATTTAAAAAGGGGGACCAGAGAGTGTGTGCAAACTACAGGGGCTGTTATGTGTCGGACGCAGCCCGGAGAACCGACCAGCGTTTGAAGGACCCAGTATAAAATAAGCAGAGCACGGTACAAAGGATAACAGAGTTTAATAAACATAACAGTGATGTGAAAAAATATAAAAGTGCGCGGTCTGGTGTGGTGGATTGCGGTGCGCTCCCAGCAGCGCTAACGGTCCGGAGCCAGAACCAATTCAGACCCAAGGACCCCGCCGACACCCCCCAGGTGGCCGCGACAAACCGAGTCTGTGAAAGAAGGAATCATTATGTGAGTCCACACTCAACACACAGAGAGACCACTCAAAGGTGTACAAACAGCAAACACTTCCTGGCTTAATTGCAAATCAGCTTCCCACCCTGCAGGCATGGAACACCCTGTTCACAAAACTCCACTGCAGTGGAAGCTGATTTAAACGACCAACATACAGCTCAATATAATAAGGTGTGAGGGACACCACATTTACTGACTGTATAAATGTTAGTCACAAAATCTAACGTACCTCAGGAAGTGTGCTGACGAGCGTGAGACCTCACCCCCTCCTCTTTCACAGACCATGCATCAAACCTGGACGTTCTCTGCATCCACTGATGATGAGATGGCTCCCGAGACGACGATCTCACCCGTCTGGTCACAAGGTCGAGTCTCTGGCAAATACACACTGTGTACTCCAGTCTTAAATTCCACCATGTTCCAATCCATTGTAGATGCACCACAGCTGTGAGTCCTGACGAGCCGCAGGTGATCAGCCTCAGGTGATCAGGGTGAGGTCCTGATAAACTCAGCTACACAGCCACTCAGTCCAAAATGCAAGCCACCTGGAAGGAAAAACAAAAGACAGGACAGAAAACAGAAACAAAAGGCAGCCAGGCCCCCCCCAGCCACACAACAGGGGCATCACAATACTCAGCCACCCTGTTAAAAGTCTACTCCAGGGTACTGGAAAGGAGGGATCAGCCGATAGCCTCCTGGGTGCCTCCTAGGGAGGTGTTCCAGGCATAGGGGAGGTGATGGTCTATTGGTTAAAGCGTTGGGCTTGAGACCAGAAGATCCTCAATTCAAATCCCAGCCTGACTGGCAAATCACTAAGGGCACTTGGGTAAGGTCACATTGGGGTGAATGTGACGCATTATTTGTAAGTGCTTTGAGTATCTGATGCAGATGGAAAAGCGCTGTATAAATGCAATCCATTTACCATATCGATCTGGGAGAAGACCCTGGGGAAGACCCAGGAGTAGGTTGAGAGATTATATCTCCACACTACCCTAGGAAGGCCTCGGGATCCCCCAGTCAGACGTGGTCAATGTGGCAAGGGAAAGGGAAGTCTGGGGTCCCCTGCTAGAACTGTTGCCCCGCGACACGATCCTGGATAAGCGGTTGAAGATGAGTGATAAGTGAGTGTGCTTTGTCTGGAAATACATCAGTATTAGGAAGGCAACACAAATGATCGTTTTCTTTGGAGATTCTCAGTTGGCCAACTAATGGTGTTCAAGTACTTTTAATCACGTCTACTGGATTTGTTGAGTTCTTTGAAAGGGTTTCACTCTTCATTCAAAAAAGCTCCATCAGTCCTAAATTACAATAGTGAGAGGCTCAAATATTCATCCTCTGTAACGTCACTGATTTCACAGTGATGCAAAGAAAGGAATAATTGTCACTGGTCACTGGACATCCCTTGAGTTCAGGTGTGACCTGCCATTGTTCTTTGCTTCAAAAGAGGAGAGAACAATCTTTGAGTCTCTGTGATAAAGTTGAAAGCATAGAATTACATGTGGGAGAGAGGTGGTACCTCAGCCCATCCACCCCACGTAGAGAAGGTTTGATCACTCTGACAAAAATGGCTTCCTTCCAATAAGTCACATTCATTGTTTTATTAAATTGGTTGTGACTGCTTCATGCAATAAGTTAAATGAATTGCCACGTTATTAATTTACAAGGCAAACACTGCATTAGTGAGCAGAAGCTAATGAGCTAAATCACAGAAGCTTCCTCAGGTAAAATTCTTGCTCTGGTAGTCTGACTTCTGTCTTGACTCTTGTAGAGAAGAATAACAGAAGCCACAAAAGCTGGAGTACTAAACCCAACCAGACCCCTCCTACCGAGAGGCAGACTGCTATTGGCTAGTGACTAAACAAATGCTCTAATTAGAACCTATTGTGCTCTAGTTAGCACCCTCCTAATGACGGGGTAGCTGTCCCTCCTAACGATGGGACTGACGCCTCTCATGATGGCTCTCCTGAAGGCTCTCCTGATGGCTCTCCTGATGACGTGAATGACTCATTACCATGAACAAAAGACTGAAACTGCTTAAGCTCCTTTCACACCGGGCCCACTTACAATGCAGAATATCTGCGTCAGGTGCGCGCAGAAGGGGGCAGAGAGGAGGTGAGGATGCAGCCTGCAGGTTCTCGGCACAGAGAAATCAAAGTGCACAGTTTGGCTGCACTCTGATTTCTCTTCTAGTTTATATTTGTTCTTGTGCTGAGCTGCAGGTCTGCGCTCTGAGTTCTGTTATAGTTTATCTTTCCTCCTTTGACCGCGAGATGCGCGCACATGAACCGTCCGTGAGCAAATGTGGAGATGTCTGGAGTTCTACTTGATGTTGACATGTCCTGTGTCTGGCAATCAGTCTGTGAGCAGGACCTATGTCCTTATTTGTCCTTTTTTTTTAAACACAGTGATGAGAGAGTTTGAGGGGAGAACTAGGAACTACCTGCCTGCAGCCAGCCAGTTTTTTTTTCTTTCTTTTAATTGTTCACATGTGCTTGCGCAAACGAACCATCCCTGAGCAAATGTGGAGATGTCTGGAGTTCTACTTGATGTTGACATATCCTGTCTCTGGCAATCAGTCTGTGAGCAGGATTTTTATGGACTTTATACAAACATATTTGTGAGAGAAAAGCAAGGAGCTGCTGCAGCTGCAATCCGCATTTTTTTTCTGTGCTCTTTTTGAGCATGTAGTTTTTACTGCATTGTGTACATGGTATAAAAACAATCCTTCATGATTTATGAAGGTATGCTGCGGGAACAATGGAACACAGCAGGAATCATAAACTGGTGTCGGTTAACGTTGTATTGTGAGTGTGTGGCTTACAGTCACGTTGAGTACCGTCCTGTTGACTTGCGCTGAAACCACTTAATTCTGCGTCGAGCAGAGGACGCAAACAAAAATTAAACATGTTTAACTTTTGGCGTCCAATTTGCTTTGTCCTTTGCGCCCCTTGTGCTGTTGTGGCGCCGAGCTGCATCGTCTCAGCACTGAATTGCTTCCACGTGGCATCGTCGCGACGACATACAATGCAACTGGGAGCAACTGGGAGCAGCCCCGGTGTGAAAGGGGCTTTAGACCTGAGTACCCCATTGTAAACAGGGGACAAAGTGTGTCTCAGACCCCCTCCCCGGTAAAGGCTGGGTTTCAACTGTTTCACATACAACACTTGGCAATAATTATGGAATCACCGGCCTCGGAGGATGTTTATTCAGTTGTTTAATTTTGTAGAAAAAACAGATCACAGACATGACACAAAACTAAAGTCATTTCAAATGGCAACTTTCTGGCTTTAAGAAACACTATAAGAAATCAGGAAAAATAATTGTGGCAGTCAGTAACGGTTACTTTTATAGACCAAGCAGAGGGAAAAAAATATGGACTCACTCAATTCTGAGGAATAAATTATGGAATCACCCTGTAAATTTTCATCCCCAAAACTAACACCTGCATCAAATCAGATCTGCTCGTTAGTCTGCATCTAAAAAGGAGTGATCACACCTTGGAGAGCTGTTGCACCAAGTGGACTGACATGAATCATGGCTCCAACATGAGAGATGTCTATTGAAACAAAGGAGAGGATTATCAGACTCTTAAAAGAGGGTAAATCATCACGCAATGTTGCAAAAGATGTTGGTTGTTCACAGTCAGCTGTGTCTAAACTCTGGACCAAATACAAACAACATGGGAAGGTTGTTAAAGGCAAACATACTGGTAGACCAAGGAAGACATCAAAGCGTCAAGACAGAAACCTTAAAGCAATATGTCTCAAAAATCGAAAATGCACAACAAAACAAATGAGGAACGAATGGGAGGAAACTGGAGTCAACGTCTGTGACCGAACTGTAAGAAACTGCCTAAACGAAATGGGATTTACATACAGAAAAGCTAAACGAAAGCCATCATTAACACCTAAACAGAAAAAAACAAGGTTACAATGGGCTAAGGAAAAGCAATCGTGGACTGTGGATGACTGGATGAAAGTCATATTCAGTGATGAATCTCGAATCTGCATTGGGCAAGGTGATGATGCTGGAACTTTTGTTTGGTGCCGTTCCAATGAGATTTATAAAGATGACTGCCTGAAGAGAACTTAAATTTCCACAGTCATTGATGATATGGGGCTTGTCAGGTAAAGGCACTGGGGAGATGGCTGTCATTACATCATCAATAAATGCACAAGTTTACGTTGATATTTTGGACACTTTTCTTATCCCATCAATTGAAAGGATGTTTGGGGATGATGAAATCACTTTTCAAGATGATAATGCATCTTGCCATAGAGCAAAAACTATGAAAACATTCCTTGCAAAAAGACACAGAGTCAATGTCATGGCCTGCAAATAGTGCAGATCTTAATCCAATTGAACATCTTTGGTGGAAGTTGAAGAAAATGGTCCATGACAAGGCTCCAACCTGCAAAGCTGATCTGGCAACAGCAATCAGAGAAAGTTGGAGCCAGATTGATGAAGAGTACTGTTTGTCCCTCATTAAGTCCATGCCTCAGAGACTGCAAGCTGTTATAAAAGCCAGAGGTGGTGCAACAAAATACTAGTGATGTGTTGGAGCATTCTTTTGTTTTTCATGATTCCATAATTTTTTCCTCAGAATTGAGTGATTCCATATTTTTTTCCCTCTGCTTGGTCTAAAAAAGTAACCGTTACTGACTGCCACAATTTTTTTTCCTGATTTCCTATAGTGTTTCTTAAAGCCAGAAAGTTGCCATTTGAAATGACTTTAGTTTTGTGTCATGTCTGTGATCTGCTTTTTTTTCTACAAAATTAAACAACTGAATGAACATCCTCCAAGGCCGGTGATTCCATAATTTTTGCCAGGGGTTGTACAATGCCTCCTTCACTCCTCTCTCAAACCATTTCTTTTCTCTGGCTAAGATTTTAACTTCCTTGTCCTCAAACGTGTGAGTAGTGTCTTTAAGGTGGAGATGAACTGCAGACTGAGGTCCACCGGCGCCCTCTCTGCGATGCTGGTATAGCCTTTTGTGTAACGGCTGCTTAGTCTCACCTATGTAGTGTTTGTTACAGTTTTCCCTGACATCTGATAGAATACACTACATTGTAACTAGGGATCCTGTCCTTAGGGTGAACTAATTTCTGTCTCAAAGTGTTAACCGGTTTAAAGTAAAGTAAACTGGGATTTTGTGCTGTCTGAAAATCCTCTGTAGTTTAACCCATGTGTCATCGACATATCTGAACCAGTGACTGGAAAAGATGCCCGTGAATGACGCCAAGGCTCTCCAAGAGTTAGCAGATGTGGTCTGGTGTAAGTCTGGTCCTTTCAAGTAGAGACACATCCTCCAGCAGCCTCTGCCTCACAGCTGAGACGGCCTCAGCAGTGGGGATGCAGGTGAACAAGAGTCAAGACAGAAGTCAGAATTTTAGTTGAGGAAGCTTCTGTGATTTGAAGCGAAACGTCCTCGCTTCAAGCAACCCAGTCCAGTCGAAGATTCAAGCTTCTCTACTATGGAAACCACCTGGACAACTGAGAGCCTTCACAGAAACTTTGCGACCAACTGTGGGCATGAGGCCCTGGCACTGGTACGTAAGCTGGAAAAGACTGCTAAAAAGATAGCTAACTTTAGAAACCACTTAAGATTTAACCTGAGACGCAAACAAAACAACATTTTTCCCAAATGCATGAAGCAAAAGGCACTAGAAGCAGGTCGCACAGCAGAAAAGATCCAGCACAGTTACCTTAGGAGGATTTTAGGTCTTAGAATTAGAAGGCTTCATTTTAAAATAGTAGACCTCCAAAATGATCTTGATAGTCTTCACAAAAGGTTAGAAACTTTAGTGTGGGAAGAGGCCCATAATAAGATCACAAAGTTCATAGTTAAAATTCAAATGTCTGAGCATTTAAACAGTAAGGAGTGGTAAATCAGGAAGTTTCACAACCTTTTAGTGCAGAAAAGGCTTACTTTCAGTGGGGGTAGGTATAAAGATACACCCAGACAAATTAGTGACAACAGAGAAAATTGGGTAAAGAATCTCTTCGACAGGGTTCTTACACAGACAGAAAAGGATGTGCTCGCTAAAGGACTAAATTTCTCAGTGACCCCTAAACATATACCGACAGTAGATTACATCACTGCAGTAGAGTCACCCATTAAACATAGCAGTTTGTCAGAGTCAGAAGCTGGGGACCTCCGACTAAGAGTCACAGCAGTGCTGAACAGTGCTAAGCCTCCTTCGTCCAACATCACAGGAGAAGAACGGAAAGCTGTGTCAGCACTGCAGAAGGACCAAAGCATCCTTATCCTGCCAGCGGATACAGGCAGATGCACGGTGGTCCTGAACACATCGGACTAGGAGGCCAAGATCAACAAATTGCTCAGTGACTCCAATATATACGAGCGTCTGAAGAGAGATCCCACAAGCGGCAATAAGAAGAAAATCGTTAACTACCTCCAAAACCTGGAGAAAGAGGGACTCATCGACAGGCAGGCGTACCCTGGGGACACCACTCCATGCATCTACGGGATGCCCAAAATCCACAAAGAGGACGTGCCCCTCAGGCCTATTGTATGTAGCACAGATTCCATCACTTACAATTTGGCCAAACACCTCAAGTGGATTTTGGCTCCTCCAGTGGGTAACTCAGACCACCATGTGGATGACACACAAGATTTTGTGAACAAGATCAAGGACCTTCAGCTGGAGGCAGATGAAACTATGGTGTCACTTGATGTGACATCGTTGTTCACCTGCATCCCCACTGCTGAGGCCGTCTCAGCTATGAGACAGAGGCTGCTGGAGGATGCGTCTCTACTTGAAAGGACCAAACTTACACCAGACCGCATCTGCCAACTCTTGGAGATCTGTCTTAACACCATGTATTTCCTGTTTAGGGGGAATTACTACAAGCAGATCCATGGTTGTGCAATGGGGTCTCCGGTATCCCCCATTGTGGCCAATCTGTACATGGAGCTAGTGGAGAAGAGAGCCTTGGTGTCGTACATGGGCATCTCTCCCAGTCACTGTTTCAGATATGTCAATGACACATGGGTTAAAATCAAGCAACAAGAAGTGGAGGCCTTTACAGACCACATCACCTCGGTGGACTCCAATATCAAGTTCACATGTGAGGATGCCAGAAACAACCATTTAGCCATCTCGGACTGTGATGTTACGATTGGAGAGAACAGGCAGCTCCAGACAGAGGTTTACAGAAAACCCACTCACACTGACCAATATCTGCTCTTTGGCTCAAACCACCCCCTTGAACACAAGCTCGGGGTGATCAGGACTCTTCAACACAGAGCCCTACAGGTGCCCACAACTACAGAGGGAAGGGCTAAAGAACAACAACATGTCCGGAAAGCCCTCACAGTATGTGGGTACCCACGATGGTCCCTGGATAAAGTGCAGAAGTCCCAAAGAACAAAGAGACCACACAGACAGGAGACAGCCAAGAAGAAGAGGAGTGTCTCTCCCTTATTTAGGAGGAGTAGGGGAAAAAACTACAGAGGATCTTCAGACAGCACAGAATCCCAGTTTACTTTAAACCTCTTAACACCTTGAGATAGAAACTCATTCACCCTAAGGCAGAGGTCTCAAACCGGTTCCAGAAAGGGCCGAGAGGGTGCAGGCTTTCTGTGCAACCACCCACTCCAGCAGGTGATTTCACTGATTAACATCACTATGAGCAGGTGGAATCAGTTAATCAGTGAAATCACCTGCTGGAGTGGGTGGTTGCACAGAAAGCCTGCACCCTCTCGGCCCTTTCTGGAACCGGTTTGAGACCTCTGCCCTAAGGACAGGATCCCTAGTTACAAACAGAGCAATGTAGTGTATTCTATCAGATGTCAGGAAAACTGTAACAAACACTACATAGGTGAGACTAAGCAGCCGTTACACAAAAGGCTATACCAGCACCGCAGAGAGGGTGCCGGTGGACCTCAGTCTGCAGTTCATCGCCACCTTAAAGACACTAACCACATGTTTGAGGACAAGGAACTTAAAATCTTAGCCAGAGAAAAGAAATGGTTTGAGAGAGGAGTGAAGGAGGCATTGTATGTGAAACAGTTGAAACCCAGCCTTAACCGGGGAGGGGTCTAAGCAGTTTCAGTCTTTTTGTTCATGGTAATGAGTCATTCACGTCATCAGGAGAGCCATCAGGAGAGGCGTCACTCCCATCGTTAGGAGGGACAGCTACTCTGTCATTAGGAGGGCACTAACTAGAGCACAATAGGTGCTAATTAGAGCAATTGTTTAGTCACTAGCCAATAGCAGTCTGCCTCTCGGTAGGAGGGGTCTGGTTAGGTTTAGTACTCCAGCTTTTGTGGCTTCTGTTATTGTTCTCTACAAGAGTCAAGACAGAAGTCAGACTACCAGAGCAAGAATTTTAGCTAAGGAAGCTTCTGTGATTTGAAGCAAAACGTCCTCGCGTCAAGAAGCCCAGTCCAGTCAAAGATTCAAGCTTCTCTAATATGGAAACCACCTGGACAACTGAGAGCCTTCACAGAAACACAGCTCAGGTAAATGTGCAGTGCAGTTAAATGTTTGAAAACTCAACACATTTTACTTATAACATTTCAAAAATTGTAAGACAATACAATAAGCTGACTTGCTGTTGCCTTGTTGTCTCAAATGTTTTTTTTTTCATTCAGAACTTCTTCTGTTCCCAATTGTGAATCACAGTACCTCATTTAGTATACAGAAGCTTGTCACGTGGAGACAGTACCATCCTATGACAATGGATGGTAATGCAGTATTTGTTTATACATAAGTTGCTTCAGAATGTCAGAAGTCACACAACCTCTCAAACTAGTAAAAAACATATAGTCTGGAAAATATGGTATGTATTTTTTTATTTAAAAATAGGGCTTACATATATAAAGGATACACAAGCATTAAGGAAGATGTTTGTGTGTCTTTTATCAAGACAGACTGATGACAATGAGATTTGCCCTTTAAATTTGAATTAAATTCCAAATATGTATAAAAATATATCCTGGCTGGGACCATGTTTGACAATAATTACAGTGAAATTGTAATCTGTTAATTCTGCACACTGAGTCTGTGCACTGAGACAAAATGGTTATATCCTGAGGTGATGATAAAACGAAGGTGTGTTGCAGTGGTTCCATTTAACTGAAAGATAAAAACAAGAAGTGATAGAGTTGCCCATTAATGGTATACACTTTTGTGTTTTAGACAGGAAAAGTAAAATTTCAACTCACTGAAACAGAATTTGACTGAAGATGTTCTTCTGTGTGTTCAAATTCTGCAAAGAAAATACATGTTTTCGGTTATTTTGCCATGTTTTCAAAGGTGGCCTCAAAGATGGATGGAATCTTTACCTTTCTCTGCAACAGAGTCAAAGTGAGCAGTATCTTCTGAGGTATTCTTTTCAATATTTAGATGCTTGACTGCAAAAAATAAGGGAAAAAAGATATCTTAAAATCATCACTATCATCAAAATTATATCATGTTTAGACAAAGAATGTTACAAACTGTAGGCTCTTGGTCTGTGAGAGATGACAAGAGGCGATTAAAAGTACTGTTCAGAACAAGAAGACATGAAGGGCCTTTCAGACTGAAGGCGTCAGCTGCGGCAGACAACCCCCCCCCCCCCCCCCCCCAACGTGTCAGTGACGTCAGATGCATCGCGTCGGATGTGGCAAGGGAGGCGGAGATCATGACATCACAATCTGTTTTTTTCCACAATGCAAAAAAGCCGAGCGATCGCCATCTTGGATTTGCGTTTGTAGAACCATGAAAGAGCTTTAAAATAAAAAGAAGAACGAGTCTCCCATCACCCTGCTGGGAGAAGCTTTTTTCAGCTACTGTTTGGAGTGTTGCCGAGCCCAGGGAGGACTGATGACTTAGTGGAGTATCGATCGAACTGCAACAGCATGCAGAGCCTCACGGAGGAGCCAGAGTTCAGGCTTCATTCCAGGGCAGAGGAAGACATGGAGCCGGGTTGATGGAGCAGACTGACTCAATCCGAAATTCCTCACTTTTGGATATATATAAACACCCAGGTTGACCAGAATAAATTAAAAATAAAAGTCGACCTTACTGCACTGCTGAAGGTTTAACGCTCAGCTAACATTATCTTAGCCTTTTAGCACAGTTGAGCTGAGTGAACGCTTTAATTTGTAAATGGTTCAGTCTATTTTTTTCACCAAATAAAGCTATAGCTTTATTTGTTACTTTTCTGAGACCACAAAAAGCTTAACATTAAATAACTTAGATTTTTTGGGGTTGTTTTTTCCGAGGAGGGGGGGTCTTTTTAACTATTTAATGTGTCTCTTTATATTTTAAGAAATATTTTTTTATTTGTCCCACAATCAGGAACATTTGCTGTGCAGACAACCTAAATTCAGACGCACTTCAAAAACTTCCTGTGATGAGCTGAACACCATGAAGTCCAGTCAAAAGAAAACATCTCTTCAACATGGGAGAAAGTGTCTTCAAAGCTCCAACAGAGGTCAAAGCTGCACAAGAGACCTTCATCTAGTTAAATGTCCTGAGAGTCCAGCAAACCAACACCTGCTTCTATGCTTCTAAATAAAACAAATCCTCTTTAAACAGAAACTATTTTATTTAAAAAAAAACTGTTCTGTTTTATATTTTAACATTAAATGAATGAATCATCAAACGTGCAAAAAGTTAAAGCTCAGTCAAAAGACATTTGCACAGGTAGAAGCCCCACCCCTATTGTGCACAATTTTAAAACATTCACAATCACTAGTCAAATTCATATTTTAGAAATTACTTTGTCCTGATCACAGCATTAAAGTCAATCACATATTCTGACATAATTACAAGTTGAAATGACTCAATTAAAAATTATATCATGAGGTTTATGTTATATTAAGAAATCCTGCTTTCCAATCACACTGCAGTCATTGTTACATCATCTCCTGTTGCATTTATAATAAACATTTGCATTTATTTACAGTGTCTCTTTTCAAATGCAGATATGAATATCTACCAGATTTTAAAAATGTACACGTTAATTTCCATGTTATATTTATTTGTCTAAAAATAAATGTCCAAGTATGTTAATCAAGGCATCATGTGATCTGAAACAACAGGTAAGTATGGTTTTAATTTACAGATGAAGATGAAGGTTTCTAAAAAATCTTTTATTTTTACTTTTTTTTTTTTTTTTTACTATTTTTAGAACACTTAAGTGTTCTAATGTAAGAAACTTTTTATAGTAATCAGAAATTAATTTTGAGGTAAAAAAAAAAACCTGAAAGGATTTTCTTCAAAAAACTGCTGTGTATAAATGAGCAGTCCTGTGACACGTATCTGCACTGTAGTCTTCTGTGTTTTGGCTTGATGCCTTGTTTCTATTGGACAGCGCAAAGCTACATCACAGCTCACAGCGGTGAAAGTTGGACTGGGTTGAACTTTGACTGCAGCAGCTTTACGACAAGTGGCAATGCCCACTCCCGGCGAAATGTCACTTTAGCTTAGTTTTTGACGCGACGCCAAGCTTCGCTTCAAAAACGCAAAGCGTCTCATTGAGAATAATGCTTTTTTAGACTGATCCGCGATGCATCTAATGCTGTCAACGTTTGCAGTGTAAAAGCCCATTAATCATCTATAGGCCCTGAGGGCCGTTGGTGCCGGTTTCTCCAACCAAACGGTCCCCCCTAAAAATCAGTATGCCCTGCCTTCACTTATCGCCTTGTTTCTGCTTAAAATGGCCTAGTTTCTGCTTAAAACTTACTTTAGAATGTTTTAAGAGGTTTTACTTTGTCATCTGATGGTTAATTATCACATTATTCCCTTTGGTCACTTTGGGTATTGAAACTCAGATGAGGTGCTGTGGTCCCAAATGAGGCATGCGATGCGCAGTGAAGGCAGGGTGAGCTAATTTTTAGGTCATCCTGCATTCGGCCTGCGACACCGGTGCTATCCCCAGATTCCATATCATGAAGTGAAAGAGAGTCTACAAATCACCCTTCAGTGGCATTCCAGTCCAACTGCAAGTTACTTCTTCAGCAAAGACTGGACCAATTTACAGCTGGCTGTACTTAGACAATGCAGATGAAGTGTCATGTACAAGTACACAGATAGGTAGTGCAACTGGGAACTTAACCCGGGTCTACATATTGGTAGCACAACTCCTGTCCCACTGACCTACTGTACCTCCTCTAGAGAGGACAGAAAATACATCAGGAATCCTCTGTAAGTAACTTCCAACTGTGCAAATTCATATAGAAGATGTGTAATAACAAAATTAAATTTCCAATTTATGCATTTTCAAGTGATCCTAATGAACCACTCTGATTTTTTATTCTCTGATATTATTGGTCTCAAAAGGCATTTAACAGCAGCAAATAGTTAGTCATCACTGATAACATTTTAGCTTAGTGCCTAAATTATTAATCAGATGATCAATAGAAAACCCATCTACAAAAATGCTGACAACTGACTAAACAGTCATTTTGCATTAAATTTCTTAAAATATGAAAGCAAACGCAATACGACAGCTTCTCAAATAGGAATATTTGCTGCTTTTCCCCATTTCACAAGACTGTAAATTAAATATGTTCATGAAATAAATATCTTTGAATTATAGACGTGTGGTGAGACGGAACCAAACGGTAACCTTGGACAGTCCCAACTGAGGTCCACTTGGAATTACAAAAAGCTGCAGTTCCTTGACTGGCCACTTGAGGCTGGCTCCAAAAGTATGCTGGTTCCCATAGGAGTCCATGTTAAAATGTCGAACTTTAAAGGAGGGAAAAAGCATGCTTACAGCCTGGTACAAAAACCAGTTTTGGTCTCTATAGCTAGTTTTCCCATCCATGACAACTTTACTAACTTCTTAGTTTAAAGCCCCGGGGCATCACGTACAAAGCGTGCGTAAGCACAAAAACCTGGGGTACGCCCGTCTCCACGTCCACTTGCAGAAGTATCAAAAGTGACTTGAGCGTGGAAATGTGCGGTGCGTCACGCAAAAATCCTGGCTGGCGTACGCACGTTTCCACAGCTGCCATCAGAGTGATGTGCACATCAGAGACACAATGATGAACATTACACACCCATGTGTTTGCAATTATATGGATGGATATAAAAGCACGTGCAAAGTGATGCATAAAAGGTACTAACAATGGCGTTGTTAGAGGACCTTGCAAATAGTGCAATCCGACGTGAGTGTGTATTTGGGGAATGCAAGGACTTACTTCCAAATGAGGATAATTGGCTCATAAACTAATTGAGATTACCAAGGCCACTGATACTGAAGGTGTGCATAGAACTGCAGTCAACCCAGAGGGCAATACGACACAGGAGCTGACCACACTGGGCGTCCAGGCATCAGGGGCTTTTCAGCATGAGCTGGCTGATTGGTCAGGCGTGTGCCAGTCAACCTTGCACCGAGCCGCAATCATCCAAATGTCATCAGGTACATTCCAATACTACAGCGCATTTTGATGAAAAAGCCGGTATCCCGAATGTAATTGGAGCTACTTACTGCACACATATGGCTATAAAGGCACCATCACATAATGAATTTGATTCTGTTAATAGGAAGCATTTTCATTCCATCAATCTTCAAATGATATGTGGTGCGCAAATGCACACTGGAGGCTGCACGGGGGGTGGGGGGGGTGGGGGGACCTTGTGTTTAAATAGCTTATTCATGTAATTGCTCCCAACGAAAACCAGAGGGGGCACTTGGGCATGTGTGCATTCACATACGAGGTCTGTCAATAAAGTATAGGTCCTTTTTATTTTTTTCAAAAACTATATGGATTTCATTCATATGTTTTTACGTCAGACATGCTTGAACCCTCGTGCGCATGCGTGAGTTTTTTCCACGCCTGTCGGTGACGTCATTCGCCTGTGAGCACTCCTTGTGGGAGGAGTCGTCCAGCCCCTCGTCGGAATTCCTTTGTCTGAGAAGTTTCTGAGAGACTGGCGCTTTGTTTGATCAAAATTTTTTCTAAACCTGTGAGACACATCGAAGTGGATATGGTTCGAAAAATTAAGCTGGTTTTCAGTGAAAATTTTAACGGCTGATGAGAGATTTTGAGGTGATACTGTCGCTTTAAGGACTTCCCACGGTGCGAGACGTCGTGCAGCGCTCTCAGGCACCGTCGTTGGCCTGTTTCAAGCTGAAAACCTCCACATTTCAGGCTCTATTGATCCAGGACGTCGTGAGAGAACAGAGAAGTTTCAGAAGAAGTCGGTTTCAGCATTTTATCCGGATATTCCACTGTTAAAGGAGATTTTTTTAATGAAAGACGTGCAGACGGATTGCAGCGTCGGCTCGCAGCCGCCGCGACGCTCCGCCACAGGAAAAACACTTCTGTTGGAAGCCTTAAGGACAAGTTGGAACATGTCCAGCTGTTAAACAATTTCTCATATACTCACTCCACTGAAAGCCATCAAAAGTCGCCTGGATTTTACAAATGGTTATCAACATGGAGGTGTTTTTCCTGTGCCGCCGCACCGCGTCGGCTGCGTCCCGACGCGCGGACCCGTCTGCACGTCTTTAATTAAAAAAATCTCCTTTAACAGTGGAATATCCGGATAAAATGCTGAAACCGACTTCTTCTGAAACTTCTCTGTTCTCTCACGACGTCCTGGATCAATAGAGCCTGAAATGTGGAGGTTTTCAGCTTGAAACAGGCTGACGACAGCACCTGAGAGCGCTGCGCGACGTCTCGCACCATGGGAAGTCCTTAAAGCGACAGTATCACCTCAAAATCTCTCATCAGCCGTTAAAATTTTCACTGAAAACCAGCTTAATTTTTCGAACCGTGTCCACTTCGATGTGTCTCACAGGTTTAGAAAAAATTTTGATCAAACAAAGCGCCAGTCTCTCAGCAACTTTTCAGACAAAGGAATTCCGACGAGGGGCTGGACGACTCCTCCCACAAGGAGTGCTCACAGGCGAATGACGTCACCGACAGGCGTGGAAAAACTCACGCATGCGCACGAGGGTTCAAGCATGTCTGACGTAAAAACATATGAATGAAATCCATATAGTTTTTGAAAAAAATAAAAAGGACCTATACTTTATTGACAGCCCTCGTATGTTTTTATTATTATTAATGTATTTTTTATTGTTGCTTGATGGTGAGCTGCAGAGCTTCTTAACAGGCTTCCTGTGTTCAGTATTTATCAATAAACGTGTGTGTAAATTGTGAATGTTACACTGTCAGCAGACGCGCACCTCACCTTTTTAACGCCAGTGTGTGCGTGCTGTTCTGCGTGTGTGTGTGCGCAGCCTCACACACACACTCCCACGAACATTTTTCCAGTTTCATGATTAATCCGTTTAACAGTGCACTGAATAAACTGTCCCTGCGTGTCACCACGTAATTTCTAGTCACCTGTAGTATAATTCCTTTTCTGTGTTCATGTTGTCTGATGTGACGTCGTGGGGAATTCATGCACCAAGGGCATGTTTACATGAAACTGCATATTTGTTGTTTGTAGTTTGGCTCCACGCTCAATTCCACATTCACTGGGATGTACAAATGGAGCGTGCGTGAATTCATGCTTACGCACACTGTCATACATCTGAATATATTTGTGCTTACGCCAGATTCAGGGTTTTGGTGTACGCCAACTTTTAGCAGAAAGTCCACGCAAGTCCTAGTACATGAGGCCCCTGGTCACACCAAATGATGAACGATGAATAATGAGCCACGTAGTGGTTTTTGTTTTTTGTTTTTTTTTTTGGTACGAGTGGAGTTATTCACGAGACGTGGGAGAATAGTGGCTATTTGAGGCAGATTATTTGGCTAATGAGGCTCATCTCTGAGCGTGGCGCTAATTTCAAGAAGTTCCAAATTTACCAAAAATAGTGTGGGGCAATTTGTGCACAAGGTACTACGAGGACAAATGAGGATGTTAGTGGTGAGTACAAGGCTGTTAGAAACCCATCCGAGTACCTGGCAGCTACAAGGTCAGGACAGGCTACCTGCAACAGAGCAGGTTCCACTCTGAGAAAGCCTGTGTAGTCTTTTTTAGCATCTGTTTCCTGCAATTCCTTCAGAAGAACATCACATACATGGCTCATTATTCGAATAATCACTGAAATTTCTGACAAATCCATACATGGCTCATTATTCATGGCTTTATTATTCGGTTTGACCAGGGCTTAAGATGTTTTAAGCAATAAAGTAATGTATAAATAGTCATGTGGCCTTTTTAAGTGACACCTCACTGTGTCAAGAGTTCAGATTCAGACCGTCACTGAGGCCGCTGGCTGCGACTGCTAGCTGTTGTGGGGGACTGTCTGTCACTTTGAACATTTTATGACAAATACCTTCAGACTTCAGACAACTTTATTGATCCCAAACAAGGGGAATTATGTTTACACTCCAATTACCTCAGACAGGATACAGCAAATAATCAACAATTATTACTTGTTTCCTGTAATAATGGCACACATCAAAATTAAAGACAACACATATACATTTGACATTGTTTATGTGCACTGAACTTGAAGTAGTCCGTCTTCCGAATTGAGGCAAGGGGGGTGAAGGCCGCAGCAGGAGGGGCCCGCGTCGCCCAGCCTGGGGGTTGAAGGCTGCAGCAGTAAAAACCGCGCTGCCTTCGAGGCGAGGTGGCAAGGAGGAAGCCAGGCTGGGGGGAGTAAAGAGACACGGGGGGGGGGTAATAGGAATGGAGGGAGGGAGACATGCGTCGTGTGCAGATGAGTTAAATTTCTGTCAATTTCTGTCCGTGTGTGTAAAGTCTGACAGTTTCTGTCCATGTGTGTGTAAAGTCTGATGTTGCTAGGCAACAGCAGGCTGGGGGGGGGGGGGGGGGGGGGGTGAATTCCTTCACCAAGGCTGTAGATCCTTCTGGGAGAAGAGCAGGGAATTTGGCCTTCAGGAGCCGATAAGGCTGCCATGTTGATGTTTGGCGGAGAGATACAGAATTCTATTTACTGCACCCCTGACCATCGAGAGTCCAAATTTATGAAGAATATTCTCTGGTCCTCAGCAGTACATTCCTTTGCAATGCAGTGATTTTCTCTGAGATTGAATCCATTTTGCGTTTGAGTTCAAGAGTTCACGCAGTCTGAGATTACACAGCATTGCCCAACTCATTAATTATGATGGACTGATGAGGGGACAAAATTCTGGAAGCAGCTGTCTTGCTAATATTCCTGTGGGTCAGGGCAGCGCACAAACCAATCAGCACCAAACCTCCCACCATAAAAGCGAATACGAATGAATCCTCAACGTGTATGTGTGAGTGGAGCTGCATGTCACACTCCATTCTCTCAGGCGTCGAGAGCAAAGCCCACTGGGTAGGTTCCATCAGGGCACGCAGGGTCCCCAAACCCTGATCTCCTTGTCGAAAACAAATGGTGTCAATGGCGTTGAGAGACCAGCTGATCAATTCCATTGTTAATCCAAATCATAACTTGAAGAATTTACAGTCTGGTGAAGATGGGACTTTGAAGGTCGGAGCAGAGATAGAGAGCAGAAAGGAGGAGAGGAGAGGGGAGGAATGCGACCGTCCTTGCCGGAGTCCCAAGCTTGTCTTAATATCGGTGATAATATAACTTATGTGGTTGCTTCTCCTAACAGAGCATCTAAAACATCTGTGCACCACTATTTCTGCTGAGTGAAATTATGGTATGATTTAATTTTGGATGCTAACAACATTAGCACATTTAGCAGCTATTGGCCACTTGATCCATTCGGTTAAGTTAATCAACAATTACTGAGAAAAGTCAGAACTTTTAATGCCCACACCAAAGCAAACTGTTAAAGGCCCAGTCGCACTGCACTTAATGAAGGGCAATGAAGCTAAAACAAAACAAGAAATCTGGACTTTCGTTGACTTTCTCTGCCATCGTTTAACCTTCGCGCAGCTTTGTTCCTGCAGCTGGCGCTTTGTCAGGATTTTTAAATTGTCGAAAAATTTGAACGAATGCCGTTGAAAACCTCAATCTGTCCACATTTTGTTTTGCTGTCATTCTTGATGGTTTCTTATCATTTGCTTAGTTTTTGTAATGTTACCATTTCGTTCGGCTTCGTTTGACCATTTTCATACAGTACAGAAGCCGGTTTGTGAGCACTGCTGTGAAGGAGAGATGGTGCTGGTGTGTGGTGTAGTGTTTCTGCCACTGCGTGTGTCGGCCTCCTCCGCCAGCGCACAGCAGTCCATGATGGTGGTGTTGTTCCAGCGCTGCATGCACCTGAGGAAGGAGGTGCTGCACAAAAAGTCCTGTTGGTGTCATCTCAGGAGCTGCAGCATTCTCTCCAAGAACTCTGAAGAGCTTGCTGTCCTCCAGCCCATGCAGACAGAAGAGCCTGCTGGCCCTTTCAGCGTCTGACAGTTCAAACATTTTGAGGAGGTGATCCTTGATGGCTGCGTATTTGTTTGCAGCAGGAGGGCTTTGCAGGAGCGCAATCAGCCTCGTTGCCGTGGAGCGGCTACCAACCGACACATATATAATAATATTTCACGTCGTCTGCGGTGATTTCTCAGAGTGAACTGTGCCTCAGTTTGTGCAAACCAGGTGGCAGTTTACAGAAGAATGACTTTGAGCATCAAGTGTAAAAAAGTTTCAGCAACAGCGGACATTCGCGTGTGAATAGTTTTGATCGACAGAGGTGTGACAAAAAAAAAAAAACAGAAAACCCAGTGTGATCACAAATGGCTGCATTCTTTTCTGAGCAACGTTTCAATCGCTGAATTATGTACAAGACAGTCCTTTTGTGCGTGCGTGTATGTGTGTTACAACACATCCACACACTGAATCAGCTGGAGAAAAAGTTAAGCGCATGTGTGTGGCTGGTCTGCGTACGCAGCGCCTGTGCGTGCGTGATCAGAACTGTACATGTTCCTCATCAGAATAGGTACTCAAACCCATGCACGTGCATGTGACTGACTGCACGATCACACTGCAACAGCGCCTGGTGATCACAAACAGCAGGCTTTTGAAAAAAAAAAAAAAGGGAGAGAGAGAAAGTGCTATCGCTTTCTCTCTCTCCCCCTCCTCTCCCCTCTCTCTCTCTGCAGAAACAAGAAAAGGGGATCTTTAAGTTTGCTTGTGAGTTTAAATGGCAATATTTTCTCCTTTTTTGGGGGGCAAAGAAGGACTCTGAACTTTGCGATCTGATGTTCCCAACCCTGACAAGGAAGCAGTGTGTCCTGCTGTACATCTGGATACGTGAGTGTCGTTTGCTTTTTACCGTTTTGAGAATGGAGCACATTTCTGCAATGCAAAAAAAAAAAAAAACAAGGCAGGAGTGCAGCAAGGGCTACATGCGACAGAACACATACATTAAAAGTAAACACGCAGCTGCAAGCAAATCTACGAATGCAATGAAACGTGAAAACGCCCAGTACACACACATTTCAGGCATACTCTAAACGCAACACAATGCCGCAAAATGCAGTTCTATGCTCTATGTTTACGCCAGTGTGAAAGAGGCTTTAGAGTTTTGGTAATTGAGAGATTTGAGAAAAATTGGCCGTGTTTGGCGTGTGTATTATTTTTGGTGGAGTATTTAGCGTGTGGGGTTAGTGCGGTGGTGTGTTTTTTTTTTTTTTTGGTTTTGTCTTTGTTTTGTAAAAATGAGGCATGTTATAAATGTTGAGCAACCGCTTCAGTTTTTTTTTTTTTTTTTTTTGTTATTTTTCATTGGAGCAAGATGGAGCCCGCAGTGCATCGTCAGAGTCTGACGCAGACAGTGAAGATGCTGATGATGAAGGAGATGATCCCTCTTTTGCTCTGGACGAGCAATCAGAGCAGGTAGATCCACTGAGGTGCGCACAGATCTCCACGGTGGATCGGATCACACAGGCTTCTCTTTACAGCTTGTCCAGGACTCAGGTGTTACAGAGCTCCGTCGCAGTGCTGAGTCCTGGAATGCAAAGCAGGATGCAGACACACACTGCTCCAGCAGTGGCTCTAGACACATGATGTTTAAAGTGTCGAGGTTAATGTTAGCTTCAGCTTTGTTTCTTTCCTCTTTCGTTCCTTTTGCAGTCTTGATTCGCAGACTATTCGGTGATGGGAAAAGTGAAAGCTCATTCGTTCATCTTTTCTCAACGATTTGTGACTCTGTGGCTTTTTTCCTTCGTTCAGCTATCATCACATGTTGTGTATCCAGGCCATAAGAGAACCACTGCTCAGTCCCCAAAAATATGACTTAATAAACACCTGAACCAAGGTTAGCCTTTTAGCTTACAAGCTTGCTGAAAAAAAGCACGTCCGTGTTCAAAGTCTCACAGGACAAGTTGTGACCTGCCCAGCTGTTACACAATTTCTCGGATACTCACTCGACTGAAAAGCCACCGAAAGCCGTCTGAATCTTCTGAATGGTTTCAACACGGACGTGCTTTTTGTTAGCGCCATTACCGGCTCCGTCCCGACGCGCGAATTCCTCCGCACGTCTTTCATTACAAAATCTCCTGTAACAGTGGAATGTGCCGCAAAAGTGCTGATGTACACCTCTTCCACAATTTCTCTTTTAGTCAGACGAAGGCCCGGATCAACACAGCCTTCACTTTGGAAATGATCTGGTCGTTTCAGCCTGTCGATGGCCGCTCGAAGCGCGGCGCGCCCTGCGGTGGGCCATCTTTAATCCGGTTGTAATGATCCTTAATCTGCGTGACGCCCAGAGTAACTTCACCAAAAGCCGTCTGAATCTTCCGAATGGTTTCCACCTGGCTGTCTCTCACAGTTTCTGGAAAATTTTGATTCAGCGCTGCTCCAATCGCTCAGCCATTTTCCTGACAATGAAAATCCGACGAGGGGGGTGGACCAGTGCTCACTCAAAGCCTGCCCACAGGTGAATGATGCAACCGACAGGCGTGAAAAAACTCACGCATGCGCACGAAGGTTCAAGCTTGGCTGATGCAAGTGCACATGATTCAAATCCATATAGTTTTTTAAAAAAATAAAAGGTCGGATAGTTTTCTAACAGACCTCGTATACACATACATACATACATACATACATACATGTGCTCGCTTGAGCAGGGGGACCTTGCTGCCCTGTAGGATTTTAAACCATGATGGTGTAGTGTGTTACTAATGATAATCTTTGCGACTGTGGTCCCGGCTCTTTTCAGGTCATTGACCAGGGCCTCCCATGTAGTTCTGATTGACAGTCATCTTGTGTTTCTTCCATTTTCTAATAATTACACCAACAGTTGTCTTCTCACCAAGCTGTTTGCCTGTTGTCCAGTAGTCCATCCCAGCATTGTGCAAGTCTACAATTTGTCCCTGGTGTCCTTAGACAGCTCTTTGGTCTTGTCCATGGTGGATAGGTTGGAGTGCAATTGTTTGAGTGTGTGGACAGGTGTCTTTTATACAGGTAGCGAGTTCAAACAGGTGCAATTAATACAGGTAAAGAGTGAAGAATAGGAGGGCTTCTTAAAGAAAAACTAACAGGTCTGTGAGAGCCAGAATTCTTGCTGGTTGGTAGGTGATCAAATACTTATTTCATGCACTAAAATGCAAATTAATTTTTTAAAAATCATACAATGCAATTTTCTGTTTTTTTTTTTGTTTTTTTTTATTCTGTCTCTCATAGTTGAAGTGTACCTACGATAAAAATTACAGACCTCTCCATTCTTTGCAGGTGGGAAAACTTGCAAGATCAACAGTCAATCAAATACTTATTTGCCTCACTGTATGTACATTTGAGCTTAAAAGTTTACATACCCTGGCAAAATTTTTGTTTTTTTTTTGGCCATTTTTAAAGAATATGAATGATAACACAAAAACTTTTTTTTCACTCATGGTTAGTGGTTGGGTGAAGCCATTTATTGTCAAACAACCAGGTTTACTCTTTTTAAATCATAATGACAACACAAACTACCAAAATGACCCTGATCAAAAGTTTACATACTCCTTTTCTTAATACTGTGTGTTGACCCCTTTAACATCACTGACAGCTTGAGAAGTGATGCATTTTGCTTCATAGCAGAGTAGAGCAGAGAAGGATATTCTTTCACCAAAACAGATCAAATTCAGGCTTGCATCTCAGATGTACCTTCTGGCAATTTGTAGCTAAACTTTCAGGTCTTCTTTTTAAGAAAATCCTCCTCTATACCACTTCATCATGAAGATGGATAACTGGTGATAAAAAATGCAAAGCTTGCACTGTGCATAATTTCTCCAATCACAGCCACGTAAGCCTATACAGTAGTGTTCAAATCAAATCAATTTTATTTATATAGCGCCAAATCACAACAAACAGTTGCCCCAAGGTTCTTTATATTGTAAGGCAAAAGCCATACAATAATTACAGAAAAACCCCAATGGTCAAAACGACCCCCTATGAGCAAGCACTTGGCGACAGTGGGAAGGAAAAACTCCCTTTTAGCAGGAAGAAACCTCCAGCAGAACCAAGCTCAGGGAGGGGCAGTGGTTGGGGCTGAGGGGACAGAATCAGGAAAAAGACATGCTGTGGAAGAGAGCAGAGATCAATCACTAATGATTAAATGCACAGTGGTGCATACAGAGCAAAAACAGAAAGAAACACTCAGTGCATCATGGGAACCCCCCAGCAGTCTAAGTCTATAACAGCATAACTAAGGGATGGTTCAGGGTCACCTGATCCAGCCCTAACTATAAGATTTAGCAAAAGGAAAGTTTTAAGCTTAGTCTTAAAAGTAGAGAGGGTGTCTGTCTCCCTAATCCGAATTGAGAGCTGGTTCCACAGGAGAGGAGCCTGAAAGCTGAAGGCTCTGCCTCCCATTCTACTCTTACAAACCCTAGGAACTACAAGTAAGCCTGCAGTCTGAGAGCGAAGCGCTCTATTGGGGTGATATGGTACAATGAGGTCCCTAAGATAAGATGGGAACTGATTATTCAAAACCTTATAAGTAAGGAGAAGAATTTTAAATTCTATTCTGGAATTAACAGGGAGCCAATGAAGAGAGGCCAATATGGGTGAAATATGCTCTCTCCTTCCAGTCCCTGTCAGTACTCTAGCTGCAGCATTTTGAATTAAGTGAAGGCTTTTCAGGGAACTTTTAGGACAACCTGATAATAATGAATTACAATAGTCCAGCCTCGAAGAAATAAATGCATGAATTAGCTTTTCAGCATCACTCTGAGACAAGACCTTTCTAATTTTAGAGATATTGCGCAAATGCAAAAAAGCAGTCCTACATATTTGCTTAATATGCGCATTGAAGGACATATCCCGATCAAAAATGACTCCAAGATTTCTCACAGTATTACTAGAGGTCAGGGTAATGCCATCCAGAGTAAGGATCTGGTTAGACACCATGTTTCTAAGATTTGTGGGGCCAAGTACAATAACTTCAGTTTTATCTGAATTTAAAAGCAGGAAATTATAGGTCATCCATGTCTTTATGTCTGAAAGACATTCCTGCAGTTTAACTAATTGGTGTGTGTCCTCCGGCTTCATGGATAGATAAAGCTGGGTATCATCTGTGTAACAACGAAAATTTAAGCAATGCTTTCTAATAATACTGCCTAAGGGAAGCATGTATAAAGTGAATAAAATTGGTCCTAGCACAGAACCTTGTGGAACTCCATAATTAACCTTAGTCTGTGAAGAAGACTCCCCATTTACATGAACAAATTGTAATCTATTAGATAAATATGATTCAAACTACTGCAGCACAGTGCCTTTAATACCTATGGCATGCTCTAATCTCTGTAATAAAATGTTATGGTCAACAACAGTATCAAAAGCTGCACTGAGGTCTAACAGGATGAGCACAGAGATGAGTCCACTGTCTGAAGCCATAAGAAGATCATTTGTAACCTTCACTAATGCTGTTTCTGTACTATGATGAATTCTGAAATCTGACTGAAACTCTTCAATTAGACCATTCCTCTGCAGATGATCAGTTAGCTGTTTTACAACTACCCTTTCAAGAATTTTTGAGAGAAAAGGAAGGTTGGAGATTGGCATATATTAGCTAAGATAGGGTCAAGTGATGTTTTTTAAGTAATGGTTTAATTACTGCCACCTTAAAAGCCTGTTGTACATAGCCAACTAATAAAGATAGATTGATCATATTTAAGATTGAAGCATTAAATAATGGTAGGTCTTCCTTGAGCAGCCTGGTAGGAATGGGGTCTAATAGACATGTTGATGGTTTGGAGTGTTTAGAATAATAGTAGTGCTATGTGACTAAAAAGATTAATCCAGGTTTTGAGTATATTTCTTATTGTTACATGGGAAACAAGGTACCAGTAGATTCAGTAGATTCTCAAAAATCCAACAAGACCAAGCATTCATGATATGCACACTCTTAAGGCTATGAAACTGGGCTATTAGTAAAAAGAAGTAGAAAAGGGGGTGTTCACAATAATAGTAGCATCTGCTGTTGATGCTACAAACTCAAAACTATTATGTTCAAAGTGCTTTTTTAGCAATCCTGTGAATCACTAAACTAATATTTAGTTGTATAACTACAATTTTTCATGATTTCTTCACATCTGCGAGGCATTAATTTTGTTGGTTGGGAACCATGATTTTGCTCGGTTACTAGTGTGCTTGGAGTCATTGTCTTGTTGAAACACCCATTTCAAGGGCATGTCCTCTTCGGCATAAGGCAACATGACCTGTTCAAGTATTCTGACATATCCAAACTGATCCATGATACCTGGTATGCGATATATAGGCCCAACACCATAGTAGGAGAAAACATGCCCATATCATGATGCTTGCACCACCATGCTTCACTGTCTTCACTGTGAACTGTGGCTTGAATTCAGAGTTTTGGGGGTCATCTCACAAACTGTCTGCAGCCCTTGGACCCAAAAAGAACAATTTTACTCTCATCAGTCCACACAATACTCCTCCATTTCTCTTTAGGCCAGTTGATGTGTTCTTGGCAAATTGTAACCTCTTCAGCACGTCTTTTATTTAACAGAGGGACTCTGCGGGGGATTCTTGCAAATAATTTGCTATAAACAGGCGTCTTCTAACTGGCACAGCACTTACAGATAAATCCAGACTGTCTTTGATCATCCTGGAGCTGATCAATGGGTGAGCCTTTGCCATTCTGGTTATTCTTCTATCCATTTTGATGGTTGTTTTCCGTTTTCTTCCACGTGTCTCTGTTTTTTTTTTTTTTTGTCCATTTTAAAGCATTGGAGATCATTGCAATGAACAGCCTATAATTTTTTGCACCTGCGTATAAGTTTTCCCCTCTCCAATCAACTTTTTAATCAAACTACGCTGTTCTTCTGAACAATCTCTTGAACGTCCCATTTTCCTCAGGCTTTCGAAGAGAAAAGCATTTTCAACAGGTGCTGGCTTCATCCTAACATAGAGGACACCTGATTCACACCTGTTTGTTCCACAAAACTGACAAACTCACTGACTGAATACCACAGTACTATTATTGTGAACACCCCCTTTTCTACTTTTTTTTACTAATAGCCCAATTTCATAGCCTTAAGAGTGTGCATATCATGAATGCTTGGTCTTGTTGGATTTGTGAGAATCTACTGAATTTACTGTACCTTGTACCTTGTTTCCCATGTAACAATAAGAAATATACTCAAAACCTGGATTCATCTTTTTAGTCACATAGCACTACTATTATTCTGAACACTACTGTAACCTCTCTGGTTGTTGGGTGTCTTGGTGGCTTTCCTCACTCTTCTACTTCTTGCACAGTCACTCAGTTTTTGAGAACTCTCTGCTCCATGCAGATTTACCATAGAGTGCCATATTGTTTGTATTTCTTTGTAATTGATGTAAATAAAGTCCAAAACATATTCAGTGGCAGCTTTACCATCAGACAGCCTCGTCCACAACTACCACAAAAGACTCCAAGCTGTCACTGATGTTAAAGGGGCAATTCACACAGTATTAAGAACAGGGGTATGTAAACTTTTGATCAGGGTCATTTGGGTAGTTTGTGTTGTCATTATGATTTAAAAAGAGTAAACCTGGTTGTCTGACAATAAATGGCTTCACCGAACCACTAACCAAGAGTGTAAAAAACGTTTTTGTGTTATCATTCATATTCTCTGAAACATGGCCAAAAAACCAAAAATTCCACCAGGGTAAGTAAACTTTTGAGCTCAACTGTATACACCACACACACACACACACACACACACACACACACACACACACACACACACACACACATCTACTGTATATATCCAGTCAATGGATGTTAACCAGAAGTTTGTAGTAACCTTGAGCTGTACAGATATTTTCTGACAGATATTTTCTGACTTTTTATACAGACTAACATTTAAGCACAGCCATAATAGTTGTCAGGTCAATCAATAATAAATACAACTGCCAGTTGCAGATGTAGATCATCACAGCCACCATACCATTGTAGCTTTCCAGTGTCACAGCAGAAATCTTTGTGGGCACAGCAAAGCGAATGATGAATTCCTGAGGAAACAACCCTGTAGATATCCAAAATGTTTAGTGTTCCTACAGACAAAGACAAGAAAAAAAATTAATATTAAGATTCACGACAGAACAAAGCTGTCTCATTTAAATTTATATCCCAGGGCCTGAGGGTGTTGAAGAGCTCCACAGAGACAAAGCACAGAGGTACAAGAAATCTCAGTTATTCGTACTGACAACTAGCAATATATGCAAGACTTTAGAGCTGCTGAACTACTGTTTAATGGCTTAAAAAGCATGAGTCACTGGCATTAGCATCAATGTATTTGCTAGCACATACTGTATAGACACTGAGCTCACTGTAGACTTTAAATATGAACTTCATCATTTGATCTTCATTGATCTGGTACATGAATGTTCACTGGAGTTCACCACCGTCTAATCAGTTCATCATCATCATTATCTGCTCTTTTAACTACAAAATCAAAGTCAATAAGTAATGCAGAGGTTCAAAGGAGAATAAACAAGGACCCCATAAATAATGCAAGGTTACTTTTTTCATTTTTCCCTGCTTGGTACCAGTGTAGGCATTTTATAACAGAAATGTAGATGAGTGGGTTGTTTGGTTAATCCAATGCAGTCAGCTTGTATGGACAGTAACTCAAAAAAACAACGAACGCGATCATCTTCTATGTTTCCAACTAACTTCTCAGCTTCTCCATTTTTATTTTATTTATTTATTTATTTTTACTCAGGGTCACCACAACAGATCCAAATGTTGATTAAGAACATTTTATGCCCATCCTGATGCAACTCCACATTATGGCCCGCTGACACGGCATACGACGATTCCTGAATGAAGGAAAAAAGTTTAAAAGTCACAAATCATGGAGAAAAGGTGGACGAATGAGCTTTTGACTTCCCCATCACCGAATAGCCTGCGAATCAAGAGAGCAAAAGGAACAAAATGAAATGCGCCTGGAGCCTGCTCTGTGTCCCAGGACTCAGCACTGGGACAGAGCTCTATAGCACCTGAGTCCTGGAGAAGCTGAAAAGAGAAGCGCACAATCCGACCCACTGTGGAGATCTTTGCACACGTTAATGGATCCACCTGCTCTGGTTGCTCGTCCAGAACAAAAGAGGGATCATCCCCTTCATCATCAGAATCCTCACTGTCTGGTTCAGACTCTGACGATGCGCTGCGCGCCCTGTCTTGCTCTAATTTAAAAAAAAAAAACTGACAGCCTTGCTCAAGATTCATAAGACACCTCATTTTTATAAAACAAAAACACCACCACACTAACCACACTCCACTAAAATAACACACACTCCAAACATGCCAAATATTTCTGAAACCTCTCAATAACAAAACTCTAATCGCTGTCTGTACACCGGACATGCACGCATACTCAGCATTTTCACATCATTGCATTCGTAGATTTCCTTGCAGCTGCATGTGTTTGCTTTTAATGTATACGTATTGTCGTGTGTAGCCCTTGCCGCACTCCTGCCTTTTTTTTTGCATTGCAGAAATGCGCCCCATTCTCAAAACGGTAAAGCAAATGGCACTCAGGTTTCCAGATGTACAGCGGGACACACTGCTTCCTTGTCAGGGCTGGGAACATAAGATCACAAAGTTCAGAGACCTTCTTTGCCCCCCACCAAAAAAGTAGAAAATATTGCCATTTAAAAAAGAAAGTTCAGAGAGAAGTAAAAGCAGCTCCAGGTTTTGTTTTTGTTTTTTTAACACGTTCACTCGGGTTAAAATCCTCTCTCTGCTCCGCGCTCGCTGCGTGCACTGATGGTTGTCAGCAGACTAACGTGTCGTGCCTCCATTCAGTAATCTCCCTCACCCACCCTCTCCCTCGCAGTCTGCAGCCTGCTGACTACGCGCGCGTGCGCGCGCACACACACTCACACACCGACAGCTCCTTCAGTAAAGCCGTGGTCACAACCTGCCGTGCTTGCACGTGCGTGCAGTCTACTTGCAAAAACGTGGGATAAATTTGGAGATCCGTACGTCATAAGTACTGCCTCAGTATGAATTTAGGAGCACGCAGACGCACGCAGACACGCCGTAGAGGTTTTAGTGCATGCAGAACTTTCTCTGCGGTCAGGCTGCTGATTCACCAGCAGTACAGATGACGCACGTTGTGAGTACTACCTCAGTACGGATTCAAAGCAGCACATTTTCATTCAATTACTACTGAATTAACCAAATCCGTACGGCGGCAGTAGGCTACTCACCACATACTATGGAATTAAATTGTAGGTATCAGATCTTGAACATTGTGATACACATATATAAATTAGAATTAAGTTGAAATTTAAAAAGCTGGTAATCAAGTATGTAGTGAATAAATTCCTCTATCAGTGTTTCACATCTTGTGTGATGTTTCAGTAACAGGCTGGACATGCTCATGCATCGCCGACGCCGAAAAATACCTGCCGCTCCGGTCCCACTCATAACACACACATCAAAAGAAAAGCCGATCCCACACTGCTTTATTGTCAACTCTCTTTATCGTTACACTCCTAGAGACATGTGTTGAACGTACGCCCTCCCTCCTCTTGCTACTGCCTCCGTACGTTTTCACAAAAACGTAGTGGTCATGGCATCTGCAGAAAACGTATGGCAAAAAAAAACGCATGGTGGGTTGTGACCAGCCCTTAAACTCCGCATTTTAGAGAGTTTTGGATAAGACAGCCACTGTTTTAATCGGCCATCTTATCCAAACAGCAGGACGGATCGCTCCACAGCCTCCATGTTATTGTACTGCCTTAAGACGAGAGTGAAACAGAGTGAGCGAGGCTGCAGCACAATGACGTCAGATTGTGAGTCATTTTATGCATTGTGGATAAAATAAATAATTCACGGTAATCGCGAATATGAAAAATAATTGCAATTGGCGAATATTGTAATAATTGTGACAGCCCTATTCACACATGAATGTCCGCTGCTGCTGAAACCTTTTTCACACTTGATGCTTGAAAGTCATGCTTCTGTAAACTGCTGCCTGGTTTGCACAAACCGAGGTGCAGTCCACTCTGAGAGATCACCACAGAAGATACGAAATATTATTACATTGTGTCGGCCCTCAGGAGCTCCATGGCAACGAGCTGAAACTTTTTCCACACTTGATGCTCAAAGTCACGCTTATGTAAACTGCCGCCTGGTTTGTACAAACCGAGGCACAGTTCACTCTGAGAGATCACAGCAGATGACACAAAATATTATTATGACGTGACGGCCCTCAGCAGCTCCCCACCAAGGAGGCTGATTGCACTCCTGCAAAGCCCCTCGCTATGAACAAATACACAGCAATCAAGGATCACTTCCTCAAAACGTTTGAACTGTCAGATGCTGAAACGGCCAGCAGGCTCTTCTGTCTGCACAGGCTGGAGGACAGCAAGCCCTTCAGAGTTCATGGACAGAATGCTGCAGCTCCTGAGGACACCGGCCGGACTTTTTGTGTTGCAACTCCCTCCTCAGGTGCGTGCAGCACTGGAACACCACCACAACGGACCATGCGCTGGCAGAGCAGGCCGACACATTTTCCTGGCCGCGCCAGCACCACGGCATGATAGCAGCCAACACTCGCCCATCACACGCAGCTGGCAGAAGCACCACACCCACACACAATACTGTACGTAGAGAAGCTGCATCTCTCCCCCACAGCAGCGTTCACAAAACGGGCTTCTGTACTGTGTGAAAATATTCAGCTAGTCAAACGAAGTCAAACTAAACACTAAAGTTACAAAAAACTAAGCAAACGATTAAGAATCATCAAGAACGACAGCAAAACAAAATACAGACAAATTGAAGTGTTTGGCTGCATTCATTCAAAATTTTCAATGGTTTAAAAGTCCTGACGGAGCGCCAACTGGAGGAACGAAGCTGTGCGAAGGTTAAACGATGCCAGTGAAAATCAAGAAAAGTCCAGATTTCTTGTTTTGTTTGGGCTTTGTTGTCCGTCATTAGTGCCGTGTGACTGGGCCTTTACACTAGAGAATGGCCCCAGGTGGTTTTGAACTAAGAACCTTCTCTTTTGGAAGCAAGTGAACTGAGCACTTTGCCACCATGCTTCCCCGTTTCCAACTTATTTGTAAAAGTAGTAAGTAGAACAAACTGATTAAGCCCTTGTGAACTTTGCTGCACCATATCAATCAAAAAAGCAACTTTGTCCCATAGTCATGTCTCCCACCTGCTGGAACAGTGCCCACCTTCACATGAGGTAACAAATTCAGAAAGCGCAAGGAGAAATGTGATGCCCAGTACGTCATCAAACATGAGACAAAATATACAACAGAATGAGAAAGAAAATCCTGAAGTGAACAATGAATAGACTGTGTGAATGGGCATGATGGCAAAACCTTTCTTCGGTACTGACATTACTCATTGTCAACTCAAAACATTGTTCCAAAACCATTCAAAACCTTTGAAACACTCATGTTTTAAACATTTTCATAATTGAGGGAAATGGGCCTGATCATTTAAAATAGTAGGCAAAAGAGGTATTACCTACTATTTTATGTCTGCTCACACATGAATGTAACAATTAACGCAGAATACACCAGAGTACCTCATTCACTTATCTTCAACTGCTTACTCCAATTCAGGGTTGTGGGGGACTGGAGACTATCCCAGCAGTCATAAAGCGTGCGGTAGGGTACACCCTGGACAAGACGCCAGTCTGTCGCAGGGCCACATATAGACAGACAAACATATTCACACCTGCACGCAGACCTACGGACAATTTATTGTTTCCAATCCACCTAACCTGCATGTCTTTGGATGTGGGAGGAAGCACCCGGAGAGAACCAATGCAAACACATGGAGAACATGCAAACTCCACACAGAAAGACCACAAGTGGGAATCAATCCCATGACCTTCTTGCTGTGAGGCAACAGTGCTAACTAGAGGTGCACCAATCGATCGGGCACCGATCATTATCGTCCGATCACGCCTTGTTCGGTTTGATCGGTGATCGGCAAAATGCGCCGATCAAAAGGACCGATCACAACAGTGCAGGCAGTAGCGCAGGGAGCGCTTGGTCCTGTCATGACACGCTTTCCTCTGTGACGTAAACTCATTTTGACTTCTGATATGAGCTGGACGGACAAGGAGAGCAGTCGCCATCATCTAATGTAGTCCATGTCCGTCCAGCTCATATCAGAAGTCAAAATGAGTCAAATGGCTCTGAGAGATCTAAATAGACTGCTGTGTAATTAATGGAACCACACTGCCATCTAGTGGATATACAGTGTGTGTGAGTGTGTATTTGTGAATCAGTAGGCATTTTGATTGTTTATTTTTTCATATGAGTGTAGAGGTACAGAGAGTACAAAGAAGCTTTGTTCATTTGATTTGCTTATATTATGAAGTGCCATGATACTGGAACTGACAACTATGTTAAAAAAAAATGATTGAATTGATTGATTGATTTGTTTGTGGATCTGTGGATTTCGCGAAAAGAATGTCTCAAAATTACGTCACAGAGGAAAGCGATGAATGCATATAATTGGTGATCCACAAATGCTGAAACTCAATTCACATATACAATTTCCAGTTTTACAAATGTATTTTTTTTTTTTTTTACAAATTAAGTTTTATATTTGCAAATACATTATTTGCAAAGACCAATTTACAAGTTACAAATATTAAATTTGCATTTGTGGATATCTGAACACATCTGCAAATCAATGATTATTTGTAGATCACCCTGTGTGCATTTACAAATATTAATAAGACAATTTTAACCCCATAGAATGAAGGCTGTATTTTACATTCTCAACATATTCTCTGTAGGCTGTAACCTGAGCAACATAAAACATGGGAAAAAAAAAGCTTGCTGGTAGAACAAAGCCAGTGTAATAAAACAAAAGTTGGCAGTTTATTCTAGTTTCTTTATTTGAATGCATGTTTTTAGTTTTTATCATTAAGTTTTAATGCAAAAATAGTCCTATACATTGGACCTATATTCTTATTTTGGGCATGATCCAAATATGTACTTGATCGGTATCGGCCTTGATCGGTATCGGCAGATCAAAATTTCAGTGATCGGTGATGGGCCTAAAAAATTCTGATCGGTGCACCTCTAGTGCTAACCACAAACCACCGTGTTGCCATCAGAGTACCCACGATTCCCAAATTGTTTTTGCATGTGCGTTTTGTCTCCTTCCCTCACTTTTCACTTTTCCAAAAAGCTAAAATGTTTCTTTAAACATGCCAAAACTGTCTTCTGTGGAAGAGCGGAAGATGATTTTTATAAGTTTCTTGTTGTGCAGGAGGATCAGATGGAGGCTTCTGCTCAATGAACGGTACGTCCTGATTATTGGATATTGTACCTAAATGTTCACTTTCACCAACTTTTACACAAGCGTGCCACGAGCTGCACCAATTAAATCTGATTATTCATGTTTTGTGGATCACAATTTACCCTGATGTCATGAAGTTTTAAACAAGTTTAAAACATTCAAGATTGCTCATGACAATTGCTGCTTTTATCAATTATTACACCCAATTTCAGGCCTCGACTGGGTATCCATTTTTTGGGGGGGGCAAAACACAGACAATCAAATATTCAGAATCAGCAATGGGAGACCATCCTTACCAATATCATACAGAAATAACTTTTAATGTACTTCCATCAACTGTCAGAAAGTTTATGCACAGGAGAATTCAGGGAGTGACATCATTCTCACGCGTGCCCTTAAACATAATGGTCAAAGCGTACTGTTGTTGTTCACAGCTGAAGAGAAACACCACCAACAGTTCTTGTAATGGACAAAGTTATGTCTGATGTTTCAAAATAAGTGAAAGCGGATGGATTTGAAAACTCAGCAAAGAAACTTCACTAAGCTGAGGTAGGAAAAGGGACAGAAGAATGTCCCTGGTCCATTCAAAATTCCAACTGAGAAATGGAGCTGTGACCTCACACACTATTTGAATTTGAAATTTGGATAAATCTACACGTATGTGATCTTGAGTACAGCTTTATTCAGCCCAACAGCAATGAGAAATTTCAAAATCTTGGAGGTATACGTGTATGCATTACGTCAAGGATCAGCTCTGAGCCTTTTCTTGTTTGCAATGGAAATGGACAAGTTGAAGTACAAGATCAGACGGGAGTCTCCGTGCACTATGATGTTTGCAGATGACAGTGTGATTTGAAGTAAAAGTAGAGAGCAGGTTGCGTTTAGCCTGGAGAGGTGGAAATATGCTCTGGAGAGAAGGGGAATGAACATCAGTAGGAGGAAGACTGAGTACATGTATTTGAATGAGAGGGAGCACAGTGGAATAGTGTGGCTACAAGGAGTAGAAGTGGCTGAGGTAGATGAGTTTAAATACTTGGAGTCAACTGTCCAAATGGAGTGGGTGGTAGAGAGGTGAAGAAGAGAGTGCAGGCAGGGTGGACTGGATGGAGAAAGGTGGCAGAACTGATTTTTGATAGAAGGATATCTGCAAGAGTGAAGGGGAAAGTGAGACCAGATTGTATAGCTAAGAGATGGTATTGCTAACAAAAAGAGAGGAGGCACAGCTGAAGATGCTGTGGTTTTCTTTGTGAGTGCTGAGGATGGACAGGATTAGGAATGAACATATCTGAGGGACAGCACAAGTCGGACCGTTTGGAGGCAAAGTCAGAGAGGAGAGATTGAAATAGTTTGGACATGTGAAGAGGATGGGCCCAGGTTATACAGGGAGAAGAATGCTGAGGATGGAAACACCAGGCAGGAGATGAAGAGGATGAAGTTTATGGATGAGCTGAGGTTAGACAGGTGGTTGGTGTGACAGAGGAAGATGCAGAGAATGGGATGAAATGGAAAAGGTTGATCCGCTGTGGTGATCCCTAAAGAAAGCAGCTGAAAGAAGAAGAAGGGGAAGAAAAAGAAAAAAGGAGAAGAATAAGGAGTCTTCATCTGAATGTTGCAATTGGACATGTTAACTAATGGCTGGCATTATTCACGACAAATTAAATATAAGAAAAGGTGAAATTTGTGATGGAAAACATATATTTGATTAAGTGATCATGACAAAACATGCCCTCCTTTGCCACCAATGTTTTCCCATGACTAGAGTCCCTCCTGTCAGTCACTGCTTTCTCCTCACTTCATTCTTTTAAATTCTGTGAAAACTCAGAGCCACAAATGATGCATTCTTTTCCCACTGTCCGTTTTCATGTTTATCCCACCAGTGTGTGTATTGATGTATAAACACTTCTGATTATGGTGTTTTGAAAGGCAAGCAGCCTGCGCCGATACTTTCGGTGGTGCATTGAAAACTTGTGCTCCGTAAAACATAAGCTCTCAACTGCAGGTTCAAATGTACTTTGACTCAATTTGGACCCCTTTAAAATTACTTCCACGCTTTTGCCCTGCCGTACCAGTTAAACGTGTTCATATAAAGTTACACCAGCACAGCATAAATATCGATCTGACACATCCTGGTCCAAACTAAACAAACAAATAAATTTACCCGTCTAAGATGTTCTCTGGAGGATGATTCTCATCAGCGGAGGCAGCCAAAACCACTTTTGCACCCAAAGAACTCAAAGATGACTCGATCATCTTCACAGTAGCAGAAAACAAACAGATTACGACCCGTGCGACTATCAGATATCGTCTCCAAACCAGTCGTCGTTACGTTACCAAGCCAACCATCGTGTCGCAGGATAAAACGTCACACGTTTTCCTTTGAGGCGCACGCTGCTCTTTGTTTTGCTGTTAGCAGAAGTGTTTTTGTTTGTTTCACATGGCGAATGGCTGTCAAGAAGTGTTATTTACGCGTGGGACAGGACAGGTGAGTTTTGAAGCACTGATAATAACAGTAAGCCGACATGCGGCCCAATTAAAGGTGGAGGAATGTTAAAAGCTAACAGGCTACGCTAACATCGTAGCCTAGCATATAAAAGACAGGAGCTGGTGCTCTTGGTCAATAAAGTTGTTTTCGGAAAGTTAACATCGACTGTAAAACACGTGATGGGCAAATTACAGCGGAAATGTGTCTTTGGATTTGTAGAAGGTAGACTTTTTAAAGGATAAAGTGAAATATGTTTATTAAAGGGGTCGTGTGAAAATTAAGTTTTATCAATATTTTATGTTTAATGTGCGTACATTTTAATCATAAGAATTGTAAAAGTATCATAATTATAGGCTTTTTATGGAGAAGCTGCCCCTGCTCAGTTCGTATCTAGTTTCCTGCTTGTTTTGTCAAACCTGTGAACAGTGTTTTCACGTGATGTCACAGAAACGGAAGTTGCCATCTCAGTGGTACGCCACACACCAGGAGTGGGCAACTTGTTCCAGAAAGGGCCAAGAGAGTGCAGGTTTTCTTTGCAGCTACTGACTCCACCAGGTGATATCACTGATTAACTGATTCCATCTGCTCAAAGTGATATTAATCAGTGAAATCACCTGGTGGAGTCAGTAGCTGCAAAGAAAACCTGCACTCTCTTGGCCCTTTCTGGAACAAGTTGCCCACCCCTGCCGCACGCTCTCACGAGTGCCACTAGCTTAGCTTTATGGCAAGCTAAAATTGGACACTCTCCTTATGGCCGAAAAACTGTCCAGTTTCTGGGTATTCTGTGTTAGTCCGCAGCCGACGTGCTTGATGAATTCCTGCACAAAAAGTAGTTCCCAGATAATTGTGATATATTCCTGTGAGATAATGAGTATATCTCATCTAAATTAATTCTAAGATTTACCAGTAATAAATTTATAAAGATAACCAAAGTTTTAAGATTGGCTGTAATAAATATTTAAGAAACGTAAAGTTTATGAGCAACTTCACCTGTTATCTCTCAAGCACATTGTAAATATTGACGCGATGGAGTTTGATACGGAAGAGTTCAGAAAGGTACGATTGGAATGGTTTGATTACCAATTACAGTTGGCGATGAAAGACTTGGGTGTTAACTTAGTGTTAAAGTCAGAATAAGAAGTCAGAACAAGAAACTATCTGTGAAAAGACACATTCTGTGTGTTGTTGCTACAACACACAGAATGAGAGCGGCACGCTGAACAGTGTGGGGAAAGTAGTCCAGCGAGCTCAATCTGTGGGCGCAAGCTATCCCACAATGCCAAAATAGTCTGTCCAGTGAGAGCGGCACTCTGAGCAGGGTGGGTACTCCGCTCTCCCTTCTGTTTATACCAGTGTCACGCGGACTGAGGTACAGAACAAACTTCCTTTTTTGCGCGTGCGCAGATAGCAACTATACAAATGTGGTATGGAGGTCATCTCAGTACGTGACACCAGCATCTATTCTCGAAGTCGGTCATGTTGGCATTTAACCTCTAGGGGCAGGTTTCGTTGGGGAGCACATCGCCGAGCTCAATACAAATACATGTAATTTGGTCACTTTTCAAAGGTGTCAGACGCATCAATAAAGTCAGTTTAATGTACAATGGTTCATTTCAGGTCAGTTTGGTGTATAAATTTCACCATTCAAGGCAATGATAGCTATCAGCTGGCTAGTAGAAGCAAGCTATAGAAAAATGCAAATTGATTGAAACTAATTTCAATAGAACAGCATACAGCTCAAGCGTGTTTTCATTGATCAGCCAGTCACAGAAGTAGAAATTCTCGCCTTCGGATCGGCCACTGAGCCAAAGTGACGTGGCACCGACCTCGAGAACTGTTAGCATCCACATGCTGTCATGGTGAATTGCTACGTTGCTGCCTGCCACAGTTAGTCAGACAGAGAGCCGACTTGCATTACTATAGATTGCTGAAGGTGATAAGGAAGCAGGACAAAGTTTTTGGAAAAACTGCGAGAATGTAAAAGGTGATTTTCTACAATATGACCACATTAATAATTATCATATTTGATCCGAGACAATACATTTTTAAATCTGTCCATTGAACATTAAAATCAAGATGAAAAACATCATGAATCAAACATTTTTAAACTGTTTTAAGCCTGTCAGAGATCTCTGACAGGTCTCTTAATTGACAGTTGTTAAAATAGACCTGCATTGAAATAAATATGGTCAGATTTCAGAAAGAAATAGCTGATATGTATTTATAAGACCCTTGTGAATGCAGTAAAGTAAATCTGTAAGCCCAGATTTGTAATTCAGCGGAGAAATCTTCGTTTAAAAATGACAAAATTTTCAGCTAAAATTTAGCCCTCTGTGAAAACAGTTTGTACAGCCGTATCATTTCCATGACATCAGGGACAAGACGACGCGCTCCCGCCTTCAGTCTGATCCCGCATTGAAATTGATTTATCTGTTAGTAATGTTACTTATACGTGTCCTGGTTTCAACATCCAAAAGTAAGCTGCAATGAATGTGAGATACAGATCTGTGTGCTCAGATCAGCAACGACATCGACAGCGGGTGTCGTTCTTCCTCTCCTGTTGTCTGCCTCCGCTGCGCTTATTAAGTCTGCGGGCTCGTTAACGAGCTCGTTAACCGCCGACGCGGGCCACTCACACCGCCCCTGTCTGCTTTGCAGCCGGTGTTGTGCCAGATTCAGCGCACAACACCGGCATCACCTCTCTGTCTACTGAATGGAGCTGCAGCACACTTGGCACAAGTCCTGAGATTATGCTCGCTGTTTTAATGCGAAGCGGGCGGTACACCTGTTGCTGCAAGGACAGACTTCTTGCGGCAAAATCCACAGCACCGCACGTCTCGGCAATTGGAGCCCCAGAGCTCCATGGACGCTGAGAGAGGTTTATATATTTTTAATGACTGGGATTCTTTGCGGGTCTCGCCTCCATATCCCGCGATGGTACCGGAGGCGAAAGACAGTAGATTTTCATTGTGACACCACTCAATCAAACGGGCGTATGAAAAAGTCCCCCAAAATAATTTTCAAGCACAAATAAAAGAAATGTGTACTCACCAAACGTGCCGCGAGACAATATGAAGTTTTAAAAAAAGTAGATCCTTCCGTATAAGACAAGAAAAAGGTGCAGATGCAAACTGACGTAAATCCACAAATAACAATTGGCGCAATGCATGCTGGGAGAGGGTCTTGTCTGTGACGTCTCGGCAGCGTCTGTGATGAGAGGGACAATTTGCGGTGGGCTAAATGTTAGCTGTAAATTCTTCATTTTCAAATGAAGATTTCTCCGTTGAATGACAGATCTGGGCTTGCAGATTTACTTTACTACATTCAGAAGGATCTCGTGTAAATGTAAGTCATTTTTTGTTCAAAAAATCTGACTATATTTTTTTCAATGCAGGTCTCCTTTAAAGCCGAACAGAGTGAATATCACCCATAAATGCACAAACTCCCATATTTGACGTTTAACAATGACAGTTATGAAAGCAAGTTAACTTTAAAATAAAGTGTTTGACATGCATCTTAGCTGCATGTGTGGCAGAGCAGCAGGACACATTAACAAGAGAGAACATCAAAGGTAGTAATCCACGCGCTGTGGATGTGCTGATAGCGTTACTTTTCCATTTGTCCTCCACAATCCGTGACATTTTTTTTCTTGGACCTAGCCATAAAAAACTGGTTATAGGCATCCAAGCTTTAGCTGTTTTTCCAGTTCTCTGACAGGGCAAGCTAAAAATAATAAATAATTCACAATGCCCCTGTTGCTAACACTTGCCAATGAACTCCTACTCTCCCACTACACAGATCAGGGTTAGAAAAATATTTTTTGAGCCTACTGGTCAGGACCAGTAGCTTCAATTTTGTTACTGGTCCTCCTGGTCCAAGGTAGTAGCCCCAGGTATTTGGAAGTTCAGAGCCTCTGACAGTGAGACTCAGTGTAGCAGTAATCATCACATCATGCACATGTATTCAATCAATATTGTATTTGTGAATCTAGCGCATGATAGCACGTTTTCATTTTGTGTTGAATGTATGTAAAGTTATAAACATTTTCTTATATGATCCTCTGCTTTCATGTGAATGTACTGTGGACCTTATACTTCGCTTTCCTGTAATTCTAGCCCTTGTGCTTGTCTTATGCAGCCCAAACAGCCTTTACTCTTGTTACCTAATCCACTTGTCTGTTCTTACTGTGTAAGCTCTATAATATCTCTGATTTTTGGTGGGGAGCAACAATTATATCTATTGCTTTTCAGACTAGTATTATCAAAATTTTATGAACAGGTCAGGCGTCTGCAACCTTTACTGTCAAAACAGCCATTTTTGTCCCATCTTCCACAAATAAAATTCTTCTAGAGCCACAAAACATATTTGACCTTTAAAATGAATGAATAAAGATAACACAGCTTATAATGTTTTTCTATATACTGTTTAATTGTTCTTTTTGTTTTGTTTTTTATATCCCCAAATCAGAAAAATTTGGATGATATGAAATATGTGGTGGTGGTGGACCCGTAATGATCCTGACATTTACTTTGACTTCTGTTAACTCCAGACTGTATGAAACAAACATATTTCATGTTTTGTGTGGTCAGCTTTATTTTATTTGTTAATATAAATCCATTCCTACATTTAAGGCCTGCAGCATTTTCCAAGAAAGATATAAACAAAACAGAACAATGCAGGCTGGTTTGACTCCCATGTTTTGTTTTGTTTTTTGAAAATAAGAATAAAATAAGAGGTAACTTACTGTTAAATAAATAAAACATAACTTCAGCCTAATAACTTTGATAAATAGCATAAAATTAGCCAGCTTGTATTTTTATTCTGACTGGAGTACATGTTAGTCTGATGAATCATCCTTTTTTCTACTCGTCAGTCGCGTTTTGTGCTTGAACATAAATCACCTACGTTAAGCTCAAGATCTAAAATAATATCTTAAAAAATAGTAGTCTATTAAAGTTCAGGGTTCTCACCTGCTTAATTTGATTTCTGCTTCCCCCCTCACACGCTGTCTGGTGTGTGAGCCAGCTGGTTCATACACACAGACAGCTTCTTCCTTCGGAAAACTCGACATTTTAGACGGCTTTCAGCAAGCCGGCCACTGCTTTTTGGCATCTTTTCGAAATTACCCATCCAGATGAAGGCTGGACGCTTGATACCCAAAACTCTGTTGTAATCAGCGAATGGGTCAGTTGTTTGAGGCACAAGTTTAAAAAATAATCATCAGACTTGTCAAACACTTTTAATCACTATACCAAGAAGATTTTTAAACTGGATATCGTCTAGCAGAGGAAAATATTCTACTAGGCATAGACCAAAAGTGACTGGTCCATATCCTCGGACCAGTGGATGTCTCTATCCCTACAGATGTGTTGCCATTTCATATTATCTTCAACACCAGTTAACTTCATCTTCATTGAAGCACGATTGTGCTTCACTGCTGAGTCCATCGTTAGATGTCACGGCTGTCTCATGAATTTTGCCATGCGATTGCAGACTTTCAGCATCGAGAGAGTAGAATGTATGCTTCCGTCCTCTAGTCTTTACTTGCCAATACCGCCAAGATTTCAAAGCAGCTGGTGCACTCATAATTCTAACGTCGGTATTCGGGGATCCTGGAAATTATGTAATTTTCTGAGGCATGCGTATGACACTAGCCGTCCACAGAAGAGCTTGTTGTCGTATTTGAATAATAACACTTCAAACGATTCTTGTAACAAATGAAATTATGTCTGATGTTCAGTATATGTGATGGCATTAGATGCTAAAGCTCTGTAAAAATACCTCACCTAGCTGAGATTGGTAGAGTGCATCCAGCAGGTATTCACAGCGCTTCAGTTTTTTCCACATTTTGTTATGTTACAGCCTTATTCCAAAATGGACTAAATTCATTTTTCCTTCAAAATTCTGCTCACGACACCCCATACTGATAACATAAAAGTTTTTTTGGGGGGGGTATTTTAAAAAAAATCACATGCATAAGTATTCACGAGATTTTGCTGGTAACTGTGTTGATGCATGATGCAGACATGACACCTGGCATTCACACCAGAGAATTTAATCTTTACTCCTTATCAAACTAGAGAATTTTGTTTCTCATGGTCTGAGAGTCCTTCAGGTGCCTTTTGGCAAACTCCAGGTGGGCTGCCATGTGCCTTTTATCAAGGAGTTGCTTCCATCTGGCCACTCTACTATACAGGCCTGATTGGTGTGTTGCTGCAGAGATGGTTGTCCTTCTAGAAGATTCTCCTCTCTCCACAGAGGAATGCTGGAGCTCTGACAGAGTGACCATCGGGTCCTTGGTCACCTCCCTGACTAAAGCCCAGGTTACACATAGACGGTTTTGTCAGCGGGTAGTACGTAGACCGAAAGTTCGCGGTAGTTCCGGCTGTTTTCACGGTGAAAGGCGCGGAGCATTTCACCTGCGTTTTGAGCGCCGTACTAGCCGCAAACACGCGGATAAAACGCCGCTAATCCGCCGAATAAAGCAGCGTTTTGACGCCGTAGCATCTGGCACACGTCAGGCAACGGGGGGTTAATACCCAGTTTCTATCCTTTACAATCGCAGGTTAAGACGCGCGTGAGAAAGGCGGTGTTCTGCTGCCACCGATAATTGCCCTGTGTACTGCTGGATTTATCCAGGCAAATCCTGCATTACTCCAGGAACTTTTGCATATAGGCACCGCCCCAGAGTATAATAGGCTGAAGCAGCTGCCCTCCTCAACGTGTTGCTCGTCTCCACACAGGGCTACCCTCTGCTTCTGAACCAGACCTCTTGGTAAGTCCTTGCCGCTGCCAATTTTCTTTTAGGAGGCATACTGGAGCTTCTCTGCAAAAATATCTGGAGCTGGCTGTGTGAGAGGCCTGCATGCAGCGTGCTAAGCGTTTTTATACTGACTTGCCGCCTATCGGGCCGTTTGGAACGCCGTTAACCGGGAGGTGGCGTTTAGAACGTCGTACTGTCCGCTAGCGCCGCCGTTTTGTCTGACTCTGTTGCCGGTTAAAACGCCTTTGAGGACGCCGATATGGGCTCTATCGCCGTTGGTTAGGGATACAATGCCGGCCGCCAATTACGGCGGTGTAAACTGCGGCACTACAGGAAGGGGCAGGATGAAACGGCAATTAAAAAGTATCAAACGCCATTGTTCGCGTTGTCTCCATCGTCACGCGAATTCTCCAGGAGCACTCCCGGAATTATTCGACACATTGAATAATTTTTTTGACGATTCCCGGTAAAGCCGGAACTAAGCCACGCCCCCTAGTGCTGGCGTTAACAACGGCGTATGATCCTTAAGACGACCAAAAACTCTTCCGGGACGCTTCCGGGAGTTCTTACCATCTATGTGTAAACGGGGCTTAAGGCCCTGCTCCCCCGATCACTCAGTTTAGTCGGGCGGCCAGCTCTAGGAAGAGTCCTAGTGGGTCCAAACGTTTTCCATTTACAGATGATAGAGGCATTGTGACCTTGGCATAGAGGCATGTGGGACCTTCAAAACAGCAGAAATGCTTGTTTACCATTCCCCAGATTTGTGTCTCGAGACAATCCTGTCTCAGAGGAAAGTAGAAAGTAGCTAAGACAATTAGGATGTACATAATAAACAATAAAACAAAGCACAGAAAGTGTGAGCACAGAGCCGGTGCATGTACGCATGTCGCCATCTTACTACATGATCATGAGTCCAGCTTTATTCAGCCCAAAAATTTAAAAAAGCTTGAAGTCCTACAGATAGCCTATGTAATGGTTTTGTATTTTAGCAAGCGTTATTCACAACACATTACTGATAAGTAGGGCTGCAGCTAGGGATGGGTATCGAGAACCGGTTCCTTTTGGGTATCGTTAAGAAATGATTCGATCCACCGACATCAATAAGCTTTGTGCTTAACGATTCTGTTATCGGTCCTTCAGAGTGGCTGTTGTTTTGGGGGGTGTTTGTCAGGAAAATGATCATTTCTCTACATTGATTGCAGACCCTGCAGCAGGTCCGTAATCAACTTTTCTGCAGCGCGGCTTTGCTTTGAACCTTGAACCAATCGAAGCAGTGGTTCGTAGATTGCTTCGTTTATTCTTTCTTTCTTTCGCTTAATTTTCCCCCGCTAAATCCCTAAAGAGCATACGTCTGTGAGTATTATTTACCTTTTTTATGTTAAACCGACCTGTTATGGTCTTCTGAAACAGTTGATAGATGTATTTTATAACGTAAAAACGGGAGCGATGCTAACGCGTTAGCATGTCTATGGCATTTTCAATGTTAAAAATGAGCATTAAGCAGTTGCAGCTGTCATCACGTTCGGGTGCATTTGTTTTCAAATTGTATGTTCTTAAATTTATTTTGTTTATATATTAATAATCTAATTATTATTATTATTATATGCAATATATACTTATTATATACAATTTCAGAGAAAGAGACAAAAAGAACCTGAATAGAAACACAACAGAAAATATAAAAGCAACTAACAGTGAACATAAATAAATAAATACATACATACATACAGAAATAAATAAGTGTTTCCTGTGAACACATAGTGACTCTTACACCTCCATTTCATCCCTGTCTTATTTAAGTTTAATGACAGTTTGTTTCGGTCAAAACCTATTTTCAATTTGTTAATTTCTTCATTGATTTCCTCCAGAACTATCTGCCAAACTAGAAAACTGCTGCATCCTAGTAAGAGCAGAATACTACTGAAATGAATTTGAATAAGGAAAGTTGGGTTTGTTCTCACATAAATGGATGCTGCACTCACTGCAGTTTATCGTCTGGAATAGTCCCAGATTTCATTTCAGAGCTTCTAGAATTAAAACATTTTCGTACGGGTGGTGTTGGGGGGTAATTTTGGGTTTCAGCTTTTTTTTGTTTTTCACCACTTTCGTCCCTAAATACGTCAATCATGAGTCACTTTTGTGCGGATTAAAGTTGCTAACTGGGACTCCTGTCTTGTTGCGAAATAAACGAGAATCGTCCTCTGTTCTGTTCACACAGCTCCAGACACTGCGCGGCTCTATGACAAGTCAAGTTAGAATGATAGAATCCAGTCTGAATTAATAACTTCACAGCGAAACACCGTTTTGTTTATTTTTATTTATGTCCAGAGATCAAGGATACAGTGACCAATTTCATATTTATTTACTTTAAGACTCAATGAAATACATAGAAAACCTGTAAAGCCTACTTTTAGTACAAAATTCACGAGGTATCGATAAGGGAATCGATAAGGAATCGGATCGATAAGCAGAATCGATAATGGCATTGATATCGATAAAATTTTATCAATACCCATCCCTAGCTGCAGCTATCGATTATTTTAGTAATCGAATATTCTAACAATTATTCTGGCGATTAATCGAGTAATCGACTAAAAAGTACTTTTGCATTTTTAAACATCATCAATAGTCCAGGGCTCTCCCTAAGCAATAGCACAATGCCGCTGTTCCAGAGTCTTGACATTTTGCTGAAATGGTGATGGGATGTGGCTTTCTGTTCTGTTCTCCCCCCCCAACTTGTAAAATTTAACCATTTTGATTTTTTTTTTTTTATCCCTCGTTCTCTGCGATTCAGCAGATGCATTGAACAAGCAAGCAGTCACTGTTTTTTTTTAAGTTACCGTGTTTGTGAAGCATTGTGTGTTGCCCCCAAAAAAAGCGGAAATTAAAAGGCAGAACACTCAGTGCGAGTCCAAACAAAACGGACAGCAGCCAGTTTTGACTGTGGGTGGCCGTCGGATCAATAGTCACTCACCACGTCAAGCAGACCGTGTGATTTTTTTTTAAAAAGACAAACACACTGCTTCACTTTAAATGCACAGTAAGTTTATTTCAGATGATCAGTGTGGACCCTCTTTCTCTTAAAAGGCTTTATTTTACTCTGTGTCACATTGGAAAGCAGTACCTTTAAGGGCTAAATTATTAGCTGTTACACGGCCTGAGCGCATGCTCTAGTCTTCTTCTGTTGTTTTTCTGGGGATGTTACAGTGTCACACACAGGTCTGGTGCATGTACTACATCGTTAAATGAAGCTTTGAGACACAGAATTTGTCTCGATCATTTTTTGTAATCGAATTATTCGAGTAATTGTTTCAGCCTAAGTGATAAGACATATTTGGATGAAGTGTTCACTATGGGCACCACGGTGGATTACTGGTTAGCATTGTTGCCTCACAGCAAGAAGGTTATGGGATCGATTCCCACCTGTGGCATTTCTATGTGGAGTTTGCATGTTCTCCCTGTGTTTGCGTGGGATTCCTCCAGGTGCTCCAGTTTCCTCCCACATTAAGACATGCAGGTTAGGTGGATTGGAAACTTTATAACTGTCCAGGTTTCCCTTGCAAAAAAGGTCTCCATCTCAGTGAGACTAACGTGGTTAAATTAAATTAAAATAAACACATTTTCCACCTTGTTCCCAGTGTTTTGCAGTGACTTGGGTCCTTTGTTAATTGGTCTCATCCACTGTTTTCTCCTCTCAAAATCCTTAAGAATTCTGTGAAACCTCAGGCCCATTTTATTTATTTTTGTTTTTGTCTGCATCCCTATTTGTACATGAGTAAATGGTGCACTCCTGCCCCTTTGTGCATTTCTGTGGTGATTGTTAAAATGTTTGAGTTGACCCGTAAACACTCTTGATTATGGTGGTTGCAGTTTATCTGCCCGGACTTTTGGAGCGGGATATCCCCTAAAGTGATGGTGCATGCATGTTTCTCCTGCACATAGTCTGTGGGAGAAAGCAATGAAGCCTTATTTTATTTATTTATTGTCTCATTGCACTTTAAAACTGTAATGTACAGCTTTTAAACTTGCAGCTTAAAAAAAATTGCCACAAAAAGATACCACAAGGGGATTTGAACCAGTATTTCTTCTTCTTCTTTGTCTTTCAGCTGTTCCCGTTAGGGGTCGCCACAGCCGATCAATCGTTTCCATCTCACCCTGTCCTCTGTATCTTCCTCTGTCACACCAACCACCTGCATGTCCTCTCTCAGCACATCCATGAACCTCCTCTTTGGTCTCCCTCTTCTCCTCCTGCCTGGTGGCTCCATCCTCAGCATCCTTCTCCCTATATACCCTGGGTCCCTCCTCTGCACATGTCCAAATCATCTCAATCTCGCCTCTCTGACTTTGTCTCCAAACCGTCCTACCTGAGCTGTCCCTCTGATATGTTTATTCCTAATCTTGTCCATTCTTGTCACTCCCAAAGAGAATCTCAACATCTTCAGCTCTGCCACCTCCAGCTCTGCCTCCTGTCTTTTTGTTAGTGCCACTGTCTCTAAACCATACAACATAGGTGGTCTCACTAGTGTTTTGTAAACTTTCCCCTTCACCCTTGCTGATATTCTTCGGTCACAAATCACTCCTGCCACCTTTCTCCACCCACTCCACCCTGCCTGCACTCTCTTCTTCACCTCTCTACCACACTCTCCATTACTTTGAACAGTTGACCCCAAATATTTAAACTCATCTACTTTCACCACTTCTACTCCTTGTAACTGCACTATTCCACTGGGCTCCCTCTCATTCACACACATGTACTCAGTCTTGCTTCTACTGACTTTCATTCCCCTTCTCTCCAAAGCATATCTCCACTTCTCCAGACTAGACTCAACTTGCTCTCTACTCTCACTACAGATCACAGTGTCATCTGCAAACATCATAGTCCATGGGGCCTCCTGTCTGATCTCATCCGTCAACCTGTCCATCACCACTGCAAACAAGAAAGGACTCAGAGCTGATCCTTGGTGTAATCCCACCTCCACCTTGAATGAGTCTGTCATTACGACTGCGCATCTCACCGCTGTCACACTATTCTTGTACATGTCCTGCACTACCCTAACATACTTCTCTGCCACTCCAGACTTCCTCATACAATACCACAACTCTTCTCTTGGCACCCTATCATAAGCTTTTTCTAAGTCCACAAACACACAATGTAACTCTTTCTGTCCTTCTCTGTACTTTTCCAACAGTATTCTCAGAGCAAACATTGCATCTGTAGTGCTCTTTCTCGGCATGAAACCATATTGCTGCTCACAGATCTTCACCTGTTTTCTAAGCCTAGCTTCTACTACTCTTTCCCATAACTTCATGCTGTGGCTGATCAGCTTTATGCCTCTGTAGTTACTGCAGCTCTGCACATCACCCTTGTTCTTGAAAATAGGAACCAGCACACTTTGTCTCAACTCCTCAGGCATGCTCTCACTTTCCAAGATTTTATTAAACAATCTGGTTAGAAACTCTACTGCCATCTCTCCTAGACATTTCCATGCCTCCACTGGAATGTCATCTGGACCGACTGCCTTTCCACTCTTCATCCTCTTCATAGTAGCCCTCACTTCTTCCTTGCTAATCTCTTGTACTTCCTGATTTACTCTCACCACATCATCCAGCCTTTTCTCTCGCTCATTTTCTTTATTCATCAACTCTTCAAAATATTCCCTCCACCTTCTCAGCACACACTCCTCACTTGTCAGCACATTACCATGTGCATCTTTTACCACCCTAACCTGCTGCACATCCTTTCCAGCTCTGTCCCTTTGTCTGGCCAATCGGTACAAGTCCTTTTCTCCTTCCTTACTGTTCAACTTCTTGTACAGCTCGCAATATGCCTTTTCCTTTGCTTTTGCCACTTCTGTTTTCACCTTACGCCGCATCTCCTTGTACTCCTGTCTACTTTCTTCATCTCTCCGACTATCCCAAAACTTTTTCGCCAACCTCTTTCTCCTTATGTTTTCCTGGACCTCTTCATTCCACCACCAAGTCTCCTTGTCTTCCTTCCACTGTCCAGATGTCATACCCAGTACTGTCATAGCTGTCTCCCTCTCCACATCTGGAGTACTTTTCCAGTTGTCCAAAATTGCTTCCCCTCCAACCAGTGCTTCTCTCACCTGCTCGCTAAATTTCACACAACAGTCTTCCTCCTTCATCTTCCACCATCTGATCCTTTGTTGAGCTCTCACTCTCTTCTTCTTCTTTACCTCTAAAGTCATCCTACAAACAACCATCTTGTGCTGTCTAGTGACACTCTCTCCTGCTACCACCTTACAGTCTGTGATTTATTTTAGCTTGCATCTCCTATAAAGAATGTAGTCCACCTGTGTGCACCTTCCTCCACTCTTATATGTTACCCTGTGCTCCTCCCTTTTCTTAAAGTAGGTATTCACCACAGCCATTTCCATCCTTTTTGCAAAATCAACTACCATCTGTCCTTCCCCATTCCTATCCTTGATACCATATCTACCCATTACTTCCTCATCACCTCTGTTCCCTTCACCAACATGCCCATTGAAGTCTGCTCCTATCACCACTCTTTCATGCTTGGGCACACTCTCCACCACCTCATCTAACACACTCCAGAAATCTTCTTTCTCCTTCATCTCACAACCAACCTGTGGGGCATATGCACTGATGATATTCATCATCACCCCTTCAATTTCCAACTTCACACTCATCACCCTGTCAGACACTCGCTTAACCTCCAACACACTTTTAACATACTCTTCCTTTAAAATGACCCCAACACCATTTCTCTTCCTGTCCTCACCATGGTACAACAACTTGTGCCCACCGCCGATGCTCCTGCTCTTACTTCCCTTCCACTTGGTCTCTTGCACACACAATATGTCTACCTTTCTCCTCTCCATCATATCAGCCAGCTCTCTCTCTTTACCAGTCATACTACCAACATTCAAAGTCCCCACTCTCATTTCCACCCTTCTAGTTTTCTTCTTCACCCACTGTTCGTGGCAACGTTTTCCTCCTCTTCTTCGTCGTCTTCGCCCAGCAGTAGCCCAATTTCCACCGGCACCCTGTTGGGCAATAGCACCGGTGGCGGACGTTGTTAACCCGGGCCACGACCGATCCGGTATGGGAATTCGATTCTTAGTCTGCATAGTTCGGTTGACTTGTTTTACGCCGGATTCCCTTCCTGACGCAACCCTCCTCATTTATCCGGGCAGTATTTCTTAATGATATGAATGTTGGGCTAACACTGTACAAATCGTGGCACAATTTATTGTCTTAATTCTCCTCTTGGGTTGAGTGGTGGCATTTAATATGGGTTATGTCAAAAGACGCCCATGTTAACTGGTGATGTCACAACATAAGCAGACGCTGCCAGAACAAATTATTGTCTTATGTGTAGTAAAAGCTGTGGTCCTGATTCACAGTTATTTGTGCATCCCAGGACATTCAGAGAACCCCTGCCAAACCAGAATTATTTTGCTAATAATGATGATGAAAAATCTAGACAAATATCCATTAATTTGGATGGTAATAGCTTACTGGCAGTGATCTGACAGGATCATGATACAACCCCAATTCCAGTGAAGTTGGGACATTGTGTGAAATGTAAATAAAAACAGACAACTTCAACCTATATTCATTTGAATACACCACAAAGACAAGACATTTAATGTGCAAACTGATAAACTTTATTTTTTTGTGCAAATATTTGCTCATTTTGAAATGGACGCCTGCGACACATTTCAAAAAAGCTGGGGCAGTGGTATGTTTACCACTGTGTTACATCACCTTTCCTTGTAACAACACTCAATAAGCGTTTGTGATATAAATGACTTAATTATCAGGTGTATTGACGAGCTGCCAATGCACTTCGGACCACTTTAGTTTTGGCTGTTTCGTGACGCCAATTGCCATCAAGTATTTGACAAGAAAAATATTTCAGCACCAAAAATCTTTGGTTTTGTTTACGTAGGGAGATGTCATTCCTTTGTTGTCCGGTCCTACTGGGCAGGTGACTTTGAGCAGTTGTATGTGGCTGGTCCTCCTGCTAGTATGTATAACATCTCTAATCCACTGTCTTTGCAGCTGATTCGCCATTGAACTGTGATCCACCATGTTAGAGGGCACCGTACATGTGTAATTTTACCTTTTCATTTCAAATGGATGCAAGAATTTTTGGTATCAATTTGTAGGAAATACAGCACAGAACAATTTTGGTTCCAGTGTCAAGCTCTCACATTATTGTTAATTTTTTTTCTTCTATTTTTTTAAATGGCTGCCTCAAAAAATTTGTTAGCAAAAAGTCATTGACCCTTAAATAATTTCTGTATAATATAGCTTTTGACTTGGATTTTTAAGTAACTTTTATGAATAATTAATTGGAGTTGAAATATTGATATATTTGAATTATCTCATAAACAAAATTAAAATAATTATTGCATATTTTTGTTATTTGTAAATTATGCAATTTAATAACCAAGATTACAGAAATATCCAGATAGTGAAAAGTGCCAAATTTGTAGCTAGTATATGGTCATCATCTTCTACCCCATGGTGAGAATTTCCATCCAGTAGCACATCTATTTTTAGACACACCATCTCTTAGTCACAGCATGCAAATTGTCCTGATTTAGACAGGACATTTAGTGGGGTGCTGGGGCACTTCACTAAATGTTAGTGATATTGCATAAGTAGTGGAACAGCTGAGGGTGAGGAACGCTCCAGGGATCTGTGGTATTGCAGCTGAACTTCTCCAGATGGGTGGAGAGACTATATTGTGGCCTTTGTTTCACCCTGGGAGCCGGTTATCACCATTAATTAGCAGAATTATAGTCTTACACACCTCTCTGCAGCTTCTCTCCCCCTGCCATCCCCTCATTACCCCTTCCCTGTAGAGACGGTGCCTGCTGCCAGACCACCAATAACCAACAAAAATCTATTTAAGCATAAAAATTCAAAAAGAAAAAATAATATAGCACCTTCAACTGCACCACAGACTAAAACAGTTAAATGTGGTCTATTAAACATTAGGTCTCTCTCTTCTAAGTCCCTGTTAGTAAATGATATAATAATTGATCAACATATTGATTTATTCTACCTTACAGAAACCTGGTTACAGCAGGATGAATATGTTAGTTTAAATGAGTCAACACCCCCGAGTCACACTAACTGCCAGAATGCTCGTAGCACGGGCCAAGGCAGAGGATTAGCAGCAATCTTCCATTCCAGCTTAATTAATCAAAAACCCAGACAGAGCTTTAATTCATTTGAAAGCTTGACTCTTAGTCTTGTCCATCCAAATTGGAAGTCCCAAAAAACAGTTTTATTTGTTATTATCTATCATCCACCTGGTTGTTACTGTGAGTTTCTCTGTGAATTTTCAGACCTTTTGTCTGACTTAGTGCTTAGCTCAGATAAGATAATTATAGTGGGCGATTTTAACATCCACACAGATGCTGAGAATGACAGCCTCAACACTGCATTTAATCTATTATTAGACTCAATTGGCTTTGCTCAAAATGTAAATGAGTCCACCCACCACTTTAATCATATCTTAGATCTTGTTCTGACTTATGGTATGGAAATTGAAGACTTAACAGTATTCCCTGAAAACTCCCTTCTGTCTGATCATTTCTTAATAACATTTACATTTACTGTGATGGATTACCCAGCAGTGGGGAATAAGTTTCATGACACTAGAAGTCTTTCAGAAAGCGCTGTAACTAGGTTTAAGGATATGATTCCTTCTTTATGTTCTCTAATGCCATATACCAACACAGTGCAGAGTAGCTACCTAAACTCTGTAAGTGAGATAGAGTATCTCGTCAATAGTTTTACATCCTCATTGAAGACAACTTTGGATGCTGTAGCTCCTCTGAAAAAGAGAGCTTTAAATCAGAAGTGCCTGACACCGTGGTATAACTCACAAACTCGCAGCTTAAAGCAGATAACCTGTAAGTTGGGGAGGAAATGGCGTCTCACTAATTTAGAAGATCTTCACTTAGCCTGGAAAAAGAGTCTGTTGCTCTATAAAAAAGCCCTCCGTAAAGCTAGGACATCTTACTACTCATCACTAATTGAAGAAAATAAGAACAACCCCAGGTTTCTTTTCAGCACTGTAGCCAGGCTGACAAAGAGTCAGAGCTCTATTGAGCCGAGTATTCCTTTAACTTTAACTAGTAATGACTTCATGACTTTCTTTGCTAATAAAATTTTAACTATTAGAGAAAAAATTACTCATAACCATCCCAAAGACGTATCGTTATCTTTGGCTGCTTTCAGTGATGCCGGTATTTGGTTAGACTCTTTCTCTCAGATTGTTCTGTCTGAGTCCTCCAAACCATCAACATGTCTATTAGACCCCATTCCTACCAGGCTGCTCAAGGAAGCCCTACCATTAATTAATGCTTCGATCTTAAATATGATCAATCTATCTTTATTAGTTGGCTATGTACCACAGGCTTTTAAGGTGGCAGTAATTAAACCATTACTTAAAAAGCCATCACTTGACCCAGCTATCTTAGCTAATTATAGGCCAATCTCCAACCTTCCTTTTCTCTCAAAAATTCTTGAAAGGGTAGTTGTAAAACAGCTAACTGATCATCTGCAGAGGAATGGTCTATTTGAAGAGTTTCAGTCAGGTTTTAGAATTCATCATAGTACAGAAACAGCATTAGTGAAGGTTACAAATGATCTTCTTATGGCGTCAGACAGTAGACTCATCTCTGTGCTTGTTCTGTTAGACCTCAGTGCTGCTTTTGATACTGTTGACCATAAAATTTTATTACAGAGATTAGAGCATGCCATAGGTATTAAAGGCACTGCGCTGCGGTGGTTTGAATCATATTTATCTAATAGATTACAATTTGTTCATGTAAATGGGGAATCTTCTTCACAGACTAAGGTTAATTATGGAGTTCCACAAGGTTCTGTGCTAGGACCAATTTTAGTCACTTTATACGTTTCCCTTAGGCAGTATTATTAGACGGCATTGCTTAAATTTCATTGTTACGCAGATGATACCCAGCTTTATCTATCCATGAAGCCAGAGGACACACACCAATTAGCTAAACTGCAGGATTGTCTTACAGACATAAAGACATGGATGACCTCTAATTTCCTGCTTTTAAACTCAGATAAAACTGAAGTTATTGTACTTGGCCCCACAAATCTTAGAAACATGGTGTCTAACCAGATCCTTACTCTGGATGGCATTACCCTGACCTCTAGTAATACTGTGAGAAATCTTGGAGTCATTTTTGATCAGGATATGTCATTCAATGCGCATATTAAACAAATATGTAGGACTGGTTTTTTGCATTTGCGCAATATCTCTAAAATTAGAAAGGTCTTGTCTCAGAGTGATGCTGAAAAACTAATTCATGCATTTATTTCCTCTAGGCTGGACTATTGTAATTCATTATTATCAGGTTGTCCTAAAAGTTCCCTGAAAATATATATATATATATATATATAAAATAATTATTTTGTGGCAGATTAATCATTTTTTTCTGCAAATTGGCCATTGAAAATGCCTCTAATCACATCTTGAATCACAGAGGAGGCTGCAGCCGTAGCCGTTCACATGCGCGCCTAAATACCTGCAGAAAGCATTTTGAACCATCTTAAAGGTAATTAATTATTTGTCATGTTTACACTGTCACAACCTGTTAAAACAGTTGTTCTTTCCTTCTTGTGTGCAGCTGTTAAAGTATGTTTATAACAGATTTAACTTCTTGTTATAATCCTTAAGATGAGCTGAGCTCTGATGTGATCCGCTGACATCGCCACTCACTCTGTTCGATTCTTCTTTACTCCACTTGATGAGCTGCACATAGTGTTAGAGATTAGATCATGCCACATAGCACAACATTTGTGTGTGAAAGTTTTTTGAACATTTCAAAATTCTCTGTGTGTAATAGCACACACCGGCACCACTCTCGCGTCCTGTCTTCAACCGTTAAAGACGAGTTTACTCTCCAGCACGAGACAGGTCGTGCTATTGCGTGAATCAAAGGCATGCTCATGTCAGTGGGCCCTTAATCTGTGAAATCACCCAAACGAGTGGGTGCATCAAGCCTGGGTCTCACCAATAATGAAGGATGAAGAAGGAGCCACGCAGCATGTTTTCTTTGCTACGAGAGGGTTTCTTCGACTATCGTGGGAGTTTCATGGCTCTGAGTGGCTCTTGGAGGCATTATCTTTAGTTAACGAGGCTCCTCTCTGAGTGTGGCGCTAATTTCAAGAAGTTCAAAATTTAGCAACAACAGCGAAAGTTTGTGTACGAGTTACTGCGACTGCTTAGAGGCATTTGCGTGGTGATTACGAGTCTGCTAAAAGCCCATTATCCATGTGTCTGGCAGTTACGCAGGACCTGAGAGGCTATTTTTGGAGTGGCTCTCCTCTTACGCACACAATTCCACCTGCTCTGTGCGCTGGACTCTATATAAATAATCTAATCATTTTCTGCCAAACCTTGGATGCTGAAAACACCTCTAATCACTTCTGGAATCACAGAGGACTGTTTCATCTGGACGCTTTTTTCCCCTCTCTTTCCTGCTCCATGTGGAATATATTTTGAACAGCTTAAGGTAACTATTTTTAATGTTTTTTATAAGTTGATAACATCACGCTACACAGCACTGCGTGGCTGATACAAGCCATTCGAGGCTCTAATGACCTGTCGGTCGTGGCTTCTACGTGGCACGTGCGGGGTACAGAGAGGCACCTCAGTAGTGGATACGTGTTAGATGAAAACGTGGGTCATTCTTCGAATAATCACTCCACACCCATGCGTGGCTCCTTCTTCATCCTTCATTATTTGGTGGGACCCAGGCTTTACAAAGAAAGCCTGCACCCTTTAGGCCCTTTCTGGAAACAGTTTGACACCTGTGTACTAGAGGTTCAAATGAAAGTGGACTCATTCTGTTGTTTCATAAAGGACTAAGAAACAATTGAAACAGCTTTTTTTGCTGCATATCATTGTTGTTGTTTGTAGTTGATCTCCTAAAGTCATCTCCACAATTATTTTCGATATGATGCACCGTGTTGGAGCACACGTGTGCAGTTCATCCTGCTGAAATAAAAAGGAAAATACACATGCACAAGATGGGACCAGATGACGTTTGACATAATTTATGTAATATAGAGTGTCAGCAAATGAGCAGTGCAACAAAGCTTACCATAACTGTCATTCCTGAATTATTTAGACACAGGAACAAATTGCATTAGTGCAGCACAGCCTGTGTTCAAGTGCTCAAGCTCTGCGATGTGGAGCACATACTCATAAATGTTTGACCTTTGTGGGAGTGGTAACAATCCAAACATTGATTCGGTCATGTGAGCCCAGTATTACACAGCTTGCTAGGACTATGAATAATAGTCAGTCCCAGTTAGTTGCCACTGAGTGATGCACCCAAGAAATCAACCATCCACTACTTCCCAGTTATGCTAGAAGCTCATCAAACAAAAGCGCAAATATCAGCAGTGTTTCTTTGTAGCCTTTGTTGATTTTTGTAAAGTGCTTGATTTGGTTGTGCAGACTGCCCTCTGGGACATGCAGAGAATTTGCTGGACCACTAAGAAGTTGCTAGCTGTCATAGCCGATGTATACACAGGTGTTATGAGTAAACCCGTTGTAAACCGAAAATTTTGAAATGTTCAAAATCTCCGTCACGCATTAATTACGTGAATGTTGCGCAAACAATTAAAAAACACTGCGTGTGAGTGCGAGTGATTGCATCAATCAATCAATCAATCAACTTTTTTCTTGTATAGCGCCAAATCACAACAAACAGTTGCCCCAAGGCGCTCCACATTGCAAGGCAAGGCCATACAATAATTATGAAACACAGTCTACGTCTAAAGCAACATAACCAAGGGATGGTCCAGGGTCACCCGATCCAGCCCTAACTATAAGCCTTAGCGAAAAGGAAAAGTTTTAAGCCTAATCTTAAAAGTAGAGAGGGTATCTGTCTCCCTGATCTGAATTGGGAGCTGGTTCCACAGGAGAGGAGCCTGAAAGCTGAAGGCTCTGCCTCCCATTCTACTCTTACAAACCCTAGGAACTACAAGTAAGCCCGCAGTCTGAGAGCGAAGCGCTCTAATGGGGTAATATGGTACTACGAGGTCCCTAAGATAAGATGGGACCTGATTATTCAAAACCTTATAAGTAAGAAGAAGAATTTTAAATTCTATTCTAGCATTACAGGAAGCCAATGAAGGGAGGCCACACGGGTGAGATATGCCTCTCCTGCTAGTCCCCGTCAGTACTCTAGCTGCAGCATTCTGAACCAACTGAAGGCTTTTTAGGGAACTTTTAGGACAACCTGATAATAATGAATTACAATAGTCCAGCCTAGAGGAACAAATGCATGAATTAGTTTTTCAGCATCACTCTGAGACAAGACCTTTCTGATTTTAGAGATATTGCGTAAATGCAAAAAGGCAGTCCTACATATTTGTTTAATATGCGCTTTGAATGACATATCCTGATCAAAAATAACTCCAAGATTTCTCACAGTATTACTAGAGATCAGGGAAATGCCATCCAGAGTAACGATCTGGTTAGACACCATGCTTCTAAGATTTGTGGGGCCAAGTACAATAACTTCAGTTTTATCTGAGTTTAAAAAGCAGGAAATTAGAGGTCATCCATGTCTTTATGTCTGTAAGACAATCCTGCAGTTTAGCTAATTGGTGCGTATCCTCTGGCTTCATGGATAGATAAAGCTGGGTATCATCTGCGTAACAATGAAAATTTAAGCAATACCGTCTAATAATACTGCCCAAGGGAAGCATGTATAAAGTGAATAAAATTGGTCCTAGCACAGAACCTTGTGGAACTCCATAATTAACTTTAGTCTGTGAAGAAGATTCCCCATTTACATGAACAAACTGTAATCTATTAGACAAATATGATTCAAACCACCGCAGCGCAATGCCTTTAATGCCTATGACATGCTCTAATCTCTGTAATAAAATTTTATGGTCAACAGTATCAAAAGCAGCACTGAGGTCCAACAGAACAAGCACAGAGATAAGTCCACTGTCCGAAGCCATAAGAAGATCATTTGTAACCTTCACTAATGCTGTTTCTGTACTATGATGAATTCTAAACCTGACTGAAACTCTTCAATAGACCATTCCTCTGCAGGTGATCAGTTAGCTGTTTTACAACTACCCTCTCAAGAATCTTTGAGAGAAAAGGAAGGTTGGAGATTGGTCTATAATTAGCTAAGATAGCTGGGTCAAGTGATGGCTTTTTAAGTAATGGTTTAATTACTGCCACCTTTAAAGGCCTGTGGTACATAACCAACTAACAAAGATAGATTGATCATATTTAAGATTGAAGCATTAAATAATGGTAGGACTTCCTTGAGCAGCCTGGCAGGAATGGGGTCTAATAAGCATGTTGATGGTTTGGATGAAGTAACTAATGAAAATAACTCAGACAGAACAATCGGAGAGAAAGAGTCTAACCAAATACCGGCATCACTGAAAGCAGCCAAAGATAACGATACATCTTTGGGATGGTTATGAGTAATTTTTTCTCTAATAGTCAAAATTTTGTTAGCAAAGAAAGTCATGAAGTCATTACTAGTTAAAGTTAATGGAATACTCAGCTCAATAGAGCTCTGACTCTTTGTCAGCCTGGCTACAGTGCTGAAAAGAAACCTGGGGTTGTTCTTATTTTCTTCAATTAGTGATGAGTAGAAAGATGTCCTAGCTTCACGAAGGGCTTTCTTATAGAGCAACAAACTCTTTTTCCAGGCTAAGTGAAGATCTTCTAAATTAGTGAGACGCCATTTCCTCTCCAACTTACGGGTTATCTGCTTTAAGCTACGAGTTTGTGAGTTATACCACGGAGTCAGACACTTCTGATTTAAAGCTCTCTTTTTCAGAGGAGCTACAGCATCCAAAGTTGTCTTCAATGAGGATGTAAAACTACTGACAAGATACTCTAACTCCCTTACAGAGTTTAGGTAGCTACTCTGCTCTGTGTTGGGTATATGACATTAGAGAACATAAAGAAGGAATCATATCCTTAAACCTAGTTACAGCGCTTTCTGAAAGACTTCTAGTGTAATGAAACTTATTCCCCACTGCAGGGTAGTCCATCAGGGTAAATGTAAATGTTATTAAAAAATGATCAGACAAAAGGGAGTTTTCAGGGAATACTGTTAAGTCTTCTATTTCCATACCATAAGTCAGAACAAGATCTAAAATATGATTAAAGTGGTGGGTGGACTCATTTACTTTTTGAGCAAAGCCGATAGAGTCTAATAATAGATTAAATGCAGTGTTGAGGCTGTCATTCTCAGCATCTGTGTGGATGTTAAAATCGCCCACTATAATTATCTTATCTGAGCTAAGCACTAAGTCAGACAAAAGGTCTGAAAATTCACAGAGAAACTCACAGTAACGACCAGGTGGACGATAGATAATAACAAATAAAACTGGTTTTTGGGACTTCCAATTTGGATGGACAAGACTAAGAGACAAGCTTTCAAATGAATTAAAGCTCTGTCTAGGTTTTTGATTAATTAATAAGCTGGAATGGAAGATTGCTGCTAATCCTCCGCCCCGGCCCGTGCTACGAGCATTCTGACAGTTAGTGTGACTCGGGGGTGTTGACTCATTTAAACTAACATATTCATCCTGCTGTAACCAAGTTTCTGTTAGGCAGAATAAATCAATACGTTGATCAATTATTATATCATTTACCAACAGGGACTTAGAAGAAAGAGACCTAATGTTTAATAGACCACATTAACTGTTTTAGTCTGTGGTGCAATTGAAGGTGCTATATTATTTTTTCTTTTTGAATTTTTATGCTTAAATAGATTTTTGCTAGTTATTGGTGGTCTGGGAGCAGGCACCGTCTCTACGGGGATGGGGTAATAGGGGGATGGCAGGGGGAGAGAAGCTGCAGAGAGGTGTATAAGACCACAGCTCTGCCTCCTGGTCCCAATGCTAGACAGTCACAGTTTGGAGGATCTAGAAATGAGAGCTGCTCCCTCTAAAGTGGGATGGATGCCGTCTCTCCTAACAAGACCAGGTTTTCCCCAGAAGCTTTGCCAATTATCAATGAAGCCCACCTCATTTTTTGGACACCACTCAGACAGCCAGCAATTCAAGGAGAACATGCGGCTAAACATGTCACTCCCGGTCTGATTGGGGAGGGGCCCAGAGAAAACAACAGAGTCCGACATTGTTTTTGCAAAGTTACACACCGATTCAATGTTAATTTTAGTGACCTCCGATTGGCGTAACCGAGTGTCATTACTGCCGACGTGAATTACAATCTTACCAAATTTACGCTTAGCCTTAGCCAGCAATTTCAAATGTCCTTCGATGTCACCTGCTCTGGCCCCCGGAAGACAATTGACAATGGTTGCTGGTGTCGCTAACTTCACATTTCTCAAAACAGAGTCGCCAATAACCAGAGTTTGATCCTCGGCGAGTGTATCGTCGAGTGGGGAAAAACGGTTAGAGATGTGAACGGGTTGACGGTGTACACGGGGCTTCTGTTTAGGGCTACGCTTCCTCCTCACAGTCACCCAGTCAGCCTGCCTTCCCGACTGCACGGGGTCTGCCAGGGGGGAACTAACGGCGGCTAAGCTACCTTGGTCCGCACCGACTACAGGGGCCTGGCTAGCTGTAGAATTTTCCACGGTGCGGAGCCGAGCCTCCAATTCGCCCAGCCTGGCCTCCAAAGCTACGAATAAGCTGCACTTATTACATGTACCGTTACTGCTAAAAGAGGCCGAGGAATAACTAAACATTTCACACCCAGAGCAGAAAAGTACGGGAGAGACAGGAGAAGCCGCCATGCTAAAACGGCTAAGAGCTAGTAGCTACGCTAAGCTAACGGATTCCCAAACAGGGAATCCGACACTAGACAGGCTGTGGAGCAGCACAGGTAACGCACGACAACAGTGCTAAAATAAAATAAAAATCCACTAGACAGGCTGTGGAGCAGCACAGGTAACGCACAACAACAGTGCTAAAAAATAAAATAAAATAAAAATAAAAATCCACTGGACAGGCTGTGGAGCAGCACAGGCAACGCACGACAACAGTGCTAAAACAAAATAAAAATCCACTAGACAGGCTGTGGAGCAGCACAGGTAACGCACGACAACAGTGCTAAAATAAAATAAAAATCCACTAGACAGGCTGTGGAGCAGCACAGGTAACGCACAACAACAGTGCTAAAAAATAAAATAAAATAAAAATCCACTGGACAGGCTGTGGAGCAGCACAGGCAACGCACGACAACAGTGCTAAAACAAAATAAAAATCCACTAGACAGGCTGTGGAGCAGCACAGGTAACGCACGACAACAGTGCTAAAACAAAATAGAAATCCACTAGACAGGCTGTGGAGCAGCACAGGTAACGCACGACAACAGTGCTAAAACAAAATAGAAATCCACTAGACAGGCTGTGGAGCAGCACAGGTAACGCACGACAACAGTGCTAAAACAAAATAAAAATCCACTAGACAGGCTGTGGAGCAGCACAGGTAACGCACGACAACAGTGCTAAAACAAAATAAAAATCCACTAGACAGGCTGTGGAGCAGCACAGGTAACGCACGACAACAGTGCTAAAACAAAATAAAAATCCACTAGACAGGCTGTGGAGCAGCACAGGTAACGCACGACAACAGTGCTAAAACAAAATAAAAATCCACTAGACAGGCTGTGGAGCAGCACAGGTAACGCACGACAACAGTGCTAAAACAAAATAAAAATCCACTAGACAGGCTGTGGAGCAGCACAGGTAACGCACGACAACAGTGCTAAAACAAAATAAAAATCCACTAGACAGGCTGTGGAGCAGCACAGGTAACGCACGACAACAGTGCTAAAACAAAATAAAAATCCACTAGACAGGCTGTGGAGCAGCACAGGTAACGCACGACAACAGTGCTAAAACAAAATAAAAATCCACTAGACAGGCTGTGGAGCAGCACAGGTAACGCACGACAACAGTGCTAAAACAAAATAAAAATCCACTAGACAGGCTGTGGAGCAGCACAGGTAACGCACGACAACAGTGCTAAAACAAAATAAAAATCCACTAGACAGGCTGTGGAGCAGCACAGGTAACGCACGACAACAGTGCTAAAACAAAATAAAAATCCACTAGACAGGCTGTGGAGCAGCACAGGTAACGCACGACAACAGTGCTAAAACAAAATAAAAATCCACTAGACAGGCTGTGGAGCAGCACAGGTAACGCACGACAACAGTGCTAAAACAAAATAAAAATCCACTAGACAGGCTGTGGAGCAGCACAGGTAACGCACGACAACAGTGCTAAAACAAAATAAAAATCCACTAGACAGGCTGTGGAGCAGCACAGGTCACGCACGACAACAGTGCTAAAACAAAATAAAAACCCACTAGACAGGCTGTGGAGCAGCACAGGTAACGCACGACAACAGTGCTAAAACAAAATAAAAATCCACTAGACAGGCTGTGGAGCAGCACAGGTAACGCACGACAACAGTGCTAAAACAAAATAAAAATCCACTAGACAGGCTGTGCAGCAGCACAGGTAACGCACGACAACAGTGCTAAAACAAAATAAAAATCCACTAGACAGGCTGTGGAGCAGCACAGGTAACGCACGACAACAGTGCTAAAACAAAATAAAAATCCACTAGACAGGCTGTGGAGCAGCACAGGTAACGCACGACAACAGTGCTAAAACAAAATAGAAATCCACTAGACAGGCTGTGGAGCAGCACAGGTAACGCACGACAACAGTGCTAAAACAAAATAGAAATCCACTAGACAGGCTGTGGAGCAGCACAGGTAACGCACGACAACAGTGCTAAAACAAAATAGAAATCCACTAGACAGGCTGTGGAGCAGCACAGGTAACGCACGACAACAGTGCTAAAACAAAATAGAAATCCACTAGACAGGCTGTGGAGCAGCACAGGTAACGCACGACAACAGTGCTAAAACAAAATAGAAATCCACTAGACAGGCTGTGGAGCAGCACAGGTAACGCACGACAACAGTGCTAAAACAAAATAGAAATCCACTAGACAGGCTGTGGAGCAGCACAGGTAACGCACGACAACAGTGCTAAAACAAAATAGAAATCCACTAGACAGGCTGTGGAGCAGCACAGGTAACGCACGACAACAGTGCTAAAACAAAATAGAAATCCACTAGACAGGCTGTGGAGCAGCACAGGTAACGCACGACAACAGTGCTAAAACAAAATAGAAATCCACTAGACAGGCTGTGGAGCAGCACAGGTAACGCACGACAACAGTGCTAAAACAAAATAGAAATCCACTAGACAGGCTGTGGAGCAGCACAGGTAACGCACGACAACAGTGCTAAAACAAAATAGAAATCCACTAGACAGGCTGTGGAGCAGCACAGGTAACGCACGACAACAGTGCTAAAACAAAATAGAAATCCACTAGACAGGCTGTGGAGCAGCACAGGTAACGCACGACAACAGTGCTAAAACAAAATAGAAATCCACTAGACAGGCTGTGGAGCAGCACAGGTAACGCACGACAACAGTGCTAAAACAAAATAGAAATCCACTAGACAGGCTGTGGAGCAGCACAGGTAACGCACGACAACAGTGCTAAAACAAAATAGAAATCCACTAGACAGGCTGTGGAGCAGCACAGGTAACGCACGACAACAGTGCTAAAACAAAATAGAAATCCACTAGACAGGCTGTGGAGCAGCACAGGTAACGCACGACAACAGTGCTAAAACAAAATAGAAATCCACTAGACAGGCTGTGGAGCAGCACAGGTAACGCACGACAACAGTGCTAAAACAAAATAGAAATCCACTAGACAGGCTGTGGAGCAGCACAGGTAACGCACGACAACAGTGCTAAAACAAAATAAAAATCCACTAGACAGGCTGTGGAGCAGCACAGGTAACGCACGACAACAGTGCTAAAACAAAATAAAAATCCACTAGACAGGCTGTGGAGCAGCACAGGTAACGCACGACAACAGTGCTAAAACAAAATAAAAATCCACTAGACAGGCTGTGGAGCAGCACAGGTAACGCACGACAACAGTGCTAAAACAAAATAAAAATCCACTAGACAGGCTGTGGAGCAGCACAGGTAACGCACGACAACAGTGCTAAAACAAAATAAAAATCCACTAGACAGGCTGTGGAGCAGCACAGGTAACGCACGACAACAGTGCTAAAACAAAATAAAAATCCACTAGACAGGCTGTGGAGCAGCACAGGTAACGCACGACAACAGTGCTAAAACAAAATAAAAATCCACTAGACAGGCTGTGGAGCAGCACAGGTAACGCACGACAACAGTGCTAAAACAAAATAAAAATCCACTAGACAGGCTGTGGAGCAGCACAGGTAACGCACGACAACAGTGCTAAAACAAAATAAAAATCCACTAGACAGGCTGTGGAGCAGCACAGGTAACGCACGACAACAGTGCTAAAACAAAATAAAAATCCACTAGACAGGCTGTGGAGCAGCACAGGTAACGCACGACAACAGTGCTAAAACAAAATAAAAATCCACTAGACAGGCTGTGGAGCAGCACAGGTAACGCACGACAACAGTGCTAAAACAAAATAAAAATCCACTAGACAGGCTGTGGAGCAGCACAGGTAACGCACGACAACAGTGCTAAAACAAAATAAAAATCCACTAGACAGGCTGTGGAGCAGCACAGGTAACGCACGACAACAGTGCTAAAACAAAATAAAAATCCACTAGACAGGCTGTGGAGCAGCACAGGTAACGCACGACAACAGTGCTAAAACAAAATAAAAATCCACTAGACAGGCTGTGGAGCAGCACAGGCAACGCACGACAACAGCGCTAAATAAAAATCCACTGGACAGGCTGTGGAGCAGCACAGGTAACGCACGACAACAGCGCTAAATAAAAATCCACTGGACAGGCTGTGGAGCAGCACAGGTAGTAACGCACGACAACAGTGGTAAAAAATAAATAAAAATCCACTAGACAGGCTGTGGAGCAGCACAGGTAACACACGACAACAGTGCCAAAAAAAATAAAATAAAAATCAAAATCCACTGGACAGGCTGTGGAGCAGCACAGGCAACGCACGACAACAGTGCTAAAACAAAATAAAAATCCACTAGACAGGCTGTGGAGCAGCACAGGTAACGCACAACAACAGTGCTAAAAAATAAAATAAAAATAAAAATCCACTGGACAGGCTGTGGAGCAGCACAGGTAACGCACAACAACAGTGCTAAAAAATAAAATAAAATAAAAATAAAAATTCTCTGGACAGGCTGTGGAGCAGCACAGGCAACGCACGACAACAGTGCTAAAACAAAATAAAAATCCACTAGACAGGCTGTGGAGCAGCACAGGTAACGCACGACAACAGTGCTAAAACAAAATAGAAATCCACTAGACAGGCTGTGGAGCAGCACAGGTAACGCACGACAACAGTGCTAAAACAAAATAGAAATCCACTAGACAGGCTGTGGAGCAGCACAGGTAACGCACGACAACAGTGCTAAAACAAAATAAAATCCACTAGACAGGCTGTGGAGCAGCACAGGTAACGCACGACAACAGTGCTAAAACAAAATAAAAATCCACTAGACAGGCTGTGGAGCAGCACAGGTAACGCACAACAACAGTGCTAAAAATAAAATAAAAATAAAATCCACTGGACAGGCTGTGGAGCAGCACAGGCAACGCACGACAACAGTGCTAAAACAAAATAAAAATCCACTAGACAGGCTGTGGAGCAGCACAGGTAACGCACGACAACAGCGCTAAATAAAAATCCACTGGACAGGCTGTGGAGCAGCACAGGTAACGCACGACAACAGCGCCCAAAAAAATAAAATAAAAATCAAAATCCACTGGACAGGCTGTGGAGCAGCACAGGTAACGCACGACAACAGTGGTAAAAAATAAAATAAAAATCCACTGGACAGGCTGTGGAGCAGCACAGGTAACGCACGACAACAGTGGTAAAAAATAAAATAAAAATCCACTGGACAGGCTGTGGAGCAGCACAGGTAACGCACGACAACAGTGCTAAAAAAAAAAAAAAAAAAAAAATAATAATAATAATAAAATAAAAATCCACTGGACAGGCTGCGGAGCAGCACAGGTAACACACGACAACAGTGGTAAAAATAAAATAAAAATCCACTAGACAGGCTGTGGAGCAGCACAGGTAACACACGACAACAGTGCCAAAAAACAAAACAAAAATCCACTGAACAGGCTGTGGAGCAGCACAGGTAACACACGACAACAGTGGTAAAAAATAAAATAAAAATCCACTGGACAGGCTGTGGAACAGCACAGGTAACGCACGACAACAGTGCTAAAAAATAAAATAAAATCCACTGAACAGGCTGTGGAGCAGCACAGGTAACACACGACAACAGTGCTAAAAATAAAATAAAAATCCACTGGACAGGCTGTGGAGCAGCACAGGCAACGCACGACAACAGCGCCAAAAAATAAAATAAAAATCCACTGGACAGGCTGTGGAGCAGCACAGGTAACGCACGACAACAGTGCTAAAAAATAAAATAAAAATCCACTGGACAGGCTGTGGAGCAGCACAGGTAACGCACGACAACAGTGCTAAAATAAAATAAAAATCCACTAGGCAGGCTGTGGAGCAGCACGACAACAGTGCTAAAAAATAAAATAAAAATAAAAACGAAAGCGTTAGCAAGCTAGTTAGCTTGCCAACGCTGATGAAGGTTAGCTGATAAAAGAGCTCCGTCGCGATGCTTCGACCGTTAGAGGTCTTCTTTAGGCGTTGGAGCACGGTGAAAAAGTAAAAAAAGTCTTGAAAAAGACTGTTAATTCAAAGAACTCAAACAGCTCAGTCCAAACAGCTAACAGATACAGCAGAACACCGCTGTGCTCCGGAACCAGAAAAAAGTTCCGGAGCACAGCGCACCGCATCACAGTGCAGCTCATCTGAACAATTATAACGAGATGTTAAATCTATCATAATTGTACTTTTACAGCTACTTGTAAGAAGGAATGAACAGGCAACTGTTTTATCAAGCCATTACAATATAAATATTACAAATAATTACCTTGTAGATAGTTCCATTGCATTCTCCACCTCATTAAGTCTATGAGAGAGAGGTAAAAAAAAAGAGAGGCAGATGAAACGGTCCTGTGTGATTCCAGAAACAATTTGAGGCGTTTTCAACAGCCAACTCTGACAGAAAATGGTTAATCTGATATGAAATATTTATTTTATATACGCAGCATCCAGCGCACAAAGTGCAGCATCAAGTGGAACAAAGCACGACATCCATTTGGGAACTCAGCGGGTGGGATTGTTACGACGAAGTGCATGCAAATGTGCGGATCAAAGTCCTGCAAGTGTCAGGACACCTTTAAGATGCTCTTTACAAGGTCTGTCCGAAAAGTAACGGACCTTTTTATTTTTTTCAAAAACTATATGGATTTGAATCATGTGCACTTGCATCAGCCAAGCTTGAACCTTCGTGCGCATGCGTGAGTTTTTTCATGCCTGTCGGTTGCGTCATTCGCCTGTGGGCAGGCTTTGAGTGAGCACCGGTCCAGCCCCCTCGTCGGATTTTCATTGTCAGGGAAATGGCTGAGCGACTGCCGCTTTGCTCCATGAAATTTTTTCAGAAACTGTTAGAGACAGCCAGTTGGAAACCATTCGAAAGATTCAGCTGGCTTTCGGTGAAGATTCTGTCAGCATCACATGGATTAAGGAGTGTTAAAACCTTTTTAAAGATGGCCCACAGCGGCGGAGGGCGCGCGGTGCACCGAGCGGCCATCGACAGGCTGGAACGACCAGATCATTTCCAAACTGAACGCTGTGTTGATCCAGGACATCGTGTGACTACCACAGAAATGGCAAGAGACCTGGACATAGCACTTTTGTGGCACATTCCACTGTTACAGGAGATTTTGTAATGAAAGACGTGCGGAGGAATTCGCCCGTCGGCACGGATCTACTCATGGCGCGCAACAAAAAAACACCTCCGTGTTGGAAATGATTCGGAAGATTCAGACGGCTTTCGATGGCTTTTCAGTCGAGTGAGTATCCGAGAAATTGTGTAACAGCTGGACATGCCACAACATGACCTGTGAGACTTCCAACACGGAGGTATTTTTTTTGTTGAGTGCCATGAGCGGCTCCGTGCTGACGGGCGAATTCCTCCGTACGTCTTTCATTACAAAATCTCCTGTAACAGTGGAATGTGCCACAAAAGTGCTAAGGTAACACGATGTCCCGGATCAGCACTGCGTTCAGTTTGGAAATAATCTGGTCGTTTCGGCCTGTTGATGGCCGCTCGGTGCGCCACGCGCCCTCCGCCACTGTGGGCCGTCTTTAAAAAGGTTTTAACACTCCTTAATCCGTGTGACGCCGACAGAATCTTCACCGAAAGCCATCTGAATCTTTCGAATGGTTTCCAACTGGCTGTCTAACAGTTTCTGAAAAAAATTTCATGGAGCAAAGCGGCAGTCGCTCAGCCATTTCCCTGACAATGAAAATCCGACGAGGAGGCTGGACCAGTGCTCACTCAAAGCCTGCCCACAGGCGAATGACGAACCAACAGGCGTGAAAAAACTCATGCATGTGCACGAAGGTTCAAGCTTGGCTGATGCAATCACACGTATTCAAATCCATATAGTTTTTGAAAAAAAATAAAAAGGTCCGTTTACTTTTCGGACAGACCTCGTATAGGTTAGTGTCCAATCAAATGTTATTCCAAAATACACTGAATGTGTCTCATGTTTTGGGGGTGTTTCCATCCAAGAAGACATTTAGTTTGTTATTGGCATGTGCATTATGTAGATGAAATACACTGACCACTGTTTTGGATGAGTTTGGTTTAAGTCTCCATGTGTAGCAGTAATTTGTCAAGAGAGCAACGTCACTAGTGAGTGTGTTCTTCAAATCGGTAAAAACCTTAGCTTGAGTGCAGAGGCAGATGTCATCAGCATTTACAAACTTGCGAGCCTTTGTTTGTGGCAGGTCATTGGTGTATAGGCTAAACAGTATAGGGACCAGAACGGACCCTTTGGGAAAGCCATTTAACTGAAATCTCCATCGAACACGGAAATATCTGTTTTGTAAAAGCAACCTAACAATATGTGTGAACCATGGCTGCATGGTTTGATATTTTATGCAGACCTGTATGCCATAGTGTGTCATAGGCTGCAGTTAAATCTAGGAAAACAGCTCCTGTCTTCTTTCTGGACTGGAAACCATTTTCTATGTATGTAGTGAGAGCTGCAACTTGGTCACACGTGCTGCGGTTTTTTTTTTTTTTTGAAAGCCTGCTTGGTCAGAGCTCAGTCTCCTCATAGATGGGTGAGATCAGCTGGAGAACAGCACGCTCTCCTTGCAGTTCTTCTGCCCTGCTGGTACCCTTCCACTGATGCTGGAGAACTCTAAGCCAGCCAGACATGAAAGGACTCTTTCTTCAGCCCGACAGCTTCCCTCACCACAGGCAGTCCCAGCGTGATGGGCGGGCCTTAGGGTGCCTGGCATGCCCTCGTTGGCATTTGGGCCCGCCCTGGATGGACGAGCCTGTCAGTCACCTGCCTACCACAAAAAAATAGCAGGGTGCCATTATTACAATCAGTTTGTACAAATTTCCAATGTAGATGAGTCATAATAATATTGATAAACACACGTGCTTTATCTAATTTTTTTTTACTAAAATAATTGTGAATGATTCAATTGGTTCATGAAATGTTCTTGGTAAAACAGAAATGGAAAACAACATGATATGTGTAGAATGTTGACTACATAAGAAAGTGCATTGCATTCACTGGACTAACAAAAAAAATTGACATAGTAATTATGAGAAATCTCATAATTATGAGCTCAGGAAAGGTGCCTTAAAGGTTCCTTTAAGGCAGGGGTGGGCAACGAGGGCCGAGACACTGCATGTTTTCCTTGCAACCAATCACCTCAGCAGGTGGGTTGCTGATGAGCTTCTCCCTTGAACATAAACACCTGGTTGTCAATGAAATCACCTGCTGAAACACCTGAAGATTAATGAAATCACCTGCTGAGATGATTGGTAGCAAGGAAAACCTGCAGTGCTTTGGCCCTTCATGGCGCATGATTGCCCACCCCTGCTTTAAGGTGTTACTGGATGAATTAAATTCCTCCAGGGAGGGGCAGGGAGCACCCAGACTGATGTGAGCCCCTCTATCATAATCATAATCTGGGGCAAAGAAAATCCACACATTGTGTCTGATCACAGCGCACCGTCTGCGTTTGCAAATTGACGATTTTCAGTATATGGTTCTGAGTGAAGTGTTCAATGTGGCACCTTTCCTTATCTCATAATTACGAGATCGTAATTATGAGATCTTTTCTCAAATTACAAGATAAGGTGAGTATTTTTTATTTATTTTTGTATTTTTATCCAGTGAATGCAATGCGCTTCCATAACTAATAGACCAAGCTGTGAAAGAGTGAGAAGTCAAAAAACTATGCGGAACTAAAAGATGAATATACTGTATTTCTTTAATCAAGGACCACTGAGGGTCCTAGAAGAGAGTGAAAGAAACAGAGAATTTCACCGTTACGGATAGCTCACGCTGGGTATGAGTTACGTGTAGCCTATACTTGTATATGATTCATAAAGGAGGTGTATGAAGCTTTAAAATCCTATTCACTAGCCCGATATTAGAGGTGCATTTAAACTGCGCTCAGTAACCTGCACTTGCTTTACAGCCCTGCGCTTTGTTTACTTGAGTCAGACATGATAAGATTGCTCTTTCCTTCTCATTGTGCATTATAATTGCATATTCAACAGTTAAAATTTTTAAATGTCTCGGGGAGAAACCCCCAATTAAATAAGACTACAATTCTGGCCTAAAAAAGTGCCCCCTCAGAGCAATGCGGGGCCCCTCTGCAAATCTGTGGCTGGCACTGGGACTGACTACAGGTGTCCACCAATGGGTTTCAGGGTTTTTGCTATGACAAGCATGACTACAGTTTGGCCACAACTCAAAGCAGCTGCCTCATCGATGGAGGCATTGTTTAAAAATAATCATCATATGTCTAAATATACAAATAAATCTTATGGGCTCTAAAAATGGAGGCACAATGTGTACAAATGTCTACAGGGCTCAAGAGTAAAGCTTGTCCACCCGACATCGGCGAGTGAAAGGTGCTATCGGAGTAGTGCTCCATGCCTCCGTCTTGTGTTTTCTTCCTGGTCACAGTCATAGTCTGTGAAATGGGTGTAGGCAGAGGCACGGGGAGTAGGAATACCCCCACCCTACCCCCTTGGAGTAAAGACCACTTTTGTTTTAATCCCTTTCCCCTCGGTGCCTGAAATAAAGGGCCATTTGCTCAGACATTAATGTGTCAGTGTGAAGTAGAATAAATAAGAAATTCAAGATTTGTAATGTTTTGTAATTAAGGGTCATGGGGGGGTGGAGCCTACATCAGCAGCCATGGAGCGTGAGGCAGGGCACACCCTGGACAGGTCTTTGAATTAAAGCTAGCAGTCTACACTGCAAGTGCATCTTTAATTTCAGCACCACTATGGCGGTGTACAGAGGCAAAACTTAGAAAATTTGTCACTGTTCAAATACTTATGCACCCAAATGTCTTTTTATAAGACATGCTGTGTAATATTACCACCATCTGCTGTTGTGAATCCTCTGGATTCCAGGACGTTGAAAACTGTCAACCTCCATCTACAGTCAAACAAACCTCTGTCTTGTATGTGCTTAACCAGTGGATTTTATTCAGAGCACCATTACCATCTCATCATCTACTCATCTGCATAGGTTTTAATCCTGTTTGTGTATTTGGTTTTTTTTCCTAGAGTGATGATTCTGATATATGGGATGACACTGCATTGATCAAGGCTTATGACAAGGCAGTTGCATCATTCAAGGTAATGTAGCTGGACTTTTCTCTTCCTTCATTTGTTTGTTTGATTAATATACATGTTAAAGTGTCTGTTACACGTTCATGTTTGGGCTTTGGTTGGGTCCTGACTCTGGTTTGGCTTTATTTGTCAGACTGCCCTAAAGGGTGAAGAGGAGCCACAACCCTCCAAGAAAAATCAAATGAAAAAACGCAAGAACAACAAAAAGAACCAAAGCAGAAAACGAACCAATGCATCGCCAGATAAAGAGGTAAATAACTGGAATTCTAGGAAGAAAAACAGAATATAGTTCATTTGAATTTAACATTGAGGACTCTGAACATACACATGAAGAGATATTTGTCCACCTAAACTGGTTCTTTACTCGTGCTTTTGTAGATCATGAGACGCATGCTATTTGATAATCTCATTGAAACACTGAAATTAAGCTCTGATTCTACTGAAGCTGTCATGTTGTGTCTCAGTGGCAGGTTGGGGACTCATGCAGCGCCTACTGGTCAGAGGATGGCCAGCTGTACGCAGCCACCATCACCTCCATAGATGAGGAGAGGCGCACTTGTATAATTGTTTATACCGGCTACGGCAACGAGGAGAAGCAGAACCTTAAAGACTTGCTCTCTGAGGTTTCTGGAGGTGGCGAGCAAACAAATTCACAGGTAAATGCAGTATAGGTAAAGTTTGTGACAGAGAAATTGCATCATAAAACAGACATTTTCTTTGATTATTCTGTTCTATTATTCTCTGTTTTAGCCAGCTGGGAATGCATGTTATGTTCAGACTATACAGAGGCCTGTCTGTCAATTTCATGCACAGATTCTTCAGGTAGCAGGATTGTTGTTCTCTGTACTCTAAAAGGTTATGCTATATTACAGTGTTTTTACTCAGCAATGACCAGTGAACATCATCCAGCTTTTATTTCACATTTAATCAATTGCAAGGATGTTCGTGTCTTTGATTAAGTGGACATACTTGTCTGTAGTAGGTCAGGACTGTAGAAAAACAGGGATTACCTTTTCTGTCAGTGGTTGGTTGGTTCAGTGCTGTGGTATGTTACCTCATGATGTTGGAGAAGAATATTACAGGACGTGTTTCAGTGTAGGTGAAAAAAGTGATTTAGTCTATACAAGTCTGTGACTGGGTCCTGGCTAATTAATAGAAAATAGATGACTGTAGTTTTTTCTTCTTCATTGTTAAAAGTAGTATTTGTCTGAAATACAGGAGAATGAGGCAGAATCATCAACAGAGGAGAGTGACAGATCACTCACACCAAACCTACACAAACAGCAGCCACACAGTAAAGCTCACAAGTTCAAGGCTCACAGAAAACCTCCTCCTGCTTGGGCTCCTGGGTTCCCTGGGTTACCTATGGGTCCTCCTCCCATTCCGGCTTTCAGACAGGTAAGAATATTCTCAGGAGCTCCTTATCATCACACATGGATGTAGAATCAGTACAAATAAGGTCAGGCCTGGAACATGCGCTGGTGCCACATGTCACCACACCTGCTACACTACAGGAATGTCAACTACTAGGCCAGAGAGCCAGTCTGTCCCCACCTCATGAAAATGGGAGTCTGTCTGCTGCAGCAAGGTGATTCATGGGTGTGTACTTGACTTTCTTCAGCTACTTGGGTCACTGAGATACCTGCTAAATCATGTCCACAGAAACGCACCATGTGGCCAAAAAACATATCTGGCATTCCCTCACAATGCAAAGTTGTACTCCTTATCCCAATGTCTGTTCTGTTGTTCACTGTTTTAACAAGCTGGGAATGCATGTTACAGGAATCTGTTTGACAAAACCATTCCAGCAGGATCCAAAGCTCCTTTGTAGACTAAAGGCACCTTGACACTTGCACACATTTAACCACCACACTGCCGTGCAATTCGTCGTGCCAGTGCAACCCTCTGTGCTCCACTGGATGCTGTGCTTTGTTCCGCAGGATGCTGTCTTTATATAAAATAATTATTTTGTAGCGGATTAATCATTTGCTTTCAGAGTTTGGCTGATGAAACCATCTGTAATCACTTCCGGAATCACAGCTTTTTTCCTCTGTCTCCTGCGCTTCATGATGTGGAGAATGCATTTGGAATCATCTGAAAGGCAATTATTTGTAATATTTATATTGTAATGGCTTGGTAAAACAGTTGCATGTTCTTTCCTTCTTAGGAGTATCTGTAAAATTATGTTTATTATAGATTTAACGTCTTGTCATAATCCATCAGCTGAGCTGTGCTGTGATGCGGCCCGCTGATGCAGTGGCTCGCACTGACACTCAGTGTTTTTGAATTGTTTGTGCGATGTTTACGTGTAGTTCACAAAATTAATTTGTGCCAGAGATTTTGAACATTTCAAAATTTTCTTTGCCCACAGCCACGCACAGTTTACAACAAGTTTACTCTCTGGCACGGCACATTGCGTACCAGTGCACAGATCAAATTCATGCAAATGTCAAGGTAACATAAAGGCCCCTGACACTTGCACGTCCTGTGTCGTGCAGGCGAGTAAACTTGTCTTTAATGGGTGTAGACTGAATGCGAGAGGGGCATCGGCGTGTGCAATTGCACAAAGAGAATCTTGAAATGTTCAAAAAACTCTTTCACACATAAATGTCGTGCAACATTGCATGATCTTTTCACCAACACTGTGCAGCTCGTCAAGTAAAGAAGTGAAAACTGCGAGTGATTGCATCAGCGCACCGCATCAGAGTGCAGCTTGTCTGAATGATAACGAGATGTTAAATCTATCACAAACATACTTTTACAGCTACACACATTAAGGAAAGAACATGCAACTGTTTTACCAAGCCATGACAATGTAAACATAACAAATAATTACTTTTTAAGATGGCTCCAAATGCTTTCTCCAGCTCGTTCAGCGCCAGAGTGGTCCTCTGTGATTTAGGAAGTGATTAAAGCAGTTTTCAACAGACAACTCACAGAGAAAATGATTAATCCGCTACAAAATAATTATTTCATATAAGCAGCCTCCAGCGCACAGCGTGTGGCAGCCAGTGGAACAAAGCACAGGGTCCAGCTAGGAACAATGTGCGTGCAAGTGTCAGGGGGCCTTAAGCCCCTTTCACACTGTGGCTGCTTCAAGTTGCTTCTTGTGGCATGACGACGCAGGAATGTCTGCATCAGGTGCGCGCAGCAGGGGAGCAGAGAGGAGGTGACAGCACAGAGGAGAACCTGCAGGCAGTCTGACTCTGCACAGAAAAACAAAGTGCACAGTTTGGCTGCAGCCAGACTGTGCACTTTGATTTCTTGTCAAGTTTATATTTGTTCTTGTGCTGAGCTGCAGGTCTGCGCTCTGATTTCTGTTATAGTTTCTTTCTTCCTTTGACTGAGAGCTACGTGCGTGCGCGCATGCACGAACCATCTGTTAGTAAATGTGGAGATGTCTGGTGTTATACTTGATGTGGACATGTCCTATCTCTGGCAATCAGTCTGTGAGCAGGACTTATGTCCTTTTTTATCCTTTATTTAACATAGTGATGAGAGAGTTTGAGGGGAGAGCGAGGAAGTGCCTGCAGCCAGCCAGTTTTTGTTCTTTTTTCTTTTAATTGTTCACATGTGCGCGCGCAAACTAATCGTCCGTGAGTGGACTGGAGATGTCCGGACTTTTTACTGGATGTGGACATGTCCTGTCTCTGGCAATCAGTCTGTGAGCAGGACTTTCATGGACTTTATTTAAACACATTTGTGAGAAAATCTAAGAGCGAGGAGCTGCAGCAGCTGTCAGGCTGCAATCAGCATTTTGTTTCTGTGCTTTTTGCACGTGTAGTTTTACTGCATTGTGTACACAGTATAAAAGCAATCCTGCATGATTTATACTTCGGGAACAATGGAACACAGCAGGAATCATAAATTGGCGTCAGGTGACATTGTATTGTGAGGGTGTGGCATGCAGTCACATTGAGTACCATTGCGTTGCCCTGACTTGCACTGAAACCACTTCCTATCTGCGTCCTGTGCTCGATGCAGAAAAAATTAAACGTTTAATTTTTGGTGTCCAATTCGCTTTGTCCTTTGCATCCCTCGCACTGTTGTGGTGTTAAGCTACAGTGGGGAAAATAAGTATTTGACCCCCTGTCAGTTTTGCAGGTTTTCCCACCTACAAAGAATGGAGAGGTCTGTAATTTTTATCATGGGTACACTTCAACTGTGAGAGACAGAATCTAAAAAAAAAAATCCCGTAAATCACATCGTATGATTTTTAAATAATCAATTTGCATTCTATTGCATAAAATAAGTATTTGGCCCCCTAGAAAAACAGAGCTCATCAATTGGTACAGAAACATTTGTTTGCCATTACAGAGGTCGGATGTTTCCTGTAGTTCTTGACCAGGTTTTCACACACTGCAGTAGGGATTTTGGTCCACTCCTCCATACAGATCTTCTCTAGATCTTTCAGGGTTGGAGTTTCAGCTCCCTCCAAAGATTTTCTATTGAGTTCAGGTCTGGAGACTGGCCAAGCCACTCCAGGACCTTGAAATGCTTCTTACAGAGCCCCTCCTTAGTTGCCCTGGCTGTGTGTTTGGGGTCATTGTCATGCTGGAAGACCCAGCCATGACCCATCTTCAATGCTCTTACTGAGGGAAGGAGGTTGTTTGCCAAAATCTGGCAATACATGATCCTATCCATCCTCCCTTCAATACGGTGCAGTCATCCTGTCTCCTTTGCAGAAGAGCACCCCCAGAGTATGATGTTTCCACCCCCATGTTTCACGGTTGGGATGGTTTTCTTGGGGTTGTTCTCATCCTCTTAACATGGTAAGTGTAGTTGATTCCAAAAAGCTCTATTCTGGTCTCATCTGACCACATGACCTTCTCCCATGCCTCCTCTGGATCATCCAGATGGTCACTGGTGAACTTCATACAGGCCTGGACATGTGCTGGCTTGAGCAGGGGGACCTTGCTGCCCTGCAGGATTTTAAACCATGACTGCATCATGTGTTACTAGTGTAATCTTTGTGACTGTGGTCCCAGCTCTCTTCAGGTCATTGACCAGGTCCTCCTGTGTAGTTCTGAGCTTTCTCAGAATCATCCTTACCCCACAAAGTGAGCTCTTGCATGGAATCCCAGACCGAGGGAGATTGACAGTCATCTTGTGTTTCTTCCACTTTCTAATAATCATAACAGTTTTTGTCTTCTACCAAGCTGCTTGCCTGTTGTCCTGTAGTCCATCCCAGCCTTATGCAGGTCTCCAGTTTTGTCCCTGGTGTCCTTATGGCCCAGTCACATGGCACATGACGATTGCTGAACGAAGGGAAAAAGTAAAAAAACGTCACAATTTGTTGAGAAAAGGTGGACGAAAGAGCTTTTATCACAGAACAGTCTGCGAAGCAAGAGCGCGAAAGGGCCGAAAGAGGAACTTAACAAAATCAAAGCGCATGATCTTGATGCTTTAACGAAACGTGCCTGGAGCCACAGCTGGAGCAGCGTGTGTCTGGATCTCTGAGTTCCAGGACTCGGAGCTGGGATGGAGCTCATAGCGCCTGAGTCCTGGAGAAACTGCAAACAGAAGCTGTGGAGATCTGTGCGCACGTTGGTGGACCACCTGCTCTGGTTCCTCGTCCAGAACAAAAGAGGGATCATCTCCATCGTTATCAGAATCCTCACTGTCTGTCCACACGCTGCGCGCTCCGTTTTGCTGTAATTTAAAAAAAAAAAAAAAAGTGCTGTGGTCACTGCTCTATCACTGTATTATGTTCTAAGCCATATATATTGATTTATAACAAACTGTCAAAAGGGAGAATAAATATAAGTGTAAAGATGATTGACTATATCAGAGCAGCAAATTGATCAGTGCGTGTGAACGTGCGCATTGACTCACGTGCGGTTATTTCCACCAGCTGATCACTGATCCACAACGTGAATTCTTTCTTCCAGAACAGCTCTTTATATAATCAATTTGTGGCAAAATAATTAATTATATCCACACAAAAGATTAATTCTGTCCTATGTAAGGTGCCTGAGCCCATTGAAGCTGCCCCCCCCCCCTCCCCCCCCCACACACACACAGATTAAAAAAATCCAAGCAAGCAGGCTGAGTTTGCCCTGTAATTTCCAATGGTACATGAAGCAGCAGCAGCCTCAGTGCTCACAAACCGGCTTCTGCACGGTGCTCCAACGAAGTCAACTTAAACAATAATGTTACAAAAACTACACAAACGATTTAAAAAACGTCAAGAACGACAGCAAAACGAGACACGGATGAATTGAGGTTTTCGTTGCCCTTCGTTCAAATTTTTCAACAGTTTAAAAATCGTGACGTAGCGCCAGCTACAGGAATGAGGCTGCGCGAAGGTTAAATGATGCCAACGACAGTCAACGAAAGTCCAGATTTCTTGTTTCGTCAGGGCTGCGTCACCCTTCGTTAAGTGCCATGTGACTGGGCCTTTAGACAGCTCTTTGGTCTTGGCTATGGTGGACAGGTTGGATTGTGATTGTGATTGATTGAGTGTGTGAACAGGTGTCTTTTATACAGGTAACAAGTTCAAACAGGTGCAATTAATACAGGTAAAGAGTGCAGAATAAGAGGGCTTCTTAAAGAAAAATTAACAGGTTTGTGAGAGACAGAATTCTTGCTGGTTGGTAGGTAATCAAATACTTATTTTATGCAATAAAATGCAAATTAATCATACAATGTGATTTTCAGTTTTATTTATTTATTTATTTTTTTAGATCTGTCTCTCACAGTTGAAGTGTACCTACGCTAAAAATTACAGACCTCTCCATTCTTTGTAGGTGGGAAAACCTGCGAAACTGACAGGGGGTCAAATACTTATTTTCCCCACTGTACATTGTCTCAGCACTGGGTTGCATCCACGTGGCGTTGTCATGACGCCGCACAATGCAACTTGAAGTGGGCCCGGTGTGAAAGGGGCTTTAGGACTAGTATCTCACTGGGCACGACTGTTAGAGAGTAGTTGGAGATCCAGATTAGAGACCAAACACGCAAATGAGTGGCAAATTTGCAGTTGGTATCTCACTGAAGTGGTACAAATAACATGTTGCACACAAAGTGCTCAGCTGGAATTAACCTGCTATTATCCATGTGAATAGACGTTGTGGACATTCCCCTGACTGATAATAATAAAACAATAACAACAAAACCTTTTTCAGAGATTAAAATTCTCCATCTGTAAAACAGCTTTACATCAATTTGGCTGCCAAAAAGCAGCATTTATATGGTCATATGCTAAAGTAGGAAGCATCTGGGACCTTGAACCTTCTTTCTCCTGCAAAGGTATCTCCATAGGCAAACACTTCTGCTCAGCGAACTCATGACGCCATGAGATCTTCCCACTTCTCTCTTTTTCTCTCTCTCTCTCTCAAAGGCCATTTAGAGACACTAATGTCACTGCCAAGATGATTCTAATAATTCTACATATTCAACACTTTCACCATATACAAATACACCTCTGATTGCCGAGTCCAAGAAATCAGTGAAAGCTGGGATCTTTGTCTTGATCCAGGGCGATTACAAACCCAGAAACTCTGATTCCTCACTCAGCTTCTTAAGTGCTGCAATCAGGACATCCAGTGACTACACAAATATCACAGCATCATCCAAGAAGTCAAAGTCAGTAAAAATTTCCTGACCAGCAAATGCACTTGAACTGCTCGTTTCCACCATCCTACCTAACATCTAGTCCATGCAAGCATTGCACAGCGTAAGAGCCAGAACATGTAGCTGATGAAGTTGTAGTTACTGTTTGTGTTTTATCCATCTGTTGTTGCATATTTTTATTTATTTATTTTTGTGTCAGATTGGAGGGTCAGTTCAGTATCCCTAAAATGAGGGTTTTAGTCTTTCCAATATATCCCATTTATTGAACACGAAAAAAAGAAAAATCTAAACAGTACTGTAATTTAATGCTCTACCAAATAATAAGTCCCTTCGGCTGCTCCTGCATGTTGATTTGGCACAAGTTTTACACCGGATGCCCTTCCTGACACAACTCCACAGTATATGGAGAAAGGTGGCAGGGGTTGGGTTTGAACTGGGAACCTTCTGCAGTGAAACTAACCCCCTACCAAATGAAAAGCCAAATTTCTTGTTTTATTATGTTACAAAATGCTTTTGCATGAAGAAGCATGTTTTAGTGGATGAAGCTTACTTTGTCCTGTCCTTCTTTTGTATTGAATTCAAAGTAGTTGTTTACTTCCTGAAAACAAAACAGTTGTTAAAATAGTTTGAGACACATAACTAACTGAAGAAAAAAGGAAGTTCATTAAACAGTATTGCAACATAAATTTTATTTCCTGTAATAAAGGTGGCTCACACCTATTTAAAACTTCCAAGGGATGTGAAATGTCAACAACTGGTACAATGTGAGCAGTAAAAAATACAATATAAACATTTATGGGGTAATAGACACATGAGCATCTCAAAGTTACCATTTATGGCAGATGTTGACATCTGTATTTTTGTGGTGCTGCAATTAAAAAGTGGGCTATAAAAATCTATTTTTAAAGCATGTATCCACGTGTGTGGAGGCTTCCTGCAGGCACCAGGTACTTTTTGTGGAAGATGCTGAGATTATAAGAAGCAAGTGACCCGAACTGAACTTATTTTATGTAAAGCAGGGTTCACATGAAAGTGTTGCTGGAACTGTTAGCCTGTTGTTTATGTAAAACCTTGTGATTATGTTAATTCAGTGTGAATGAGACCTGTGTGTTTTTTGTTTTTTTTGTAACCTGCAGGGGGGAAGCAGGCAGTCTGGTGGTTATGGCCCTGTTCCGCCGTCCTGGCCTCCCATGATGCCCTTTGGGCCACCAGTGAGTTAACCTGTGTATGTATGTATATAGATAGGTAGATAGAACTAGTTTCATGTTCTGTGTAGAAGGAGGCAGGATCTTGTGCCTGAGAAAAGGAGGTGTGGCCACACCCCCTCTGCCTGCTGTGTGTGACTGACTGGTAATGGAGGGAACGGCGAACCAACCAGTTGAAGCAAGCAATTGCATTATTCCAATCAGAAACTTTGGAATATGAATAGGAATCTAAAAATATACATGGAATTGGTTAATTTACTTTTTCTTCTGAAATACAAACCTAAAAGCATAAGCGTTCTGATGCCACATTTGATGTTGAACCACTGTGCTCGGATGAAATCAGACCGCATTCCAGTTTAGACGCCACCGACTTATAACAAAAGGTGATGTTTTCCATGAATTACAGTAATATTTCACGGTGGAGATGACAGGCAAATAGCGACACTGTACATTGATTTCAGTCTATACAGAGTGAGATTTTGTGAGATGCTGTCATTGCGCAAAACACAAATAAATTTAAAATGGGCAAAATATTAAAGGGAGTTTGGCTGCACATGTTGCATAAAAGCAAAACACTTAACATGCTGCACAGTAAAATCATCCTAACGCTAATCACAAGATGTAATCTAAGTCAGAAATGTTTCATGAAAAAAGAAAGTTTACATTTATATTAAGGGTCAAAGGGGAGCTGGAGCCTTTCCCAGTGGTTATTAGGTGACAGGCAGGGTACACCCCGGAAAGGGCATCAGGCTATCACAGGGCCACATATAGACAGACAACCACAATCACCCGCACGCACACCTACGGACAACTTAAAGTTTCAAATTCACCTGGCCTGCATGTCTTTGGATGTGGGAGGAAGCCGGAGCACCCGGATGGAACTCACGCAAACAGGGAGAACAAACTCCACACAGAAAGGACCAGACAGGGAGTGATCCCAGGACAAACAAACACTATTCACCCATATTTTTCATACGCAGAGGCATGTGACACTGAGGGCAGCAGCTTGAGTTTTTGATATCTTGGATATCTTGATTGGTTTTTCTAACGAGACAACAGACCAAAGCTTGCCAGATCCTCTCCAACTCCCTCAGCTTGTCTTTCAGAATGAATCTAATTCTTTCCCAATGAAGAGTGTCTGTCAAATCTGTCAGCCAGTGTTGGAAGAAGGGCACCTGTTTTGTTTTCCAGAGAAGTAAGTTCCAATTTTTTGGCAGTTACAACCCCATATTTTAGAAGGTGCTGCTGTGCTACTTTAAGTTTCATAAGCTCATCAGAAATTCCCAAAATTATTAAAATAGGATCTGGATCTGTCTGAACTTCCACGATCATGGGGGAAAAGTTGAATATTTCACACAAGCACTCACATAGTTTGGGGCATAGGGCATATCTATATGATAAGGTAGTGTCCATGGATTCACGTTTCTCCCACAGATGTGGTACTTCTGGGAATATTCTATGCATCTTTGTGTTTGAATAGTGTAATCTGTGTAAGATTTTGAATTGTTTTAAACAGTATTGGGCTTTAATAGAACAGTCATGGATGTGCTCTAAACTCTCCTCCCACACACTTTGGTATATAGGCCCCCTGACATGACTTTGATGCATGCACTGGCACGCCCTGTGATGTGCAGGAGAGTAAACTCTTTAAGGGGTGTAGACTGATCGTGAAAGGGGCGTCGGTGTGTGAAATTGCACAAAGAGAATTTTTAAATATTCAAAAAAATCTATCGCGCATAAATGTCGTGGAACGTTGCGTGATCTACTCGCCAGCACTACGTGCAGCTCATCAAGTCAAGTAAAGAAGTAGTGAACAGAGCAAGTGGTTGCGTCAGTGCACCGCACCAGAGCGCAGCTCATCTGAATGATTATAACGAGATGTTAAATCTATCATAAACGTACTTTTACAGCTGCACACAAGAAGGAAAGAACATGCAACTGTTTTACCAAGCCATGACAATGTAAACATGACAAATAATTACCCTTTTTAGACGGCTCCAAATGCTTTCTCCGTCTCGTTCAGCACGCACACGCTCGAACAGCTGCAGCTGGAGCAGTCCTCTGTGATTCAGGAAGCAATTAGAGCCATTTCCAACAGCTAAGAGAAAATGATTAATCCGCCACAAAAATAATTATTTTATATACACAGTGTCCGGCGCACAGCGCGTGGCAACCGGTGGAACAAAGCACAGCGTCCAGCTGGGTGGGATTTTCACGACAAAGTGCATGCATCAAAGTCGTGCAAGTGTCGGGGGGCCTTATGAATGTATCAAGCTCTCTTTCCCACTTCTCCTTTATACAGTTGAATTTCAGAATGCACATGCTTTGTAGAGCCTCGTATAGTTGGGGGATTATGAAATGTGAGTTGGCAACAATTTAATGAAGCTCTATAGCTTGTCTTGTTTTGCCCTCTCAAAATTAGGAATGTGTGATTTAACATGGTCTCTAATCTGAAGATATTTGAAGAAATAGTCCTTGGGCAAGTTTTGTCTCTGCTGGAGTTGTTGACAAGCAAAATCCTTTGAGTGTACAGGTTGTCAATATTACAGATCCTAATCTGTTTCCAGATATTGAAGGTCCCATCCATATTGGAGGGAGGTAAGGTGGGGTTTGCTTGTATAGATAGTTAAAACGGCACTGTACTGAGCTTGAAATGTTGTTTCAGTTGTCTCAGTATCCTTATTGTGTCGTACATGATAGAGCTGTACTTCAAGTATGCTGTGGACTGGCACAGGTGATAATATAACTGCACTAACAGAGTACAATAGGCCAGTGATTCTGAACCGGGGTGCCGCGGCACCCTAGGGTGCCGTGATCGATCGTCAGGGGTGCCGTGGGTATTTTTCATATTCGCGATTATTTTTCATATTCGCGATTACCGTGAATTATTTATTTTATCCACAAAGCATAAAACGACTCAGAATCTGATGTCAAACGTGCTGCAGCCTTGCTCTCGTCTTAAGGCGGGACAATAACAAGGAAGCTGACAGCAGATTAAAACAGTGCTGTCTTCTTCAAAAGCCTTCTAAAATGCGGAGCTGTCGGTGTGTGTGTCTGTGCTTGTGTGTGCGCGCGCGCGGAGTTAACAGGCTGCAGACTGTGAGGGAGGGGGTGAGGGAGGGAGGGAGGGGGTGAGGGAGATTCCTGAATGCAGGCGCGACACGTTCAGTGCGCAGCGAGCGCGGAGCAGAGAGAGGATTTTAACCCAAGTGAACGTTAACAAAACGGAAACGTGAAGCTGCCTTTACTTCTCTCTGAACTTTCTCTAAAGGTGTGATTCTGCCGTTACCATCCTGTTCACACCATGTGCGCGTCGTATGCTGAATTTATGAGATCATGAGGTGAAATAAATGGTCAAATATCTTTAAAAACATATTTAAAAAATGAGAATATATGAATGAACTGAGCCACACAAAAAAAAAAAAAAACAATGTTCAGACGCAGAGATCACAAAAAGCAGGTGAGAACTCTGAACTTTAACAGCTGTTATTTTCCAAAGGTATTTATTTGTTCAATCTTGAGCTTAATGCAGTGTTTAAGCACAAAACGTGACTGATGAGGAGAAACAATTTCAGAAATGCAACAGAAACAACCACAAATCAGAAAAAGGTGGGACTGTATGTAAAATGAAGATAAAAATAAAAATGTTGCACCATTCCCAGTTTCTCCACTCACAGAAGCCAAACGTTCTTCCAGAGTTGTATAATTATACTACAATAGTAGAATATAAAGAAGGGGAAAAAAAAGAAAAAAAAAATAGACAATATATTCGTCAATCGCAATTATTTGTCTGACAATTAATCGTCTCCAGAAATTTCTAATCGTGACAGCCCTACTTGAGATCAGAGCGCAGAATGCTTGAGGATTTTGAACCAGTCCCAGCAGAAGACTGCCCCTCCCTGAGCCTGGTTCTGCTGGAGGTTTCTTCCTGTTAAAAGGGAGTTTTTCCTTCCCACTGTAGCCAAGTGCTTGCTCACAGGGGGTCGTTTTGACCGTTGGGGTTTTACATAATTATTGTATGGCCTTGCCTTACAATATAAAGCGCCTTGGGGCAACTGTTTGTTGTGATTTGGCGCTATATAAAAAAAATTGATTGATTGATTGATTTTCGAAATGCGGTGTTTTCTGTATCGATTTTCTATTGCGATAACTGGGTTTTGCGCAAAACCAGAGGTAATAGCCTTATAATATTATTTTGGTTGGTGGTGTGCCGCAGGATTTTGTAAATATAAAAAGGGTGCCGCGGCTCAAAAAAGGTTGAAAATCACTGCAATAGGCAGTCCTCACATTCCATCTGTAACCCACCATAGGGTGATTGGGATGACACACAATCAGACGTTGATGATTTGTGCAATGGAGCGTATTCCAGTAGCCCGTAAATATAGGGTGAAGTCAGGCAGCGCGAGTTCCCCGTTGGTTTTATGCTTGCAAAGATCTTTTTTTTATTCTGTAGCCTTTATAATTACATAGAAAGGGAAGAATGGTCGAGTCCAGTTAAAAAAAAAAAAAAAAAAAAAGGTTTAGTGAGGTATATAGGTAAGTTTGGGAAGAGGTAAAGTATCTGGGGCAGAAAAATCATCTTTATACCATTGACTGTACTTAGCAAAGAAATAGGGAGTGTATTCCAAAATTGGATATTGTGTTCAAGTTTGCTTCATAGAGCAAACCATCTTGATATTTTATGGTGCACAGTCTATAGTGCAAATACATGTTGGTCATGCCTAACTCCACATTGCTAGTTACGAGCGGCGATTGAGAAGTTCTGAGCCTGACTCAGGAAAAAGTAGGGTGTGATTCTTCATGTTTTGCTTTCTGAGAAACCAACATTTCTCAAGAATGTGTGGTTTTGACTCACTGGGTCCAATGTTGAGAAATGTTGGGTTCTCAGAATGCAGACGATGGAAAGCCACACCCTACTTTCAGGCTCAAAACGTCTCAATCACCTCTCGTAACTAGCAATACGGAGTTAGGCATGGCGATGGTACATGACATGAAATCTGAGCAAAAAAAAAAAACTAGGATACAAAGGATGGATTCAGTCAAGTAACCGTAGTCATGTCATGGTGGAGGATTGAGCACAACATAAAATAAAAAAGCTGTCATTCCCTTTCAGACACAAGTGCACTGGTGTTAATTTCAGCACGGCAGCATTACGTTAGCAGTATAGAGGCTTTGCACGTGACGTCACAGGTCACGTGCAGGGCGGTACCACCCACAGCTGCAGGTCAAGTTTAGCCGGTCACAATACAGTTGGCTGTGAAAACAAGCCATCTCAACTCCTCTCTCCTCTGTTTTTTGCTGTTTTGTTCTGCTATTACATCATACTAGGGTTAGAAATAAGTTTTGGGAAAAAAAAAGTCCCACTAAAACATTACTCTTTTCATTAAGGAAGCCACGGGACCACAAAAAAGGGGAAAAAAGAGTAACCTGGATTTTTCTCCACAAACACACAGCAGCACACCACATTCAGTAAAGTTAAACAGTATCACAGTGTAGGGTTGGAAATACTGAAATAAAAAATAAACGCACCACAAAACAACAGACTTTGCTCATTTTTATTTATTTATTTATTTTTTCACAAACAGAGCAGCGAACACAACATTCAATAAAGTTAATTTTCAACAATATCACAACGGGTAGGGTGTCGCCGACCAAAGGGCCCCCCCCTAAAAATCGGTCCACTTTTTGCATCTGCACATGCGTCATTAGCCGCAGTTCACGGATTAAAACCTTGTTTCTGCTTCAAACTGCACTCCAGTCATCATCTGTCTCAACGACAGATATCTGATACTTTTGTACAACAGTCATTTCCCAATAAATTCAGCATTGTTTCATTACAAAAGGCAGTGGAAGCAATCAGAGCGCCGCAGCTAAACGAGCTGTTAGCTGAGGCATTCACTGTGCATTGCCCATTTCAAAGCGTCACAGAATTTTGCCTCGTTTCTGCTTAAAACTGACCTTAGAATGATTTAAGAGGTTTTACTTTAATCATCTGATGGTTAATAATCCCATTAATCCATTTAATCGCTTTGGGTGAAGAGACTTTGTCTCAGACAAGCTGCTGAGCTCCGAAATGATGCATGCGCAGATGCTAAATGCAGACCGATCGGTCTGCTACAAGGGTTAGAAATACTGAAATAAAAATAAATGCACCACAAAAACATTACTCATTTTGTTAAGGAAGCCATGCATGATGGGACCACAAAAAAAAAGACTACTCATTTTTTCACAAACACAGAGCAGCGAACTCACCATCCAATAAAGTTTATTATAAACAATATCACAAAGGGTAGGGTTAGAAATACTGTAATAAAAAATCAATGTGCCACAAAAACGTTACTCGTTTTGCTACGGAAGCTGTGAGGCAACCACAAAAACAAGAGGGAGACTCGGCTTTGTTTTTCTCAACAAACACTCAGCAGTGTTAATAAAGTTAATGATGAACATTTTCACTAAATACTATTACAAATATGCAAGTCTGCAATCCTCAATTAACTTAAGTTCTGAGTGTACTTACACGTGCGGTGATAATGTTGATCCAGGTCCAGTCAGCTGCTGTGTACAGGCACCCAAAAACAGCAATTTTCTCCTTGTAACGCAGTAATTCAGCACCAGAAAGACACCTGGTATGTTTGGCTACTCCACTGTTAGGTTCAGAGATGACGGGTTTATCTCAACGCTTGTCTAAAACATCACAGTATGTAAAGTGTTTCTCGTGTAAATAATCCTGGAAGCCCTGCGCATGACTGGCAGCGTAGCCAGGGGGAGTGGCCAGGTCACATGTCTGCAAAGCCTTTATAGCGGGGCTATTCATCTATATTTTTCCGGGGGCCAAATTTGTCAGAATACTATGATCTGTGGGCTGGACATTCTCGTGACCTGTACTATTACTCTCAGATGTACAATTGAGACAAATGCCACTACAGTTTTTCCCTTTTTATTTAACAGGACATCAAAAGTCACACTTTAAGTGCAGGTTTCAACCAACATTAGCAGCCTCTGGTATAATAACATCACAGTCACAACAGGAATAACTGCTTTTAGTACAAGTAAAAAGTGAACAAAACCATCTTCTGGCTTGACAACAAAACAATAACTACTTCTGGCTTAATGTGCAAAAAAGAGAAGATACTTAACTTCTGGGTCGGCAGCATCACAGTAACCCTAAATGCTGTTTTTAGTGCAAAAACGTAATCATACAGCTTCTCATAAGGAACAACAACACAAACCAATAGAAGCTGCTGGCTTTATGTGCAGCAAAAATGAAACATAACCAACTTCTGGTTTAAATAACTATACATGTCACTGCTGACATTTATGAGAAAAACAAAAATGGACATTTTTTGTACATGGTGCAAAAAAAATTAAAGCTTTGTGTGTTAGAGTGTTTGTACTGAAGAGATAAAAAGACAAAATAAGAGATGGGGAAACAACCAGTCTTCTTACTACTCTACATGTTTTTTGCTATTAGTGAGAGAAGTTGTGTGTGTGTGTGTGTGTATGTATGTATGTATGTATGTGTATATATATATATTATATAATATATATATATTTTTTTTTTACTTAACTAGGGCAGAAAAATTTGGCTTGTATGGAGTGAGGGTGATCTGCAAACAGTGATGCAGATGCTAATTTGTCAAAGAGGCACGATTGTCTGTTTTTATGGCAATCATGTGAGAGAAACTGGATTCGCAGGTGTATGTTGACTGTCAAACATTCTTAACACACACAAAGCCAACCTTTTCATTTTGGGCAATTTCTCTGCAACAACATACCTAGTCCAAAAGTCTGCACAGTTTCAGTTCACTTGATGCCTGCATGTCAACAGTCTCCAGCTGCATGAGCCCTTCATCAATGTCATGTAGCCTGAGGAAGTCTCCTGCTTTGGGAGAAATGTGTGTTGTGTTGGTAAATGGGTCCCTCACTACATCCAGCAGCTCTTTTGGGATGCCAAAATCATTAAATCTCTGTGGAAAGTTGTGCCTCAGTTTATCTAGAAAATCTGACATTAGTTTTGTGACACTGGCACATTGCGATGACTTAATAAAGTCAGTGAGTGTGGGAAAGTGCAGCAGCCTGTCATTAAGATCACATGCAAAAATGTCTAGTTTATTTATAAAAGCAGTCAGCTTTTCAACGACATCAGACACTGTTTTATCCCTCCCCTGAAGACTCAGATTAAGACCATTCAAATGATGCATGATATCACGTAAAAAGCACATTCCTGAGACAAATTTCTCATCCATTAGAAATGGAGAAATTAGAAAGGTGATCATTTCCTCCGTCAGTTCACAGGCTCTCTGAAGTGGATTAACCCCATCTTAACCACCATACGTTGTTGTGTACAAATAGGTCAGAGTGCTCAGCTGACATATCAGCAAGTAATCTGCGAAACGACCTGTGTTGAAGACACAGAAGTTGTTGCTCTGATAAAGTTCACTGCAGCAATCACAGAGTCCATGGTGCTTTTCAACTCACCACTAAGCTGAGAGCAGACAACACTCTGGTGAACGAGACAGTGGAGAGAATGTAGTTTTGGTGCAACAGCAGACAGTCGTGCAGACAGTCCGTTGATCCTTCCTGCCATTGAGGGAGCTCCATCTGTAACCAGCAGGTTAACACGCTCCAGGTCTAGTCCATTGTCTTAAAAAAAAAAAAAAAAAGCAATAATCTTTAATAATCCTTCCAGTGGAATTAGGCCCAATACTAGGGGAGCTGCGACCATTGCCTTTGCAGGACTACACCAAACAAACTTTTGTATGTTCCTTAGATGACCTCAAAACACATTCAGGATGTTCCCAAAAATAAAAACTGGCCTCAAGCCAGTTACCCAAGATGGTGTCCAAGATGGCTGCCAAAATAGGGTTTGTTTGTTTTTTTTCCACTAAAACACCTTTAAATAACATAAACTACTTCCTACTATGTATTTTAATAAGGGTCTATTGGTGGCCATTTTGGACGCCATTTTGAGTCTTAAACCCATGAATGAATTTAGTTTAGGCACAAATGAGTTTGCTGTGACCTGCAGTGGTCTTCCCATTGAATCTCTGTAATATTTAAGTTGTTTATATGTTGTTTAAAGGTGTTTTATTGAAAAACCCCATTTTGGCAGCCATCTTGGACGCCATCTTTGATAACTGGCTTGAGGCCAGTTTTTATTTTTGAGAACATTCTGATTGTGTTTTGGGGTCATCTAAGGAACCTAAAAAAGTTGGTTTGGCTTAGTCTTGGGGGGGAGGGGGTGCAAAGGTAGTGGTCGTAGCTCCCCTAGTACAACAGATCCTCCTTGAAACAGTCACCATTGAAAAACTACACATACAAAGTTGTGCTATATCAGAGCTGTCACTCGACTCATCCACAGCCAACGACATGAATTCAACTTTCTTCAGTTGAGTTAGTCTCGAAAACATCTGTGGCTAAAGCATCCACTCGTCTTGCAGCTGTTGTATATGACAGAGGGATTGACTTGATTGAAGACATTACCCGCTGTTTTAGCTTGTCTTCCGCTACCACCTCGTCGACGGCAGCTAATATACATTCTTTCACTGTTTCGGAGTCAGTGAATGGCATTTTCTTTTTAGCAAGAACCCACGCAACACGCAGGGATGCTGCTGTTGTCTTCTGTTGCAGAGTGCAGCTACGGGAGAAGATTGCAGTGCTTCGCTTGTAGTTCAGATTAAGTCCTTTTATTTTTGTTTGACGAGCATCAGAACCTGGTGGATATTCATTGTCAAAACAGGAGTGAGTTGTAATGAAGTGCCTCCACATGTTATATTCCTTATTCACCAAGCAATAGTCAGAAGACAGCAGGCACATAGGATTGTCTTCGGTATTTTCTACGTGCACATATTTATCAGTCCAGTCATTATTAAATCTTCTATTTTCATTGTCAACTTTACATCTCTTCTCCTTTGAATGTGCCGTGTTATCTGCTTTTTATTCTTCTTCGAGTTTATTACCGGTTTGCAAACCAAGATGGTACATTACCGCCACCAACTGTTGAAGTGCCCGCAATGTTCTCACGTGACGTGGGTCTGTTTGGAAATGGTGCTGACATGCCGTAAAGGACTCAACGTGCCACAGAGCGCCACAAAGTGTCATAAAATGCTGAAAATTGGAGAATGTGCTTTGTAGAGGCTTTTGGTCATGTATTTATTATTATTTATGGGTAGCTGGGCTGCGGGCCGATCCAAATGTATTAAAGGGCAGCGGGCTGCCAGTTGAATAGACCTGCTGTATAGGAAGTCCACGTTCTAGCTTTCATATATGTAACTCTGTGATGCCAACAAATTGGTTCATCTATGGGTGATTCTTAGACTACGGGCACTTATGTCCTTTGATCATATTGTATGAAAAACAGAAAAAAGGGGAAATGTCACACTTTTATAGTTATCTTTACAATGAAAGTGTGTTAAGAAATTTGTTCTAGTAGTCTATGATGACTTTTTCACCTTTTTTCAGCATCATTATATGCAAATATTGCCGTTTTGTGCTTGTCCCACACCCAGAATTTTCATCTTCAATGATAAAAATGAATGGTAAAGAAACGTTTTTTCTAATGTTTTAAAATATCTCTGAATAAAATATCAGTAAAATAATCAAAACACAATCGGGGTATTCAATGTCATACAGCTGTTGTGATTTTTTTAAACAAAATGTAGTTGTCCCACACTATTGCCGTAATTTCCACCACAACACTGTAATGTCCCTTTAAACAGTTTGTATGAAAGATTGTTTGGGTAGTTTCTATGGAGATAAACAGTGACATCAGAGCACTTGCATATAGCGCCAAATCACAACAAACAGTTGCCCCAACGCGCTTTATATTGTAAGGCAATGGTGTGGTGGAAATTACATTTACAAGGCCAATAGTGCCCGTAGTTAAAGAATCACCCATATAAACAAATTGTATTGAGTGCAATGTATAGCAGGAAGAAACAACTTTGATCCATCATGATATATCTTTTTTTTTCTCCACTATATAACTTGCTACTTTTAAAACTTTTATTACTAAGACATAGGCATAACATAGAGGTATTTTACATTTGTTGTGCAAACATGCAATAAATGGAAAAAATACAAATCCTTTCTCCACAGTGTAAACCTTTTCCCAACCAACATGATACAGAATTGCAAAATAAATACTTGCTCTTAAGTTAGAGTATTGCAGGAATAGCAGTATTGAGAGTACAGGCATAGTACCTGAATCAGTTGTCACCCCCCCCCCCCCCCCCCCCCCGAAACATAGATGTGCTTGTGTGAAGTACTGTAAATTAATGTGGATGGAGTAAAATGGGCCATAAATAAATGTCGATCTTATGTGAATTACATACATACAGTTACTTTACAATTCCATGTTATCCATTTGTTTATTCATTTTCTATCGCCATTTATTCCAATTATGGTCACAGGCGCTGGAGCTTATCCCAGTGGTCATTGTTGCAAGAGGCGGGGTACATCTGGACAGGCCACCAGTCTGTCACAGGGCTAAATGCATTTTATAAACAGTTATCAAAAATATATAATAAATAAATCACATCTATAAAAAATAAAATCACTACTCCTCTTTAATGTCCAGAGAGCTTGTCAATAGTCAGGGTGGGCCAAAACAAAAGCATTCCACACCAGATGTGGTCCATGGACCCTACACTGGGAAGCAATGCTGAAACAGCCACTGAAATGCAGGAGGAAGAAGAGTGAGATATTTATGCATTTCTGTACATTTTATAACATTTTATTTTTCTGATTCATTTCTTGCTCCGTTTACATTGTAGCTGTCTTGACCACTACTTCTCTCTCTCTCTCTCATAACTTGTGCCAAGTTATGCAGATGTGGTGACTGTGAGCAAAAAACAGAAGAGAATTTCTTGCTGTGATGGAGGTTTGATAGATTGGAAGCGAGTCTAAAAACATCACACGCTACTCTTAGGTTTTCCAAACGATTCACTGCTGCAAGCTGATGACAAAATCTGTTCTACCGGTTAACTCTGCATACTGTCTGGGCACTGTTGAGTTCTACTTTAGTTTTTTTGTTTTGTTTTGTTTTTTCCATTCCATCCAGGGTTACATTACAAAGCAGCATTTAGAAAATGGATTAGACATTTCTCACTATTCAGAATCCACGTCATGATGCATCTATGAGTTCCCCCCACCTCCCCCCCTTTCCCCTATCCATTCTATTATGCCAACATGTCACTTTGAAGTGCTCAGAGTAACCAGTCCATACACATGGTCAGACCGTAAAGACAATGGCTTTGTACAAGGTGTGTTCTGGGGAAACCCTGTCAACTAACATGTGCATGAGGGAAATATTCAGAAACTTGCTCAGCAAATCATCTACCATCATGGTCTTGCACATCATCCAGTGTGAAACTTCAAAACAGGAGTCCTGACTGACCTACAGAGAATCAAAGGCCTGTTCAAGTCCAGCAACACTGGAAGAAGACTGCAAGTTTGATGTATGAGTGATGATGAAAATGGGAGATGAACATGTGAATTTCTTCAAGGCAGTAAAAAAATAAAAAATAGTAAGGCCCTTATACACTTACTCCCTTGTTTGCACTCAGGGTCGCCACAGCAGTTACGCTGAATGCCTTTCTGACGCAACTTCACATTACATAGAGAAATGTGGGAGGGGTGGGTCTTGAATCAGGGATCTTCCACACTGAAATCAAGCACACTAACCACTTGGCTGCCACTCCTGCCATGTGAATTTCTTCAAGGCAGTAAAAAAACCAAGAAACAAAAATCCAAACTAACCATGAAAAATCATGGAAGGAGTTAAAGTTGGCCCTAAAAGAGTGGAAAAGGGCATCTGGGTTCTTTGTTGAACAAGCCACTGGTTCTCTGGAAGCTCACAGCATTTCATTTTGCCCTCACATCACCAACAAGCAGAGATTTAAGGTTTGTCATAAAGGGTACATGGGCAGCATGTTAGCTTACTGGTTAGTACTGTTGCATCACACCGAGACGGTTGTGGGGTTGCTTCCTACCCGCAGCCTTTCTGTGTGGAGTTTGCATGTTCTCACTATGTTTGCGGTGGTTCCCTCCGGGTGCTCTGGCTTCCTCCCACATCCCAAAGACATGCAGGTTAGGTGAATTGGTAATGTTAAAATGGCCGTAGGTGTGTGTGGAGGTGCGAACGCGTTTGTTTGTCTATATGTGGCCCTGCGACAAGACTGGCATCCTGTCCAGGGTGTACCCCGCCTCACACCCTACAACTGCTGGGATAGGCTCCAACACCCCGTGACCCTTAATTGATGTAAGCAAATATAGAAAAAGGATGGAGGGATGGATTTTTTTTTTTTTTTTTTTTTTTTTTTTTTTTTTTTTTGCCAGCTTGCACTCGACCGAGACGGACGCACTTTTCTCTTCTCCCTCCCTCCTTATCTTTCCTGCTTTTGTGGCGTGTTGTCTGTGAGGCTGCAGCTTTGCTCTTCTGGAAACGACAAAAATGGATCTGTTAAAGTGGTCTCTGAACGCAATTGACACTATTTTTTCTACAAAATCTTCGGGAGCGGAGGACCCGACCTGTCCTGCTGGGACGCATGTGATGGGTTACGTGATGGACTCGTGGAGGAGATGGCAGGTCATGTGCCTTTACATGCTTTCTGTGGAGGACGTTGAAGATGTGTACATATTCGGCTTGGTGGTGACCGGCTTTCTGATGTGTGGAGCGGGGCACTTTGCTGGTTTCCCGGAAAATCAAGAAAGTGGAAGCAGCTTTGATTGGTCGTTCCAAGCTGCCCTATATGATTGATTCAATTGGGAAGGCAGTGGCTGCGCAGTCGGCGGGGGTTAACCGCGCTTTGGATGACATCTCTAGGAAGATTGTAGCCCTGGAAACCCGCTATGACCGTCTGTGAAGACCACATTCTACATTTCAGATGCATTGAGAGCCACTCTGTTCTCAGAACTGTGGAATCTTTCAGGCGTCTGTTAATCTGGCTATTCATTTGGCTTCCCCAAATACAGCTGCACTTCAAGGTCGCTGTGATAAGACACCTCCTCAGAAGAACAACACTTAAGCCTCGCTCCCTGGTCTTCTCCCCTCCCCTCAGCTTCTCCAGCTCTGACGTGAACTGTGGACTGTCCAGGACTTTCTCAGCCTGCGCAGGGCTGTTCCCTTCCCCCCCAGACTGTCAGACAAGGCCGTCGGCGGCGCCGAAACTGGCTGCCTTCCGGAGTGTTCTGATAAACTGGTCCTTTCAAATCTCGGTTGTCGTCCTGTGTCCTTGTTTTGTCTTTGTGATTATTGTTTTTTGTGCTGATGGGATTTTTTTTTTTCCTCATTGCCGCTGTGTAATGCAGCGGCTATGAGGGTTTTTTTTTCTTCTCCTTTTCCCTCGTGTTTTGCTTTCATATATATGTTTTATGTACCGGGCCGGCCTATGTGTTGTGTGTTATGTGTGTTGTTTGTTATGGGTCGGTGTTGGTTTGCTCAGCCCTGCTGTTGACCAAGGCAGGGATGTACATCTGGAGCTGGTCCCCGGGCGCCTAATGGCGACCTCTGCTCCTACTGGCAAATAGGATGGGTTAAATGCAGTAGCCACATTTCATTGTGCAGGAAAGTTCTTCTGTTCTGTGCATATGACAATAAAATTTCCTTGATCCTTGATAAAGACCACATCCCGCAAATACCTGATTGAGGAATCAGATACTTTCACAAAGGAATATCCATTGTGAGCAGCTCAATGATGGTATGGCAGCTCTAGACTCAGTGGCTCCCTGATGAATATGGGGTGACATGCAGAGGCATACATTAAATTCTGCACACCTCCTCAATCAGTGAGTGCTGCCAAGATTGTGATGATATTGGACACTTGTGGCCACAATCATATCATGGAAGTGACACAAAGTAGAGGCTCAGCTGGAAGACGAGTACTCATTACAAGTAAAGCTCAAGAAATGCCAAAAAAAGATTGGTATCAGTTTTTGGCACATGGTAGAAACAGAACTGAGCTCATCAAATTCATGGTACATTATGTGAAGGATATTAGGAAGAGATCTTCAACAGTATTATATATTCAACAAAAAATAACAAACACTTTTGTTCCCATTTTTCATCTATTGAAGTAAAAGATCCAAGATTTCTTTTATGTGCAAAAAAGCCTTTCTTTATTTCTTTTTTTTTTCCCTACTCAGATTTTGTTCACAAATTTCTAGTTGGTGACAACTTCAGTTTTGCCAAGATAATGGCAGCTGTGGCATATCAACATGCTGATTAAACAGTATGGTTATTGCACACATGCGTTAGACTGGTCATTGTAAAAAAAAAAAATAAATAAATAAATGTTTTAATGCATAACTATGCCATTGATGTCAGACATTTTGAAGGAGGGTGCAATTGGTATGCAGACTGCAAGAATGTCCACCATAGCTGTTGCCTGTGAACTGAATGTTGAATTCACTACCACAAGCCACCTCCAACATCATTTCCATTCAGTCTAAGCACTGCAGATTACATGAAGCTCTGCCAGCCCAGGACAGTCACATCCAGTGTCTTCCCCTAATAAAGAGCTTTTTTTTTCCAAGATCAGCTGCATATTTTAGTGCAACCTTTTATTTTGGCCACTTCACATCTGTACAGATTCTGGTCTGACTTCTTCAAGGGGAGATAACTGGACTTTTGTGTTGAGTTGTCATACTGCATGATTCAAAACACACCTCCATCTGACCTCTTTATGGATTTAATTTAAACTTGGGTCCACAGTGCACCATGGGAAAACAAAAAGAAAACATGCATGAAAGAAAATAATTCTGGCCTAATGTCTTCAAGGGTAAATAATTGGATTTTTTTGTGCGTCATATTTGTCAGTTACATGTACGTGGGTTGACCGACTGATATGTAATAGATGTAAGCAAGTGTTATGTTTGGCAGGGGGTGTATCTTTTTTGTGAGTAAAGCAGAGTTATTAAACTTATGTGTAACATTGTATATATTGAATGTTTCACTGCGGTGCAATCACATTCCACTGCCTCACGATTACAATGCGTCAGTACCAGTGATGCCGGTAATGCGTTACTTAGTAACGCGTTACTCTAATCCGACCACTTTTTTTAGTAACGAGTAATCTAACGCGTTAATCTTTCCAAATCAGTAATCGGATTAAAGTTACTTCTCCATGTCACTGTGCGTTACTATTATTTTTCATTGTGGGTCGACAGCAGCATTAAACTTGGTCTGTGGGCAGGGGGTCGGGGTTCGACTGAACTGCCCACTTTCAGTGAGCTGTGAGCTTTTCATCCACGGTTTTTTGCAGCTGCTCGACTCGTCCTCACCTCTTAAAGCGCGGTGATCAGCACACCTGCACTGAGCTTTACAAAGACATTTTTATACTTTTTCCCCTCCTTTATTTAGAATTCTGAGCTGAGCTGCTCCGTATCGTCTCGTTAAAAACAGCTGATCCTCCGCGACGCGTCAACAACTAACACTATTTTCCACTCAAATGCACCTAAACTCTCTTTCTGAGGACCACATGATGTGAAAACGCAATAAAACTTTCTTACCTGTAAATCTGGTCCTGTTTTCTACATAAATAAATGTTATCCATTCTTTGTGCTCAAACGCCAAAGCAGGGGCGAATCCAGATGGAATGGGGGCGTGGGGCAGGGATGTGCCCCCCTCCCCCACAACACCCCTAGATTAAAGGTCCAGTTTTGAAGCCGTTTTTTACTACAACTACTAATATTGCTTAAAATAATAATTTCGACAAGTAAAATGTTTAGAGAGTTAGAATTTAATAGTTACATTTCTAAACAATGTAGGTTTGAAATTGCAAGTTTTACTGTTACAGTGCTGTCAGCAGTTAAATATGAGGTCAAGAAAGAGGTCTTTATTTTACTTTTCATAAAACAAGTATTTATTTTCATTGAAGTCAAGAAAGGGTGACTATAAAGTGAGTTGTTGTCGGCAGCTGGAGAAAGTAACTAAAAAAGTAACTAGTAATCTAACTTAGTTACTTTTACAATTGAGTAATCAGTAAAGTAACTAAGTTACTTTTTCAAGGAGTAATCAGTAATTGGATTACTTTTTCAAAGTAACTGTGGCAACACTGGTCAGTACTGCACCTGACCACAGGTCATTTTATTTAGACCGACGCACCCACAACTATGCAGGTGGATTTGAAAATTAAAAGATGTGGCCATTGGGCATGAAGACCACAACCGCGTTGGTTGCATCCTACCAAAAGTGGTTGTGTTGCACTGTTCACATCGTTTCACTCGGTGAAAGATGGGGTCCATATATACAGATGATCCATCATAATTAGCATTAGACCAGAAATACTGATGTGCATTAATATTGAAACTTGATTTATTTATTTATATATATATATATATACACACACACAGTAGTGTTCAGAATAATAGTAGTGCTATGTGACTAAAAAGATTAATCCAGGTTTTAAGTATATTTCTTATTGTTACATGGGAAACAAGGTACCAGTAGATTCTCACAAATCCAACAAAACCAAGCATTCATGATATGCACACTCTTAAGTCTATGAAATTGGGCTATTAGTTAAAAAAAGTAGAAAAGGAGGTGTTCACAATAATAGTAGCATCTGCTGTTGACGCTACAAACTCAAAACTATTATGTTCAAACTGCTTTTTTAGCAATCCTGTGAATCACTAAACTAGTATTTGTATAACCACAGTTTTTCATGATTTCTTCACATCTGCAAGGCATTAATTTTGTTGGTTTGGAACCAATATTTTGCTGGTTTACTAGTGTGCTTGGGGTCATTGTCTTGTTGAAACACAAGACATAAGGCAACATGACCTCTTCAAGTATTTTGACATATCCAAATTGATCCATGATACCTGGTATGTGATATATAGGCCCAACACCATAGTAGGAAAAACATGCCCATATCATGATGCTTGCACCACCATGCTTCACTGTCTTCACTTTGAACTGTGGCTTGAATTCAGAGTTTGGGGGTCGTCTCACAAACTGTCTGCAGCCCTTGGACCCAAAAAGAACAATTTTACTGTCATCAGTCCACAAAATATTCCTCCATTTCTCTTTAGGCCAGTTGATGTGTTCTTTGACAAATTGTAACCTCTTCTGCACATGTCTTTTATTTAACAGAGGGACTTTGCAGGGGATTCTTGCAAATAAATTAGCTTCATACAGGCGTCTTCTAACTGTCACAGCACTTACAGGTAACTCCAGACTGTCTTTGATCATACTGGAACTGATCAATGGGTGAGCCTTTGCCATTCTGGTTATTCTTCTATCCATTTTGATGGTTATTTTCTGTTTTCTTCCATGCGTCTCTCTCTTTTTTTTTTTAAGCATTTTAAAGCATTGGAGATCATTGTAGATGAACAGCCTATAATTTTTTGCACCTGCGTATAAGTTTTCCCTTCTCCAATCAACTTTTTAATCAAACTACGCTGTTCTTCTGAACAATGTCTTGAACGTCCCATTTTCCTCAGGCTTTCAAAGAGAAAAGCATGTTCAACATGTGCTGGCTTCATCCTTAAATAGGGGACACCTGATTCACACCTGTTTGTTCCACAAAATTGATGAATTCACTGACTGAATGCCACACTACTATTATTGTGAACACCCCTTTTCTATTTTTTTTTTTTACTAATAGCCCAATTTCATAGCCTTAAGAGTGTGCTTGAATGCTTGATCCTGAATGCTTGGTCTTGTTGGATTTGTGAGAATCTACTGAATCTACTGGTACCTTGTTTCCCATGTAACAATAAGAAATATACTCAAAACCTGGATTAATCTTTTTAGTCACATAGCACTACTATTATTCTGAACACTACTGTATATATAAAATATAAATTACTATAAATGTAACCAATAACCAACCAATGCATGTAACGCTGCCTTCTCTCGGATTGGCAGTCGCTGTGTCGAGTCATTCAGCATTTGTATAAAATCAGTGGTGGGCACAGCTAACTGAAAAATTAGCTTTGATAACTGCTAATCCGTTAACTGAAAAGTTAACTTTCATAAGACTAAGGCAATAAACTGCAAAAAAAAAAAAAAAAATTAGCGGAAGTTACAACTAACCGCTAACGTATAGTACACTTTTAGTACAGTTGGCTACTGATAAGCCAGTTTTGAGTTTCAGTACCACCAAGGCTTCTGAGTAAATTCAAAAGCGATCACGAACACAAAAATGAGCAATGAGTCAGAGCTCCTGTCTTACGTAGTCAGATGGCTGTGAGCTCAGTCCTCACCCAGCAGAAGAGAACGACGCAGGCCGGCTACTGTTGCCTTTAATTAAAAAAATAAAAAAACGCAAAAAGACAAACAGCATGCAGCAAACATGAATTGCAAAGCACTTTTAACTTTTTTAAGTTAAGGTTTTACTCATATGCAAGTAATTCTGGACAGTTTACCGACATTAATGGTAACTGTCATTTTTACAAAGTGAAAACATTGCACATATCTCTTAAAGTAATACACTAATTCTGAAGGTTTCAGCTTTAACAGACGCTTGCCGAAAGGTATTATGGGAAAAATGAGTCTACTTCACTGGTTGGTTGGTTTATTTATTTCTAAAAATCACCACACAAGTTACTGTAAAGTGTGTGTTGGTTTTTACAAATAAATGTGTATTTGTGCATAATTTGCATAATTTGTGTGTTTGCAAAACAGAAAATTCTGTGAAGTGTAATTCATGACCAACATCGCTATTCACACTCCCATCCAGTAGATGGCAGTGTTCTTTTCATTTTGAGGGGGTGGGGGGGGAGTGATCGAAAGAGACATTTGAATTTCCCATAATGCCTTTCAGCACGTGTCTGTTAAAAGCTCACACCTTCAGAATTTAGCGCATTCCTTTAAAAGAAATTGTCATATGCGTGATATTTTCTCTCTGTAAAAATGGCAGTTACCTTTAATGTTGATAAACTGTCCAGAATTAGTTGTTTATGAGTAAAACCACGAGTGAAAAGTGCTTTGGTTTTCATGGCTGCTGCCTGCTGTCTGTTTCTTTACATAGGAAATGTAAATTACTTGTTTTTTTTTTGTTTTGTTTTTTGAGGCAACAGCAGCTGGCTCGCTCCACTGTCTTCTGCTGGGGGAGACCTGAGCTCACAGCATTCTGACTATTGGAAAAGACGCAACAGGTAGGTATTAACATGTATGATTTTGATCATTAAGTTTTATTCACTAGGCCAGCAAAAAAAAAAAAGCTAGCGGACTGAAAATTAGCAGAACTAAATTTAGTGGAAGCTAAGTGGTCCACTAATGGTTTTCAAAATTAGCTGAAAAGCTAATCTGATAACAAATAAGTTAGCTTCGCTAATTTAGCAGTTAGCAGATTAGCGGAACTGTGCCCACCACTGTATAAAATACACTTCTCTATTTTGGCCCTGCCTGGTTGGCGGCATAGTGACCGCTTGTCTGTTTTCGCTATAATGCGCTCACTCTAATTGAAAATGAATGACAGCGCATGGCTTTGCCGCCACTTGTTGTAGCTAATATGACCAAGGGTTTTTTCCCCGCATTATTTGGTAAAATAAAAGCTTTCATATGAGCAAAAAATGAGACCCATACCGATCTGTTTGAGAAAGGTTCATATCGGTCAGCCTCAACACTTAATAGGTTGGTGAGCGGAAAGTCCACAACCGATGTGCAATCGAAAAATGGCCTCTGCTTGCCGTCGCTCTCGCTGTTCGCCGTCACTGTGCATTGGTCTCCAACAGTTGTGTGAGTGTATTGAACTGTTTAAAACACTCGCAGCATTTGTGCAGCCAGTTAATGGATACATGGGTCTCATAATTGGCCTCGTTAACTCTCACAGGTCCCAGAGTCAATTGACTCTGCATGGGGTTGCATCACTGATCGCGGATATTAACATATATTTCATTTGCATAATTCAGTCGCAATACATGCTTGGTATAAATGCAAATAACAGATCAAACTGAAGACCAGCCAAGACTTGTGAGAGCTGACAGCATGTCAATTTCAGTTCAGTTCGATTTATTTATACAGCGCCACATCACAACAAAGTTGCCTCCAGGCACTTCACACATGTAAGGTCTAACCTTACCAATCCCTAGAACAAGCACACAAGCGACAGTGGTATGGAAGAACTCCCTCTGATGATTTGAGGAAGACTCAATGTCTTGTAGGTGTTAAATGGGTCTCAGTGCGGCGTGAACGGGGCATAAGTGGCAAACAAGGTCGGAAAGTGTTTCATTTGTCGCCCTGCATTCTGTATTCAGATAACCGTATGTCTTGTCCATCTGTCTTAGATGATCCCGCCACCTCCACCCATGAGCCCTGACATGGAGGACGATGAAGCTATGGGCAGCATGCTTATCTCCTGGTACATGAGTGGATATCACACTGGATATTACCTGGTATGTGCACATGGCCTCAGCTGAACTCTGGGACAAAGTCCTCACTGTTATTGACACATACAGTGCTTTTCATTATTTAGCTGAGAGCTGTGGGAGTGTCTTTCTGCTCATTGTTATTTACTTTTTGTTTTTTCTGTTATGCTACTCTGAAATGTCTTGACCCAACGCTGACATCACCGGCTTGAACAACTTTTCTATTCTGCATTTTAAATGCAATACCAATCTTTCTTCCATATCTTTCTTGTTCCCAGGGGTTGAAGCATGGGCGCAAAGAAGGTGCCAGTTGGACTAAATTCCCTAAAAAATAAAATGATCAGTGACTGAGGTCAAAATTTGAACTACTCCCAGTTTGACTGGAAGTAGCAGCAGCAGCCCACGCTGCCATCTGATGTCCATCCATCTTATTTCAGATGGAAATCTATTCAAATGCATCTCCTTGTTGTAACTGATGCATTCCTCTGAATTTTTCAAGGAGAGCTCTGTGTAAATAAAGATGAATTAGACATTGGTAACTGTATTTGTTACATTATTATTGAATAAACATAAATATTTACTGTACTCTTGAGAAATGTGTTTGTTTTATTAATTTATCCACATCTATATGTCAAATTCTGTATGGATGTAATTCCAACAGTTGTCCAGCAGAAGTCATACTAGTCTAATGCTGTGTTACGTGGAATGCAGTATGAGTATACTCTACATTGTCTTAAAACCTTTGCAGAATCACTGCCACAGGCAGCAGCAGCAGTCTGTTTGTGGATCTATCTCTGCTGGGTTGCGGGAAATTTGATTGCAGGCCCATCTCGAGTTCCGCTTTATTCTCGCCGCCGCCTTCCCTTCCATGTAGTTAATTCGCTCTCGTTCCAGTATATGCCTCCCATTCAAGCTCTGCGTTGTCCCTGAGGAGTTTCTTCATCCACTGCCCAATATAGGATCACATCCATCATAATGCCTTTCAGCTCACATCAGATTGGTGCATGTGCCAAACTGATGGTGCACAGAAACTGGGCAGGGCTTCAGAGCAGACAGTGATGACACTGGATCAGCCAACCCCCCCCCCCCCAACTGTTAACATCACTGCAGTATTAATTAAGTTTTCACCTTTTGCCCTTTGGCTTCTTGAACAGAAGCTTGAATATTAATGTGCCTGGGCCTGAACACGGAGACTTGGAAGACTAATTTCTTTAAGTGGATTCTTGAAAATGCATGTAAATCCTGGCTTTTAATTATAGCAGTTGAAGTTGCAGTGTGTAGGATTTATACCCCCATCACACATACGCCGATTGAGGCCTGATTGCATCACAATGAGGCATCCGGCCACAATAGGGAAATACTGAGATGCAGTCTGAAGACCAACAGACGGCAGTCTTTGTGCATATTTGGTCCCATTCCCTCAGCTGTCCCGAGTGTGTTGCATATGTTCAAAATAGTTGGCGCCATCGAGATGCGATGCACATATGCAGTTTTTGCATCATCTAATCACAGTCTACATATTGTGACGGCATCAAAACAGCATCTGAAATGATCTGATCGCAGGTGATTGAGCTCTGAGATCGATCGGTCACAGCAAAGCCTGCTGGCATGTCGTGTCGTGGATGTCCACCTCCACTGGACCCCGGCCAGGGAGGGCAAAGTTAATGTTGATATGTAATAACATGTATGTGGCACACATTCATCATGTACAGTGGGTGTGAACAGCGCGCAATCAAACCGAAAGCACCGTGTGCTGCTGCACCTCTCCGCGGTCTCATGCGCAATAATGTGTCATAGCACACATCAGGCACGGAGCTGAACGGATCTCACGACTGTAATATACATATTATTACTTGATTACCATCTAAACTCTGTAGGAGGCGTGACGTGGAACTGTATCGCCAGTCAATGACATTATTAAACATGAAACTCACCTCCAGCACGGAACCAGGACCAAACCACATATGTGTGGCTGGAATTGTCACAGCTGTGTGTGTGTGTGTGTGTGTGTGTGTGTGTGTGTGTGTGTGTGTGTGTGTGTGTGTGTGTGTGTGTGTGTGTGTGTGTGTGTGTGTGTGTGTGTGTGTGTGTGTGTGTGTGTGTGTGTGTGTGCTCAGCTACAATGAATTCAAATGCTTTAAAATGTCAACAAAAACTAGAAAGACGTGGATGGAAACAAAAAAAAATGGTAAAGACTCAGCTAATGATCAGCTCCAGTGTGCTCAAAGACGGTCTAAAGTTACTTCTGAGTACTGTGACAATTAGAAGACACCTATGTCAAGCCACGCTATGGGCAAGACGCCCCCACAAAGTCCCATTGTTGAAAAGAACGACATGCTGAAGAGGTTACAGTTTGCCAAAGAAAACACTGACTGGCCTAAAGAGAAATGGCGCTACATTTTGTGGACTGACTGATAAAAGCAAGATTGTTTTTTGGTCCAGGGACAACAGACAGTTTTGTCAGTGAAAATGGTGAAGTGTGGTGGAGCAAGCGTCATGATTGTTTGGCCTATTTATCCCATACCAGGGATTATGGATCAGTTTGAATACATCAGAATTCTTGAAGAGGTTATGTTGCCTTATGCTGAAGAGGAAATGCCCTTGAAATGGGTGTTTCAACAAGACAATTACCCAAAACACATCAAGTGAGCAGCATCCCGGTTCCTGACCAACAAGAATAACATTGAGTGGCCAGCCCAATCCCGGGATCTTAATCCAATAAGAAACTTGTGGGGTGACATTAAAAATGCTGTTTCTGAGGCAAAACAAAGAAATGCAGAAGAATTGTGGAATGTTGTCCAATCGTCTTGGGCTGGAATACTTGTTCACAGGTGCCAGAAGTTGGTTGACTCCATGCAACACAGATGCAAAGCACCTCTCTGAAACTGGTTATACAACTAAATATTAGTTCAGTGATGTACAGGAAAGAAAAATCTTCAAGCATTTTTTGGTTTATACAGTAAATGTTTGCGTTTGGAAAAAAAAAAAAAGTGCAGACACTTCTATATACAGTGAGGAAAATAAGTATTTGAACACCCTGCGATTTTGCAAGTTCTCCCACTTAGAAATCATAGAGGGGTCTGAAATTTTCATCTTAGGTGCATGTCCACTGTGAGAGACACAATCTAAAAAAATTCGGAAATCACAATGTATTGATTTTTTTTTATTTTTTTTTTATAATTTATTTGTATGTTACTGCGGCAAATAAGTATTTGATCACCTGCCAACCAGCAAGATTTCTCTCTCACACATAAAATTGCAGGGTGTTTAAATACTTATTTTCCTCACTCTATATACAGATAGATATAGATATATTGAACAGCCTAATATTCCTTCTTCACTTTATGTAAAGTAATAACTTTGACCATTTTTTTCTTCACGTTTTAATTTGAAATAGAATGTGCAGTGTTCCCACTGCATTTGTGTGTATGGAAATAAAAGCTATTTTAAGGATTTTGACCTTGACTCACTTTTTTAAAAACACACTATTATTTTAAACACAACTGTACCTTATCTAACATTTAACTGACTAACCTAGATTTTTACACACCAGTGAACACACAGATCCTTTTCATTTGGTGGATTTTATGTCATGTGACAGTCATTATTTGTTCCATTGTATGGACGACGTCACAAGAGTGTTTTTTTGTTTGTTTTTGTTTTTGTTTTTTGGCTACCATTGGCTGTGCATTTTTCTCCCATCCCGTTTGCACAACTGCATGGCTCCATGAGCTTCAAGTAAAAATAATTCCATGATACGAGGGAGCTAAATCCAGCAGCCGTATGTTCACCGGGACATTTTGAGCAGCTGTCGGATAAAGAACTGGACAAGTTCTCAAGGGACACAGTTGTCAGAAACTAGGGACACAGTTGTCAGAAACTCGAGACCACAGGAAATCAAGGGAGACTTGCAGAATGTGAGTGTAGGAGTCTCGTCAGACACCATTAGAGCGAAAGTCCCTGTTCTTCCCTGGTTCTCAGAAAAAGTATCCTGTGCTGCGTTGGACTGGGTCACCACACATCCAGGTGCCAGGGCTCTCAGATGGCTCTGGAGATAGGAACACAGCCCCGGTTGAGAGCGCCACCTGGTGGGACACTTTCAGCTCGATTGGGCCCCGACCGTGCCGATTCTCTGGTTGATTCACAAGTCCTCAGTTTCCCTGAGGGAGTCTTCCCAAGAGATTAATAAAGTTCTATCTAATCTAGCCTAAATTCTTGTCGTAATTTTTCACTGGATGAAAACAGATGTGCAATGCTCAGCTCCTCAGGTTCTCCCTCTGCTCACTTGTGTGTCAGCAGCTTCCTGTCAGCCAGAATGAACTGCTGGGTCACGCTGCCGTCAGGTTCCTGCCCCGAGAAGCAACACCTCTCTAATTTTCATTCATTTATTTTCTATACCCACTTACTCAAATTAAGGGTCATGCGGGGCTGGAGCCTATTGCAGCAGTCATAGGCCGCGAGGGAGGGTACACCCTGGATAGGACGCCAGTCTGGCAGGACCGCATATAGACAAACAAACACATTCACACTCTCGGTCAGTTTAAAGCTTTTAATTCACCTAATCAGCATGGTTTTGGAAGTGGAAGGAAGCAGGAGCATCCCAAGGATCCCAGATGGGAACCAATCCCATAACCTTTGTCCTGTGAAGCAACAGTGCTAAACACTAATCCACCTCTGTAATTTTCAGTAAAATATAAAAATGATGCAGATCTGTTTCAGTATCACATAAAACAAATACTGTTTTCCACTCTTGCAATGAAAATAATATTTTCCATGTGTTGAAAGATAGAATGCACCACATTGTTCCATCTTTGAACTCATAAGATAATCCTTTATTGTCCCACTGCGGGGAAATTTGCGTTCTTGGAGCAGCAAAGTGAGAGCAGAATATAAGAAAAAGAAATAGGGGGAACAGCAAGTACTCAAAAAAAAAAAAATTCTGCGTTCCACACTTCAAACATGTAAGACACCGTTAAACACACATACATAATATTACACATGCAAAAGCACAGTTATTGTGCACATTAATTAAACACACTGTAGCTAAAAGATAATTATACCTCATGCAAATATTACCATTGCACTCATAAACATTCATTATTTGTATAATATTCCATTTTTGCTCATAAACGCCCCTAAATCTGACACGCTGCAGCTTTAAGGAAGTACAGTTACTGCAAGAAGAGCATGTAGAAAACTGCTTTACAATCATTTTTCTTGAGCCTGTTCTACATTTATTCTGTGAAGATGATACCAAAGAGTTTTTAGATCCTTCCTACTCTGCTGATTTGTTGCCTTCTTACACCTATTCTGGTTCTGAGCCGCTGTGCCATTGATCAGTGTGAGAACAAGAGAATATTGTTTTCTGGTAGGCTGTAACAGCAGGACTGTCTTGTATTTTTTTTTTTTTAATGCCATGTGATCTTTCTCCAGCCATTGTGAGTGAAGAGCCATTTCTTTGTTTATCTGACTGTGGTTGTGTTCTAACCCGCTGTGATTGTGCCAGTGTACATTACTGTGTTTGATTCTTACTGTAGAAATCACTTATGTTCTCATTGTTTTGTGTGTGGACAACACAAATAATTTTGTGTGTGGGTGGGGGAAAGTAACATGAAAATGTACTTTTTTGGAATTTACCAACAGTGTGCACTATAAATGAGGACTGATAAACCCGACCTATCTTTCCCTCACAGATGGGTTTAAAATGAGCCGTGTCAAAGCCTGCACGTAAGCCCGTTCCCTGTTTTGACTGCAGCAAACCGAGCTGCCGAAGGCCTTGATGGGCCCAGCGTGGAGTTAAAAGGGAGGTCAGGCCCACCTTAGAACTGTCCGCCCCGACTGTCCGCACAGAGCAGCATGAGACGTAAACATAATATGCAATTCACATCATCCCTTCTTGGAAACAGACGACTAAGTGAGACCACATTTCGGCACGAGTTACACAACCTTCGGCTATTTATTCAAATTCCCAACATAAACAAACATCCTACTTTTAAATGAGAGACTTCAGGGGGAGATCAGAGAAATGGGGGCTTCACAACCCCCTCCCCCCTTCTCCATAGAAACCAAACATTGCACAACTGCAGGCTTCAATGTGCAGTTATTGTTGACTGAAAGCACAGTTTCTGTCATAGGAAGAAACAAGAGCAATCAGAGATTTCTAACGTCTGCCAATCCGGATACAGTTCATCTCCAAAATTCAGTGGAGTCTTTCCATGCCCTAATATCTATCTGTGGTGCAAATTGAGTAAGAATTTGTGAAGTAGTTTTGTCGTAATCCTTCAAAGCCTATATAAAGTGAAATCTTGATCCAGAATCTGGATCCGGGTCCAAAATTTAATGAAGTCTTCCATGGCCTAATATATATGGGGTGAAAATTTCATCAAATCCATGAAGTACTTTTGACGTAATCCTGCTGACAGACAAATGAATAATTGAAAGCCTCTTGAAGAGGAAAAATCCACATATAGGTCACACTAGAGTATAAGTCACACCTTTTTTCTGTATTATCAGTTCTTTAATTTTGGATTATTGTGCATTGTTGTAGTGAACTTTTTGTTGTTGACATTTATTCTGTTGTTATTATTATTAATAAATAATGTTAGTTTCTATTATTATTTTTTATGCAAGTCACACAGGAGTATCACTCGCAGTACCTTCCAAACAAATAATAATAATAATGATAATAATAATGCAGCTTATAGTGTTCGATTTAAAAGTTGGAATTTTCACTTGGACTTCATGAACTGAAAATAGAACATTTGAATTAGTTCTGTATCTCTTATTAATTAAAAAGTCACATTTTAATCTCGCATTTTGATTTTGTTCAATTTTGACTTCCTAAATCAATTATGATAATAAAGTCTCAATTGTAAATGTACAACCCCAAATCCAATGAAGTTGGGACGTTGTGCAAAATGTAAATAACATAGAATACCATGATTTGCAAATCCTCTTCAACCTATATTCAATTGAAAACACCACAAAGACAAGATATTTAATGTTTAAATTGCTAAACTTTATTGTTTTTGTGCAAATATTTGCTCATTTTGAAATGGATGCCTGCAACACATTTCAAAAAAGCTGGGACAGTGGTATGTTTACCACTGTGTTACATCACCAGTGATCACCAAGAACACCTGTTTGGAGCATTCCACAGGTGAACAGGTTAATTGGAAACAGATGAGTGTCATGATTGGATATAAATGGAGCATCCCCAAAAGGCTCAGCCATTCACAAGCAAAGGATCACGTTCATGAGGATCACCACTTTGTGAACAACTGCATGAAAAAATAGTCCAACAGTTTAAGAACAATGTTTCTCAACGCTCAGTAGCAAGGAATTTAGGGATTCCATCATCTAAAGTCCATAATATAATCAGAAGATTCAGAGAATCTGGGGAACTTTCTACACGTAAGCGGCAAGGCCGAACATTGATTGCCCGTGACCTTCGATCCCTCAGGCGGCGCTGCATTAAAAACCAACATCACTGTGTAAAAGATCTTACCGCGTGGCCTCAGGAATAGGGATGGGTATCGAGAACCGGTTCCTTTCGGGTGTCGTTAAGAAATGATTCGATCCACCGACATCAATAAGCTTTGTGCTTAACGATTCTGTTATCGGTCCTTCAGAGTGGCGGTTGTTTTGGGGGGTGTTTGTCAGGAAAATGATCATTTCTCTACATTAATTACAGACCCTGCAGCGGGTCCGTAATCAACTTTTCTGCAGCGCGGCTTTGCTTTGAACCTTGAACCAATCAAAGCAGTGGTTCCCAGATTGAAGCAATGCTTCAATCTATTGCTTCATTTATTCTTTCTTTCTTTCGCTTAATTTTCCCCCGCTAAAACCCTAAAGAGCATATGTCTGTGAGTATTATTTACCTTTTCTATGTTAAACCGACCTGTTATGGTCTTCTGAAACAGTTGATAGATGTATTTTATAACTTAAAAACGGGAGCGATGCTAACGTGTTAGCATGTCTATGGCTTTTTCAATGTTAAAAGTTAGCATTAAGCAGTTGCAGCTGTCATCACGTTCGGGTGCATTTGTTTTCAAATTGTAATATTTCTTAAATTTATTTTTGTTTCTATATTAATAATCTAATGATTATTACGAGGTCTGTTAGTAAAGTAACGGACCTTTTTATTTTTTGCAATAACCTTATGGATTTGAATCACGTGTGATTGCATCAGCCAAGCTTGAACCTTCGTGCGCATGCGTGAGTTTTTTCACGCCTGTCGGTTGCGTCATTCGCCTGTGAGCAGGCTTTGAGTGAGCACTGGTCCTCCCCCCTCGTCGGATTTTCATTGTGAGGGAAATATCTGAACGGCTGGAGCAATGGTGCATCAAATTTTTCCAGAAACTGTGAGAGACAGCCAGGTGGACACCATTTGGAAAATTCAGATGGCTTTCGGTGAAGATCTTATGGGGATCACACAGATTAAGGACCTTTACAACCGGATTAAAGACGGCGCTCAATGGCGGATGGCGCGCCGCGCTCTGAGCGGTGATCGACAGGCTGAAACGACCAGATAATTTCCAAACTAAATGCTGTGTTGATCCGGGACATCGTCTGACTAGCAGAGAAATGGCAAGAGAGGTGCCCATCCCTACTCAGGAACACTTCAGAAAACTATTGTCACTTAACACAGTTCGTCACTACATCTACAAGTGCAAGTTAAAACTCTACCATACAAAGCGAAAGCCGTACATCAACAACATCCAGAAATACCACCGCCTTCTCTGGGCCTGAGCTCATTTGAAATGGACAGACGGAAAGTGGAAAAGTGTGCGGTGGTCTGATGAGTCCACATTTTAAATTGTTTTTGGAAATCATGGACGTAGTGTCCTCCGGACAAAAGAGGAAAAAGACCATCCAGATTGTTACCAGCGCAAGTTCAAATGCCAGCATCTGTGATGGTATGAGGGTGTGTTAGTGCCCATGGCATGGGCAACTTACACATCTGTGATAGCACTTCAATGCTGAAAGGTACATCCAGATTTTACAGCAACACATGTTGCCATCCAAGCAATGTCTTTTTCAGGGACGTCCCTGCTTATTTCAGTAAGACAATGCCAAGCCACATTCTGCACGTGTTACAACAGCGTGGCTTCATACACTCAACAAAAATATAAACGCAACACTTTTGGTTTTGCTCCCATTTTGTATGAGATGAACTCAAAGATCTAAAACTTTTTCCACATACACAATATCACCATTTCCCTCAAATATTGTTCACAAACCAGTCTAAATCTGTGATAGTGAGCACTTCTCCTTTGCTGAGATAATCCATCCCACCTCACAGGTGTGCCATATCAAGATGCTGATTAGACACCATGATTAGTGCACAGGTGTGCCTTAGACTGCCCACAATAAAAGGCCACTCTGAAAGGTGCAGTTTTGTTTTATTGGGGGGGGATACCAGTCAATATCTGGTGTGACCACCATTTGCCTCATGCATTGCAACACATCTCCTTCGCATAGAGTTGCTCAGGTTGTCAATTGTGGCCTGTGGAATGTTGGTCCACTCCTCTTCAATGGCTGTGCGAAGTTGCTGGATATTGGCAGGAACTGGTACACGCTGTCGTATACGCCGGTCCAGAGCATCCCAAACATGCTCAATGGGTGACATGTGAGTATGCCAGCCATGCAACAACTGGGACATTTTCAGCTTCCAAGAATTGTGTACAGATCCTTGCAACATGGGGCCTTGCATTATCCTGCTGCAACATGAGGTGATGTTCTTGGATGTTGGCACAACAATGGGCCTCAGGATCTCGTCACGGTATCTCTGTGCATTCAAAATGCCATCAATAAAATGCACCTGTGTTCTTTGTCCATAACAGACGCCTGCACATACCATAACCCCACTGCCACCATGGGCCACTTGATCCACAACATTGACATCAGAAAACCGCTCACCCACATGACGCCACACACGCTGTCTGCCATCTGCCCTGGACAGTGTGAACTGGGATTCATCCGTGAAGAGAACACCTCTCCAGCGTGCCAAATACCAGCGAATGTGAGCATTTGCCCACTCAAGTCATTTACGACGACGAACTGGAGTCAGGTCGAGACCCCGATGAGGACGACAAGCATGCAGATGAGCTTCCCTGAGACGGTTTCTGACAGTTTGTGCAGAAATTCTTTGGTTATGCAAACCGATTGTTTCAGCAGCTGTCTGAGTGGCTGGTCTCAGACGATCTTGGAGGTGAACATGCTGGATGTGGAGGTCCTGGGCTGGTGTGGTTACATGTGGTCTGCGGTTGTGAGGCTGGTTGGATGTACTGCCAAATTCTCTGAAACGCCTTTGGAGACGGCTTATGGTAGAGAAATGAACATTCAATACATGAGCAACAGCTCTGGTTGACATTCCTGCTGTCAGCATGCCAATTGCACGCTCCCTCAAATCTTGCGACATCTGTGGCATTGTGCTGTGTGATAAAACTGCACCTTTCAGAGTGGCCTTTTATTGTGGGCAGTCTAAGGCACACCTGTGCACTAATCATGGTGTCTAATCAGCATCTTGATTTGGCACACCTGTGAGGTGGGATGGATTATCTCAGCAAAGGAGAAGTGCTCACTATCACAGATTTAGATTGGTTTGTGAACAATATTTGAGGGAAATAGTGATATTGTGTATGTGGAAAAAGTTTTAGATCTTTGAGTTCATCTCATACAAAATGGGAGCAAAACCAAAAGTGTTGCTTTTATATTTTTGTTGAGTGTAGTATAAGAGTGCAGGTACTAGACTGGCCTGCCTGCAGTCCAGACCTGTCACCCATTGAAAATGTGTGGTGCATTACGAAGCACAAAATACGACAACGGAGACCCCAGACTGTTGAACAACTGAAGTTGTACATCAAGCAAGAATGGGAAAGAATTCCATCTACAAAGCTTCAACAGTTAGTGTCCTCAGTTTCAAATGCTTATTGAGTGTTGTTAGAAGGAAAGGTGATGTAACACAGTGGTAAACATACCACTTGGAAGGTGTTGCAGGCATCAATTTAAAAATTAACAAATATTTGCACAAAAACAAAGTTTATCAGTTTGAACATTAAATATCTTGTCTTTGTGGTGTTTTCAATAGGTTGAAGAGGATTTGCAAATCATTGTACTCTGTTTTTATTTCCATGTTACACAACATCCCAACTTCACTGGAATTGGGGTTGTATATTTTGTAATTATGACTCACAAAATCCAATTTTTCTAACAGTGTTTCATAATTATATTTGGAAAATTGAAAAAAATTTTAATCTCGTAATTCTGACTTTGTCAAAATGATGGCACATGGGAGACTCAAGCCTAGATTTGATCTGTTTTCTTGGGTTAAGTTTTTTCTTACTTCCACTCCTCTATAAATCTGTATAACTGGTAACTGCTCAGACAAAAGTTCCATGCACAGCCCTAGAAGCTTACAACCTTCAGAGTTGTAAAGAGTGTCTTGGTGGCTTCTCTCACTGCTCTTATATGGTCACTCAGTTTTTGAGAACTGCCTACTCCAGGCAGATTTACTATGCAGTCAATACTGTTTGTACTTCTTAGTGATGGATGTAAAATTAATTTCAAGACATATTCAGTAACTTAGAAATGTTCATGTATCCATCCCCTGAGTTATCTAAAGAAAATGAAAAAAAAAATTTATTTAAAATTCTTGTTGTGAAAGTGTAGGAACACAGACCCACAACAGGGGGCGCAAATGAACGGACAATGGAGTAAGTCAAATAACAACGCTTTACTGTTGTGAATGTGCACAACGAATACAACCAATCACGGAAATGGACAACAGTCAATTCACAAAAGTGTCGTGTGGGCAGGCTCGAAGATAGGAGACGCCTCTCCAAGGTAAGACCGGAACCACACGGCTTCCTCCGCCACAGGACCCCGGGAATACTGGAGCCGCCAAGTCCCGAACTCCCAGGTGGCCACTGCCTCCGCGTGTCGGACCTGGTACTGCTGGCGAGGAACAAAGAACAGTTAGATGGGGGCGCGTTTGCACCCAGGACTCCGAACAGCAGGGAAGTTACCTCCACCTCTCGTTGGAACAGTAATCCACAAACTAAGCACAAATCCAAAAGGATACACTCCGTCAGCTTTGATACGTTACCTCTCAGGTAGAAACGATATCTCGGCAATGAGGTGGAGATGCCGTCCTGCTGATATACCCCACTGATGATTGCCGTCAGCTGTCTCAGGTGATGGGTGACAGCTGTCACCTTGGCTGCTCCCGTGAGGCGGCGGCGCCCTCTGGTACCTGGAGCCCGCACTCCAGGCAGGGCGCCCTCTGGTGGTGGTGGGCCAGCAGTACCTCCTCTTCAGCGGCCCACACAACAGGACCCCCCCTCAACGGGCGCCTCCTGGCGCCCGACCGGGCTTGTCCGGGTGGCGATGGTAGAAGTCGGCCAGGAGGGCCGGGTCCAGGATGAAGCTCTTCTTCACCCAGGAGCGTTCTTCGGGACCGTACCCCTCCCAGTCCACCAGATATTGAAAGCCCCGGCCCATCCGTCGGACGTCCAACAACCGGCGCACTGTCCAAGCCGGCTCGCCATCGATGATCCGGGCAGGAGGTGGTGCCGGACCGGGTGTACAGAGGGGCGAGGTGTGATGGGGCTTGATCTTTGACACATGAAATACTGGATGGATCCGCAGTGAGGCTGGAAGCCGAAGCCTCACTGCGGCGGGATTGATGACCTTGAGAATCTTAAACGGACCTATGTACCTGTCTTGCAGTTTTGGGGAGGCCACTTGCAGTGGAATGTCCTTGGTGGACAACCACACTTCCTGCCCGGGGCGATACGTAGGGGCCGGGGTCCGCCGCCGGTCTGCATGGGTCTTCGCCCTCATCCGGGCCTTCAACAAAGCAGAACGGGCGGCACGCCACACCCGACGGCACTTCCGCAGGTGGGCCTGGACCGAGGGCACACCGACCTCTCCCTCCGGCTGATGACACTTGACTGTTGTGGGCGTACTCGATCCAGGCCAGATGAGTACTCCAGGCCGCCGGGTGCGCGGCTGTCACACAACGTAGTGTTTGCTCCATTTCTTGATTGGCCCGCTCTGCTTGCCCGTTGGTCTGGGGGTGATACCCGGATGAGAGACTGACCGTGGCCCCCAGTTCCCGGCAAAAGCTCCTCCAGACGTGCGAGGAGAACTGGGGACCGCGATCGGAGACGATGTCTGATGGTATCCCATGCAGGCGGACGACGTGGTGGACCAGGAGGTCCGCTGTCTCCTGGGCCGTTGGGAGCTTCGGGAGGGCCACGAAGTGGGCCGCCTTGGAGAATCGGTCCACTATCGTGAGGATGACTGTGTTTCCCTGGGACGGCGGGAGGCCCGTGACAAAATCCAGGCCGATGTGGGACCAGGGGCGATGAGGCACGGGCAGCGGCTGTAGCAGTCCCAGAGCCTTGCGATGGTCGGCCTTGCCCCTGGTGCAAGTGGTACAGGCCTGGATATAGTCCCGGACGTCGGCCTCCAGGGACGCCCACCAGAAGCGCTGCCGGACAACTGCCACGGTTCTTCGCACCCCTGGATGACAGGAGAGCTTAGAGCCATGACAGAAGTCCAGGACTGCAGCCCTTGCTTCTGGTGGGACGTAAAGTCTGTTCTTTGGTCCAGTCCCGGGGTCCGGGCTTCGTGCCAGGGCCTCCCGGACGGTTCTCTCTACGTCCCAGGTGAGGGTGGCCACGATAGTGGACTCCGGGATGATGGGTTCCGGTGGATCCGACAACTCTGTTTTGACCTCGTCTTCGTGTACCCGGGACAAGGCATCCGATTTCTGGTTCTTGGTCCCGGGCCGGTAGGTGATGCGGAAGTCAAAACGGCCGAAGAACAGTGACCAGCGGGCTTGCCTGGGATTCAGCCGCTTGGCGGTCCTGATATATTCCAGGTTCCGGTGGTCAGTGAAAACCATGAATGGCACGGACGTTCCCTCCAACAGGTGTCTCCACTCTTCAAGAGCCTCTTTCACCGCAAGGAGTTCTCGATTGCCGACGTCATAGTTCCGTTCAGCCGGGGTCAACCTGCGGGAAAAATAGGCACACGGATGAAGGACCTTATCGGTCTTCCCACTCTGGGACAGCACAGCTCCTATCCCTGAGTCCGAGGCGTCCACTTCAACCACTAACTGGCGACTAGGATCGGGCTGCACCAGAACGGGTGCAGACGAGAAGCGCCGTTTCAACTCCTTGAACGCGGCATCGCAACGATCCGACCAGGTGAAGGGGACTTTTGGTGAGGTCAGGGCTGTCAGGGGGCTAACAACCTGACTGTAGCCCTTAATGAACCTCCTGTAGAAATTCGCAAAGCCGAGGAACTGTTGCAGCTTCCTACGGCTTGTGGGTTGGGGCCAGTCTCTCACCGCCGCAACCTTGGCCGGATCAGGAGCGACGGAGTTGGGGGAGATGATGAACCCCAGGAAGGACAAAGAGGTGCGGTGAAACTCACACTTCTCGCCCTTAACAAATAGCCGGTTCTCCAATAACCGCTGCAGGACCTGACGTACATGTCGGACATGGGTCTCAGGATCCGGAGAAAAGATGAGTATGTCGTCTAGATATACGAAGACGAATCGGTGCAGGAAGTCCCGCAAGACATCATTAACTAATGCTTGGAACGTCGCGGGAGCGTTTGTAAGACCGAACGGCATGACCAGGTACTCAAAATGACCTAACGGGGTGTTAAATGCCGTCTTCCACTCGTCTCCCTTCCGGATCCGAACCAGGTGATACGCATTCCTAAGATCAAGCTTGGTGAATATCTTGGCTCCATGCAGGGGCGTGAACACCGAATCCAACAAGGGTAAGGGGTATCGGTTACGAACCGTGATTTCGTTCAGCCCCCTGAAATCGATGCATGGACGTAATCCGCCATCCTTTTTCCCCACAAAAAGAAACCCGCACCCATCGGGGAGGTGGAATTCCGGATCAACCCGGCAGCCAAAGAGTCCCGGATGTAGGTCTCCATTGATTCGCATTCAGGTCGTGAGAGGTTGTACAGCCTACTGGACGGGAACTCAACGCCTGGAACCAAATCAATGGCACAATCATACGGGCGGTGCGGGGGAAGGGTGAGCGCCAGATCCTTGCTAAACACCTCCGCAGGGTCATGGTACTGCACCGGCACCGTCCCTAGATTGGGCGGGGCTCTGACCTCCTCCCTGGCCTGGGAACCGGGAGGAACCGAGGAACCTAAACATACCCGATGGCAGGTTTCGCTCCACTGAACCACTACCCCGGACGGCCAATCGATCCGGGGATTGTGTTTCAACATCCAGGGGAAACCTAAAATCACACGGGAGGTGGCCGGAGTCACGAAAAACTCGATCTCCTCCCGGTGATTCCCCGACACCACCAGAGTTACTGGTGGTGTCTTGTGAGTGATTGGAGGGAGTAGGGAGCCATCTAGCGCCCGTACCTGCACAGGCGAGGTAAGCGCCACCAGAGGGAACCCTATCTCCCTGGCCCATTGGCTGTCTAGCAAATTCCCTTCTGAGCCCGTGTCCACCAGTGCTGGGGCCTTCAGGGTTAGATCCTCATAAAGGATTGTAACTGGGAGTCGTGTGGCGATGTGGGTGTGTCCCACGTGAATGTCTCGGCCCACCCCTAGCCCAGTTTCTAGGGGCGGGCGTTGGTGTTTAACCGCTCGGGGCAGTCTCTTAATTGATGCTCAATCGAGCCACAAACAAAACACGCCCCGCGGGCCAGCCTCCTTTGTGTAACCGTTGCCCTAAATGTTGCCCTACTCGTGTCCATAGCTTCGTCAGCAGGGGGGCTGTAACCGCACGGAGCGCAGGGGCCGTGGAGCGTGGGGAGGGCGGAACGCGGTCGGAACCGGAAGGGAGAGGGACGACGCGTGCCTGGCCACGCCCTTCGGCTCGTTCCCGACGGCGCTCATCTAACCGATTGTCTAATCGTATGACAAGATCGATGAGCCCATCTAAATCCCGCGGTTCGTCCTTAGCCACCAGGTGCTCCTTGAGGACCAACGACAGTCCGTTTACGAAGGCGGCGCGGAGGGCAGCGCTATTCCAGCCGGACCTCGCAGCCGCGATACGGAAGTCGACTGCATAGGCAGCTGCGCTCCGGCGCCCCTGTCTCATTGACAGCAGCACGGCTGAAGCGGTCTCTCCTCTATTAGGGTGATCGAACACTGTTCTGAGCTCCCTCACAAACCCATCATATGTCAGAAGGAGCCGTGAACTTTGCTCCCAGAGCACTGTAGCCCAAGCGCGTGCCTCACCACGAAGCAGATTTATCACATAAGCTACTTTGCTAGCGTTGGTCGTGTACATGACGGGACGCTGTGCGAAGACGAGCGAACACTGCATAAGAAAATCCGCGCACGTCTCCGCACAGCCTCCGTACGGCTCTGGGGGGCTTATGTATGCTTCAGGGGAAGGTGGGAGGGGTCGTTGGACAACCAGTGGAACGTCGCTGTTACGCACAGGGTCGACGGGAGGGAGAGCCGCAGCGGCGCCCGGAGGGCGCGCTTCCACCTGCGTGGCGAGAGCCTCCACCCTGCGGTTCAGGAGGACGTTCTGCTCGGTCATCAAATCCAACCGAGTCGTGAAAGCGGTGAGGATCCGCTGCAACTCACCGATTACCCCTCCTGCGGACGCCTGTGCGCCCTGTTCTTCCATTGGCCGTTCAACAGCCGGTTGACGCCCCTCGGGATCCATGACGCTGGCCGAGATATCCTGTTGTGAAAGTGTAGGAACACGGACCCACAACAGGGGGCGCAAATGAACGGACAATGGAGTAAGTCAAATAACAACGCTTTACTGTTGTGAATGTGCACAACGAATACAACCAATCACGGAAATGGACAGCAGTCAATTCACAAAAGTGACGTGTGGGCAGGCTCGAAGATAGGAGACGCCTCTCCAAGGTAAGACCGGAACCACACGGCTTCCTCCGCCACAGGACCCCGGGAATACTGGAGCCGCCAAGTCCCGAACTCCCAGGTGGCCACTGCCTCCGCGTGTCGGACCTGGTACTGCTGGCGAGGAACAAAGAACAGTTAGATGGGGGCGCGTTTGCACCCAGGACTCCGAACAGCAGGGAAGTTACCTCCACCTCTCGTTGGAACAGTAATCCACAAACTAAGCACAAATCCAAAAGGATACACTCCGTCAGCTTTGATACGTTACCTCTCAGGTAGAAACGATATCTCGGCAATGAGGTGGAGATGCCGTCCTGCTGATATACCCCACTGATGATTGCCGTCAGCTGTCTCAGGTGATGGGTGACAGCTGTCACCTTGGCTGCTCCCGTGAGGCGGCGGCGCCCTCTGGTACCTGGAGCCCGCACTCCAGGCAGGGCGCCCTCTGGTGGTGGTGGGCCAGCAGTACCTCCTCTTCAGCGGCCCACACAACAATTCTGTGTGGATAATAACTCCAGACAGTGGGTCTGGTGTGCTGGGATACTGGATTTAGTTGTGAGACTTTATTTACACGCTGTGAAGTACCGAAGCTCAAACAGAGCATGGGAATTACAACTCTGCGTAGTCTCAAATGGACTCTAAATTTAGATCTTGTAATTTATTGGCAGATGGCGGACTTCAGACAAAAACACACAACACACATACAGAAAGACTTGAATGTCACTGTGCCAGATGATTTTCGACTTTACTACCTTCAGAACCTAAATTGTACAGCAAACAAGTTGATAGTATCAGCTCTCACCAGTGTAAAATTCTGAGCGTGTCTCTGAAGACTGAGATTCTCTTGTTTTAGGATGATGCCCCTCAGGGAAAATCTGACTTTCTCCATAGCAACAACAGTGCAAAGACCTCGGAGGTCGAGATTTTTTTTTTTTTTTTTTTTTTTAATACAAAACTCTTAATGATTGCATTCTGTTCTTACCAGCATTTAGTATTTTAAACAACTTCCCACCTTTCCTAATATGAGCGTTTAGTGTTGACATAACCAACGTTCTTAAAATAAAAATCAAAAGACTCAGAACTCAGAAGCTGTGTTGTTAAATGTGACTGTCAAGTTAAACTCTCAGGTTTTCTGTAAAGTAGGTAACAGCGTGAATTAAGACAGTAATATTTACAGTGTCAACATTTTGTCAACACTGGGGTGAAGATCTGGAGCTGTATTCTCAAAGTCCAAAACAGAGATGCCCCTAGTGACAAAATTCAAAGAAACTTAAAAAGTAAATCCTAGTAAAGATACAAGTTATTCATAAAGCATCTTAACCCTTAAAATAGCTCCTAAGGTGACAAACAGTTCAGAATAGGTCTTAAGCAGAGGAGGAAATGGCCAAAAGATGGAGGGAGAAGAGACGTGCTCCAGACAACAGATGACAGTTGCTTAATAAAACTTGACAGATTAGATCGTGCAGGGATCATGTTTGTGACACATCTTACACACACATTTTTTCAGGCTCAGAAAATGCCTTTTATGAACATAGCAGGATTCCCCAGTGTTGTCTGGGGAATTGACATCCAAATTATTGTACTATCACAAGATGAAGATACTTAAGCCAATAGAAAAAGGCCTAACAGCATAAATGTTTGTCTTTTTCTTGCTGAGTTGCTCTGAGATTGGTCCTGAATCACTCTTAAGATAAGACTCCATGCTACGTAGAAGTTTTTAAACTGAAGAGCACCTTGAAAGGATGTTCCATTTTCCATCTTTGTGAATGCGACCACTGATTGCTTAACCTTTGGCAAAATAATTTTTTTCAAGGCAATTTCAGGATCAACCTTCATTGACACATCAAGTTTGATAGAAATAAGCAAAAGGACCTGGGAGGAGTAGACCAACAGACAGACATGACTGAACTTTGTCAAATTTGTCCTCACCTGTGCAGTTCCAGAAGCCACCAACATATGTGTGCCAGGTATGGTTGGCATTGGAGTGATTTTTTTTTTTGTTTGTCTTTGACCCAATGACCTTGACCTTTCACAAATTTGACATGGCCTGAATAATTCCAGAATCCACTTGCATATTTATGCTAAGTTTGGTACAAAAATTTTAATTTTATCCTTTGACCACAATAATTGACCTTTAGTCAATTTGGCCTTGCGTGGGCAAATCAAGAGCCCACCTTCATATGTGAGCCACATTTGGTGTAACTTGGAATGAAGGACTTAAATTTTGACCTTTGACTCCAATGACCTTCATGCCAATAATTGACCCTTGGTCAGTTTTATCTTGCCTGCGCAATTCCAAAACACACATACACATGCTTGCCAAGTTTGGTTATCATCAGAGTGAAAATCAAAATTTTAACTTTATAGACTGAATGGCCTTGACCTTTGTCAAAACAAACCTTTTAGTGGTTGACTGTCATCCACAGCCTGTATTCATAAAGATTCTAAGAGTCCCCTCGGAGATCAACTAACTTAAAACACTTGAAGCTAGGAGTCTTATCTTAAGAGTGATTCACGACCAAATGCAGAGCAGCTATGAACAAGGAGAAGACAGAACATTTTATCTGAGTGAAGAGGTAGGCCTGATCTTGTTGCTTGGTATGACACATTGTTTTGAAGGCTATGGTTGGTTGTCCAAGAAAGAATACACTCACGCAAAAAGGTACTCTTAATGATGACATATACTTTGCCTTTACTTTGACGCCTGTTTTTGCCTATTTTACCCGAAATCTGTCAGGATTTCCACTGGATCCTGGTTTTAACAGTTTGCTTTTATCAGTGTCATGTATTAGTTTCTCCACCAGATGGCGCCCTCAGTTTTGTTTCACACCTGGATCAAATGAGTGATTTCTGATAGACTATTTAAACCCGGTCTTTCTGTTCTTTAATTGCCGGATTCTTCCAAGAGCCAAGCCAGCTACATGTCGCATGTCCTTTGCTGCCTTGCTTTCCTCGTTTTGCCTCGTCAGCTTCCGAAGCCTCAGCTTCGATCCAGACAGATACCAGGATGACCAAACCTGATTACCGCCTTGTGACCTTGACCGCATCTTCCAGCTGTGTGCTCAAGACGCTGAAGCTTTCCGCAGCTTAAGCTCAGGTAACGTTGGCCTCCCCCTCTAATTCTTGTATTAGAGTGAACTGTCTTTTCCTGATGTTCCAGATGATTCTAGTACAGCTCCCAAGCGGACCTGGACCCTGGCACTAACTACCTGCACCGCAACATCAATTTGGGAACACCTCGGCTCCCGGCGTGGAGCGCGTCTCGACTAAACATCTCAGTGGGATGCTGTTCTCACTTGTTCCTGTTTGTGACTGTGCTGTGATAAAGAACTATTCCAAGAACTCTGTTTAAGAACTGCATGATATCAAACAATTGAAGAACCCAGCCTGGCTGTATAAAGTCCTGCTTAACTGGCGCTGCACTTCAGCACGCAGCCCTTGACCTCTGACCTTTGGATACAACTTATGAACTATGAACAATTGCTGAACAGTGAACTGTTTTTCTTAAGAAGATAACTTTATTTTATGAACTCTGAAACAACCTGTGTTAGCCCTTTTAAGAACTGCAACTGTTTTGAGGCTCCAGCGTTACGAGTGCATTCACTCACCCTGTGTGTCTTCATTCCCCATAGTTCCTGGTTTTGGAGGCAAGCATTCCACCTGGTCCTGGTCCTTGAAACCTTAGCTGACATTCTCCTTCAAGACTGTCTCGGAATCCTGCAGCACCCGGATTTCCACCACTATGAGCGGGCTGACTCTCACCTCAGCAGGCCACCTTTATTTCATTGTTTAGTGTTAATAAATCCCCTTTCATTCATATTCCGTCCTGTTTCTTGCTCCCTTGCATTTAAGTCCATTGCCAAGTACCAGCCCGGTCCCGTCTGGACCCCTAACCGTAACAAAATCACACACATACATATATTTTTGCTATATTTTATTGACATTTGATTCACCATGCTGCTCATTTTTTGTACTTAATATATTTGTAACTAAAGAGAAAAACATGTATTTTGTGGTGGTACCTCTTCTGATTTTGCAATAATTTGGACGTTTGTTTCATCAATTACTCCAACAACAATGGGGAGGCCTGCTATATTCATAAATGGCATTTTCTGAGCCTGCAAGGTGGTAATGTCCACTTTAAAGGAAATTAACTGTGACATAATGTAAGGTTGTGAAAGTGCTGCAATTACCCTGCACATTGGCAAAGAAGCAAGCAGAGTATTGCTTTTACAACGGTGCATGTCAGATAAATCAAAAACGGCTGGATGGATTTCCTTCAAACTTGGTGGGAATATTCCTAGGATAGATACCTAGAGGTTCTTGTATTTTGAAATACAGTTGAATGTAAAAGTTTCGGCACCCCTGATGACTTCCATGATTTTCCTTTATCAATTATTGGTTGTTTGGATCAGCAATTTCAGTTAAATACAGTAAATCATACAGCAGACAAACACAGTGATATTGCAGAAGTGAAATGAAGGATTTACGCAAGGTATGCAACAACAACAATTCTTTAAACAAAATTAGGCAGGGGGGAGGTGATGGTCTAGTGGTTAAGCATTGGGCTTGAGACCAGAGGATCCTCGGTTCAAATCTCAGCTTGACCAGAAAATCACTAAGGGCCCTTAGGCAAGGTCCTTAATCCCCCAGTTGCTCCCGGTGTGGAGTGGGCGCCTTGCATGGCAGCAGCCTGACATCGGGGTGAATGTGAGGCATTGATGTGTAAAGCAGATGGAAAAGCGCTATATTAATGCAGTCCATTTACCATTTAGGTGCACCATTTCATTTACTATTTGTGTTGGGGTGCCCAACACAAATGGTAAATGAAATGGCACATTTTACACCGGATGCTCTTCTTCATGCAACTCCACTTTCACCTGAAGAAAAACACACAATCCCTGGTGTTCCAAAGAGGTCTCCCATCCAAGTAATTCCCAGGCCGCACACTGCTTAGCTTCTGAGACCTGACAGATCAGACAGAGCAGGCTGACTATGGCTGCTGGGGAAACGCCCACAACTCTACTTTTTGTACTTGGTGGCTTTGTGAATACGGGCAGAGGTTTGGTGGAAGTCAGCCAAAGCGCTTGGGAGGAGTCGGGAAACAAACAGACAAATGTGGCTCAAACTATAGTATGATAACAGTAATCTGCTGTTTCAAATCATACTTCCAAATATTACCCTTTAGTTCAGATTGCCATTTTATTTCGATAAACAGCTACTTCTGCGTTTCTCCCACATTTTCTTTCAAACAAAAGCTGAAGTTTGATTACTTGTTTGTAAAAATTACTTTCCCTGCACCTCTCTATTACAGAATTGTGGCTTGTCACGCAGCAGACAAAAGTCTTCTTTTTAATCTCTCCAATCACAGCCAGTGAACCTAAGAGTCCTGGGGCTTCATTGAAAATCTTTGCACACTCACAAAATGGGACCTGATTGATGTGCACAACAATTTCAAGGCATACATTGTGATTTATAAAAACAAACTGGGTGGCATAATGTTCGCATATGTACAATGCCCCACGTGTTGGAGAGGGTTAAAATGTGAGTGGCAGCATTAGACATGCAATGAAAATATGCACAAATAATCACTAAAAATGATGAAATGTTAATATCTTAAAAAAGTCCTGAGCAATAAAAGTCAATAAGTGCCTGGGTGAAGGATAAACAACAGCTGTCTGAATCCTGCGCTCTATTCACCCTTCAGCCGCGGCCACATTGTTGTGATGTCATCGGGAGAACGGGACCTGCAGATTCAGCACAAATCAATTGTAAACATGGTGGTGGTCAAGCTGTTTTCGGATGATTTTTTTTTTTCTTCTGTGGAGCTTCTTTTTTAAGTCCAGTCTGAAAGTGGTTCTGAAGAAGCAGTGGGGGGCACAGCCTTATGGTTTTGAGCCTTATTTAGACCACAATGAGGGAGACGAAACCTTGAAGTAAAACCTTCAGTCTGACAACAGTGACGCTATTGGCAGTGTTCAGAACATAGAATGGTGATTATAAAATAAATAAATAAATAAATAATGCAGGCGATTTTAGCATGTGGGTGGAGATGATAAACTGTGTTTGTCAGCTCTTTGGACATAATCGTCTGATAAAAAAAATTTTTAAGATTGTTTTACTCTCCTTGAGATCAGAAAAAAGTGAAGAGAAAGTGCAGACTTTTATTTATGTTTTTTCCTTAGAAAAAAGGTACATACACTTCAAATTTGAAAAATGACATGAGGGACTGAAAATATCAGCTATTTTGAAAATAAATCTTGTTTCCTTCTTGAATACAGTTAGTACGTTAGTAGCGTAACAAGTTTTTATTAAATATTAAAACCATTCACACAAGAAGAAAATATCTTCTAAGTATTACCTGTTCCTTTCAGTGAGATCATCTTCACAGTCTTACGAAAATGTATACACATAAAGCCTGGTTTTGGAAAACGATGTCTGAAAATAATTGAATTCCTTGTCTTGGCTGAAGAAAAGTCCCTCGATGACACCGGCAGTTTGCGCAAGGTTACAGCACTGGCACAGGTGTATTCTGTTGATTGTGTCTGCGTCTGCTGCTTCAAGTCTCTGTTGTACTGATCCAGGACCGGCATGGTCAGCTACAGGTGCAATCCGTTGATTGTGTCTGCGGCTGATGGTTCAAGTCTTTGCTGTGAATGGAGCCTCCTCTTCTTCCACCGTGGGCCATTTTGCACAGCAAGTTGAAAGACTCGAAGCACCTCATCTGCCATCAGTGGATTCTGTCAGCACACAATGAAATTATCCCATGATCAACAAAAAAATAATTAACTAGAAGCACTCAGAGAGTGCAAACCTCTGCCAAGGCCATGGGGTCACTGACGCCATAACATCTACACGCCGTAGAATCACTGAACCAAAAAAGTCTAACAATGTTTGCTCAGTAGTAAAAAAAAGTTTCTTCTGCTGTGACTGAATAGCATGTCTCCTTAGCGCTTGGCATCACAGTTTATTGCAACTTGCATCTTTCCCAGAAGCTACTGTCATCTGAGCACTGATATTGATATTGCATGTGCTTATAGACAAAAACAAATAAGAGACAAAATTCAATTTATTATTCAACTAAACTGCAAATATATGAATTTTTTAACATTTATGGAACACTTCTCTAAACAAGGCCATAAGGTCACTGACCCTAAAGAGATTCCCACCTTGGCACAGTGATCTATTTATTTTGTCTCGTTCTCTAAAATTGTATATAATAATCATTAGATTATTAATATATAAACAAAAATAAATTTAAGAAATATTACAATTTGAAAACAAATGCACCCGAACGTGATGACAGCTGCAACTGCTTAATGCTAACTTTTAACATTGAAAATGCCATAGACATGCTAACGCATTAGCATCATGATCCGAATCCTGATCCGGATCACCACTAAAATTTAATCACTTGTTCCTCTTGTCATTTCCAACCACTCCACAAAATTTCATCAAAATCCGTTCAAAACGTTTTGAGTTATCCTGCTGACAGACAGACAAACAAACAAACAAACAAACGTGACCGAAAACATAACCTCCTTGGCGGAGGTAAAAATTTAAATAATGTGAAAATACTCAGTTTTGCCTCCGTGTGGAGTGGAGACGACACTGTGCACACACACTCGTCAATATAAGTGTTCCACCTGCCAATCAAAATGGTTCTGCCTGTGAGACTTAACTGTTCTGACACGTATTATACCATGCAGCACTGACCCGAACCTCTGGGTGGAAACGGGGCTGTCAGTAGCCTGTAAAAATCCATAAAATTGCCCCATCATTGTTTAAGCCGCAGTGTTCAAAGACCGTGAAAAAAGTGCAGTTAGTCCATAATTCACTCATTCCGATGCATGTAATCCTTGTAGGAACCTGAAACCAGCTGACTCCACCCACAAGTGTTTTCATAAAAACTTGCAGCAAACACATCCAGCCAGCATAACTCCAGAAATGACGCACTTAAACACAGAAATATGTCCGATCTGTAACCAAACAAATGGGGCTGTTAAGATGATGGTTCTCCCGCTGAGATCAATTCCTCCTTCTTCTCTAATGCCATGACTCGCCCGGACATTCCTGTTTTTTTGGTGGCACGCAGTTCAAAATCTGAATATTTATCACTTTAGTAACCACACACCAGGAAAGCATTAATTTCAAACTGTTGTTTAATTTTAGTCTTAAATACTTAAAAAATAAATACATATCTTGCCACCTACACTTTAAAGACATGTCACATAGACATGTACAGCATGATCATTTAAAAACATAGCATTGTTAGATGTGCTAGTGAGCCATAATTATTGCAGAGTGACTCTTCAAGCCCAAATAGATCTAAACCACATTTAATAAAGCATCAGTGCACCACAGCTGCTGACTGGATTATCACCATCATATGGACGAGGTGTGAAGCCCTGCCTGCTGATACTGATGTGAAACAAGGACAATTATTTTCCTTCCTGCAAGTTTCTATTTAAAACTGGCCCATCTTATTTTCACTGGTCCAGTTGTACTAGGAGATATTTTATCTTCATAAAGGCAACAGCGTGTTGAAGTTAGAGCAGGATAAAGGATTCTGGGAACAGTAATGATAAATCATTGTCCACTTACTCTGTTATTTGGAAAGTTTCTTGCTGGTTCATGTGGTAAGATAGTTTGTTAAAGCTTTTTAAAAAATTGAGTGTGATGTCAAAATAAACAAGAAACATGCGGCACCGTAAGTCAAGGATTTTCTTTGAAATGATACATTTCAAAAACACATGCTAGCCATTATCACTCGCAACATTCTGGGGAAGTGATGGTCTAGTGGTTAAGTGTTGGGCTTTAGATCAACCCAGCCAGGCTGGATTTAAAAAAAAAAAAAGTTTCCTAATGTTGCACGAGTGTTCAAGTAAAGTTGTACACAAGTGTACACGTATTATTGCACAAGAATGTGTAGTATTATTGCACATGAGAGACAGCTTCAAGATGCCTCCTGTATGGAGAAACTAGTCACATGCATTTCTCAGGTATGATTTTGGTCCTTTCTTCCACACAAACAGTCTTCAAATCTTGAGGATTACATGGACCTCTTCTATGAACTCTGATCTTTAATTATTTCCATAGATTTTCTGTTGGATTCAAGTCAGCTGACTGGCTGGGCCATTTGAGCAGCTTTATTTTCATTCTGTGAAACCAGCTGAGAGTTTACTTGGCTGTGTGTTTGGAATCATTGTCTTGCTGAAATGTCCACTCTTGTTTCATCTTCATCATCCTGGTAAATGGCAGCAGATTTTTATCAAGAATGTCTCGGTACATTTTTCCATTCATCCTTCCTTCAGTTATATGAAGTTTGCTAGTGCTGTATGCTGAAAAACAGCCACACACCATGATGTTCCCACCTCCAAACTTCACTGTTGATTTGGTGTTTTTGGGGTGATGTGCAGTGCCACATGACCTCCAAACGTGTGTATTATGGCATCCAAAGAGTTAAATTCTGATATCATCTGACCAGACTATATTCTCCCAGTATTTCACAGGCTTGTCTAAATATTGTGCAGCAAACTTTAAATGTAGTCTTGTGTGGTGAGTGTGCACACAGGCCATGATGGTTACGTGCATTAGTTGTTTTCTTTGAAACATTTGTTCAGTTGCTCTCCACAAGTGGACCTTGGCTCTTGGACAACGCTTTTGATAAGTCCTTCACTCTTCTGTCAGATATCTTGTGAGGAGCATTTGATCATGGCCAGTTTATAGTGAAATGATATTCTTTCCCCTTTCAGATTATGGCTCAGCAGTGCTCACTGGCGTTTAGAAATCTGTCTATGACCAGTGCCATCAGTATGTTTTGCAACAATAAGGCTGAAAAGATCTTGAGAGAGCTCTTTGCTTTTACCCATCATGAGATGTTTCTTGTGTGGCACCTTGGCAATGAGACATCTTTTTATAGGCCATCACTTGGGACTGAACCAGCTGACAACAATTTGTACCGACAAGGGGCAGGATTGCTTTCTAATTACTGATAGATTTCAGCTGATGTCTTGGCTTTCCATGTCTTTTTGCCCCTCCCTTTCTTCAAGTGTTAAGTACTTTTTCCCTGTCTCATTTCAGATTATTACACATAGCTTAATTTGTGGACATCTATGGTTTGATTTCTTTGTATCTGTGGATTACTTGGGTTGTTGTCGGCATCTGGTGAAAATGTCGTGTCAATAGCCCCTTCAGAAATATATTTTCTGAGAAAAATGGTGACATGTTCAATACTTATTTTACCTGTTGTATACTGTGAGTATGGAATCTATCCAATGTTTTATAAATGAGGCCCCTGGTTCCTTATTTCACTAGTCTCTTTTATTTATTTATTTGAATTTAAGATAATTTAGAAATGTGCTTGGACGGATTTACCATCTAATGTTATACTTATCCCACTTTTAAATAGCTTATTTAACTAAACATTTTATCTGCTGACTTGTCAGTATCGAAGTCACGCTCCCCAACAGTAAAATATCTGAACACATTCACATTAAATTAGCCATTTTCTTATGCAGCCAGAAATGTGACTTGTTTTATGACCTGGTTGGCTGAGCAAAATATAAATTTGATCATTTCTTCCCAGCCACAGGTTCAGTGTACCTGCTATGTTTGATCAAAAGAGAATTAGGTGTTCTTAATATATCTGGTGTAGACACAGACATAAGCACGGAGCTCGTGGAGTACAAACTTCTACCAAAACTAATTATCAATTCCACAAATTTTACCTTGGAAAAAATTTTCAAAGTCAAAGTCCTGATAGAAGTGGCTTTCATAAGCTAAATTAGATGTGATCAAATGTCAGGAGTATCTAATTAGTTCATGCACTTGAATCAAAGTTTTTGTGTGTGTGTGGTGTTGTCAGGTTTGTTTGTTTTTTGTTTTTCTTTGTTTTCTTTTTCAGATCATTTTCACAGAACATTGGTTATCTCTGCTATGCACAATTTGTCATTGCTTTTTGACACTTGGTTTCTGATAACTGGCATAAACACATAAAATTGGAACCTCCATCCAATTTTAGTGGTGTTGGTAAATCCATGACAGGAAACTGAGAGTGATTGAGGCACTATTGATTAAGATATAATGCAAAATGTTCAAGTTTTTCAATATTAAATTCAAAAGTCCACAAAATTAAAAAATCCAGATCAGATCCGGATCAAACCTTAATAGGTGATAGTGAGGTGCCAGTCTGCACCTCACTTTCAAATATGAAAGTGATTGGGTTTGATTAAGATATAATGTTAAATATGCATTAAATGGGGTTTTGAATGTTAAATTTAAATGGCCACAAAATCTGTAATCTGGATCAGATCCAGATCAAACTTTGTCAGTCAATAAAGGATGCCATCCTACATAATGCTTTCAAATATGAAAGAAATTCAATATTTTTGACAGAGTTATGAATTTTTGAAAATTTATTCAATGCTAAAGATAGGGATTTTTCAAATTTTCCAAGATTTTTCCTGAGTTTGACCTTTTACTTATGACCTTTGAATCAGTTCTTGCCTATCAGGATATGAATCTTCTGTAAAAGTTTCATAACGATATATGAAAATTGTGGGTGCCAGGGTGTTCACAAAGAGACAAACAAATGGACGAAAGCATAACTTCACTGGCGGAGGTAATTAGAGAGACGATCACAGCAGTGTGTGCTGCCAGCACTGACAACAGTAACAACACACATTTAACTATGAAACAGCTCAACAGGGAAAATACTATTTGTTCCTTAAAAATGGGTCCTACAGTTAAAAAAAAAAAGTTGTTCCGAGAACAGTCACACAATTTGAATAAAACTACTAATTAATTGACAGTGTGTTCTTTAAAAACCTTTTTCTTTGCCCAGCTGGAGAGTTTTACATCAACTGGTTTCTCTGAGATTATAAGTGACTTAAATATAAAACACACATTCTTTTATTTTGTCACATCAGTCGTCAAAGCCAAAACTGTTTTTAATTGCCTGCCCACATTAGTTAAAACACTTTTGCATAAAATTGGAAGTGCAGTGAGAGGTGTACATGAATGGAATATTTACACCTGCATGCAGTGAATATTGTGTTTATGTCATGTCGGTTGGAGGGGAGGAATTTCATGTGTGGAGTTTTGCATTTTCTTTGTATTCATGTTTGGGTTTATCTTTTATTCAGGCTCCATCTGCCTTGTGTTTGCGTTTGTCTGACTGCACGCTCTTGTCTTGTGCTTGGGGTTTGGGGTTTAGCCGTCTAACATTAGTAGATGATTTTTGTGGGCATAGCAGCCTCACGAGTGTCATTGCCAAGAAATGCCTACAATGTGTGAGAACTTTGTTTACTTCCAGGTTGGTCGTTGTCATGAACTGTCCAGCTTTTGTTTCATTAACTGGCTTAGTTAACATTTGAGGTAAGACACTGAAGTTTTGTCGTCTAAAATAAGATTAGCCTCCTCTGTACCAGGCTAAAAATTTTGGTCAGGTAACACAAAACTTTAGCCGACAAAGCGCTTTGTGCTACGACTAACGTCAAAAAAATGAGTCAACTAAGTGAGTTTATTAGACTAAACAAGATTAGACTTCTTTATGAAACCGGGCCCAGAAGTTATGACACAACACTAATATCTGTCTGTCTGTCTGTCCTGCAACTGTAATCACCTTTTCTTTTTTGTGTGTCAATAGACCTGTTGAAGGTCTAGGTGTTGGTGTGTGTAATAATGATAATAACATAATGCATAATGTAATAAAATTACGATGTGACTGCCCATGAAGCGCTATAACCATGCTGTAAGTCTGCCATAAAACCAGTGTAGAAAGGTTTGTGCATTGCATTGAGTCTACTCATACTCCTGGTACAAAATGACCACAGAAAATAAGTAGAAATTTTGTCACCCTTACCCTACAGTCACATTAGCTAAAAACTGATGATGACGACAGGTTGCCTTTGTCGCTTGATTTCAATTCAATTCAATTGATTCATTTTATATAGCACCAAATCGCAACAGAGTCGCCTCAAGGCGCTTCACACAAAACAATTCAGAAAACAAAATAAAATCAATTAAAAGATTTTAAAAAGCACAATAAAAGAGTTTAAAAAAAAGTAAAAAGCATAGTAACATAGTAACATCGTAACATAATACGCCAGTATGCTAGCCATACGAAAGGCAAAATAAGTGCGTATTAAGTCTGGACTTGAAAGTCTCCACAGAATCTGACTGTTTTATTGATGCAGGGAGATCATTCCACAGAACAGGGGCACGATAAGAGAAAGCTCTGTGACCCGCAGACTTTTTATTCACCCTAGGGACACAAAGTAGTCCTGCATCCTGAGAACACAAAGCCTGGGCTGGTACATAGGGTTTAATTATGTCATTGAAGTAGGGAGGTGCCACTCCATCAGCAATTTTATAGACTAGTAGCAGAACCTTAAAATCTGATCTCACAGAGACAGGAAGCCAGTGGAGAGATGCAAAAATGGGTGTTATGTGGTCAAACTTTCTGCTTTGTGTCAAAAGTCTGGCAGCAGCATTTTGAACCAATTGGAGAGCTCTAATGCTAGACTGCGGTAAACCAGAAAATAAAACATTGCAATAATCCAATCTAGAAGAGACAAATGCATGAATCAGGGTCTCAGCATCAGCCATAGACAGGATGGGGCGAATCTTCGCTATATTTCGCAGATCAAAGACATATCTCTAATGTGGAGGTCAAAAGACAATGTAGGATCAAAAATTACCCCAAGGTTCCTCACTTTGTCAGTGTGACCGTAGGACCTTTGTGGCCGGGACGGCGGTGGGATCGAACCCCTGACCAGAGGACCTTTGGGAACTGAGGACACTAATTGTGGGATCGAACCCCTGACTGGAGGACCTATGTGCCCGGGACGGCGATGGGATCGAACCCCAGACTGCTCGCACTAAAGACCATTCCTCTACCAGGTCAGCCAAAGGGGAATTCCCCCTTTAGCCAAGCTAGCAGGAACGTCTTTTCAATCCAGACTTCATCTTGCTACAGTAGTAAAAGAGTGCAGGTACTAGACTGGCCTGCCTGCAGTCCAGACCTGTCGCCCATTGAAAATGTGTGGCACATTATGAAGTTCAAAATATGACATCAGAGACCCCGTGTTGTGAGGGGGGATTTAACCCTTCAAGCAGGAGCACTGGTGGACACGGGGTCAGAAGGGAATCTGCTAGATAGCAGATGGGCAAGGGAGGTAGGGCTCCCTCTGGTGGTGCTTCCTTCGCCATTGCAGGTGCGGGCACTAGATGGCACCCTCCTCCCTTTACTCACACACAAGACACAACCAGTAACTCTGGTAGTGTCTGGAAACCATCGGGAGGAGATTGAGTTTTTTGTGACTCCTTCTACCTCCCGCGTGATTTTGGGCATCCCATGGATGTTGAAGCACAATCCCCGGATTGATTGGCCGTCTGGGGTGGTGGTTCAGTGGAGCGAAACCTGCCATCGGGGGTGTTTAGGATCCTCGGTTCCTCCCGGTTCACAGGCTAAGGAGGAGGTCAAAGTCCCTCCCAATCTGACGGCAGTACCACGATCTTGCTGACGTCTTCAGCAAGGATCTGGCACTCACCCTTCCCCCGCACCATCCGTACGATTGTGCCATTGATTTGGTTCCAGGCGCTGAGTTCCCGTCCAGCAGGCTGTACAACCTCTCACGACCTGAGCGCGAATCAATGGAGACCTACATCCGGGACTCATTAGCTGCCGGGCTGATCCGGAACTCCACCTCCCCGATGGGGGCAGGTTTCTTTTTTGTGGGCAAGAAAGATGGCGGACTTCGTCCATGTATTGATTACAGGGGGCTGAATGAGATTACGGTTCGCAACCAATACCCGTTGCCATTGTTAGATTCCGTGTTCACCCCCCTGCATGGAGCCAAAATCTAAGCTGGATCTTAGGAATGCGTATCACCTGGTTCGGATCCGGAAGGGAGACGAATGGAAGACGGCATTTAACACCCCGTTAGGTCACTTTGAGTACCTGGTCATGCCGTTCGGCCTCACCAACGCCCCCGCGACGTTCCAAGCCTTGGTTAACGACGTCTTGCGGGACTTCCTGCACTGATTCGTCTTCGTATATCTGGACGATATTCTCATCTTTTCTCCGGATCCTGAGACCCATGTCCAGCATGTACGTCAGGTCCTGCAGCGGTTGTTAGAGAACCGACTGTTTGTGAAGGGCGAGAAGTGCGAGTTTCACCGCGCGTCTTTGTCCTTCCTGGGGTTTATAATCTCCTCCAACTCCGTCGCCCCTGATCCGGCCAAGGTTGCGGCGGTGAGAGATTGGCCCCAACCAACAAGCCGTAGGAAGCTGCAACAGTTCCTCGGCTTTGCTAATTTCTATAGGAGGTTCATTAAGGGCTACAGTCAGGTAGTTAGCCCCCTGACAGCCCTGACCTCTCCAAAAGTCCCCTTCACCTGGTCGGATCGGTGCGAAGCCACGTTCAAGGAGTTGAAACGACGGTTCTCTACTGCGCCAGTTTTGGTGCAGCCCGACCCTAGCCGCCAGTTCATGGTTGAAGTGGACGCCTCTGACTCAGGGATAGGAGCCGTGCTGTCCCAGAGCGGAGAGACCGATAAGGTTCTTCACCCGTGTGCCTACTTTTCCCGCAGGTTGACCCCGGCTGAACGGAACTATGACGTCGGCAATCGAGAACTCCTTGCGGTGAAAGAGGCTCTTGAGGAGTGGAGACACCTGTTGGAGGGAGCGTCTGTGCCATTCACGGTTTTCACTGACCATCGGAACCTGGAGTATATCAGGACCGCCAAGCGGCTGAACCCCAGGCAAGCCCGCTGGTCACTGTTCTTCGGGCGTTTCGACTTCCGGATCACCTATCGCCCCGGGACCAAGAACCAGAGATCGGATGCCTTGTCCCGGGTACACGAAGACGAAGTCAAAACAGTGCTGTCGGATCCACCGGAGCCCATCATTCCGGAGTCCACTATCGTGGCCATCCTCACCTGGGACGTGGAGAAGACCGTCCGGGAGGCCCTGGCACGGAGCCCGGACCCTGGAACCGGTCCGAAGAACCGTCAGTACGTCCCACCAGAGGCCAGAGCTGCAGTCTTGGACTTCTGTCACGGTTCCAAGCTCTCCTGTCATCCAGGGGTGCGAAGGACCGTGGCAGTTGTCCGGCAGCGCTTCTGGTGGGCGTCTATGGAGGCCGACGTCCGGGAATATATCCAGGCCTGCACCACCTGTGCCAGGGGCAAGGCAGTACATAAGAAGGCCCAAGGGCTCCTCCAGCTGCTGCCGGTGCCTCATCGCCCCTGGTCCCACATCAGCCTGGATTTCGTCACGGGCCTCCCGCCGTCCCAGGGCAACACCACCATCTTCACGATAGTGGACCGATTCTCCAAGGCGGCCCACTTCGTGGCCCTCCCGAAGCTCCCAACAGCCCAGGAGACAGCGGACCTCCTGGTCCACCACGTCGTCCGTCTGCATGGGATACCCTCCGACATCGTCTCTGATCGTGGTCCCCAGTTCTCCTCACACGTCTGAAGGAGCTTCTGCAGGGAACTGGGGGCCACCGTGAGCCTCTCGTCCGGGTACCATCCACAGACGAACGGACAGGCAGAGCGGGCCAACCAGGACTTGGAACAGACCCTCCGCTGCGTCACATCCGCGCACCCGACGGCCTGGAGTAACCATCTGGCCTGGATCGAGTATGCGCATAACAGCCAGGTGTCTTCTGCCACCGGCCTCTCCCCATTTGAGGTGTGTTTGGGGTATCAGCCCCCGTTGTTTCCCGTGGTGGAGGGAGAGGTCGGTGTGCCCTCGGTCCAGGCCCACCTGCGGAAGTGCCGTCGGGTGTGGCGCTCCGCCCGTTCTGCCTTGTTGAAGGCCCGGACGAGGGCGAAGACCCATGCAGACCGCCGGCGATCCCCGGCCCCTGCTTACCAGCCCGGGCAGGAGGTGTGGCTTTCCACGAAGGACATCCCCCTCCAGGTGGACTCCCCAAAACTTCAGGACAGGTACATTGGCCCCTTCAGGATCCTCAAAGTCCTCAGTCCTGCCGCAGTGAAGCTCCAACTCCCGGCTTCACTGCGGATCCATCCGGTTTTCCACGTGTCCCGCATCAAACCTCACCACACCTCACCCCTCTGTGCTCCCGGACCGGCGCCGCCTCCTGCTCGGATCATCGACGGGGAGCCGGCTTGGACGGTGCGCCGGCTCCTGGACGTCCGTCGGATGGGTCGGGGGTTCCAGTACTTGGTGGACTGGGAGGGGTATGGACCCGAAGAACGCTCCTGGGTGAAGAGGAGCTTCATCCTGGATCCAGCCCTCCTGGCCGACTTCTACCGCCGACACCCCGACAAACCTGGTCGGGCGCCAGGAGGCGCCCGTTGAGGGGGGGGGTCCTGTTGTGTGGGCCGCCAGAAGAGGAGGTACTGCTGGCCCACCACCAGAGGGCGCCCTGCCTGAAGTGCGGGCTTCAGGCATGAGAGGGCGCTGCCGCCATGGACACAGCCGGGGGTGACAGCTGTCGCTCATTACCTCTTGACAGCTGTCACCCATCTACTCAACATCATCTCACTCCATAAAGACCAGACGTCATCTCCACCTCGTTGCCAAGATATCATACTTCATAGGAGGTACTACTCTCAGCCTTTTTTTGAGATTTATAAATCTGTGATTGTGAGTGTTTGCAGGAGAACCGGTCGTTTTGGTGGAGGCTGTGCATGACGGCGCTCCTTTTCCTCTGAGACCACTGCAACGTGTTGAGTGAGAGGTGGAGGTGGCATTCCCACCGTTGTTGTTACTGGGTGTACACACACCCACACTTGACTGTCTTTGTTCTTCGCCAGCAGTACCAGATCCGACAGTCGGGGACGGTGATCACCTGGGAATTCGGGACTTGGCGGCTCCAGTATTCACCAGGTTCTGGGGCGGCAGAAATCGTGTGGTTCCGGCTCTTCTCAGGACAGACGTCTTCTATCCTCGAGCTTGCCCACACGTCACCTCTGTGTATTGACTGTTATGATATTCTGTGATTGTCTGTATGTTCGTTGTGCACATTCACAACATTAAATTGTTATATTTTGGCTCATCTATTGACCGTTCATTTGCGCCCCCTGTTGTGGGTCCATGTCACTACACTTTCCCAACACCCCGGACTGTCGAACAGCTGAAGTCGTACATCAAGCAAGAATGGGAAAGAATTCCATCTACAAAGCTTCAACAATTAGTGTCCTCAGTTCCCAAACGCTTATTGAGTGTTGTTAGAAGGAAAGGTGATGTAACACAGTGGTAAACAATGTATTCAATTGAATATAGGTTGAAGAGGATTTGCAAATCATTGTATTCTGTTTTTATTTACATTTTACACAACGTCCCAACTTCACTGGAATTGGGGTTGCACAGAAATAAGCTATTTTGGAGTGTTTTCCACCATTTTGGATTATTTTGTTCGATGCTGATTCACTCTGATTGGCAGTCAACATGTCACTCAGTATTTCCAAAAAAATAACATGTCACTCAGTATTTGAAAAAAATAGAATTCAGGCCTATTTTGCCCCCCCCCCCCAGCTGACGGCAGAGCAACAATTGTGTCTTGTGTCACTGCAAACTGCCCACTCTGATTGATTGTAAATGAACGTTAAGTTGTCACTTTGCCTCTGTCACGTGCTGACAGTTATAGCTAATGTGACTACAGCTTTAGGAGTTCTGTACTCTGGGAGGCTGTACAAAATGTGTGCTGTAAAATTAAACATGTTTCAACCTAAAAATACGAGGGAAAGGGCTGCCTTCAAATTCTAAATTAAAACTATAATTTACTGTATCTTTGAAGAACAAATTATTTTTTCATTGTATTTTTGAGTTGAAACAATATGTTTGATTTTATAGTGCACATGTTTTACAGCTATGGCAACGCTACACCATGGTATGCAAAAAAAAAAAAAAAAAAATCAATCACAGTTAAGACGTAGCAACTGAGGCAGTGTGATGTCAGACAAAATCAATATTCCATTCAAGTCATCCTGCTATCTGGACTAACCAGTCCAGGCAACAGCCATCCAGTGGAGTTGTATAACAACACATGAAGATCAAAACTCAAGGTCAAGATTAAACTCAAGGTCAAGGTCATAACTGCTCAAGGTCATAACTGTGAACTCACACAGTTTGTCGAAGATAAAGCGGTTCAGTTTTGAATGGAGTTGATCAAATGTCAAGGCCGCACAGAAGCATATGGCAACACTGAATCACAAACACAAATACTTTGTGTGATTCAGCGTTAAACATGGAAAGTGTGGGTGTGGCACTCTAGTTTTTGAATAAATTGGTTTGAAGTGTTTCATACTGATGTGTGTTTGGCATCACACATTGTTGCATGTTGTTAATTCACTCTGACATTGAAGCATTTTAGTATTTCAGCACACAGGCAGTGTATTTCTGTTACAACTTGTCAACTGAATGAATCATGGAAAATTACAGTGAGAACACAAATACCAACAGAAAGACTTGTGACTGAGTTGAATTTTTTTCTTTGTAAAGGAAAAAGCTTTATAAGGAAGTAAAAAAAAAAAAAGACTTCTTTAAAGAAAAATTTACTTAATTTTTGTCTAAATAGAAAAATAATCTTGTCACGCATTTTTTTTTTACATAAGAAAAAATGTCTTATTTTGGGAAAATGTATCTCACTCGTTTTTTTTTTTTTCCAGCTAATATCAAGCTGTATTTAACCAGTAACAAGGAAAGACAATGGATTTCAAATCATCCAACCAAAGGAACAAGATTGCTTTCCTTATTTTAAGACAGAGACTCATCTTAAAATAAGATTTCTGTCTAGTTTTAAGGCACATTTTCATTATTCGGTGCCTAGACATTTTGCTAATTTTAAGAATTCTAACCTAGTAAATTTTTCTTACCCCACTGGCAGATTTTTCTGCTTAATACAAGACAATTTGACTAGATTTCAGATTATTTTGCTTCTTTTGAGAGGAATAGTTTTTGCAGTTTGTTCTGATTTTAAATGTCCCAGCACGCCACTGTCACAGTCTGTGGTCCCCACTGACCTTCTGGCCTTAAGAATTCCACTCACAGCTGGTCGGGCTGAATTTTTGGTGCCGTCCGGGAGCAGCTGATTCACATTCCTGCTGGATCTTCATGGTCCACCGCAGAAGCTTGTAAATTAAATGTCTTGGTGTGGAAGCACAAAGATGCTGCCTGCAGCTGCTAAAACTTCCACTGCAGGAGTGAGGAATTAGGAATTCTCACCGGCTAAATCGCCATCACACGGGACTGTTAAACAGGTCAACAAATGTTTGGTTTGTCTGCTGTTGTCATGATGAAGCAGCCATGTGAAGCTCACAAACCCAGTCAGATGGTGGAACCATCACTCACGCAGTTCTGTTCCAAAAACATGGCTCACTTCATGTCAAACTTCTCAGATTTTGCTCTTTGCTTTATTACGGTACATCTCTTATTTCTCTTATTACATCTCTCTCATATTTTTGTTCATCTCTGCTAATCTCTTTGTTCATTCTTTTTTGGTACCTTTATGCCATCTTTTTGCTCAACTCTATTTCATCTGATAATCTCTTCATCCAGTCCTCATCTTTTTATGTCTTCTTTGCTAATGTCTTTTTCCATCTGTTTAATCTCGTTCGGCAATTCCTTCATCTCTTTATTTCATCGATTTCTTTAATCTCTGATCATCCATTTGGTCATCTCTTTAATTCTTGTATAATTCCTGTTTATTAGCAAATCTCTGCATTTCATCTTTGTTCATTGATTTGCTCATCTCTCTCTTCATTCCGTCTCTTTGTTATGTCTTTGTTTCATCTAAGTTCATCTCATTCATTTTTGTTTTCATTTGTTTGGTTTTTGCACAGCATTTCATGCACAGTCATATCCAAAAACAAACTTACATCCACCTCCAGTAATGTACTGAAATAAGCAAAGTGAATATTGCTGATGGATTCATAATTGCCAATTATTCTAGTATACTTCTTAGGAAAATAAGGCAAACTTTGATTAGTTCCACCATTCTAAATGTGTTACTTTTCTGCTTTAATTGGGATTAACTGCTTTGAAACATCTTCTGATGGGCTTTAATTGCATTAATTTACATATGATCATTCTTTAATTTGGGCTTTAATGATTTTCAACCAGTCGCCTTGAACGTACTTTAATGTGACCAAATTAAAGATAATCTTGTTTTTAACCTATTCTGTGCAATATACAAACTGGTTTGAAGCACTGTTAAAGATAATTAACTGGTGTTAAATCATGTACCAAGTAATTAAGATGTCTTGTGATGCTATTTTCTATTTGTTGACATTTTATAGTCGAATCAATCAGGCCATAGCTTCTTCTTCCTTCAGATGCTCGCGTTAGGGGTCGCCGCAGCAGATCAGTTGTTTCCATCTCACCTTGTCCTCTGCATCTTCTTCTGTCACAGCAACCACCTGCATGTCCTCCCTCACCACATCCATAAACCTCCTCTTGGCTCTTCTTTCTTTTTTTTTTTTCTTTTTAATATTTATTTCATTCATTTAAAAGAAAAACAGAAAAGCAAAAAACAAAAGCACCACAATACCAGAATGAAAAGGAGCAGAAAGAAGAACAAGTCTTATGATTTCTGCCCCTTTTAACAATACAATCTTTCAATATACAGCATCATAGTCAACATTATTTAACAGATTGCATTTCTTTAACTTGTCACATACCACTGACCCATTTCATAATTATGACTATTAATTAATAGATTACATCACTGACAGGTTATAGTTAAACTTAAGACACTCCAAACATTATTAACAGTTTACTGTTTTTTTTTTTTACTTTCTTGCAGCCCACTGACTTACTTCATAGTTTCATACTTACTTAATACATCTAATTTAATATGTTTTTTAAATAATTTAAGTGACCTTAATTCTTTAATTTCTTTATTAAGATTGTTCCATAATTTGACACCATTTACTGCAATACTCCTTTCCTTTACTTTGGTTCTAAATCTTGGTTTTTTAAAGACTTCTATTCCTTTCAATTTATAACTACTTACTCTTTTTTCAAACATATTTTGAATGTTTGTTGGTAAAGTATTTTTATTAACTTGGTACATCGTTTGTAATATTTTCAAATCAACTAAATCATGAAATTTAAGTACCCTATACTTAAACAATGGATTAGATGGATCTCTAAAACCACTGTTACTAATCACTTTTAAAGCTCTTTTCTGCAAAATAAATAAAGGTTGTATATAGGTTGTATATGTTGATCCCCAGATTTCTACACAGTAAGTTAAATATGGGACAATCAATGAATTGTACAATGTTAATAAACCATAACTATTTAATGAATATTTTACTTTATGCAAAACAGCAATGGCTTTCGCTATTTTTCCTTTTATGTAATTTATGTGTGACTTCCATGTAAGATCTTCATCAATCATGACTCCTAAAAATTTCATTTCTTTTACCCTTTGTATATCCATTCCATCTATTTGTAATGACACATTATTTTCTTTCGCTCTATCATTAAACAATATGAAATTTGTCTTATTAATATTTAGTGACAATCTGTTTATATCAAACCAATGTTTAACTTTTTCCAACTCTGTATTTATCACTTGTGCTACTTCCTGTATATCTGATCCAGAGTAAAACAGCGTTGTATCATCAGCAAATAAAATGCTGCCAAGCACATTGGATACATTCACAAAATCATTGATATACAAAATAAACAGTTTGGGTCCAAGTACCGATCCTTGTGGTACTCCATAAATAATGTTACACAATTCTGATTTGGTATTATTTATCTGAACAAACTGTTTTCTATTTTCTAAGTAGCTTTTTACCCACTGATGTGCAACACCTCTTATTCCATATTGTTGTAACTTGTGGAGCAATCTTGAGTGGTCTATAACATCAAAAGCCTTTTTCAGGTCAATAAAAATACTTACAAAATAATCCTTATTATCTATTGTTGTTGATATTTTCTCTATTAGTTCCATAATTGCCATAGCTGTCGAATGTTTTGTTCTGAATCCATACTGAGCATTATTTAAAATATGATGTTTCTCAATAAATTTATCCAATCTTGTTACAAAAACTTTTTCCATAATTTTAGAAAACTGTGGAAGCAATGATACTGGCCTGTAATTAGAAAAATTATGTTTGTCTCCATTTTTATATAATGGGACTACCTTAGCAATTTTCATTTCATCTGGAAAAACCCCAGTTGACAGAGACAGATTACAAATATAAGTAAATGGTTCAATAACAATTTTTATTATACTTTTTACAGTCATCATGTCTAAATCTTCATGGTCAGTTGATCTTTTGCTTACACAGTTTTTTACAATATTTCTTATTTCATCTTTTTCCACATTGTCCAGGAAAATACTATTGACCGTATTTACCAATGTACATAATTTATCTTCTATTATTGGTTTATTTCCCACCAGACTTGACCCTACATTTGAAAAATAATCATTAAACCCATTTGCAACTTCTTTTATATCATATATCTCTTTATTTTCCTTAACAAAGTAATTTGGAATAGTTTCTTTCGTTCCATCACTATCAATCACACTTTTTATAATTCCCCATGTTACCCTCATATTATCTTTACTCTTATTTAGTTTTTCACTGTAATAATCTTTTTTTTTGTTTCCTAATTATTGTTAATAGTTTATTTTTATATTTTTTGTATTTATGTTCTGATTCCTTTGTTTGCAATTTTAAAAAGCACCTGTATAAATAGTTTTTCTTTGCACAAGCATTTTTTATTCCCTTTGTCAGCCATGGTTTATTTACTCTTTTCTTACTAATTTCAATTAATTTACAATTTTTATTGTATGATTTCATCAATATTTTCATAAATGAGTTATATGCTACATTAACATCACTGACATAAACTTCTTCCCAGTTTTGATTTTTAAGGTCATATTTTAATGCCTCTAAGGCTTTTACTGACTTATCTCTTTTAAAGTTTATATCAGTTTTTTTGTTGTACCTATTTTATATTTAAATATTGAAAAAATTGGTAAATGGTCGCTAATATCTGTCATGAAGATCCCATTCTTGATAATTTCATCTGTTCTGTTTGTAAATATATTATCAATTACCGTTGCACTTTGCGATGTAATTCTGGTTGGTTTTGTTATCAAGGGGAATAACCCCAAACTATACATTGTATTCACAAAATCACTTAATCTTTGGCAGCTGGAGCTTTCTATGTTAATATTAAAGTCCCCACACATAAAAAGCGTTTTGTTTTTAATTTGATGGAATAATTCAATTATTTTATCTGTAAATTTCACAACACAAGAATCTGGTGCTCTGTATACACAACTAATTAAAATATTCTTAGATGTTTCATGTACAAGTTCCACTGTTACAATTTCTATGACATCATTCATAATTGTCATTTCTTCAACAATTGTACACATCAGATCTGTTTTTGTATACAGAGCAATACCACCGCCTTTTTTATATCTTCTGTTTACAAAATACAGCTCATATCCCTCCATTTGAACTTCATCCATGAGATCATCTTTAAGCCAAGATTCAGTGATTGCAACAATACTAAACCTATTTTTAAACTGATTTAAATAATCTTTTATTTGTGACATTTTACAATACAAGCTTCGACTGTTTATATGTATGAGTGACAGGGTATCTTCTGCAATTTTTTCACTATTCAGCTGTTCTACCGTATAATACTCACAACCAATCGTTTTTAAGTCAAATATACTTTCATCAATATTAGTGTCTATGTCATATATTTTATCCTCTGTTTCCATGTTTGATCTGATTTTTTGTTGGTCCAATTACCAACAGATGTTATATTTGATTGTCTATTCAGGTCTGTATTTCGTAAGGTCCTCCATGTTTTTGATTTGTATACCGTTTGTTCCTTCTTTCACTCTAATCCACACCCTACAATTCCAGACCCATGTAGCAACAATATGTTTCTGTTTTCTTAGTAGTCTTGCTTCCCTAGCAATATCTGCATTTTTTTTTTGTTAGATGCTCATTTATATAGACACTCGTTCCTTTCAAATTCTTTGCCTGTCTTAATAACTCATATTTATATTTTCTAAAATATAAAAAAATTTACATTTTCTCCTCCTGTCTGGTGGCTCCATCCTCAGCATCCTTCTCCCTATATACGCCTGGTCCCTCCTCTGCACATGTCCATCTATCTCACCTCTCTGACTTTGCCTCCAAACTGTCCCACCTGCACCTGAGCTGTCCCTCTGATATGTTCATTCCTCATCCTGTCCATCCTCATCACTCCTAAAGAGAATCACATCTTCAGCTCTGACTCCTGTCTTTTTGTTTGTGCCACGTCTCTAAGCTATACAACATAGCTGGTCTGACTACTGTCTTGTAGACTTTCCCCTTCACTCTTGTTGATATTCTTCGGCCACAAATCACTCCTGCCACCTATCAATAGACAATCAATACAGCCTGAGCATGCGGCCAGTCACGGAAGAACGAATTCTTGCCTTCGGATTCGCCACTTTGCCAGAAGTTTCGTGTTCTCGCGCCATCCCATAACTAGTTTTTTAAAGTAACATATCCAACACTGCTAATCGTGTTTTGTACCAAAAGCGTTGGCAGTCGAGCGTCATAAATTGGTGAGACCGGCCAAAGTGAAACGTCCCATTTCAACTCCTGCATCAACATGGCGGTACAATATGGCGTCCAACATAAGCTCCCATGTAGGTCCTATGAAGGAATTATTCAGTGTTCTATTTTTCCTGATAAACGCTCATGAATCCTCCACACTGTCGCTTTAACAGCACTTTCCTCATCCCCCCCCGTTTTATTTTTTCTCTCTCAGTCAGTACACAGAGATCAGGTATTTCAGTTCTCAATATGTCTGTGATGTATTGAAATGACAATAAAGCTGACTTGATTTGACTTGACTGCAGCTCATGGCCGGCAGGGGTCTCCATGGAGACCTTTGTCGCGCCGCCTGGGGTGTCTCTGTGGGACGCACCGGGAGTCGTGTTTGGGAAAGTGAAAAGTCGTTGTGAAAGTGGAGTCTGTACGCGCGGAGGTTGTTTGAATCTCTGTGGACTTTTTTGTTTGTTTGTTTTTTAAATTGTGTGCCACCTGGACCCGCGCTCGACAGCTGGGCAGTTTTTGAAACGAGTGCTGCCTTTACGCTCTTGAGTTTATGTGAACTCCCCCTGAAAAGGAGACACGATGTTTTGCAGGAATCAAACAGCCAGAGCTACCGTGGCCCGCGGCTCTGCTCTTGAAATGGAGATACGGCGAGGAAAGTTCAGAAAGAGCCTTTTCTTGGACACATCACAGGTAGAAGCGGATTGTCCGCCAGCTGTCAGCACACCCAAACGCACCACGAAGGAATTCTTTTTTTTTTTTTCTAACTTTGATCTCTTCTCCAAGCTAAGTGATTTGGCACAAATCTGACTTTAAAACGTTTGATATACACTTCGCTGACTAATCCCAACACTTTAAAGTGTACCGGAGAGCTGTGCTCCTTAATTTATAATTTCACTCAGCTCCGAACTCAATAACAAGAGAGTTGATGATACAGTTTTAATATTCCAACAGAGTTTAATATTCTGTGATACCTACAAGCTCAGAAAGTAATTGTATGACATTTGTTTTCTTGGTGGCGTATTTTAATTAGATGAGAAAAAAAATCAATATACTACATTAATTTTGTTTTCAAACTGTTAGGTAGAATATGCATGTGTGAGAGGGTACTACACACAGCACAAGTGTTATTCTTAATTATTGTATTATATTCCTAATTACTGGAATGTGGATGTGAGAGGTTTCAAACTGGCAGCCCGAGGGCTTCACGCAGCCCGTGAGCCACCAGATTGTGGTCTGTAGTATGTTGAGCATTGGCGACTGCAATAAGTGTGATAACTGTGTTGTGTGATGTTTTGCAGTATACGAGGTCTATAAGAAAAGTATTGGACCTTTTTATTTTTTGCAAAAACCTGATGGATTTGAATCACGTGTGCTTGCATGAGCCAACCTTGAACCTTCGTGCGCATGTGTGAACTTTTTCACGCCTGTCGATTGCATCATTTTCTGGTAAGCAGCCTTTGTGTGGATTTGTGCTGTGCGCTCGGTGGAGTTTCATTTCAAGGAAAAAGACGGAACGACTGGAGCAGTGCCGCATCAAATTTTGCCAGAAACTCTGGGCGACAGCCAGGTGACTTCAACACGAAGGCGCTTTTGCGCCGCCGTCAGCAGCAGCATGAATTTCACAGCCACTCTTTTCAAGGCCAAATCTTCTGTCACAGTGGAATGTACCGAAAAAGTGCTGATGTCCACCTCTTCTGCAATTTCTCGGCTAGTCACACGACAGTCCCGCATCACCATAGCGTTTACTTTGGAAATGATCCGGTCATTTCAGCATGTTGATAGCCGACCGGAGCGTGGCTCGCTCTCCACCGTTGTGCGGACGTCTTTAAACCGGTTGTACCGCTCCTTAATCTGTGTGATGCCCATAGCATCGTCACCGAAAGCCGTCTGAATCATCCGAATGGTTTCCACCTGGCTGTCGCCCAGTTTCTGGCAAAATTTGATGTGGCGCTGCTCCAGTCGTTCCGTCTTTTTCCTTGAAATGAAAATCCACCAAGCACACAGCACACGTCCCACACAAAGGCTGCTTACCAGGAAATGACGCAATCGACAGGCGTGAAAAAGTTCACGCATGCGCACGAAGGTTCAAGGTTTGCTCATGCAAGCACACGTGATTCAAATCCATCAGGTTTTTGCAAAAAATAAAAAGGTCCGATACTTTTCTAACAGACCTCGTATCTTGAGAACACCTAAACCAATATGTGCCAAACTTGGCAGACACATTGAGCTGATGAATACGAAGAAGTGATTTGATTTTGGTTAGGATCAATCTGCCATCAAGGTCAGTTTTCTGGATCCAGTTCTCATTCATGGGAAAAATGGCTAATTTTATGGAAACTTTAACTTGACTATTTTAACAGCCCAATATAACACACCTGATGAAATGTGGGTGTGGTGTTGCTGTGGTCTCTACATACATTTGATCTGTTTCATTGCCTCTATCAAGGAGCTCATGCTTTATGTTTGTTTGTGAGCAAGATATCTCAAAAGGACAAGCTATCTCAAAAGGATGGCGAGGTAGATTTTGGGGTCAGGAGGAGCTGGTGTCGAAGACCAAACGGTCCGCCCCTCAAAATCGGTCTGTCTTTTGCATCTGCGCATGTGACGTTTCGGACCACAGCAGCACGTCTGAGACAGAGTCTCTTCACCCAAAGCCATCAAATGGATTAATGGGATTATTAACCATCAGATGATAAAGGTAAAACCTCTTAAATCATTCTAAAGTCAGTTTTAAGCAGAAACAAGGCCGTTTAAGCGGAAATTTTGGTGAAATTCCGTGACGCATTGAAATGTCCGACACGCAGTGAACACATCAGCTAACAGCTTGTTTAGCTGCAGCACTCTGATTGCTTCTGATGCCTTTTATGATGAAATAATGCTGAATTTATGTGGAAATGATTGTTGTACAAAAGCTTCAGATATCTGTCGCTGAGATAAATGATGACTGGAGTGCAGTTTTGCGCAGAAACGAGGCGATAATCTGTGAATCGCATCCATCAGGGGGACCGATTCTAGGGGACCATTCAGTCGGCGACAACGGTTTAATTTTGTTGTAGATCTGGATCAAGGAGTGGATTTTTTCCTTTGACCTTTGATCCTGATACTGCCTTTGAGCTATGATGCTGATTGTTTTTAATCCTGTAATCTGTAAGTAAATTGAACTGGACTGAATGAAGAATGCTTTAAATGCAGGCCATGTGATCATTGTGGCACACACAATTAAGACAAAGTCACTTGAAGCAGTCCAGTGGCAAAAGTGATAGACTTTTGTCAATGAGATTGGGAGGTGGCTTTTTTCTTTCTTGTGTTTATTCATCTGTAGATTTGATCTTCACATATTTCTGTGAGTTGTGCATAATGAGTTCCAGGAGTACGACAGGAGTAGTTTACAAATGGAGCTCTGACAGCAAAAACGGGGCTCCAAAGCCGGTACTGGGCGAGGTGACTTCATTTAGAAGGAAGTAGAGATTCAGTCCAAGCTGCAGCCTTCTATATTCTGTCAGTTGTTGTCACTGGATCAGAACTTCATTCATGTTTTCCTCTCGGTGAAGCTCCCGTGTCGACATCTGCTTCACATCAGCCGCTGTTCGTTTGCAGCGCAGGCTGCTCTGAATACATCCGATCTACCTCTCATTATTTTTACTGACAGTCTGCTTTAATACTGTTTTGATGAACAGTTTCAACCTTCGATCCATCGCTCTTTTCCTTCACCTCAAACACATAGTTGCCTGTCAGTCATGGGAATTTGTGTAATCGAGCGCTGCTGGTAATCGTTTCTTTGGTCAGACATTCATTCTGGTTTTGCATTGGGTGCTTTTTTTCTCATTTTAAATGTGGATGCAGATTGTTTGGAGTGCCTCTAGGCTCCAGCTCCCCCTGTGACCCTTAACTGGACTAAGTGGGTTCTGAAAATGGATGGATGGATGATGAATGATTCCTTTAAGCAGACAGAAATAGCTGAGTGCGGTTCCTAAAGAATGTTAATGTTTCAGACAGTATATATGGAAATGAGAAAGCTGGAGTATTGATTTTGTTCCTCTGCGTCTCTGCCACTTCGTGACAGCACACACGTGTGTGCAGGCGTTAACATGATCAGTAGGGCTGAAACGATTAATCGAGTAATTCGATTACAAAAAATGTTCAAGGCAAATTCTTGCCTCGAAGCTTCGTTTAAGCTGTAGTACATATGCCAGGCCTGTAGGTGGCACTGTAACGCTCCGACAAGAAACCGAGAAGAAGACCGTAGAGCATGCCCATACCTAATGTAAGCGCTAGTCAATGTTAGCAGGCGATGCTACAAGTTATAAAGCCATATGCTGAGTAAAAATAAAGCCTTTTAAGAGAAAGGGTCTGTGCTGATCGTCTGAATGGATTTATTTTGCATTTAAAGTGAAGCAGTGTGTTTTTATATATATATAGATGTATATATATATATATATATATATATATTTCTTAAAACGTGGTTTGCTCCACTGCAGCTCGCAGCTCTCCACCTCCGCAGATGAAGTGAAAGGAAGCGCACTTTATATTAATCATGATTAACTATTCAAAAAATGCCTATCGTCAGATTTGATAAGAGTTTTTATCAAGAGGCTGTAGAGTTATTTATCGGGTGCAGCTGTTGTGGAAATGGTTGCCCTTCACAGCCGTTTTTTCAAAGGCTTTGTTATTCACCAAGTATCCACAGAAAACAATGAATTGGCTTTGGTTTGAGCTGCTCTGTATGGCATGTAGAAATATACACTAAACACTGAATAAATCACAGTAATAAAAAGTGCAAATGAAATGTGCAATAAGAAAAAAAAAAAGAATGTCCTGTCCGCAGACTGAATATTTCACAGAGCGCCTGGGCTTATGGTTTGGCAAGCTCCAAACTCTTATAATGTGAAAAAATAAATAATTACCTGGGAAAACAGAGAGAGAGGGAACATCCTAAACTTAAAAATCTGCATGATGGCACAGCGACATGTGCCATTGCTTAGGGAGAGCCACTATGCACTATGGATATTATTTAGAATACGAAAGTACTTTTTTTGTACGATTACTCGATTAATCAATAAAATAATGCGATAGAATACTCGATTCCAAAGATATTCGATAGCTGCAGCCCTACTGATCAGCCTATGTGAGGAGTTGTTTGTAATTCGTGTCACAGGGAATCCCTGTTAACATCAGGCTCACTTCAGTCACAGTGATGTGGTTTCACTGGGAGTTGATATTGCACATGAGCTCATTTAAAATATCACACACACATACTGAGATGCTGTCCTGTTAACGTGGTTAAGTACTACTGTATCTGCAAGTAGGGTAAATGATGTTGTCTTTTATACCTCGACCAAAAGGGTCAGTGGCACATAATACCAACGACCTCTGCCAGTCCATCTGATGACATTGTTTTGTTTTTTTTGTTTTTTTTATCCCCAGCATATCACAAAAACTATTCAAGGATAGTTATTAAACTTGGCATCACGTAATATATACCACTAGAAGAGTGAACTGTAAAGTTACCTTTTAAATTTAAGAATTTTGAGACTTTTTTCAAAATTTTATACTCAGGAATTTGCCTGGCTGAATTTACAAAAATTATTCCAAGCGATTCTGTTCAAATTAGTCTCATATAAACTATTTCACTGCCACTATGAGAGGGGCAGTGAAAATTCCCAAGCCTATATGGAACTGTGTTGCCAATCAGTATCCATAACGTAATGTACTGACCTTTCATGGAGACACATGCCAAATGAAGACATGACAAAAAATGACGGAGGCCTAGATTCATTGTACTGTGTCAGAACATTTCTCCAAAAGGATGTCTGGCCAGGTCAGAGATAGACTTTTGAAAGATACTTCTTTTTTGTATACTGTAAATTTTCAAAGATTGATTTTCTGTGGACTGCATGAATAAAAAATCCCTAAATTCTGACCCATAAAGGCAGGTATCAAATTTCAGATTTTATTGGACCAGGTCACCAGGGCCCGTTTCATAAAGCAGTCTAATCTTTTAGTCTGTGAAACTTACGTCGACCACAGTTAGTCACCCAACATTATCTGTCTATCAGATGTTCTGTGACGCACACCCAAATGTCCTCAGCCACTGATGTTACAGACGGATTTGACCTGACTGCTTATGAACAGTCATGATGCACACCCAAATGTCATCATTTGCGTGCAGTCTAAACTGATAAAACCAAGCGCTTCAATTTTTTTTCTGGGGAAAAAAAAATGGAGGCGCCTGATGGATGTTCCATTATTGCTTATCACACTGATACCAAACAAGGACTCATCAGACAAAGTTTTGATATGAAAGATGCTGCGTGAACAAACAGCGCGATCACATCACCCGCTTACCACGTCGATGCACCAGTATTTCAGCCAATCACATAGCTCCACTGATACATGACAGCAGGGCAAGACTACCCCCTGGGGGCAGGTCGGCTGCAGGAATAAGAACAGCTCGCCCTAATGTCGGGGCTTCTCTATTGCAATGGTGCATGTGAGTGTTTTGCTTCTGGAAGATCCCAGCGCTGTCTTAGTGACTCTGTTCACAGTGTAGGCATCTCTTAATGCAACATCTGAGATGTTGTATTAAGAGTGTTACATCTGTTTTTTGAAGCCCGTCTCCTGTCAGTTATTGAGTTCCCTCACCGCATAAAATACCGGTTGGGGTTCAGGCAGGCAGAAAAAAACTCCCTAACACATCTAATCACAGTTTCACATCGACAGCTGTCCTTAAGTTGGTTGACAATTTTTCAGTCATAGTGGCCTCATGAGTGGCGTTGCCAAGAAATGCCTCCAATGCGCGAAAGTTTTGTTTACTTCCGGGTTGTTGTTGTCATGAACTATACAGCCTTTGTTCATTAGCTGGCTTTTTTACATAGCTCTTAGCTTAGCAGTTCTACACTCACCAAGGCTTTTGTGCACACAACCGCTGCTCAGCGTAATATTGGCACCCGGGGGCTAATGTGAGAACTGTCACAAATACATGACAGTCATCATGATACAACCATGGCTAAAAGTGGAGGAAGCTCTTCTTTGGAGGAATATTGAGCAACGTCTGGTGCTCTTGAGTGTTCCATCAAGTGGTAGTACATGATAGCTGCCATGTTTTGAGGTAAGAGACTGTATTTTGTTGACTAAAGTAAGGTTACCCTCCTCTGTACCAGTCTAAAACTTTAATCGTGAACATGAAACTTAAGCGACTAAGTGCTTTATGCAATTGCTAACGTCAAAACATTAGTCAGTTAAGTGAGTTTAGTTTGACTAAAGAAGATTAGGACTGCTTTATGAAACCAGGCCCTGGAGCATTAGTAGCACCACTCATTTTACATTTTGTTTGTTTAGTTTATTTCAGCTTGTTAACTTTTCAGGTTATTTTGACAATGCAAGTTACTACCATCCACCAAGCTACACGTTTTAGGTTGTCTTGTCCATTCTGGCTGTCAACATGAGAAATCAAAGTTGTGGATGGAGTTGAAAGAAATGTTGTGGAGAGGGTACCCGTAGGCTTTTGATGCAGATTCACAATCAATCTTAAGTATAATTGATCATTATTTCCTCATTTAGTTGTTCTTTCCATGAAATGGTGAAAAATGTCTGTCAGTCTTGGTACAGTTCAAGATGATGCCTTCAGAAATGTCTGTTTTGTCCACAGCCCAAAGATATAGTGCCTTACTGCCCGAGATTAAGAAATTAATTAAGCATCTTGTAAAATAAACCCATAAAATATTCACATTTAAGAAGCGAAAACAAAGTGGATAAAAAAAACGTTTAAAAAGTTTTTCATTCATTTTCAACCTTCTGGATTTTAGGACATGTGGTGCACTTATGTTTACACCTGCACCAGTTGGTGTGATGAAGGAAGCATATATTTGTTGCACAAATTTCCATAGGGTCAGGAAAACAAGCAAGAGAACTGGCAACTATCTCCATTAAGCAAAATCTGTACTCTAGCTATTTTATACTTTAAATAACATCAAATAGCCTAATTACTATGAGGCTGTAAAAGGGCATGTTTCACAATTTTTTTTTTTTTTCATCTCAGGCAAGCCTGCGTGAGTCCACTGTGTATGTTTGTGCATGTGTGCATGCAAGTCTGTCTGCACAGCGGATGAAGTGTGCATTATTGACAGTTTCTTTATAAATTGTGTTCTTCACATGTGATCATTTGATCTTTCTCTACAACATGGAGGTAAGATTTAGACCAGGGGTCAGCAACCTGTGGCTTTACTTTGACTACCGGTGCTGCACTGATGGTACCATCCTATTCACACAATGTATGCATGTCCGATGTGCTCATAAAATATGACAAGCAGTAGCCAGTAGTGACATTTATGCCAAATTTGTGAGACAACATTGAACTCAGTTTATGCAGTAAGCATCATAGACAAAATAAATCAACAAAATTCAATAAAATAATGATAATATATAAATGCATTGAATAAAAATCACACATACATATGTGAAAACCTGATGTGGAGAAACTCTGCAGTGATGTTCACAAACAGAAGTTACATTAAGCAGGTGAGAACCCTGTCCTATAGTATGCTGTTATTTTCCAAAAGTATTTATTTTTGATTTTGAGCTGATATAACTGTTTTATGTTCAAGCACCGTACATGACTGAGGAGAGGGGAGGAACAAAATGGATGACTTCATCACAAAGTTAATTAATTAATTAATTCTAGTCATAATAAAAACTAGTGCAGTGCTCATAGGAAGTTTGTATTTCTGTAGAAAATTGGGAGCGTTAGCAGATTTTTCATGGATGGTCATAAGAGGCTATGCTTGAAGATGGGATGTGCAAAGAGGTGTACTTACTCTTACATCATTTTAAACAGACAAAGTGTACATTTGTTAAGACATGGTTGACATTGAGATACAAAGAGACACACAAATACAGTTATTTTAAGCAAAAGATTGACATTTATTCAGCATGGTCAGACATACAGTGGTATGTAAAAGTTTTGGCAGCCCTGATGATTTCCATGATTTTCCTTTATAAATCATTGGTTGTTTGGATCAGCAGTTTCAATTAAATATATCACATAGCAGACAAACACTGTGATATATGAAGTGAAATGAAGTTTATAGGATTTACAGAAAGTGTGCAATAATTCTTTAAACAAAATTAGGCAGGTGCATAAATTTGGGCACCCCAACAGAAAAAAATACATCAATATTTAGTAGATCCTCCTTTTGCAGAAATAACAGCCTCTAAATGCTTCCTATAGCTTCCAATGAGAGTCTGGATTCTGGTTGAAGGTATTTTGGACCATTCTTCTTTACAAAACATCTCCAGTTCAGTCAGGTTTGTTGGTTTCTGAGCATAGACAGCCCGCTTAAAATCACACCACAGATTTTCAATAATATTCAGGTCTGGGGATTGAGATGGCCATTCCAGAATGTTGTACTTGTTCCTCTGCATGAATGCCTTAGTAGATTTTGAGCAGTGTTTAGAGTCATTGTCTTGTTGAGAGATCCAGCCCCGGCGCAACTTCAACTTTGTCACCGAGTCTTGAACATTGTTCTGAAGAATCTGCTGATATTGACTGGAATCCATGTGACCCTCAATTTTAACAACATTTCCAGTACCTGCACTGGCCACACAGCCACACAGCACGATCTAACCACCTCCAAATTTTACTGTACGTAGCAAGTGTTTTTCTTGGAATGCTGTGTTCTTTTTCTGCCATGCATACCGTTTCATCAGTGCACAGCGCTTTATTCCAAAATGAAGCTGGCTTGTCCAGATGTGCTTTAGCATACCTCAAGTGACTCTGTTTGTGGCATGTACGCAGAAAAGGCTTCCTCTGCATTACTCTATCATCCAGCATCTCCTTGTGCAAAGTGTGCTGTATAGTTGAACAATGCACAGAGACACTCGGCAGCAAGATCATGTAAGTCTGTGGGATAACTGTGACTGTTCTCACCCTTCACTTCAGCTTATGTGAGATTTTCTTGGCCTGCTGCTTCGGGCCTTAACTAGTACTGTGCCTGTGGTCTTCAATTTCCTCACTATGTTCCTCACAGTGGAAACTGACAGCTGAAAACTGTGGGATTCCCACTCCTAAATGACCAATAGGAGAGCAGCGTCCATGCCACACCAAAATGAGGCTGACGTCAGAGTTTCGACCACCAACCTATCACAGGTTAGGAGAGAGAGAGGCCAGTATCCGGCCTAATTCAGACCGGTTGTCGGGCTAATTAAACTGGTGCACTAAACACAATAGAAGAAGAGAGGGTCCACTTGATTTTATTCACAGGGTTGTTTAGAGAAGCAATGCATTTCCTGAGCGGCCCAACCCTGTAATGAAACCAAGGATTTCAAAATAAAGGTTTTGAAAATTATTCCCCAAATTTTCATACTAAAGGATGCACATCCTAAAGCTGAGGTTGATCTGACAAACAGTCAGAGAGATATACGAGCCACATACTCGCACTCACACAGGCACTCCTTGCTTTACAGATAGATGCCAACTGACTGATTTTTATGTTTACATTTCAAAGTTATCAGGTTGCAGCTATGTGTTTCATTTATTTTTTCAAAGTTAGTTACCTCTTATTTTATTTTTGATTTATTTTCCAAAAATATGGGAGTCAAATCAGCCTGCATTGTTCTGTTCAATTTATTTCAAATGTGCCTACGCATGCCCCTGTGTCCCCCCCCCCCCCCCATACGAGTTTGCTGTTTGCATGTGTTCTAACAGGTTAAAAAACAAATAAAATGTCAACACTTTGCTTTTTAGCAATTATGCAGTTTCATTAATCAGAAAAAGGTGGGACAAAATGTAAAATGTAAATAAAATAAAAAACTTGCACCAAATCCCAGTTTCTCCACTCAAATCCACAGAAGCAAAAAACCTTTTTTTCAGAGTTGTGTCTTGGTGGCTTCGCTCACTTGTCTCCTTCCAGCATGGTCACTTAGGGCACTTTGACACTTGCACAAATTTGATCCCCGCACTGGTACACAATATTGCGTGCCAATGAGTAAACTTGTCGTAAACTGTGTAGCTGCGTGCCAGTGCACAAAGAAAATTTTGAAATATTGGAAATCTCAATATGAGGACAAAGCTTCAGCTTTTAGCTCATACCTTTTTTGTTAAGGGTCCAAAAAACATTTTATTCATTTAAAAAAATTATATATCGTCTGATTTATCGGCTATCGGCAAATTAGCCGATTTATCGATTATCGGCATTTTTTTCATCCAAATATCGTTATCGGCATTGGCCTCAAAAAATCCATATCGGTCGGGCTCTAGTTTATGATAGATTTAACATCTCATCATAATTGTTCAGATGAGCTGCGCGTGATGCGCTGATGCAATGACTCGCAGTGACACACAGTGTTTTTGAATTGTTTGCAGAATGTTCACGTGAAGTTCACATAAGTAATGCGTGCCAGATATTTTGAACATTTCAAAATTTTCTTTGCGCACTTGCACAAAGCCACGCACAGTTTGCAATGGTTTACAATGAGTTTTTTTCTTCTGGCACAGTAGATTCCATACCAGTGCGTGGATCAAATTCGTGCAAGTGCCAAGGCACCTTAACTTGTGTGATGATTCAGCACTGGATAAACAAATAGAAATGCATCATTTGCTTAAGTTGATGAGTTCATCAGAAGTTGCCATCAGTGTAGTGTCAGACGAATTTCTGCTTTTTTAATCTGTGCTGTGTGGTAATGAACCCCTGTGGAGCAGTGGATTACATATCCGTGTGAGGTATTGTGGTCCGTTGCATTTTAAAGTGGGTGCATTTAGCCTCTGGCTATTTTGGACTTGATTTCTTTAACCTTGAGTTATTTCCTAAACGGGTCTCTATTCTGAGGAATGAATATGTGCACTTTCCCATTTGGATAGGAGCTCCACTAGTTAGTTCCCCCCTCAGTTTCAAACTTTGATTTGTGTTATTTGCCACTGACCCCCTTTTTTTTTTTTTTTGGACTTACTGTCTCAGTGTTCAGTGTATTTAGAGAGAGGCAGATTTTTTTTGTTTGCGCTCTGCATTATGAGAGCGTTGGTGTGGTCATGTGCTGAGCAAATGGATACAGCGTCTCTTTTGCCATTCAAAATGGCAACATCAGCAGTGTAGGTTATGGGATCTATATTCTCTCCCAGTGTTTCTGTGGCATTTATACTTTGATAAACCTGAGCCCACACTGATGTTAGGCACATTTATGGAAAAAGGACTGTCAATGTAATTATGAAACATCATTTTTGTAGTGTTTTTCTTTTTTAACTGCCTCAAAGTAATGAATTATACAGTCAATTACTGACAACAAGTTTGAACGAGAGCAGACGAATTGCACGTCTCCGATTGTACGTCTCTGAATGTGGGAAGTTTTCTTAAATCACTCATACAGTTATTTTTATGGTGACCTACTGACCCAAAACAAAAGGAAGTTGTGTGAACGGACCTCTTCAACCAGTTGGAGACACTCAAAGAACAGAATTGCTAAATCAATTAAAAAACAGCAAATTTGCTGTTGCACCCATGTTATTGTTGCGACATAGACTAAGCCTGGTGTTTACTCGAAATTGTTCTATCCTTCTAACAAAAATACGTGGGTGGAGCTACAGTAAGTCAATAATGAGTCTTTATCTCTGTTTAAGCCTCATTATTCTGTCTATCAAGATAAAGACAGCAATTATTGCTTGCTTAACTGTAATCAGCTCTAGAAGGTTCTCGTATAAGAGTCTTTCTGGCTTTGTTGTCGGTGCCAATGATTCTCTTTCACAGACTCGGACTTTCTTTCATTGTTCTCAGGGCCACTGCAGAACTAGTCTGTAGCATCTCAATGAAGCGGGGTAACACACTTTCAAAGAACCTATTTTACTGTGCCAAGGGATACTGTGTGTGTGTGTGTGTGTGTGTGTGTGTGTGTGTGTGTGTGTGTGTGTGTGTGTGTGTGTGTGTGTGTGTACACAGGTGGTGTATAGATTGGTTCCTGCTTGGTGTTGTTCAACAGGGCTGCAACTAACAGTTATATGGAAGAGTTGAATCCATCAAGTTTGAAAACTTCAACCTAAAAAAAAAATTCAACCTAAAACATTTCAACCTTAAAAAAAATCAACCTCAAAAAATGGAAAAGCAGGGATAAGCATTCGACCCCTGTCTCAATCATCTAACCTTCAGCAATGTGCCACGTCTTCGTCTTATTTTTTTGATTTGGTCTCGGTGTCACGTGACCAATGAAGCAAAATATGATTGGTTGAACATTGGATGATTGATCCAATGACAATAATTTCTATTCTGTTCTGTTCTATTCTGTATGCTTAGCAATGATGTGGAAAAACTAGGAGCCGTCTTAAACAAGTATATTTATTGAACTTTTCCCAAGTAGTAAATTTTTCTCAGCTGATTCTTGCTTTAATGGATTCAGAAAATTTTGATAGAGGAGTAAGGTCAAGAAAGTTCTTTGATCAATTCTCTTTTCATTTGTGATCATTTCTCTATACTATTTTCTGATGTTGATTTGTTAATTAGGAGTTAAAATAATCATATTGTGGCCTGTGATAGACTGGCGTCCTGTCCAGGGTGTACCCCGCCTCTCACCCTATGACTGCTGGGATAGGTTGGGATAGGACCCATGGTTGGATTAGCAGGTATATAAAATGAATGAATGAATAATTGCATTGTTAAATTGTTGCTGCTTTTTATCATTTCTGCTGCTTTTGGACGGTGAGCCGGCTCCTGGACGTCCGTCGGATGGGTCGGGGGTTCCAGTACTTGGTGGACTGGGAGGGTATGGACCCGAAGAACGCTCCTGGGTGAAGAGAGCTTCATCCTGGATCCAGCCCTCCTGGCCGACTTCTACCGCCGACACCGCCAAACCTGGTCGGGCGCCAGGAGGCGCCCGTTGAGGGGGGGGTCCTGTTGTGTGGGCCGCCAGAAGAGGAGGTACTGCTGGCCCACCACCAGAGGGCGCCCTGCCTGAAGTGCGGGCTTCAGGCATGAGAGGGCGCTGCCGCCATGGACACAGCCGGGGGTGACAGCTGTCGCTCATTACCTCTTGACAGCTGTCACCCATCTACTCAACATCATCTCACTCCATAAAGACCAGACGTCATCTCCACCTCGTTGCCAAGATATCATACTTCATAGGAGGTACTACTCTCAGCCTTTTTTTGAGATTTATAAATCTGTGATTGTGAGTGTTTGCAGGAGAACCGGTCGTTTTGGTGGGGCTGTGCATGACGGCGCTCCTTTTCCTCTGAGACCACTGCAACGTGTTGAGTGAGAGGTGGAGGTGGCATTCCCACCGTTGTTGTTACTGGGTGTACACACACCCACACTTGACTGTCTTTGTTCTTCGCCAGCAGTACCAGATCCGACAGTCGGGGACGGTGATCACCTGGGAATTCGGGACTTGGCGGCTCCAGTATTCACCAGGTTCTGGGGCGGCAGAAATCGTGTGGTTCCGGCTCTTCTCAGGACAGACGTCTTCTATCCTCGAGCTTGCCCACACGTCACCTCTGTGTATTGACTGTTATGATATTCTGTGATTGTCTGTATGTTCGTTGTGCACATTCACAACATTAAATTGTTATATTTTGGCTCATCTATTGACCGTTCATTTGCGCCCCCTGTTGTGGGTCCATGTCACTACACTTTCCCAACACCCCGGACTGTCGAACAGCTGAAGTCGTACATCAAGCAAGAATGGGAAAGAATTCCATCTACAAAGCTTCAACAATTAGTGTCCTCAGTTCCCAAACGCTTATTGAGTGTTGTTAGAAGGAAAGGTGATGTAACACAGTGGTAAACAATGTATTCAATTGAATATAGGTTGAAGAGGATTTGCAAATCATTGTATTCTGTTTTATTTACATTTTACACAACGTCCCAACTTCACTGGAATTGGGGTTGCACAGAAATAAGCTATTTTGGAGTGTTTTCCACCATTTTGGATTATTTTGTTCGATGCTGATTCACTCTGATTGGCAGTCAACATGTCACTCAGTATTTCCAAAAAAATAACATGTCACTCAGTATTTGAAAAAATAGAATTCAGGCCTATTTTGCCCCCCCCCCCAGCTGACGGCAGAGCAACAATTGTGTCTTGTGTCACTGCAAACTGCCCACTCTGATTGATTGTAAATGAACGTTAAGTTGTCACTTTGCCTCTGTCACGTGCTGACAGTTATAGCTAATGTGACTACAGCTTTAGGAGTTCTGTACTCTGGGAGGCTGTACAAAATGTGTGCTGTAAAATTAAACATGTTTCAACCTAAAAATACGAGGGAAAGGGCTGCCTTCAAATTCTAAATTAAAACTATAATTTACTGTATCTTTGAAGAACAAATTATTTTTTCATTGTATTTTTGAGTTGAAACAATATGTTTGATTTTATAGTGCACATGTTTTACAGCTATGGCAACGCTACACCATGGTATGCAAAAAAAAAAAAAAAAAATCAATCACAGTTAAGACGTAGCAACTGAGGCAGTGTGATGTCAGACAAAATCAATATTCCATTCAAGTCATCCTGCTATCTGGACTAACCAGTCCAGGCAACAGCCATCCAGTGGAGTTGTATAACAACACATGAAGATCAAAACTCAAGGTCAAGATTAAACTCAAGGTCAAGGTCATAACTGCTCAAGGTCATAACTGTGAACTCACACAGTTTGTCGAAGATAAAGCGGTTCAGTTTTGAATGGAGTTGATCAAATGTCAAGGCCGCACAGAAGCATATGGCAACACTGAATCACAAACACAAATACTTTGTGTGATTCAGCGTTAAACATGGAAAGTGTGGGTGTGGCACTCTAGTTTTTGAATAAATTGGTTTGAAGTGTTTCATACTGATGTTGTTTGGCATCACACATTGTTGCATGTTGTTAATTCACTCTGACATTGAAGCATTTTAGTATTTCAGCACACAGGCAGTGTATTTCTGTTACAACTTGTCAACTGAATGAATCATGGAAAATTACAGTGAGAACACAAATACCAACAGAAAGACTTGTGACTGAGTTGAATTTTTTTCTTTGTAAAGGAAAAAGCTTTATAAGGAAGTAAAAAAAAAAAACTTCTTTAAAGAAAAATTTACTTAATTTTGTCTAAATAGAAAAATAATCTTGTCACGCATTTTTTTTTACATAAGAAAAAATGTCTTATTTTGGGAAAATGTATCTCACTCGTTTTTTTTTTTTTCCAGCTAATATCAAGCTGTATTTAACCAGTAACAAGGAAAGACAATGGATTTCAAATCATCCAACCAAAGGAACAAGATTGCTTTCCTTATTTTAAGACAGAGACTCATCTTAAAATAAGATTTCTGTCTAGTTTTAAGGCACATTTTCATTATTCGGTGCCTAGACATTTTGCTAATTTTAAGAATTCTAACCTAGTAAATTTTTCTTACCCCACTGGCAGATTTTTCTGCTTAATACAAGACAATTTGACTAGATTTCAGATTATTTTGCTTCTTTTGAGAGGAATCGTTTTTGCAGTTTGTTCTGATTTTAATGTCCCAGCACGCCACTGTCACAGTCTTTGGTCCCACTGACCTTCTGGCTTAAGAATTCCACTCACCAGCTGGTCGGCTGAATTTTTGGTGCCGTCCGGGAGCAGCTGATTCACATTCCTGCTGGATCTTCATGGTCCCTACACCGCAGAAGCTTGGTAAATTAAATGTCTTGGTGTGGAAGCACAAGAGCTGCCTGCAGCTGCTAAAACTTCCACTGCAGGAGTGAGGATTAGGAATTCTCACCGCTAAATCGCCATCACACGGGACTGTAAAACAGGTCAACAAATGTTTGGTTTGTCTGCTGTTGTCATGATGAAGCAGCCATGTGACTCACAAACCCATCAGATGTGGAGACCATCACTCACGCAGTTCTGTTTCCAAAAACATGGCTCACTTCATGCAACTTCTCAGATTTTGCTCTTTGCTTTATTACGGTACATCTCTTATTGCTCTTATTACATCTCTCTCATATTTTGTTCATCTCGCTAATCTCTTTGTTCATTCTTTTTTGGTACCTTTATGCCATCTTTTGCTCAACATCTATTTCATCTGATAATCTCTTCATCCAGTCCTCATCTTTTATGTCTTCTTTGCTAATGTCTTTTTCCAGCTGTTTAATCTCGTTCGGCAATTCCTTCATCTCTTTATTTCATCGATTTCTTTAATCTCTGATCATCCATTTGGTCATCTCTTTAATTCTTGTATAATTCCTGTTTATTAGCAAATCTCTGCATTTCATCTTTGTTCATTGATTTGCTCATCTCTCTCTTCATTCCGTCTCTTTGTTATGTCTTTGTTTCATCTAAGTTCATCTCATTCATTTTTGTTTTCATTTGTTTGGTTTTTGCACAGCATTTCATGCACAGTCATATCCAAAAACAAACTTACATCCACCTCCAGTAATGTACTGAAATAAGCAAAGTGAATATTGCTGATGGATTCATAATTGCCAATTATTCTAGTATACTTCTTAGGAAAATAAGGCAAACTTGATTAGTTCCACCATTCTAAATGTGTTACTTTTCTGCTTTAATTGGGATTAACTGCTTTGAAACATCTTCTGATGGGCTTTAATTGCATTAATTTACATATGATCATTCTTTAATTTGGGCTTTAATGATTTTCAACCAGTCGCCTTGAACGTACTTTAATGTGACCAAATTAAGATAATCTTGTTTTAACCTATTCTGTGCAATATACAAACTGGTTTGAAGCACTGTTAAAGAATAATTAACTGGTGTTAAATCATGTACCAAGTAATTAAGATGTCTTGTGATGCTATTTTTCTATTTGTTGACATTTATAGTCGAATCAATCAGGCCATAGCTTCTTCTTCCTTCAGATGCTCGCGGTAGGGTCGCCGCAGCAGATCAGTTGTTTCCATCTCACCTTGTCCTCTGCATCTTCTTCTGTCACAGCAACCACCTGCATGTCCTCCCTCACCACATCCATAAACCTCCTCTTGGCTCTTCTTTCTTTTTTTTTTCTTTTTAATATTTATTTCATTCATTTAAAAGAAAAACAGAAAAGCAAAAAACAAAAGCACCACAATACCAGGAATGAAAAGGAGCAGAAAGAAGAACAAGTCTTATGATTTCTGCCCCTTTTAACAATACAATCTTCAATATACAGCATCATAGTCAACATTATTTAACAGATTGCATTTCTTTAACTTGTCAACATACCACTGACCCATTTCATAATTATGACTATTAATTAATAGATTACATCACTGACAGGTATAGTTAAACTTAAGACACTCCAAACATTATTAACAGTTTACTGTTTTTTTTTTTTACTTTCTTGCAGCCCACTGACTTACTCATAGTTTCATACTTACTTATACATCTAATTTAATATGTTTTTTAAATAATTTAAGTGACCTTAATTCTTTAATTTCTTTATTAAGATTGTTCCATAATTTGACACCATTTACTGCAATACTCCTTTCCTTTACTTTGGTTCTAAATCTTGGTTTTTTAAAGACTTCTATTCCTGTTCAATTTATAACTACTTACTCTTTTTTCAAACATATTTTGATGTTTGTTGGTAAAGTATTTTTATTAACTTGGTACACATCGTTTGTAATATTTTCAATCAACTAATATCATGAAATTTAAGTACCCTATACTTAAACAATGGATTAGATGGATCTCTAAAACCACTGTTACTAATCACTTTTAAAGCTCTTTTCTGCAAAATAAATAAAGGTTGTATATAGGTTGTATATGTTGATCCCCAGATTTCTACACAGTAAGTTAAATATGGGACAATCAATGAATTGTACAATGTTAATAAACCATAACTATTTAATGAATATTTTACTTTATGCAAAACAGCAATGGCTTTCGCTATTTTTCCTTTATGTAATTTATGTGTGACTTCCATGTAAGATCTTCATCAATCATGACTCCTAAAAATTTCATTTCTTTTACCCTTTGTATATCCATTCATCTATTTGTAATGACACATTATTTTCTTTCGCTCTATCATTAAACAATATGAAATTTGTCTTATTAATATTTAGTGACAATCTGTTTATATCAAACCAATGTTTAACTTTTTTCCAACTCTGTATTTATCACTTGTGCTACTTCCTGTATATCTGATCCAGAGTAAAACAGCGTTGTATCATCAGCAAATAAAATGCTGCCAAGCACATTGGATACATTCACAAAATCATTGATATACAAAATAAACAGTTTGGGTCCAAGTACCGATCCTTGTGGTACTCCATAAATAATGTTACACAATTCTGATTTGGTATTATTTATCTGAACAAACTGTTTTCTATTTTCTAAGTAGCTTTTTACCCACTGATGTGCAACACCTCTTATTCATATTGTTGTAACTTGTGGAGCAATCTTGAGTGGTCTATAACATCAAAAGCCTTTTTCAGGTCAATAAAAATACTTACAAAATAATCCTTATTATCTATTGTTGTTGATATTTTCTCTATTAGTTCCATAATTGCCATAGCTGTCGAATGTTTTGTTCTGAATCCATACTGAGCATTATTTAAAATATGATGTTTCTCCATAAATTTATCCAATCTTGTTACAAAAAACTTTTTCCATAATTTTAGAAAACTGTGGAAGCAATGATACTGGCCTGTAATTAGAAAAATTATGTTTGTCTCCATTTTTATATAATGGGGACTACCTTAGCAATTTTCATTTCATCTGGAAAAACCCCAGTTGACAGAGACAGATTACAAATATAAGTAATGGTTCAATAACAATTTTTATTATACTTTTTACAGTCATCATGTCTAAATCTTCATGGTCAGTTGATCTTTTGCTTACACAGTTTTTTACAATATTTCTTATTTCAATCTTTTTCCACATTGTCCAGGAAAATACTATTGACCGTATTACCAATGTACATAATTTATCTTCTATTATTGGTTTATTTCCCCCAGACTTGACCCTACATTTGAAAAATAATCATTAACCCATTTGCAACTTCTTTTAATCATATATCTCTTTATTTTCCTTAACAAGTAATTTGGAATAGTTTCTTTTCGTTCCATCACTATCAATCACACTTTTTATAATTCCCCATGTTACCCTCATATTATCTTTACTCTTATTTAGTTTTTCACTGTAATAATCTTTTTTTTTGTTTCCTAATTATTGTTAATAGTTTATTTTTATATTTTTTGTATTTATGTTCTGATTCCTTTGTTTGCAATTTTAAAAAGCACCTGTATAAATAGTTTTTCTTTGCACAAGCATTTTTTATTCCCTTTGTCAGCCATGGTTTATTTACCTCTTTTCTTACTAATTTCAATTAATTTACAATTTTTATTGTATGATTTCATCAATATTTTCATAAATGAGTTATATGCTACATTAACATCACTGACATAAACTTCTTCCCAGTTTTGATTTTTAAGGTCATATTTTAATGCCTCTAAGGCTTTTACTGACTTATCTCTTTTAAAGTTTATATCAGTTTTTTGTTGTACCTATTTTTATATTTAAATATTGAAAAAAATTGGTAAATGGTCGCTAATATCTGTCATGAAGATCCCATTCTTGATAATTTCATCTGTTCTGTTTGTAAATATATTATCAATTACCGTTGCACTTTGCGATGTAATTCTGGTTGGTTTTGTTATCAAGGGGAATAACCCCAAACTATACATTGTATTCACAAAATCACTTAATCTTTGGCAGCTGGAGCTTTCTATGTTAATATTAAAGTCCCCACACATAAAAGCGTTTGTTTTTAATTTGATGGAATATTCAATTATTTTATCTGTAAAATTTCACAACACAAGAATCTGGTGCTCTGTATACACAACTAATTAAAAATATCTTAGATGTTTCATGTACAAGTTCCACTGTTACAATTCTATGACATCATTCATAATTGTCATTCTTCAACAATTGTACACATCAGATCTGTTTTTGTATACAGAGCAATACCACCGCCTTTTTTATATCTTCTGTTTACAAAATACAGCTCATATCCCTCCATTTGAACTTCATCCATGAGATCATCTTTAAGCCAAGATCAGTGATTGCAACAATACTAAACCTATTTTTAAACTGATTTAAATAATCTTTATTTGTGACATTTTACAATACAAGCTTCGACTGTTTATATGTATGAGTGACAGGGTATCTTCTGCAATTTTTTCACTATTCAGCTGTTCTACCGTATAATACTCACAACCAATCGTTTTTAAGTCAAATATACTTTCATCAAATATTAGTGTCTATGTCATATATTTTATCCTCTGTTTCCATGTTTGATCTGATTTTTGTTGGTCCAATTACCAACAGATGTTATATTTGATTGTCTATTCAGGTCTGTATTTCGTAAGGTCCTCCATGTTTTTGATTTGTATACCGTTTGTTCCTTCTTTCACTCTAATCCACACCCTACAATTCCAGACCCATGTAGCAACAATATGTTTCTGTTTTCTTAGTAGTCTTGCTTCCCTAGCAATATCTGCATTTTTTTTTGTTAGATGCTCATTTATATAGACACTCGTTCCTTTCAAATTCTTTGCCTGTCTTAATAACTCATATTTATATTTTCTAAAATATAAAAAAATTTACATTTTCTCCTCCTGTCTGGTGGCTCCATCCTCAGCATCCTTCTCCCTATATACGCCTGGTCCCTCCTCTGCACATGTCCATCTATCTCACCTCTCTGACTTTGCCTCCAAACTGTCCCACCTGCACCTGAGCTGTCCCTCTGATATGTTCATTCCTCATCCTGTCCATCCTCATCCACTCCTAAAGAGAATCACATCTTCAGCTCTGACTCCTGTCTTTTTGTTTGTGCCACGTCTCTAAGCTATACACATAGCTGGTCTGACTACTGTCTTGTAGACTTTCCCCTTCACTCTTGTTGATATTCTTCGGCCACAAATCACTCCTGCCACCTATCAATAGACAATCAATACAGCCTGAGCATGCGGCCAGTCACGGAAGAACGAATTCTTGCCTTCGGATTCGCCACTTTGCCAGAAGTTTCGTGTTCTCGCGCCATCCCATAACTAGTTTTTTAAAGTAACATATCCAACACTGCTAATCGTGTTTTGTACCAAAAGCGTTGGCAGTCGAGCGTCATAAATTGGTGAGACCGGCCAAAGTGAAACGTCCCATTTCAACTCCTGCATCAACATGGCGGTACAATATGGCGTCCAACATAAGCTCCCATGTAGGTCCTATGAAGGAATTATTCAGTGTTCTATTTTTCCTGATAAACGCTCATGAATCCTCCACACTGTCGCTTTAACAGCACTTTCCTCATCCCCCCCCCGTTTTATTTTTTCTCTCTCAGTCAGTACACAGAGATCAGGTATTTCAGTTCTCAATATGTCTGTGATGTATTGAAATGACAATAAAGCTGACTTGATTTGACTTGACTGCAGCTCATGGCCGGCAGGGGTCTCCATGGAGACCTTTGTCGCGCCGCCTGGGGTGTCTCTGTGGGACGCACCGGGAGTCGTGTTTGGGAAAGTGAAAAGTCGTTGTGAAAGTGGAGTCTGTACGCGCGGAGGTTGTTTGAATCTCTGTGGACTTTTTTGTTGTTTGTTTTTTAAATTGTGTGCCACCTGGACCCGCGCTCGACAGCTGGGCAGTTTTTGAAACGAGTGCTGCCTTTACGCTCTTGAGTTTATGTGAACTCCCCCTGAAAAGGAGACACGATGTTTTGCAGGAATCAAACAGCCAGAGCTACCGTGGCCCGCGGCTCTGCTCTTGAAATGGAGATACGGCGCGGAAAGTTCAGAAAAGAGCCTTTTCTTGGACACATCACAGGTAGAAGCGGATTGTCCGCCAGCTGTCAGCACACCCAAACGCACCACGAAGGAATTCTTTTTTTTTTTTTCTAACTTTGATCTCTTCTCCAAGCTAAGTGATTTGGCACAAATCTGACTTTAAAACGTTTGATATACACTTCGCTGACTAATCCCAACACTTTAAGTGTACCGGAGAGCTGTGCTCCTTAATTTATAATTTCACTCAGCTCCGAACTCAATAACAAGAGAGTTGATGATACAGTTTTAATATTCCAACAGAGTTTAATATTCTGTGATACCTACAAGCTCAGAAAGTAATTGTATGACATTTGTTTTCTTGGTGGCGTATTTTAATTAGATGAGAAAAAAAATCAATATACTACATTAATTTTGTTTTCAAACTGTAGGTAGAATATGCATGTGTGAGAGGGTACTACACACAGCACAAGTGTTATTCTTAATTATTGTATTATATTCCTAATTACTGGAATGTGGATGTGAGAGGTTTCAAACTGGCAGCCCGAGGGCTTCACGCAGCCCGTGAGCCACCAGATTGTGGTCTGTAGTATGTTGAGCATTGGCGACTGCAATAAGTGTGATAACTGTGTTGTGTGATGTTTTGCAGTATACGAGGTCTATAAGAAAAGTATTGGACCTTTTATTTTTTGCAAAAACCTGATGGATTTGAATCACGTGTGCTTGCATGAGCCAACCTTGAACCTTCGTGCGCATGTGTGAACTTTTTCACGCCTGTCGATTGCATCATTTTCTGGTAAAGCAGCCTTTGTGTGGATTTGTGCTGTGCGCCTCGGTGGAGTTTCATTTCAAGGAAAAAGACGGAACGACTGGAGCAGTGCCGCATCAAATTTTGCCAGAAACTCTGGGCGGACAGCCAGGTGACTTCAACACGAAGGCGCTTTGCGCCGCCGTCAGCAGCAGCATGAATTTCACAGCCACTCTTTTCAAGGCCAAATCTTCTGTCACAGTGGAATGTACCGAAAAAGTGCTGATGTCCACCTCTTCTGCAATTTCTCGGCTAGTCACACGACAGTCCCGCATCACCATAGCGTTTACTTTGGAAATGATCCGGTCATTTCAGCATGTTGATAGCCGACCGGAGCGTGGCTCGCTCTCCACCGTTGTGCGGACGTCTTTAAACCGGTTGTACCGCTCCTTAATCTGTGTGATGCCCATAGCATCGTCACCGAAAGCCGTCTGAATCATCCGAATGGTTTCCACCTGGCTGTCGCCCAGTTTCTGGCAAAATTTGATGTGGCGCTGCTTCCAGTCGTTCCGTCTTTTCCTTGAAATGAAATCCACCAAGCACACAGCACACGTCCCACACAAAGGCTGCTTACCAGGAAATGACGCAATCGACAGGCGTGAAAAAGTTCACGCATGCGCACGAAGGTTCAAGGTTTGCTCATGCAAGCACACGTGATTCAATCCATCAGGTTTTTGCAAAAAATAAAAAGGTCCGATACTTTTCTAACAGACCTCGTATCTTGAGAACACCTAAACCAATATGTGCCAAACTTGGCAGACACATTGAGCTGATGAATACGAAGAAGTGATTTGATTTTGGTTAGGATCAATCTGCCATCAAGGTCAGTTTTCTGGATCCAGTTCTCATTCATGGGAAAAATGGCTAATTTATGGAAACTTTAACTTGACTATTTAACAGCCCAATATAACACACCTGATGAAAGTGGTGTGGTGTTGCTGTGGTCTCTACATACATTTGATCTGTTTCATTGCCTCTATCAAGGAGCTCATGCTTTATGTTTGTTTGTGAGCAAGATATCTCAAAAGGACAAGCTATCTCAAAAGGATGGCGAGGTAGATTTTGGGGTCAGGAGGAGCTGGTGTCGAAGACCAAACGGTCCGCCCCTCAAAATCGGTCTGTCTTTTGCATCTGCGCATGTGACGTTTCGGACCACAGCAGCACGTCTGAGACAGAGTCTCTTCACCCAAAGCCATCAAATGGATTAATGGGATTATTAACCATCAGATGATAAAGGTAAAACCTCTTAAATCATTCTAAAGTCAGTTTTAAGCAGAAACAAGGCCGTTTTAAGCGGAAATTTGGTGAAATTCCGTGACGCATTGAAATGTCCGACACGCAGTGAACACATCAGCTAACAGCTTGTTTAGCTGCAGCACTCTGATTGCTTCTGATGCCTTTTATGATGAAATAATGCTGAATTTATGTGGAAATGATTGTTGTACAAAAGCTTCAGATATCTGTCGCTGAGATAAATGATGACTGGAGTGCAGTTTTGCGCAGAAACGAGGCGATAATCTGTGAATCGCATCCATCAGGGGGACCGATTCTAGGGGGACCATTCAGTCGGCGACAACGGTTTAATTTTGTTGTAGATCTGGATCAAGGAGTGGATTTTTCCTTTGACCTTTGATCCTGATACTGCCTTTGAGCTATGATGCTGATTGTTTTAATCCTGTAATCTGTAAGTAAATTGAACTGGATTGAATGAAGAATGCTTTAAATGCAGGCCATGTGATCATTGTGGCACACACAATTAAGACAAAGTCACTTGAAGCAGTCAGTGGCAAAAGTGATAGACTTTTGTCAATGAGATTGGGAGGTGGCTTTTTTCTTTCTTGTGTTTATTCATCTGTAGATTTTGATCTTCACATATTTCTGTGAGTTGTGCATAATGAGTTCCCAGGAGTACGACAGGAGTAGTTACCAATGGAGCTCTGACAGCAAAAACGGGGCTCCAAGCCGGTACTGGGCGAGGTGGACTTCATTTAGAAGGAAGTAGAGATTTCAGTCCAAGCTGCAGCCTTTCTATATTCTGTCAGTTGTTTGTCACTGGATCAGAACTTCATTCATGTTTTCCTCTCGGTGAAGCTCCCGTGTCGACATCTGCTTCACATCAGCCGCTGTTCGTTTGCAGCGCAGGCTGCTCTGAAATACATCCGATCTAACCTCTCATTATTTTTACTGACAGTCTGCTTTATACTGTTTTGATGAACATTCACCTTCGATCCATCGCTCTTTTCCTTCACCTCAAACACATAGTTGCCTGTCAGTCATGGGAATTTGTGTAATCGAGCGCTGCTGGTAATCGTTTCTTTGGTCAGACATTCATTCTGGTTTTGCATTGGTGCTTTTTTTCTCATTTTAAATGTGGATGCAGATTGTTTGGAGTGCCTCTAGGCTCCAGCTCCCCTGTGACCCTTAACTGGACTAAGTGGGTTCTGAAAATGGATGGATGGATGATGAATGATTCCTTTAAGCAGACAGAAATAGCTGAGTGCGGTTCCTAAAGAATGTTAATGTTTCAGACAGTATATATGGAAATGAGAAAGCTGGAGTATTGATTTTGTTCCTCTGCGTCTCTGCCACTTCGTGACAGCACACACGTGTGTGCAGGCGTTAACATGATCAGTAGGGCTGAAACGATTAATCGAGTAATTCGATTACAAAAAATGTTCAAGGCAAATTCTTTGCCTCGAAGCTTCGTTTAAAGCTGTAGTACATATGCCAGGCCTGTAGGTGGCACTGTAACGCTCCGACAAGAAACCGAGAAGAAGACCGTAGAGCATGCCCATACCTAATGTAAGCGCTAGTCAATGTAGCAGGCGATGCTACAAGTTTATAAAGCCATATGCTGAGTAAAATAAAGCCTTTTAAGAGAAAGGGTCTGTGCTGATCGTCTGAAATGGATTTATTTTGCATTTAAAGTGAAGCAGTGTGTTTTTATATATATATAGATGTATATATATATATATATATATATATTTCTTAAAACGTGGTTTGCTCCACTGCAGCTCGCAGCTCTCCACCTCCGCAGATGAAGTGAAAGGAAGCGCACTTTATATTAATCATGATTAACTATTCAAAAAAAATGCCTATCGTCAGATTTGATAAGAGTTTTTATCAAGAGGCTGTAGAGTTAATTTATCGGTGCAGCTGTTGTGGAAATGTTGCACTTCACAGCCGTTTTTTCAAAGGCTTTGTTATTCACCAAGTATCCACAGAAAACAATGAATTTGGCTTTGGTTTGAGCTGCTCTGTATGGCATGTAGAAATATACACTAAACACTGAATAAATCACAGTAATAAAAAGTGCAAATGAAATGTGCAATAAGAAAAAAAAAAAGAATGTCCTGTCCGCAGACTGAATATTTCACAGAGCGCCTGGGCTTATGGTTTGGCAAAGCTCCAAAACTCTTAATAATGTGAAAAAATAAATAATTACCTGGGAAAACAGAGAGAGAGGGAACATCCTAAACTTAAAAATCTGCATGATGGCACAGCGACATTGTGCCATTGCTTAGGGAGAGCCACTATGCCACTATGGATATTATTTAAGAATACGAAAGTACTTTTTTTGTACGATTACTCGATTAATCAATAAAATAATCGATAGAATACTCGATTCCAAAGATATTCGATAGCTGCAGCCCTACTGATCAGCCTATGTGAGGAGTTGTTTGTAATTCGTGTCACAGGGAATCCCTGTTAACATCAGGCTCACTTCAGTCACAGTGATGTGGTTTCACTGGGAGTTGATATTTGACACATGAGCTCATTTAAAATATCACACACACATACTGGAGATGCTGTCCTGTTAACGTGGTTAAGTACTACTGTATCTGCAAGTAGGGTAAATGATGTTGTCTTTTATACCTCGACCAAAAGGGTCAGTGGCACATAATACCAACGAACTCTGCCAGTCCATCTGATGACATTGTTTTGTTTTTTTGTTTTTTTTATCCCCAGCATATCACAAAAACTATTCAAGGGATAGTTATTAAACTTGGCTCACGTAATATATACCACTAGAAGAAGTGAACTGTAAAGTTACCTTTTAAATTTAAGAATTTTTGAGACTTTTTTCAAATTTTTATACTCAGGAATTTGCCTGGCTGAATTTACAAAAATTATTCCAAGCGATTCTGTTCAAATTAGTCTCATATAAACTATTTCACTGCCACTATGAGAGGGGCAGTGAAAATTTCCCAAGCCTATATGGAACTGTGTTGCCAATCAGTATCCATAACGTAATGTACTGACCTTTCATGGAGACACATGCCAAATGAAGACATGACAAAAAAATGACTGGAGGCCTAGTATTCATTGTACTGTGTCAGAACATTTCTCCAAAAAGGATGTCTTGCCAGGTCAGAGTATAGACTTTTGAAAGATACTTCTTTTTTGTATACTGTAAATTTTCAAAAGATTGATTTTCTGTGGACTGCATGAATTAACATAATCCTAAATTCTGACCCATAAAGGCAGGTATCAAATTTCAGATTTTATTGGACCAGGTCACCAGGGCCCGGTTTCATAAAGCAGTCTAATCTTTTAGTCTGTGAAACTTACGTCGACCACAGTTAGTCACCCAACATTATCTGTCTATCAGAATGTTCTGTGACGCACACCCAAATGTCCTCAGCCCACTTGATGTTACAGACTGGATTTGACCTGACTGCTTTATGAACAGTCATGATGCACACCCAAATGTCATCATTTGCGTGCAGTCTAAACTGATAAAACCAAGCGCTTCATTTTTTTTCTGGGGAAAAAAAAATGGAGGCGCCTGATGGAATGTTCCATTATTGCTTATCACACTGATACAAACAAGCTCATCACAAAGTTTTGATATGAAAGATGCTGCGTGAACAAACAGCGCGATCACATCACCCGCTTACCACGTCGATGCACCAGTATTTGCAGCCAATCACATAGCTCCACTGATACATGACAGCAGGGCAAGACTACCCACCTGGGGGCAGGTCGGCTGCAGGAATAAGAACAGCTCAGCCCTAATGTCGGGGCTCTCTATTGCAATGGTGCATGTGATGTTTTGCTTCTGGAAGATCCCAGCGCTGTCTTAGTGACTCTGTTCACAGTGTAGGCATCTCTTAATGCAACATCTGAGATGTTGTATTAAGAGATGTTACATCTGTTTTTGAAGCCCGTCTCCTGTCAGTTATTGAGTTCCCTCACCGCATAAAACTACCGGGTGGGGTTCAGGCAGGCAGAAAAACCCCTACACATCTAATCACAGTTTCACATCGACAGCTGTCTTAAGTTGGTTGACAATTTTCAGTCATAGTGGCCTCATGAGTGGCGTTGCCAAGAAATGCCTCCAATGCGCGAAAGTTTTGTTTACTTCCGGGTTGGTTGTTGTCATGAACTATACAGCCTTTGTTTCATTAGCTGGCTTTTTTAACATAGCTCTTAGCTTAGCAGTTCTACACTTCCACCAAGGCTTTTTGTGCACACAACGCTGCTCAGCGTAATAGTGGCACCCGGGGGCTAATGTGAGAACTGTCACAAATACATGACAGTCATCTGATACAACCATGGCTAAAAGTGGAGGAAGCTCTTCTTTTGGAGGAATATGAGCAACGTCGGGTGCTCTTGAGTGTTCCATCAAGTGGTAGTACATGATAGCTGCCATGTTTTGAGGTAAGAGACTGTATTTTTGTTGACTAAAGTAAGGTTACCCTCCTCTGTACCAGTCTAAAAACTTTAATCGTGTAACATGAAACTTTAAGCGACTAAGTGCTTTATGCAATTGCTAACGTCAAAACATTAGTCAGTTAAGTGAGTTTAGTTGACTAAAGAAGATTAGACTGCTTTATGAAACCAGGCCCTGGAGCATTAGTAAGCACCACTCATTTTACATTTTGTTTTGTTTAGTTTATTTCAGCTTTGTTAACTTTTCAGTTATTTTGACAATGCAAGTTACTACCATCCACCAAGCTACACGTTTTAGGTTTGTCTTGTCCATTTCTGGCTGTCAACATGAGAAATCAAAGTTGTGGATGGAGTTGAAAGAAATGTTGTGGAGAGGTACCCGTAGGCTTTTGATGCAGATTCACAATCAATCTTTAAGTATAATTGATCATTTATTTCCTCATTTAGTTGTTCTTTCCATGAAATGGTGAAAAATGTCTGTCAGTCTTGGTTACAGTTCAAGATGATGCCTTCAGAAATGTCTTGTTTTGTCCACAGCCCAAAGATATGTCCTTTACTGCCCGAGATTAAGATTAATTAAGCATCTTGTAAAATAAACCATAAAATATTCACATTTAAGAAGCTGAAAACAAAGTGGATAAAAAAACGTTTAAAAAGTTTTTCATTCATTTTCAACCTTCTGGATTTTAGGACATGTGGTGCACTTATGTTTACACCTGCACCAGTTGGTGTGGATGAAGGAAGCATATTTTGTTGCACAAATTTCCATTAGGTTCAGGAAAACAAGCAAGAGAACTGGCAACTATCTCCATTAAGCAAAATCTGTACTCTAGCTATTTTTACTTTTAAATAACATCAAATAGCCTAATTACTATGAGGCTGTAAAAGGGCATGTTTCACAATTTTTTTTTTTTTTTCATCTCAGGCAAGCCTGCGTGAGTCCACTGTGTATGTTTGTGCATGTGTGCATGCAAGTCTGTCTGCACAGCGGATGAAGTGTGCATTATTGACAGTTTCTTTATAAATTGTGTTCTTCACATGTGATCATTTGATCTTTCTCTACAACATGGAGGTAAGATTTAGACCAGGGGTCAGCAACCTGTGGCTTTACTTTGACTACCGGTGCTGCACTGATGGTACCATCCTATTCACACAATGTATGCATGTCCGATGTGCTCATAAAATATGACAAGCAGTAGCCAGTAGTGACATTTATGCCAAATTTGTGAGACAACATTGAACTCAGTTTATGCAGTAAGCATCATAGACAAAATAAATCAACAAATTCAATAAAATAATGATAATATATAAATGCATTGAATAAAAATCACACATACATATGTGAAAACCTGATGTGGAGAAACTCTGCAGTGATGTTCACAAACAGAAGTTACATTAAGCAGGTGAGAACCCTGTCCTATAGTATGCTGTTATTTTCCAAAAGTATTTATTTTTGATTTTGAGCTGATATAACTGTTTTATGTTCAAGCACCGTACATGACTGAGGAGAGGGGAGGAACAAAATGGATGACTTCATCACAAAGTTAATTAATTAATTAATTCTAGTCATAATAAAAACTAGTGCAGTGCTCATAGGAAGTTTGTATTTCTGTAGAAAATTGGGAGCGTTAGCAGATTTTTCATGGATGGTCATAAGAGGCTATGCTTGAAGATGGGATGTGCAAAGAGGTGTACTTACTCTTACATCATTTAAACAGACAAAGTGTACATTTGTTAAGACATGGTTGACATTGAGATACAAAGAGACACACAAATACAGTTATTTTAAGCAAAAGATTGACATTTATTCAGCATGGTCAGACATACAGTGGTATGTAAAAGTTTTGGCAGCCCTGATGATTTCCATGATTTTCCTTTATAAATCATTGGTTGTTTGGATCAGCAGTTTCAATTAAATATATCACATAGCAGACAAACACTGTGATATATGAAGTGAAATGAAGTTTATAGGATTTACAGAAAGTGTGCAATAATTCTTTAAACAAATTAGGCAGGTGCATAATTTGGGCACCCCAACAGAAAAAAATACATCAATATTTAGTAGATCCTCCTTTTGCAGAAATAACAGCCTCTAAATGCTTCCTATAGCTTCCAATGAGAGTCTGGATTCTGGTTGAAGGTATTTTGGACCATTCTTCTTTACAAAACATCTCCAGTTCAGTCAGGTTTGTTGGTTTCTGAGCATAGACAGCCCGCTTAAAATCACACCACAGATTTTCAATAATATTCAGGTCTGGGGATTGAGATGGCCATTCCAGAATGTTGTACTTGTTCCTCTGCATGAATGCCTTAGTAGATTTTGAGCAGTGTTTAGAGTCATTGTCTTGTTGAGAGATCCAGCCCCGGCGCAACTTCAACTTTGTCACCGAGTCTTGAACATTGTTCTGAAGAATCTGCTGATATTGACTGGAATCCATGTGACCCTCAATTTTAACAACATTTCCAGTACCTGCACTGGCCACACAGCCACACAGCACGATCTAACCACCTCCAAATTTTACTGTACGTAGCAAGTGTTTTTCTTGGAATGCTGTGTTCTTTTTCTGCCATGCATACCGTTTCATCAGTGCACAGCGCTTTATTCCAAAATGAAGCTGGCTTGTCCAGATGTGCTTTAGCATACCTCAAGTGACTCTGTTTGTGGCATGTACGCAGAAAAGGCTTCCTCTGCATTACTCTATCATCCAGCATCTCCTTGTGCAAAGTGTGCTGTATAGTTGAACAATGCACAGAGACACTCGGCAGCAAGATCATGTAAGTCTGTGGGATAACTGTGACTGTTCTCACCCTTCACTTCAGCTTATGTGAGATTTTCCTTGGCCTGCTGCTTCGGGCCTTAACTAGTACTGTGCCTGTGGTCTTCAATTTCCTCACTATGTTCCTCACAGTGGAAACTGACAGCTGAAAACTGTGGGATTCCCACTCCTAAATGACCAATAGGAGAGCAGCGTCCATGCCACACCAAAATGAGGCTGACGTCAGAGTTTCGACCACCAACCTATCACAGGTTAGGAGAGAGAGAGGCCAGTATCCGGCCTAATTCAGACCGGTTGTCGGGCTAATTAAACTGGTGCACTAAACACAATAGAAGAAGAGAGGGTCCACTTGATTTTATTCACAGGGTTGTTTAGAGAAGCAATGCATTTCCTGAGCGGCCCAACCCTGTAATGAAACCAAGGATTTCAAAATAAAGGTTTTGAAAATTATTCCCCAAAATTTTCATACTAAAGGATGCACATCCTAAAGCTGAGGTTGATCTGACAAACAGTCAGAGAGATATACGAGCCACATACTCGCACTCACACAGGCACTCCTTGCTTTACAGATAGATGCCAACTGACTGATTTTTATGTTTACATTTCAAAGTTATCAGGTTGCAGCTATGTGTTTCATTTATTTATTTCAAAGTTAGTTACCTCTTATTTTATTTTTGATTTATTTTCCAAAAATATAGGGAGTCAAATCAGCCTGCATTGTTCTGTTCAATTTATTTCAAAGTGTGCCTACGCATGCCCCTGTGTCCCCCCCCCCCCCCCATACGAGTTTGCTGTTTGCATGTGTTCTAACAGGTTAAAAAACAAATAAAATGTCAACACTTTGCTTTTTAGCAATTATGCAGTTTCATTAATCAGAAAAAGGTGGGACAAAATGTAAAATGTAAATAAAATAAAAAATCTTGCACCAAATCCCAGTTTCTCCACTCAAATCCACAGAAGCAAAAAACCTTTTTTTCAGAGTTGTGTCTTGGTGGCTTCGCTCACTTGTCTCCTTCCAGCATGGTCACTTAGGGCACTTTGACACTTGCACAAATTTGATCCCCGCACTGGTACACAATATTGCGTGCCAATGAGTAAACTTGTCGTAAACTGTGTAGCTGCGTGCCAGTGCACAAAGAAAATTTTGAAATATTGGAAATCTCAATATGAGGACAAAGCTTCAGCTTTTAGCTCATACCTTTTTTGTTAAGGGTCCAAAAAAGAACATTTTATTCATTTAAAAAAATATATATATATCGTCTGATTTATCGGCTATCGGCAAATTAGCCGATTTATCGATTATCGGCATTTTTTTCATCCAAATATCGTTATCGGCATTGGCCTCAAAAAATCCATATCGGTCGGGCTCTAGTTTATGATAGATTTAACATCTCATCATAATCGTTCAGATGAGCTGCGCGTGATGCGCTGATGCAATGACTCGCAGTGACACACAGTGTTTTTGAATTGTTTGCAGAATGTTCACGTGAAGTTCACATAAGTAATGCGTGCCAGATATTTTGAACATTTCAAAATTTTCTTTGCGCACTTGCACAAAGCCACGCACAGTTTGCAATGGTTTACAATGAGTTTTTCTTTCTGGCACAGTAGATTCCATACCAGTGCGTGGATCAAATTCGTGCAAGTGCCAAGGCACCTTAACTTGTGTGATGATTCAGCACTGGATAAACAAATAGAAATGCATCATTTGCTTAAGTTGATGAGTTCATCAGAAGTTGCCATCAGTGTAGTGTCAGACGAATTTCTGCTTTTTTAATCTGTGCTGTGTGGTAATGAACCCCTGTGGAGCAGTGGATTACATATCCGTGTGAGGTATTGTGGTCCGTTGCATTTTAAAGTGGGTGCATTTAGCCTCTGGCTATTTTGGACTTGATTTCTTTAACCTTGAGTTATTTCCTAAACGGGTCTCTATTCTGAGGAATGAATATGTGCACTTTCCCATTTGGATAGGAGCTCCACTAGTTAGTTCCCCCCTCAGTTTCAAACTTTGATTTGTGTTATTTGCCACTGACCCCCTTTTTTTTTTTTTTTGGACTTACTGTCTCAGTGTTCAGTGTATTTAGAGAGAGGCAGATTTTTTTGTTTGCGCTCTGCATTATGAGAGCGTTGGTGTGGTCATGTGCTGAGCAAATGGATACAGCGTCTCTTTGCCATTCAAAATGGCAACATCAGCAGTGTAGGTTATGGGATCTATATTCTCTCCCAGTGTTTCTGTGGCATTTATACTTTGATAAACCTGAGCCCACACTGATGTTAGGCACATTTATGGAAAAAGGACTGTCAATGTAATTATGAAACATCATTTTTGTAGTGTTTTTCTTTTTTAACTGCCTCAAAGTAATGAATTATACAGTCAATTACTGACAACAAGTTTGAACGAGAGCAGACGAATTGCACGTCTCCGATTGTACGTCTCTGAATGTGGGAAGTTTTCTTAAATCACTCATACAGTTATTTTTATGGTGACACTACTGACCCAAAACAAAAAGGAAGTTGTGTGAACGGACCTCTTCAACCAGTTGGAGACACTCAAAGAACAGAATTGCTAAATCAATTAAAAAAACAGCAAATTTGCTGTTGCACCCATGTTATTGTTGCGACATAGACTAAGCCTGGTGTTTACTCGAAATTGTTCTATCCTTCTAACAAAAATACGTGGGTGGAGCTACAGTAAGTCAATAATGAGTCTTTATCTCTGTTTAAGCCTCATTATTCTGTCTATCAAGATAAAGACAGCAATTATTGCTTGCTTAACTGTAATCAGCTCTAGAAGGTTCTCGTATAAGATGTCTTTCTGGCTTTGTTGTCGGTGCCAATGATTCTCTTTCACAGACTCGGACTTTCTTTCATTGTTCTCAGGGCCACTGCAGAACTAGTCTGTAGCATCTCAATGAAGCGGGGTAACACACTTTCAAAGAGCCTATTTTACTGTGCCAAGGGATACTGTGTGTGTGTGTGTGTGTGTGTGTGTGTGTGTGTGTGTGTGTGTGTGTGTGTGTGTGTGTGTGTGTGTGTGTGTGTGTGTGTGTGTACACAGGTGGTGTATAGATTGGTTCCTGCTTGGTGTTGTTCAACAGGGCTGCAACTAACAGTTATATGGAAGAGTTGAATCCATCAGAGTTTGAAAACTTCAACCTAAAAAAAAAATTCAATCTAAAACAATTTCAACCTTAAAAAAAAATCAACCTCAAAAAATGGAAAAGCAGGGATAAGCATTCGACCCCTGTCTCAATCATCTAACCTTCAGCAATGTGCCACGTCTTCGTCTTATTTTTTTGATTTGGTCTCGGTGTCACGTGACCAATGAAGCAAAATATGATTGGTTGAACATTGGATGATTGATCCAATGACAATAAATTTCTATTCTGTTCTGTTCTATTCTGTATGCTTAGCAATGATGTGGAAAAACTAGGAGCCGTCTTAAACAAGTATATTTATTGAACTTTTCCCAAGTAGTAAATTTTTCTCAGCTGATTCTTGCTTTAATGGATTCAGAAAATTTTGATAGAGGAGTAAGGTCAAGAAAAGTTCTTTGATCAATTCTCTTTTCATTTGTGATCATTTCTCTATACTATTTTCTGATGTTGATTTGTTAATTAGGAGTTAAAATAATCATATTGTGGCCTGTGATAGACTGGCGTCCTGTCCAGGGTGTACCCCGCCTCTCACCCTATGACTGCTGGGATAGGTTGGGATAGGACCCATGGTTGGATTAAGCAGGTATATAAAATGAATGAATGAATAATTGCATTGTTAAAATTGTTGCTGCTTTTATCATTTCTGCTGCTTGTTAATGAGTGTTACTGACATATCTACAGTGTGTGTTCAGTGAAGGTCGGTTGCATGTCAGATCAAATCAGGTGCATTTAACCTTGAGCTATTTCAGACCAAATTTCATTAATCTCTGGTTGCTTTCTGAAGAAGTTCTCTGTAGTAATTATTATATGCATTTCTCTGTTTGGATTTACACTTGAAAGGCCCACTCTCCTCACTTCTGAAGTTAGATTTGGTTGACAGTTGTAATTAGGACTGCAGCTATCAAATATTCTGGAATCGAGTATTCTATCGATTAATCGAGTAATCGGATAAAAAGTACTTTTGTGTTTTTAAACAATATCAGTAGTGCCAGGCTCTCCCTGCCAGTAGTGGCAGGGAGAGCCTGGCACTAATGGCACAATGTCGCTGTGCCATCACATAGATTTTTAAGTTTAAGGCGTTCCCTCTCTCTCTGTTTTCCTGGGTAATTATTTATTTTTTTGCATTGTTAAGAGTTTTGGAACCATAAGCCCAGACAGTCTCTGAAATCTTCAGTCTATGGACAGTGCATTCTTTTTTTCCTCTTACTGCACATTTCATTTGCACTTTTTATTATTGTGATTTATTCAGTGTTTAGTGTATATTTATACATGCCATACAGAGTGCAGCTCAAACCAAAGTCAAATTCCTTGTTTTCTGTGGATACTTGCCGAATAACACAGCCTGTGATAAACGGTTGTGGAGTTCAGCATTTCGACAACAGCTGCACTGATAAATTAACTGTATAGCCTGTTGATAAAAACTCTTATCAAATATGAATATAGGCTTTTTTTTTTTTTTTGAATAGTTAAACATGACTCATTTAAAGTGTGCGTCCTTTTGCTTCATCTGCAGAGGTGGCGAACAGCCAGTGGAGCAAATCGTGTTTTTTAAAAAATATACAAACACATTGCTTCACTTTAAATGCATAATACGTCCGTTGTGGGAGCGTTACAGCACCACCTACAGGTCTGGCATATGACCTACAGCTATAAACGAATTTGCCTTGAACATTTTTTGTAATCGAATTATTCGAATTACTCGATTAATCGTTTCAGTCCTAGTTGTAATAGCGCCTGTGGTGATAAACTGAACCAGTGTTACTTGTTGATTATGTAGTTTGTAGAATAAAAGGTAGTGTATTAAATTATACAGGTAGTATGAACTCCGCAGCCCGACTATGAACATTTTGCCACACATATTGTAAGTGTTCAGCATATTTATAGAAGGGCAGATTTGTGCTGGTGCTTTGCATTCCGATAGCAGTAGACCAATTTGTGTGCCAAACAAGTTCAAAACAGGATCCTGTTTGTGTGCCAAACAGGATCCAGAATCTCTTTTCCCAGACCACATGTGGGCTGCAGAGCCGAAGGTCATGTGACTGCACAGGATCGACAGACTTTGTGCTCATCTGTGTTATAATCTTGACATGTTATTTTTATTTGTTTTCTTAGTCCTGAACATATTTTCAACAATGTCTTCATTGTAAGTCCTACGAGGGTTGATGCTGAATCATTCTGCAGAAACTGACATAATAATATGGTCAGAAAGTGGAAAGAGAATGCAACCGGGAATCGGAGCAAACACATGCTTTTTCAGACTGCCCAGGCCATTCTGTCAATCCTCTGCATGCGGCTCGCAGAGGGACTGGGGAAGACATCGGCTTTCTACACCCCCCCCTTCATCCACAGGGCCACTCGTGTGTCCCTGCACGCCGCTTGGTGTCTGCTCTCAATGACTCTGTTGAACCTACCCAGACGTGCAGTGGGAGCCTGGATGGATTCAGCTGAACTGCAGTTATTACTGTGGAGCTGGAGGAATGCCTTCTTAACACTCTCTTTGCATTAGGTTTAACCAGAGGACAGTCCCCACTCAGCCATCCCACAGTGGCTCCCACCGACTATGCAAGACAGGGAAGTGGTTGGGTGTGTGTGTGTGTGAGAGAGAGAGACGACACACCCTTCTGCCCACGCTCTCCCAGCCTGCAGCACTACATGGCATCATCTGGGACTCTGCCATTAGTGTTCAGTAAAAGCTTTAATAGTTTGGCCTGTGGTTTGGTTTAGCTTTGGTGTTCTGCCCTTCTCCACCCTGTCTGGAACCACAAGCTTCCAAACTGAGCATATGAGTGGCTTTCGTTAAATCTTTGGATATTGTGGGTTTTCCCTCTACCTCGTACTAGAAATACTTGCAAAGTGCTGTTTAACTGGTCATATTCATTGCACTGGATTATTTATTTCATATATATGTATACATAGTGCCCTCCAAAAATATTGGAACACTTGGTATTTCACACATTTTAAATTGTTTATGCATTTCAATTACACAAAATAGAAAAAAATACAAAAAAAAGAAAAATTTCTAAAATTATCTTCCTTAAACTCGAACTGAAAGTAAATCTCTACAACTTGATATAAATTAATTAAAAATATAAAAGCCAAAAAAAAAAAAAAAATTCTAAAATTATCTTCCTTAAACTCGAACTGAAAGTAAATCTCTACAACTTGATATAAATAAATTAAAAATATAAAAGCCAAGATGAGGGGTTGAATAAGTAATGGAACACTTTGGTATAATACCTGTAAATAATCACTTTTATTGACAGTTTTCTTCTGACAAGTCAGGGGATGGATACATGAACATTTCCAAGTCACTGAATATGTCTTGGACTTTATTTACATCATTTATGAAGAAATACAAACAATGTGTCACTGTATGGTAAATCTGTGTGGAGTAGACAGTTCTCAAAAACTGAGTGACTGTGCAAGAAGGGGAAGAGTGAGGAAAGCCACCAAGACATCCAGATAACCCAGAAGAAGTTACAGGCTTCTGTGGCTGTGACTGGAAAAATTGTGCGTAGTGCATATTTTCAGTATCGTGTGAGTAAGACATGGGAAAATTTTAAGAAAACACTTCCAGTGTACAGACTGGATATCATAAATCATATTTACTTGCTATAGCACAGCAGATAATAGATAAAATAAATAATTTCTGCCCATTGGACACTTGTACTGCATATTTGGTAATCAAACAAATAAAACACATTTTGAAGTAAACTGCTGCCTGCCAGTGTATCTTTAACAGCCCCACACATGGTTGAAGAAAAACTGGTTAAAGAAATAGTTTGTGTAAGGTTGGGCAATGTCTACTGTCAGGCAGAAGAACTCTTCTTGCTATCTTGGATTAACTTTTTCTTGTGCTCATTGTGAAAATTGTACAGCAAGTTGTGTGTCACTGCCAGGCGTGCAGTGGGCTGCTCTGAGTTGATCAGCAAAGTTTCAAGCCCGGGACACTCAACCACACCAAGCCCAGAGTCCCTGACCTGGCTCAGGCAGTGTATTCATTTGTTCTGAACCCTTGGGGACATCTCAGTCATTTCACATACAACTAAAGACCCCATCTAACTTTTTTCTGTCTCTGGCTGCCACTACTTTAATTCATCAGTGCTCAGTTGAATCTCCAGGGGAATTTCTAAGGTGTGTCGTCATTTCGGCTGCTCCCATTTGTTCGGGGCGCCACAGCAGATACAGCCAGATCCGCATTGGTATTTGGCACAAGTTTTACACCGGATGTCCTTCCTGATGCAACTTCGGTTTCACCTGGAGCAGGGGTGGCCAAGTTCGGTCCTCGAGAGCCACATTCCTGACACTCTTAGTTGTCTCCCTGCTCCAACACACCTGAATCCAATGAAAGGCTCATTAAAAGTCTGCTAACGAGTCTTTCATTGGATTCAGGTGTGTTGGAGCAGGGAGACAACTAAGAGTGTCAGGAATGTGGCTCTCGTGGACCGAACATGGCCACCCCTGACCTGGAGGAACACACACAGAGCCGCTGTTGTTCCGAAGAGGTCTCCCATCCAAGTACTAACCATATGCCGCACTGCTTAGCTTCTGAGATCTGACGGGATCAGACTTTTGTAATTTATTTTATTTATTTTGTATGTCTGTTTGAAATGAAGGTCAGGATGAGGTCAGCAGACATTGTGCCCTCTGCTGAATAAATACTGTCATTCTGGAAGCAAATTAATTTGATCTTGCATAGATACTGGACTTTAAATCATGAAAATAACTATTCCGATATTGTATTAACCACCTACCCCCCCCACACACACACACACACCGTGTATTGTAACAGTCATCCACTGATGTCTCACGATTCCAGAGTTGTTGAGCAGTGGCAAAGCTTTGCGCTCTCCTGTGTTCCTTTATTTGGATGTGCTTTGTGCAAATGCTTGAATGTGTGGTTTCTGTTTTGCACAGACCTTTCACTGTGTCTGCAGCTTCTTGTTCTGCAGACTCCTCAGCGTGGGCTCCGCTAGCATTTAATGTGGCCTGGCAGAATCTGTGATGAACTCAGCCTGCTTATGTAAGCATATGTTTGCACAGAAGAAGAGGGTCATATAGATGTTGCCAAGCCAACACTTCTGCCAGCAAAGAGGAAGCACCTCAGACCATGAGAAAGAGTCGCTTTCAAGGAAGGCCAAAACGTACCGCGAATCTTCCTCTCCAGGCAGCTCTGTGCGCACAAGAGAACAATGTGCCATCATTCTGCATTGTAGCCTCCAATAAAGGCCGGATCCGGGCATGAAACGCCAAGCAAAGGGGCCCGGGAGCTCTCGGGTCTGGATGTACTCATCCAGGCTTCTTAAGCAACTACAGTATTAAAGTTGCCAAACCAATTAACCCCACCCCCGCCCAATACACACACACACACACACAAAAAATGACCTACATATAGTTTTGCAAGGCGGTTATGATGAGATTTTACCACAATCCTCACAAATTATTGTAGAACTGCAGAGTAATGGTTAAATCTGTAAAAAAAAAAAAAAAAAAAAAAATCTGAAGTGTGTGTGCATTTCCTCAGGGCTTTCTGGCATGCTGAACACTGCAGGGGTACAGATGAGATGCCAGTAAAACATTTACCCTTCTTCTAGAACAAAGCGCAGCTACTGCTGCGTTATGCTCCGAGGCATTCGTGGTATGCTGAGGGATATTTGAACTAGTAAATGTTTAACTTTTTTTTTTAATTAAGCAGGCTGTGTGTGTGTGTGTGTGTGTGTGTGTGTCATTGTGAAAGCACGGTTCCTACTCAGCCTCCAAATACTCACACAAAATGAAAAATAGTTTCATCTTTGTTTCTTTAGGCCGGGAGTAAAATTGAATAAAACACATGTTCTGCTAGTGTTCCCTTGATTGTTTGCCTGATACATTAAAAAGACTAAAAAGCTTTATTGTTCAAATAAATTATTTAATTAAGCTTCTTTCTTTCTTTCCCCGTTGGAGTCAAATGTGGATTTAGATTATCTTTATGCATCCTGCGGCAGGAATGTTGGATGTGCATTAGCTGATCTTTACTTATTTCTCACAGACTTAATTTATCTGTAAACTTTAAATATTCAGCTGGTTTTCAGATCCAAATGTTGTCAAATGTGAGGCATACCAAATCATTTAAGTGTTAGAGTGTCCTGGATAAGACCCCTGTTCACACTTAAAACCAGTCATGGGCACATCTAACCAAAAGTTAGTTCTGATAATAACCCATGATCCTCTAACTGAAAACTTTACTGTGGTAACTAAACCAATAAACCACATTTTATACCACTTATCTGTGTCCTGGTTGTGGTGGCCACAGACTAAGCCCACATTTCACTCTCTTCTGCCAAGCCCTGTATTTCTTCCTTGGTGAACCCGAGGTAGTCTCATGCCAGCTGGGAGATCTAATCCCCGCAGCATGTCCTGGGTCTTCCCTTCAGGGCCTCTATTCAGTTGGACGTGTTTGGGAGAACTTCTTAAGGAGACAACCAGGGGGTATCCTCACCAGATGCATAAGCCAACTCAAGTGGCTCCTTGTAGTGTTAAGGAGCAGCAACTCCACTCCAAGTTCCTTCTGGATATTCGTGCTTTTCGTCCTCTCCATGTAAGCCCAAAGGAACCTCATTTCTACCGCTTCTTCCACGATCTTGTTCTTTTTGTCATTACCCAAACCTCATGGCTATAGGCGAGGATAGGAGCGTCAATTGACTGGTAAATTGAAAGTCTTGCCTTGTGGCTCAACTCTTTCTTCAGCACAGTGGTCCAGTACAGCATCCACAGGACCTCAGATGCAACACCAATCTTTTGAACTCACACACCATCTTACCTTCACTTGTGACCAAGACCCTGACATACTTGAATTGCTCCACTTGCGGCAGTACCTCTTCCCTGACCCAGAGGGGACAACCCGTCCTTTTCCAAAAGAGGTCCATCCATGTACTCAGACTTAGAGGTGTGGATTGTTATCCCAGTCGCCTCACACTCGTTCTCAAACCTGCCCAGCAAACATTGAAGGTCACTGTCTGATGAATGCTACAGAACCATATCATTCACAAAAAGCAGAGATGCATTTCTGAAGTCACCAAACTGGATACCCTCCAATCCCTGATTGTGCCTTGAAATCTTGTCCTTGAAAATCACCAACATTTAGTATATCAGTTTAGTAATTTGGAGGAGCAAGTCCATGGTCAAACAGTCAGATCTGATGAGAAAGTGGCCCCCTTATGGGACTGTTAACATGCCACACATCCAGTATTCACTATTAAAGATCAGTTTATTTGTGTTTAACAACAAGATATTTGCTAACTGTTCTGTCAGAACCAGTTAGACCCCCCGGGTCCTCATGGATTTGCTGTCTGCCTGGAAAGCAATTTAGGAGGTGCATAGAGATGCAATAGAAGACTGGCACAAAATATCACTGTAATTCTTTTCAACACTGAAAACTGTTGAAAATCACTGGCAAGGAAAAAATACAACAGCTGGAACTTAACATATATATTCAGAAAGCCATCCAGGACTGCAGTGTTATGATTATTAAATATGACTCGGCACCATCCGGTCAACAGACTTCCAGCTATCAGCTACATCAAGGAAGCAGAGGGTGACTTTATACACATTCCAAAAAAATAACTGGTGCACAAACATAAATATTAGCATAAAATACTTTGGTCAAGAGATTCCTCGATGCAACCATATAACATAACTGTTAAAGATCCACTTATGGTTAATATTATGCAGTAATATGAGGTCATATATCACCCTTCTTTTGGTCTTGTGACTTTGTAAGATCAGAGTTTAGATCATAACTGTCCACCTCAAGGAGTCTTCAACCAAAAACATTTTGCCACCAACCTCCACTGACATACAGTCCATATCACCATATATTATGTATATATGGTTTATATTTAATGTGATGTGTGTGTGTGTGTATATATATATATATATATATATATATATATATATATATATATACGATTGGTCCAGATGACATTCCAGTGGAGGCATGGAAATGTCTAGGAGAGATGGCAGTGGAGTTTCTAACCAGACTGTAATAAAATCTTGGAAAGTGAGAGGATGCCTGAGGAATGGAGACGAAGTGTGCTGGTTCCTATTTTCAAGAACAAGGGTGATGTGCAGAGCTGCAGTAACTACAGAGGCATAAAGTTGATCAGACACAGCATGAAGTTATGGGAAAGAGTAGTAGAAGCTAGGCTTGGAAAACAGGTGAAGATCTGTGAGCAGCAATATGGTTTCATGCTGAGAAAGAGAACTACAGATGCAATGTTTGCTCTGAGAATACTTTTGGAGAAGTACAGAGAAGGCCAGAAAGAGTTACATTGTGTGTTTGTGGACTTAGAAAAAGCTTATGACATGGTGCCAAGAGAAGAGCTGTGGTATTGTATGAGGAAGTCTGGAGTGGCAGAGAAGTATGTTAGAGTAGTGCAGGACATGTACAAGAATAGTGTGACAGTGGTGAGATGTGCAGTAGGAATGACAGACTCATTCAAGGTGGAGGTGGGATTACACCAAGGATCAACTCTGAGTCCTTTCTTGTTCGTAGTGGTGATGGACAGGTTGACGGATGAGATCAGACAGGAGTCCCCATGGACTATGATGTTTGCAGATGACGTGATCTGTAGTGAGAGTAGAAAGCAAGTTGAGTCTAGTCTGGAGAGGTGAGATATGCTTTGGAGAGAAGGGGAATGAAAGTCAGTAGAAGCAAGACTGAGTACATATGTGTGAATGGGAGGGAGCCCAGTGGAATAGTGCAGTTACAAGGAGTAGAAGTGGTGAAAGTTGATGAGTTTAAATATTTGGGGTCAACTGTTCAAAGTAATGGAGAATGTGGTAGAGAGGTGAAGAAGAGTGCAGCCAGGGTGGAGTGGATGGAGAAAGGTGGCAGGCATGAATATCAGCAAGCGTGAAGGGGAAAGTCTACAGGACAGTAGTGAGAGCAGCTATGTTGTACGGCTTAGAGACAGTGGACTAACAAAAAGACAGGAGGCAGAGCTGGAGGTGGCAGAGCTGAAGATGTTGAGATTCTCTTTGGGAGTGACGAGATGGACAAGATTAGGAATGAACATATCAGAGGGACAGCTCAGATGGGACGGTTTGGAGACAAAGTCACAGTGGCGAGATTGAGATGGTTTGGACATGTGCAGATGAAGGGACCCAGGGTATATAGGGAAAAGGATGCTGAGGATGGAGCCACCAGGCAGGAGGAGAAGAGGGAGGCCAAAGAGGAGGTTTATGGATGTGCTGAGGGCGATCATGCAGGTGGTTGGTGTGACAGAGGAAGATACAGAGGACAGGGTGAGATGGAAACAATTGATCTGCTGTGGCGACCCCTAACAGGAACAGCCGAAAGACAAAGAAGAAGAAGATATATATGATTGTTCCTGTGTTGTGTTCAGCCCTCTGAGAATCTTTGTTATTTTTGGTGATGTACAACCCAAAATGTCTTTCATTTCAGATAGTATGAACCCAAGATATTTCATGCTTCACGTGGTCAGCTTCATTTCAAACATGAAATATCTTTGGTTAATACTATTTGAAATGAAATAAAAGTCAACAGCAATGCAAGAATCACTGCATTTTTTTTCTCCATTATCCATGCTGTACCATTCCAACATCCCAGCATCTACTGGATTCCGGGTACACCCATAACACATTACTTGGCTACCACAGAGAGACTGCATAAAGACAGACAACATTCATTCTCATGTTCATGTACAGTAAAACTCGCATATATTGGATTCAAATGGACCAGCGAATTTTGTCTGTTGTAATCGAAATCCGTTATATGTATAAAACGGACAAAATCCACTATATGTATAAAATGGACATAATCCAATTTTCTAAGTTTGCTGCAGAGTGGTACCTTAAAACCCTAAAACCTGATGTATGTGTTTGTAACTTCGTGGCCATGCAATGTCGTTGATATGCACGTGACCCTTTTAAAGTTCTATCGCGTCTTTCTGCAATTTGCCACAGGAACAGCTGTGTTTCTTGAATAATTTGTCCTTCAGCGAGCTCCACTTCTTTATGCAATCATCAACCTCGAAACCAATAATATGGTACATACAATTTTCCTCCATGAATTGCGGGTCATTTGAGCATCTTTTTCTTACTCCTTGATGTAAAGTTGGTCACCTTGTTGATCAAAATGTAATCAGTGGGCGGGCTGCAAAAACTTTTAAAATATGATGGGAGAGGAAGGAGTGAAACCAAAAAAGTGACAAATCACAGCCCTTTTTGCGGTCTCAGTCATTTAGCAGGTGCACGTAAGGCTCTGGGGATCTTTCACAGCCAGGCAGAGGGCTCTGATCTAAAGCGGTTTGGTTCGTCACACCCAGGGATATGTGTGAAACTTAACACCATATTACAGTGCAGGCAACAAGCAGCATTTTGTTAATAATCACTGGCCTTGAATGACGCCCTGCCTTGTTTTGGTCCCCGGTCTGAGCACAGTTTGAAAAAATAAACGGCCGAGCTTTTAATCAAGGAAATACGATACCGACTTTCCTTGAATCGGTGAGTGTCAGTGTTGAACTTCATTTCGTACCTCTGTTACTGGGCACGTCCAGGCTGCTCTGTCTGGTACATGCGAGGGGTTTTTAATGGAAATACATTGCGATCAGACAAAACCTTTTGTCCAATGTAAGCAAAAATCCATTGTACAGAACAGATATTGTACAAGTTTTGTACAATTGTACATTGTAACAAGTACATTTTGTACATTGTAACAACTACAACGAAGGTAAGGTGTAAGCCTTTCAGTGGGAATATAAACCTGAGTAAAGCAAGCGCAGACTTGAAAGAAAATAAACATAAAATTTAACAGATTCAAAAAGGTATGTCCAGAGTGCAAATTAAAAAAGGAAAAAATATAGGAATCTAGTAGCAAAAAAGAGATTACATATAAAAAAAACGAAAAGTATGTACAAAACTGTGGATATTTCAGTGGCAGTGGATATTGCACATCAACAAATATTGCACACAAACAAAAATCCATTATATACAGTGTTTATTACATGGAAAACCATACAGAAGCATTGAGACTTTTTCTTTTGTCTGGTGAGTGTGAATATTCAGTTTTTACAATGACGGTTTGGGCGAGTTTTACTGTATAAATATACTAGAGCACCGCGCTCATACAGTGCAAACCTCTGCCAGCACGAGTTTCCAATTCCACAAATTTTGACCTTGGAAAAGAATTTCAAGGTCAAAGTCTTGTTAGAAGTGGCTTTTCATTCGCTAAAATATAATATAAAATATCGATCAAATGGGCTTTTCAATGTTAAAATCAAATATCCGGTAAATCTGCAGTACGGATCAGCTCTGGATCAATTTTTGTTGGGCGACAGTGAATACCAATCTGCACCTCACTTTCAAATATGACAGTGATTGGGGCATGTTTGATTAAGATATAATGTAAACTATACATTAAAAGCGTTTTCAACATTAAATTTAAATCTGTAATCTGGATCAGATCCAGATCAAATTTTGTCAGTCAATAAAGGATACCAGCTTACAAAGAAATCTATCGTTTTTTGACAGTTATGAATTTTTTTTAACATTCAAAGATAGGGATTTTTCCTGACTTTTATCTTTGACCTATGACCTTGAAAATTAAATTGGTTCTTGCCTATCAGTATATGAATCTTTAGTAAAAATTTCATAACGATATATCAAAAATTGTGGACTCCAGGCTGTTCACAACCAACCAACTAAACAAACAAACAAACAGCCAAACGGGTGAAAACATAACTTCCTCCAACTTCGTTGGTGGAGTCAACAATTCAACAAAAACTGAGCTGGTATTTGTCAGTCTGAACCACATTTACAAAAGCTTAGCTCTCTCTGTGTGCGTGTGCGTGTGTGTGTGTGTATGTCCCGCATATGTACATTACAGGATGTTCTCTTGTCCTGACCCTTCTCTGCTCCCTTCCACAAATCCAAGGATGTTGCTTTCCCTGTGAGTCTTATCTTAAGCTCGACTGACCGGACATTCTCGTCAGCTTCATCCCGTTTAGACAGACGCAACCAGCGGCACCGTGAAGGTCAAAGTATGATCAACATGGGCTTATTTCAGAAGTTTCTGTCGATTTTAAGTTGTCCTCCTCTGCTGCAGTATTTCACTCCCAAAACCACTCACAAGGCCGAAGGAAGGGAGAGTTTTATGAACGTTCTGCAGATGATGCAACACTGTGCATTTCCTGTCAGTATTTTGAGTTTTTGAGAAAACAGATTTTCAGATATGGTTTTATGCTCAAATTAATTTTTTGGTTGGCATATTGTGCTTGTGCATCCTGCAGTCATGTGCAAGCGTTGGATATATTTTCCATTCTTAATCCCCCCAGTATTTTGACATCCAAGTCTGCAAAAACTTTCTTTCAGATTTATTACTTAATCAGCATTCGCAGGTAACAATGTTACTGTATTTTAAATCATCAGAGGGCTTCTGGGTCATTGCGTGTGAAATCATCAGATTTTCCAAAATCTTCCCGGGTCCCCGACTCGGATTCTCATTATATTTTTTTTTTTGTTGTTTTTTTTTTTTATTACAAGTACCCACATATGTCTGATGAACACATACAAAATATTTCTGCTTACTTCCAAGTAGTTTTTTTTTTTTTTTAGATAATTTTTTTTTAATCAGGGTACCCACAATCCTATTTTACACTTGCAAATTCATTTTGAGGTTTTTTTTTTTTACTTCATTTTTAAAAGATATTACCTCAACTAAAAATGCAGATATAAAGCTCAAATTTGGAATACACCCTATTTCGGCACCCCAGATATAGTAGTACATTTCAAAAATGGGATACAGAGCTAATTTTTCATTCTGTAGCATTACAAAAATGGCAGTTTGTCCATTCTCGCAAAAAAAAAAAAGCAAAATTTCAAAGAGCTGTACTAAAGAAGGGATTTCAATGGATAATCTTCATATTTTAGAATACACATCTGGGGTACTAGTTATGTGTGTAAAACATTGTGGTCATAACTTGAAGGGTTTTTAAATTATTGACTCTTGAAAATCAAACATGATCGTAGAATGTCAAAAATAGGCCTCCAGTCTATTTATGATTTGACCATGTGGGCAGGTGCTCAGCCACTTCATAATTTTATTTATTTATTTATTTATTTATTTTTGTGGAGAGTATATTGATGTACCAACTTTATGTCAAGATTTTTTTATCTAGCTCAAATGCCTTCATAGTAAAAAAAAAAAAAAAATTGCAAACTAGGGTACCGTAACATGGCGCAAACCAATTTTGAACCTGTATTTGCATATTCAGAAAGCAATACATCAGCTCTGAATGGAAGTATAAAGCTCAAATTTGGTATTTACAATATTTGGCACCCCAGAATAATGGATAAAATTTGAAAGACTGATTACTGAGCTTATTTTTTCTTTCATGGCATCATAAATTTAGCAATTCAGTCATCAACGCAATTTTGTTACAAGGTTTTGAAGAGCTGTACTCTGATAGTAAATTGAGAGATAATTTTGATATTTCAGAATTTACTAAAAAAAAAAAAAAAAAAATTATGTCTACAAAAAATACTTGGAATTAAGCAGAAATATTTTGCTTGTGTTCATCAGACATATGTAGGTACTTGCAAAAAAAAAAAAAAAAATCATGACAATCCGAGTCGGTGAGCTGGGAGGCACGTGATGATTTCACATGGAATGACCCTTCTGTCTAAGCATTTACGAGGGTACTTGAAAAAGTTCTTGGACTCGGGAACAAAAGTATCTTGAGGCTCAAGATGTGACCTTCTTCTGTGAAGGCACTGCAGAGCTTCAGCATTGGTAAACAACATGCATTGAAGTTAAGGGAGACCACGTACGTATGTTGAAAAATAAATTTGGAACAATCTTTCTTCTTTGCCATTTTCTGGGTGAGGCTGAGAACTTTTAAAGTACCTTGAATTGGTTTTTATAAGCCATTTCATAAAAAACCAGCATGCGCGTCGAGGACCTCTGTAGCTGGAGAAGGTCAACGGGACACCCACATTTCACCTGGTTGTGGCAGATAGATGCTACCACACTTGACTTGAATTAATAAAATCTTGTTTTGACCGTGTACAGTAAAAAAATAAATAAATAAAAAATAAAACACCTGTGTATGATTATTATATTGAAATAAGCTAATTTATTAACAGCTATAGTTAAACATTTATGTTTTTTTGTGTAGCAAGGAATCCTGAACTGGGGTTTCAAACCTGTGGGCCAGGGCCCTGATGAGGCCTGTGAGCCAGTATTTTCTGGTCTGCAGTATGCCTTATGGAGCTATTCCACAGAGCACAGTTCCTTCCCGTTTCATAGCATCATAGTAACTTCTTGATCCATCTTTTGTCAATCTTGAACAAACTTGGTATACATAGTAGTTATGGCTATCATCGGCACCAGTTTTGAAATTGGGGTAAAATTTTCAAGGTGTTCAAAAATTCTATCTGGATTTGCCAAGTTATCACTAGTACGTTGGTACCTTCTGTGTGTTCATAGTCTTAACAGCTTCAGTCATGTTTAAAGGTCTTTAAATGTAGTAGTCCTAGTAAGTACAGCTTGAAACGTGTTTGATTGTGCTCCATCGAGGTAAAAATTTGAAGCAGAAGCAGCATTTGTTGTAGTTCTAAATGAGGGTGCAGCTCCTTACTTTCATTTTTGAGCAAGTTGCCAGGTCTGCACTTTACAAGCCAGCCAGTTGCCAGATCTGCACTTTATAAGCCAGCCTGTTAGGAGGCAAGCCAGAGTAAGCCGTTTCATCCAGTTTTTCCACTTTGTTGGGTAATGGGCGATCATAGTAGAATGTGTAATGTCACTGCATGCAACCCACATGTTTTGAAACGGTGTGTGCACATATAAAGGACATTATTGCAAATGATTGCCTTGCCTGTCCACCTCACAGGCAGGCATGAGAATTTTCCAAAAATCCACAATCTCCTACTTTGCATGATCTGGATGTCCTGCTGAAGTTACACCCATCAATCCCAAAGATTTGTAGCAGGTTCGATCACAGCATATTGGGACTGTTCGAAATCACCTTTATTAACCCTCTGGGGTCCGAGGGCATTTTTTGGACAGTTCGCTCGCCTGGCAGAAATGTTTTATTATTGCTGTTAACAGCTCTCCCTGCATGCCACAATCAAGTTTTATGTCTCTTTCTTTTTCAGGACAATCTGTGCTTTCAGAATATATATATATGTTTGTGTTGTATTTTATAAGTGTAATAAAGGTTTACAATCAAAAATAGGCAAGGAAAAAATAAAGCGAAAAATAATTTTCCACACACATTTATTCAAAACACACAGCAAACTATAATAAACAACTGTTTTGACACTTTATAAAGGTAATTTGAGGTCTTGTGTGAAAGTCTGTACAACAAAAAGGTTCAAACAATAATCACAAATGCACATTTTGAACAATATATACAAAATGGTCTGTGTGTTTTGTTGTCCATTGATATGGTAAACAGTGCTTTATGCAGAGAAAGCAACAGAGTTATCCAGTAACATTTACATGTAAACTAGTGGAGCAATCCTGATAGTTACACACTCTTTGTTTGAGCGTGTGAGATTGTCATCTGAGGCTTTCTGTGTGCTCCTGCTTTCACTGATCGCTGTGTGTAATAGCACACTGAGTATGTACTAATAGTATGTACTCATTGCAGCACCCAGGGGGCTATTCAAACCGGCCAACTAGTAACACTTCACTCCTGAAAACGATCTTTGGCTTATCACTTGAGGTAAATCTGCCCTACGATTGGATTTTGGAAAACCATGTGATGGCGAACCAATTCCTATTGGACACTCACATTGCGCACGTCATCACACAGCTTCTATGGGGAGTACAAAGATGGCCAATGCTGGCTCGAAAGTCCGCGGAGTTAACTTTTCAGCAAAAAAATAAAAAGTAAGTTTCTATTTCTCATATCATTCAAAAGTTATTTATAATTTAGTAAAGCTTGGTCTTAGCCGTCATATACGACGACATCGGCCCCAGAGGGTTAAACACATATTTTGCCACAATCCGTCTGAGGTTCCAATAGAAGCCATGTGTTGACAGTGCTGATGTCTACTACTCCATTCAGTGCTTTGTGCCTTAACAACATTGGCGATTTGCAGGCTGTTGGTACACTACTGGCACCAAGTGGACTGGAATGCATACTATTAGCTTCTCTTCTGGGTAGGGATGCGCCGATCCAGATACAAGTATCGGGTATCGGCCCGATCTTCCATGTATCCTGTACTGTTGCTCACCTGAACGTAAGCAACAGTGGATGGGGTGTACAAGCAAGAGCACAATTTGCTCTGTGTTTGCAAGGTGACAAACTACATGTAATTTGAACCACGGCTGTATGTAATTTTTATTTTTTTTTTATAAACCATCCAATTTTTCAATTTCAATTTATTTTCATTTATATAGCGCCAAATCACAACAGAGTTGCCTCAATGTGCTTCACACAAGTAAGGTCTAACCTTACTAACCTCCAGAGCAACAGTGGTAAGGAAAAACTCCCTCTGAGGAAGAAACCTCAAGCAGACCAGACTCAAAAGGGTGACCCTCTGCTTGGGCCATGCTACAGACCTAAATTACAGAACAATTCACAAAACGAATATACAGGAAAAGCTGTTGTCCACTGTCTAGTAACCATCCAGCAGGTGGCAGACACATCTGTGGGATATAACATAGGCACTGATGTGGTGCATCAAAGGTCATCATGAACTAATCACTTGATCTGCTTAAAAAGTAAAGTAAGTTTTTCTGGCTCATTTATGCACAATGTTGAATTCATACAGTGGGGCCAAAAAGTATTTAGTCAGTCCCTGATTGTGCAAGTTCTCCTACTTAGGAAGATGAGAGAGGTCTGTAATTTTCAACATAGGTACACTTCAACTATGAGACAAAATGAGAAAAAAAAAATCCAGAAAATCACACTGTAATTTTTTTTTCTCATTTTGTCTCTCATAGTTGAAGTGTACCTATGTTGAAAATTACAGACCTCTCTCATCTTTCTAAGTAGGAGAACGTGCACAATCAGGGACTGACGAAATACTTTTTTACCCCACTGTATATGGATGGAGCTTCCTGGCTCTGCCACTGGTGATGTCTAAACAAGCAAGCAAGCAAACAAAACACACAGCATTTTGTGCATTTCCTCAGTATATAAGGACTCAACACTGGTTGTGTTTAATGCGTTTTGGCATGAACTCATATTTAACATGTGAAGGTTACTGATGTGACGTCTGAGCTCCACTCACCTACAGATCTGCACACATTGTAGTTTTCCACTTGGAACAAGAGCAAGCATAACTGACACACACACACGCGCGAAGATGTGAGTCACACACAAGTCTGCATGTTGCCCTGCATATTTACAACCTGTATGTCAGTCAGCGTTATCGGATGAAACGGCAGTTAACTCATTCGTCATTCACCGTGCCTGCCGTTTGTCAGGCTGTTTCCTCACACATGCACACACCTTCAGTCAGTGACTAAGCAGCAGCGTCTCCTTGAGCAAGGTCTTTTGAACGTTCTCAGACACAGACGGGCTTTGTTCACGCAGCGTGTGCTGTCACCGCCAGTGACTCGCTTAACAGACAGACAGATAGATGAAGGTGGCGTGATGGCTGGATGTTTTCCCGCTGTCCCAGATGGAAAACTTCCTCCATGCATCATCAGACATGTCTCATTCACTTACTACCTTGGTTAGTGGAGTGCGTAATGTTTTGGAATCAAAGTGACTCAGGTTTATTCTCCAGCCGTTCACACACCCCGTTCTCTCTGTGTAATTACGACAAAATAACCACGGAAGACTTCACCTGTATCAGTCAAATGTAGGTCTTGTTCACTGCAAAAACTAATATCTAAGAAAGTAAAAAAAATACTTGTTTAAAGAAAATTTGACTTAATTTTTGTTGAAATAGAAAAATAATGTTTTCAAGCATTTTTTACATAAGAAAAAAAATCTTTTTTGGGGGGGAATGCATCTCATGTTTTCTTAATAAGTTTTTGTAGCTCATATCAAGCTGTATTTAACAAGTAACAAGGAAAGGCAATGGATATCAAATCATCCATGCAAAGTAACAAGATTATTTTCCTTATTTTAAGACAGAGCTAATCTTAAAATAAGAATTCTATGTAGTTTTAAGGCACATTCTGACTATTCAGTGTCTAGACATTTTGCTAGTTTTGAGAATTCTAACCAAGTAATTTTTTCTTACCCCATTGGCAGATTTTTGCTTAATACAAGACAATTTGGCTAGATTTTGGATTATTTGTCTTATTTTGAGAGGGATAGTTTTTGCAGTGTTCCGCTTACTTTTTTCACCTCCGACCACTAAATTCAACATGTTTTGTTTGTCGCTTGAGGGATGACTAATGAGGAAGTAAGTAAGTGGTTACTTACTTATTCATTTGTCATCTTGTTTTTTTATTATCTGATTTAGATGATAAAATATTGGTGTAAATTATTTGACCTGCTTTGAGAAACGACAAGAGCCCGGTTTCATAAAGTAGTCTAATCTTTTAGTCTGCGAAACTTACTAAGTCTGCGGCTAGTTGCCCAACATTATCCATCTAATCTCAGTTTCACATCGACGGCTAAACTTGTAGATTAGCCATCTTATGTTAGTCCATGATTATCACAGGCATAGTGGCCTTGCGAGCACCATTGCCAAGAAACGCCTCCAATGCGTGACATTGTTTACTTCCGGGTTGGTCATTGTCGTGAACTATCCAGCCTTTGTTTCGTTAACTGGCTTTATTAACATTTATGGACACATACGAACTGCAGAATGACGTGCTTAGCTCTTAGCCTAGCAGTTCTTTTTCTACACTTCCGTCAAGCCTTTCTGTACACACAACGCTGCTCAGCATAACAGCGACGCCCGGTGGCTAATGTGAGAACTGTCACAAACACATACATCATGACAGTCGTCTACTACAACCATGGCCAAAAGCAGAGGAAGCTCTCCTTTTGGAAGAATACGAGTGACGTAGGGGTGCTCTTGAGCATTCCAACTAAAGTAATATTAGCTTCCTCTGTACCAGGCTAAAAACTTTAGTCAGGTAATGCAAAACTTTAGCCAACTAAGTGGTTTGTGCAACGACTACCATCAACAAAATGAGTAAACTAAGTGACTTTATTTGACTAAACAAGATTAGATTGCTGTGTTAAACTGGGCCCAGGGGACGTCCTCACGAGATGCCCAAATCACCTCAATTGGCTCCTTTTGATGTGAAGCAGTAGCACCTCTCCTCTGAGTCCCTCCTAGATAGTCAAGCCTCTCACACTGTCCAGGAGTGTAAGCCCAGATACCCACGGAAGAATTTCATTTCTGCCGCTTTTATCCATGATCTGATTCTTTCAGTCATTACTCAAAGCTTATGACCATAGGTGAGTGTAGGAGCATAAATCGACTGGTAAATTGAGAATCTCGCCTTCTGGTTCAGCTCCTTCTTTACCACAATGGTCTGGTGCAGCATCCTATTACCTTTCTAGTGGTTCATAAATATACAGTTGAATACTTCAGATGTCTTGAACACCAAGATAGAAAAGATAAAAAATAGATAAAGCACAATAAAATTATGAGGATGTTACTCTAAGTGATTAAAATATCACCTGCTAGACAGTTGCTAGATGCTGAGTGGATGATGGAAATTAGGAGCAGGTATGGATGAAGTTACATGTAGCTTGAAATTTGCTTGTTTGTCAGTTTCTTTTGTTTCCCAAATCTAGGACTGCTGGTCACCAACACCACTACTGCTTGTTGGAAATTGAATTTGAACCTAAAACACTCAACATACTGGGTTTTTCTTGCAGATTATTTTGAAAAAATGGCATGTTGAACAATCAATGAGGAAAAAAATAATAAAATCTACCTGCTTGCCAGGTCTGATGGCTGTCCAGTGCACCCCCCCCAATATGAATCACCATTAGTGCCTCCTGTCCCCGCCGGGAGAGCCATGCTGTGTGTGCCACAGTGTTACTCTGAGACTTGCATCTCCGGATGTAGAAGGAAAATTGGCCTCTTTTTGTAGTTACACAGTGGTCCTAACCCACTTTGAGGAAGACTTCATTTGTGCCTGCTGGTAAACAGTTTTCTCATTATCATGGCAGATCCCTTTTTGCACATCTCCTCTGTTACTGAGTTGGCATTGTGTTGCGACGATAAAAACAAGGTGAAGTGTGCAGGTGCTCCACATCAATTGCTCAACATTTTTCAACATCGAACATGCATTGTGTTGACCATTGAACGTGCAGTGAATGACTAAGGTGGTGACTGCTCACAAATGGAGAAATGCTGATGTACAAACATTTCCAGAATTGCAAAGCAACTAATGAGTTTACTAACAAAACAAAACCCCTGCTTGTGGAAATGTCAGCTTTCAAATGCAGCTGTCTTGTTTGTATTAAGAAATCCAGCTAATTCAGTTGAGTTAATGACTTGGCTAATGGTAGCAAATGTACAAATGGAAATTATTGTGCTGTCAACAGTTCTGGGATGGTAAAAATCTGCACTATCCATTGAATCATGCATTTCTCAAGAACAAATGAATGCAACCATATCTTTGGATCAGTACAATTCACTTAGCCCTCTGAGCTCCAAGGGCATTTTCTCAGTTTTGCCATACCTTCATTAATTTTCTTTTTAAGGTACTTGCATGTAGTATAAATCCCATTTGTTGCATATCAAAATGTTCACAACAACTTGATAATTTGTCTCTAAAGCTAAAGTGTTTTAGAAATTCTTCGGCGCTTTCATGAATTTACATTTTCATTTATGTGCGTGAACCGTTTTGGTGTTTTAAAATGGATTTACCCAGTGGTGGGCGCAGTTAACCAAGAAAGTTAGCTTTGACAACCGCTAATCCGATAAACCGCAAAAAAAGATAGAGGAAGTTATAGCTAACCACTAACTTTTAGTACTGACTCAGTACACTGTCGGCTACTGATAAGCCAGTTTTGAGATTAAACACCGCTGAGGCTTCTGAGAAAAATCAAAGGCGACCACAAACCCCAAACGAGCAACGAGCCAGCACCGTCTTTATGCACCTTGCCCACAGCTGTGAAGAAGTGTCAGTTAGTTTCCACATGCAACGACACAAACGTATGGCAGGAGACATGAAAAGCAAAGCACTTTTCACTCATGGTTTCACTTATAAACAAAACTAATTCCAGACAGTTTATCAACATTAACGGCAACTGTCATTTTTACAAAGTGAAAATATCAATTACTTTAAAATATCTTTTAAAGTGATTTGCTAATTCTGAAGATTTGAACGTTAACAGACACACTCCAAAAGGCATTATGGGAAATGAGTCTCAATCACTGGTTGGTTGGTTTTATTCACCAACACACAAGTTATTGTAACTTGTGTGTTAGTTTTTACAAATAAATATGTATTTGTCATTTTTTTTATTTGTAAAAAAAAAGGCATTTGCAAAACTGAAAATCTGTTTTATGAAGTGTTATTCACAACAAATCTCGACTAACAAGCACACGTTGGTCGCTATTCACACTCCCATCCAGTAGATGGCAGTGTTCTATGCATTTTGACTGGGTTGGGGGGAAGTGATTGAGCAGCAAATCATTTTCCTATAATGCCTTTTGGTGTGTGTGTCTGTTAACACTGAAACCTTCAGAATTAGCATATTGCATTAAAAGATATTTTAAAGTAATTGATATTTTCACTTTGTAAAAATGACAGAGTTGCCGTAAATGTTGATAAACTGTCCAAAATTAGTTTGGTTTATAAATTAAACCCTGAGTGAAAAGTGCTTTGCGTTTGATATCTCCTGCCCACTGTCTCTTGTTGCATGTTGAAAGTAAATTACTTTTTTTTTTTTTTTTTTACAGCAGCAGCAGCAACATGCCTGATCTCTTCTGTTGGGGGAGGACTGAGCTCACAGTGGTCCGGCTGTTACAAAATAAGCAACAGACAGGAAATAACATGTATGGTTTTAAGGTTTATAAATGTTTTGACTGTTAAGCTTTACTCGCTGTGTCAGCAAAAAAATGTTAGTGGAACTAAATTTAGCAGAAGCTAATTGGTCCGCTGATGGCTTTAAAGTTATCTGAAAAGCTAATCTGCTACGAAAAAAGTTAGCTACGCTAATTAGCAGTTAGCAGATAAGTGGAACTGTGCCCACCACTGGATTTACCAATGTTTTTAGGTTACAAGAGTAGTGTGATATATGAAAAAGATTTTAAAACCATGCATAAACAAATTTCAAAAAATAAAATGTGCTGGGAGCTGCACGGCAGAGACCTGGGAATTTCACAAGAGCATATTTGTAAAATAAAATCGCTGACCACTTCCAGTTAGATGTTCCAGTTGGTGTCTTCAATAATGTATCAACGTCTGAATAAAATCCTTCAGTGATATAAACTGGGAAGTTCATGCCACAAAAAAGTTCCTTTGCTCTGTTTTGGGGATGGAACTTGTCAGTCCTGGTAAAAATAATCAATTCACTTGTTTTTCCACAATGATTTTCTTTGTCTGTAAGACTAAACAAAACTTAAAAAAAAAAAAAAAAAGATTCTACAAGTTTCAGTGTGAATGCTACATGTGCAGATGCACTATTAGCGCTGTCGCGTCTCACAGGGTGAAACAGACTCTGGTGATCGTCTTTGGTTTCTAGGATTGGCTGTGAGTCAGAGATTGTCTAGTGATGGAAACAAGAGCTGAAACCTTGTAGTTTCAGGAAGTGGTCAAACGAAATCTCTGTGAATTTCTATCGCTAATTTATTAATAGAAATATGACGAAAAATAGACTTGGATGTGCCTGTGCCTTCATGGACTCCAGAGGGTTAATGTTGCTCTTACCCATTTACTGAGTATTGAATGTTGCCTATCTAGCCGTGTGCTGACAGACTAGAAAATGTTGACGTGATCACACAACCTCCACTAAGCTCAACACTATTAAACATTGACAAAAAGACACACATTCCAACTTGTGGTTTCACTGTCAACCCCTGTGACTTATTACACGGAACTTTGTAACATCAGAAAAGTTGCCTTGAGGCAGAAAAATACTTTTGTCTTGTTTCACATACGTAACAAGCTGAGCATCTCGCAAATGTAATTGTGCTCTATTTCTATTGTATGTTGTATTGTTATCACCAAACTAAATTAGACATGTCACAAGTGCTCCAACTACAAGTTAATTGCACTATTTAATGGGGTTTTTATCCTCTGCTGGATATTATCATATCGTTGGAGTTGGGCCCATTTTACCAGTGTTATGGCCCTTGATTAACAAATCTAGAATCTGTTAGTTTCATGAGTGGCTGCTAAATTCTGAAATCAACTCCTCTCACATTTTCAGGAGGAATTTTGTGGAACTTGGTACAAAACCTTGTTATAGTTTGGAGCTTTTTGGAAGCACAAAGCTTTTAAACTGTAAAGTGTTAATTCCTTAATGTAACAGCAGCTATGGACATAAGAGGAACTCTGGATTATTGAATGAAGGATTTTGATGGAGTTTTTTTGTTTGTTTGTTTGTTTCAATCAGAGTGACAGAGATGCTGCTTTCAACTGTGTAAAGGCAGCTACTTTCTTAGCTGCTATTGCTGTGGCTTCATGGAATGTTACAGTTGCTGATTGGCGATCTCTTTTTTTAAAAATGGAGGCATGAAGGCGGAACTTTGCAACCAGTGAAACTGGTCATATCAACTGTCATATCAGCTTGTATAAATGGCCGATATCAATATCCAAAAAAATACTGAATATCGGCGCAGATGCTTATGGACATTCTGCACTTGGCACAGCAAGCCAAGCCCCAACCTCTGGTGCTGAAAAATAACACAAATGTTGAAGTGCTAAATCTTGCACTTCCTTTAATGACCACTTGAGGCTTGCACCAAAAGTAAGTTACTGCCCATATGTTTTAAATCTCATGTTTACAGCCTGGTGCAAAAAACAAATTTGTTTGGTCTCCATAGCTTGTTTCCCCATTCATGACAACTGTGCAGGGGAATTTTATATAAGCCATCAGTTTAATGAGATACTATGTCGCTCACAATTCTATGGAAACCACTCTCCAGCCCACAAAAAATTTGCATTACAAAGAACAAAACATCGAAACCACAATTACTTAGCCTGTTAGCTTCTGCTTGTTGATAACTCTCAGACAGGGGCTGTGTTTGAGCTTCATTCGTCTCACCAAGGTGATGTCGGTCTTGCCCACCTCTTTGTCCATTTATGGGTTGGCCAGGATGTAGGTGGAGTCAGGCATTGCCAAGATAGAACATTTGGAACCACCCAGTTTGAGCTTCTAACCTGCTCTTCTTTGTCCAGTGTACATACAGTCTGTGGTCTCATCTTACAAGTAGGTCCACAAATCTGGTAATCAGAAAAGTACACTTGAAACTACAAGTGCATTCTGTAAAAGCAGGAGGAGTGAGAGAACATAATAGTGTTGCCAGTTTGCACTCTGTGTGAATCCATTACAAGTTTGTGTGCTCTACGTTTAGCCTGGAGCATCACCAGGGACAAGTCATTAACCTTCACATCCACAGTCATTCAGGCTGAAGAATATGGGGCATATCTGTGTCGAGCCACTACGTCGCACCGGCACTACTACTTTTTCCATTCCTGGCTCTTCTTTCATTCTTCAGCGGACAAAGAGGCTTTTTGTCCCGCGCGCCTATACACCACGAAATCACCCGATCGGATTGTGAAACAGAATAACTTGGGGCCTCCCTTTCATACTGAGAAATGCAGTGCGAAAGAAATCGATACACACTGCTTAAAGGCTTGTGTTCGCCTGCATGCCTGTTCCTGCACTGATGTGGACAATTATTTTCAGTTTTTGGAGTCTTGCCGAGTTATAAACAGACGGGTTTCGGACTAAGTCCACTCCGTGTCCTTAGTGGGGGAACTGTGGCTGACTGACTGAAGATGCGTTGCTGCTTCTGTAAAGAAAAATCACATAATTATGACTGTGTTGAATTTAAAACCTCTTTATCCGATGGGGTGATGTTAATGTGGGTGTTTTACAGTGCAGCCTGGCTGGTGGAGTGCTGGATGTTTTGTCGAGTGGACATGGCAAAGGGGGCACAACCAGCAGCCATGCTGCTTTCTGGTTTTTGGATGCAGAGCAGGTGCTTGACTTTATGAGAGCAGATGGGTCTATTATGCACGTCTGACTTCTTTACATGCTGCATGCTGGTCCGTGCCAGTACGCCAGTGTTTTAATGCGTTTGTTTACTGGGCCAAGTGGCAGACGGTGTATTGTCAGGTCATGTTGCATCGTTAAGTTGGTCCTGCCGTCTCAGCAATAATTATTTCAGCAATAATTTTCCAGTATTCTCTTCCTCATGAAGGTAGGTGTGAAAGCACACTAAATTGCTCTTTGGTATTGGTTCAGATGTCAGACATTAATTGGTAGCAATAAAACTTCAGCCATCCCTGCCTAATATGCTTGGAACCTGAATCTGGGCAAGAGTATGCAAATTTGCTTGTACCTTTTGTCAAATCATCCCTTCTGAGTGCAAAAATTGTTGTGTGGGCCGCTGAAGAGGAGGTACTGCTGGCCCACCACCACTAGAGGGCGCCCTGCCTGGAGTGCGGGCTCCAGGCACCGGAGGGCGCTGCCGCCTTACGGGAGCAGCCAGGATGACAGCTGTCACCCATCACTGGAGACAGCTGATCCCAATCAATAAGGAGGTATATCAGCAGGACGGCATCTCCACCTCATTTGCCGAGATATCGCCTTACCAAAGAGGTAACAAACTCAGCCTACACATACATGTGACTTTTATTGTGTTCTTGTGATTATCTGTAGGACAGCTGACTACCAGACAGCGTTTGGATAAGTACTCACCTTCCTACATTTCTTGATTGTTGTTGACGAGAGGTGGAGGTGGACTCTCCACCCTCCGTGTTGCTGGGTGCAGCCGCATCCACACCTGACTGTTTCTGTTTCCTGCCAGCAGTACCGGATCCGACGAGCGGAGGCAGTGGCCACCTGGGAATTCGGGACTTGGCGGCTCCAGTATTCCCGGGGTTCGGTGGCAGAGGAAATCGGGTTGGTTCCGGTTCGACTTGGACAGACGTCTCCTATCGTCGAGCCTGCCCACACGACACCGTTGTAATTAGACTCGATCTCCATATTGTAATCGGTTGTATTTGTTGTGCCTTTTTCACAACAGTAAAAACAGTGTTATTTGATTCCTCCATTGTCCGTTCATTTGCGCCCCCTGTTGTGGGTCCGTGTTCCTACACTTTCACAACAAAAATAACTTTATTGTGGAAGAAAATAACTGCTAAACTCTAGCAGAACCAGCATTGTGTGTGTGTATACACGCTGGAGCTTCACCTTGCCACATTCATCAGATTACGGACCCTAGATCCACATGACAATCATTCAACCAGACAACAGATCCATCTAGATCTTTTAAGAGTAACAATCTTTCTGCCGTAACCAGGTGAAATATGGGCTTCGCATTTCCTCACAATACAAGTGTTGCTCCTTATCTGCATGTCCCTCAACACAACTTTTAGATGGCTATTCCACAGAGTGCTGTTCCTTCCCATTTTATCCCAAATAGCAAATCGAGGAAATGTTCTGAAGCATCGTAGTAACATCGTGATCCATCTCCTCGGAAGCAGATTTAAAATCAGGGTCCAATTTTTGAACTATTCATAAAATTTCATCTTGATTCTCGAAATCGCTGCTCGTACATGGTAACTTCTGGGTATTCGCAGTCTTAACTGCTTCAGTCAATTTAATTTCAGGTCATTTTCATTTATATAGCACCAAATCACAACAAAGTTGCCACAAGGTGCTTCACACAAATAAGGTCTAACCTTACTAACCCTTAGAGCAAGCACACAGGTGACAGTGGTAAGAAAATACTCCCTCTGATGATTCGAGGAAGAAACCTCAAGCAGACCAGACTCAAAGGGGTGACCCTCTGCTTGGGCCATGCCACAGACACAATAGACAATACAGGAAATTGTACAAGAAATTTTGGGAGTCCATGCTGGTGTCCAGGACGGGAAGCCTGCGGAGGAAGGCACCCACTCCCATCTCTGGATGGAGCCGCACCTCAAACAGAGAGAAAAAAACAGAATCAGGGGGCAGAAAGACAACAAATACAGTATAATTTATCAGCATTTAGCATGAAGAAAAACAGAAAAAATACAGAAGTGATCGCCAGCCACTAGCCCCAAGCTTCACTAAAAGACCCAGACTTTAGATAAAATTTAGCCTGCGGCCCGCTCTCTTTACTAAAAAAAAAAAAATGTTTTTAATTTAAAATGGTAGAAAGCATAGTACCATACTATGCCGGTATGCTAGCCATATGAAAGGGAAAATAAGTGCTTCTTAAATCTGGACTTGAAAGTCATGTTCAAACTTCTTCTAACCAGGGATTCATAGTGACTATGGCTTGAAACTTGTTTCATCATGTGCCATCGGGGTAAAACTTTGAATCCAAAGCAGCGTCTGCTGCGGTTCTGCCCAAGGGCGCAGCTCCTGTTCTTTCATTTTTTGCCAGGTCTGCACTTTATAAGCCAGCCTGTTAGGAGGCAAGCCCGATTAAGCTGTATCATCCAATTTTTGCACTTTTTTTTTTTTGGATCAAGGGCAATCATAGTAGAATTTCATCCCGTGGAATAGCCGTGTTACACACAGTCAGTCCAGCTGTATTCAAGGATCCTCAGACTTGACCTAGCAACAAAGACTTCTAGTTATTGCCTTAGGTCACTGGTTAGTGTCTCAGTCTCATAACCATATAGTAAGACGAGACATTCCAGAACCCAATATACTTGGACCTTCTTTCTCCTGCAAAGTTGTCAACATCAACAAACACCTCCATCCAGTGACCTCATAACTCTATAAGATGCCCCCCCCACCCCCCACCCCCACCCCCCCCCCACACACACAGAGTGGGTGTTTCTGTGAGAATGTCATGAAATAGAATGAAATAATGTTCCACTTATAAAAAATTACTTAAACATTGGTTTAAACATCCATTAGAAGATGGATCAGTTGAATGTCATTTCACATCATTTGTCAGCAGTAATAAAGCTCTGGCAGTCAGTCAGCACTTTTCAGAGCAACACAGCAGAACAACCAGAGCTTCCTAGACTACAAATTAACTGTGAGCATATTGTAGGTGTAAAAAATGGTGAGGAAAATTAAAAATTTCCATATGGGTACTGGCAAACAGGTCCATGCCACAAAGGTGCACCTTGGTAGTATTGCTTAGTTAATTGTAAAAGAGCAAGTACCAGCTGTCTACATTATGAGTAATTCAGTGATTTATTTATTTATTTATTTATTCATGTGGACTTTTTAGTCAGTTACAGTATCAAAATTGTTGTTTAAGTAAAACATGGTGAGTCCTTCTGCCATGTTGTTGTACATCTCTGGTGCCAAAGTTCAGTTTGGTTTCAATTTATTTGTATAGTGCCAAATCGCAACGCACGTAGTCTCAAGGCGGTTCACAAGAGCAGGGTCCAAATAAGTGCAAACCCAACTTTATTGGGCAACTTCTGATCCGGCAATCACAATAATGTCAAATAGCAACAAAGCAATGCAAATGACAAGATATTTGATGAAAGTAACAGCAATGAAAGTAAAATTGATCAAATGAACAATAAAAAATCCCACTCAATCAGTGTCAGTTGTAAGAAACGGAAAACAGACAAGTCTTCAGTTAGATTGAAATGAGTCCAAAGAATCTTATGACAATTGGCAAAGTGTTCCATAAAAAAGGTGCCCAATAAGAAAAGTCGTGTAACTAGCTGACTTCTTCTTAAACCTTAGTATGCACAACAAACCTTCATCCCAAGAATGGACAGCATGACCTGGTGTATGTGTAAAGGCCCTTTCACACCGGGGCCAACATAGAATTGCGTATTGCGGCGTAATGTCTAAGCAGCTCTGCGCCCAGTATGTGCTCCCCTACACAGCAGTATGCTGTGGTTTATGGGAGTGGGACACAAGAAATTAAACATGTTTAAATTTTTTGCCGTAGAGCACTGGATGCAGAAAGTACGCAGTTTTTAACTAAGTCTACGCAACACACTGCAACTGTTTATGAATCTACACAGCACTGCGCTACTGTACACCAAGCCTCCGCCATGCTACACGCCAGGCAACAAATCCTTTTATCAGTACGTACCTGAATTGATAGATTTTATTCATCAAGCTGAACTTTGCTGGCAGTGACGTTTCAAAACCACAGAAGAAGAAGAGGTGAGCCAAGCTTCCACGTTGAGAGGACGTGTCCACGTCTACTCCTCATGGTCAGATCTCCAGCGGGATGACATTTCCATGTCTACCATTCACTTCTCATGCGCAACCTTGCCACTGCAGCTTGCAGCTTTCCTTCACTTTGTCCAGTTCTCTCACAATTGCAGCAAGTTAAGTAAAGTCCATTAACTTCTGCTCACGGACAAATCTCCAGCAGGAGGACATGTCCACCGTCTACCATCCACTTCTCACACCGCATCGCGAGTGTGACCGCCACATGCACTCCACTTTGCTTCGCTTTTTCACCTCCTTCAATTCTCTCATGAGTGCAACAAAGTAATTAAAGTCCATTCTCCTCCTCACGGACTGATCGCCAGCAGGAGGACATTTCCACATCCAGGCTAACTCCTGATTGAACTGGCGTGCGTGCGTGTGACTGCACAATCCCCACAGCCCACATCATCTGTGCCTGCTTATGATGAACCGATGAACTCATCCCACCTGCTCCAAGTGATGTTAATCAGTGAAATCGCCTGCTGAAGTCAGTGGCTGCAAAGAAAACCTACACCCTCTCGGCCCTTTCTGGAATAGTTTGGAGACCACTGGTTTAAATCATCACAGCGCTTCAATATCAGCGACCTGATCAGGAAGCAACCAAGCGCTTTAAAAGTTTAAAGAGTCACAACACTTCATTTACGGCAGGGTTTACCACAGTCAGATTCATCAGCATTCTGTACACAATGAAAATGATCCACCAAGACAAAAAATAAAAATAATAATAATAATTAAAAAAAATGTTAAATTACTGTGTTTCTGACCCACACCACACCATGCAGTAGTGACCCGAACCACTCAGTGGAAACGGGGCTGTTGGCATACGCTGGTCATCAAGGTGTGATAGCTGCATGAATTTATGCCAGCATTTTTAATAAACAGTTTGACATGGCCTAAAGCAACCATACACTACTACAAGTAAGTCTAGAAATGCAACCATGCAATATCACACACCAGCCTACACAGGGACTACCCCAAATGTGCGCAATTTTCCAGAGTATTCCAAATGCATTTTAGCGCAACTCTATGGCTGAGTCTCAATTCTACCCCTTGGCCCTTCCCCTTACCCCTTCCCCTCCGTTTTGCGCGGGCACGAGAGACAGAGGGGTGTCTCAATTCTCTTTTTGGAGTGAGGCGGAGGGGAAGGCGGAGGGCTACAAACCCCTCCATTTGGAGTGAATCTGGATGCACACTCGTTTGGAGGGGTAGGAGGAGCTTACTGCTGTCTCTGAAAAAACAAACATGGCGCAGAAAGAGCCGCACAAATGAAGCGACTTTCATTACAAATTACGCTGTTTAGAAAGTTATAACTTACCAAAAACTTTACAGGCAGTTGTCTATGACAGTAACATATATGCTGCTGGATGCATGTTGCATATATTGTCGTTCTGAAGAATATCGTAACTTCGCTCGTGCGCTGAGGTGCTATAATGCACATACACACGAATGCTACGATAAGACACTTTTATATCTCACAACGGAGAAAATCATGACAAAGGATAAGCAGGTTAACTTGTATGTTCATTAATCTTTGGATAATATCAATCCCTGCTGTTGGATTTCAAGGTCTGTAACGTGTATTTTGTAAACAAACAGGGAGCCCTGAACACACTCATCTCCTAATAGCTTTCAGGCAGAAAATGAGAAGTTTCATCAATGGGAATAAGTTGGAAAATATATACACACATATGTATATATGTAACACATAACCTGACATCCTAATAGACTGCTATTATTTGTCAAGGAAATTTCTAAAGGAAATAGGGCTGGATGCAAAAAGTGGGAGAATTTGAAAAAGAAATATCAGGTTAACAGAACTAGATGCAGCCCGTAAACATACAGAGGTGCTGATCATATAATTAGAATATCATGAAATCATCATTTATTTCAGTAGTTCCATTCAAAAAGTGAAACTTGTATAATGTATACATTCATTCCACACAGACTGATATATTTCATGTTTATTTATTTTAAATAAACTGTTTTCCTGTTTTATCATTAGTATTTTATGATTATGTGTCTTTTTTATTCTTTTTATTATTTTACTTCTTTTACTTGTTTAAATTTTTTTTATTGTTTTAATCTTATTTAATTTTATTCTACTTTTAAATGATGTTTGTGAAGCGCCTTGAGGCGATTAGTCGTGATTTGTCGCTATAGAAATCAATAAATTCTTATTATAAATTATTATAATTACTAATTAATTAATTACTAATCAATCAAGTAATGATTACTCAAACAATATTAATTATTACTATTATTGATTAATTGGTATTATTAACATTAATTAATTTCTAATTAATTATTAATACTATTAATTATTGTTATTATAAATTACAAATTAATTAAATTAACATGACATGATTGGGATGCATCAAAGAAATCTGCGACTTCTATTTCTTTGCATTTACACAGAAAGGCGAGAAAATAAAAAGAGCAAACAGGCTACTGCAACAAGTTGCATTTCGGTTGCCATGTTAACAAACAGCCAGTGAAGGGAAACCACAACTGGAGGAATGTGATCAGACTTTCTTCTCCTAGTTAAGACTCTAGCAGCAACATTCTGAACCAATTGGACACCCTTGATGCTCTAAGGAGGCAAACCAGAAAACAGAACATTACAATAGTCAATTCTAGAAGAGACAATGACATGAATCACAATCTCTCCATCCTCCACGGACAACTTAATTCGAATCCCTGCAATATTACGCAGATGAAAGAAAGCAACCTTTTGTAATCTCTCTAATGTGCAGATCAAAGGACAGTATAGAATCAAAGGTTACCCATAATTGTTTTTGTTTCCTTAATACTCTATTGGTTGACAAGATCTGGTGTCTGACCCAGCTGTCTGCTGCAAATCACCAAATCTCAGGCAGATTACAAAGATGGTGTTCCAACTGAGGACGGGTAAAGCTGAGGATCTGTGATACAGGATCTGAACTCCTACTGACGGGTGAGAGGCAGTTCTCCTGCTGTTTTCACTTCATTTGGGAGATGGGTATCATCCCAACAGACTGAAAGAAAGGACATCAATCTTTAGAAGGGAAAGGGAGATTGCCTGGATTGAGACAAATTTGAATATATTCACTACAAGTTTTCTTTTTTTTTAGTGGGGCGGGGGAGGGTACTGTGTGTGCCATTATATGTGTTAGAATTTATATTACATCATAATTTTATTTAATGTCTATTTTAATTCCAAATTTTATATTGTATATTATTTGATAGTTTTGACTTACGGCATTTGGTTTATGTTGAATTGCTTCCTTTTTATTTTCTTAATTTGGTGACAGCTGTAAAGGCATCTGCGATATGGTGTCAGTGGTATTAAAGAACCAATAAAAGTGATCAGGAACTGATGTACTACTAACTTCCAGGTGCTTTTCCACCAGAGGAATTAATTAACATTGTATGTCAGGGGTCTCCAACCCTGCCCTTGGGCAATTTCACGTTGTAGAAGCTCACAGGCCAAAAATTGTCTTTTAGAAATTGGGCAGAATAGTGTTTGAAATTGTAAGAGCAAATATTTACTTGTGCAGAAAGAAAGTAATTTCAGTTGAAGGTTAGCTATACCATGTCAACGCAGGTTTATTTTTTTAATGTTTTCTCCCATCAAAATGTGAATGGTTTGGGCTCATTTTCTATCTGTTGCATAAACTGATTTTTCATCCTCTGCATAAACTTTGTAATACCTCTATCCAAACTGACAAGCAAAAATGGGCTTTTCAGACTGTAATGTCCAAAATTCATTTCATTTAAACTACATTTGTGGGTGTGTAACATCAGTCATGAGAGTCACAACAAAGTGCTGTTGAAAATTCTGTGGATGTTACAAGCTGCAATTTTTTTTTAATAACTTTTAAGTATAGAATGGCATACTATAACGTCAGTCACCCATAATTATGCAATCATCCAGTTTACGCCTTTGATTCAGCAGAATGACAGTTGTTTGCAGCCTTATATCCTAGAATAAAAAGAGTTGTCAACCCTGTATAGTTTGAAGACAAGGATGCAATAAAGTTTATGAATTTTCTTAATGGCTGTTTTTTGTAACATCAGTCACGCCCACAGTATTGAGTACCACCAACTTCTGCACCAATAAAGTGTTTTTCCCCTTCCAAGTAGACCTTGTCCCTGTTATGCCTTCCACAAGATAGGAACACTCAGGGGCTGTATGTTTTAAGTCCTGGTCACTTCAAAAGGCCTGATTCATCTCTGAATGTAATGTCAGTCACCGTGGAATTGCCTTCCTGGTTAACACCTGACCTGCATCTTTTCCAGGTTTGGTGTTTCCTATCTCTTGATTGGCTGATCTTATTTGTTTTTGTTAATTAGCAATAGATGGCGCAGGGAGAGTTGAAAAACATGTTGGGCAGGTAATTGCCTGTGGAGTGCCGATAAACGCTGCTGTATGTGAACTGGACTACATGTGAACTGGACTGCCACTATGCTTGTTTTTCACCAGTAGATTCACTGCAACTTTTTTTTTATTATACTACAGACCTTTGAAAGGGGTGTAGGGGGTAATATCTTTGATATAATTAAATCTATGTACTCAATTGTAAATCCAGTATTAAAATTGTGGAAGAACTAAGAGTTCTTCACACAAAGATTGAAGCTGACATCATCATCAAAGCTTTGAGAGGTAAATTTATTGTTCAGTCCCATGTCCAGTAAAACTCACCTAAACAGTCGTCGTATAAACCAGATATTCGCAGTCACCATTTGTATTGTTTTCCATGTAATAAACATCATAACTGATTTTTTACAGCGGATTTTATGCCCACATCGGATAAAATGTCCTGTCCGATCGCAGTGTATTTCCATTAAATCCCTCGCATGTGGGACCAGAGTTTTCTTGATAATTAAAAGCCTGATCATTTATTTTTTTTCACACCGTGCTCAGACTCGGAGCTGCAGCCTGATGTGCACCTGCTAAATCCTCAGGCATAGCAAAAGGCTGTGTTTCACATTTTGCTGCTTTCAATCCTTTGTCTCTCATCATATTTTAATGATTTTTGCAGTGTGCATGCAGGTAACGTTTTGATAATGGATCAAATACATTTGGCAGAAAAAAAAATTCTGAGGAAATTTTGACTCGGTCATTAATGAGGTGCATATCCCGATGCAGGATTCCCGTAGGTGTTCGGCGCCTCCTGGCCAGTGGTGGGCACAGATAACCAAAAAATTAACTTTGATAACAAATAATAAGATAACTGAAAAGTTATCTTTGATAAAGATAAACCGATAAACCACCCAAAAATATATCGGAAGTTACAGATAATCAATAACCGATAAATTCAGGTGTTGTCTCTGGTACATTTGCAATTACTAAAAGCTGAAATTGATTTTTAACATGATCGCTTTTGGAAACATCAAAAGCGACAAAAGACCCAAAGAATGAGTCAGTTTTCTATGTTTGACCATGCTGCCCCCTGTAGGAAGCTGCACAGACGAATCTTGAGAGCACCTGCAAAAACAGCTCTTGGCAATGCTCCGGTCAGGCAGAGGTCTTGAAAAATAAAGTCATACTAACTTATGATTTTGTGAAAATACTGATAGAACTCCATTAATGTTAATTCTGTCATTTGTACAAAGTTAAAATATAACATATCTTTTAATGTTGAATAATGCACTAATTCTGAGGTTTTGTAACAAACACAGACCACAAAGCATTCTGGGTAAAAGTGCCTCTGCTAAACACTGATTGGATCAGTCATTCATTATGCAAACCAACACGTTAATGTGTCGTGTGTTGGTTTGAAGATAAATGTGCTTTTGTAAAATATTCCATTTTTATTTGTAAAAACAGGCATTTTTACGGAGCCCTGGAAGTGTCATCGCAAAAAGTTTAGCATGTGGAGAGAATGTGCGCATGTTTTATTAATGCCGTGCGCGCGTTTGATGATGTGTGCATGTTTTATGATGTTGTAAAACATGCACTCAATATTAGTAAGTAAGTAAATTTATTTATATAGTGCCTTTCACAGACATAAGTCACAAAGCACTTCACGGGTTAAAATGCAATAATAAATAATAAAAACAGATAAAACAAAGGACAAGGTTAACAATTGGTCAGTTCTGAAAAGCCTTATCTTGACACATAAATGTTGGCTTTACACTGTGCGTGTTTTGGCCATTTTTCAGATGATTTTTCATTTGTGCGAGAATTTTTGGACCGTTTCAGGTTAATCGCACGTCCTGCATCGTGTAGTGGAGTAAACAACATCTCACGACCACCTCCTGCTGCTGAAGAGCTACAAAGCATCCAACCGCAGAGCTGTCTTGTCATGTTTTTTGTTGTTGTTGTTTTGTTTTTTAAACTTAATTTGTAAAAAAAAAAAAAAAAAAAAAAAAATCCATTTGCAAAGCCAAAAAGTTGATTTGACCACCATCTGATATAACTGGGTTAAAATAAATAGAACACTGCCATCTACTGGTACCCAGACACTTAGTACTTGGGTGAATATTGCCATGAACACTACTGGCCAGTAGATGGCAGTAGCGGCCTTGAAAACTTGCCAAACAAAATTCCAGATAATCCGTGTCTGCTACATTTAAGATGCGTGGAATTTAACAAATGCAAATACACTAACGTCTATAAACCCAGAGAATATATTCACGAGAGTTTTAGGCACTAGAGTTTAATGCTGTTGTCCGTGGAGCCTGAACAGAGTGTCTGAAATGCATTTGTCCTGTCGTGAACGTCTGAGATTACCCTATGATACCCATAATGCATTGCTGCTTGGCACAGCATGTGCTCACAAAACCTTAAAAATTAGCACATTACTTTAAAACAAAAACATATATCTGATATTTTCACTTTATAAAACTCATACATGACAGTAATTTTAAATAACTTGCTCAAAATGAGTAGGTTACAATTTAAACCATAAGTTAAAAATGTATGGCTCTGGATGACTTAGGTGATTCTGCGATTATATCAGTATGGTGTTAAAGTAAATTATGGGGTTTTTTTTTGGTCACCAGTTCTCCTTTGCCTACAGAGGATAGAGTGGTTTCTTCTGAAAACAGCTCTCTTCTGTTTGCAGAGGGTAGAACAACATACCTATTAGGAAACTTTTAACAAGTAGGTCTCAACTGCTTTAAAGTTTTAAAAATGTTTTTCATTGTTCAGCTTGGTTTACTACGTTATCGGTCTAAAAGTTATCGGACGGCAATTCATCAGAAGATAATTAGTCCGATGATGGTTTTTAAATTTATCTAAAAAGATAATCCGATAATGAAAACACTATCTTCGATAATTATCTGTTATCGGATTATCGGGCTGACTGTAACTAATCCATTACATACATATGGCTCACATTGGATAAATGTCCCGTCCGATGACAATTTATTTCCATTAAAAACCCCGAGCAGTCTGGATGTGCAGAGGTACAAATTAAAGTTCAGCTCTGAAACTCGCCGATTTGTGGAAGGCAAAGGCTATTCGCCCAACCGTTGGGCAGATAAATATCATGTCTTAACCTATTCGCCCAACCGTGATCGTGTATTTGACACATTTTGTGCATCTAAACTACGATTTTTTTTTTTACACCACTTTTTTAAGGCTCTATTGTGGCGTGAAAAGTGGCATATGTTTGACACATTTAACTGCGCCGTCTTTAAATCATTGAGTGCCAGCCATTTTCAAAGTTCAAAACATCCCAGTGCCAGGATTTTTTCAGCATTTGAGTGTTTTTTCAAGACCCATAGAAAATTGAGTTCTATGTCCATGTCAACAACAAACATACCAAAAGAAACTTCAGACTTTCCTTTATCATCAGAAAAAAACGTTTGTTTGTACCTCTTTCCATTCTTTAGTAATTGTCTGCAGAACATGGGTGGGTATCACTAAAAATGCTGATTTCTGTCAAAAAAAAAAACTGAGAAAATTGGCTTTTTGTGACAAGCAACATTTCAAGCAGAAAATGTCTTTGATTATAATTGTTTTTGCTTCAGTGACATCTCAAACATGAAAAGAACGACCAGATGCGTCTGTGAAATAATTGCTTCACGTCAGTACTAGTAAAAGAAGCGGAATATGAACTGACTAAACTAGGATGTGTGGGAAAATGAACATGCAGCAGCATTCAAAACAAACCGATGAACATTAGCTCAACTCACCTGTTGCATGTCTTCCTGGGGCATGAGGGGGTCTTGTTGCTGAGGTAGATGGCTGAGGGAAACTAGCTCTGCTGGTAGCAGCAGATGATGGTAACCAGTCATCTGATGAGTCAGGGTCAGGCTCGCTGAAATCCGAACCGTCAGGGGAGGGACTCCATCTGTCTCTTCTCTCGGTGGCGCGTCGTTTCCCTCTGGCTCGCGCGTAGTTGTCGGTGATTTGGGTGCTAGTGGGCGGCGCACTGCCCAAACCTCTGGACATACTCTGCTCCAGAGTTAGCTGTTTCAGGTAGCTCGATGGCCGGCCTTTCTTATCGCGTCGTCTTGCCATGTTGTCTGAGACGTTTCTCTGTTTATCTTTTCCTTATATAGACAACGCATCTTCTTCGCACACTTTCTCCAGTCACATAGAAACAAATACTGCCCTCTAGATTGTTGCTTACATCCTGCGTAATATAAACTTTCTGACCCAGTGGTGGAGGGGGAAACTAGGTATTCTGTGGGGGGCAGGATCGGAGGGATAGTAGCCTAAACAAATGCACTACACTATGTCGGCGGAACACACACTCTGCTGTTTCAGTGTGAGCTGATTGAATCCTGCTGTCACCATATTCGTATTTCTTATGTGTAATTGTTTGATCATGTGTCAGACTTTTTTGATCAGGCTAGTAGTGAGCAGTGTGCTAACTGTCTGTGAGCAGTCGAGCATTAGCCAGGTCCCCTCTCTCTGCTATCCGTTTATCAAACAAGTAGACTTAATTTCTTCTCTGAGACAAGGTTAGATGATCACATATCCACACTCACACTGCTACCACCCACAGAATGGGTTCCCTTGTGATTACAACTCTAATTTTTTTACACAAGCTAGATCAGCTGATTACCCCCCCCCCCCCCCCCCACCCCATAACGTAATTGGCTCGATGACGCGTCTTTGGCACGGGGCGTTACTATCGGAAAAAATGCGTTTAAGAGCCAATGGCATCGAGTGAGTTAATTACTACAACAACAACAACAACAACAAAAAAAAACACCACAATGAATGAAAGCAGACAAACTTCATAAGTATTTTGAACAGAAGACTGTTAACAACGACCAAACAGTTTTTATGAACAAAATGCTACTTGCTGCCTGTAAGATGGTGCTAGTTTGACACAGTCCCCTGGGTGTGATGAGCCAAACAGAACCTCTTTAGATCACAGCCCCTCCGCGGGCTGCGAAACCTCCCGCTGCCGGCGAGAAAATATCTGCCCTTTTTCCCCCTGCATTGAAACCGGAAGTGAACTTACAAGCGTGCTCATTCAATTTCAATTTAATTAGCTTATAATGCGCCAAATCACAGCAAAAGCCGTCTCAAGGCGCCTTACATAAAACAATTCAACATAAAATTTAAATAAATAATAAAAAATGAATAACAAAAATTCAAATACATAAATAAAAACAGAAGTAAAAGAATAAAACAGATAAAAAATAAAAACTATTCATAAGAAAGAGAAGAAAAATAGGTTTTCAGTCTTGACTTAAAAATGACCACGGACTCCGACTGCCTCACGGTTGCGGGTTCAGCGTTTGTTGTCGCTTTTTTATGACAACTGCTGAGCCAATAATTATTATACAGAAAACAAATACACACAAACGTGCTGAAATGCGAACAGCTTAATGCTAACTTGAACACTGAAAATGCCATAGACATGCTAACGAGTTAGCATCTGTCCCGTTTTTAAGTTATAAAATACATCTATCAACTGTTCAAACTCATTGGTTGGTTGTGGTTGGGCGTACATGCTCGTCCATTTACTTTATTGAACCAACGGTTGGGCGTATAGCCACTCCGTTTGGGGCAAGTGGGAGAGGAGTCATTTCTGTGAACAAAAGACAGACTTTTTTTTCAAACCCTGTTCAGACTGGGACGTGAAGCCTGATGTGCACCTGTTAAATCAGACACAAACACCTGTGATTTGACAGTTTTCTGCTTTTAATCCTTCATCTCCCATCATATTGTGCACGCTGATAAATGGATCATAAATGTCCGCACATTTACAGCACAAACAGGCCCAGCGCCAGAAAAAAAATATTAAGGGGGCCATGAGTTTATCACAGGGAGTGGGGTCCCCCCCCCCCCCAAAAAAAGTGCATACTGGAGGGGACGTGCCTCTGAGCGTGTGTGATGAATTGGGTGCACTCCTGGAAAGCTCGTGTATTTAGGCTACACGTTGTAAGAGACTGACTAAGAGTAAAGAGTGATGACAGTATTTTTTAATTATTATTTGAACGTATAGACCCTCGGTCAAGTGATCTCCTGCATACCACAAAACCAAACCAACAACTGATCTGAGAAACAACACGAGACAGTAGATTCAAATCAAATCAATTTTATTTATATAGAGCCAAATCACAACAAACAGTTGCCCCAAGGCGCTTTATATTGTAAGGCAAAGCCATACAATAATTACGGGAAAAACCCCAATGGTCAAAACGACCCCCTGTGAGCAAGCACTTGGCAACAGTGGGAAGGAAAAACTCCCTTTTAACAGGAAGAAACCTCCAGCAGAACCAGGCTCAGGGAGGGGCAGTCTTCTGCTGGGACTGGTTGGGGCTGAGGGAGAGAACGAGGAAAAAGACATGCTGTGGAGGGGAGTAGAGATCAATCACTAATGATTAAATGCAGAGTGGTGCATACAGAGCAAAAAGAGAAAGAAACACTCAGTGCATCATGGGAACCCCCCAGCAGTCTAAGTCTATAGCAGCATAACTAAGGGATGGTTCAGGGTCACCTGATCCAGCCCTAACTATAAGCTTTAGCAAAAAGGAAAGTTTTAAGCCTAATCTTAAAAGTAGAGAGGGTGTCTGTCTCCCTGATCCGAATTGGGAGCTGGTTCCACAGGAGAGGAGCCTGAAAGCTGAAGGCTCTGCCTCCCATTCTACTCTTAAAAACCCTAGGAACTACAAGTAAGCTTGCAGTCTGAGAGCGAAGCGCTCTATTGGGGTGATATGGTACTAAGAGGTCCCTAAGATAAGATGGGACCTGATTATTCAAAACCTTATAAGTAAGAAGAAGAATTTTAAATTCTGTTCTAGAATTAACAGGGAGCCAATGAAGAGAGGCCAATATGGGTGAGATATGCTCTCTCCTTCTAGTCCCTGTCAGTACTCTAGCTGCAGCATTTTGAATTAACTGAAGGCTTTTCAGGGAACTTTTAGGACAACCTGATAATAATGAATTACAGTAGTCCAGCCTAGAGGAAATAAATGCATGAATTAGTTTTTCAGCATCACTCTGAGACAAGACCTTTCTAATTTTAGAGATATTGCGCAAATGCAAAAAAGCATTCCTACATATTTAATATGCGCATTGAATGACCCCCACATACAGCCCTCCATCACAAGCGCAAACACAGCGCAATTGGGCATGACAGTCACACAACGGGTCAAAGATAAACCTTTCATGTAGATATCTTTACAACAATACATAACTTTTACCCTACCATAAAAGTCCATATCTTAACATAAAATTCTGTGTGGAAACTGGATGCTAGCCTACCTCAGTGGACTCAGGATCCTTGCCCTCTGCTGCAGTGACAAGGGCAACCCTCAAGGGCCTTTCATGGGCCTTTCACACTGAATTGTCAGTTGCGTCAAAAATTGGTCTAAAAAGCATTATTTTCAATGAGATGCGTTGCTTTTTAGATGCGTCAGATGCGTCCCGTCAAAAGCCGAGCTAAACCGACGCTTCTGACAGGAGCGCGCATTGCCGCTTGTCGGCAGGCTGACGCAGTCAAAAGTTCAATCCAATCCAACTTTTGATGCTCTGAGCTGTGACGTACCTTTGCATTGTCCAATAGGAACGATACATCAGGCCAAAACACGGAAGACTAGTGGCAGAAAACGGATCGGTGCAGAAACCACTGATCTGTGCAAAACATACATGTCACAGGACTGCTCATTTATGGAGCAGTTTTCTGAAGAAAAATCCTTCAAAATGTTTTTTGTTGTTGTTTGTTACCTCAGAATTTCTGATTACTGTTAAAAAAAAGTTTAGAACACTTGTAATTAAAATAGCTAAATAAATCAATAAATGGTTCTTTAGAAACATTTCATCTGTAAATTAAAACCACCTGTGATTTCATATTAGATAATTTCTTGTTTAACATAAGGACATTTATTTTTAGACAAAATAACATGGAAATTTGTACAGTTTTTTTTTTTTACGTCTGGTAGATTATTTATATCTCATTTCAACCAGAAAGACACTGTAAATAAATACAAATGTTTATTATAAATGCAACAGGAAATAATTGTAAAGTAGGATTTCTGTGACATAAACCTCATGATGATTTTTTTTGTAATCATTTCAACTTGTAATTTTGCCAAAATATGTAATTGCCTTTAATGTTGTTATCAGGACAGAGTCATTTCTAAAATATGAATTTGAGCACAGTAAGTGGAGAGCTTCTACCTGTGCAAATGTCTTTTGACTTTGATTTCGTGGACATTTTTAATGATCCGTTCATTTATTGTTAAAATATAAAATGAAACAGCTTTTTAAAAAATAATAAAATAGTTGCTGTTGAAAGAGCCTTTTATTTAGAAGCAGGTGATGTTGTGCTGGATTCTCGGGACCAGATGAAGGTCTCTTCTGCAGTTTTGAACTCTGGTGGTGTTGCTGAAGACACTTTTGTCCTATTTTGAAGAGCAGAGATGTTTTCTTTCGACTGGACTTCGTGGTGTTCAGCTCATCAATGGAAGTTTGGTTGTTTGCACAGCAAATGTTCCTGATTGGGACAAGTAAAAATATTTCTTTAAATATAAAGAAACACTAAACAGTTTATATATAAAAAAGGGGGGAAAAAACGGGGAAAAAATCGATGGAAAAAAACGCCCGAAAAAATAAGTTATTTAAAGTTGAGCTTTTGTGGTGTCTGAAAAAAGCTGTAGCTTTATTTGATAAAAATAAAAAAGACTGAACCATTTAGAAATTAAAGCGTTCACTCAGATCAACTGTGCTAAAAGGCTAAGTTAACGTTAGCCGATCATTAAACCTTCACAGCAGTTCAGTAAACGTCACGTTTTATTTTTACATTCTCAATAAAGCTGCAGAACTAAACTCCGAAGGGCAAACTGGGACTTCGCATATATCCAAAAAGTGGGAGATTTCGGACTGAGTGGGTTTGCTCCATCACCCCAGCTGTGCCCAGGAATGATGCCTGAAGGCCGACTTGTCCGTGCGGGTCGGCCCGCTGTCGCGGTTCGATTGATATCCCACCAAGTCGTCAGTCCTCCCTCGGTCGGTGTCACTCCGAAAAGTAACTGAAAAAAAGCTTCTCCCAGCAGGGTGATGGGAGAATCATTCTACTGCTGTTTGTTAAAGGTTTTTTGTGGTTCAGGCGACCCAAATTCAAGATGGCGATCACTGAACTTTTTTCAGGTTGTGGAAACGGCCAGAGTGTGACGTGGCAATCTCCACCCCCTTGCTGCTTCCGAAGCGACGCATCTGACGTCATGCATCTGATGGATCGACGGATTGGGACACGTTGACGGATTGGCCTAAAGTATTCAGTGTGAAAGGCCCTTCAACCTATCAAATCGCTTGAACACAGACACACACCATATCCGTTTGTTTTAAAATTAATTACCTTATTTAATTAATTTGGTTTATTTGTTAAATACGTGATATTATTGAATAACTAATATTTTGCTATATTTTCCAGTATTTCTTTTTCTTTCTTTTTTATTTTTTTGATAACTCTCACATTTGAGGGGGCGGGGTTGATGACGTGAGAGGGGGCGTCGCCCCCAAATGCCCCCTCATGGCGCCATGTCCGAGCACAAAGTCGGTAAAAAAGGAAAATGTACAGCTTATCTTTGATTTGGAGGTGATGATTGTAGAAAGAAAAGCTTGTTGAGGGTCAAATTAGACCATAATAAAGCTCACGCCAACCCTTCTCCCCTCTGGAGGCTGCACAGTTTTAGCTGCGGCAGGTCCCCGTTCCCCCCCAAGCTGATGGCAGCGCGACTCCTGTTGCAGCGGCTCCCCCCACACTCACAGCCTCAATTTGGAAAAGGGACTGTTTCAAGTTTAGTGCACATAAACAATGTCAAATGTATATGTGTTGTCTTAATTCTGATGTGTGCCATTATTATGATAAACAAGTAATAATTGTAGATTAATTGCTGTATCTTGTCTTTGGCAATTTGAGTGTGGATGTAATCTCGTTGTTGCACTTGTAATGACAATGACAATAAAGCTCATCCATCCATCCATCCATCCATCCGGATTCTGGCTCAGGATTTGTTGGGAGTGATCCATCTCAATATGCAGTTTCTGCAGCAGAAAGATACGACATCACAATATAAAACCAAGATCTGGAAGACACTATTTTGTTTCAGCTTGTGAATTAATTATCAGATTGCATCATCATGATCAGTCAAACTATTCTGGATCAGTATGCAGTTATTGCACTGTGTTGCGGAATCCGGATCCAGGTAAAGTCCAGGTCACAACGTGAATCAATATGTTTTCTTTTGAGTCCTGGTTAACCCTTGGCAGATGTCAGGAATCTCCGATTGCTCTTGTTTTTTTGTTGCTTTGACAGCACTGTACTCAGTCATGCTAATAAAGCACTTTGAATCACAATTTTTGGGGGGCTTAGATGCCACATCTGTGAGGAACAAAAATTTGGATCCTGCCAACTCTGCACAAATAGCAACAAGAACTATGTTTACAGCTGGCAAACAGACCATGTAAATATGAAAGGCTCATTCTAAACTTACAAAATGACATTGAGTCATTATTGCAGGGAATTATACTGAATACATATTATTCAGTAATAGAATATTATTACTGAATATTACTGAATAGATAGTTATGAATGTTAAATCCTAAATCCTACACATGGGAGCTTTACTGAAAGCTGATGTGAAAAACGTAAAAGCTTTCGTCTAGTCTCCCTCTGAGCTGCCCGAATGCCCGTAAAGATGTTATGATTGCCAGACTGAGATCTGATCAGCTTGATATTGTTTCTGCAGATGTTTAGAGTGTGTTTGTGCAGATGTTTAGATTTGTGGCTTCTGCATTACATTTTATCCAGACGGATTTTTACTGCAAACAGCAGTGTCTCAGTATGAGCTCTGCTTTTCTTGTGGTCTGGCAGAAATGCCCAACTGTGTAATAAAGACATGCAGTTTTCCAGCACGTTTGGGTGTCTTTGGACTGTTTATTTTTGGAAGAGTGCAGTTTATCTCATTCTTCCTCTCTTTTGTTGAGGTCATAGGGTCATCACTGCCTTTGCTGTCTGTATAGCACAGGACCTTCGTTGACTTTTGCATTCTGTCAGTCATATCTGTCTCCTCTAAAAATGGTTCAATTATCACATCTTCACTTCATGTCTGATGTAGTTCTGTGTCATTTATCAGACGTCACATTCCATGAGGCACATACAAGCTGTGCTTCTCTCACTGATCTGCAGAGGGAGCCATTGTTTAATTTCAGATTCTGCAGAACACCTCACTTTCCTCTTGTTTTCTATGAGCTGTTTGCAATTTGTAAATAGCACACATCCATCAGATCCTGTAGATTTGCAGATCTACACTGGCTTTGTGCACACTGCACTACTCGGGGTTGGAATCATCAAGTTAAATGAGTATTTTTCTAAGCTGACAGGTTTCTCACTGCAGGTGTGCTTTCTCCCATGACTGGCTGACTTAACGTTCCTAAAAATCAGAAAGGATTCTGGTAAGAACCCACTATTGAACTTCCTTGTTCCTGGTTGGCAATTACCCAAGCAGATTGCTGAGCCATCCAAACCTCCTGAAAGGAGCCATGTTTTTGTTGCAGTCAGGTGACATGCGAGTGCCCTCCTTGGCCTTTTTAGATTCTCAAGGGAAGAGTTCTACATGGCTGATGTTCCCTCACAGTGCAAATACATCACTAACTGCTCATTTGGTGCAAAGTTAGTGATACCCAAGAATTGTCTGTAGAAAAGACCAAGTACGAAAGACAAACCTAATCTCACTTGCTGGTGTCAGGGTCTCACAACCATATAGTAAGATGAGAAGCACACGGACCCTGAAGACTTGCCCCCAATCTCAATTCTCTTTTGTACTTCTTCCCCTTGGCTCTACCCCTACCCCTACGCCTACCCCTTTAAAACAAGGGGTAAGGTGAAGGGGTATGCCTCTAGCCCTATGAATTGAGACACCCCTCCGCCTTTGGAGAAAAAAAAAAACTGCCTGTGTCAAACTGCCGTCTTCACTGTTTGTTAACATGGCAACCGAAATGCAACTTGTTGCAGTAGCCTGTTTGCTCTTTTTATTTTCTCGCCTTTCTGCATAAATGCAAAGAAATAGAAGTCACAGATTTCTTTGACGCATCGCAATCATGTCATGTTAATTAATTTAATTAATTTATAATTTATAATAATAATAATTAATAGTATTAATAATCAGTTACTAATTGATTAATGTTAATAATGCTAATAATAATTAATCAACATTAGTAATAATTAATATTTTTGACTAATCATTAATTGATTGATTAGTAATTAATTAATTAGTAATTAAAATAAATAAACACTTGAAATATATCAGTCTGTGTAGGGCTGTCACGATTAGGAATTTCTGGAGACGATTAATTGTCAGACAAATAATTGCGATTGACGAATATATTGTCTTTTTTTTTTTTTCTTTTTTCCCCCTTCTTTATATTCTACTATTGTAGTATAATTACACAACTCTGGAAGAATGTTTGGCTTCTGTGAGTGGAGAAACTGGGAATGGTGCAACATTATTTTCATTTTACATACAGTCCAAACTTTTTCTGATTTGTGGTTGTTTCTGTTGCATTTCTGAAATTGTTTCTCCTCATCAGTTACATTTTGTGCTTAAACACTGCATTAAGCTCAAGATTGAACAAATAAATACCTTTGGAAAATAACAGCTGTTAAAGTTCAGAGTTCTCACGTGCTTTTTGTGATCTGTGCGTCTGAACATCACCACAGCTTCTCCATGTCAGGGGTTTTTTTTTTTTTTTTTTTGTGGCTCAGTTCATTCATATATTCTCATTTTTTAAATATGTTTTTAAAGCTGTTTGACCGTTTATTTCATCTCATGATCTCATAAATTCAGCATAGGACGCGCACATGGTGTGAACAGGACGGTAACGGCAGAATCACACCTTCAGAGAAAGTTCAGAGAGAAGTAAAGGCAGCTTCACGTTTTTTTTTTTTTTTTAACTTGTTCACTCGGGTTAAAATCCTCTCTTTGTTCCGCGCTCGATGCGCACTGATGGCTCTCAGACTGTAACATGTCGCGCCTGCATTCAGGAATCTCCCTCACGCACCCCCTCCCTCGCATTCTGCAGCCTGTTGACTCTGTGCGAATGCGCACACACACACACACAGACACACACACCGACAGCTCCGCATTTTAGACGGCTTTTGAAGAAGACGGCCACTGTTTTAATCGGCCGTCTTATCCAAACGGCAGGACGGGTCGCTCTTCAGTCTCCATGTTATTGTCCTGCCTTAAGACGAGAGCGAGGCTGCAGCACAATGACGTCAGATTCTGAGTCGTTTTATGCTTTGTGGATAAAATAAATAATTCACGGTAATCGCGAATATGAAAAATAATCACGAATATGAAAAATAATCGCGATTGACGAATATTGTAATAATTGTGACAGCCCTATCTGTGTGCAATGAATGTATACAAGTTTCACTTTTTGAATGGAACTACTGAAATAAATGATGATTTCATGATATTCTAATTATATGATCAGCACCTCTGTATGTTTACGGGCTGCATCTAGTTCTGTTAACCTGATATTTCTTTTTCAAATTCTCCCACTTTTTGCAACCAGCCCTATTTCCTTTAGAAATTTCCTTGACAAATAATAGCAGTCTATTAGGATGTCAGGTTATGTGTTACACATATACATATGTGTGTATATATTTTCCAACTTATTCCCATTGATGAAACTTCTCATTTTCTGCCTGAAAGCTTATTAGGAGGTGAGTGTGTTCAGGGCTCCCTGTTTGTTTACAAAATACACACACGTTACAGACCTTGAAATCCAACAGCAGGGATTGATATTATCCAAAGATTTATGAAAATACAAATTAACGTGCTTATGCTTTATCATGAATTTCTCCGTTGTGAGAAATAAAAGTGTCTTATTGTAGTGTTCGTGTGTATATGCATTATAACGTCTCAGCGCACGAGCGAAGTTACGATATTCTTCAGAACAACAATAGACGTAACATGCATCCAGCAGCATACTGTCATAGGCAACTGCCTGTAAAGTTTTTTTGGCAAGTTATAACTTTCTAAACAGTGTAATTTGTAATGAAAGCTGCTTCATTTGTGCGGTTCTTTCAGCGCCATGTTTGTTTTTTCGGAGACAGCAGTAAGTTCCTCCTACCCCTCCAAACAGAGTGTGCATCCAGATTCACTCCAGACAGAGGGGTTTGAAGCCCTCCGCCTACCCCTCCGCCTCACTCCAAAAAGAGAATTGAGACACCCCTCTGTCTCTCGTGCCCGCGCAAAACGGAGGGGAAGGGGTAAGGGAAAGGGCCAAGGGGTAGAATTGAGATTCAGCCTTGTTCTCCTTCAAAGGTATCGGCATCTCCAAAGCCCTCTGTCCAATGACCTCAGGACAACCTAAGGCAGGGGTCTATAACTCCAGTCCTCGAGACCCGGTGTCCTGCACCTTTTTAGATGTGTCTCTGGTCCAACACACCTGAATCAAATAGATGAATTACCTTGTCAGTATGCAGCCAGCCAAGTTCTCCAGAGTGCTATTTAACTCAGGTGTGTTGAAGCAGTGACACATCTAAAAGTTGCAGGACACCGGCCCTCGAGGACTGGAGTTGAAGATCCTGACCTAAGGTCTTGCCAGGTGTCTCTCAATCTCAAAGGCTGAGGTCCCAGACATGAATGTGACTGCTGAGATGATCACTTCTGTGAACAAGTTTGACATGAAAATTCAGTAAAGTATATCTTATATATTATATTCCAATTCTAAGGTGAAACTATGCCAGTGTACAAAGGTATATCTAAATATCTAAAAAGGAAGCGTAAAATAGGAGAGTAGAAAAGAGTAGAGTAGAGCCACTTGTTCAACAGAAATGGACTAACTCTTGAAGGCTGAGTCCAAGGCTGGATCTTAGTCTTGATCCAGGACCGTCTCAAACTCAGACTATCTGACGTCTCTCTCACCTTCACATTCAGCAATGATGCTGAGGGAATCCATGTGAATACTGTTTCAAAAAGACAAGATTAATCACATAATTCTGACAGTAAATGATTATCTTAAGCCACTTATCTTGGAAATTCCTCACAGTTGATCTAGTTCTGGCTTTTGAAATGTCATGGCTTGCTATTTTACTGATTGTTTTCAATTGATGAGGTGAAAAGGCTGTAAACCCGTGAATAATCCTTAAGATTTTCGTGCACTTTAATAATTAGCAATTAAGCCAGCAACACAAAAATTATTCAACAGCAACATCTCATATATGAGGATTTCTTATTTCCTGTTTTCTCTTAATGTAAAGTATATTTTGATATAATCAGTTGGTTATATGATGACATATTTAAGAGAGCTTTTCATAATAATAAGAATAATAATAAGGATGAATGAATTTTAAACCACTAAAACACAGTCCATGGTTCAATCTATCAATGAGTGTTTTCGTTTTACTATTATAATTCAGCACTAAGTGGAAGTGAGAAGAGCAGCAAAACTTTAATTTAATTCATTTGTTTAAAAGTAAATACAAACATTTAGGATCAACTTGGATTGGTGGACATTTTTTCTGAATGCATTGCAGAGCAGTTCCATTGTCAAAGACAGTGACTTTGATGTACTTTCAGTAGTTTCAGCAGATACTCAGTAGTAAATGACTTGGATCAGGGGCAAAAACGTGATCAGGACATCCTTAAATTGAATGAAATACAACTATATAAATCAGTTGTATTACCTTCAATTTGAATTTGCACATTTTCTAAGCTTAAATTAACTTGTATTTCCCTATGCAGCACCTGGAGATTAGCATTATGTATTTTTAATCTTGCGAGTTGTGTTCAGTTGACCTCAGCACTCTTGTTTAATGGAAAACACCTAATCCAGCTCGTCAAAGAACTAAAAGAGAACGGACCAATGGAAAATATACAGTGATGTTTGCCAGTAGCAGGATTAAGAATCATGATGAACTAGCTAATACCAAACTAGAGGGACTTGAACCAAATGTGGTCCTCAACAACATTAAGTCTGGTCTGTGGATTAAATCAAATGATGAATTTATTCAGGGAAGGTGATGGTCTAGTGGTTAAGCGTTGGGCTTGAGACCAGAGGATCCTCGGTTCAACTCCCAGCCTGACTGGAAAATCACTAAGGGCCCTTGGACAAGGTCCTTAATCCCCTAGTTGCTCCCGGTGTGTAGTGAGCACCTTGTATGGCAGCAGCCCGACACCAGGGTGGATGTGAGGCATTATTATAAAGCGCTTTGTGCGTCTGATGCAGATGGAAAAGCGCTATATAAATGCAGTCCATTTACCATTTATTTACCTTTCTGGTTCTTAAATGTGTTTACATATTTAATTACTGCATTCCTATTTTCCACACCCAATATATAAGGTGGTCCAACTTTCAAAGATGTCCCGATTCACTATCTGTACTGTGAGCTTGAACCACAGGCAAATCATTTTACTATATTTGGATACTCACAGGATGTGATAAAAAGATAAAACAAATAACTAACAAACTCTGTTGGGTGATTCAAGAATAAAAGGCAACATCCTGAGTTTGGAGTGACGGCTGTCAGTCTGGTTCATACAAGTTGGTATAGACAAGTTGACATTATACCTGTTCATCTGCTGTACTGTATGTTTCTAATGTAACATGCTCCATTATCTGATACCATGTTTGGGATTAGTAGTTGTGAAGATTGACAGCTTTTATTGGATCCACTCACTTCTCATAACCTGGCACTGTTTCTTTAGTGTTAATGAGGTGTTCATTTTTTTGTTGTTGGTATAACGTTTGGGAAAAAAAAATGATTTTGAGAACTTTCTTCAAAGGATGGTACAGTGGATTAGTGGTTAGCACTGTTGCCTCACAGCAAAAAGGTTGTGGGATTGCTTCCAGCCTGGTTTGTTCTTCATGGAGTTTGCATGTTCTCCCCGTGTTCATGTGGGTTCCCTCTGGATGCTCTGGCTTTCTCCCACTTCCAGAGGGCCCCTTCACACAAAACACAGTTGAAGCTGACTGGCGCACAAAGAAGGAATTGCATGCCACCTGTGAATAATTGGAGCCGCCTCAAACGCCTCATACAGCTGTTGCCACAACCATTCGCTCACACATGCGGCCGAAAGACAGCAAATGCCCTGTGAGTGCCCATTCGACCCCTCTCTCATCAGGTGTCAGCCAAATTCCAGGTACCACACACGGACATCTAACACCGCTCGCCAGGCACTTAGAAAAGGCGTGGCTATTCGCTGTTCTGGCCTGATAGTAGACAGCAGGCGCCACATTCGAGGTGTGTGGCATAACCTAGCAACACATATGTGGCATGCCAGAGTGTTGGCTCCCCCCTCAACACGTGTCATTCATATGTATTGCGCCCCTCCCCCCACAACACATAGTAAGTAAGTAAGTAAATTTTATTTGTATAGCACCTTTCACAGACAAGAGCCACAAGGTCCTTCACAACATAAAAAGCACAATACACCACACAATACACCACACAGTGGCCAAGACATTTAAAAACATAGCATAGCAGCCCAAAACCTAAGCAAAAGCTTGTGTAAAAAAGAAGGTCTTAAGTTGGCTTTTAAAAGTGTCAACAGAGTCCAGTGAGTGCAGAGAGAGTGGGAGACCATTCCAAAGCCAGGGAGCAACAGCCTGGAAGGATCGCTTTCCTCTGGTTGAAAAACGGGTGCGTGGAAGCATCAACAAATTTTGATCCACAGACCTCAACGCCCTGGCAGGGGCATAAGGCTGGATGAGGTCACAGATATAGGAAGGCGCCTGACTATGTAGAGCTCTAAAGGTTAAAACCAAAATTTTAAAATTGATCCTGTAGGACACTGGCAGCCAATGAAGCTCCTTTAAAATTGGGGAAATGTGAGTCCGCCTGTTGGCTTGTGTCAGAATTCTCGCTGCAGAGTTCTGTACCAACTGCAGTCGACGCAACTCCTTCTTGTTTAGACATGAAAACAAACTGTTACAATAGTCTAAACGTGTTGACACAAAAGCATGAATAATAAGCTCTAAACCATTTCGTGACACCATTTTCCTGAGCTTAGAGATGTTTCTTAGTTGAAAGAAGCAGTTCCTCGTCAGCTGCTTACAGTGCTGTACTAAAGACATCTCTTTGTCAAAGATGGCACCCAAGTTTCGAAGACTTGATTTTGCAGACTGGCCCAGATCACCCAAGTACTGTCGAATACCTGGAATATGGGCATCAGGGGCAATAACCAATGTTTCTGTTTTGTCTGCATTGAGCTGAAGAAAGTTATTCCTTAGCCATTGTTTTATTTCCACTAAACAATGGAAGAAGGAATCAAGCTTCTTAATCTCAGATGGCTTAAAGGAGCAGTAAAGCTGGATGTCATCCGCATATAACTGGTAAGAAACATCAGTGAATCTTTAAATGATCTTACCTAAAGGGATCAAATACAATAAAAACAAAATGGGGCCCAAAACAGAACCTTGAGGGACTCCACATAACAGGTCCGCAGACTCTGACCTTATCTGGTTAGCAGAAACGCTAAAGCTACGCCCGGACAGATATGAGAAAAACCACTGAAGAACTGACCCCGACAGTCCGACATGATCCCTCAATCTACTCAGCAGGACCAACCACCAACCACCAGCTCAGCAGCAGCTGGTGGTTGGCTCTCACTGCGGTATTGTATCACTTCCTGTTCCGGAGCACAGCGGTGTTTTGCTGTATCTGTTAGCTGTTTAATCTGCGCAGTTAGATTGATCTAGTTAACTAGATAACGATTTGTTTCACAGTGTAATCTTCACGTGCCTTAACTAAAGCACTCCCTCTGCTGAATCACCTCTAAATTATTTACACATTATTCACTTTGTGTGTTTTTAGGAATCTGCTAGCTTAGCGCAGCTACTAGCTCTTAGCCGGTTTAGCATGGCGGCTTATCCTGTCTCTCCTGCACTTTTCTGCTCTGGGTGTGAAATGTTTAGTTATTCCTCGGCCTCCTTTAGCAGTAATGGTACTTGTAATAAGTGTAGCTTATTTGTAGCTTTGGAGGCCAGGCTGGGCGAATTAGAGACTCGGCTCCGCACCGTGGAAAATTCTACAGCTAGCCAGGCCCCTGTAGTCGGTGCGGACCAAGGTAGCTTAACCGCCGTTAGTTTCCCTCTGGCAGATCCCGAGCAGCCGGGAAAGCAGGCCGACTGGGTGACTGTGAGGAGGAAGCGTAGCCCTAAACAGAAGCCCCGTGTACACCGGCAACCCGTTCACATTTCTAACCGTTTTTCCCCACTCGGCGACACACCCGCCGAGGATCAAACTCTGGTTATTGGCGACTCTGTTTTGAGAAATGTGAAGTTAGTGACACCAGCAACCATAGTCAGTTGTCTTCCGGGGGCCAGAGCAGGCGACATTGAAGGAAATTGGAAACTGCTGGCTAAGGCTAAGCGTAAATTTGGTAAGATTGTAATTCACGTCGGCAGTAATGACACCTGGTTACGCCAATCGGAGGTCACTAAAATTAACATTGAATCGGTGTGTAACTTTGCAAAAACAATGTCGGACTCTGTAGTTTTCTCTAGGCCCCTCCCCAATCGGACCGGGAGTGACATGGCTGTCCAAAAAATGAGGTGGGCTTCATAGATAATTGGCAAAGCTTCTGGGGAAAACCTGGTCTTGTTAGGAGAGACGGCATCCATCCCACTTTGGATGGAGCAGCTCTCATTTCTAGAAATCTGGCCAATTTTCTTAAATCCTCCAAACCGTGACTATCCAGGGTTGGGACCAGGAAGCAGAGTTGTAGTCTTACACACCTCTCTGCAGCTTCTCTCCAACTGCCATCCCCTCATTACCCCATCCCCGTAGAGACGGTGCCTGCTCCCAGACCACCAATAACCAGCAAAAATCTATTTAAGCATAAAAATTCAAAAAGAAAAAATAATATAGCACCTTCAACTGCACCACAGACTAAAACAGTTAAATGTGGTCTATTAAACATTAGGTCTCTCTCTTCTAAGTCCCTGTTAGTAAATGATATAATAATGGATCAACATATTGATTTATTCTGCCTTACAGAAACCTGGTTACAGCAGGATGAATATGTTACTTTAAATGAGTCAACACCCCCGAGTCACACTAACTGCCAGAACGCTCGTAGCATGGGCCGAGGCAGAGGATTAGCAGCAATCTTCCATTCCAGCTTATTAATTAATCAAAAACCCAGACAGAGCTTAATTCATTTGAAAGCTTGACTCTGTCTTGTCCATCCAAATTGGAAGTCCCAAAAACCAGTTTTTATTTGTTATTATCTATCGTCCACCTGGTCGTTACTGTGAGTTTCTCTGTGAATTTTCAGACCTTTTGTCTGACTTAGTGCTTAGCTCAGATAAGATAATTATAGTGGGCGATTTTAACATCCACCACAGATGCTGAGAATGACAGCCTCAACACTGCATTTAATCTATTATTAGACTCAATTGGCTTTGCTCAAAATGTAAATGAGTCCACCCACCACTTTAATCATATCTTAGATCTTGTTCTGACTTATGGTATGGAAATTGAGACTTAAACAGTATTCCCTGAAAACTCCCTTCTGTCTGATCATTTCTTAATAACATTTACATTTACTCTGATGGACTACCCAGCAGTGGGGAATAAGTTTCATTACACTAGAAGTCTTTCAGAAAGCGCTGTAACTAGGTTTAAGGATATGATTCCTTCTTTATGTTCTCTAATGCCATATACCAACACAGTGCAGAGTAGCTACCTAAACTCTGTAAGTGAGATAGAGTATCTCGTCAATAGTTTACATCCTCATTGAAGACAACTTTGGATGCTGTAGCTCCTCTGAAAAGAGAGCTTTAAATCAGAAGTGCCTGACTCCGTGGTATAACTCACAAACTCGCAGCTTAAAGCAGATAACCCGTAAGTTGGAGAGGAAATGGCGTCTCACTAATTTAGAAGATCTTCACTTAGCCTGGAAAAAGAGTCTGTTGCTCTATAAAAAAAAAAAGCCCTCCGTAAAGCTAGGACATCTTACTACTCATCACTATTTGAAGAAAATAAGAACAACCCCAGGTTTCTTTTCAGCACTGTAGCCAGGCTGACAAAGAGTCAGAGCTCTATTGAGCCGAGTATTCCTTTAACTTTAACTAGTAATGACTTCATGACTTTCTTTGCTAATAAAATTTTAACTATTAGAGAAAAAATTACTCATAACCATCCGAAAGACGTATCGTTATCTTTGGCTGCTTTCAGTGATGCCGGTATTTGGTTAGACTCTTTCTCTCCGATTGTTCTGAGTTATTTTCATTAGTTACTTCCTCCAAACCATCAACATGTCTATTAGACCCGATTCCTACCAGGCTGCTCAAGGAAGCCCTACCATTATTAATGCTTCGATCTTAAATATGATCAATCTATCTTTATTAGTTGGCTATGTACCACAGGCTTTTAAGGTGGCAGTAATTAAACCATTACTTAAAAAGCCATCACTTGACCCAGCTATCTTAGCTAATTATAGGCCAATCTCCAACCTTCCTTTTCTCTCAAACATTCTTGAAAGGGTAGTTATAAAACAGCTAACTGATCATCTGCAGAGGAATGGTCTATTTGAAGAGTTTCAGTCAGGTTTTAGAATTCATCATAGTACAGAAACAGCATTAGTGAAGGTTACAAATGATCTTCTTATGGCCTCAGACAGTGGACTCATCTCTGTGCTTGTTCTGTTAGACCTCAGTGCTGCTTTTGATACTGTTGACCATAAAATTTTATTACAGAGACTAGAGCATGCCATAGGTATTAAAGGCACTGCACTGCGGTGGTTTGAATCATATTTATCTAATAGATTACAATTTGTTCATGTAAATGGGGAATCTTCTTCACAGACTAAGGTTAATTATGGAGTTCCACAAGGTTCTGTGCTAGGACCAATTTTATTCACTTTATACATGCTTCCCTTAGGCAGTATTATTAGACGGCATTGCTTAAATTTTCATTGTTATGCAGATGATACCCAGCTTTATCTATCCATGAAGCCAGAGGACACACACCAATTAGCTAAACTGCAGGATTGTCTTACAGACATAAAGACATGGATGACCTCTAATTTCCTGCTTTTAAACTCAGATAAAACTGAAGTTATTGTACTTGGCCCCACAAATCTTAGAAACATGGTGTCTAACCAGATCCTTACTCTGGATGGCATTACCCTGACCTCTAGTAATACTGTGAGAAATCTTGGAGTCATTTTTGATCAGGATATGTCATTCAATGCGCATATTAAACAAATATGTAGGACTGCTTTTTTGCATTTACGCAATATCTCTAAAATTAGAGGTCTTGTCTCAGAGTGATGCTGAAAAACTAATTCATGCATTTATTTCCTGTAGGTTGGACTATTGTAATTCATTATTATCAGGTTGTCCTAAAAGTTCCCTGAAAAGCCTTCAGTTAATTCAAAATGCTGCAGCTAGAGTACTAACAGGGACTAGAAGGAGAGAGCATATCTCACCCATATTGGCCTCTCTTCATTGGCTTCCTGTTAATTCTAGAATAGAATTTAAAATTCTTCTTCTCACTTATAAGGTTTTGAATAATCAGGTCCCATCTTATCTTAGGGACCTCATAGTACCATATCACCCCAATAGAGCGCTTCGCTGTCAGACTGCAGGCTTACTTGTAGTTCCTAGGGTTTGTAAGAGTAGAATGGGAGGCAGAGCCTTCAGCTTTCAGGCTCCTCTCCTGTGGAACCAGCTCCCAATTCAGATCAGGGAGACAGACACCCTCTCTACTTTTAAGATTAGGCTTAAAACTTTCCTTTTTGCTAAAGCTTATAGTTAGGGCTGGATCATGTGACCCTGAACCATCCCTTAGTTATGCTGCTATAGACTTAGACTGCTGGGGGGTTCCCATGATGCACTGAGTGTTTCTTTCTCTTTTTGCTCTGTATGCACCACTCTGCATTTAATCATTAGTGATTGATCTCTGCTCCCCTCCACAGCATGTCTTTTTCCTGGTTCTCTCCCTCAGCCCCAACCAGTCCCAGCAGAGGACTGCCCCTCCCTGAGCCTGGTTCTGCTGGAGGTTTCTTCCTGTTAAAAGGGAGTTTTTCCTTCCCACTGTCGCCAAGTGCTTGCTCACAGGGGGTCGTTTTGACCGTTGGGGTTTTTACGTAATTATTGTATGGCCTTGCCTTACAATATAAAGTGCCTTGGGGCAACTGTTTGTTGTGATTTGGCGCTATATAAATAAAATTGATTTGATTTGATTTTGATTTGACCTGGTGGTCAACAGTATCAAAGGCAGAGGACAAATCCAAGAATACTAACACAGTGCATTTCCCAGCATCAGCAGACATCATAATGTCGCTGGAAACTTTAGAAGAGCCGGTTTCCGTAGAGTGTTGTCTACGAAACCGGACTGAAACCTGTCGTGAATGTTATTCTGATCCAGGAAGAGTGTCAGTTGGTCTGAAACACATGGGGCGTGCGTGTCTTTTGCACCCGATGTGGTGTGCGGGGGGGCACACTTGCATGAAGTGCTGATATGTATGTACAGACATGAACAGATGGGGACCAGCCAGCCACGTCTGAGCGCACACAGCACAGCAAGTCACCTCTCAGCTGATTGCTGCCCAGCCACACACTGACAGCTGGAAATGACAGCTCAGTGCCCACGACATGTTACATTAAAAACAGAGAGACCACAGCTAGGACAGGTATATAAATAATTACTACAATATCTACATACATAAAACATATTGCTTCAGCTGACTGCCGCATCAGCGCACCGCTGTTGAATATCATGCCATGCTGAGAATCACAGCGAGGTGCGTGTCACTGCGGGACTTCCCCACATTGTAATAATTGTAAGACATATCACATTTGCAATGCAGTCACCAGCGGAACACTGCGCACTGGACACGCCATGCCAGCTGATGCGTTCATGACATGAGAGCCGGCTCTTCATGAGACGAGCGCATCAGATAATTCATGTAAAACATAAAAGGGAGAACAGTAATCCACGTCATTTCATTACTTCCTGATGTGTGTCTAGGCTGAGGCTAACTCCACTCTTTATAACAGGAATAAAGTATTATAAATTCTGGTGTTATATCAATTTTTTGCTCCGCTCCTGTGTGCGCAACATTCCACGTGCTCACACTGTGTTTATGCACGCAAACACGAGCGTGCACAAAACCATCACTGCGGTATCATGCACGCTTGTCTGAGCATGTGTCCATCCCGACAGATAGTGGAATGTTTCGCGGTTCCCCATTTGTGTTATGTGTGAAGGGGCCCAAAGGCATGCACGTTAGGTGAACTGGAAACTTTACATTGACTGTAGGTATGCGAGTGTTTATTGCCATGCAATAGACTGGCATCCTGTTGAGGGTGTCTCATGTCCTATGACTACTGGGATAGGATCCAAACCCCTGAGATCGTTGATTGGAGCAAACAGGTATAGAAAATGAATTAATGACTTTATTCAAGTACCCCCTGGTAAAAGCTGTGTGAGATATTTGAGGCCACATTTTGCTTTGTTAAGCTCTTTCCTATAAACAATTTCTATGCCTGGAAGCAAAGCTGACTGCAGGGTTCCACAACAAGAAGGTTGATGCAAATACCTCAGCTGATATGAGCCATAACTACAAGCCCCCAAAATCAACTTGATTTAGACTATTTGGACAAATTATGTTACCGTATCAGGCTGCAATTAACTTAATTCAAAACAGGAGCTCCAGCTTGGACTCTTTCACAAATGCCACAACCAACACGGCTTTTTCATTTTATGTACACCTAAGATACTTCAAGCGATATGAGCACAGTCCCATAATCTCCAAGGCCATACAGTATGTTAGGCTATATGTCATATTACTTGTTAATATGACATTTAATTACTGACCTTAACCACAACAAGTGGTTTGGCTTGGAAGCACATCATTTCATGAGCTGCAAGCAAGTAAAACATAAAATACATAATGTAACAATAATTGTTTCTTGCATTTTCCTTGTAGTATATGAAAAATATCCACGCCTGATATATAATTCATCAACAGTGACCACAATGGCGGGTTCTTTGTCAGTCTTCCTCTGATCGATATGCTGTCCTCGCTCTTTTATGTGATGTAGTTTTCCTTCTGTCAGACATCAGAGATTGTATTCCCTATTACTTATTGATAGATTTTGTGTTTGCACTCAGAAATCATCAGTAGTTCTGGCTAGTATTTACCCAAGTCCTATGATAACAACTGTACAGTTCTTAGGCCACATGTGTCTCATTAAGTATTTCATCCTCACTCACTCACTCATCTGCAACCGTTTACTCAAATTCAGGGTCACGGGTTGGCTGGCGCGTATCCCAGCAGTCATAGGGCATGAGGTGGGGTACACCCTGGACAGGACGCCAGTCTAGATATATAACTCATATACTGCTGTAACACATTACTGTTTTAGTTTAATTTGTCTAAAAAGAATTAAGGCCTAGTTAAAAAATAATGAAGCCTAACTGCTGATTTGCATTGCATTTGTCATGAACAAGCCATTGTTTTATTTAGCACCATCCAGATTTATCTGTGAGTTGCCTATAGTCTCTTTGACAGGTACTGAAAATTTCATGGAAAAATTCCGCATGGTTCCAGAGATATGCACGAAATGTACCCCAAAAATAGCACTTTTTTTCATCAATTTTGTGTGACATTGATATTTAGCATTATCATTTAAAGTTGAATGTTAAAGAAATAACCTTGTATTTTGTCAGTTTGTTTGTTTGTGCTTCATACTAACACACAGTAACACATTTTTGTAAAGGTAGAAATGTCATTTCCTAGAAAAACATCATGTTTCTAAAGCAAGGTAAAACTGCCGCAAGCATAACGCTGAGAATAAGTCCTCAATTTATTTATGTCAGAACCTTAGCTATGTCTCCTACTCTGCCTCAATAGAATAATTATATTACTTGTTCAATAATACCAGGAACTAATGGACAGAATCTCTTTGTTTCAGGCTTCTGCAGACTAAAGAAGATACCTCCAACAACTGTTGTCTCAAGCGGTACGCTCTAGCACATTATAGTATATATGCACTGATAATTTCGAGCAATGACTGAACTGAGACCAATAAAAATATTGAAACTCTGATATATAACCATACCTAAAATTATAACATTTCACAAAAAAAGACCACTTTTAAATTTTGATGGTTATGTCACACTTTAGCTTCATTATTTTTGAACTAGGCCTTAATCCATCTTTGAAATTGCACAGGTTTTTATAATCAACAACAGCAAGGTTCATCATGATTGAATTGTTGCATACATTAGGTTTGAGAGTCTGACTCCTGGCTGCCAGAATTAGAATTGAAATGTGCCCAATGTTGAAATTTCCCAAGAGCTTGGTGAGACTTTGCATACCACACTTCACATTAATATGTGAAACCATTGTCAAAATATCACATATTCAAGATTTTAGAGATGTGACTACCTGGTGGACACTGTTAAAATCAAAACATGCTCTTCATCACACTTGTCCAAGGTCTTGATGAAGAGACCACATATACGTACCAGGTTTCACCAGAATACACAAAGGCCTTGACAACATGTCACATGCACATGGTTTGAGAGACTCATGGCCATAATTAGAATCCAGAAATACTTCGAACGTCGAACCTGTCTAATCTTGATATGCAAAGTCTTTACTGAGATATTCTGTACACATCGACAATACAGGGATACAGTCAGACGCACACACACGTATTTGAGCTGTTCCTTGACCATTCAGTTGAATGGGAAAGTGTGTCTAAATATCAGACTGGTTGCCGTATATTCATATAAAGAATGCATGTAATAGAAATTCTCTTTTTACGGCTAAAAGTGTTTAAAATCATGGTTTGAAACACATTGAGCCATAGAAAGAGAATTTTTATTACATGATTCTTAAAAAAAATACAGTAATGATGAATTTTTCCTGAGTGTGTTTTTCCTTCCCAGCTAACATCATGAGGGGTTATGTTTAGTAAGAAGATGATCCCTCAGAACTGACGTTAAATACGTCCCTTTCTCTTAATGCTGATGAGTCAGATGACTTGTCCTCCTCCTCTAAAACTCCCCACAGACTGACACATTCAGCATTTCCAGAGCAAGAACGCCAGTGTTATGAACTTAACTTTCATTGCGGTCATTGCTAAGGTATTGATAATAGAGGGGACGTGTGTGTCATAATACCCAAAGCTTATGACTGAAAGTTGTGCGCGAAGTATTGACTGCAGACTGTCAGTGAAGTTGTCATTACTACATCTCTGTCTGACTTATTACTAAAGAGACCTCATTTAGCACAATCCACTGTCTTCCTTTTGATACAGACTCCAGAACAATGTTTTGAGGCACTGGTGTTGGATAGGTTTGGAATATTCTGAACAGTGTTTTGAATTAGCCATCAGTAATTTGGAATAATCCCCAGCCACACATTCTATCTATTCTTTAATTATGTATTAAATTTACATTCCCATTCTTTTGTATATTTTGTCCCATATTTGCCCACATAGTAGAAATCATGTTCCTCCCTGCGGTTGATGGCGGGGCAATGAGCACACAACGTGTGTGCCTAGTGTTCACATGGCAGGCAAACTACATGCAAGCTTAACCACAGCTGTTCATAATCTTGAATAATTTAACGAGCTTCCACTAACCATCCAGTAGGTGGCACACATGGGGATATAATGTGGTGCATCAAAGTTCAGCAGATGCATTCGGGTTTGTACCCATTCTTTTAGTTTTGAGTTGTGAATTGTTTTTGAGTTATTGTTTGCATAACTAACTCACTCATACACTCATCGACATTTTTGCTGTCCAGTCTCTGCAGGAATATTGCATTACAAATGTAATACTGTTTAAAAATACAATGTTGTTTAGTGCTGCAATGACGTTCACAAGGCTGTTAGCCAATTATGTAAAAAAAACAACAACTCGATTATCAATTAATTGTAATAAAGTAATTGATCAAGGATAAATGTCGTATTTTAAATTATTATAATTGGCCTTTTTTTTTGCAGTTTTCTTATATTTTATACCCTAATTAATTTTTGAATCATTACTTTGCAGCCCACATTTGTAACCTGTTACTCAATAATGAAGCCGAATATTTGTGCATGTTAACTTTCAGTTTAACAATCTAGTTTAAAGCATGAGCTTTGAAAACCAGTTGCTTGATTTGCTTTGAAGTGTATTTCTTCCCTCGCTGCCTTCTTGTGGAAAACAACTTTAATGATGTCTTATTTCGCTACTGTTGCCTTTGTGTGATGAAGTAATAAGAATGATTTTTGGTTGGCCATAAAAAATAACCCCAACCCTTTTTGTCTAAAGCCACCGTGTGTTGTCTCCACGTGCACGAGGGTGCCAGAATGTGTGATTATGTGGGTCTGTGGCTTTGTGTCTCAGCAGGTGGGCGTAGGTGGGATCAGTTTTGGGACGGTGTGACAGACAGGTGTCTTTGTTGTGGTGTGGAGCTCCCTGCCCTGTTCTTCACGGTGTCTTTTTAAAACCTTCACCTCTGAAGATAAAAGGTGGCACTGCCACCTGAGGCAACAGGAGGGTGCAGATTAGAGGCTGAAAATGACATTTTTGTGATAATCATCTGTTTTCTTTTATTGTATTTTCCTACTGTATCAGATGGAGAACTGTAGATTTTCTCTTTGTGTTTGCTTGCCTGTGTCTGAACATACAGCCTCCTGCAGGTGCAAAAATAGTGGACTTGTACAAACAGACCTCACATTTTGAAATTGAAAAACCACTGAATTTCCTCTGTTTTTACTCTTATGTGTCATTACTCTCAACCCTGTCCCCTGTCTGCTTTAATTGTAACTGGATCTTTGTGTCTCTGTGCATGACTCAAAAACTACACATTTAAGTACACATATGGTGATGTGACTGTGGTTAATTTATGGTTTGAATAAAATTCTAATCCAGAATTGTTGCAGTGAGCAGCACAAAAAGAGGGCCTTTAGATATAGTCACAAAATATTTCAGAAAGTCCCACAAAGCTTTCACTTTGTGATCAACCATCTTGGAGAATACACACACACACACACACATATATATATATATATATATATATATATATATATATATATATAAATGATGTTATGATATAACATAAATAGAGACCTGGAATGGATGTGCGCGCCTCAGTCTATCACCGTCGCTCAAGACAGGGCGGTGCCATTGTAAGGGTGGAGATGTGCAGATCATAAATAATAAACTGACCGCTTTTTTTTTTTGCACTAGCGTCGCTATTTCTTACAGAGTGCATAAATGTAGGTTGTTTAAAGCCCTTTGAAAGCTCTTTCCATGACCTATGCATGTGTGGTGTGAAAAAAAAACTTTTATGTAAAATGCAGAAATTTGGGGAAATATGACAAACTGTGCCTGCTTTTCTCGCACTATGGAGTTATTTGTTAAAGATTTTAATAAAATTAGACATGGTTTTAAAGCCCCTTTAATTGCTCTATCTAATGAACCATACATGTCTGGGTTTAGAAAAAAATATTTTATGGTAAAGGTGGAAATTTGGGGAAAAATATGCCATTCTGTTCATTTACTGTGATGGGTTTTTTTTTCCCTGTCATCATAATTCTCGATGGATTTTTATAACTGAAGCCTTATAAGTTGTAGTCAAGTTGATTAAAAGCTCTAATGAACCCATACATGCCTGGATAAAAAATCCTTATGTATTAAAATATAAATCTGAAGTATGCCCTGCCATTGTGCTCATTTACCTTGCTGCTTTTTCCATATTATTATAGTATATTATTGCTAGTCTTTTAATGACAACATATATATGATTTTTACTAACATTTTTATTACAAGTAGATATAAAGCCATTCAGAATTTATGACTTTTGACCCTCAGTCAGGGTAAAAAGTACCACCCCCAACCACACTGTTAAAATTTTAATGCCGCCTGTGACAACATGAGGACTTTAAAATAGACATTTGTTTTACATAATTACTCTACATTAAGGCTATTGTACAGTTCATTTTAGTGCAGTTGATGGCGAAACACTGGCTGCCTTTTTTCCTCTCATTTCGCTTCTGTTTAACAGCTGCCATAACTGGCCTAAGGCGCTCTCTCACCCTTAGTAATGGCCGCCGTGCAGCACGCCGCTAGTCGTGATGTCCATTCCAGGTCTATATTCCATGGTTATGACACTGCACCAAACATGTTTTGACTATTATTGATTTCTTTGTGCGACTGACATCGTTATTCAAGCATTCAAAAGGCGGTTTCCTATCGCCGCACAATTCCAACCACACTCAAGAAAGGTTTTGGCAGTTCTTGTTATTGAAAGAAACCTTTCTCCCTAACTGGATAGTGTTGTGATTGCCATCATGCGTGCGCTAGGCGCTGTCTAGCGGAATCTTGAAAAATTGTTTGTTTTGTTTGTTTATACAATGAAAAAAAGACATATTTTACAAAAGCACATTTATTTGTAAACCCAACACGTTACATTGATTCACTTTGTGTTGATTTTACATAGAATGAATGAATAAACCAATCAGTATGAGTGGAGGCTTAGTTTACCCATAATCCCCCTGGGCATCTGTGTGTTGATGTGCAAATCTTCAGAATTAGTGCATTATTTTAAATTAACAGGTATGTGTTATATATCACTTTGTACATTTTAAGAGTTTTACATTAATGTAGTTATTCTATCTGGAATAATTATTTTAATTATAAGCAAAACCATAATTTCAAAACCTGCTTCCATTTCAAGACCTCTGCCTCATCACTGGACCATTGTATCCTGTCATGGTAGATGACGCTTCCCTACAGCAGGAGGCAGAGTGCCACAAAGACAAGTGTTATCCTCTGTTTTTGTTTGTGATTGCTGTGGTCTGTTAGAAGCTTGGCGGGTGTTTAAACTCAAATCATTTTTCTTAGTAATTGAGAGCGTATTTGAGGCCAAAATTGAAAGTTATCGTTCTCTGTAGCTTCCCATAGGTTTTTAGTAAGTTAATGTTTATCAGTTTAGCGTTAAAAAACACAACTTTTCAGTTAGCTGATTACCAGTTATTGAAGCTAACTTTTTGGTTAGCTGTGCCCATCAGTGTGTGTGTGTGTGTGTGTGTGTGTGTGTGTGTGTGTGTGTGTGTGTGTGTGTGTGTGTGTGTGTGTATGTATATATATATATATATATATATATATATATTATATATATATATATACAGTTGTGCTCAAAAGTGTACATACCCTAGCGGAATTTTTGTTAATTTTTTTTTTGGCCATTTTTCAGAGAATATGAATGATAACATAAAAACTTTTTTTTCACTCATGTTTAGTGGTTGGGTGAAGCCATTTATTGTCAAACAACCAGGTTTACTCTTTTTAAATCATAATGACAACACAAACTACCCAAATGACCCTGATCAAAAGTTTCCATACTCCTTTTCTTAATACCGTGTGTTGCCCCCTTTAACATCAGTGACAGCTTGGAGTGTATTGTGGTAGTTGTGGACAAGGCTCTCTGATGGTAAAGCTGCCACTGAATATGTTTTGGACTTTATTTACATTAATTATGAAGAAATACAAACAGTATGGCACTTTATGGTAAATCTGCATGGAGTAGACAGATCTCAAAAACTGAGTGACTGTGCAAGAAGGAGAATAGTGAGGAAAGCCACCAAGACACCCAGACAACCCAGGAGAAGTTATGGGCTTACATGGCTGTGATTGAAGAAATTGTGTGCAGGTTGTTTGACAATAAATGGCTTCACCCAACCACGAACCATGAGTGGAAAAAAAAGTTTTTGTGTTGTCATTCATATTCTCTGAAAAATGGCCAAAAAACAAAGATTCTGCCAGGGTATGTAAACGTTTGAGCACAGTGTTCAGAGTAATAGTAGTGCTATGTGACTAAAAAGATTAATCCAGTTTTGCGTATATTTCTTATTGTTACATGAAAAACAAGGTACCAGTAGATTCAGTAGATTCTCACAAATCCAACAAGACCAGGCATTCATGATATGCACTCTCTTAAGGCAATGAAATTGGGCTATTATTAAAAAAAGTAGAAAAGGGGGTGTTCACGATAATAGTAGCATCTGCTGTTGATGCTACAAACTCAAAACTGTTATGTTCAAACTGCTTTTTTAGCAATCCTGTGAATCACTAAACTAGTATTTAGTTGTATAACCACAGTTCTTCATGATTTCTTCACATCTGCGAGGCATAAATTTTGTTGGTTTGGAACCAAGATTTTGCTCGTTTACTTGTGTGCTTTGGGTCATTGTCTTGTTGAAACACCCATTTCAAGGGCATGTCCTCTTCAGCATAAGGCAGCATGACCTCTTCAAGTATTTTGACATATCCAAACTGATCCATGATACCTTGTATGCGATATATAGGCCCAACACCATAGTAGGAGAAACATGCCCATATCATGATGCTTGCACTACCATGCTTCACTGTCTTCACTGTGAACTGTGGCTTGAATTCAGAGTTTGGGGGTCGTCTCACAAACTGTCTGCGGCCCTTGGACCCACAAGAACAGTTTTACTCTCATCAGTCCACGAAATATTCCTCCATTTGTCTTTAGGCCAGTTGATGTGTTCTTTGGCAAATTGTAACCTCTTCTGCACATGTCTTTATTTCACAGAGGGACTTTGCGGGGGATTCTTGCAAATAAATTAGCTTCACACAGGCGTCTTCTAACTGTCACAGCACTTGCAGGTACCTCCAGACTGTCTTTGATCATCCTGGAGCTGATCAATGGGTGAGCCTTTGCCATTCTGGTTAGTTATTCTTCTATCCATTTTGATGGTTGTTTTCCATTTTCTTCCACGCGTCTGTTTTTTGTTGTTGTCTATTTTAAAGCATTGGAGATCATTGTCGATGAACAGCCTATAATTTTTTGCACCTGCGTATATGTTTTCCCCTCTCCAATCAACTTTTTAATCAAACTACGCTGTTCTTCTGAACAATGTCTTGAACGTCCCCTTTTCCTCAGGCTTTCAAAGAGAAAAGCATGTTCAACAGGTGCTGGCTTCATCCTTAAATAGGGGACACCTGATTCACACCCTTTTGTACTTTTTTTTTTACTATTTTTACTAATAGCCCAATTTCATAGCCTTAAGAGTGTGCATATCATGAATGCTTGGTCTTGTTGGATTTGTGAGAATCTACTGGTACCTTGTTTCCCATGTAACAATAAGAAATATACTCAAAACCTGGATTAATCTTTTATTTTTATTTATTATATATATATATATATATATATATATATATATATATATCTATATATATATATATATAATATATATATATATATATATATATATATGTGTGTGTGTGTGTGTCTCAGTTGCTGAAATTATTTAATCAAATGATTGTCCATAGTTAATAATAATTTTGCGATCATTCTCAAAATATTTGCACTCTTTTAATCGGTTCTAAATGTACCTTAAAGGGATATTTTCCAAATTTTCAATACTCTTATCAACATGGAATAACATAGGTAACATAAGTGCAATTGTTGGCTGTGATGTTGATGTGATTTTAAGTAGACCCTTGTCCTCCACAATATATTCACACACAATAGAGTGGATTCGGTTTCTCTCTCTCTCTAATCTTGAATAATTTAACAAGCTTCCACTAACCATCCAGTAGGTGGCACACATGGGGATATAATGTGGTGCATCAAAGTTCAGCAGATGCATTCGGGTTTGTACCCATTCTTTTAGTTTTGAGTTGTGAATTGTTTTTGAGTTATTGTTTGCATAACTAACTCACTCATCCACTCATCGACATTTTTGCTGTCCAGTCTCTGCAGGAATATTGCATTACAAATTTAATGCTGTTTAAAAATACAATGTTGTTTAGTGCTGCAATGAAGTTCACAAGGCTGTTAGCCAATTATGTAAAAACACAACTCAATTATCAATTAATTGTAATAAAGTAACTGATCAAGGATAAATGTCATATTTTAAATTATTGTAATTGGCCTTTTTTGCAGTTTTCTTATATTTTATACCCTAATTAATTTTTGAATCATTACTTTGCAGCCCACATTTGTAACCTGTTACTCAATAATGAAGCCGAATATTTGTGCATGTTAACTTTCAGTTTAACAATCTAGTTTAAACATGAGCTTTGAAAACCAGTTGCTTGATTTGCTTTGAAGTGTATTTCTTCCCTCGCTGCCTTCTTATGGAAAACAACTTTAATGATGTCTTATTTTGCTGCTGTTGCCTTTGTGTGATGAAGTAATAAGAATGATTTTTGGTTGGCCATAAAAAAACCCCAACCCTTTTTGTCTAAAGCCACCGTGTGTTGTCTCCACGTGCACGAGGGTGCCAGAATGTGTGATTATGTGGGTCTGTGGCTTTGTGTCTCAGCAGGTGGGTGTAGGTGGGATCAGTTTTGGGACGGTGTGTGACAGACAGGTGTCTTTGTTGTGGTGTGGAGCTCCCTGCCCTGTTCTTCACGGTGTCTTTTAAAAACCTTCACCTCTGAAGATAAAAGGTGGCTCTGCCACCTGAGGCAACAGGAGGGTGCAGATTAGAGGCTGAAAATGACATTTTCGTGATAATCATCTGTTTTCTTTTATTGTATTTTCCCACTGTATCAGATGGAGAACTGTAGATTTTCTCTTTGTGTTTGCTTGCCTGTGTCTGAACATACAGCCTCCTGCAGGTGCAAAAATAGTGGACTTGTACAAACAGACCTCACATTTTGAAATTGAAAAACCACTGAATTTCCTCTTTTTTTACTCTTATGTGTCATTACTCTCAACCCTGTCCCCTGTCTGCTTTAATTGTAACTGGATCTTTGTGTCTGTGTGCATGACTCAAAAACTACACATTTAAGTACACATATGGTGATGTGACTGTGGTTAATTTATGGTTTGAATAAAATTCTAATCCAGAATTGTTGTAGTGAGCAGCACAAAAAGAGGGCCTTTAGATATAGTCACAAAATATTCAGAAAGTCCCACAAAGCTTTCACGTTGTGATCAACCATCTTGGAGAATACACAGGCAGTCATATATATATATATATATATATATATATATATATATAATAAATGATGTTTATGATATAACATAAATAGAGACCTGGAATGGATGTGCGCGCCTCAGTCTATCACCGTCGCTCAAGACAGGGCGGGTGCCATTGTAAGGGTGGAGATGTGCAGATCATAAATAATAAACTGACCGCTTTTTTCGCACTAGCGTCGCTATTTCTAACAGAGTTGAATAAATGTAGGCTTGTTTTAAAGCCCTTTGAAAGCTCTTTCCAATGAAACCTATGCATGTGTGGGTGAAAAAAAAAACTTTTATGTAAAAATGCAGAAATTTGGGAATTATGACAACTGTGCTGCTTTTCTCACTCTATGTAGTTTATTGTTAACAGATTTTAATAAAATTAGACATGTTTTAAAGCCCTTTAATTGCTCTTTCTAATGAACCCATACATGTCTGGGTAGAAAAAAAAATTTATGTAAAGTGTGGAAATTTGGGGAAAAATATGCCATTCTGTTCATTTACTGTGATGGTTTTTTTTTCCCTGTCATCATAATTCTCGATGGATTTTATAACTGAAGCCTTATAAGTTGTAGTCAAGTTGATTAAAAGCTCTAATGAACCCATACATGCCTGGATAAAAATCCTTATGTATTAAAATATAAATCTGAAGTATGCCCTGCCATTGTGCTCATTTACCTTGCTGCTTTTTCCATATTATTATAGTATATTATTGCTAGTCTTTAATGACAACAACATATACGAGGTCTCTTAGATAATAAACCGACCCTTTTATTTTTTTTTTTTAACTATATGGATTTGAATGACATGCGATTACACCAATCATGCTTGAACACCTCGTGCGCATGCGTGAGTTTTTTCACGCGTCGGTGACGTCATTTCCCTGTGGGCAGGCCTTGAGTGAGATGTGGTCCCGCCCTCTCGGCTGAATTCCTTTGTTTCACACGCGGCTCGAGACGGCGCGCGTTGCTTTATCAAAATTTTTTCTGGACCTGTGAGGAATATCCGAGTGGACACTATTCGAGAAATTAAGCTGGTTTTCTGTGAAAAGTTTAACGGCTGATGAGAGATTATGGGGTGTTTCTGTCGGTGTAAGGACTTCCCACGGAGCGGGACGTCGCGCAGCGCTCCCAGGCGACGTTGTCTGGCTGTTTCGAGCTGAAATCATCCTAATTTAAGGTTCTGTTGACCCAGGACGTCGTGAGGAGAACAGAGAAGATTCAGAAGAGGCCGGCATGAGGAGTTTATGTGGACATTCCACTGTTAAAGGTCATTTTGTAATGAAAGACGTGCGCGCAAATTCGCCGAGTCGTTTCCGTGACGATCGGCAAATCTGTGTGCGCCGCGACCAGAAAAACACCTCCGTGTTGAAGACATTTGTAAAATTCAGGCGGCTTTTGATGGCTTTCAACAATGAGTAACTTGAAAATTGTTTTAACAGCTGGCATGTTCCAACTTGCCCGTTAAGATTCCAACGGAGGTGTTTTCCTGCCGCGACCCCCCGCGGTCGGGTCCAGCCGACATGCGACTCTGCACGCACGTTCTTCTTTACAAAATGACCGTTACAATGAATGTCCGAATAAACTCCTCATGCCGACTTCTTCTGAAAGTTCCTCTGTTCTCTGACGACTTACTGCGTCAACAGAGCCTGAAATGTGGAAGTTTTCAACTTGAAACGGCGAGACGCTGCCGCCTCGAAGCGCAGATCGCCGTCAGGCGCCGTGGGCAGTCCTTAAAGCGACACTACCAGACCAAAATCTCATCAGCCGTTAAAATTTTTACCGAAAACCAGCTGAATTTATTGAATGGTGTCCACTCAGTTGTGCCTTACAGTTTTGAAAAATTTTTTATCAAACAAAGCAACAGTCTCTGAGCCATTCCTAAACAATGAAAAAAATCGACGAGCGTGGGACGACTCCTCACTCAAAGACTGCCCACAGGCAAATGACGTAACCGACAGGCGTGAAAAACTCTTGCATGCCCACGAGGGTTCAAGCATGTCTGATGTATTCACACGTGATTCAAATCCATATGGTTTTTGAAAAAAATAAGGTCGGATACTTTTCTAATACACCTCGTATATGATTTTTACTAACATTTTATTACAAGTAGATATAAAGCCATTCAGAATTTATGACTTTTGACCCTCAGTCAGGGTAAAAAGTACCACCCCCATCCTCCCAACCACACTGTTAAAATTTTAATGCCGCCTGTGACGACATGAGGACTTTAAAATAGACATTTGTTTTACATAATTACTCTACATTAAGGCTATTGTACAGTTCATTTTAGTGCAGTTGATGGCGAAACACTGGCTGCCTTTTTTCTCTCATTTCGCTTCTGTTTAAGAGGTGCCATAACTGGCCTAAGGCGCTCTCTCCACCCTTAGTAATGGCCGCTGTGCAGCACGCCGCTAGTCATGATGTCCATTCCAGGTCTATATTCCATGGTTATGACACCGCACCAAACATGTTTTGACTATTATTTGATTTCTTTGTGCGACTGACATCGTTATTCAAGCATTCAAAAGGCGGTTCCTATCGCCGCACAATTCCAACCACACAAGAAAGGTTTCTGGCAGTCTTGTTATTGAAAGAAACCTTTCTCCCTAACTGGATAGTGTTGTGATGTCATCACGCGTGCGCTTAGGCGCTGTCTAGCGGAATCTTGAAAAATTCTTTTTTTTTTTTTATACAAATGAAAAAAATGACATATTTTACAAAAGCACATTTATTTGTAAACACCAACACGTTACATTGATTCACTTGTGTTGATTTTTACATAGAATGAATGAATAAACCAATCAGTATGAGCGGAGGCTTAGTTTACCCATAATCCCCTCTGGGCATCTGTGTGTTGATGTTCAAATCTTCAGAATTAGTGCATTATTTTAAAATGAACAGTATGTGTTATATATCACTTTGTACATTTTAAGAGTTTACATTAATGTAGTTATTCTATCTGGAATAATTTATTTATAAAGCAAAACCATAATTCAAACCTGCTTTCCATTTCAAGACCTCTGCCTCATCACTGGACCATTGTATCCTGTCAGGGTAGATGACGCTTCTCTACAGCAGGGGCAGAGTGCACAAAGACAAGTGCTAGCTCTGTTTGGGTTTGTGATCGTTGTTGATCGTTTTGTGATCTGTTGGTTCTGTTAGAAGCTTTGGCGGTGTTTCATTTTCTTAGTAGTTGAGAGCGTATTTGAGGCAAAATTGAAAGTTATGTTATCTGTAGCTTCCCATAAGTTTTAGTAGATAAGTTTATCAGTAAGTTAAGATAGGTTTATCAGTTTAGCGTTAAAAAACACAACTTTTCAGTTAGCTGATTACCAGTTATTGAAGCTAACTTCTTGGTTAGCTGTGCCCACCACTGTGTGTGTGTGTATATATATATATATATATATATATATATATATATATATATATGTGTGTGTGTACAGTTGTGCTCAAAAGTGTACATACCCTAGCGGAATTTTGTTAAATTCTTTTTTTTTTTTGGCCATTTTTCAGAGAATATGAATGATAACATAAAAACTTTTTTCACTCATGTTTAGTGGTTGGGTGAAGCCATTTATTGTCAACAACCAGGTTTACTCTTTTTTAAATCATAATGACAACACAAACTACCCAAATGACCCTGATCAAAAGTTTCCATACTCCTTTTCTTAATACCGTGTGTTGTCCCCTTTAACATCAATGACAGCTTGGAGTGTTTTGTGGTAGTTGTGGACAAGGCTCTCTGATGGTAAAGCTGCCACTGAATATGTTTTGGACTTTATTTACATTAATTATGAAGAAATACAAACAGTATGGCACTTTATGGTAAATCTGCATGGAGTAGACAGATCTCAAAAACTGAGTGCTAAACTTTCAGGTCTTCTTTTTAAGAAAATCCTCCTCTATACACTTCATCATGAAGATGGATAACTGATGATACAAAATGCAAAGCTTGCACTGTGCATAATTTCTCCAATCACAGCTATGTAAGCCTACAACTTGTTCTGAGTTGTCTGGGTCTTGGTGGCTTTCCTCACTCTTCTACTTCTTGCACAGTCACTCAGTTTTTGAGAACTGTCTACTCCATGCAGATTTACCATAGAGTGCCATACTGTTTGTATTTCTTTGCCTCACTTTCCTCTTGGTTTCTATGAGCTGTTGCAATTGTAAATAGCACACATCCATCAGATCCTGTAGATTTGCAGATCTACACTGGCTTTGTGCACACTGCACTACTCGGGGTTGGAATCATCAAGTTAAATGAGTATTTTCTAAGCTGACAGGTTTCTCACTGCAGTGTGCTTTCTCCCATGACTGGCTGACTTAACGTTCCTAAAAATCAAAGGATTCTGTAAGAACCCACTATTGAACTTCCTTGTTTCCTGGTTGGCAATTCCCAGCAGATGCTGAGCCATCCAAACCTCCTGAAAGGAGCCATGTTTTGTTGCAGTCAGGTGACATGCGAGTGCCCTCCTTGGCCTTTTTAGATTCTCAAGGGAAGAGTTCTACATGGCTGATGTTTCCCTCACAGTGCAAGTACATCACTAACTGCTCCAGTTTGGTGCAAAGTTAGTGATACCCAAATTGTCTGTAAAAAGCCAAGTACGAAAGACAACCTAATCTCACTTGCTGGTGTCAGGTCTCACAACCTATAGTAAGATGAAAGCACACGGACCCTGATTGCCCCCAATCTCAATTCTCTTTTGTACTTCTTCCCCTTGGCTCTACCCCCCTACCCCTACGCCTACCCCTTTAAAACAAGGGGTAAGGTGAAGGGGTATGCCTCTAGCCCTATGAATTGACACCCCTCCGCCTTTGGAGAAAAAAAAAACTGCCTGTGTCAAACTGCCGTCTTCACTGTTTGTTAACATGGCAACCGAAATGCAACTTGTTGCAGTAGCCTGTTTGCTCTTTTTATTTTCTCGCCTTTCTGCATAAATGCAAAGAAATAGAAGTCACAGATTTCTTTGACGCATCGCAATCATGTCATGTTAATTAATTTAATTAATTTATAATTTATAATAATAATAATTAATAGTATTAATAATCAGTTACTAATTGATTAATGTTAATAATGCTAATAATAATTAATCAACATTAGTAATAATTAATATTTTTGACTAATCATTAATTGATTGATTAGTAATTAATTAATTAGTAATTAAAATAAATAAACACTTGAAATATATCAGTCTGTGTGTAGGGCTGTCACGATTAGGAATTTCTGGAGACGATTAATTGTCAGACAAATAATTGCGATTGACGAATATTGTCTTTTTTTTTTTTTCTTTTTTCCCCCTTCTTTATATTCTACTATTGTAGTATAATTACACAACTCTGGAAGAATGTTTGGCTTCTGTGAGTGGAGAAACTGGGAATGGTGCAACATTATTTCATTTTACATACAGTCCAAACTTTTTCTGATTTGTGGTTGTTTCTGTTGCATTTCTGAAATTGTTTCTCCTCATCAGTTACATTTTGTGCTTAAACACTGCATTAAGCTCAAGATTGAACAAATAAATACCTTTGGAAAATAACAGCTGTTAAAGTTCAGAGTTCTCACGTGCTTTTTGTGATCTGTGCGTCTGAACATCACCACAGCTTCTCCATGTCAGGGGTTTTTTTTTTTTTTTTTTGTGGCTCAGTTCATTCATATATTCTCATTTTTTAAATATGTTTTTAAAGCTGTTTGACCGTTTATTTCATCTCATGATCTCATAATTCAGCATAGGACGCGCACATGGTGTGAACAGGACGGTAACGGCAGAATCACACCTTCAGAGAAAGTTCAGAGAGAAGTAAAGGCAGCTTCACGTTTTTTTTTTTTTTTAACTTGTTCACTCGGGTTAAAATCCTCTCTTTGTTCCGCGCTCGATGCGCACTGATGGCTCTCAGACTGTAACATGTCGCGCCTGCATTCAGGAATCTCCCTCACGCACCCCCTCCCTCGCATTCTGCAGCCTGTTGACTCTGTGCGAATGCGCACACACACACACAGACACACACACGACAGCTCCGCATTTTAGACGGCTTTTGAAGAAGACGGCCACTGTTTTAATCGGCCGTCTTATCCAAACGGCAGGACGGGTCGCTCTTCAGTCTCCATGTTATTGTCCTGCCTTAAGACGAGAGCGAGGCTGCAGCACAATGACGTCAGATTCTGAGTCGTTTTATGCTTTGTGGATAAAATAAATAATTCACGGTAATCGCGAATATGAAAAATAATCACGAATATGAAAAATAATCGCGATTGACGAATATTGTAATAATTGTGACAGCCCTATCTGTGTGCAATGAATGTATACAAGTTTCACTTTTTGAATGGAACTACTGAAATAAATGATGATTTCATGATATTCTAATTATATGATCAGCACCTCTGTATGTTTACGGGCTGCATCTAGTTCTGTTAACCTGATATTTCTTTTTCAAATTCTCCCACTTTTTGCAACCAGCCCTATTTCCTTTAGAAATTTCCTTGACAAATAATAGCAGTCTATTAGGATGTCAGGTTATGTGTTACACATATACATATGTGTGTATATATTTTCCAACTTATTCCCATTGATGAAACTTCTCATTTTCTGCCTGAAAGCTTATTAGGAGGTGAGTGTGTTCAGGGCTCCCTGTTTGTTTACAAAATACACACACGTTACAGACCTTGAAATCCAACAGCAGGGATTGATATTATCCAAAGATTTATGAAAATACAAATTAACGTGCTTATGCTTTATCATGAATTTCTCCGTTGTGAGAAATAAAAGTGTCTTATTGTAGTGTTCGTGTGTATATGCATTATAACGTCTCAGCGCACGAGCGAAGTTACGATATTCTTCAGAACAACAATAGACGTAACATGCATCCAGCAGCATACTGTCATAGGCAACTGCCTGTAAAGTTTTTTTGGCAAGTTATAACTTTCTAAACAGTGTAATTTGTAATGAAAGCTGCTTCATTTGTGCGGTTCTTTCAGCGCCATGTTTGTTTTTTCGGAGACAGCAGTAAGTTCCTCCTACCCCTCCAAACAGAGTGTGCATCCCGATTCACTCCAGACAGAGGGGTTTGAAGCCCTCCGCCTACCCCTCCGCCTCGCTCCAAAAAGAGAATTGAGACACCCCTCTGTCTCTCGTGCCCGCGCAAAACGGAGGGGAAGGGGTAAGGGAAAGGGCCAAGGGGTAGAATTGAGATTCAGCCTTGTTCTCCTTCAAAGGTATCGGCATCTCCAAAGCCCTCTGTCCAATGACCTCAGGACAACCTAAGGCAGGGGTCTATAACTCCAGTCCTCGAGACCCGGTGTCCTGCACCTTTTAGATGTGTCTCTGGTCCAACACACCTGAATCAAATAGATGAATTACCTTGTCAGTATGCAGCCAGCCAAGTTCTCCAGAGTGCTATTTAACTCAGGTGTGTTGAAGCAGTGACACATCTAAAAGTTGCAGGACACCGGCCCTCGAGGACTGGAGTTGAAGATCCTGACCTAAGGTCTTGCCAGGTGTCTCTCAATCTCAAAGGCTGAGGTCCCAGACATGAATGTGACTGCTGAGATGATCACTTCTGTGAACAAGTTTGACATGAAAATTCAGTAAAGTATATCTTATATATTATATTCCAATTCTAAGGTGAAACTATGCCAGTGTACAAAGGTATATCTAAATATCTAAAAAGGAAGCGTAAAATAGGAGAGTAGAAAAGAGTAGAGTAGAGCCACTTGTTCAACAGAAATGGACTAACTCTTGAAGGCTGAGTCCAAGGCTGGATCTTAGTCTTGATCCAGGACCGTCTCAAACTCAGACTATCTGACGTCTCTCTCACCTTCACATTCAGCAATGATGCTGAGGGAATCCATGTGAATACTGTTTCAAAAAGACAAGATTAATCACATAATTCTGACAGTAAATGATTATCTTAAGCCACTTATCTTGGAAATTCCTCACAGTTGATCTAGTTCTGGCTTTTGAAATGTCATGGCTTGCTATTTTTACTGATTGTTTTCAATTGATGAGGTGAAAAGGCTGTAAACCCGTGAATAATCCTTAAGATTTTCGTGCACTTTAATAATTTAGCAATTAAGCCAGCAACACAAAAATTATTCAACAGCAACATCTCATATATGAGGATTTCTTATTTCCTGTTTTCTCTTAATGTAAAGTATATTTTGATATAATCAGTTGGTTATATGATGACATATTTAAGAGAGCTTTTCATAATAATAAGAATAATAATAAGGATGAATGAATTTTAAACCACTAAAACACAGTCCATGGTTCAATCTATCAATGAGTGTTTTCGTTTTACTATTATAATTCAGCACTAAGTGGAAGTGAGAAGAGCAGCAAAACTTTAATTTAATTCATTTGTTTAAAAGTAAATACAAACATTTAGGATCAACTTGGATTGGTGGACATTTTTTCTGAATGCATTGCAGAGCAGTTCCATTGTCAAAGACAGTGACTTTGATGTACTTTCAGTAGTTTCAGCAGATACTCAGTAGTAAATGACTTGGATCAGGGGCAAAAACGTGATCAGGACATCCTTAAATTGAATGAAATACAACTATAAAATCAGTTGTATTACCTTCAATTTGAATTTGCACATTTTCTAAGCTTAAATTAACTTGTATTTCCCTATGCAGCACCTGGAGATTAGCATTATGTATTTTTAATCTTGCGAGTTGTGTTCAGTTGACCTCAGCACTCTTGTTTAATGGAAAACACCTAATCCAGCTCGTCAAAGAACTAAAAGAGAACGGACCAATGGAAAATATACAGTGATGTTTGCCAGTAGCAGGATTAAGAATCATGATGAACTAGCTAATACCAAACTAGAGGGACTTGAACCAAATGTGGTCCTCAACAAATTAAGTCTGGTCTGTGGATTAAATCAAATGATGAATTTATTCAGGGAAGGTGATGGTCTAGTGGTTAAGCGTTGGGCTTGAGACCAGAGGATCCTCGGTTCAACTCCCAGCCTGACTGGAAAATCACTAAGGGCCCTTGGACAAGGTCCTTAATCCCCTAGTTGCTCCCGGTGTGTAGTGAGCACCTTGTATGGCAGCAGCCCGACACCAGGGTGGATGTGAGGCATTATTATAAAGCGCTTTGTGCGTCTGATGCAGATGGAAAAGCGCTATATAAATGCAGTCCATTTACCATTTATTTACCTTTCTGGTTCTTAAATGTGTTTACATATTTAATTACTGCATTCCTATTTCCACACCCAATATATAAGTGGTCCAACTTTCAAAGATGTCCCGATTCACTATCTGTACTGTGAGCTTGAACCACAGGCAAATCATTTTACTATATTTGGATACTCACAGGATGTGATAAAAAGATAAAACAAATAACTAACAAACTCTGTTGGGTGATTCAAGAATAAAAGGCAACATCCTGAGTTTGGAGTGACGGCTGTCAGTCTGGTTCATACAAGTTGGTATAGACAAGTTGACATTATACCTGTTCATCTGCTGTACTGTATGTTTCTAATGTAACATGCTCCATTATCTGATACCATGTTTGGGATTAGTAGTTGTGAAGATTGACAGCTTTTATTGGATCCACTCACTTCTCATAACCTGGCACTGTTTCTTTAGTGTTAATGAGGTGTTCATTTTTTGTTGTTGGTATAACGTTTGGAAAAAAAAAGATTTTGAGAACTTTCTTCAAAGGATGGTACAGTGGATTAGTGGTTAGCACTGTTGCCTCACAGCAAAAAGGTTGTGGGATTGCTTCCAGCCTGGTTTGTTCTTCATGGAGTTTGCATGTTCTCCCCGTGTTCATGTGGGTTCCCTCTGGATGCTCTGGCTTTCTCCCACTTCCAGAGGGCCCCTTCACACAAAACACAGTTGAAGCTGACTGGCGCACAAAGAAGGAATTGCATGCCACCTGTGAATAATTGGAGCCGCCTCAAACGCCTCATACAGCTGTTGCCACAACCATTCGCTCACACATGCGGCCGAAAGACAGCAAATGCCCTGTGAGTGCCCATTCGACCCCTCTCTCATCAGGTGTCAGCCAAATTCCAGGTACCACACACGGACATCTAACACGCTCGCCAGGCACTTAGAAAAGGCGTGGCTATTCGCTGTTCTGGCCTGATAGTAGACAGCAGGCGCCACATTCGAGGTGTGTGGCATAACCTAGCAACACATATGTGGCATGCCAGAGTGTTGGCTCCCCCCTCAACACGTGTCATTCATATGTATTGCGCCCCTCCCCCACAACACATAGTAAGTAAGTAAGTATTTTATTTGTAGCACCTTTCACAGACAAGAGCCACAAGGTCCTTCACAACATAAAAAGCACAATACACCACACAATACACCACACAGTGGCCAAGACATTTAAAAACATAGCATAGCCCCAAAACCTAAGCAAAAGCTTGTGTAAAAAAGAAGGTCTTAAGTTGGCTTTTAAAAGTGTCAACAGAGTCCAGTGAGCGCAGAGAGAGTGGGAGACCATTCCAAAGCCAGGGAGCAACAGCCTGGAAGGATCGCTTTCCTCTGGTTGAAAAACGGGTGCGTGGAAGCATCAACAAATTTTGATCCACAGACCTCAACGCCCTGGCAGGGGCATAAGGCTGGATGAGGTCACAGATATAGGAAGGCGCCTGACTATGTAGAGCTCTAAAGGTTAAAACCAAAATTTTAAAATTGATCCTGTAGGACACTGGCAGCCAATGAAGCTCCTTTAAAATTGGGGAAATGTGAGTCCGCCTGTTGGCTTGTGTCAGAATTCTCGCTGCAGAGTTCTGTACCAACTGCAGTCGACGCAACTCCTTCTTGTTTAGACATGAAAACAAACTGTTACAATAGTCTAAACGTGTTGACACAAAAGCATGAATAATAAGCTCTAAACCATTTCGTGACACCATTTTCCTGAGCTTAGAGATGTTTCTTAGTTGAAAGAAGCAGTTCCTCGTCAGCTGCTTACAGTGCTGTACTAAAGACATCTCTTTGTCAAAGATGGACACCCAAGTTTCGAAGACTTGATTTTGCAGACTGGCCCAGATCACCCAAGTACTGTCGAATACCTGGAATATGGGCATCAGGGGCAATAACCAATGTTTCTGTTTTGTCTGCATTGAGCTGAAGAAAGTTATTCCTTAGCCATTGTTTTATTTCCACTAAACAATGGAAGAAGGAATCAAGCTTCTTAATCTCAGATGGCTTAAAGGAGCAGTAAAGCTGGATGTCATCCGCATATAACTGGTAAGAAACATCAGTGAATCTTTAATGATCTTACCTAAAGGGATCAAATACAATAAAAACAAATGGGGCCCAAAACAGAACCTTGAGGGACTCCACATAACAGGTCCGCAGACTCTGACCTTATCTGGTTAGCAGAAACGCTAAAGCTACGCCCGGACAGATATGAGAAAAACCACTGAAGAACTGACCCCGACAGTCCGACATGATCCCTCAATCTACTCAGCAGGACCAACCACAACCACCAGCTCAGCAGCAGCTGGTGGTTGGCTCTCACTGCGGTATTGTATCACTTCCTGTTCCGGAGCACAGCGGTGTTTTGCTGTATCTGTTAGCTGTTTAATCTGCGCAGTTAGATTGATCTAGTTAACTAGATAACGATTTGTTTCACAGTGTAATCTTCACGTGCCTTAACTAAAGCACTCCCTCGTTGAATCACCTCTAAATTATTTACACATTATTCACTTTGTGTGTTTTAGGAATCTGCTAGCTTAGCGCAGCTACTAGCTCTTAGCCGGTTTAGCATGGCGGCTTATCCTGTCTCTCCTGCACTTTTCTGCTCTGGGTGTGAAATGTTTAGTTATTCCTCGGCCTCCTTTAGCAGTAATGGTACTTGTAATAAGTGTAGCTTATTTGTAGCTTTGGAGGCCAGGCTGGGCGAATTAGAGACTCGGCTCCGCACCGTGGAAAATTCTACAGCTAGCCAGGCCCCTGTAGTCGGTGCGGACCAAGGTAGCTTAACCGCCGTTAGTTTCCCTCTGGCAGATCCCGAGCAGCCGGGAAAGCAGGCCGACTGGGTGACTGTGAGGAGGAAGCGTAGCCCTAAACAGAAGCCCCGTGTACACCGGCAACCCGTTCACATTTCTAACCGTTTTTCCCCACTCGACACACCCCCGAGGATCAAACTCTGGTTATTGGCGACTCTGTTTTGAGAAATGTGAAGTTAGTGACACCAGCAACCATAGTCAGTTGTCTTCCGGGGGCCAGAGCAGGCGACATTGAAGGAAATTGGAAACTGCTGGCTAAGGCTAAGCGTAAATTTGGTAAGATTGTAATTCACGTCGGCAGTAATGACACCTGGTTACGCCAATCGGAGGTCACTAAAATTAACATTGAATCGGTGTGTAACTTTGCAAAAACAATGTCGGACTCTGTAGTTTTCTCTAGGCCCCTCCCCAATCGGACCGGGAGTGACATGGCTGTCCAAAAAATGAGGTGGGCTTCATAGATAATTGGCAAAGCTTCTGGGGAAAACCTGGTCTTGTTAGGAGAGACGGCATCCATCCCACTTTGGATGGAGCAGCTCTCATTTCTAGAAATCTGGCCAATTTTCTTAAATCCTCCAAACCGTGACTATCCAGGGTTGGGACCAGGAAGCAGAGTTGTAGTCTTACACACCTCCTGCAGCTTCTCTCCAACTGCCATCCCTCATTACCCCATCCCCGTAGAGACGGTGCCTGCTCCCAGACCACCAATAACCAGCAAAAATCTATTTAAGCATAAAAATTCAAAAAGAAAAAATAATATAGCACCTTCAACTGCACCACAGACTAAAACAGTTAAATGTGGTCTATTAAACATTAGGTCTCTCTCTTCTAAGTCCCTGTTAGTAAATGATATAATAATGGATCAACATATTGATTTATTCTGCCTTACAGAAACCTGGTTACAGCAGGATGAATATGTTACTTTAAATGAGTCAACACCCCCGAGTCACACTAACTGCCAGAACGCTCGTAGCATGGGCCGAGGCAGAGGATTAGCAGCAATCTTCCATTCCAGCTTATTAATTAATCAAAAACCCAGACAGAGCTTTAATTCATTTGAAAGCTTGACTCTGTCTTGTCCATCCAAATTGGAAGTCCCAAAAACCAGTTTTATTTGTTATTATCTATCGTCCACCTGGTCGTTACTGTGAGTTTCTCTGTGAATTTTCAGACCTTTTGTCTGACTTAGTGCTTAGCTCAGATAAGATAATTATAGTGGGCGATTTTAACATCCACACAGATGCTGAGAATGACAGCCTCAACACTGCATTTAATCTATTAGACTCAATTGGCTTTGCTCAAAATGTAAGAGTCCACCCACCACTTTAATCATATCTTAGATCTTGTTCTGACTTATGGTATGGAAATTGAAGACTTAACAGTATTCCCTGAAAACTCCCTTCTGTCTGATCATTTCTTAATAACATTTACATTTACTCTGATGGACTACCCAGCAGTGGGGAATAAGTTTCATTACACTAGAAGTCTTTCAGAAAGCGCTGTAACTAGGTTTAAGGATATGATTCCTTCTTTATGTTCTCTAATGCCATATACCAACACAGTGCAGAGTAGCTACCTAAACTCTGTAAGTGAGATGAGTATCTCGTCAATAGTTTTACATCCTCATTGAAGACAACTTTGGATGCTGTAGCTCCTCTGAAGAAGAGAGCTTTAAATCAGAAGTGCCTGACTCCGTGGTATAACTCACAAACTCGCAGCTTAAAGCAGATAACCCGTAAGTTGGAGAGGAAATGGCGTCTCACTAATTTAGAAGATCTTCACTTAGCCTGGAAAAAGAGTCTGTTGCTCTATAAAAAAAAAAGCCCTCCGTAAAGCTAGGACATCTTACTACTCATCACTATTTGAAGAAAATAAGAACAACCCCAGGTTTCTTTTCAGCACTGTAGCCAGGCTGACAAAGAGTCAGAGCTCTATTGAGCCGAGTATTCCTTTAACTTTAACTAGTAATGACTTCATGACTTTCTTTGCTAATAAAATTTTAACTATTAGAGAAAAAATTACTCATAACCATCCCAAAGACGTATCGTTATCTTTGGCTGCTTCAGTGATGCCGGTATTTGGTTAGACTCTTTCTCTCCGATTGTTCTGAGTTTTTCATTAGTTACTTCCTCCAAACCATCAACATGTCTATTAGACCCCATTCCTACCAGGCTGCTCAAGGAAGCCCTACCATTATTTAATGCTTCGATCTTAAATATGATCAATCTATCTTTATTAGTTGGCTATGTACCACAGGCTTTTAAGGTGGCAGTAATTAAACCATTACTTAAAAAGCCATCACTTGACCCAGCTATCTTAGCTAATTATAGGCCAATCTCCAACCTTCCTTTTCTCTCAAACATTCTTGAAAGGGTAGTTATAAAACAGCTAACTGATCATCTGCAGAGGAATGGTCTATTTGAAGAGTTTCAGTCAGGTTTTAGAATTCATCATAGTACAGAAACAGCATTAGTGAAGGTTACAAATGATCTTCTTATGGCCTCAGACAGTGGACTCATCTCTGTGCTTGTTCTGTTAGACCTCAGTGCTGCTTTTGATACTGTTGACCATAAAATTTTATTACAGAGACTAGAGCATGCCATAGGTATTAAAGGCACTGCACTGCGGTGGTTTGAATCATATTCTAATAGATTACAATTTGTTCATGTAAATGGGGAATCTTCTTCACAGACTAAGGTTAATTATGGAGTTCCACAAGGTTCTGTGCTAGGACCAATTTTATTCACTTTATACATGCTTCCCTTAGGCAGTATTATTAGACGGCATTGCTTAAATTTTCATTGTTATGCAGATGATACCCAGCTTTATCTATCCATGAAGCCAGAGGACACACACCAATTAGCTAAACTGCAGGATTGTCTTACAGACATAAAGACATGGATGACCTCTAATTTCCTGCTTTTAAACTCAGATAAAACTGAAGTTATTGTACTTGGCCCCACAAATCTTAGAAACATGGTGTCTAACCAGATCCTTTCTGGATGGCATTACCCTGACCTCTAGTAATACTGTGAGAAATCTGGAGTCATTTTTGATCAGGATATGTCATTCAATGCGCATATTAAACAAATATGTAGGACGCTTTTTTGCATTTACGCAATATCTCTAAAATTAGAGGTCTTGTCTCAGAGTGATGCTGAAAAACTAATTCATGCATTTATTTCCTGTAGGTTGGACTATTGTAATTCATTATTATCAGGTTGTCCTAAAAGTTCCCTGAAAAGCCTTCAGTTAATTCAAAATGCTGCAGCTAGAGTACTAACAGGGACTAGAAGGAGAGCATATCTCACCCATATTGGCCTCTCTTCATTGGCTTCCTGTTAATTCTAGAATAGAATTTAAAATTCTTCTTCTCACTTATAAGGTTTGAATAATCAGGTCCCATCTTATCTTAGGGACCTCATAGTACCATATCACCCCAATAGAGCGCTTCGCTGTCAGACTGCAGGCTTACTTGTAGTTCCTAGGGTTTGTAAGAGTAGAATGGGAGGCAGAGCCTTCAGCTTTCAGGCTCCTCTCCTGTGGAACCAGCTCCCAATTCAGATCAGGGAGACAGACACCCTCTCTACTTTTAAGATTAGGCTTAAAACTTTCCTTTTTGCTAAAGCTTAGTTAGGGCTGGATCATGTGACCCTGAACCATCCCTTAGTTATGCTGCTATAGACTTAGACTGCTGGGGGGTTCCCATGATGCACTGAGTGTTTCTTTCTCTTTTGCTCTGTATGCACCACTCTGCATTTAATCATTAGTGATTGATCTCTGCTCCCCTCCACAGCATGTCTTTTTCCTGGTTCTCTCCCTCAGCCCCAACCAGTCCCAGCAGAGGACTGCCCCTCCCTGAGCCTGGTTCTGCTGGAGGTTTCTTCCTGTTAAAAGGGAGTTTTTCCTTCCCACTGTCGCCAAGTGCTTGCTCAAGGGGGTCGTTTTGACCGTTGGGGTTTTTACGTAATTATTGTATGGCCTTGCCTTACAATATAAAGTGCCTTGGGGCAACTGTTTGTTGTGATTTGGCGCTATATAAATAAAATTGATTTGATTTGATTTTGATTTGACCTGGTGGTCAACAGTATCAAAGGCAGAGGACAAATCCAAGAATACTAACACAGTGCATTTCCCAGCATCAGCAGACATCATAATGTCGCTGGAAACTTTCAGAAGAGCCGTTTCCGTAGAGTGTTGTCTACGAAAACCGGACTGAAACCTGTCGTGAATGTTATTCTGATCCAGGAAGAGTGTCAGTTGGTCTGAAACACATGGGGCGTGCGTGTCTTTTGCACCCGATGTGGTGTGCGGGGGGGCACACTTGCATGAAGTGCTGATATGTATGTACAGACATGAACAGATGGGGACCAGCCAGCCACGTCTGAGCGCACACAGCACAGCAAGTCACCTCTCAGCTGATTGCTGCCCAGCCACACACTGACAGCTGGAAATGACAGCTCAGTGCCCACGACATGTTACATTAAAAACAGAGAGACCACAGCTAGGACAGGTATATAAATAATTACTACAATATCTACATACATAAAACATATTGCTTCAGCTGACTGCCGCATCAGCGCCCGCTGTTGAATATCATGCCATGCTGAGAATCACAGCGAGGTGCGTGTCACTGCGGGACTTCCCCACATTGTAATAATTGTAAGACATATCACATTTGCAATGCAGTCACCAGCGGAACACTGCGCACTGGACACGCCATGCCAGCTGATGCGTTCATGACATGAGAGCCGGCTCTTCATGAGACGAGCGCATCAGATAATTCATGTAAAACATAAAAGGGAGAACAGTAATCCACGTCATTTCATTACTTCCTGATGTGTGTCTAGGCTGAGGCTAACTCCACTCTTTATAACAGGAATAAAGTATTATAAATTCTGGTGTTATATCAATTTTTTGCTCCGCTCCTGTGTGCGCAACATTCCACGTGCTCACACTGTGTTTATGCACGCAAACACGAGCGTGCACAAAACCATCACTGCGGTATCATGCACGCTTGTCTGAGCATGTGTCCATCCCGACAGATAGTGGAATGTTTCGCGGTTCCCCATTTGTGTTATGTGTGAAGGGGCCCAAAGGCATGCACGTTAGGTGAACTGGAAACTTTACATTGACTGTAGGTATGCGAGTGTTTATTGCCATGCAATAGACTGGCATCCTGTTGAGGGTGTCTCATGTCCTATGACTACTGGGATAGGATCCAAACCCCTGAGATCGTTGATTGGAGCAAACAGGTATAGAAAATGAATTAATGACTTTATTCAAGTACCCCCTGGTAAAAGCTGTGTGAGATATTTGAGGCCACATTTTGCTTTGTTAAGCTCTTTCCTATCAACATATTTCTATGCCTGGAAGCAAAGCTGACTGCAGGGTTCCACAAACAAGAAGGTTGATGCAAATACCTCAGCTGATATGAGCAATAACTACAAGCCCCCAAAATCAACTTGATTTAGACTATTTGGACAAATTATGTTACCGTATCAGGCTGCAATTAACTTAATCAAAACAGGAGCTCCAGCTGGACTCTTTCACAAATGCCACAACCAGACCGGCTTTTTTCATTTTATGTACACACTAAGATACTTCAAGCGATATGAGCACAGTCCCATACTCCAAGGCCATACAGTATGTTAGGCTATATGTCATATTACTTGTTAAATATGACATTTAATTACTGACCTTAACCACAAACAAGTGGTTGGCTTGAAGCACATCATTTCATGAGCTGCAGCAAGTAAAACATAAAATACATAATGTAACAATAATTGTTTCTTGCATTTTCCTTGTAGTATATGAAAAATATCCACGCCTGATATATAATTCATCAACAGTGACCACAATGGCGGGTTCTTTGTCAGTCTTCCTCTGATCGATATGCTGTCCTCGCTCTTTTATGTGATGTAGTTTTCCTTCTGTCAGACATCAGAGATTGTATTCCCTATTACTTATTGATAGATTTTGTGTTTGCACTCAGAAATCATCAGTAGTTCTGGCTAGTATTTACCCAAGTCCTATGATAACAACTGTACAGTTCTTAGGCCACATGTGTCTCATTAAGTATTTCATCCTCACTCACTCACTCATCTGCAACCGTTTACTCAAATTCAGGGTCACGGGTTGGCTGCGCGTATCCAGCAGTCATAGGGCATGAGGTGGGGTACACCCTGGACAGGACGCCAGTCTAGATATATAACTCATATACTGCTGTAACACATTACTGTTTTAGTTTTAATTTGTCTAAAAAGAATAAGGCCTAGTTAAAAAATAATGAAGCCTAACTGCTGATTTGCATTGCATTTGTCATGAACAAGCCATTGTTTTATTTAGCACCATCCAGATTTATCTGTGAGTTGCCTATAGTCTTCTTTGACAGGTACTGAAAATATTCATGGAAAAATTCCGCATGGTCCAGAGATATGCACGAAATGTACCCCAAAAATAGCACTTTTTTCATCAATTTTGTGTGACATTGATATTTAGCATTATCATTTAAAGTTGAATGTTAAAGAAATAACCTTGTATTTTGTCAGTTTGTTTGTTGTGCTTCATACTAACACACAGTAACACATTTTTGTAAAGGTAGAAATGTCATTTCCTAGAAAACATCATGTTTCTAAAGCAAGGTAAAAACTGCCGCAAGCATAACGCTGAGAATAAGTCCTCAATTTATTATGTCAGAACCTTAGCTATGTCTCCTACTCTGCCTCAATAGAATAATTATATTACTTGTTCAATAATACCAGGAACTAATGGACCAGAATCTCTTTGTTTCAGGCTTCTGCAGACTAAAGAAGATACCTCCAACAACTGTTGTCTCAAGCGGTACGCTCTAGCACATTATAGTATATATGCACTGATAATTTCGAGCAATGACTGAACTGAGACCAAATAAAATATTGAAACTCTGATATATAACCATACCTAAAATTATAACATTTCACAAAAAAAGACCACTTTTAATTTTGATGGGTTATGTCACACTTTAGCTTCATTATTTTTGAACTAGGCCTTAATCCATCTTTGAAATTGCACAGGTTTTTATAATCACAACAGCAAGGTTCATCATGATTGAATTGTTGCATACATTAGGTTTGAGAGTCTGACTCCTGGCTGCCAGAATTAGAATTGAAATGTGCCCAATGTTGAAATTTCCCAAGAGCTTGGTGAGACTTTGCATACCACACTCACATTAATATGTGAAACCATTGTCAAAATATCACATATTCAAGATTTAGAGATGTGACTACCTGGGGACACTGTTAAAATCAAAACATGCTCTTCATCACACTTGTCCAAGGTCTTGATGAAGAGAGACCACATATACGTACCAGGTTTCACCAGAATACACAAAGGCCTTGACAACATGTCACATGCACATGGTTTGAGAGACTCATGGCCATAATTAGAATCCAGAAATACTTCGAACGTCGAACCTGTCTAATCTTGATATGCAAAGTCTTACTGAGATATTCTGTACACATCGACAATACAGGGTACAGTCAGACGCACACACACGTATTTGAGCTGTTCCTTGACCATTCAGTTGAATGGGAAGTGTGTCTAAATATCAGACTGGTTGCCGTATATTCATATAAAGAATGCATGTAATAGAAATTCTCTTTTTACGGCTAAAGTGTTTAAAATCATGGTTTGAAACACATTGAGCCATAGAAAGAGAATTTTTATTACATGATTCTTAAAAAAAATACAGTAATGATGAATTTTTCCTGAGTGTGTTTTTCCTTCCCAGCTAACATCATGAGGGGTTATGTTTAGTAAGAAGATGATCCCTCAGAACTGACGTTAAATACGTCCCTTTCTCTTAATGCTGATGAGTCAGATGACTTGTCCTCCTCCTCTAAAACTCCCCACAGACTGACACATTCAGCATTTCCAGAGCAAGAACGCCAGTGTTATGAACTTAACTTTCATTGCGGTCATTGCTAAGGTATTGATAATAGAGGGGACGTGTGTGTCATAATACCCAAAGCTTATGACTGAAAGTTGTGCGCGAAGTATTGACTGCAGACTGTCAGTGAAGTTGTCATTACTACATCTCTGTCTGACTTATTACTAAAGAGACCTCATTTAGCACAATCCACTGTCTTCCTTTTGATACAGACTCCAGAACAATGTTTGAGGCACTGGTGTTGGATAGGTTTGGAATATTCTGAACAGTGTTTTGAATTAGCCATCAGTAATTTGGAATAATCCCCAGCCACACATTCTATCTTATTCTTTATTATGTATTAAATTTACATTCCCATTCTTTTGTATATTTTGTCCCATATTTGCCCACATAGTAGAAATCATGTTCCTCCCTGCGGTTGATGGCGGGGCAATGAGCACACAACGTGTGTGCCTAGTGTTTCACATGGCAGGCAAACTACATGCAAGCTTAACCACAGCTGTTCATAATCTTGAATAATTTAACGAGCTTCCACTAACCATCCAGTAGGTGGCACACATGGGGATATAATGTGGTGCATCAAAGTTCAGCAGATGCATTCGGGTTTGTACCCATTCTTTTAGTTTTGAGTTGTGATTGTTTTTTGAGTTATTGTTGCATAACTAACTCCACTCATACACTCATCGACATTTTTGCTGTCCAGTCTCTGCAGGAATATTGCATTACAAATGTAATACTGTTTAAAAATACAATGTTGTTTAGTGCTGCAATGACGTTCACAAGGCTGTTAGCCAATTATGTAAAAAAAACAACAACTCGATTATCAATTAATTGTAATAAAGTAATTGATCAAGGATAATGTCGTATTTTAAATTATTATAATTGGCCTTTTTTTTTGCAGTTTTCTTATATTTTATACCCTAATTAATTTTTGAATCATTACTTTGCAGCCCACATTTGTAACCTGTTACTCAATAATGAAGCCGAATATTTGTGCATGTTAACTTTCAGTTTAACAATCTAGTTTAAAGCATGAGCTTTGAAAACCAGTTGCTTGATTTGCTTTGAAGTGTATTTCTTCCCTCGCTGCTTCTTGTGGAAACAACTTTAATGATGTCTATTTCGCTACTGTTGCCTTTGTGTGATGAAGTAATAAGAATGATTTTTGGTTGGCCATAAAAAATAACCCCAACCCTTTTTGTCTAAAGCCACCGTGTGTTGTCTCCACGTGCACGAGGGTGCCAGAATGTGTGATTATGTGGGTCTGTGCTTTGTGTCTCAGCAGGTGGGCGTAGGTGGATCAGTTTGGGACGGTGTGACAGACAGGTGTCTTTGTTGTGGTGTGGAGCTCCCTGCCCTGTTCTTCACGGTGTCTTTTAAAACCTTCACCTCTGAAGATAAAAGGTGGCACTGCCACCTGAGGCAACGGAGGGTGCAGATTAGAGGCTGAAAATGACATTTTTGTGATAATCATCTGTTTTCTTTTATTGTATTTTCCTACTGTATCAGATGGAGAACTGTAGATTTTCTCTTTGTGTTTGCTGCCTGTGTCTGAACATACAGCCTCCTGCAGGTGCAAAAATAGTGGACTTGTACAAACAGACCTCACATTTTGAAATTGAAAAACCACTGAATTTCCTCTGTTTTTACTCTTATGTGTCATTACTCTCAACCCTGTCCCCTGTCTGCTTAATTGTAACTGGATCTTTGTGTCTCTGTGCATGACTCAAAAACTACACATTTAAGTACACATATGGTGATGTGACTGTGGTTAATTTATGGTTTGAATAAATTCTAATCCAGAATTGTTGCAGTGAGCAGCAACAAAAGAGGGCCTTTAGATATAGTCACAAAATATTTCAGAAAGTCCCACAAAGCTTTCACTTTGTGATCAACCATCTTGGAGAACACACACACACACACACACATATATATATATATATATATATATATATATATATATATATATAAATGATGTTATGATATAACATAAATAGAGACCTGGAATGGATGTGCGCGCCTCAGTCTATCACCGTCGCTCAAGACAGGGCGGTGCCATTGTAAGGGTGGAGATGTGCAGATCATAAATAATAACTGACCGCTTTTTTTGCACTAGCGTCGCTATTTCTTAACAGAGTTGAATAATGTAGGCTTGTTTTAAAGCCCTTTGAAAGCTCTTTCCAATGAACCTATGCATGTGTGGGTGAAAAAAAAAACTTTTATGTAAAATGCAGAAATTTGGGGAAATTATGACAAACTGTGCTGCTTTTCTTCGCACTATTGAGTATTTGTTAAAAGATTTTAATAAAATTAGACATGTTTTAAAGCCCTTTAATTGCTCTATCTAATGAACCCATACATGTCTGGGTAGAAAAAAAATATTTTATGTAAAGTGTGGAAATTTGGGGAAAAATATGCCATTCTGTTCATTTACTGTGATGGGTTTTTTTTTCCCTGTCATCATAATTCTCGATGGATTTTTTATAACTGAAGCCTTATAAGTTGTAGTCAAGTTGATTAAAAGCTCTAATGAACCCATACATGCCTGGATAAAAAATCCTTATGTATTAAAATATAAATCTGAAGTATGCCCTGCCATTGTGCTCATTTACCTTGCTGCTTTTTCCATATTATTATAGTATATTATTGCTAGTCTTTTAATGACAACATATATATGATTTTTACTAACATTTTTATTACAAGTAGATATAAAGCCATTCAGAATTTATGACTTTTGACCCTCAGTCAGGGTAAAAAGTACCACCCCCAACCACACTGTTAAAATTTTAATGCCGCCTGTGACAACATGAGGACTTTAAAATAGACATTTGTTTTACATAATTACTCTACATTAAGGCTATTGTACAGTTCATTTTAGTGCAGTTGATGGCGAAACACTGGCTGCCTTTTTTCCTCTCATTTCGCTTCTGTTTAACAGCTGCCATAACTGGCCTAAGGCGCTCTCTCCACCCTTAGTAATGGCCGCCGTGCAGCACGCCGCTAGTCGTGATGTCCATTCCAGGTCTATATTCCATGGTTATGACACCGCACCAAACATGTTTTGACTATTATTTGATTTCTTTGTGCGACTGACATCGTTATTCAAGCATTCAAAAGGCGGTTCCTATCGCCGCACAATTCCAACCACACTCAAGAAAGGTTTTTGGCAGTTCTTGTTATTGAAAGAAACCTTTCTCCCTAACTGGATAGTGTTGTGATGCCATCATGCGTGCGCTTAGGCGCTGTCTAGCGGAATCTTGAAAAATTGTTTTGTTTTGTTTTGTTTATACAAATGAAAAAAAGACATATTTTACAAAAGCACATTTATTTGTAAACACCAACACGTTACATTGATTCACTTGTGTTGATTTTTACATAGAATGAATGAATAAACCAATCAGTATGAGTGGAGGCTTAGTTTACCCATAATCCCCTCTGGGCATCTGTGTGTTGATGTTCAAATCTTCAGAATTAGTGCATTATTTTAAAATTAACAGGTATGTGTTATATATCACTTTGTACATTTTAAGAGTTTACATTAATGTAGTTATTCTATCTGGAATAATTTTATTTATAAAGCAAAACCATAATTCAAACCTGCTTTCCATTTCAAGACCTCTGCCTCATCACTGGACCATTGTATCCTGTCATGGTAGATGACGCTTCCCTACAGCAGGAGGCAGAGTGCACAAAGACAAGTGTTATCTCTGTTTTTGTTTGTGATTGCTGTTGGTTCTGTTAGAAGCTTTGGCGGTGTTTAAACTCAAAATCATTTTCTTAGTAATTGAGAGCGTATTTGAGGCAAAATTGAAAGTTATCGTTATCTGTAGCTTCCCATAGGTTTTTAGTAAGTTAAGTTTATCAGTTTAGCGTTAAAAAACACAACTTTTCAGTTAGCTGATTACCAGTTATTGAAGCTAACTTTTTGGTTAGCTGTGCCCATCAGTGTGTGTGTGTGTGTGTGTGTGTGTGTGTGTGTGTGTGTGTGTGTGTGTGTGTGTGTGTGTGTGTATGTATATATATATATATATATATATATATATATATATATATATATATACAGTTGTGCTCAAAAGTGTACATACCCTAGCGGAATTTTGTTAATTTTTTTTTGGCCATTTTTCAGAGAATATGAATGATAACATAAAAACTTTTTTTTCACTCATGTTTAGTGGTTGGGTGAAGCCATTTATTGTCAAACAACCAGGTTTACTCTTTTTAAATCATAATGACAACACAAACTACCCAAATGACCCTGATCAAAAGTTTCCATACTCCTTTTCTTAATACCGTGTGTTGCCCCCTTTAACATCAGTGACAGCTTGGAGTGTATTGTGGTAGTTGTGGACAAGGCTCTCTGATGGTAAAGCTGCCACTGAATATGTTTTGGACTTTATTTACATTAATTATGAAGAAATACAAACAGTATGGCACTTTATGGTAAATCTGCATGGAGTAGACAGATCTCAAAAACTGAGTGACTGTGCAAGAAGGAGAATAGTGAGGAAAGCCACCAAGACACCCAGACAACCCAGGAGAAGTTATGGGCTTACATGGCTGTGATTGAAGAAATTGTGTGCAGGTTGTTTGACAATAAATGGCTTCACCCAACCACGAACCATGAGTGGAAAAAAAAGTTTTTGTGTTGTCATTCATATTCTCTGAAAAATGGCCAAAAAAACAAAGATTCTGCCAGGGTATGTAAACGTTTGAGCACAGTGTTCAGAGTAATAGTAGTGCTATGTGACTAAAAAGATTAATCCAGTTTTGCGTATATTTCTTATTGTTACATGAAAAACAAGGTACCAGTAGATTCAGTAGATTCTCACAAATCCAACAAGACCAGGCATTCATGATATGCACTCTCTTAAGGCAATGAAATTGGGCTATTATTAAAAAAAGTAGAAAAGGGGGTGTTCACGATAATAGTAGCATCTGCTGTTGATGCTACAAACTCAAAACTGTTATGTTCAAACTGCTTTTTTAGCAATCCTGTGAATCACTAAACTAGTATTTAGTTGTATAACCACAGTTCTTCATGATTTCTTCACATCTGCGAGGCATAAATTTTGTTGGTTTGGAACCAAGATTTTGCTCGTTTACTTGTGTGCTTTGGGTCATTGTCTTGTTGAAAACACCCATTTCAAGGGCATGTCCTCTTCAGCATAAGGCAGCATGACCTCTTCAAGTATTTTGACATATCCAAACTGATCCATGATACCTTGTATGCGATATATAGGCCCAACACCATAGTAGGAGAAACATGCCCATATCATGATGCTTGCACTACCATGCTTCACTGTCTTCACTGTGAACTGTGGCTTGAATTCAGAGTTTGGGGGTCGTCTCACAAACTGTCTGCGGCCCTTGGACCCACAAAGAACAGTTTTACTCTCATCAGTCCACGAAATATTCCTCCATTTGTCTTTAGGCCAGTTGATGTGTTCTTTGGCAAATTGTAACCTCTTCTGCACATGTCTTTTATTTCACAGAGGGACTTTGCGGGGGATTCTTGCAAATAAATTAGCTTCACACAGGCGTCTTCTAACTGTCACAGCACTTGCAGGTACCTCCAGACTGTCTTTGATCATCCTGGAGCTGATCAATGGGTGAGCCTTTGCCATTCTGGTTAGTTATTCTTCTATCCATTTTGATGGTTGTTTTCCATTTTCTTCCACGCGTCTGTTTTTTGTTGTTGTCTATTTTAAAGCATTGGAGATCATTGTCGATGAACAGCCTATAATTTTTTGCACCTGCGTATATGTTTTCCCCTCTCCAATCAACTTTTTAATCAAACTACGCTGTTCTTCTGAACAATGTCTTGAACGTCCCATTTTCCTCAGGCTTTCAAAGAGAAAAGCATGTTCAACAGGTGCTGGCTTCATCCTTAAATAGGGGACACCTGATTCACACCCTTTTGTACTTTTTTTTTTACTATTTTTACTAATAGCCCAATTTCATAGCCTTAAGAGTGTGCATATCATGAATGCTTGGTCTTGTTGGATTTGTGAGAATCTACTGGTACCTTGTTTCCCATGTAACAATAAGAAATATACTCAAAACCTGGATTAATCTTTTATTTTTATTTATTTATATATATATATATATATATATATATATATATATATATATATATATATATATATATATATATATGTGTGTGTGTGTGTGTGTGTGTCTCAGTTGCTGAAATTATTTAATCAAATGATTGTCCATAGTTAATAATAATTTTGCGATCATTCTCAAAATATTTGCACTCTTTTAATCGGTTCTAAATGTACCTTAAAGGGATATTTTCCAAATTTTCAATACTCTTATCAACATGGAATAACATAGGTAACATAAGTGCAATTGTTGGCTGTGATGTTGATGTGATTTTAAGTAGACCCTTGTCCTCCACAATATTATTCACACACAATAGAGTGGATTCGGTGTTCTCTCTCTCTCTAATCTTGAATAATTTAACAAGCTTCCACTAACCATCCAGTAGGTGGCACACATGGGGATATAATGTGGTGCATCAAAGTTCAGCAGATGCATTCGGGTTTGTACCCATTCTTTTAGTTTTGAGTTGTGAATTGTTTTTGAGTTATTGTTTGCATAACTAACTCACTCATCCACTCATCGACATTTTTGCTGTCCAGTCTCTGCAGGAATATTGCATTACAAATTTAATGCTGTTTAAAAATACAATGTTGTTTAGTGCTGCAATGAAGTTCACAAGGCTGTTAGCCAATTATGTAAAAACACAACTCAATTATCAATTAATTGTAATAAAGTAACTGATCAAGGATAAATGTCATATTTTAAATTATTATAATTGGCCTTTTTTGCAGTTTTCTTATATTTTATACCCTAATTAATTTTTGAATCATTACTTTGCAGCCCACATTTGTAACCTGTTACTCAATAATGAAGCCGAATATTTGTGCATGTTAACTTTCAGTTTAACAATCTAGTTTAAACATGAGCTTTGAAAACCAGTTGCTTGATTTGCTTTGAAGTGTATTTCTTCCCTCGCTGCCTTCTTATGGAAAACAACTTTAATGATGTCTTATTTTGCTGCTGTTGCCTTTGTGTGATGAAGTAATAAGAATGATTTTTGGTTGGCCATAAAAAAAACCCCAACCCTTTTTGTCTAAAGCCACCGTGTGTTGTCTCCACGTGCACGAGGGTGCCAGAATGTGTGATTATGTGGGTCTGTGGCTTTGTGTCTCAGCAGGTGGGTGTAGGTGGGATCAGTTTTGGGACGGTGTGACAGACAGGTGTCTTTGTTGTGGTGTGGAGCTCCCTGCCCTGTTCTTCACGGTGTCTTTTAAAAACCTTCACCTCTGAAGATAAAAGGTGGCTCTGCCACCTGAGGCAACAGGAGGGTGCAGATTAGAGGCTGAAAATGACATTTTCGTGATAATCATCTGTTTTCTTTTATTGTATTTTCCCACTGTATCAGATGGAGAACTGTAGATTTTCTCTTTGTGTTTGCTTGCCTGTGTCTGAACATACAGCCTCCTGCAGGTGCAAAAATAGTGGACTTGTACAAACAGACCTCACATTTTGAAATTGAAAAACCACTGAATTTCCTCTTTTTTTACTCTTATGTGTCATTACTCTCAACCCTGTCCCCTGTCTGCTTTAATTGTAACTGGATCTTTGTGTCTGTGTGCATGACTCAAAAACTACACATTTAAGTACACATATGGTGATGTGACTGTGGTTAATTTATGGTTTGAATAAAATTCTAATCCAGAATTGTTGTAGTGAGCAGCACAAAAAGAGGGCCTTTAGATATAGTCACAAAATATTTCAGAAAGTCCCACAAAGCTTTCACGTTGTGATCAACCATCTTGGAGAATACACAGGCAGTCATATATATATATATATATATATATATATATATATATATATATAAATGATGTTATGATATAACATAAATAGAGACCTGGAATGGATGTGCGCGCCTCAGTCTATCACCGTCGCTCAAGACAGGGCGGTGCCATTGTAAGGGTGGAGATGTGCAGATCATAAATAATAAACTGACCGCTTTTTTCGCACTAGCGTCGCTATTTCTTAACAGAGTTGAATAAATGTAGGCTTGTTTTAAAGCCCTTTGAAAGCTCTTTCCAATGAACCTATGCATGTGTGGGTGAAAAAAAAAACTTTTATGTAAAATGCAGAAATTTGGGGAAATTATGACAAACTGTGCTGCTTTTCTCACTCTATTGTAGTTATTTGTTAACAGATTTTAATAAAATTAGACATGTTTTAAAGCCCTTTAATTGCTCTTTCTAATGAACCCATACATGTCTGGGTAGAAAAAAAAAATTTTATGTAAAGTGTGGAAATTTGGGGAAAAATATGCCATTCTGTTCATTTACTGTGATGGTTTTTTTTTCCCTGTCATCATAATTCTCGATGGATTTTTATAACTGAAGCCTTATAAGTTGTAGTCAAGTTGATTAAAAGCTCTAATGAACCCATACATGCCTGGATAAAAAATCCTTATGTATTAAAATATAAATCTGAAGTATGCCCTGCCATTGTGCTCATTTACCTTGCTGCTTTTTCCATATTATTATAGTATATTATTGCTAGTCTTTTAATGACAACAACATATACGAGGTCTCTTAGATAATAACCGACCCTTTTATTTTTTTTTTAACTATATGGATTTGAATGACATGCGATTACACCAATCATGCTTGAACCCTCGTGCGCATGCGTGAGTTTTTTCACGCGTCGGTGACGTCATTTCCCTGTGGGCAGGCCTTGAGTGAGATGTGGTCCCGCCCTCTCGGCTGAATTCCTTTGTTTCACACGCGGCTCGAGACGGCGCGCGTTGCTTTATCAAAATTTTTTCTGGACCTGTGAGGAATATCCGAGTGGACACTATTCGAGAAATTAAGCTGGTTTTCTGTGAAAAGTTTAACGGCTGATGAGAGATTATGGGGTGTTTCTGTCGGTGTAAGGACTTCCCACGGAGCGGGACGTCGCGCAGCGCTCCCAGGCGACGTTGTCTGGCTGTTTCGAGCTGAAATCATCCTAATTTAAGGTTCTGTTGACCCAGGACGTCGTGAGAGAACAGAGAAGATTCAGAAGAGGCCGGCATGAGGAGTTTATGTGGACATTCCACTGTTAAAGGTCATTTTGTAATGAAAGAACGTGCGCGCAAATTCGCCGAGTCGTTTCCGTGACGACTCGGCAAATCTGTGTGCGCCGCGACCAGAAAAACACCTCCGTGTTGAAGACCATTTGTAAAATTCAGGCGGCTTTTGATGGCTTTCAACAAGTGAGTAACTGAAAAATTGTTTAACAGCTTGGGCATGTTCCAACTTGCCCGTTAAGATTTCCAACGGAGGTGTTTTTCCTGCCGCGACCCCCCGCGGTCGGGTCCAGCCCGACATGCGACTCTGCCCGCACGTTCTTTCTTTACAAAATGACCGTTAACAATGGAATGTCCGAATAAACTCCTCATGCCGACTTCTTCTGAAAGTTCTCTGTTCTCTGACGACTTACTGCGTCAACAGAGCCTGAAATGTGGAAGTTTTCAACTTGAAACGGCGAGACGCTGCCGCCTCGAAGCGCAGATCGCCGTCAGGCGCCGTGGGCAGTCCTTAAAGCGACACTACCAGACCAAAATCTCTCATCAGCCGTTAAAATTTTTACCGAAAACCAGCTGAATTTATTGAATGGTGTCCACTCAGTTGTGCCTTACAGTTTTGAAAAATTTTTTATCAAACAAAGCAACAGTCTCTGAGCCATTCCTAAACAATGAAAAAAATCGACGAGCGTGTGGACGACTCCTCACTCAAAGACTGCCCACAGGCAAATGACGTAACCGACAGGCGTGAAAAAACTCTTGCATGCCCACGAGGGTTCAAGCATGTCTGATGTATTCACACGTGATTCAAATCCATATGGTTTTTGAAAAAATAATAAGGTCGGATACTTTTCTAATACACCTCGTATATGATTTTTACTAACATTTTATTACAAGTAGATATAAAGCCATTCAGAATTTATGACTTTTGACCCTCAGTCAGGGTAAAAAGTACCACCCCCATCCTCTCCAACCACACTGTTAAAATTTTAATGCCGCCTGTGACGACATGAGGACTTTAAAATAGACATTTGTTTTACATAATTACTCTACATTAAGGCTATTGTACAGTTCATTTTAGTGCAGTTGATGGCGAAACACTGGCTGCCTTTTTTTCTCTCATTTCGCTTCTGTTTAAGAGGTGCCATAACTGGCCTAAGGCGCTCTCTCCACCCTTAGTAATGGCCGCTGTGCGGCACGCCGCTAGTCATGATGTCCATTCCAGGTCTATATTTCCATGGTTATGACACCGCACCAAACATGTTTTGACTATTATTTGATTTCTTTGTGCGACTGACATCGTTATTCAAGCATTCAAAAGGCGGTTCCTATCGCCGCACAATTCCAACCACACACAAGAAAGGTTTCTGGCAGTTCTTGTTATTGAAAGAAACCTTTCTCCCTAACTGGATAGTGTTGTGATGTCATCACGCGTGCGCTTAGGCGCTGTCTAGCGGAATCTTGAAAAATTCTTTTTTTTTTTTTATACAAATGAAAAAAATGACATATTTTACAAAAGCACATTTATTTGTAAACACCAACACGTTACATTGATTCACTTGTGTTGATTTTTACATAGAATGAATGAATAAACCAATCAGTATGAGCGGAGGCTTAGTTTACCCATAATCCCCTCTGGGCATCTGTGTGTTGATGTTCAAATCTTCAGAATTAGTGCATTATTTTAAAATGAACAGATATGTGTTATATATCACTTTGTACATTTTAAGAGTTTACATTAATGTAGTTATTCTATCTGGAATAATTTTATTTATAAAGCAAAACCATAATTCAAACCTGCTTTCCATTTCAAGACCTCTGCCTCATCACTGGACCATTGTATCCTGTCAGGGTAGATGACGCTTCTCTACAGCAGGGGGCAGAGTGCACAAAGACAAGTGCTAGCTCTGTTTGGGTTTGTGATCGTTGTTGATCGTTGTTGTGATCTGTTGGTTCTGTTAGAAGCTTTGGCGGTGTTTCATTTTCTTAGTAGTTGAGAGCGTATTTGAGGCAAAATTGAAAGTTATTGTTATCTGTAGCTTCCCATAAGTTTTTAGTAAGATAAGTTTATCAGTAAGTTAAGATAGGTTTATCAGTTTAGCGTTAAAAAACACAACTTTTCAGTTAGCTGATTACCAGTTATTGAAGCTAACTTCTTGGTTAGCTGTGCCCACCACTGTGTGTGTGTGTATATATATATATATATATATATATATATATATGTATATATATATATGTGTGTGTACAGTTGTGCTCAAAAGTGTACATACCCTAGCGGAATTTTTGTTAAATTCTTTTTTTTTTTTGGCCATTTTTCAGAGAATATGAATGATAACATAAAAACTTTTTTCACTCATGTTTAGTGGTTGGGTGAAGCCATTTATTGTCAAACAACCAGGTTTACTCTTTTTTAAATCATAATGACAACACAAACTACCCAAATGACCCTGATCAAAAGTTTCCATACTCCTTTTCTTAATACCGTGTGTTGTCCCCTTTAACATCAATGACAGCTTGGAGTGTTTTGTGGTAGTTGTGGACAAGGCTCTCTGATGGTAAAGCTGCCACTGAATATGTTTTGGACTTTATTTACATTAATTATGAAGAAATACAAA